>NC_137338.1:72120133-74520133 GCF_965287045.1 Carcharhinus amblyrhynchos
ATCAACACCTATCTATAACCCCCAATCCCATAAAACCCCATATACTCATCCAGAAGTCTTTTAAAAGACCCCAGCGAGTTCGCCTCCACCACCACTGACGGCAGCCGATTCCACTCACTCACCACCCTCTGAGTGAAAAACTTACCCCTAACATCACTTCTGTACTTTCCTCCCCGCACCTTAAACCTGTGTCCTCTCATAGCGACCATTTCAACCCGGGGAAATAGCCTCTGAGAATCCACCCTATCCATTCCTCTCAACATTTTATAAACCTCTATCAGGTCGCCTCTCAACCTTCGTCTCTCCAGGGAAAAGAGACCCAGCTCCCTCAACCTAACTTCATAAGGCATGCCTCCCAGTCCAGGCAACATCCTTGTAAATCTCCTCTGTACCCTTTCAATAGCTTCTATGTCTTTCCTACATGTAATGTAGATACTGAAAATGCAAAGAACTTAGGGTTTTCTGAAATTTTAACTCAGCAACAGCAAAGGAATGGCAATCTAATTCCATGTCAGGATGTCGTGGCTTGGAGAGGAACTTGCAGGTGACGGTGTCCCAGTGTGTCTGCAGCCTCGATCACTGAGGCTGGTTATGGTCATAGGTTTGTGCCTTATTTTGTGCGTCTGTGGATGGTACATTATCAAACAAATGCCTTTTAGAAATGCAGGTGTATTACATCAACCAGTTCCCATTTACTCAAGATCCCCCATTCACAAAAACATACTGACCCTGTCTGATCATGGTTTGATTTTCCAAGTGCATTTTTAAGACTTCCTTACTAATAGATTACATTTTCTAACTGACTGATTTCAGATTAACCTGCCTGCCACCCCAGTGTTCTCCCTCCCCTTTCTTGTATAATGGTGTAACATTTGCTAACTACTATCCATTCTAGAATCTGGAAAATTTTGCAAAGTTTGAACTACTGTATCCACCATCTCTGCAGCTACCTCTTTTGGAGCTTGATTACAGATCAGTCATGATATCACTGATTGGCTGCAAAGGTGCAAGTGGCCAGTTGGTCTAATCCCATCCCCATGCAATTTCATTTACACTTACCTTGAATGTGCAACAATTTGCCTTTTTATTCATCTATCCTGGAGGCTCCCTGGCCTTTTGTGTTACTTTTCCCAGTTTTAAAGCAAAATAAGAAAGCAAAAGAGACAAAGAACATATGGGGACAACAGATGAGGAAACTGGGTATAGAGCAGGGGAGAAAAATAAAGCACATGTAGAGAAAAGAATGGCACAAAGCGAGATCAAAGTGTTCTTCGATTTCCTATAAATTATATACAATTTGAACTTCAGTTCAAGTTCTTTAGTATTACAGTGATTGGTTATGCTTTGCACTTACATTAAGGCAGCATGCAGGTGAATGGTGTCTAACACTCTGATCACACTTTCAATTCTTCTCATTACAAGTTATTTGAATTAAGCCCAATTTCAGTCATGTTATTTTCAAGACAGCTCGTCAAATTTCAAGCCTGCTTTCATGTGTGCAAAATGTCTTTACAGGACCAAAAAGCCAGAATTTACCGCAAAGAAAGTCAGCAACAGCACATCAGCAAACTACTGAATTCACAAGCAGGCAATGTTAATGCTTTGTCTTAAGGTCAGCTAACAAAGTGTCAATAAGCAGTTCATTTCATTTTTTAACTAGAACTGAAGTTTACTATATAAAATAACAAAGCCTGCACTCCACAGCAGATCAGATGCTACGATTCTGCACATCAACGAAGCTTTGTTTAAAAAGCCGAGTTGAAAATTCTAAAGGTTCAACTGCTCTATTTGTTGAGGGCAATTTCATTTACGACAGGCAGAAAAGTGGTTTTCATATTGATTATCACCTGTTAACAAGGTCCAAATCAGGTTTTAGTATACTATGCGGCTCAAAGCCTCAGAACTTAAAGAAATCTTGATCTATTCAGCTTGCAGTCACACATATTCCCTGCTCCAAGAGAGCTGGCTGTATACAAAGTAATTCTGCAATTCCACTTGATGGTGGCTTGGTTTTATTAAAATGGTGATAACTTTAAAAAAGGAAAATTTATCAGCAAATAAGTGCCCATACATATGTGCCTTGGAGGCCACAATTGCATACCAATGATGTAGCAGACAAAAATGTTGAATTTATATTCCTGTTCATTTGAGGGGGGCTTTATTGAATGTATCTACGATAGTATTGAATGTATCTGCGATCCGGCTTGAGGGCTCAGGTAGTGCATTAGAAAGCTTTAGATTGGCTAGGAGGGAGTTGAAGAGTGAGTTAAGAAGGGCTAAAAGAGGACATGAGAAGACTTTGGCAGATAGGATTAAGGAGAATCCTAAGGCGTTCTATAGGTATGTCAAGAACAGAAGGTTGGTTAGGGCAAGATTAGGGCCAGTTACGGACAGTAGAGGGAAATTGTGTGTGGAACTGGAAGAGATTGGTGAGGCATTGAACCAATATTTCTCTTCGGTGTTCACGCAGGGGGACATGAATATAGCTGAGGAGGACACTGGGTTGCAGGGGTGTAAAATAGACAGTATTGCAGTTGATAAGGGGGATGTGCTGGATATTCTAGAGGGTTTGAAAATAGATAAGTCCCCTGGTCCGGATGGGATTTACCCTAGGATTCTCTGGGAGGCAAGAGAGGTGATTGCAGAGCCTCTGGCTCTGATCTTCAGGTCGTCGTTGGTCTCTGGTATAGTACCGGAGGATTGGAGGATAGCGAATGTTGTCCCATTGTTTAAGAAGGGGAACAGAGACTTCCCCGGGAATTATAGACCGGTGAGTCTTATTTCTGTTGTGGGCAAGGTTTTAGAAAAAATTGTTAGGGATAGGATTTATAGTTATTTGGAGAGTAATGAACTGATTGGAGATAGCATGGTTTTGTAGTGGGTAGGTCATGCCTTACTAACCTTATTGAGTTTTTTGAGAAAGTGACCAAAGAGGTGGATGGGGGTAAGGCAGTTGACGTGGTATATATGGATTTTAGTAAGGCGTTTGATAAGGTTCACCATGGTAGGCTTCTGCAGAAAATGCAGATGTATGGGATTGAGGGTAGTCTAGGAAATTGGATCAGGAATTGGCTAGCAGATAGGAGACAGAGGGTGGTGGTTGATGGTAAATATTCGTCATGGAGTTCGGTTACGAGTGGTGTGCCTCAGGGATCTGTTTTGGGGCCACTGTTGTTTGTAATTTTTATTAATGATCTGGATGAGGGTATAGCTGGGTGGATTAGTAAATTTGCTGATGACACCAAAGTCGGAGGTGTGGTAGATTGTGAGGAAGGGTGTCATAGTTTGCAGGGAGACTTAGGTTGCAGAGCTGGGCCGAGAGGTGGCGGATGGAGTTTAATGCGGAGAAGTGTGAGGTGATTCACTTTGGTAGGAATAACAGATGTGTCGAGTATAGGGCTAACGGGAGGACTTTGAATAGTATGGATGAACAGAGGGATCTAGGTGTATGTGTACATAGATCCCTGAAAGTTGGGAATCAAGTAGATAAGGTTGTTAAGAAGGCATACGGCGTCTTGGCATTTATTGGTAGGGGGATTGAATTTAGGAGTCACAGCATCATGTTGCAACTGTACACAACTCTGGTGCGGCCGCACTTGGAGTACTGTGTGCAGTTCTGGTCCCCACATTACAGGAAGGATGTGGAGGCTTTGGAGAGGGTGCAGAGGAGGTTTACCAAGATGTTGCCTGGTATGGAGGGGAGGTCCTATGAGGAGAGACTGAGGGATTTGGGGTTGTTTTCGCTAGAAAGAAGGCGGCTAAGAGGGGATCTTATTGAAACATATAAGATGATTAGAGGTTTAGATAGGGTGGATAGTGATAGCCTTTTTCCTCGGATGGAGAAAGCTAGCACGAGGGGGCATGGCTTTAAATTAAGGGGGGGGGTAGTTATAGGACAGATGTCAGGGGTAGGTTCTTTACCCAGAGGGTGGTGAGGGATTGGAATGCCCTGCCTGCTGCGGTTGTAAATGCGCCTAGTTTGGGGGCGTTTAAGAGATCCGTGGATAGGTTTATGGACGAAAAGGGATTGGTTTAGATTAGTGGGTTATTGTTTTTTTTAAACTGGTCAGCGCAACATCGTGGGCCGAAGGGCCTGTTCTGCGCTGTAATGTTCTATGTTCTATAGTGTCCTCAAACAGTATGCAATGGAACCTACTGCGGAGCAAACTATCTTAGATCTGGTCCTGTGTAAGGAACAGGAATAATTAATGATCTCACAGTTAGAGATCCACCTCAGATGGAGCAATCAATATGGTTAAATTTGAAACGCAAATGGAGGGCGAGAAGGTAAAATCCAATACCAGTGTCTTGTACAAACAAAGGAGACGACAATGGGATGAGGTAGACTGGAAGCAAAGACTTTAAGGTGGGACAATTAGGAACAGCAGAGGACTTTCAAAGCGATTTTTTTATAGTACTCGGCAAAAGTTTATATCAGTGAAAAGAGATAAATCAGCCATAAATATTTAAGGAAATAAAGGAGGGTATCAAATTGAAAGAAAACGCATGCAAAGTAACAAAGATAAATGGGAAAAGAGAGGATTGGGAAATCTTTAAAGGAAGACACAAAAAAACTATGAAGAAAAATGAATGCAAGCTAGCTCAATATAAAAACAGATAGCAAACGTTTCTACAAATATGTAAAACAAAAAAAAAGAGTGGTTATGGCAAACACTGGTTCTTTAAAAGGATGAGAAGGGGGATTTGATCATGGGAAATGAGGAAACAGCCGAGGCACTGAACAGGTATTTTGTGGTCAGTCTTCACAGTGGAAGACACAAATAACAACATGCCAAAAACTGAGGACAAGGCACCCAAGACAGATGAGGACTTTAGAAACTATTATTACTAAGAAATAGTGTTGGACAAGCTAATTGGATAACGGTACACAAGTCTCCTGGCCCTGATGAAATGCATCCCAGAGTATCAAGAGATGGTGGGGGAAAAATAGCAAATGCACTGGACTCTGGGGTGGTTCCCGCAGATCGGAAAACAGCAAACGTGACGCCACTATTTAAAAAAGGAGGTAGACAAAAAGCAGGTAACTATAAGGCAGTTTGCTTAACTTCTTGTAGTAGGGAAAATGCTTAAATCTAAATCGAGGAAGAAGTAGCAAGACATCGGGATAGAAATTGTCCTATTGGGCAGGCACAGGATGGGAGCATGAAAGACAGGTCATGTTTAACTAATTTACTGTAGTACAATGTTAGTAAATGTGAGGCCATCCATTTTGACTGGAATAAAGCAAAACAGACTATTATTTAAGTGGTAAAAAAATTGCAGCATGCCACTGTGCAGAGGATTCTAGGTGTCCTTGTGCACGAATTGCAAAAAGTTGGTTTGCAGGTGCAGCACGTAATTCAGGCAAATGGAATTTTGTCCTTCATAGCTTCAGGGATGGGGTTTAAAAACAAGGTGTTATGTAGCAGCTGTATAAAGGTGGCGAGGCCACACCCGGAGTACTGTGTACAGTTTTGGTCTCCTTACTTGAGAAAGGATGTACTGGCATCCAAGAGGTGCAGAGGAGATTCACTAGATTGATTCCGGAGTTGAGTATGTTGGCTTGTGAGGTGTGACTGAATATACTGGGACTATGACTGTGCCATTGGAATTTGGAAAAGTGCTGGAGTGGGGGTGTATTTTTTAGAAACGTATAAAGTTATGAAAATAAAAGCAATTGAAGCTACCTCATTGAACGTTTTTAAAGAAAAGTAAAGGAATTAAGGGTTATGGTGAGTGGGCAGCTGAATGGAGCTGAGCCCATGAAAAGATTAGCCATGATCTTATTAAGTGGCAGAGCAGGCTTGAGGGGGCAGATGGCCTACTCTTGTTCCTAGCTCTTAAGTAATGTTCTTATGTACACACAAGTTCACTGATACAAATGGAATCCTTGTGCTGTGATTTAGAATTCATTCTCCAACAGAATGCATTGGTAATACAACCCTTTTCAAACATCCAATAATGACTGCAAATCAAAAAAGATGTGCAACTCACTCACTGGGAAAGCCCAAGACAGAATAAGGTATTATTTTAGAGAAGCTGCTTTCTCTTACTACAACTGACCTAAGCTACTTGAATCCGAAGGAATTAAAACAAGATTGATAGGGACCATTTATTTTATCAGCAAATTTTAGGCAATTGTGATCTGATTTCATCTGCACTATGTTTTTTTTTAAACATACAATCCATCTAAATCGACGTGCACCAACTATTTTTTTGATCACAAGTCCCCAGTTTTTATCACTTTACCACTGGCAGCCATAGCCTCAGCTATCTCAGGTCTGCACTCTGAAGTTCCCTATCTCAGCTTCTCTTCACCTTCCTCCCCACTCCAAGGAGTTAATTAAAACCCATTTGACCAATGTTGCAAATCAAATGTCCTGACAGTCCTTTGTCTGAAACAGTGACAAATATTGTCTAGTACTTCTTCTCTGAAGGGGCTTGGAAACATCTTACTTTGTTAAGTGCCCTAATACAAATGGGAGTTGCTTGGGCTGCATGCATTGAATGGACTTCCTGTAATTAGAAAAGCCTTGCCAATCTTGTTTAGAAATACAAAAGAAAAGTATTGCTCAAAAATTAGCAACATCTCACCATTTAGAAAAAAAAATTGCTGAATTCAGAGTCAAAGATTTTATTCAATGTCCGCCTCTGCTAGTGTATCCCTTGTGTGCAATGACAATATGCAAACCGTAATCATCAGGTGATACACTACATGACTGAAAGATAACATTGCCTTTTCCTGCTTTAGGTTCACGTGTATATGCGCTTACATATTTAAATAGCTTATTTCTAGAATTCATGACATGCTGTATTTTTCACATACTCATGAAAAATGCTCCGAGTTATTGCAGTTCCAACTACATCAATACTGCTAAACAAACAATCAGGATACCGGAGAAAGCCTCTTACTTCAAAAAGAAAATCATATGGGTTTGGCAAAATAAAAGCCCTTCACCCAACTAAACTACTCCTGTTTTGAGAACCTCTGCTCAAAACTAATAAGTGTAGATTTACAAGATTCAAAATCCAAGCCCAGGCCCAAAGCTGTGGGTGCTGCAAATTTAAAATTAAAGCAGAAAACACAAAGACAACCACATTCCATTTTCCTTACTTGCATTACTTCATTTGAATTACTCAAATATCTTTTAGGTCAATAATGTTTTTAAAATATGACACGACTATGTACTTCAGTTCCATCAGCATCAGAACATATAAACAATTACTTCAAGCCCAACCCCAGCTTCACATCAGACCTTTTCAGCTGCTCATGCCCTTTGGGGCCAAATTCTACATCACTGGTTCATCCACTGAGTAGTTATATTCTGCTGCTACCAATTTTATGTTCTTATGTTATGTTCTTATGTTCTTAAAACCATTCTCAGAGGAATTGCTCTAACCCAGTCTAACTTCAAACATGCAATTAATCTTCATTGTACTCAATCCTGTACAAGATAGATGGGTCTCCTTAGGTAAGATGCACTAAAAAAAATGTGGATTAACATTCACGTGAAAATAATTTCTGCAGTGAGTCACATCCAAAGTCATTTCCTGATGTCTCACTACCAGAGGGTTTGTAGGTTCTTTTCAGTGCAGATTATCCTTAGGCATTCAGATTTATAACGAATTCCCTGATTTCTTGGAAATACTAAGCATAGTCTACTTATTTTAAGTTCATTTTTACAGAATGTGGGTGTCGCTGATTGGGCCAGCATTTATTGCCCATCCTGAAGGTGGTGGTAAGCTGCCTTCCTGAACCTCTGCAGTGCCCAAGGTGCAGGTACATTCAATTCTGTTAGGGAAGGAATTCTAGGATTTTGATCCAGTGACAGTGAAGGAATGGTGATATCTTTCCGAGTCAGGATAATGAGTCACTTGGAGGGGAACCTGCCAGTGGTGGTCCCAGGCATCGACTGCCCTTGTCTTAAGTGGCAGTGGTCATGGATTTGGTAGGTACTGTCTAAGGAACCTTGGTGAGTTCCTGCAGTGCATCTTGTAGATGGTGTACACAGCTGCCACTGTTCGCCAGCGGTGGAGGGATTGAATGTTTGTGGAAGGGTGAGCAATTGAGCAGATTGCTTTGTCTTCAATGACGTCAAGCTAGACTGTTGTTGGAGCTTCACTCATCCAGGCAAGTGGAGAGTATTCCATTACAGTCCTGACTTGCGTCTTATAGATAGTGGACAGGGTTTGCAAGCATCAGGTGGTCAGTTACTCGCTACAGGATTCCTAGCCTTTCACCTGCTCTTACAGCTATAGTATTCACATGGCTAACCCAGTTGAGTTTCTGGTCAATGATAACCCCAGGATATTAACAGTGGGGGATTCAACAATGGTTGTAGCATTGAATGTCAAGGGCAATGGTTAGATCTTCTTGTTGGAGATGGTCATTGCTTGACAGATGTATAGCACAAATGCTACTTGACACTTGTCAGCCCAAGCCTGGATATTGTGCAGGTCTTGCTGCATTTGGACGTGAACTGCTTCAGTTTGAGTCGTCACAAATGGTGCTGAACATTCAGCAGCCAACATCCCTGCTCTTGACCTTATGATGGAAGGAAGGTCATTGATGAAGTGGCCTGATGAACTCCTGCAGTGATGTCTTGGAGCTGAGATGATTGACTGCCAACATCACAACCATCTTCCTTTTGGCCACATTTGACTAAAACCAGTAGGCTGGTTTCCCCTGATTCCCATTGATCCAGGTTTGCTAGGATCCTTGATGCCTCAATCAAACAGCCTTGATGTCAAGGGGAGTCACTCACTTCACTTTTGGCATTCAGCTCTTTTGTCCATGTTTGAACCAGAGCTATAACGAGGTTAGGACTCTGGCAAAACTGAGCATCCATGAGCAGGTTATTGCTGAGTAAATGCCACTTCATAACAATATTGATGACACACTTTGATGCTCAAATTCTATTTACCTTCCATATTATTGAAAGGCCTTTAAAAGCTTTAGCAAAAATGCACACAAATGCAGAAAATTAATTCCAGGCCAAAATACAGGGGTCTCCATAGTTCTATGGGTCATTAGAGGGTGGTCATAGTGACCTCTGAACAGATCAACATCCAAAAATACCTCTTCGAGTTGACAGAAGTAGGAGATAGGCAAACAAAAACTCATATGCATTTGACATGAAAGGGGAGATAACCAGGAATGTCACTGGACTAGTAATCCAGAGACCCAGGCTAATGCTCTGGAGCTATGAGTTCAAATGCCATCAATCAGCTGGTCGAATTTAAATTAATAAATCTTGAATATAAAAGCTATTACTAACAGTGACCATAGAAATGACCATTGATTGTAATTAAAATATCCACCTGGTTCATTAATTCAGAGAAGGAGAACTGCTATGCTTCTCTGGTCTGGCCTACATGCTATTCCAGAGCCTCATGGTTCACTCTTAACTGCCCTCCGAAGTGGCCTGGCAAGCCATTCAGTTCAAGGGCAATTAGGCATCGGCAAGAAATGCTAGCCTTGCCAGCAACACCCTCATTCCCTCAAAATAAAAGTTCTGCTCCTCTCAAGAATCATAAAATGATACAGCAAAAGTGGAGGCCATTTGATCCATCATATCTACTCTACGAAGTTGCTATCCAATTAATTCCATTCCTCTGCTCTTTCCCTATAGACCTGTAGTCTCATGTATTTATCCAATTCCCTTTTGAAAATTATTGAAACTGCTTTCATCACTCTTTCCCAGATCACAATTCTCTGCGTGGAGAAGCTCTTATTTTATCTTTGATTCTATTGCTGACTACTTTAAATTTATGACATCTGGTTACAAACTCTTCCAGCGCTGAACAAACACCTGAATGAATTTGAATGCCTTTATTAAATCTTCCCTTAGTTTTCCACATTCCAAGAAGAACCTTGTTCCATAATCATTCCACATCACTGAAATCTTTCACCGCAAATACCAACTCTTAGTAAATCTCCTCTGCACCCTCTCCAAGGACAAGACACTGCGTGGTGCTCTGAATTGGATGCAATACTCCAATGAAGGAAGTGGGAACAAGGGGAATACTGGAAAGAACCGGAGGTTAAAGAAAGAGTATTAACTGGCAAAGTTCAAATACACTACAAAATACAATAGCTGCTGCACTTTAGAGGTGGGGTTATGTCTGAACATAGCATCAGGCCACAGCCAGCAAAGCGTTATGAATGATCACCTTTGATGGATCAGTGAGATGTTAAGAATAGGTCAAAGCCCATGACTTTGGTACAGCCAAATGGAGCGAGCTGTGGGTTGCTATTAACAGCAAAGCACAAGCTGAAAAAGTCAAGTCCATCAAAGAACTGTACAAATAAAATTCCAGTACTGGGAACGCTTAACCAATTCTGCAAAAATTGCACTAATGACTCTCTATCAACTTACATTGAACTTTTCCAATTGCTGATTTGAAAGACTGAGCTTCAGTTGTGTCGATATTCTCTCCAAAATTTCAGAATCTATGCATACTGTTCAGCCGTCCATGTTGTTATTCAATGGCAGGAATGGAAGCTACTCAATGGCAGGAATGGAAGATATTAGTATCTGCCCATATCAGAAAGCAAGTTCTAACATTTACAGCAATGCTTAAATCCACTTACTAACTTATAAATACGATTATACACCATAAATACTGAAGCAAACATAAAACCCTTTATCAATGTGACTGGGGAAGATAGCTTTTTCAATGGCCCAAATGAAAGTCATATGGACAACATCTGATGTTATGTGGAACAAGCAGTTGAAATAATCTAATATTATTTTCCTTATTTATAAACTAACTATTTATAATTATTACGTACAAGCTGTCTATATAAAGAAGAGGGACCAGTGGTGGGCCAGAACTTTTCAGTCGCTCACGCCAATGGGGTCTTCCAGCCCCACCAACTGCACACCTCTACCTTGGGTTTACCAGCAGCGATGGGTGCAATCAACAGGAAACCCATCTGACAACAGCAGGGCATGCTCCCACTACTGGTCAATGGCAGCCACTTCCCATCACCATGAAACATGCAATAGGTTGCATGGTAAATCTGGCTCCAGGTGTTAAATGTAGGTTGATCAAAAAAAGTACGCTTCCTAATCTCAGACACATCATTTACCTACTATTGACCACGTCAATGCTCTTTCTTTCTGTGCAAATTCCTTCTCTTGAAGATCTCTTTCAACATCTGCCAGGTTTTTCCATATCCATTGCCGTGAGATCTCCAATTCTTTAAGCAAGGCAAATATTGTGCTTTGTTCCTTCAACTGAACCATCACATCAAAATAAAGTTAACTACAGAAGGCAAATAAGTTGATGCAGGGCACCATGCTGGGGTTAATACTCTCAACTGCCTCCCATAGAAGCTTTAATGACATTAATTTTCATTATCAATTTAGTCCACAAGTATTTCATAAACTCTCCTTTCCACTTTAGCACACTTAGAGATCAATAGATATTTTCAAACAGTTATACAAAATTATTTTACTAGTCTTCTCCCTCTCTTTCTCAGCCACAAACCCCATCCCTACCACACCCCAATTATGAAGAGCACTCAGTTGAAACTGCAGCAGCAAAAAAGCCAGCCCTATCACTTGATTCAAATACAAACTTTAAAATGACAAAAAAATCCTGGATATTCAACCGCATAGCTCATCATTGCTGAAGACTGAGCAAGTCCAAACCCTTAGATCAAGTATCTTGAATGGGCATTTTCCTCTTTAAATGGAGGAAGTTGATATCAAGCTGCGATCATTCCTTACTACCCACCTCGCAAAAATCAACTCTCCATAGTTCAATATCAAATGCTATGGTCTATTAAAAATGCTCGAGATTTGTTCTTGGGGAGAGGGAGCATCTACTCATGTAACAATGATTTTGGAAGAGTAAGACTGTTCCTTAAAAATTCCAAATACTCCATGGCACATAATATAAAAATAATTTGAAAGTGGCAATCGTATCTCCTGTGACACTGCTCATGCCAAATCAGAAAATAAATGGCTTCATAATTGTTTGGGATATTGATACCATTTTAAAAAATGGCATCAGGGCCAAACACTTACAATAACTACATTTCACAAATTAAAATGACATTCAGCAATTTTGAGAATCAAATTCAAAACTGCCCAGAATTTTGCAAAAGAAAGATATCTGTATACTAGATAATCATAACAGATTTGGAACACGTGACAAATGCAACGTTCAGGTGAAGCATTGCAGCTATTTGGATCCAGTAGAATTCAATCACTACTTTCAAGTCACATTCAATTCTCCTCCATAAAGTAATTTAAGCTGATCTTTATAAACAGCAGAACTTGCAACAATCCACTAAGATCTAGAATTGGCTGCAGCATAGGCACTTCAACACACACCGATCCAGAAGTTTCAATATATTGTGGATATTATATACACATATCTATTACCTACTAGCTGGGTAACATTACCAGCAATGGAGTGAAACAAACAGAAAAATGACGCACAGTAAAAGATCAGCTGGTCCACTAAGCCCATCCTTTGTAGTCACAATGCTCCTCATTCACCAACCATGTTACCTCTTGTGAAGCATGAAACAAATTAAAAGACCCAGAGGCTAATTAGTGTTATTTATGGTCATAAAATAAATCCTGGAACAAAGCTGATTATCACTACAAGATAATGCAACATTTTTGAAACTTAAAATCACATCACAAGATGTTTTCATTGTCGACTTTGTAAATCCTTTCCTCATGTATATAGCACTTACCGTTACTTTGATTAAATATACTAATTTTCCTGACAACATTCAATATTTACAGTGCATGAAACAGGTTGGTGAAGCTTGGAAAAATATCCTAGAAGTGATATACAAGCAATATCACATTTACAAAAGGTAAAGTATTTCAATGACAATGTGTTCACAGCCGCTTTCAAGTACTTAGGCCTTCTGAGGAATGTAGTGGACACTCCAGATAAACAGAAAGGTGATAGATATTATCTAATTGCTTTTCCTTCAATATTTGTCCATCTTTGGAAAACTATTGCAGACAAAAAGAGAGACAAAAGATTTCAATCCATTAGTTATTAAATGCACTGCAGAAAAGACTGGTCAAACCACGATCAAAGACGGCTGTATAAACAGCATGTAATACATATGTATATTTGATACAGCGAGATCTTGTTCTACTTAAGACTGCTGACAGTTTCAAAAACAGAACGCTGTACTGAAATACAGTTTTAGTCTACTAAGTGGACACTGACTTCAAAGCAAGGTCAACTTGTTAGGAGTACAGATTGATTACTTCAGCAAACACAAAGCATTTCAATCAGGAAAGGTGATACCATCTCTACGATACTCAGCATCTAGGGCCGAAATTCTCTCTTCCAAAGAGAACATAAAATCATAAAATTTCTTACAAACTATTGATTAAAATTCTGTTCTAATTGGCATAAAGCTTCGACGTGTCAAACCTAACTATCTGAATGTTTGATTTTTTTCAAGACAATGTAACAGCATGGATTTCCTTCCTTTTCTTTCTTAACAGTACTGTAGGTGTACTTATACCACATGGATTGCAGTGGTTAAAGGCAGCAGCTCACCACCTTCTTAACAGCAGTTAGGGATGGGTAATAAATGCTACCTCAGCCAGCAGCACCCACATCTCATGAATAAAAAAAGTTAATTTCAAATGTTCAGATTCATTTAACTTTTTATAAAATTGGTGTACAAGTCAGGGATTTTAAAAATACAGAAATACAGTAGAGACATGCTATCCCATTATACTTCTGCAATGTGATTTAATTTGGTACAGCTAACAAAAAAACCTTAGCAATATTAATTAATAATGCTTGGAGCAAAATCAGTTGTTAATCTTGATTTTTTTTTAAGAATGGTTAAACAAATCTGACTTTGATCCTATCATCCTGCTCTAACTTAAGCCCCACCTTGAGCCCTTCTATATAACTGAATTTAATATCAGATTCGCTCCTGCACTAATGGCAGTACCTTCAGTTGGCCTTGGCAATCTGCACTCCAATGTTCTAGAATTCTCTCAATAAAGGTCCATAGGACTCTTAAATTGGCCTCGCAGGTAGAGGATGTGGTTAAGAAGGCGTATGGTGTACTGGCCTTCATCAATCGAGGGATTGAGTTTAGGAGTCGGGAGATAACGTTGCAGCTTTATAAAACCCGAGTCAGACCTCTCTTGGAATACTGTGCTCAGTTCTGGTCGCCTCATTACAGGAAGGATGTGGAAGCTATTGAAAGGGTGCAGAGGAGATTTACAAGGATGTTGCCTGGATTGGGTGGCATGCCTTATGACCACCCAATCCAGGCACATGACTTACTGACCTACATTGGCTTCTGGTCCAAGAAACTGTGATTTTAAAATTCTCAACTTAAATCCTTGCTTCTCTCCCTTCTAGTGCCTCTTGCAATCCTTCGAGGTCCCTGTAGTCCTTTAATTCTGTCCGCATGGGGATAATCCAACTTTAATTGTTTTGGCTGACATGGCTTCCATTGTTGTTAGCATATCTTCATACCCATGCTTGTACCTTTTTTTTGGGGGGGGCGGGGAGAGATTGTAGGAAATGGTGCTTTGAATGCTCTTTTCTTGGCCAACAAGACCTGGTGTTGAACTCTTAACCTCGAGTTTCTGGTTTAGTGACAGGAGTGCTATCACTGCGCCATAAGGCCTCCGACACTTGAGCTGCCTAAGTTGTGAAATTCTAATGAAACTTTAAAATCACAGTTTCTCTGGACCAGAAGCCAATATAGGTCAGCAAGCACAGAGGTGATGGGTGAAGAGGATTTGGTGCAAGTTAGGATATGATCAGCAAATCTTTGCAGGAATTCAAGGTTATGTAAAAAAACAGGAGGCCAGAGAAGCCTAGAGATAATAAAAGTACAGATGAGGGTTTCTGCAGCAAATGAAATAAGGCACATGCCGAAACAGACGTAAGAGGTAGAAGTAGATGTTCTTGGTGATCAAGCAGCTATGTAATTTGAAGTTCACATCAGAACCAAGGTTGTAAACAGTCTGGTTCACCTTCAGTCAGTAACCAGGAAGAGGATGGAGTTGATAGTTTGGGATGAGTATTTGTAGCATGAGCCAAATACAATGGCTTTGTCTTCCAATAATCAGTTGGAAGGAGTTTCTACTCATCCAAGGCCGAATTTCAGGTGCACCAAGGATAGACTCTTGGGAATTTCATGGGGTAACAATGTGGAAGCAGGGAGAGAAGCTATTGTAGGTGTTCTTTGGCCACAAACAAATAGATAAAAATCGCAGACCAGAGCACTTGCATGACAATAGAGACTTTGGAAAAGGATTGGGTAGTCAACTGTGTCAATGGCTGTAAACTGGCTAGTGGGGGGAGGTTAGGTTGCCATGAACAGACAGATTAAGATGCCATTTCAGTGCTTTGGAAGAGGTAGTAACCTGATTGGAAGGGTTTATGCACAAGTGGTGAGAAAGATAGACTGATTTATTAGGGGATAACACAGAAGAGGAGAATGGAGATGGAGAAGATTGCCAGGATATTGGATTGAAGGGGTAGAGACTGGGGAAAGAGGTGATTACAACAAATTTGAAAATGAGGCAACAGTAACAGAGGAGAGGGAACTAATAATATCAAATAACATGGGGTGTGGGTCGTCAGCAGTTTAGTCAAATACTTCGCTCAGACACCCCAGCTGATCATAACATGGGAGAGATTATGAATTCCTTCATTCTTCCATCCACATGAATAAATGCAAGTATGTGGCACCTGAGCAGTAACTGCTTCCCTCTCCAACATCCAGTCAAGGATGCACCAAATCTCTGATACAATGAAGCACAACCTTAGACCTATACTTTTCAGAACCTGGTGGCGCAAGCTTCAGGGTTATTAAAATATGATGTATTTCTTTAAAACAATGTACTTGAAAGTTGCAACCAATCTGTAGATTCACATTCAAATCATTGTTTTTTAAAAATGATTATTTTGTTCAAAGTTGCCTACTTTTGAAAGTATGTTGCTGTTTTAACTTCCTTCTGCCTTTTTGCAAAAGGAGGCAAACCTACTTAAAAGATCACTGATGCCATGCTCATGTTACCCAAACAGCCAAAGGCAACATAGTTATCACAAGTATGAAGATAACACAGGATGTTCGAACAGTATCATTAGTTAACTTTGCAAAATGAATGTCAATACAACTAGCATTAGCAACATTGTTCAACTTTGCTCAAATTGTCATCAAAATTCAAGGTATGCACAGGGTCACAGGCATCATTGTTCACAAATTCCACATCAGGAAGGAAAACAGGTAAGCAGAAGTTGGATATTTTACTGGCGCAGCTACATTGATACCACTAAGTGTATTTCATATCATCACAAGTAGGCTTACATTAACACTGCAATGAAGTCATTGTGAAAATCCCCTAGTCTTCACACTCTGGCACCTGTTCAGGTACACTGAGGGAGAATTTAGCATGGCCAATGCATTTAACCAGCATGTCTTTCAGACTGTGGAAGGAAACCAGAGCACCTGGAAGAAACCCACACAGATATACGAGGAGAACATGCAGAGTCTGCATAGTGACCAAGCCAGAAATCGAACCCGGGTCCTGTCGCTGTGAGGCAGTAGTGCTAATCACTGTGTCGCACTAATTGGACCTACTTCTTACCAATTTTCAAATCTCAAATTAAGTTGTGATGAACTGAGTTCATATCTTGAGATACAGCCGACCAAATCTAGTACTGTCTCTTCCACCTTAACGAGTCCAATGTGAAAAGGCAGTGGGAGCAGTCACGATGCAGTTCTAGGTGAGTTCAGAGTTCAACAGAAAATTAGTATTAAAAACCATCCTAGGTGAGCAAAGCACAGATATGGTCTGTTCTACATTGGCCCTTGCTGGATCTGACATTAAAATGGTTGATGCTGATAGCGCAAGTCCAAAACCTAAAAGTGAAAAGATGCTCTTTTCCACTGTGAAAGCCATTTAACTTTGACAACAATTTGACAGAGACAAACAATCGAGGGGAAGCAATCATCCATATTCACTGCTTGAACAAAATATCCAAAGTCTCTGTTAGAATATGTTGTCATAGCCTGATTCCCATTCCTCACTATATAAACTATAGCCAATTGCTAAATACAGTTCTTCACAATAAATTGCTTAGAAATTATTGCTGTTTTTAGTAAAAAGTTCTGGATTTGTTCTGATTGTATAGATGAGGTAATCTGTTCATAATCTATAGTGCAACTGCATGTTAGTGGTTGCTTGCGATTGGTTTACTGCTTCTATTAATCATTTTGTGTCGTGTACCTACTAAATGTATGTAAATGAACTATTTCTTCAGTTGTCAGTGCAGTGCACAAATTCAATATATATTTCATGATTTCAGCTGTGAAATGCACATGCTTTTGAAGCCTGAATAACAATTGTGTATTAAAATACATTTAGTAGGTACACGACACAAAATGATTAATAGAAGCAGTAAACCAATCGCAAGCAACCACTAACATGCAGTTGCACTATAGATTATGAACAGATTACCTCATCTATACAATCAGAACAAATCCAGAACTTTTTACTAAAAACAGCAATAATTTCTAAGCAATTTATTGTGAAGAACTGTATTTAGCAATTGGCTAAAATTGATCTTACAGGAAATTAATACAAAAATTCAAGTCTAATGTGGGTAAAGGTCAAGTTCATTTTATATGAAAATCAAAAATTCAGAACCACTGACTTTTAATTATATTCCAAATCTACTTAGGAGCACAAAGAACATTGAAATACTCTTATCCAATTAAACTGAATAACCTCAATGGTGTACTGTCACCCATGCATTCAATCCTGTCTCAGATACTCATGTTTCTGACAGCACACAAGCGCCTTCCCACGTTTCAGTGTTGTCAGCCTAAACTGGCAACAACTGCTGCAGTGTCTTTCAACAGCTATTAATCCCAAGATAACAAAATTGCGCATAGTATCTGATCCTCCCATACTTCTAAACAGTAGCGCCACCTCCCCCCCCCCCCCCCCGCCCCCCCAAACAACAAAACAACACCATAATGGATTCAAGTTACAAAGGAATGACGATACTTGCACCAGGCAGCAATGTCAATATTTCTAGAAGAGGAAAGCTTGAGTAAATAGACAATCATGATCAAGGCTAAAAGCACAGCCTTTTGTATGTGCACACTGCAAAAGTTTGCAGCTTTTGGTGTTGTGTTGGACCCAAAAATTAGCTGCCAGCCTCATATAAACTCCATCAATTATGTTTACTTCCATCTCTGTAACACTGTCCAAGTCTGCCTCAATTCGTCTGCTGCTGAAACCATCATCCAAGCCTTGATTTCTGATTTGTTCATGAAACCTGGTGGTTACTGGCAAGGTCAGAATTTATTGTCCATCACTAATTGCACTCAAGATGGCGGTGATGAGTAATCACCTTGTACTGCTACAGTCCCTGTGATGTTGGTACACCCAGTGTGGTTAGGTAGCAAGTTCTAGGATTTTGACCCAGTGACTATTAAACAATAAGACACTAAGACTTGGATAGAATTTGCGACAGTGACGTTCTCATGTGCTTGCTGTCCTTGCACTTCTAGATGGCAGAGGTCATAAATTTGAACGGTACTGCCAAAGAAGCCTTGACAAGTTGTTGCATTACATCTGATAGATGGTACACACTGCGACCAGGGTACGTTGATGGCAGGGTCAATGAAAGCTAATGGATGGTGTACTAATCAAGCAAGCTGCTTTGTCCCAAATGGTGTTGACCTTCTGAAGTGCTGTTGGAGCTGTACTCATCCAGCCAAGGAGAGAGAGTATTGCATCACATTCCTGACTTCTGCCTTGTAGATAGTGGAAATTCCATTCAATGCCAAGAGGGACTGGTTAGAGACTCACCTGTTGGAGATGGTTATTGCCTTGCACTTACCTGCCCACTTCTAAATACTGACTTGGCTGGCCTCCCAACTTCCACTCTTGTATGCTATAATTCTATGAATGTGCATTAGGCGTCTCAGGACAATTTGCTATATGAATGACACGACATAAATGAAAGTTGTTGTTTTGCCACAATCCGTGCACCAAAAAAGGTGTTCATAAAATCGTAATATATTTATCTTTGGAAAAGCTATGATTCCTGATCGTGGAGAAACAGGAAGGGAATCACAGTTGCTAAATTCTTTGTTTTCAAATGAAATAATTTGTGACAAGTGATATCATGGGACCACTGAGCATCAGGTGCTGATACTGCAAATAGCATGATATGGATAAACTCTGATTATAAGACATTGCCTGGTGGCCCCAAGGAAACGCAACCATTTGGAGAAAACTATGCTGACAGAAGCCCTGGAGACCTTCTAATTTGAGAGATTGGCTAGTGCTCCAATATGAGCTAATGAGTCAGAACAGGTGAGTACGGTGTTTCCTCTGTGCTGCAGTTTGTTTGCAGGCGTGCCTGCTATAGTTGGAAATACTCGTGTACGAGTTATCTGCAGTCCTTACTCATTGAAAGCGAGCTATACCAATGTCAGTATGCATGGTGAAGTTTGCTGATCTTCAGCACATAATATACCACCAAAACATAAAAAATTGGCAGTGTTAAAAATCTGCAACACCAAAAATGCTCTCAGAATTTGCTGCAAACACCAAAACATTTTGCCACTTCATGAACTCCTGTATCCATGGAATTTTCCAAGCTTCCATCCCAAACTGTACTGGTGCTATATCCACTTCCAATGGTTTTGCGTGGATTCTAGAATCTTCAATGAGATTTTGCATAGAATAGATGGCAAAAGCCCTTAACTTCTCCAACTTTCTGTGCACAGTGGGAGTACAAATTTTGACCCCAGATAACATGGTGAAGGCAGAACCTGAAGTATATCAGATTTAACTACAGGAGCGCATTACTGCTAACCCCCACCAGTACTTCAATATTTTTCCCGTTGGAGCCAAGATCTAGTGTGAACGGCAGAGCCAATGAAAAATAGTGCATGCTGATATCCAAGGCAATGTGGCATTGAAATTTCAAACAAGAAACCTTACTTACATTTGAGTTTTTAGACAGGAAGGCTCATGTGCTGATTTGCTTCAATTTGTTTCTCAAATCCAGCTTCAGTGTGTATTTACTAAAATGCGATGTAGTTAGAAAAGACAGACTACCCAAACATCACTTTCAGACTAAACAAGCAGATCACTAAGTTCTAAATTGACTCCTAACTACAGTCAGAGAAGGATGGAAGCATATGATTGCTGCGGTGGATTAGTTCAAGTTACTGATCACATTTGTTAAAATATCATCTTTAATTACTGGTTATCTGTTAAAGCCTTCGAATCAGTTGGTTCAAAGTCAGTTACAAGAAAATCAAACATAATTGAGGAACTAGCCCATCTGCACTGAAACCTGCAACTATGCTTTTTGTTACGTCTAGACTTCACTATTCCAACTCACCTGATTGACCTCTCACATTGTACTCTCCGTAAACTTCAAATCATTTAAAACTCTGTTGCCAGTGTCCTTATTTACACCAAAATCTGTTCACCCATCATTCTTGTATGTACTGACCTACTTTGCATACTGGTTAAGTGATACCTTTATTTTAAATCTGCCTTCCTTGCTTACAAATCCCTCCATGATCACACCTCTCCCCCATCCCTGTAGTTTCAAGTACCACAACTTTCCAAGGTATCTGTACTCATGCAAATCTGGTGTTTTAAGCATGCCTGATTTTAGTTGCTCCACCACTGGTGGCAATGCCTTCAGCTGGCTCGATCCCAAACGATGGAATTCCTCCCTAAACCTCTCTTTCCTCCTTTAGAATGCTTCTTAAAGCCTATTCTTTGACCAATCTATAATATCTCATGTGGTTCAATGGTTTATAATGCTGCTGTAAAGCATATTGGCACATTTAATGTTAAAGATCCTACATAAATAGAAGTTGATAGTGTGGGTACTTGAGATGAGGCAGAATGAAGGCAGTCACCCAAGCCATGTCAAGAAGCTGGCCATTTATGGTACATCTTACATCAAGTACATTTGCCTTTTTAGAGCTTAATGAGTAACCTAAGGGATGCTAGTAAAAGTAATTCAGCTCTTTCTCCTGTTTGTACTACTTTGCCTGTCCTTTTCTGTGCACTGACAAAGATGAGCAATAAGCTTGCACCTTACTATTTTGGCCAATTAGGAGTTTAGTTTATGCCGCCACTAAACTGTACTCCCACATTCCTGGCACCATTGTAACTCCCAAGACCTTGACATCCTTCTAAAAGTAGGTATCCAAAAATGAATGCCAAGAAATACACAAGCTAAGGCCTAAGCAACATGACTAAAATTTCAGCATGATCCCCTACCTTCTATACTCTTGTGCTTCTATTTATAAAGCCAACAGGTAGGCCATTCAGACCGTCATGCCAGCTCCACAATTCAATAAACCATGACTGAAGTGATTGTGGCTTCAACTCCACTTTTCTGCCTGTCCCCGTTACCCTGATTCTATTTTGGATCAAGAATCTGTTTTAACTCAGGTCTTGAATATATTCAATAACCAGTGCTCTCTGAGGTAAAGAATTCCAAAGGTTAATGACTCCCTGAAAAAATTCCATAACAGCATCTTAAAATTTCATTATTCTGAAACTGACCCCCTGAATTCTAGATTCTTGGGTGAGGATAACAGGTTATCAGCATTGACCCACTCAAGTCCCACCAGAATATGTGTTTCAGTAAGACCACTTCTCATACTGTTCAATTTCAAATGATTATTGGGCCAACCTGCTCAATCTTCATCCCAGGAATCAACCAAGTGAACCTCTGAACTGCCTTCTTATAGTAAGGATTCCATTTGCTTTTAATGGCCTTCTCAACTTGTTCTACTGTCTTCAAGGACTTGCGTTCCTTCATCTTAGTGTGCCATTTTGTTTACGTTGCTTTTACTCATGCTATCAAAATAATTTTACACTACTAAATATTAAATTACATTGCCAAGTGTCTGCACAGACTGTTTATGTCCTCCCCAAGTCTGGTGTTAACCACCTCATGAGTTTCTTATCAGCAGCAAACTTTGAAATTATGCCCAATAAACCCAAAAAGACCTACATAAAAACAGCAGTGGTCCCGGTACTGACTCTTGGGGAAGGAACACCAATGCACCCTTCCCTTCACCATGAAAAGTAACTATTCACCATACAAACACAAAAACAAAATACTTCAGACTTTGGAAATTTCAGGTAAATGATCTTTCAAGTATTTTATAATTCTGTTTCTCTTTCCACAGATGCTACCTGACTGCATGAATATTTCCAGCATTTTTCATTTCTAATTCCCAATTAGGAATGTGGAGATTGAAATCATGATGTTGGTTTATCGGATAGAGCTTTAAAGCTCTGCCCAAGAAAACATATACTTTTCCCTACACAACACATTCCTCCAAACACAACTTTACTTCTCTTAACTAGCAGTTGTTGCAACAATCAGCATTTGTAACTGGAAAAACAAGCTTCCATCACACCCCAATTACTGAAACAACTCTCATGCTTAAGTGCACTCCTGAACAACTATCTCCTTAATTTAAGTTGAATTGGGAAAGTAGGAGCTGTTTGGCAGTACTGCACAGCATACTATTTTGTCCAACTAACAGACATGAGACACAAAGAAAATGGGAAACGTGCACCTTAATCACATCCTCTAAACATCTCAGCTAATCAACTACTTGTTCTGTAGGCAATAGTAGCCAGTCTGTACATAGCAAGATGAATGACTGGTTAATGTAAGTTCCTAAGATATAGAAGCAGAATTAAGCTATTTGGCCCATCAAGTCTGCTCTGCCATTTGATCATGGCTGTTATGCTCAATCCCCATTTTTGTGCCTTTTCCCCATAACCTTTCAACCCATTACCAATTAAAAATCTCTAACTCCTCAAATTATTTACTCACTATCCCAGCATCCACTGCACTTTAGGGTAGCAAATGCCACAGATTCACAATCCTTTGTGAGAAGTGGTTTCTCCTCAACTCTATTTTAAATTTGCTTCTGCTTATCTTATGACCTCTCAATCCAGAATGCCACACCAGCAGAAGCATCCGCTCCACGACAACCTTATCCATACCTTTTACCATCTTGCATACCTCAATTTGATCTCCCCTTATTCTTCAAAATTCCAGAGAGTATTGGCCTAAACTGTTCAATCTTTCTTCATACGACAAACTGCTCATCTCTGGAATCAATCTAGTGAACCTCCTCTGAATTGCCTCCAATGCTATTACATCTTTTCTCAAATAAGGGGACCAAAACTGTGCACAATACTCCAGGTGCAACCTCACCAATGCCTTCAATGCAACAATACTTCCTTAACGTTTATATTCTATTTCTTTAGCTCCAAATGCCAACATTCCATTTGTTTCCTTTATTATCTGCTGTACCTGCATGCTAGTTTTCTGCAACTCATGAACCAGGACACCCAGATCCCTCTGCACCAGAGTATTCCAAAGTCTCTCCTCGTGTAGGTAATAAGTCGCCTTTCCATTTTTGCGACCAAGATGCACAACCGCACACTTATCCACGTTAAACTCCATCTGGCACGTTTCGCCCCACTCTCCTAACCTATCTATATCCATTTGTAAGGTTCTTATTTCCTCATTGCAACTTACTGTACCACCATTTTTTGTGTCATCTGCAAATTTGGCTACAGAGCCTTCTATCCCTGTATCCAAGTCATTAATACAGATTGTAAATGGTTCAAGGACCGAACCTCGTAGCATCCCACTAGTTACTACTTGCCAACCAGAAAAAAGCCCATTTATCTCGGACCTCTATCTTCCATCAGCCAGTCACCGATCCAAGCTAACAAATAACCCCAAATCCCATATGACTGAACCTTGTGAATTAACCTTTTGCGTGTGGCACCTTATCAAATACCTTCCGCAATCCAGATACGCTACATCTAAAGGATGCCCATTATCCATTTTGCTTCTTACATCCTCGAAAGAACTCTAGCAAATCAGTAAAACATGATTTACCTTTCATAAAACCGTGCTGCTGGCTCTGATGGATGGTGTTCTGACATTCCAAATGTCCTGATATTGTTCCCTTGATAATTGACTCTAACACTTTCCCAACAACAGATGTTAAGCTAACTGATCTGTAACTTCCCACATTTTGCCATCCTCTCTTTTTGAATAAGGATATTACAATAGCATTTTTCCAATCCATCGGAACCTTTCCTATGTCCATGGAATTTTGGAGTATTATAACCAATGGATCCACTATCTCTGCCACCACTTCTTTTAATGCCCTAGGATGTAGCCTGCCCGTCCCAGGGGACTTATCTGCCCTAATCCCAATAGTTTGCTGAGTATCTTTTCCCTATCAATGTTGATTGTTCCAAGTTCTACCCTATTATCTTTGACTTGCTCATTCCTATAGCAATGGTACTAGTGTCCTCCACCGTGAAAACTGAGGCAAAGTACTGATTAAGCATCTCTGCCATTTCAGTGCCCCCCGCCCCCCCCCCCCATAAATTCTCCGGTTTCATCTTCCAAGGGAACAACATTCACCCCAGGGACTCTCTTTCATATACCTATAGAAACTTTTGTTACACTATTTGATATTTTGCACTAATTTTCTTTCATAATTTATGTTAGCTCGTTTTATAACTTTTTTTAAGCATCCCTTTATATTCTTAACAACACTCCCCCACCACAAACTTGACCATCTTTCTTCCTCACTGGGATAAATTTTAGTTGCGAGGACCTGAGTATCCTTAAGCAGCTGCCACTGCTCATCCACTGTCCTATCTTTTAGCCTTCTTGCCCACTCTACTCAGGCCAAATCTGTCCTCATGCTTATGTAATTTCCTTTGTTTAATTCCAGAACGCTAGTGTGGGACTCCACTTTCTCACCCTCAAACTGAATTTTGAATTCCATCATCCTATGGTTACTACTCCCTAGAGGATCCTTAACTATGAGGTCATGAATTAATTCCTCATGACATAATATCTAATCCAGAGTAGCCTGCTCCCTGGTTGGTTCCACAATAAACTGTTCCAAAAAACAAATCTCTAATACATTTAGTGAAATTTGCCTCCAGTCTACCCTTGCCAATTTGCTTCTTCCAATCTATGTGCATACTAAAATCACCCATGATTATTGCCATACTTTTCTTGCAAGCCACCATATTTTCTGATTTATACTGTGTCTTACTGAGGAACGACTGCTTGGGGACCTACAGATTACTCCTACCAAGTACTTCTTTCCTTTGCAATTTCTTATTTCTACTCAGACTGACTCCACATCTTGATCTCCGGGCTTATGTCATTTCTCATTACAGCACTGATCCCTTCCTTCACCAAAGCTACATTGCCTCCTTTTTCTTTCCTTGTATTTTGTTAGCATGGGAAACCTTGAGAAATCCATTCTCTTCTTCTAATGGCTCACATGGGATCCTTTACATTCACCCGAGCTTACAGGCAAGGCTTTGGTTAGATGTTTATTCCAAACGATGGCATCAGTTAATGCAGCACTTTCTGTAATGAAGTCTCAGCGTGGAAGATGTACTCAAGTCCTGCAGGTGGGCTTGAATCAAAAAACAAATGTTATGAAGTTAAGTCAATGCAGAGGAGGTAAAATAGCAAGTTACATGAATCGCTCAAAACTCACCGATGGTGGGAAGAATACTTCCCACCATCTGATACGTATGTGGCCTGGGTTAGTAAGACGAGTCGCACTACACCGAATGATGAAAGTTGGAAAAGTAGAATTACAATTTTATACAAAGTTCACAAAAGCTGCTGAACAAGAGTTAATAGAAGTTGCTGAAATAGTTCAACGTCTATACAACGAGAATATTCTACAGCAAGTAATTCTGACATATTTACTGAAAGAGCCAATAAATTCAGCTTGGACCCAGTGCCAGCTCAAGTCAGAATGTTTGTATCTTTGAAAGTAAGAATCTTTCATACTTTGTTAAAAAGATTTCTCATTTTACACAGATTAAGAGCTGATCTGTTAACTGGTTAACAAATCTACTTAAAAATAAGGATGACAATACAATACCTTTCAAATGACAACAATTTACATCTGCAGGAAAGCACTGTATTTTATGAATATTATCCATTTTACAGCAATCATATGATCTCCTGTTACATATGTATAAATTGACTGTCACGTTTCTCACATACTGGAGGATCAAGACTTCTCAGTTCACTAAAAGCATTACTTTTAAATATGCATTTTGTGCCCAAATTTAATTCAACGTTTTGAACTTCTGCAATGATGAGATAAAGCAACTTTGTTTTATTTGAAGGAGTAGGGTTAGAATAAAAAGCAGAAAAGCGTCAAACAACTGATCAACATACTACATTTTGTCTAACAGCAAACTAGAAGGGGATATGACACAATGGCCAGAACATACAAAATATATGCTGGAGAGAGCTTTAGTATACAAAATTTAGGCAGAATTCAAAACAGCAGAGAAGTTCACTGGGTAACCTGGTCAACACTTAATCCTTGACCAATGGGGAACACAAATGATTTGCTCATTTATTGGATTGCAGTTGTGGGTTTTTTTGTATAAATTGGCTGTCATGTTTCTTATATGGTGACAGAACTCCAAAACGAAATGCTTTGGAACATTCTGAAAGGTGCTTGATAAATGTAAACCCGTTTTTTTACTCACATTAAGCAACTCAGCCGAGCAGGCCATACCAGGTTCCAGCCACAGAATTTGCAGAGTTAGCTCTTCTTGAATACAGTTAGATTGGTAAGGAAGGAAAAACTCACTACTGATCATCACCTAGCCAATCATGTGCAGGAAGTATGCATTTAAGCATTAGTTGAGAACAGAACTTGGTTTAGCTGTGACATCAACATTTGCCATTAAAGTTGAGATAATAACGGTCACAAGTAAGACAAATTAGCACCCATAAAGTTATATTCAAGTCCAAAGCTTTCAAGTTGTCCTAAGAGATTAAAAAAGAAAAATTCCTAAAAAGGACCCAACTTTAGGCAGAACTGTTGGCCATAGCTAAACACATTCAGCTCACATCTAATGTACAACTGAGTGAATTATGGGTTATGGATTAATGAAATTTTATCTGGAATAATTTTAAAATATCTGTGTTATATCCACCAAGTTTCTCTCATAGGTTCCAAAAAAGACGAGACTTAAATTACTTTAACACTTTGCCACTTTTTTGGCTTTGCATAGGCAAAATTTAATCATTTCTCAAGCATACATCTAATTACTTACCAACTTCCTAGGGAATGGGTGTGGAAAAGTGGTAGCGATCAAGATTCCTCAACTCCTTTTTGGCATAACATTTTGTGAAGACAGTTGCATGCATAAAACAGTTTTACTTGCACTTTCCAAAACACTTTTACCACTTAGTGGTTTATCCATTTTATTTTGACCCAAGGAAGAAATATTTTCTTCAGCCTTTATTCCATCAGATTTTGTGACCCTCCTCTGAGGTTAAAGAAACAGAACATTCAAATGATCTATTTATTACAGACACCACAGAGCCAAACTTAGCAACCAGAGTTTAAACAAATTACTCCACATAAAAAGCCAGGCAGGAAATAACAGTGACATGTTTCACATATATATGCTTACCTACATCAGACAAAAGTAAAACCACAGATGAGGTTTCTAAAATACCTAAAAGTAGTTCCAAGCTTTGCCGTGAAAGAAGCTTTTTTCTAGCTTAGAACTCAAACATGCCACAGGCCATTGCACATGCATCTTAGCATAAACACCAGCTCCAAAAAAAAAACTGATGCTTGAAAAATGCTGAATACCTTTTCTCTTTACTGTCAGGTACTCCAGTAAAATACTGCAGGGTGGCACCAATTAAAATGAACTGAGAAGTCTTGATCCTCAGCAGTACACAATACTAAGGAACCAGAGCTATGCCAATAAAATCTACTCAAATCAATACACACTTCTGAAATCAGAACATTGTATGAATGGAAAGTACAACACTTCCACCAAAATTCAACTTTTTCAATTCTTTGTACTAACAGAAAAGGATAGATATTGTCTAATGCAGAATGTGCACTATATTTTGATTTCCAAAAAGACCTTCAATAAAGTATGACATGGATAAGGGCATATTGAAATCAGGGGACGAGTGAAAATATAAATGGCTACAAAATAGCAAATAGGGGGCTAAAGGCCTGGAAAATTGTAAAAAGCAATGTTCTACAAGACCATGATTGCTCCCCATTTACATAAAAGTGAATTCAAGAATCAGAAGTACGTTTTCAAAGTTTGCATACAACACAAAATGATGGTGTAGTTAATACAGGAAGTCATTAATAAACTTGTAGAATAGGTGTGTAATTAGAAACTGAACTTCAATATAGATAATTGAAAGGTGTGTTTTGGTAGGAAGAATAAGAGATCATATACACTTTGCTACTGTGGACAGAGAAGATATTTCCATTTATGGGGGAATTAGGGACCATAAATACACATGGCAGTCACTAATAAATACCTTTGCTGCCCCTGGAGTGGCCAGAATTGGAACTTGCTACACAAGGCTTGATAAGCCAACCAGCACAGATGCATTTAAGGTAATTATGACAAACATAAAGAGGTAAAGAAGGTTATGATGAAGAGTTATGATAAAGGTGGGAGAAGGCTTGGGTGAGTGGAGTAATAACACCAGCATGGACCTACTGGACTAAGTGGCTGGTCCTTTACTGTAAGAACTATGCAGTAAGTCAATGTCAATTTATTTGCGCAAGAAAGAGAGAAGTTTCATGAAGTTTTCAACAGAAAGTCATGTCATTGATCTCCATTTTTGTTTTGGATTAGCTAGTTTTAAACATGTTTGGATAAATCCTATTACAGATTTAACACCATGTTCTCAGCATCTGACAGCAGATCATAGCAAGAAAACTAAAGCTCATAAACTAACACTTCCCATTTCCTAAAACACACTGCAAAGAACTCCTTTAAGACCCAGAACGTAACCACATGTGGACTGTTAAACTCACGGAAAGGGAATGGTCTTTACATCTGCACAGGGCAATCTCCTTGAGACTTGGGGTTTAAGGAGAAAGAGTATGGATCCGTTCAACTGTAGAAAATGTCTCACCCATAAACCAACTTTAAAATGTCAATGTCACCTTCAACTGGAGAAATAATCAGACCCAAGAGTATCAAGTATTGAAAAGGCGATTAGGCCTTCAATAACATGCAGACGCAATAGAAAGGGCGACAACTAAAGTTCATGAGTTTCATTTATACCAGCAAAAGTATTGCTATAATTGAGGATATTTCTATTAAATCTGCCAAAAATGTAGCGATTAGCACCATTACAGTACTACTGGGAGCCAATGGGAAAGAGCTGTCTATTTTGCGTCTTTGAACCTTATAGCCAAGATGTCGAAAGCATGGAATTTACCTATGTAACTTAAGCCAACTAAACGTAAAAGACAGTTTAAGACAGAGGATTATGATTATAGCCATGGAACCAAAAGTAACTTGGTTTTCCCTGTTCTGTGGTAATACAACACAAGGTGGTTTCTGGACCGCAATATACAATCACAAGCAGTTGATACACATAATAGAACATTACAGAACAGATTTTGTGTTTATATTTGCATTTCGGCATCTTACTCAAATAAATTGCTTTATATTTAGCAGCCTAGTTACCATGAAGCTTGGGATATTATCATTTTTGAGCTTTGGCAAAGCAATACGTTAGCATTTCCATGTTCTGTCCAGTCAAGTTCAGATAGTAAGCACAAATACACAAATGTCAGTATTCAGAATGCAGTGTTCAGGCTTAAACGTTACAAAATGGTCACTTGGGAGTCAAGGTGGGCACATGGTAACATCATCTTCAGAAAACATAGGGGCTCAGTGCTGAAGGTATATAACCGTTTTAGTGATTATTCAATCCTGAATCAGCTAGGATAATACCAGATGTCTGCCTCTGCAGTGTTATTAACTCTGATACTGATCTTATTTCTGAAGCAACTGACAATTTCAGGCACGAGTCAAACAAACTGTTGCAATCAAACCAATTTAGAAACTGAACTCAGTAACAGTGGAAATCCTACAGAAACAATGCAGGAACATTAACCGTCAGAAGGCTGAATTATATTCAAATATCACATTAAACAGTCCTAGAGACAAAGTTCAATAGCTGGTTAGTGCTGAATTAAGCTGAAGTGGTAGTAGCAGCACATGTGGCCTCAGCACTCATTGTTTGAGGTATCCATCGAGGCATTTTATTCCTTGCATACAAACATGACCAAAAAGTTCACAAGTGCAGAACACGCAATCCACCCATTCAATTTATGCCACCCCATACACAGAATCCCTCCAGCGCAGAAGGTGGCTGTTCAGCCCATAGAGTCTAACTCTAACCCTAACCCTGCTAATTCCTCTAACCTATCCCATTCCAGGTTATTAAGGGTTAAGTTAGCATGTCCAATCAATCTAACCTGCACATCTTTGGACCGTGGGAGGAAATCCATGCAAACACAGGGAGAATGAATTGAACCCATGTTCTTGGAGCTGTGAGGCAGCAGTGCTAAACCACTGTGCCGCCTTACATTGGCCAGACCTCATTCATGACCTGCCATTGCCAAATTTCAATTCCTCAAAAACACTACTGCCTGCTTCTCAGCCTGCATAAAATCCCACTTACCCATCTGTGCTAACTGACCTAAAATAACTCTATCCTCCAACTGAAATTTCTCACCAGAATGTTCAAATTCCTTCAAAACAGTACTTCTGTCTATACTTTCCTTTAGCCTTGAGTTCCTCTACCTCCAGTTTTCTTCCCAACTTCCTTCACACCATAAGATGGCTTAAGGCACAGCTAAAGACTCAAGCACTGGAGATGTTTTCCTAAAGCCTTTATTTATCATCCCTTGCCCCCTATAAACTCCATTTCTCTGATCAATTTTTTATTCATTTCCAAGCGTTGTCTTCTTTGGTTCAGAATGACAAATTTAACACTCTCCTAAAGTACCTGGAGATATCTTCTTAAGTTCTTCTAAACGCAAGTGGCTGACACTGGCCCAATCACCCTCTGGATTTGCAATATTTACTTAAGTTGCAGGTACCTTTTCAGCACTCAGTGTTGGTATACAACAATGAGGAAACCTACAGCCACCGAGTCTCCAGAACCTCGTACTTAGTGTGGTCCAGCAGTGGTCGATTCTGGTCATATTCAAGTTCATCATTAATGTGTCCAATAGATTCCTCCGCCATGCTAGCACAAATATCAGTGATTGAATTTTCATCCCAGTATGAAATTTTAATAGTTTACAATGTAAAGAATTCTCCATTTATGACATTGCCTGATCCATCAGCACTTCAAAAGGACATAAAACACTGACTTAAAATTTTAGCACCCCCAATAATGTCCTTATGCAGAAACAAGGTAGAAACTACAGCTCCTATAACATTTCTCTGAGAATGTATCAAAGAGCTTCAACATCTCAACACCTCCACAGTCAACTCTAAAGAGAAAATTCAATTCTTGGACGAAAAAGTAACTCATCTGAGGTGTTTAAGCTTATAAAATACCCTAGGAACCAATGGTTATTTATAAAAGATTGATATTACAGAAACATAATTGCTGACAAAGATAAACACTGTACTGAATAAAATAGCCTTGATGGAAAGCTAAGGATAACTTGATCCCAGTTTTCTTTGAGATCAGGGAGGAATCAGTTGGGTTGCTTCGAAAGATTTAACTTGCATATATCTCCTTTCAGATGAAATCATGCAGTGTCCACAACAGTACTGAAATCATAAGCTGTTGGAGAACATTTAATGCGTCAAATGTTCCTTTGATTGCTTATCTATTTCTATTGAATGTGAAATAATCTTGAATGAGTCTGACAAATTCTCATTTCAGCTGCCAATAGGTTAAATGATGTTCCTTCCCCCAAAATGTAGCTTCATTGAATACCACCATCACCCACCAAAACAATCTGCTTCAGTTTTCTTAGCCATACAACTAAAAATGGAAAACTCAATTTCATGTATCTAGATGGTTGCAAAAGTTTACATTTTTTAGCTTTGTTCCTAATTGCACAGATGGTCCCAAAAGATTCCAATTTTTCATCAAACAACTTATCTCAAAATATCTTGTTCCAGCAACCCATCACTGTTTAACTGTTTTACAAGATTCTACCACCTTAACTTTCATTAGAAATCTGACTTTCAACTAAAGTTTAGATACCTATCAGTAATTAATAGCAAGAGGAACACAATTTTCATTTTCTCATCAGCTGCTAGTAGCACTAAAGATTTTCTTCAGGAGTTGCAAATTAAATGCAGTCCTTACTTCAAGCAGCATCTTCAAATGCCAAGAACTACAGTGAATGTCTAGACAACGCAAGCTTTAGTTTGACTAATTCTATGATTTAAACAAATACAAAAGCTTCCCTTCTCCTAAGCCAGGCAAAGGAACCGAGCTCCTATCAAAATAAAAAAAATTGGAAACACTTCATTCCAGACCATCCTATAAAATTACACTTGCAGAAATGGAGAGGGGGAGGGGGAGGGAAAGGGAAAGAAAGGAAGGAAGAGGAAGAGTAGTGAAAAGCCAATGTCAGTCACTTGGATTTAACAAGCTGCCACAAGCTTGCCATAAATAGCTCCCAGTATATCACTGTTGAAGTGATAGAAACTTCGACATTTCAGAATACAGCAGAACGGATTTAAGGGGTTCTCCCATTCTCTCCAGTTATACCAAAGTTAGCAGTGCCTTAAACTACTTCGCAGTTAAGATCCAATGTTAATTAAAATAATGCTAGCTCAGTACCATTCCCCACAGTGCACACACCTAATGAATGGAAGGGATGGGGACTTCCAATGATTTTCAAAATGTGAACACCAATGCACAGTCCTTTTTTTGCAACAAAGCCTCACGATTTCACACAAACAAAAAATGCACATATATACACTTTTTTTGAATCCAAAACATGCAGGTAAAAAAGGTCCCTATGTGCAAATACATGTACATTTTCATGACACAAAGTTGTTTTGACATTAAACTCTTCTGGCAAGGTGGAGGTACAGTAAACCTTGAACTGCTTTAGTTTTTAATCCAGACTGATACACTGACTTTTATTTTACGTATTTAGATCAAAACATGCATCTTCAGTAACTTTAAACATGTCAAATGGAACTAATACTGCTAATTCTTAAAAACAAAAGGAGAATACTTTATTTGAATTCTAGGTGCTTTCAGTTTATACTATCTTTGGCAGTCATCTTTTTATCTGAATCCATCAACCATCTGTTAAGCATTTGTATAAACTTTGGCACAAGGCATCCGTTTGGCAGCAGCTCCATGCCGATCACCAATGAAAGGGAGGTAGAACCAAGTCCCTGTTCAGAGTGCTATAGCATTACACTATTCCATAGCAATGTAGGACAGACAAGCCAAACAACTGGCTGATTCAGTGTGCAGTGCTCAGCTCATATTCTACACAGGGTCAAATGTCACTTTCTAAACTACTTTGACGAGTACTGCATCTGCAAGGCAATGCTTTCCTTTTTAATCCTTTATGAAAGAAATTCTTCATAAACTGGCAACTAAAAATACAAAAATCAGGAATGCCCTTCCGCGGCAATGTTCCATGTTATTCAAATTGATACGTCAGCAATAAGCATGGGCATAGAAGTGCAAGTGCAAAGGTCAACACCTCTCATTGAGCAAGATTAAATTATATATCTTCAAGAGCTTAATTACTCTCCAAATAAGAATACTTCTGTGATTCATGATCTCTCCCTGTCCTGGAATTTTTCAGCTAATTTTCTCCCTTTTCCTATTCACCCTCTATCATCTGCAATGGGACTAATCCTCTAACAACACTGATTGTTACAACACAAAAGCTGTATGGTGAAGCAAAGAATTACATGCCTTCCTTCTGGTTGTTTAATTTCTTACTATTGTAACTTTAAATCTTCATGTTTTGACTACGCTACAGAAGATTTTAGGTCTTACTCTCGTTTGCAGTCTCCAGACAGTTTTCGTCTTTCTTAATTGCAGTATTTTGGAGGTTACCTTTATCTGGTAACAGCTAATTTAAGAATTTTTAAGAAGTTGTGTCTACAGAAGAGTGGGAGAAACCATTTTGACTTGTGATAGTGTTCAATGTGTAGTTAAATATCTTTGAAGAAAATTTTAAAATAAAAACAAATTATATTGGAATTATCAACGTAAAAACATAACTGGCTGGAACATGTAAATAACAGTCACAGTTCAAAGAAGTAAAGGGCAAAATGCTACAAATGCTAAACTGCAGTAGCTTCCTGTAAAATTATTTTATATGCAAAGAGTTCACACTTTCAAACAAAACACAATAGGCTTTGCCAAAACGTCTTACCTGTCATCTTCACCATCCACAGGTTGCATGGATAGTGGCAAGGTCTTTAAAGGTAGTAGTGATGCAGAAGCAGGCAGATTGGCACTGCTAGCAATTTCCTGGACCAGAGCAGAAGCTGCACTCAGTACACTTTCTCCAATAGCTACCTGTTGTACATTCAGTGCTGGCTGGTCTGTCTGTCGCCGTGAATCTTCCACTGCATTCAACAGTGACTGGATGGGAGCAGAGTACTGGGCAGATCCAGGCACCATTTTCTGTGACCCCCCCTGTACCACAGGGAGGCTTGCATTCATTGGTATAGAAGGCTGACTGGCATTCTGGATCAAACTGCCATTCTGCACAGAGGTCTGCGTAGCGGTTTGCTGTGAAACAGCAGATGCAGTGGGTATATTGGTAGATACATTAGATCCAACACTGGGCAAGTTGACATTCACAGCGGATGGGGTAGAACCTATTCCAGTTATTGGCTGATTGTTCACACTTTGAATAATACACTCGACCCCTTGACCTTGTGGCTGTGATGACAACTGCTGTTTTGATGGTGCCACAGTTACCTGCTGCACAAGCCCTGATGCACTGGCCTGCGGCTGTACCATCCCTCCCTGCAAAGGCTGTGTTGGAGCAGGTTGAGGAACACTTGGCTGCAAGCCTATTGGTGTCGACTTGTTAATCGGTGGCGAGCAAGACTGCTGTAACAAAGAGATTGTATTCCCTTGTTGGCCAGTTAACAACTGCCCATTGGCAGCACCAGTAGGTGGCATCATTGCTGAAACATGTCCCACAGGCTGACCTGGTGCCTGTCCCGATTGTGCTTGTGCTAATACAGATTGTGCTTGGCCTTGAACAAGTTGTGGTTGGCCCGATGGTACTGCTGTTGATCCAACTCCACCACTGCTCTGCTGCATGGCTTGTGCAGAGGGCTGCATTTGAGGGTGCTGTATATATTCTGTAATGACAGCACTTGCATTTGATGACATAATATGCTGTGTTGTCATCTGTGAAGCTGGCTGTTGCTGAGGATACGATAGTTGCTGTGGCTGGGACACAGCTGACATGGTCTGCGAAGGCTGTTGTTGTTGCTGAGAGTATGGTAACTGCTGTTGGATTGGGGCTTGTTGAACACTTGTTACATTACCAAGACTTGTTCGACCAGAGAGGGGAGCACTTGGCCTCTGCTGTGAATGCATAACGTCTTGAGTGTGCAGCTGGACTTGTGTAAGCTGTGGCTGGGAAATAGTCTGTGCCAGTGAACCACCACTGCTAAAATCCAACTGCTGATTACACAGTGCTTGAAAGGCCTGTTGTTGAGGTGCAGAAACCAACCCTGGCTCCCCATTACCAGCAGTTTCTATGTAATAACCTACTGCACTCAAAGTGCTGCTCACCGAACTCCCTCCACTTGTACTCTCCCGTTCCAAACTTGCATCAGGGGCAGCAACTTGCTTTACACTTTCCACCGTCCTGTTCACAGGAGTGCCTTCAGTGAGAACTGTGACATTTTCCTTGTCGTAAAATTCAGTGCAAACCCAGCGACCCTTCTTATATGGTTCAGTACTGGAATCCAGTTTCACAACTCTGAACCTGGAACTACCAGCTGCAGGCTGCTGGCTTGCTGCAGGCACTTGGCCTCCTGCTACACTGGTGCAGATTGCAGCATTAGAAGAAGCCCCAATAACACTGGTACTATTACCGACAGCATTAGTACCAACACTTGTCCCACCAACGTTGATATTTATATTGCTACTAACACCGGTCAATCCACTTACAGTTCGGGCATTACCTGGGGTACTGATGTTGGAAGTCAGTGGCGTTGGCGTACCAATTGAGCTGCTCATTAATCCAGTCATTGGTGCACTGGTGCCATTTTTTTCAGTACAAGTAGTGACGCTTCCTGGGGGAATTATTCCTCCTGTTGAAGGTGCAGTGGCAGCGTTGACCATGCCGGGCCCTGCCACCATGGCAGGATGATGGTGGTGGTGGTGATGATGGTGGTGATGGAGAGGATGAGGGTGATGGTGTGGATGGAGGCCATGGATACTCCCGTTGAACAGAGCTGGCTGATGCTGAGGCAGGCGAGGCTGGTTAGGAGACAGGGCGCTGGGGGTCTCCGCATCCCCCACATTGTTAAGAGTCTCCTCAGAGGAGCTCCGCTCCGGCTCGTAGTCGGTGGCCCGGGAGATATCCAGGATCTCGGAAGACGACAGGTCCTCGGTGTGAGATTCGTCCATGTCGTCGTAGCTCTCGGTGTCCTCGGCGATGCTGTTGTTGGAGCCGGCGTTGTTCTGCGCCGGGGTCACGCTGGTGATCTGAAAGCCGCTCTTCTTCTTCATCTGCGCCCCGGCCATGGAGCCGGCGGCGGGAACGGGAGAAGGAGCGGCGGCGGCGGTCGGGCCGGGACCAGGACTGGGAGCGTGGAGGCTGAGACTCTGCGGCGGGTGAGGCCCGGCCGGCGGCAGCGAGCCGGGGTTGCCGGCACACGGGGGGCCCGGCGCCGGCGAGCGGAGGCTGCCCGGCGGCCCGTCGTCCGGGTGCGGGCGGCCCATCAGGCTGGAGAGCGAGGCCGAGGAGGCCGCAGCGGCCGGGGGGTTGTTGCTGCTCCGCCGGGGGTAGAGCGGGTGCGCCATCTTCCTGTCCGCCGTGCTTTCCGACTGGTGCATCATCGCATTGGGGGTGGGGGAAAAAGAGAAACACAACCCCTCAAAAAAAATCCCCCTCACACACACAGACAGAATATAAATAAATAAACCCCTTTAAACAACCCACAGACACTCACCCCTCCACACACCAAAATAAACCCAAGACTGCGGCAAAGCAGCCGGGATAAATAACGGGGGGGATGTGAGGAGAACTGAACTGGGGGGAAGCAGGCAGGCAGCCTGCCGGCCGGCCGCCCGGTGTCTGCTCTCTGGGCCCACCCCCTTCCCCTCAGAGACACCGCCTCCTCCCCCTTTCCACCCGCCGCCTCATCTCAAAGCTTCACTCCACAGGAACGGGGGCCGTCGCCGCTGCTGCCTGCCTGCCTGCCGCCCAGCCAGCCAGCCACCCCACAGAGCAAGCCGGACACTTAGCCTCTCTAACCCAGGAGCGCGGCGCCCGGCACCGCCGCAAGGCCTGGCTGGCTCTCCCCCCCCTCACTGACTGACTGAGAGGGAGCCGTTTCACCGCATCATTCAAAAAAAAATTAATATCTTATCTTGGTGAAGAATGATAAAGAGGGAGGGAGGTTAAGATAGGAAATGGCGTCTCCCGCTCGGGCTTTGTACCGGAGATGCCGGTTGCTAAGGTGGGGGGGGATGAAGTTTGGACACTCCGCCGCCTCTCCCGCTCCTCTGATTCGGGGACCGAGGCGGCTTTTCACTCACTGCCGCTTGTCACTGGAGAAGTGAGCGCCAGCAAGATGGCGACCGCGCAGGCGCGACAGGGCTCTCCCCTCCTCCCCCCGCCACAGACATAAAGCCGTCTGGAAACCAGTGACGGGAATTGCCGAGCTACTGGCTACCTTGTGTGACGGAAATTGCCGACCCTCTCCCCAACCAACGCTTCGCTGCAACTGTGACCGACGGAGATTTCCGAACCCTTTGCTGCCACCGTGACGAAAATTGCCGAGCTGCCCCCTTCGTCACCGCCGAAGTCTCCTCCCACCACCCCCGCCCCCCGCAAGTGCGCCGCCACAATGAGTGACGGAAATTGCCGAGCTACCCCTCCCACTTCGCCGCCAGCTGGAGTGACGGGAATTACCGAGCGCGCCTTCGGGGCGGGAGACACCCGATATTGTCTGACTGGGCGACCAGCCGAGGAAAGCCGAGCAGCTTCGGGCTCGCGGTTGGCAAGGACCGAGAAGCCAGGTGCCCGAACACTGCGGACCTGCCAACCTTCCCAATGCGGAAGCAATGGAGTTTCATTCATTTCCTTTCGAATCTAACGCACCTCACTCGAAAGTAAATGTGGCTCCAGATGGTTATAAATGAGTTTACTGCCCCTGTCAAGTTCGCTGGTCATAAATCTTAGGCGTGCGAAGCATCTCAGTCTTCGCCCTTCTTTACGTTCCAAATGGGTTGTCACTAATTACATAAATCGTACCCAAATGTTTCCTGCTTTATGGGACCTTAAAATGGCGTTTAAAAGGCTCGCAGCTTTGATAACTTCATTTCTCAGAAATCTTTGCATAATCTAGCTCTTTTCATCATCGATGGACACCTCAAAGCTCTTTACAGCCAATTAAGTACTTTTGAAATGTCGCCCATGTTGCAGTCTCGGACCTTCTGTGCATATTGGGCACCGCAAGGACTGGGGTGTGTTATCGACCTATTCAATCACATTTGGGTTTCTTATTTTAAGTTTCCTTTCTGCTTTGTTTTTTCTGTTTCCTGCGATTCCCTTTTTGGGGATGCCCTTCTTGCCTTCTCCCTTGGTCTTTTAGGTTCTTTCAGGGTCTTTCGGGTCAAACCAAGTAGACAAACTCAAATTACATTAGGACAATCTATTCCGATGGTCAAAAAGGATAGTAGGAAGAGAGGTAATAAGCCGTGGATAATGAAGGAGGTGAAGGAAAGTGTTAAATTAAAAGCGGAGGAGTTTAGAGTAGCTAAGAGTAGTGGGTGAGAAGAGGATTGGGAGAGGTTTAAATGTCAACAAAGATTGACAAAGAAGTTGATAAAGAAGGGTAGGAGAAACTATGAAGCTGGGCTAGCGCTTAATATAAAAAAGGATAGCAAGAGTTTTTATAAATATATAAAAAGGAAGAGGCTGGCTAGGGTGAATGTTGGTCCTTTAGAGGATGAGAAAGGGGACCTAGTGGTAGGGGATGAGGATATGGCTAAGGTATTGAATAACTTTTTTGTTTCTGTCTTCACGGAGGAGGACGTGAATAATTTGCCGGGTGTTAGCGATGGAAAGGTGGTAGGACTGGACGGTCTTAATGACATTACTGTTACTAGAGAGACGGTGCTCGACAGACTGGAGGGGCTGATTGTGGACAAGTCCCCAGGACCGGATGGAATGCATCCGAGGGTTCTGAAAGAAATGGCGGAGGTGATAGTGGATGCCTTGGTGGTTATTTTCCAGACGTCGCTGGATTCCGGGGAAGTGCCGGATGATTGGAAAACGGCTAATGTTACGCTGTTGTTTAAGAAGGGTGCCAGGCAAAAGGCGGGGAATTATAGGCCGGTTAGTTTAACGTCTGTGGTAGGTAAAATGTTAGAATCTGTCATTAAGGAGGAAATTGCGAGGCATCTTGAAGGGAATTGCTTGATAGAGCAGACGCAGCATGGTTTCATTAAAGGGAAGTCGTGTCTGACAAATTTACTGGAGTTCTATGAGGATGTGTCTAGGGCAGTGGATAGAGGAGAGCTGGTGGATGTGGTCGTTCTAGATTTTCAGAAGGCGTTTGACAAAGTACCTCACAAGAGGTTATTGCAGAAGGTCGAGGGACATGGAGTTGGGAGTAGGGTATTAGCGTGGATAGAGGATTGGTTGTCAAATAGGAGGCAGAGAGTGGGGGTCAATGGGTGCTATTCGGATTGGCGGATGGTGACTAGTGGAGTGCCCCAGGGGTCGGTGCTGGGGCCTCAGCTTTTTACCATTTATATAGATGATCTGGAGGAGGGAACCGAGTGTAGGGTGTCGAAATTTGCTGATGACACCAAGATTGGGGGAACGGCAAATTGTGCGGAGGGTGTAGAGAGTCTGCAGAAGGATCTAGATAGGCTGGGCGAATGGGCCAGGAAATGGCAAATGGAATTTAATGTTGGCAAGTGTGAGGTGGTCCACTTTGGTAGGAAGAATGGTAGGAAGGACTATTACTTACAGGACGAAAAACAGCAGCAGGCGACGGTGCAGAGGGACCTCGGGGTCCTTGTGCATAAGTCACAAAAACCCAGCTTGCAGGTGCAGCAGGTGGTCAGGAAGGCGAATGGGACGCTGGTCTTCATAGCGAGGGGGATTGAATATAAAAGTAGGGAGGTCTTGCTGCAGCTGTATAGGGCATTGGTGAGGCCGCAGCTGGAGTACTGTGTGCAGTTTTGGGCGCCGCACCTGCGCAAAGATATTTTGGCCTTGGAGGGAGTGCAGAGGAGGTTTACTAGGCTGATACCGGAGTTGAGGGGGTTGAGCTATGAGGAGAGGCTGAATAAACTGGGCTTGTACTCGTTAGAGTTTAGAAGAATGAGGGGAGATCTCATTGAGACATATAAGATGATGAATGGGATGGATAGGATAGAGATGGAGAGACTCTTCCCGCTCAAAAAAGACAGTAGGACTAGGGGGCACAGCCTCAAGATAACAGGGGGGCAGTTTAGAACGGAGTTGAGGAGGAACTTCTTCACTCAAAGGGTGGTGAATCTCTGGAATTCTCTGCCCGTTGAAGTGGTGGAGGCTGCCTCGCTAAATATTTTTAAGACGCGGGTTGATGGGTTTTTGATAAGAGAGGGGATTAAGGGTTATGGGGAGAAAGCGGGAAAGTGGAACTGAGCAGCGACAGATCAGCCATGATCTTATTGAATGGCGGGGCAGGCTCGAAGGGCTAGATGGCCTACTCCTGCTCCTATTTCTTATGTTCTTACGTTCTTATGTTCTCCCCAAAAAGGGGAACAGCCCAAACAAAAAAAGTACAAAGGAAACTTAAGACACATAAGAACATACATAAGAAATAGGAGCAGGAGTAGGCCATCTGGCCCTTCGAGCCTGCCCGCCATTCAATAAGATCATGGCTGATCTGTCGTGGCTCAGTTCCACATTCCCGCCCTCTCATCAAATCAAAATGTGATTGTCAGGGTCTGTAACGCACCCCAGCCCCTGCGGTGCCCAGCGGGCAGGGAAGGCATCAACTGCACCCGCGGACGCCACATGCTCTCTCCAGGGACACCTGGCCGTGAATGTATCCGCGGTAGAGGGGCAGACAGTCGGGATGGACGACCCTATCGATCGCCTGCTGCCTGGACCTATTGATGGCGAGCCTTGATTTTTGTTCTTAAGCAGGACCTCCCAGAACCTTATGACGAAGGTGCAAGAGTATTACCAATTGAGCCAGAGGTGACATTCTCTTGCTATTTGTTCATTCTCTGACTCATTAGTCTAATAGATTAGCCACTCCCTGTAGTGGATCTGTGTCTTGTCACTTCGCTCTGTAATAAATACACTTCAGAGTGATTTCATTGGCTGTAACCAACAACAACTTGCATATCCTTTAAGGTAACAAAACATCTAAGGTGTTCCACAGAAACATTATAAAGCAAAATCTGACATGAAGCCACATAAGTAGATATTAGAACATTTGACCAAAAACTTGGTTGAAGAGGTAGGTTCAATGCAATGTTATCTCCTTTTTAAAAATAAGTTCATCACTATTCTCTATAGCATTGCACTCTCAAAATTGTAGTGACAATGTTATTAGTGCTTGTGCTCTGTGCCACACATTAGGATAGCTATTAAATTGTATTTTATACAATTGTATTGATTTTAACATGTTAAAAAGGTGTTCCCAATCTTAAAAAAATGTAATAAATATGAGAGGTTGACCTGACTATATCAGCATGGTCAATGTGCAGATAGTTCTGCTCATTAGCAGAACATGAATTCATTTTGAAGAATCATGAGGCACATGTTATAAACAAATTCTATAGAACTATTCCTGGGCAAACAATTCTCTGTTGACTGTACACAATCCAATAGGCTTAATCTTGTGTAACATGAATGAAGTTCATTCTTATCTCCAGCAACTCTAAGCAATTATAGTCATTAATCAAACTTTACTGTTCAAGCTGGCAGGAGTCAGCTTCTCTTCAATGTCCAAATAAACATGGTGATAGCTATGTCCCAATCTCAGGAAACAGGAATAACATCCTATCGCCCCATACATCAAAAACCATAGAAGGCAAATTGAAATGCACTGTTAGCTAACAAGATATTTCTGAATGAGTCTCATGGGAAAAAATACAAGTTGATGATTTCCAATGGGTGAAGGGAGGGGGTGGGGGAGGTGTTTAAATTCAGAAGGCATTGTTTTCACTGTAATAAGGAAGGTCTCTGCCATGGAGAAATTAACAAGGTCCACAGAATTGATTCCAACTATCTGTCCTTCCAAATATCAGAAAAACTATTGCATTATAAAAGAGAAAGATTGCACCTTGAGACTGGGATTGAGAAATGGTGTAGAGATGCTGGTGTTGAACTGGGATATGTGCAGTAAGAAGTCTCACAACACCAGGTTAAAGTCCAACAGGTTGATTTGGTAGCATAAGCCTTCAGAGTGCTGCTCCTTCATCAGGTGAGTGGGAGTTGTGTTCACAAACAGGGCATATAAAGACACAAATTCAATTTAGATAATGGTTGGAATGCGAGTCTTTACAGGTAAGCAAGTCTTGAAAGGTACAAACAACGTGAGTGGAGAGAGGGTTAATGGGGAGTCATGGGGGTTCGACAATCACCAGGCAGGAGTGTTCCCTTCCAGTCGGGGAACACTTCAGCAGTCATGGGCATTCAACTTCTGATCTTCAGGTAAGCGTTCTCCAAGGCAGCCTTCATAACACACGATAATGCAGAATCGCTGAGCAGAAACTGATAGCCAAGTTCCGCACACATGAGAACGGTGTCAAGCGGGATCTTGGGTTCATGTCACACTATCTGTAACCACTACGACTTGCCTGGGCTTGCAAAATTTCACTAACTGTCCTGGCTGGAGACAATACACATCTCTTTAACCTATGCTTAACCCTCTCTCCACTCACATTATCTGTACCTTTAAAACTTGATTACCTGTAAAGACTTGCATTCCAACCATTATCTTGTGAACTGAGTTTCTGTCTTTATATGCCCTATTTGTGAACATAACTCCCACCCACCTGATGAAGGAGCAGCACTCCAAAAGCTTGTGCTACCAAATAAACTGGTTGGACTTTAACCTAGTGTTGTGAGACTTCTTATTGAGAAATGGGACAGCAATGACTGGTCAATCATTTATCAATTCATTCTTTTCGACAGAAAAACAGAGTTGGTATCTTTGTGGGCATGGTCCAGCAATTGAATGCATCACCTTGTGGCATTCAAACAGGTACATCGAGAGCTTAGAAGATACAAAAGCACTGGCCATAGCTACATGTTGACATTTCACCTTTGATATTGCCGAAAACAGGCAGAAACTTCTCTCAGTTTTGGCAGAGAGTTCTCCAGTGATTGGTGAGACCAGTTTTTGATGGAATGAGCACCCACAAGTCAACAGTGGATCTCAGATTTTCGCGAAAGACTTCCTCAACTGGCATTTAGTTTCAACATTAACAGTTGTTGCTGTTCGTCCATCATCGTCGATGAGGACCTCGACACCATTAGTCATTTTGAGGCTGGATGCAGTGTGTTCGAAGATGACTGATCAGGCCAATTTGGGCACGGAATGTCCTGGCACATATTGGACAGACTTGTGTAGACAATATAGTTGTTGCGCTGGTGGCTCTGGACTTGTGCAGCTCGTACTTGAGTTGTGCTTCAGCAATACATCTTGCTTCATAAGCTTGACAGCCCTTGTGGATCAGGCAGTGCCAGGTAGGGCGGTTTTGTGCCAGCATTTCCCAGATGGTCATGTCTACGTCAAGCGACTTCAGGGAGCCTTGAGCGTGTCTTTGTAATGTTTCTTCTGCCCTCCATGCAAGCGTCTTCCAGCAGAGAGTTCCCCAAAAAGGAGCTGCTTGGGTATGCGCTCATTTGGCATACAGATGACATGACCTGCCCACCGGGTCTGCGCTCTCATCAACAGTGTGTGGACTGATGGAAGACTTGCTCTAAAGAGAACTTCAGTCTCTGATACTTTGTCTTGCCATCTGATGCATAATATTCTGCTAAGGCAAGTCATGTGGAAATGATTGAGCTGTCTTGCATGCCTTCGATACATAGTCCACATTTCACAGGCATATAGGAGGGTAATGAGTACCACAGCACTGTAGACCTTCAGTTTTGTTGCTGGGCTGATTCCTCGACATTCCCACACAGTGGAGCACAGTCTACCGAAAGCAGCACTTACCTTCGCTATTCTGCAGTTAACTTCTGTATCAATAGTCACTGCTCGAGAGAGGGTGCAGCCAAGATAAGTGAACTGGTCCACTGCCTGTAGTTTCTGCCCTTTGACTGTGATTATGGGATCTGTGTACGGTGGATAAGGAACAAGCTGGTGCATGACTTTGGTCTTTTTAATGTTGAGTCCAAAGTTGTCACAAGCCTCGGAAAATTTGTCCATACTGACTTGCATCTCTGGGTCTGAGCCAGTATACAGGGCGCAGTTATCGGCAAAGAGAAAGTCTCTCAAAACACTCTCCTTCACAATGGTAATAGCTTGAAGTCTCCTCAGGTTGAAGAGCTTCCCATCCAGTCTGTACTTGAGGCTGATTCCAGCAGCACTGTCCTGGAAGACGTCCTGGCAGTAAACATCATGCTGAACAGTGTGGGTGCAATAAGTTTGTCCATCCTTTGTCTCCACGTGGCACTCAGCTTTCACCTGTGGCTCCCCGTAGCTGTTCGCATGCCACAGCGGCCACATCCCAGGTAATGGCTTCGACAAGCCAGCTAAACCAGGTGAGGGTAGCCGACAGGTCTCAACCCTCGGTCAGATAGGGAGGTGTTTATCCCAGCATGTGAAGACAGACTCCAGCAGATTGAGCAGACGAGAACAATGGAAGGTCCAATGGTCAAGGAGGCGATCTCTGCAAGCGTCGTGGAACACGAGGAGCAGGATGAGATACAGAAGATGTCCTGGTCATCCACTAAGCCTAGTCCCATCTCCAGCCGTCTTGATTTTTGTCTTGTCACTTGATCTAGATGGCAATTGGGAAGACAGAGTGAGGCTGATGCTGCGCAACTCTCCCTCACTTTAATTCAAATCAAGCACTAGTTTTGACACTATCATCATCATCAACATTAATAGTACAACAGACTCTTAGTAGGAGGTGCCTTCATGGATGGTTTATCACCCAGTTTTCTTCAGGAAGCTGTTCCCACTGATGGACGTTGATTTAGCCCTGAATCAGAGCTGCTTTGAAGTTGCTCATTATTAATGCAAAATTGTTTTTATAGTGATCACTACAGCATGAAAGATGTCCCTTGGGTTCTGTTCACCAGCACTATGTAATCTGACCATCAAAACTGTATCTTCATGACTGAAGTATCCCAAGCACATCATGGCAGCTTTTATTTTAAGGAATTTGGTGTCAGGGATCTAGTCTTGGCATGCGATCTTCTTTAGTCACTTCAGACGATGTTGAAGCATACTTTCACGTGAGGATGGATAGATCAGTGGCTGCACACTTACCTTTAGTCCAAAGAAGACTGAAGCAATGTATCAACAAGTTCCCAATTAGACCATCAAGCACTATTGATGAAACTGGACTGAATATAGTCACGAACTTCACCTGTCTTGGAAGTGTTCCATTTGATAATGAAAGACTGATAAGGGAGTGATGGCTCACATACAATAGATGAGCATGGCCCTTGAAAGACTGTCCAAGCGTATTTGAAATCAGTATTAAAGCTGTCACTAAATTGTTAGGTTTTATGGTCATTGTCCTTATTAATCTCCTGCATGGATGCAAAGTATGGACTTGGAAAATCTATAGAAATACAAAAATAGCTGGAAATATTCAACCAAAGACTACTTCAATCCTTATTGGATGGCAGGACTAGATCACCAATACTGGAATATGCTGACAGTACCAGCATTCAAACTATGTTAACCAACATTCAGCTCCACTGAGCTGAACACACTTTTTAGGATAGATGATGCACAGTTGCTGAAGCTGTGATTTATGGAGAACTAGAAGAAAGCAGGGTGGACAATAAATGGTCTAAAAGAGCAGACTGAAGATTTATATGAAGCAGAATACATGGTCACTGACTGTTGACAAACACTAGCTGTTGACTGAGGGTAATAGGTGCCAAACTGAGAGAAGGAATAAATGGGTTTAACCTACCACTCTTCCTCGTTATCATTGTCTTCTTCCTTTTCCTCACCCTTCTGCATCTGTTCTAGGGATGGACCTGCAGGAAAAGAGAGCGCAAGCTAAGAATGTGTGAGTATGACCACCTGGGAATTAATAGACAGAGAAAGGGGAGAAATATTCTGGCTGCGTGCTCCTTCACAGGAATGTTGTAGCGATTATGTGTTCACTAACCAGTCACCTGCAAAGTCCCACAGATCTCAACATCACCCATGAATTGAGCAGAATGATTTTCTGGTAGCTTGTGGCTTTGATGAACATGGGGTGTAATCATCAAGAAAAAAGTAAATGGTAAGTGGTGACATATGATATACAGCATAGAAACAGGCCCTCCGGCTTAACCATGCCACATAAACATGCTGGTGTTTATGCTTCACTCAAGCCTCCTCCCACCTTTCCTCTCTAAATCTATCACTGTAACTCTTTACTCCCTTCTCCCTCATAGTTTCCCCTTAAATACAGCCATAATAATTGCTTTGACCACTTTCCGCGAGAGCGAGTTCCATATTCTTACTACTCTGGTGTGGAGAAGAAACTGAGGAATCCTTGAGTGAACAGAAAAACATTTTGAGAATAAGCAGTCAGCTACAGAATAAACAGAACACTCCAAATGGAAAATAGACAGCCAAACTTTGATGAAGTGCTATAATATGTTGACAAATGTATAGCATCAAGCCAAAACAAAGGATTTAGAGATCACAGGGTAAATCAGGATAAAGAAAGCCTTTTGGACCATTTGGTGCCATCCTTCAGAATTTCAACCCATCAAAACACTTTATTGTTTTTTTAAAATTAGTCATTGTCCTGGCTTCAAGCTTTATACCTGGCAACCAATTCCAGCTTTTGATCATTTTCTACCTTTATAAATATTTATTTATATTTGTCCTACAATTGTCCTTCAGAAGTTTGAACCTACCACATGATTGCTAAATTCTGAATGGTCCCAATGCGTTAAGCTGACCAGAATTATACACCAGAATATGTGCAAGCCTACGACTACTACAGCAATCAGGAATAAATAAATCACCAAGTGGTTACAGCACAGGAGGCCACTCAGCCCATCATGTCTGCTGGCTGTCCAAAGGAGCAATTCACCTAGTGCCACTCCTCTGCCGTCTCCCAGTAGTCCTTCACGCGCTTCCTATTCAGATAATGATCCAATTCCTGCTTGAATGCCTCGATTAAATGTGCCTCCATCACACTCTCAAGCACTGCATTCCAGGTCTGAAGCACTCGCTGCATAAAAAGTTTCTCTTGTCAACATTGCTTCTTTTGCCAATTACCTTAAATCTATGACCTCTTGCTGTTGATCCTTCCACCAATGGGAACAGCTTCTCCCAACTACTGTTGTCCAGACCCCTCATGGTTTTGAACATCTCTATCAAATCTTCTCTCAACCCTCTCCAAAGAAAACAGTCCCAACTTCTCCAATCTATTTGTGTAACTGAAGTTCCTCAGCCCTGGAACCATTTTCATGAATCATTTCTGCACTCCCTCTAATATCTTTACATCTTCCCTAAAATCTTGCACCCATAATTGGACACAATGCTCCATCTGAGGCCGAGCAAGTGTTTTATAGAAGTTTAGCATAATCTCCTTGCTTTTGTACTCTATGTCCCTATTAATAAAGCTTAGGGCATTGTATGGTCTATTAACTGCTGCCTTGCCACCTTCCAATAATTATGCACATATACACCAGCAGCCTCCATTCATGTGCCACCTTTAGAATTGTACAATTTACATTTATATCCTTTTTTATATTGTCACTCTGCATTCTTCCTTCTCTACATTAAATTTCATCTGCTGTTTTCCAATTCCACCAACTTGTTTCTGTCCTTTTGAAGTTCTACACATTCCACACAGTTCACAATTCTTCCACGTCCTGTATCTTCTGCAAATTGTGAAATTGTTCCCTGTACACCAGTATCAGAAAGACCAAGAATTCTTCAATGAGTTTTTCAATACTATATATTTTGCATTTAACTAGCTTTTCCAGATCTTTCTGGAATGCTTCCATGGCATAGATGTGATCATCAACTCAATATCTCTGCTGGCTCTGCATCTGAAAAAACACAGTACATACTCTTTTCTTTGCATCTGCTGATGAAGTGGTGAATGGATTCTGTTGGCTGTTCTCAAAATGACATGAACTAGTCAATGAATTTGGAAATTTAACCTGATACTGAATTGTTTTTCCAATGTTGTCCATATCAGTTATGGATCCTTTAGCTCTTCTGCTGTTAATACCAACATATTCAGTCTGGGAAGAGAGTCATTCCCAATTGCAACTTTCCTTCTCCTGTAGGACCTGAGATGAGTTATGCTCCAGGTGCTTTTAAATGCTTTTCCGAAGCTTCGCCTGTTATAATGGCAACCATCTCTGGCTTGATTTGTATGAGGTTTCTTTTCTGTCTTGTATTTTTGTTTTCTGTCACACACTTGTTATTGATCCATCCTCAGCTGTGTGTGTGTTTGTGTGTGTGTGTGTGTGTGTGTGTGTGTGTAGTGGGAGGGTTGGCAGGCCAGTCAAACTCCTGCCCAATGGAATCACACCCTGTGTCCAGACTGGGATATATCAAAAGCATGAAAATCATACCAAAAAATTGCCATCCCCTGTGGAGATAATAGGAGCTGGTTATCATTTTATCAGGAATAATATCCTGTGAGTGATTTTCCAGATTGGTTTGTGGATTTTCACCTTTCAGAAATATACAAAGACTGGAATAAAGTCTGAAAAACTTGATCAGTTTCAATTTGTGATGGGTGTATCAGCATGTAGCACAGGAGGAAAGATAGCAAACCTATTAAAATTTGCAGGAAACTCTCTCTTTGATTGCTGGAACAAGCCACGTCAGCAAAGCCACAGCTGAAAAGGGCAGCATCTCAGCCAAACCACAGAATGGGATCTTAAAACTGACCATTCACCTGCTGAAGTGGAATCATAAATTGCAACAGCTGCAATGTCCCACCGTCAGATCCTACAAGTCAAGGGCTGATTGGTATATTTCTTTTTTATTTACTTTGGAGTCAATTTTCATTTTTAATTTGGGTGACTGCGCTTTAGTACTTTTCTTGTGTTTATTAGCTAATAAACATACTCTTTCTTTAATTTAAGAAAGCCCAGTTAAATTGGCTCAGTTTAAAACATAAATATTGGGACTGGGAAAAGATATCTGCAAAGGAAGGCATTCTTTTAAGACTCATCTTGTAGCCACCAAATGGGAGGGTTGAATAAAGGAGCCAGTTTATGCCTCTTCATCCAGGGACACAAGTGTGGGATAGTCCATCGGGAAGTTAACTAACTGAGGGAGCTCATCTGAGATAACAATTTTGGGGAATCTCACCTGGGATTGGTCATAACACTAAGCAAAAGTGAAACTAATCTGGATCACGTCATACTTCCTTTCTGGTGATGGATATCACTATTATATATTCAATATTATAATAGGCTCCACCCAAATTCTCTCCTGGATGGAAATCAGATTTCATGTCTTCTTCAGTCGCATGAATTTTGGGGCTCTAAATCTATAAGTAATCATTTTGTTTTGAATTTTCAGAATGAACGTAATAAAATCTAAATGGTATAATCATCATTGTCCTCCCTCAGTAGTCTCTCCTTAGATTAAATCAACAAGTGAAAATAATTTCCTTTTGACATAAAGAATGAAATTTAACTTCAATGGGCTGCTAAATTGGTGGTAATAGATTGTCCATGAGATACCTATCAGATCATCATTTCCATTTGAAGGAAACTCAAATGGAGAGTATAATGAGCAGCCAAATCACTACCCCTTACTTGTATCTGACATTTACCTTTTTTATCGCAGAAAAGTTCCAAAATTAGCATTCCAGCTTGATTTTGAATCAACTAGAAAAAACAAGATATAAGCAGATATATTTATAGTATGATAATAATGTTTTTTCTCGTTTCATTCACAGGTTTTAAGTTGGTCCACCTTGTTGCCCAACGAGGGGCATACACGCAATGGGTCGTACTTGGGCTTCTCTTGGTTGTTCGAGATTGGCCTAGTGCTTCATGTCGTTAGTGTGTGCTTAAACTGGACCAGATACTGGGCAAGACGACAGCTCAGTGACTATCACTGTTTGCTGTGCAGACACATGGATTTGGGCCAGTGTCTGTGGGAGTTTGCGCATTCTCCCCGTGCTTGCGTGGGTTTTCTCCGGGTGCTCCGGTTTCCTCCCACACCCCAAAGATGTGCTATTAGGCTGATTGGCAGTAATAAATTGTCCCTAAATTAGTTTCCCTCAATGTGGATGGCCATAAAACAATAGATAAGGGTCATGGGTGGCAGGGTGGACTGGTGGTGTTAAAATGGCGGCGCGGGCTCGTTGGGCCAAAGGGCCTGTTTCCCAGGCTGTTTTGTTCTTTGTTCAGTGTTTTTGCCAAAGCCAAGACAACACTCCCAGTTCCACTGAAGAGAACTACACTGATGAATTAACTCCCAGGATGCAATTCTCCACTACTGCATCCTGGGAGTTAATTGCCAAACAAAACCACATGGAAATGTGTCACCACAAGTCAAAGGGGATGTAGATTACCTCAACCAAAAAGAAAATGGCTAGGTTGTTTAGGTGAGATAGGAACTAATAGCGGTGATGTTACAGAATGCTCGGAGTCCGGGTTGCTATGGCAATACGCACTTTTAGGTGCATGTTGTAGTCTGGAGCTAAGGATAATAATGGCAGAGACTCCAACTTTCTTTCCATCAGCCAGACCAGGAATCTCTCCTGCTCATACCACCTGCCACAGATGCTAGTTGGAAGAATTTTGCAGATTGATTATCAACCTGTTTGGCCACGTAATTAGCACACTTCATAAAAATCATAGAAACCCTACACTACAGAAACAGGCCATTCAGCCCATCAAGTCCGCACTGACCACAACGACATCCAGCCCCTATCCCCACATATTTTACCCACTAATCCCTCTAACCTATGCATCTCAGGACACTAAGGGGCAATTTTAGCATGGCTAATCAACCTAACCCACACATCTTTGGACTGTGGGAGGAAACCAGAGCACCTGGATGAAACCCACGCAGACACAAGGAGAATGTGCAAACTCCACACAGACAGTGACCCAAGCCGGGAATTGAACCCAGGTCCCTGGAGCTGTGAAGCAGCAGTGCTAACCACTATGCTGCCGTGCCGCCCACATGCTACAATGCTGCCCAGGGTAGGGTACTTCCAGTACGGTATGGTATCATGCTGCCCATGGTACTTCCTTGGCCATCAAGTCCTGAGTTGGAACTCAAATCCAGAAATTTTGGCTTAAATGCAGAGCTCTACTCACTGCACCTCAAAACCTCCCAGTCAGTCATGCAGATAGAAGTATGTTGTAAAGGGACATTTATAGGTTGAGTGGGAAAGACTGGGTCACACAGAATTCAACATACGGAAGTGCAATTTGGCACCAGGCTTTTTTCTAAAAACCAAGAAACTAGGAAATGTGGAGGAGCAAACTGATTTACTTGTCCTCGTAGAAAAATCAGTAAAAACTAATGGACAATTACAAAAAGTTATCAAAGAAGATAAATGGAATGTTGGCCTTCATTTAAAAAGGGACTGGATTACTATGGGGCATTTTGGGGCACTTTTGTTCTTGGAGGGTACAATGCAGATTCACCACAACAATTAGGGCTAAAGGAGTTAAATAGGCTAGACATTTATTGCTTTCTGTATAGAAGAATAAATGTTCTAATTGAGATCCAATTGATTAAAGGATTTGTTATGGTCAATAGAAACTATTTTCTTGAAAGCAAAGTCCCACACTTGCTAGCTTTAGTTTTTTTTTAGTTTTTATTTATTAGTGTCATAAACAGACTTACATTAACACTGCAATTGTTACTGTGAAAATCTCCTAGTCGCGACACTCAGGCACCTGTTCAGGTACATTGAGGGAGAATTTTTAGCATGGCCAATGCACCTAACCAGCACATCTTTTGGACTGTGGGAGGAAACCAGAGCACCCTGAGGAAACTCATGCAGACACAGGGAGAGCATGCAAACTCCACACAGTCACCCATGGTGGGGTTCGAACCTGGCTCCTTGGTGCTGCGCTAACCACAGTGCAACAGTGCCGCCCATCTTTTCGTTTCTCAGTAGGTACTGTTCTGAAGTTTTTCCAACTTTTAAAATTTCTGTCTCTCAACTTCAAGTTGAATCATAAACATTGAAAATTGACCATTTTATAGTTGTATAATCTGCACTGTCTATCAGTTCCATGTGAAAACAGTCGCTATCTCACTACCAATGTCCTTCCATTAAAATGACATTTTCCCAATATGTGGTTCCTATTCCAAAGCCATTGAAGGTCCTCCTGTGTTCTCTCATTCTTTGACATTTGGCATGAGAGTAGATTTAGTGAAGTTATTCTCCAGGGGACTGATTAATTGGATCCTCGTTTTCCAGGCTCACAAGCAAGAAGCCACTGCCATTTCAAGAGGAGTCCTAGGATTTGCTACTAGTTGGAAGGTCACCTGTCACGATGTAGAGAAGACACTGAATGCTCGCTGCTGCCCCAGGTTTTCTATCTTTACCTCAGAGCTTCCCACCGTGACCCCATTTTGAAGCTGGAAAATTGCAGTGACCCCTCAGTGAGAGCTGTGAGAGTACGATGGGCAGGGTGGGGGCGGTGGAGGTTGAGTTTTAAAACTTGCGTTTCACTGCCTTTCTGAGAGCAGGAAATGGGTTTCAAATATCAGTCATTTGGGCCACACCTACCATTAGAAAAGGGGAGGATTTAAAGGGTAAAAGTAAATTACTGCAGATGCTGAAATTGGAAACAAAAACAGAAAATGCTGGAAAATCTCAGCAGGTCTAATGGCATCTGTGGAGAGAGAACAGAGCTAACATTTTGAATCTGGGTGATAATTCAAAGGGGGCCTGGTTGTTGTTAGTGTTCGGGCAATTGCTGCCTTATAGTTTGCGAGCCCAGAATGTCATCTGGGTCACAATCCCCGGTTTGGAAAGCCCTGCTCTACCTCCTAATCCATTACAGTGTCAGCCAATGTGAATCAAACAGTTGACTGATGGATGTTGTCTGCTTTGTAACTACATAGTAATGCATCTACCAATATCACCACATTCCTGAAATTAACTTTTCAGTACTGGCTTTTACTTCACCTTACCGCCCGATCCTAATTTTTGACTCACTCTGTACAGTATTGAGGGAGTGCTGTGCTGCTCGAGGTTCCAACTTTTGGACCAACATCTTGACTGTGCTCTCAAGTGGATGTAAAAGACTCCATGACACAATTTCAAGGAAGACGAGTGGCAGGTAATTAACCTGGCCAATATTTATCCCTCAATCAAAAACAGATTAAGTGATCATTATCAACTTATTGTCACCAGTTTGCTGTGGGTTAATTAGCTGCTGTGTTCCCAAATCAAACCAAATTACAAACCAAACAGAGATTATGTTACAAAAATACTTCATTATCTGCAGAGCACTGGAGGACGTGGAAGCTGATGTGTAAATGCACATTTCTCATTTTTCAATACAGCCCCCTCTGCTTGCTAATTATGTCCTCAGCAATGTATTTGCAAGCGTTGTTTGATTTTCCCTCTTGTTCTGGACCAGCAACCAGCTTATTCAGACCTCCAAAAATAAAAAAGGAACAAACGTTAGATTGCAAATGCCAGGAAGAGCTGGCATTGGAAGTTAACAATTGCACTTTTATGATATTTCTGAGCTGTTGTGTAGGAACGCGTGAGAATGGAAACCCCCAGAGCTGTGTGACATGAGACCCCAGCTTGAAAAAATCCTTTGGCATCATCTTCACCTCATCCATTCTTGAGCCTATATGTGAAGATGTCCTTGGCAGTCTTTGCCATCTTGTTTGCAAGCAGAGAAGTCATTTTTAGATGGTAGAGAGTAGGGATAATGACAATATACTTGATCTAGAGCATCTCCTGAATCCCAGTTAGTGATCATGCACCATGCAGCTAACTTGTGCTACAATGATTGTTCTACAAAACTGTGTAGTAAAGCTCTCAACTCTAAGTTACTGCTTGATTAGGAACATAGGAACATAAGAACAAATGTAGGCAATTCAGCCCTTCGAGCCTGCTTCGCCATTCTATATGATTATGGCTGATCTCCATCCTATCCTAACTCCACTTCCCTGCCTTTTCCCCATAGCCCTTGATCCCGCTTTTGATCAAGTATTTATCTGTCTCTTTCGTGAATCCATTGATTGATTCTGCATCCACCACACTCTGGGGCAGTGAGTTCCATAGGTTCACAACCCTCTGTGAGAAATAGCTACTTCTTATCTCTGTCTTGAACCTCCCCACTTAGTCTACAACTATGACCTCTTATCCAAGACTGTTCTAAAAGGGGGAACGTTTGGTTAACATTTACTTTATCAATCTCGTTGAGTATTTTATATACTCCAACTAAATTCTCTCTCACTCTTCTGTACTCCAGCGAGTACAAGCGCAAGCTAGTCAACCACTCCTCATACAACAGCCCCTCTTTTGAACCGCTTACAGTGCCACCACATCCTTCCTCAATGAAGGTGACCAAAACTGAATACAATACTCCAAATGTGGTCTCACCAATGCCTTATATAACTGCAACAACAGTTCTGTACTTTTATACTCTGGACCCTTTACAATAAATGCCAAGATTCAATTTGCCTTCCTTATAACATTCTGCACCTACATATCCACTTTCTGAAATTTGTGCACAAAGACACCCAGATCCCTTTCCATAGAGGCCCTTTGAATGTTTCCCATATAAGTTGTTTGCCTGCAGTAGGTTTGCAACAGAACTGATAAAAGAACTGTAAAGATTGTGTGTCAGCTGGACTAGCAATAAATATGAAACAATTTTAGTCGACACCTTGTGACTGCATGCTTGGACCATATGATCCATAACTGGTACCACAGGGTGTCTAGCATTGGCACCTTCCTTGAGTTATGACATCTTCCACATCTCTTGTCAAGTTATCTGGGTGGTGTACAGAACTTGAATCTTCCCGAACATTCTGCAGTACGGTTTACTGCGGATTTTGAAACTTGTTTCATACAACAGCACTTTGCTGGTACCCCAAAGCAAAGGTAAGGAGTTTATATTCTCAACAGGGGCTCACACAGCTGCTTCCAATCTTCTCTATGTTGCTTTGAATTGGATTTTATCAGTTTTTCCTGTTCCTCACAGACAGCTTTTGGGAAAGGTTGAAATATGCATTTCAATTATTTGCACTCTCTGGAAATGCTGAAAGAATCCACCTTATTTCACCACTTATCTTTAAGTGGCAACATGCCTTTAAACACTGGCTCCAGTGTGATGAGGGCTTAGTGAACATTTCTACTCCTTCCTCTATTAAGGCACATATCAACGTTGTTCTCCAACACCGGACCCACCCAGGCCAAGGGCTTCTTATGCATTAAGGCCAACATCAGGAGACCTTACACAACATTCTGCAAGACCAGCCCAGTGAGAAGCTGGTGGATGCTGAGCATCTTGTACAGCACCTGGGACTGGGAGGTTATCCCAGTGTTTTACTGAACAAAACAAAGCTGTTGCATCAGGACTGTTCATTTATTTGGTAGCACCAAACCTGAGTCTTGCTGAAGAAGGACATGTTGTCAAAGCTTTTTGTCTTGCACTCAACTGGACAAATGTAAAGGGAACAATGATTTATACTTCATGAGAACAGAGTACTGATCGGATGACAAGTGGACTCTGATTGGTAGAGGTGTTGCCATGTCTGCATGGTTGTAGGGGGTGATGGAAGAGTACCCCAGTGCTTCCATGTTTTTGGCGGGGGGGAAGAGTGCAATATTTGTGTGTTGGGGGTGGGGGAGTGGTGAGGGGGATACACCCCAGATACCTGCAATGTTTGTGGGGGGGGTCCATTGTGTTTGTGGGTGGGTAGTATTTGAAGTTTATTTTCAGCGCAGATCGGAGCACCATTTAAAGATGGCATCCTAATCTCTGCGGAGCGGATATTGCCAACTCTATCAGGCACCGCCCTGTCAAACTGAAGCCCGCAGATTCTCTGTGGACTGACTGTCACACAATCTGGAGTGAAAACTCAGTTGTTCATCTGGAAAGATACACACCAGTTTTCAGTCTGAACCTGACACACTGACAAATTTTGGGAAAATTCCACCCAGGGTCCTTCCCACCAGCCTGACTTTCCACTTTTAAAAATAATTAGTTATGCAACACAATTCCTTGCATATCCAGTGGACAGTCTAAGTAGAATTTCTAGATGCTGCTGCAGTTATTTGGAGAACTGCAGTAGCCAATTAAAGAGAAGCTGAACTTATACAAGGGAAAATACACGCAAACCCATGAAACAAGATGTAGATTCTTGATTTGTTTTGCCCAAGCAAATTTCTATGGAGCAAGGATGCTAAATGTAATAACTGGATGCAAAAAGATGTGTTGTGTTAAAAATGCAGACACAGAAACAAAACAAGATTGAAGCAGAATGGGGAGTGAATTACATACTGTGTACGCTAACCATCCCTTTAATCTGTTTCACCTGAATACTCAGTTGGTCTCAATTCCCCATATGCAAAGAATTTGCACTATAATAAAAATCTTGCGAATGCTGACACTTCCAGTCTCAAAAATGTAACTTCTTTCTCATGTCAAAGATTATTTTGATCTTTTGTGTTAATGCTTCTAGACAACATTGCAGAACAACATTTGAATGTCAACATTTAGAATGGGCATTTATACTGATGTCAACAATGGGCTGTCATGATTCAGACCTCCATCCAGTAAGTGGCTGCTCTTCTGTACATCTCCCAGCAGTTTAGCTGTTAATTCAACTAATCGACCCCGAACCTCTCAATCCCCTTCACCTAACTACAATCTTTAATTTTCTGTACTTTCCAAATGTTCAGAATCAATTCTGATACATTCACTTAAAAATTTACATTTCTCCACTTTCTGCTTCTAGAACATAGAACATAGAACATTACAGCGCAGAACAGGCCCTTCGGCCCACGATGTTGCGCCGACCAGTTAAAAAAAAACAACAATGACCCACTAACCTAAACCAATCCCTTTTCGTCCATAAACCTGTCCACAGACCTCTTAAACGCCCCCAAACTAGGCTCATTTACAACTGCAGCAGGCAGGGCATTCCAATCCCTCACCACCTTCTGGGTAAAGAACCTACCCCTGACATCTGTCCTATAACTACCCCCCCTTAGTTTAAAGCCATGCCCCCTCGTGCTAGATTTTTCCATTAGAGGAAAAAGGCTATCACTATCCACCCTATCTAAACCTCTAATCATCTTATATGTTTCAATAAGATCCCCTCTTAGCCGCCTTCTTTCCAGCGAAAACAACCCCAAATCCCTCAGCCTCTCCTCATAGGATCTCCCCTCCATACCAGGCAACATCCTGGTAAACCTCCTCTGCACCCTCTCCAAAGCCTCCACATCCTTCCTGTAATGTGGGGACCAGAACTGCACACAATACTCCAAGTGCGGCCGCACCAGAGTTGTGTACAGTTGCAACATAAAGCTACGACTCCTAAATTCAATCCCCCTACCAATAAACGCCAAGACACTGTATGCCTTCTTAACAACCTTATCTACTTGATTCCCAACTTTCAGGGATCTATGTACACATACACCTAGATCCCTCTGCTCCTCCACACTATTCAAAGTCTTCCCGTTAGCCCTATACTCAACACATCTCCTTCTTGACCTGGAAGATTTATTTGGCCTCATTGCTCTCATCCTGTTACATTGTGTTCTCAAATTTCTGTTGGTCTTGCATGCTTCACCATTAGCTTTCCAACAACTCGCTGTTTGCTCTCCATTTTCTGAGCTCAGTGGTAAAACTGCTACCAGCCTCAACATTACCCCCCAGCTGCATCTCCACCTCTTGTTCACATTTGTGAACATTTTTGCAGGCATCCTGTTCAGGGCCAGTAATCTGAATCCATTTCTTGCTCATCTTCACTCCTCATTTGTCATCCGCTTCAGTATTAGACGAGGCGCCAATGTGCCACGACCCTCTCCAACTCACACTGCATTTTGAATGGGAATACAGTAAACATCTGTTGATCATGAAGCCCTCTATCACAAATTTGTTTACCCATGCAAATGTAGTTGTAACGTAATTGTAGTTTGTGGCCCCAAATCTTCCCTCGTCTGTGTTGAACCTTTGCTGCATTGCTCTCATGGAGAAATCGCACTCTGGGAATGTGCTGACTTGTGCACGCATAAGTTCATGATTTTGCAAGTCGTGCGGGTTCACAGGCACGGAAACGTCGCAATCGACACAAGTTAATTGTATAACGGCTCTTTCTTCAACATCGCTGAAATAAAATCCTGGAATTCCCTATCTAACAGTACAGTGGGGCAGCTTTCACCACATGGACTCCAAACAGTTCAAGAAAGCTTGTCACCTTCTGAAGGGCAGCTAGAATGGGTAATAAGTGTTGGCCTAGCCAGCGGCACTCATTCCACGAATGAATAAAAAAGTACCAACTCCAGTAAACCTTTAACTGCCTTTTCCTTTCTTATTTGCATTTCCTCTTGTATTTCTTTTTTTTGCACTGTTTCTTAAACTCCAGTGGTGGATCAGCTCCTGTTTTGAATACTCTCCTCACTTTTTAACTCCCATTTCTCCCTTATTTCTGTATTTTTAAATAACCAGCCCCCTATTTTTACTTTCAATGTCCAGCCAAGCCTTCATTATCACAGGCCATTTACTGGGACTATTAGAATTTGCAGACTGTGTGGAACAGTTCAAGTCTCTGAATTATTATTTGAGCTACTTAACGTTAACCTTGTTTTATCCACCTTTGACCCTATTTACTGAATGTGTTGGGTCATGATACAGAGGTGTCATCATCCAGGATGCACTGAATGACCTGCCTTTCCAAAGATATAATCCTTCATCTGCTGTGTGATATTTGATTGCTCCTAACACTCACAATATCCAAGCATGGGGGAGTTAATGTATATTATTTCCTGCAGGGGAGGTCACAGTGTTGATGAAAGTAAAACATTTCCTATTGTGAAATGGTGTGGCTTTGTTGCTTGGTGTACACACTGGTTAGGCAGGCAGGTTTTGACCTTGGCAAACCTACATTTCATTAAAATCATAGAACGGTTACAGCATAGAAGGAGGTCTTTAACCAACCTTGTCTGCGCCGGGTCTCTATAAAGGCAACTTGTCCAGCTTCCCCAAAGTTCTACAAATCTTTTCTCTTCAGTTCATCATCCGACATTCTTTGAAAGCCCCAACTGAATCTGACTCCACCACACGCTCAGGCAGTGCGTTCCAGATGCCAGTCACTCTGCATAGAGAAATCCAACTGTTCTTGTTGGTCTTCATTACAGTTATGGAGGTAGGTTCTGTGGTAAAACAACAATGGTTCACTTCCTGCTTAATGCAATAATGAAACACATAGCAACTGGCTCCTACAATGTTCCCTGTGAAGGACATGAACTTGCCTGCAGTACAGGAATCAGAGGTAGCAGTGACCTCCGCTGCCTGCAGTAATGTGATGAGAATATTGACTAAACCTACTGATCGTTATAAAGCAGTTAGCTCACTGTTGAGCCTGAGCCTCATCATACACATGTCCTCTTTCCTGCTCCACCTCTTTCAGAGAATTCACTCCTTGGATTTGCAACCGTGCGGAACTTCAGGATCTTTCATATCATTTTACAGCCAATGAAGTACTTGAAAGTGCAGTCACCATTCGGAAACACAGAAGCCAATCGTACACAGAAAGGTCCCACAAACAGCAATGAGATAATAAGCAGGTTTTTTTTTAAGCAGTGTTGGTTAAAGGGTGAATGTTGTTATGACACCGGGAATAATTCCCCCAACCTATTTTTGAAATTGTGCAACATGATCTTTTGCATTCACATGTGAGATCCTCACTGGAATGACAGCACCTCCAAAACTGCAACACACTCTCGGTACTTGAGCATCAGCCTAGGATTTGGGCTCAAGTCTCTGGAGTGGGACCTGAACTCACAATCTTCCAAGGTAAGAGTGCCACCAACTGAGCCCCAGATAACTTTGTTCCTTATGCTTGTAGTGCATCTCTGATGTTCCTTAAACTGTGATCTAGCGCACAATGACCATTTAGGCATTATATTTGGAGCAAGTGCAACTCTTCATATCACAGCTCCTATTTTGAATGGGAGTTCAGAGTCTTTTTTCGATCATGGATTCACTTCCCTACCTACATATGCCTGTGTTTTTAGATAACATACTTTTTTTTCAGTCTTAAGAAGCCCTCAAAGCATACTTTTTATTTTGTCATTTCCTGTTCACCCACTTCAAGCACTGAAAATAACGAAGGATAACATCTTTTCTGTAGAAGGTCCATTGACTCCCTTGTTTAAATAGGTTGGTTAATTTTACTTTTCTTTTTAAACAGTAAGGTTAAGAGAAATAAAACACAGGGATAGTGTACAAAACATGACCGTACAGATGGCCTGAGAAAGCAGGGCAGGGAGCAAGGGAACTCTAGATTAAACTGCATTTACTTCAGTGCAAGAAGGGGGCAAGGCAGATTAACTCAAGGTATGGATGGATACATGGGACTGGAATATTATAGGTGTTACTGAGATGTGGCTAAGGGAGTGACAGAACTGGCAGCTCAACGTTACAGGGGTACAGATGCCATAGGAAAGATAGAACAAGAGGTAAGAGAGGAGGGAGAGTCGCGCTTTTGATTAGGGAGAATATCACGGCAGTACTCAGAGGGGATATATCCAAGGGTTTGCCCACTGAGTCCATATGGGTAGAACTGAAAAAAAGGGAGAGATCATTTGGATAGGATTGTACTGTAGGCCCCCAAATAGTCAGCAGGAAATTGAGGAGCAAATATGTAAGGAGATTATAGAGACCTGCAAGAAAAATAGGGTAGCAATAGTGGGGGGCTTTAACTTTCCCAACATTGATTGTGACAGTTATAGCATTGGGGGTTAGATGGAGGGAAATTTGTTGAATGTATTCAGGGGAGATTTCTCATTCAGTATGGCCAAGGATGGCCCAACCTGAGAGGGGGCAAAACTTAATTTCCTCTTGGGAAATAAGGAAGGGAAAGTGACAGAAGTGTTAGTGAAGGATCACTTTGGGACCAGTGACCACATTCCATTAGTTTTAAGATAGCTATGGAGAATGATAGGTCTGGCTCAAAAGTTAAAATTCTAAATTGGGGCAAGGCCAATTTTGATGGCATTAGACAGGAACTTTCAAAAGTTGATTGGGGGAGTCTGTTGGCAGGCAAAGGGATGGCTGGTAATTGGAAGCGTTCAAAAGTATGTTAACCAGGGTTCAGGCGCACATGCTTTTCAGAGTGAAGGGTAAGGCTGGTCAAAGTAGGGAATGCTGGATGACTCAGGATATTGAGGCCCTGGTCAGAAAGAAGAAGGAAGAGGCATAAGACATGCATAGGCATGACTATGCATGAAGAGGTTGGAGTAGAGTTAAGAAAGAAATCAGGAAAGCAAAAAGGAGACATAAGATTGCTTTGACAGATAAAACAAAGGAGAATCCAGAGAGCTTCTACAAATACAAAAACGAGCAAAAGAATAACAAGGGAGAGAGTAGGGCCTCTTAAGGGTCAACAACGTCATGTATGTGCGGATCCACAAGAGATGGGTGAGATCTTAAATGAATATTTCTCATCAGTATTTACAGTTGAGAAAAGCATGGATGTTAACAAACTTGGGGAAATAAATAGTGTGTACAGTTCTGGTCACCCTATTATAGAAAGGATATTATTAAACTGAAAAAGAGCGCAAAAAAGATTTACTAGGATGCTACCAGGACTTGATGGTTTGAGTTATAAGGAGAGGCTGGATAGACTAGATTTTTTTCCCCTGGAGTATAGGAGGCTTAGGGGTGATCTTATCAAGGTCTATAAAATAATGAGGGGCATAAATCAGCTAGATAGTCAACATAAAAACATAGAAACATAGAAAATACAGGTCCTTCGGCCCACAAAGTTGTGCCGAACATGTCCCTACCATAGAGATTACTCGGCTTACCTATAACCCTCTATCTTACTAAGTTCCATGTACTGATCTTTGGGAAAATCTTTTCCCAAAGGTAGGAAATCTAAAGTTAGAATGCATAGGTTTAAGGTGAGAGGGGAGAGATACAAAAGGATCCAGAGGAGCAATTTTTTCTGGAATGAACTGCCAGAGGCAGTAGTAGAGGCAAGTACAATCTTGTATTTTAAAAAGCACTTAGACAGTTACATGGGTAAGGTAGGTATAGAGGGAAATGGGCCAAATATGATCAATTGGGACCAGTTTTGTGGTTAAAAACTGGGTAAAGGGCCTGTTTCAATGCTATAAATCTCTATGACAATGAAAAAAGAAGTGTCTCTGGTGGGGTGGTAACATCATGCCTGCAAGGATATTGTATTCCTAACTTTCAAGATATTGATTTAGTCAATACAGACTTTTGAAAATTGACTTAAAACGTGGTCAGAATACTGCCAGGATCAGGTGACTACTGGTCAAAATTTCTGCACAGGAAAGTGATTACCTGATGTCTGAACGTGCTCTGGTGAGTTCTCAAATGCAAATGGATTTCCCATTTGACCTCCCTCACAATCTCAATGGAAGATATTTGGCAGACAGTGACAAGCAGACCTGATGGGGTTCTGAACAGAGAATATCAAATCAAGGCTTCCAGTGAGCTAATTGTAACTGGTATAAGAACAAAGGAAATTACAGCGCAGGAATAGGCCCTTCGGCTCTCCAAGCCTGCATCGACCATGCTACCCGACTGAACTAAACCCCCAACCCTTCCGATGACCATATCCCTCTACTTCCATCCTATTCATGTATTTGTCAAGATGCCCCTTAAAAATCAGTCATATCTGCTTCCAGTACCTCCCCCAACAATGAGTTCCAGGCACCCATCACCATCTGTGTAAAAAATCTGCTTCGTACATCTCCTTTAAATCTTGCCCCTCGCACCTTAAAGCTGTGCCTCCTAGTAATTGACTCTTCCACCCTGGGAAAAAGCTTCTGACTATCCACTCTGTCCATGCCTCTCATAATCTTGTAGACCCCTATCAGGTCACCCCTCAACCTCCATCATTCCAGTGAGAACAAACCAAGTTTTCTCCAAAATCTCCTCATAGCCATATCAAGCAACATCCTGGTAAATCTTTTCTGTGCCCTCTCCAAAGCCTCCACATCTTTCTGGTTTTAAGACAACCAGAATTGAACACTATATGTTGATGGGTTTCCAATCATTCCCCCATTGCGCAGCAATCACCACAACTTCAATCCATTATGTGGACAATGAGAGGTACTGAAACTTAACATCATGTGACTGAAACTGGCTTAAGATAACAGATTCTATTATTCCATGAGGGAACCCAGCAGTGCAGTCTGCAAACGACAGAGCAATTGGGCTCATCATCCAGCTGGAATAAAGGAACACTGCCTAATTCAAACACCCAACCCAAGCAGTGATAAAAGGGGAAATCTCCACAGAAACTTGCCCACAGAAATTTTCCATCTCCACTTATCGTCTGAGAACCAAGAGAAAGAACTCATCAGGCTGGCCACGCTTCCTCCCCTAAAAGATACTTCATCTATCTGATTTGCTTCTTTGTTCTATGTCCTCCTGAAGTCTGCTACTGCTATTCTCTTCACTACAACATTTGTGTTTTGGATGATGTGTCCTCAATTCCAACCTTAAAATCTTTACTTCAACTTCAAAGCTGCTCAATAGTTATATTATTTATTGGAATCAGAATCACATGTTCTGACTTTTCTCACACCTGCAGCTAGTGAGGCATTCCTCCCGGAAAGCATGTTGGGACATTTTTGTATTCTGTTAATAACCTAAATGTATGTTTTATCTCAATAATACATCTATACTTACATGCATGAGGGAATGAATGCGCCTCGTTACGTACATTTTAGGGTACTGTGTGAATAAACATTATCCTTCCATTTGATATAAACTTATCTGAAAATTTACTTCATGTTTATTATTGAAAAATCACAAAATTCAAAGAGTGAGGAGAAAGAGGAAAAGTTATCTCACCATCTTTCCCCATTCATAACGATCACAATGCATCTCAAAATTTTAGGCACACTGATTGCAATGTCTGTGTTCTATAAATTGATTACAATGGATGGGATCTTCCAGTCAAGCACCCCAAGACTGGAAATTCCTACCCAAGCTCAACGGACCTTTAAATGGACCCTCAAATTTTCTGTCTCGCCAGCTACAATCCCCATGGCAGGTGGGACAAGAAATGTCTGACTCCGTATTTTCTGTACATTGATGACATTAACTATTAATATTTACATAGAGCCTTAAACATAATCAAATATCACAAGATGCTTCACGGGAGAATTATGATGAAAAGAATGAGACCGAGCCATATAAGGTGATAGTGGAGCCAAAAGCATGGTCAATGAGGTAGATTTTAAAAAGTGTCTTTAAGGAAGATGAAGAATTTGAAAGGCACTGAGGTTCAGGGAGCGGAATTCCAGGGTTTACTGTGGAGCTGAAGGTACTAAAGATAGAGCAATTAAGATCGAGAATGCTCAAGAGGACAAAATTAGATGAGGGCAGGTATCTTGGAAGGGTGCATGGTTGAAAAGAGATGGTGGGGGGAATGCTGTGAACAACAGGGCCTGAGACTCAGTTGGCGGCGGGCTGGGGCCGGGACTCTGTCGGCGGGCTGGGGCCGGGACTCTGTCGGCGGGCTGGGGCCGGGACTCTGTCGGCGGGCTGGGGCCGGGACTCTGTCGGCGGGCTGGGGCCGGGACTCTGTCGGCGGGCTGGGGCCGGGACTCTGTCGGCGGGCTGGGGCCGGGACTCTGTCGGCGGGCTGGGGCCGGGACTGTTAGTGGGCTGGGACTGAGTGTCAACGGGATATGCTACCGTTCTTTAACTGAGCTGTGGCATTAGTGTTCTGCTTCCAGATTTCCTGACCTATCAGAGAGGATGGATGGAGTAACACAATGAATATTTCAAAGGAAGGGTTTCTAATTAAAGGGCTTGGGGTCAGTAAGGTCGACCTGGACATAGATTCCTGAGGCTGCAGCAATGATAGGAATGAGGTGGAGGACTGGGAAAACTATCCTTTGGTCTCTGTTATTTGGGGGTTGTGGGATATGAGGGACTGTATGAGATGATCTTCCCAAGGACAACAGGAAGAGGCCAGCCTCTCATACATGGAAGGGATCAAGGAATTCAGCAGCAGGAGCGTGGTCCCTCGAACTTGGAGGCAATGTCCCAACAGGATCATGGCCCTCAGCAGAGTGGGAAAGATGAATATCACAATACTTCCAATCTGCCAAGCCCCACTCTCTGACTTCCCCAGACTTCTTCTGCGCAGTACTACTCTGACCAACACATGTTACAACTCATTACTCTGTCTCCAGAAACCTCCGATTGTCATCTGGACAGCCAGCACACACTCATTTACACCTGTGTGCAGTCTCGCACACCATAATTCACAATTATCAAGCATTTCCCCTTCTCTCCTCTCCACAAAAGCCGCTTCTAACATCTCCTAACTCATTGTGTTCTCCTTGCAGGAAAAGAGAGTGCACGCCCTCAGGGAGAGACAGAGTCTCAGGCTGTGGCCTTCCAGTGACAGGGCCTTAACAGCCACTGGTAATGTGCGCCCATGTGCTCCAGTGGGAAGGGAGCTAAAGACATCAGTAATGTTCTGCCTGGAAAACTTATGCCTCTGGAGCACTTATACTCAAGACAAGTGCAGACAGCTGACCCCATGTTAGCAAACCTTGGGTTGGTGAGGGAAGGGGGCCTTTCCTCCTTGTAGCCTGACCTCCGTGTTCATTGTCTTTGCCCTGTGGGGGGCATGTGACTGAGCAGGAGACAACTGGTGTTGCAGCTGCTCTTGTTGCTTATCAACGGTGCATGGCAGAGCTGTACAAGTTTTTCCCATGTTGTTGCAAAGGCTGACAGCATGGGCAGGGTAGCTCAAGGTGGTTTCCAACAAGTTGGTGATCACCTGTTAAGCAGCCAGAGAACTGTGAGGAGCACACTCACACTTGGGCATAACTGGAGCCCCAAATTTTACTGCTCCAGGTCTTAGAAGCCTGTCAGTCCCACTGAAGCTGCGTTCCCTGTGCACGCTCGTTGTGCACACTCACTTCGTTCACCGTGGTCAGTTGCAGACAGCTCAGGAAATAGATACGCTGGCTGTTTGAGGCAGTGAAATGCTGTGGGGAATAAGGAAATGGCAGAGACATTAAACAAATCTGCCTTGTTGATAGAAGATACATAAGTCATTCTGGAAATAATGGGGGAACCAAGAGACTAGCCAGAATGAGGAACTTAAAGGAATCAGTATCAGTAAAGAAATAGCACTGGAGAAATTTATGGAACATGGTAACAACAAATATCCTGGAGCTGACAACCTGTACTCCAGGTTCTTAAAAGTGTTAGCCTCAGGGATTGTGAATTATTTAGTTGAGATCTTCCAAAATTCCTTAGATTCTGGAACAGTTCCTGAGTTTTGGAAGATAGCAAACCTAACTATGCTATTTAAGAAAGAAGAAGAGAGAAAATGGGGAACTGTAGTCCAGTTAGCCTAAGATCGGGAGTCAGCACAATGTTAAAGTCGATTATTAGGGGGATGGTAACAGAGGGCTTGGAAAATAAAACGATTGAATAATAATGATTGAAGAGTCAACACAGATTTATTAAAGGAAAATTATGTTTGACAAATCCATTGAAGTTTTTTAAGGATGTAGCCAGTAAGGTAAATAAACAGGAACCAGTGGCTGGAATATATTCAAAAAGCATTCAATAAAGTGCCACACAAGAAATTATTGCACAAAATTAAGACTCCTGAAATTGGGGTTCGTATATTAGCACGGAAAATGGATTGGCAAATGGACAGAAAACGTGGCAGATTGTAATTGGTCGGGTACCATAGGGATCAGTACTGTGGCCTCAGCTATTTACAATCTATATCAGTAATCAGGTTGAGGAAACTGAGGGCCAAATTTCCTGATTTTCTTGCAGTGTCGCAGTGGGCGTGAAAAACGGGGCAGAAGCCAAGGGCAACTTCCTCTGTCGTATTTTTAAGCTCTTTATAAAAAAGAAAGTTAAGGGGCGGGCCTCTCAATGTCGCAATTTTAAAGGACGCTCTGATTTAAAAAAAATAAAGATCTCCACAGATCCCCTTCTTCACATTCCGCTCCCCACCCCCCCCCCAAATCCCCTCACAGAGCACTTCCCTCAAGGAATGTTCCCTCTACCCTCTACACAGAACTGCACCCATCCAGCACTGCTCCCAGGCACTGCCCATTCATTGCCAGGGGCATTGTCAGGAGACATTGCCACAGTACTACTCAGACGTGACCTTCTCCATTCCAGGGGCTTTATTCATTTGTGCATGTCTGACGGGTTTTTCCCATCAGATGCAAGTTCTGGGAAGACCTGTTGGTCACATCGAGGTGAGGAAATTTAGCGTGGGTGTGGGGGGTGGGGAGGGAAATTATCAGAGCTGAAGGCCTGATAAATAGACTTAAATATATTCAAATTGGGATCCTGATATTTGACGGTATCCATTACACCATTAACAGGAGGCTGGGACAATCGCAACAGGAAATCCTGCCGGCCTCAACCGCGTTTTGGGACTCCTGCGGGATTTTCCGCCCCTACCACCAATCCCACCCCCCCCAAAAAGGGGAGCAGAAAATGTCCCCCCTCCCATCTCCTCCCCCTGAGTTTTTGCTGACAACATAAAATCAGTTGGGAAAGTAAGTGGTAAGAACCAGAGGTTGCGGAGGGATGGGTGAGTGGTCAAGGACATGGCAGGTGGAATGCAATGTGGTGAAGGGTGAAATTATCCACTTTGTGAGAGAAAAAATAAAAGAAAAAGAACTTTCTTTAATAGCGAGAGATGCGAGTACATGCGTATTCAGAGGGATCTAGTTATCATTTTACATGAATGACAGAAAGTTAACATGCAAGATAAACAAGCAAGTAAAAAGACAAATTATACATTCGGGAGAAAATTCTATTCCCTGTTGGCGGGCCTTACCGGTGTCACTGAAGTCAATGGATTTTACACTGGCTCTTTGTATCATCATGGTGGGTCTGGAAAATAGAACAGATTAACTTTTATTACAAAGCAACTGGAGTAAAAGAGCAACAGTGACATTATGATAATATGCCTATGATAATAATCCAGAGACCCCAGTCTAATGTTCTGGAGACATGGATTCAAATCCCACAGCACTTAAATCAAAACTATTGTTCACTGTTGTAATAAGCCATCTGGTCAATGCCTTAGGAAAGGAAATCTGTCATCTTTACCTGGTCTGGCGTACGGACCCACAGCAAAGTGATTGACTCTTAACTGCCATAAAACAGAATCATAATCATGCAGTGCAGAAGGAGGCCATTCAGCCCATCGAGTCTGCACCAAATCTCTGAAAGAGCATCTTACCAGGCCCTCTCCCCTGACCTAATCTATAACCCTGTGCATTTACTATGGCTAATCCATGTAACCTACACATCTGTGGACACCAAGGGGCAATTTAACATTGGCCAATCCATCTAACCTGCACATCTTTGGAACATGGGAGGAAATTAAAGCACCCAGAGGAAACCCACGCAGACATGGGGAGAACGTGCAAACTCGACACAGATAGTCATCAAAAGTCGGAATCGAATCGGGGTCCTGGATGCAGTGAGGTGGCAGTGCTAACCACTGTGCCACCATTCGCTGACAGCTCATGCATTGCAACACACTGACATTGCTGGCAACCATCTTGTCTCTCTCTCTCTCTGTGGAGCCTTTTGTTTCACGTTCTCTGAGGTCTTTCTCTGTTGGTACGTTCAGGGTTACCAGCCCACGCTTTAGAACTGCTCCAGCTGAGATGAGTGGCCATTGCATCTCAACTATAATCTGAAACTCAGCATCTTCCTTCTTGTCATTTCGTTGGGCTGTCAGAGTAATTTGTTCTCTCGGGATGAGCCGCAATCTTACTTTTGAGGACTTCGTTTTCAGATCACCATGTAGAGCCACTTGACAAGGTCACAATGTTGCATGATGCACCAGTCTTTATCTGGCACTTTTTTGTTGGCTTGATTCTGATCCTCTGAGGTCATCATGGTAATAATTGCAAACCATTTGTCCCCTATGGACTTGACTGAACTAACTTGTGGTAGTGTGAATAGTTCTTCATCAGACTCATCTGCTGTAATCTCCCCAGTGGCTATCTGCATAGCCTTGTTTTGCTTTTTTTTCTGGCCAAGCGTTTGTGCATGAAATGATTTTGCTTCTTGCAGTTAAACACTGTTTTCCCCATGCTGGACAATCCTCCTTTTCCTGTGCATGTTGTCCTCTGCAGTATTTGCATCTTGCCCTTAGTCTGCAAATGCTCTGCTCTTTTGGTTTAGGCTGTGTCACAGTATGATATACCTTCTGGTCTACTCTGTCATACGTTTAACTCTAGCTGATGTTTCACAACTTCTGCATTTTGATACACATCTCTCACCTTCTGTAGCTTCAGTTTCTCATCTTTCAGTAAACTTGCTTTCACCAATTGCTCTCTCATGCCTATAACTAATCTATCTTTAATCAGATAATCTTTTAGCTGCCTACAAATTCACATAATCCTGCTAGTTGTTTTACTGCCATGACATGCTGGTCAATGGTCTTGTTTTCACTCTGAACTCAAGTTCACAGCACTTCGAGCATTGCAATCTGATTAGGGATACGCAGCATGGCTTTGGAAAGGGGAAGTCTTGCCTTACGAATCCGGTAGAATTTTTTGAGGAGGTGACAAAAACGGTTGACAAAGGACGAGCCGTTGATGTCATCTATATGGATTTCAGTAAGGCGTTTGACAAAGTCCCTCATGGTAGGTTGGTTGAAAAGATTAAGGCTCATGGAATACAAGGCCAGGTACCTAGATGGGTTGAGAACTGGCTTGGTAAGAGGAGACAGAGAGTAGTAGTGGAAGGGTCCTTTTCTAGCTGGAGGTCAGTCACTAGTGGTGTGCCGCAGTGCTCAGTACTAGGACCTCTTCTATTTGTAGTATATATAAATGACTTGGAAGAGGGAGTAAGTGGTGTGATCAGCAAATTTGCAGATGACACTAAGATGGCTGGATTGGCGGGCAGTGAGGAGCAGTGTCTGGCAATACAACGGGATATAGACAGGCTGGTATATTGGGCAGAATGTGGGTATGCCGGCGTTGGACTGGCGTAAACACAGTAAAAAGTCTGACAACACCAGGTTTTAGTCCAACCTATTTATTTGATAATATACTCACAAGCTTTCGGGGTTAGCCCCTTCGTCGGGTGAATGGAGAGTTCTGGCCTCAGACAGAGCATATAAAGCACAGACAGTTTAGAGATTACTGATTAGAATGCGAATCCTTACACCTAACCTGCTGTTCAAGACCTGAAGTGGCTGATAATGTGAGTGGAAGGAGTACTGATCACAGGTTAAAGAGATGTGTATTGTCTCCAGACAGTACAGTAAGTGAGGTTTTGCAAACCCAGGCAAGTCACGGGGGTTACAGATAGTGCGACATGAACCCAAGATCCCTGTTGAGACCATCCTCATGTGTGCATTCAGCCTCTGACCTTCGGGTAAGCATTCTCCAAGGCGGCCTTCACGACACACGACAGCGCAGAGTCGCTGAACAGAGACTGATAGCCAAGTTCCGCACACATGAGGACGGTCTCAACAGGGATCTTGGGTTCATGTCGCACTATCTGTAACCCCCGTGACTTGCCTGGGTTTGCAAAACCTCACTTACTGTACTGTCTGGAGACAATACACATCTCTTTAACCTGTGATCAGTGCTCCTTCCACTCACATTATCAGCCACTTCAGGTCTTGAACAGCAGGTTAGGTGTAAGGATTTGCATTCTAATCAGTAATCTCTAAACTGTCTGTGCTTTATATGCTCTGTCTGAGGCCAGAACTTTCCATTCACCTGACAAAAGGGCTAACCCCGAAAGCTTGTGAGTATATTATCAAATAAATAGGTTGGACTAAAATCTGGTGTTGTCAGACTTTTTACTATATTGGGCAGATACATGGCAAATGGCGTTTAATCCTGATAAATGTGAGGTGATGCATTTTGGCCAAAATAATGTAGGGGGGAGTTACATGATAAAGGGTAGACCTATAAAGAGTATAGAAATGCAGCGGGACCTGAGGGTGCAAGTGCACAAGTCTTTGAAGGTGGCAGTACAAGTGGAGAAGGTTGTGAAGAAAGCCTATGGTATGTTAGCCTTTATAGGAAGGGGTATAGAATATAAAAGCTGGAGTCTAATGTTGCAGTTGTATAGAACATTGGTTAGGCCGCATTTGGAGTACTGCGTCCAGTTCTGGTCGCCTTACTACCGGAAAGACCCTGAAGAGAGTGCAGAGGAGGTTTACCAGGATGCTGCCTGGTATGGAAGGACTGGGTTATGAGGAAAGATTGAGCAAACTGGTGCTGTTTTCCCTTGAAAGACGGCGACTGAGGGGAGATCTAATAGAGGTATATAAGATTATGAAGGGTATAGATAGAGTAAACAGTGGTAAGCTTTTTCCTATGTTAGAAATGCACAGTACGAGGGGCCACGGGCTTAGGGTGAGGGGGGTGAGGTCTAACACGGATGTTAGAGGGAGGTTTTTCACACAGAGGGTAGTGGGGGTATGGAATGCTCTGCCAAGCAAGGTGGTGGAGGCAGGCACACTGGAGTTGTTATTTAGACAGGCACATGAGTGGGTTGGAGATGGAGGGATATAGGAGATTGTTTTTAATAAGGTTCAGTAGCCTTGGGACGTCCCTGGTAATGTATAAGGATGTGGAATGATACTAATGTTTTTCTCTTTTAATTCACGGGTTTTAAGTCGGTCCGCCTTGTTGTCCAACAAGGGGCATACACGCGATGGGTCGTACAAGGGCTGCTCTTGGATGTTCGAGAATAGCCTAGTACTTCATGTTGTTAGTGTACGCTTAAACTGGACCAGATGCTGGGCAACACGACAGCTCAGTGACTATCACTGTTTGCTGGGCAGACACATGGATTTGGGTCAATGTCTGTGGGAGTTTGCGCATTCTCCCCGTGCTTGCATGGGTTTTCTCCGGGTGCTCCGGTTTCCTCCCACACCCCAAAGATGTGCTATTAGGCTGATTGGAGGTAATAAATTGTCCCTAAATTAGTTTTCCCTCAACGTGGAATGCCATAAGCATAGATAAGGGTCATGGGTGGAGGGGGGGACTGGGAATGTTAAAATGGCAGCGCGGGCTCGTTGGGCCGAAGGGCCTGTTTCCCAGGCTGTTTTTGTTCTTTGTTCTTTGTTCAAGTGTTGAATACATACCGTTCACATGTAACATTCACTTAGGGTTCAAAATCTGCATTCAAAGCTTTCAAAATTTTTGTCATCTTTCTTTATTTGCTCTTCTGTTAGATTTAGGGTAGTATACTGGAAAATTTACTGCAGGCATTTTTACTTGCTCGGTAATTTACTTGTAGCCTTTGTCTGATTGTATCTTTTATTTAATATGAATAGGGGATGCTTGGGTTTTGAAATGTAGCCAAATTGATTGAAGACCTCTCACTGAGGACACACTGAAGAATTACAGCTATCCTTATACATGGAGCAGAATCTTACCAAAAAATGGCAAAGTGTCAGAATCTGACTGAAAACCAACATGTTTCTCTCCAGATTTTATGGCACTTTGTCCAAAAAAGACAGGGGGTGGGGGGGGGGGGGAATGTTGTGTTTAGATGCAGCACCTAAACACACCAGCAAAGTCCGGTTGCATTGAGATCAAAGGCCCCAATCAGAGGAAAATAATAACCTCCCCCCACTGCTCTCAACCATAGAGATCTCAGGTACTGTCCCTCCCCCCAACCCAAACATTTAATGTTGGCAGCAGACCCTTTCCTCCCCACACTCCCAGTCAATGCTGCCCTCCCTCCCCCCACCAACAGTCACACCAGCATTATTACTATTACTATCTCGCCAACAAGATTCGCAATTTTGGGGTTTCGCCAGATCATGAATCCCTGCCACCGTTTCCATAGACGGAGAGCAGGGGCTCAAGATCGCTCCACGTTGCACAAAAGTAGATAAAAATAGAGTTTTGGATCCTGCAAGAGGTGTAGATAAGACACTGAGCACCCAGGAACACAGGAAGGTTGAAATCTGCAAAGAAAGCTGCTGAAAAGAACAAACAAGGACAAAGGCAGCAAGTGAGGCAAAGCTCAGAAAGACACATAGACATGTACAAATCTGAAATATCAAAGCTGCTGAAATAAAGACAAAGGAAAAGCCCACATAAGCTGCAAGTAAAATTATAGGCTGCAGAGAACATAAAGGACAAAGGAAACAGAAACAGAAACAAACACTGAAGAAGACTGCTGTCATTACACATGAACCATATGACAGTGTGGCAACATCCCTATATACACCCATAAAATCTCTGCCAGATGGAAAGGCAGCAGATTCATGACTAGCTTCTAACTCTGCTCCATAACAGTTTGGAACAGACAGAAGACAGGTTTTGACCAGCATTGCAACTGGAATAAACTCTCTTTATCTGCTTTCCCACAAGTCAAGTATTCTGGTCCAATGAGGTTAGTCATTGAAAAATAGGCTGTAATTAAAATACTTAAGTTTTTAAAATGTGTTAAAAATAGAATATACACAAATTGACCCAAAGCTCTAAATGTTTTCAGGAAACTGAACATATTCTAATATTAAATTGACTGCAAGCATGAAAGCGTGATTTTTCTTTTTGCTGGGACCGGATTTTTAAACATATCCAAATCACATTCAGCCACAGTCACATTTAAAAAAGTAATCATTCACCAACTGGTGAATGTTTATAACTAAGAGAGAACTTGCATTTATTAGGCATCTTATTGCATCCCGAGGACACCTGAAGGCATGTTACATTCAGCGCAGTGTAAGCATTGTCATGTTGGCAAATATTTGCAGATATTTGTATATAGCAAAGTGAGCTGAATGGGATTTCTAATTGAAAGCAAAATGACATTTTAAAAGCAAAAGGGTATAAAAAAACAATTTGTGTGCCAAGGAAGAGCTAAGTCACAAGTTACACGTGGCCACAAATTGATGGACAGTTTGAATGGTTAGCAAATATCGACTTTAGCCGCCAAAAAACAAGCGCTTGTCCACAACCTCTCCGTGTGTGATAAAAATTTGTGCAAGTAAAAATTGTCACAAAGTTAGGACTGCTATTCATGACATAAAGATCCCATCAATTAGATAATATCTAGTTCCAATGACAGTCCACTTGGAAATCAGTTGGCAGTTAATCATACTTTTTCTGTACATGTCACATAAAGCTGTCATCAGGGCGCAAGTTAAACTGAGTGAATAAATCCTTCACAGAACACAATAGTGAAATGCAGAAATGTTATGATGCAGAGGAGACAATTCGACCTATCATGTTGGCACCAAAATCATGATTTTGTATCATTTCCCTGCCTTTTCCCCATTCTCAACCCTTTTCTGAGTGGGAACAGTTTCTCCTTATCTACTCTATCCAACTCCCTCATGACTTTGAACATACTGATCAAATCTCCTCTTTGCCTTCCCCTCTCCAAGGAGAACAGTCCTAACCTTTCCAATCTATCCTCATAACTGAAATTTCTCATCCCTGGAACCATTCTCTTCTGCACTCTCTCCAATGCATTCATATCCTTCCTATAGTGTGGTACCGTGAACTGTACACAAAATTTCAGTTGAGATCTAACTAGTGTCTTGTAACATTACTGGGAGATGGGGGTCAGGGACAAGACTGTGGGGTGTGGCTGTGACCAGAGTCAGCCAATAGGAAGGGAAAATAACACTGCGTTCTGAAGCTAGTCACTGAGCTGTGTACTTGTGAAATGGAGATGAACACAGAGGTATCGAAACCCCATCAGTTACCCTCGTGCCCAGAATGAAACCCAGGACCATCGGCGTTTTCCTGGACTATGAGAGGTGACAGGTATAACCTCCTTGCTCTTGTACTCCATGTCCCTATGAATAAAGCCCAGAATGCTATATGCTTCATTAACTGTTCTCTTCACCAATCCTTCTACCATCAATAATCTATGAAAATATACATTCAGGCCCCTCTGCCCTTGCACCTCTTATAAGTGTACCCTTTATTGTCTTTTCATGTTCTTTCTACCAAAATGCATCACTTCACACTTCTCCATATTGAACTTCATCTGTTACCTTTCTGCTCACTCCATCAACTTGTCTAGGTCCATTTGAAGTTCTATACTCTCCTCACAGTTTACAATACTTCCAAGTTTCATATCACCTGCAAACTCTGAAATTGCTCCCTGCTCACCAAGATCTAGATCATTAATGAATATCAGGAAAAGCAAGGGTCCTAATTTCCCTGGGGAACTCCACGACAAACCTTCCTCCAGCCCCTAAAAATATCCATTAACTATTACTCTTTGCTTCCTATTATTCAGCCAATTTTGTCCATGTTGCGATTGTCTCTTTTATTTCACGAGCTATAACCTTTCTCACAAATACCTTTTGTTAGTCCGTATACACCACATCAGCAGCATTACCCTCTTCAATCCTCGCTGTTGCCTCATCAAAACACTCCAGCAAGTTCATTAAACATAATTTTACATTTAGGGATCCATGCTAGCTCATTCTAATTTACTTACATTTTCCACATGACTACTAATTCTATCCCAAATAGTTCTAGAAGCTTCTACACCACTTAAGTTAAACTGACTGGTCTGTATTAACTGGGGCTATCCTTACAACCTTTTTTGAAGAAGAGCAGAATGTCCCTTCAATTTCCAGTCTCATTTCCTACAATACCCTTGGATGCATCTGTTCTGGTCCTGGTGCCTTGTCAGCTTTCAGTACTCACAGTCAATCCAACACTTCCTTCTTATCGATTTTGCATTAGAGAATCCAGGTAAATGACATTATTAAAAAGAAGCAAAGAGAACCCAGATTGCAAAGCGTTTTGTTGACACAAAGGTTGCTGAGTGAGAATACATAGGTTAGTTTCTGCCTGCACAATAAGACAAAACTGCAGGGAGAAGGCCGTCACATTTGCTTTGTCGTGTATTTCTATTAAACAGATAGGTTTTCCGTGGAGACAGCAGCTGCTTTTGGCTATGCAAAGCAATCTGAATTCTGGGCAGGAAACGGATTAATCTGCTAATGTGTTAATTATATGTTAATTCTATTGTGAGGATACACGGGTGAAGTAGTTTGAGTACATATAAATAGAGGATGCCAAGGACACTGGGTGTGTGGGTGGAGAGCTGTGAGACTCTCTCAGCAAGGAAAAGCTCCATGCCTTGGTTTTGACTTCATAAGAACATAAGAAATAGGAGCAGGAGTAGGCCATGTAGCCCTTCGAGCCTGCCCCGCCATTCAATAAGATCATGGCTGATCTGTCGTGGCTCAGTTCCACTTTCCCACCCTCTCCCCATAACCCTTAATCCCCTCTCTTATCAAGAACCCATCAACCCGCTTCTTAAAAATATTTAGCGAGGCAGCCTCCACCACTTCAACGGGCAGAGAATTCCAGAGATTCACCACCCTTTGAGTGAAGAAGTTCCTCCTCAACTCCGTTCTAAACCGCCTCCCCTTTATCTTGAGGCTGTGCCCCCTAGTCCTACTGTCTTTTTTGAGCGGGAAGAGTCTCTCCACCTCTATCCTATCCATCCCATTCATCATCTTATACGTCTCAATGAGATCTCCCCTCATTCTTCTACTTCACCAATAGGTTTGTAATCTATTAATGTTATGTGCCATATTCCATAGGTACAGTCACTTAGAACAACACATTTTCTTCTGTGTAATTTTGTGATATTTTAATAAACTTCATGCAGATAATCTGATGCCCAAGCAGTCACTTCAGAGCTTTGCAAGCGATTCAAATGCTTCAATCTCGCTGATCCCCTCATTCACCAAGGTCCCAGGTGCTCTGCTTATATGCAAAGTTAATCAGAGCAGAGCACAAGGGAAACATAATCCAAATCGTAGGGCAGGAGTTCAGCCACAAACCATCGGAGGGTGCAGAATTTCATACTGCCAGCCTGCCTGCTCCATCCCACCTCCAAACCACTTTACCCAGAGGCTGAATGGAGATGGGGGTGGCAGTACTACCCATCCAGAAATGGTAGGCAACCAATTCAACTAATTTAAGGCCTGTTGTTGGAGACCTATTGGAATTTTCCAGTTTGCCTCCAGCAGCACCGGCCCCCAGAGGCAGCGGGGAAAAGTGCAGCTACCTGGAGGTTGGCGGACTCAGTGGCAGGTCAGGTACCAGCACTCCAGGCAGGATTAGAGGCCCTCTCTGCCTGCCTGACCACAGCTGCAGCCACAAGACACCCTGTGGTGGCCAGACTGCTGGTTTTACGTTAGAAAAGTTGGAGAGACGATTCCTCCATCATGGCTTGTTCTCATGTTCTCTAGTTTCCAGAGTTAGTCCTTCTGCCCTTAATTGTATAGAATCATAGAATCCCTACAGTGCAGAAGGAGGCCATTCAGGCCATCAAATCTGCACCAACTCTCTGACACAACATCTTACCCAGGCCCACTCCCCCACCCTATCCCTGTGACCACATGCATTCACCCTGCTAATCTCCCTAACCTACACATCTTTGGACACTAAGGAGAAATTTAGCATGGCCAATTCACTTAACCTTGTCCTTATAAGTGTGCCTTCTGGCCTCTACTTGGTCAATTTGAGGAAAATGAATGATTGTTCCCCACACAGTGCAGACTCCTGACCTCCATTTGACCCTGATGTCAAATCCCGCCCACGAAGTTGACCTTGAGATGTGCTGCTCCCGTCAACTCTGGACCAGAGTGTGGCTTAACAAGAATTATCGATACAGATAGTCAAGATAGGTTTACTTATTAATTGTAAAGTTCCATCTGCTCCTAAAGACCTGATTGAAATATAAAATGCATTTGTAACCATTGCTTTTATCAGCAACAAGCAAGGCATTCATTATTCCATTCGTTCATGAAGGACATAGCGAGGCTACATGACTAACCAGAGTGTCAAATGTCAGTAAGTACTTTTACTCCTCCAGGCTATGAGCTTACTGCCAAATTCCAGCAGCAAATTAGTTGCACTTTTCTGCATATGGAATCTATAAAACTCACCAAAGCAAGACAGTCTGCGCATTGGCAGGGGAAGCAGTGAATGGGACCAGCGTCGGACTGTGGGGGTGGGGGGGCAGATGGGAGGGATGGAATTTTACAAAGTCATTTCACATGCTTCTTGGGTGAATCATAAAATTGGGATTGCCACAGATTGCCCTCTGTTTGGTTGGTTTCTTGCACATTGTCGATCAGTCAGTAAGTCTTGGCAGTTTAGTTAAATGGGGGTGACAGATTCCCAGATAGACAGGCACCCCTGTTTTATCTATCAACTCCCGAGCAGTATACTGAATGAAGAAGAATTTTTCAAAGCTGCAGATAAAGCAGAACTTTACCTCTGTTTCCGATGTAATTTTTGATCCATGCTAAGCTCCTTAAAGAAGACAAGCTGCCTGCCTCAATTTTCCACTATGTCGTCCTCCCACTCTCAACTAAGTCACTCCCACAGCCCCTCTGAAGGAGGAAAGCTGGTGGTTACTATTAAGAGATTATCTCATCTAACTTAATGCCAGCAAGACAGACCTACAACCTCCAAACTTGTACATTATACGCCAACACCAACAATACTTCATTAAATCGCTGAAATGTTTAAGAGGAACGATACAGAATACCAGTTAGCTTTCGTGAGCTTGAACTAAACTGAATGTCAATTGAGATTGCATCGATGAATGGTGTGCAAATATTTAGAAGAGGCTGGTGGTGGCAATAACACGTAAGGGCCTATTGTGTATCCCGACCCAGTCGAAGCACACTGCCATCGTTTGATGCCCAGAACTGCATAGGAACATTGGGCTTAAATGCAAGAGTAAGCCATTCGGCCCTTCAAGCCTGCTCTGCCATTTAATAAAATCATGGCTCATCTGGTTGTGGTCTTGACTACACTCTCCTGTCTGTCCCCAGTGATCCTGGACTCCCTTATTGATGAAAAATCTGTTGAACTCTGCCTTGAATATATTCAGTGACCCAGCCTCCACTGCTCTCTGTGGAAGAGTATTCCATAGACTAACCATCCTCTGAGAGAAATAGATTCTCCTCATCTCAGTCTCCAAAGGAAGTACAGTTCAGTCTCAGCCACACCTTCTCCCTCGTGGCACATATTGCTCACAAATGGGGTGATCCTTTAAAACAGAGATGAGGAGGAATTTCTTCAGCCAGAGAGTGGTGAATCTGAGGAACTCTTTGCCGCAGAAGGCTGTGGAGGCCAGGTCATCGAGTGTCTTTTAAGACAGAGATAGATAGGTTCTTGATTAGTTAGGGAATCGGGGTTATGGGGAAAGGGCAGGAGAATGGGAATGAGAGAAGTATCAGCCATGATTGAATGGCAGAACAATCTCAATGGGCCGAGTGACCTAATTCTGCTCTTATGTTTTATGGTCGAAACCAACCAAACATCTCCCCAGCTGAACTTTGCTCAGATTCATGTGGGTTATCCTGGTGGGTTAAAGTGAATCCTGTAACAATGCTGGAGAGGAAAGGCTCTCATTAAGTTATCTTATCACATAACAATACAATTCAGATTAAGCTCTGCTGACGTAGAGGTGTTAGTAACCTCCTCCTTTGGGCTGACAGATCAACAATGACCAATTAGACACAATAGGGGTCAGCTGATACATCAGAATGCAAGAGCAACGGACAACTTAATTGCCACTGTCGAATCTCATTTGACATTAGAGTCTTACAGTCAGTTAAAAGAAAGCCTGAATGTAAACTCAGAACCTAAAAATGAAAGGACTGTGTAACTTGCCCAGAACTGCACGCTGACCTCTGAAAATAATATTCTGAACTGCTTTCAACCACAATAGTTTGTATGACTGTAAAATCCCACAGTGCACAAAATTGTAGCAGCATCAGGAAACAGAAAAGAAAAACTTGCATTGATATAGTACCTTTCATAACCTCAGGATATCCAAAGCACATTCCAGCCAAGAAAATACTTTTGAAGTACAGTCATTCAGGTGATGTAGAACCACAGCATCCAACTGCACACTGCAAGCTCCCAAAAACAGTGATGTGATAATGACCAGATAATCTGTTTCAGCAATGTTGATTGAGGGATAGATATTGCCCAGGAGAACTACCCCTACTCCCTTTTGAAAGGAACCCATGGGATCTTTGCTTCCACCCAAGAGGGTTAATCCATGGTTTGACATCTATCTGAAAAACAACACCTCTGACAGTGCAGCATTCCCTCAATACTGGACCTGAGCACTAGCCTAGACTTATTTGCCCAATTGTCTCAAATGGGACCTGACCCTACAATCTTTTGCCTAAGAAACCAAAGTGTTGCCAAGGGAACCATGGCAGAAGTCTTCATTAATTTGTTAACTAATTCTTTCATTCATTTGGCAGAAATATAATAAAGATATTAAATATATCTGAAATGCATTTCAGGCACATGAATCAAGCATCATCTGAAGCATTGCCCTTCAACCAGGTCTTGGTGTTTGAAGAATTAGCCAGTGTTCCAAGGCACATCCACTGTCACCTTGAAACTAAGGAAAGTCATTCCACGCAGCTATCCAAAATGTCTTTGATACTTTTATGAGGATGACGATTGAAAGTTGGATATCACCCTTCAGGACAAGGGACTTCCATTCAGTGGGTAATGGTGGAAAAATAGTTCCTTTTTGGCACAAGACTCAAGGACAATGGGTCATATTATAGTTACCATGGAAATCAAAACAGAAATAGAAAAAAGAACAAAATGAATGTGTCCATAATATTGATGCCTTCTCTCACACTCACACTCCTGTTCATTACCTACTGTAAAACAGTGATTGGCTATAAAGAGCTTTAAGGCACCCTGAGATTGACAGAGTTGTTACATAAATGCAAATATAGCTTTCTTTATTTTAGCCACTTTTTCAGAAGCTTTCCATCTGTGTGACCTCTCAAATTCTTTACCAAGTTTTCAGTGTCAGATTTCCAATTATCCCAGCTGTCTTTCCAATTGCTTTCTCACACAATGTTTGACTTTCTAAGTGTTTGGTCATGGATTTTGATTTTTTTTTTCATTGAATTTACTCAGTGACCTACCTATAACTTCATGATTACTCACTATTTCTTCCCTAGCATGTGGACTCCCAGCACCATTTACCTATCCCCTGCCAAATTTGAAGTGTTTGAAACGGTATTACTTTCCTTCTAGAGCATTTCTTTCCCATGAGGTTTGTTCTATTTACAAATCTGCATTTTCTGTTCTCTATTGTAAAGAGTAATGATAGGAAGATCCATCCCTGAGGTACTCTGATCATTGAGGTTAGCACATTTTCCATTGATCACTGTGTGAACTTACCTAGCCAATTCATTTCCTTATTTACAGCTACACCTTTTACAGTCATAAGGCCGAATATTCACTATCGAGATAGATAACTCAAGTCAGGAAGTTTCCCATTGGAGTCAAGCCTGCTGACCTGGAAGCAGATCCTAGTTGGCCATGGGGCTGGCAAGAGTCAAAGCGGGCTTCTGGGGCTTCTTCCCAGTTGTAATAGTCCCTGCAGCTCTCACTCCTCATATCCCCTCACTCCACACTCATTAATGACCCCCTCAAACCCTCCCTGATAATTCAATGCTAACTCATGTCCTCCACCTACTCCCCACAGCCCCTCATAATCTCCATGTGAACTCGATGGCCAACTCATGAATCTTCATCTAGAATGCACCATACACATAATCAATGAAAACATAAGAGTCAAGGAGACCATTCAGCCCTTCAAACCTGCTCCGCCATTCGATTAGATCATGACATGATTTGGTCGTGGTCTCAATTCCTTTCCTGTCTGCACCTTCAACTCTCTTCAAAAATCTAACCCAGCTTTAATAAATCCAATGCCCAATCTCCACTGCTTTCTGGGGAAGAGAGTAACACCCCTCTGAGAGAAAAAAAATCTCCTCAGTCTTAAAAAGAAGGCCTTTTATTCTTAAGTAATGTCCCCTAGTTCTGGTCTCCCCCATAAGAGGGGACTTCTGCCTAATATCTGCTTAATAAAGTCCCCTCAGGATTTTACAAGTTTAATTCTTCTAAACTCCGATGGTGTAGAGGCCCAAACTGTTCAACCTTTCTTTGTAAGATAAACCTTTCACTAAAAGAATGAATCGAGTGAACCTTCTCTGAATTGCTTCTAATGCAATTATTTCTTTTTTTTAAATAAAGAGGATACAGTGCTCCAGATGTGGTCTCAGTGTCTTATACAGTTTCGTCACTTTCTCCCTACTTCTGTATTCTATACATCTGTCAATGATGGAGATAATTCCATCTGCCTTCTTTACAACTTTACCTACCTATACTGTACACATGCACATCAAGATCTCTCACTTTATCTACCCCCTCTCAGAATATTCCCATTTATTATATGTTCCCTTTTACTGTTTGATCTCCCTAAATGCATTACCTCACACTTAGCAGAATTGGACTCCATCTGTCACTTTCCTGCCTACTCCACGAATTGATCTATATCGTTTTGGAGTGTACAGCTTTCCTCTAAACTATCCGTTACACAGCTGATTTTTGCGTTGTCTGCAAATTTACCAATCATACCCCTCACATTCAAGTCCAGATCATTAACATATAACATATATTTATGGGCCCCTTGGAAATTTGCTGAACTTATACAAAACACCAGTTAGACCTCAGCTAGAATATTGTGTGCAATTATGGGTGGCACATTATAGGAAGGATGTGAATACATTGAAGAGGGTGCAGAAGATGTTTATAACAATAGTTCCAGGATGAGAAACTTCAGCTATGAAGATAAATTTGAGAGGTCGGGGCTGTTTTCCTTGGAGAGGATATTTAATAGAGATGTTCAAAATATTGAAGGGACTGGATAGAGTATAGATAGGGAGAAGCTATTCCTGCTCGTAAAAGGACTGATAACGAGGGTGCACACATTTAATGTTTGGAGAGCTGCTGCAGACATGATGGGCTGAATTGTACATCAGTTCCATGATTCTGTAGAGTAATCGGTCAGTTTCATTTCTATGCTCTACTGGCATAGCTTGCAAATTTATTTGTCCCATATTGACCACCATCTTGTTCTAAGTATTGTTAGAAAGTCAGATTATGTAATAATATATCAAATTTATCAACTCCATCTTCTCCTCAAACAGCAGTTCAAAATGTTTTCTTACAAGCTTGCTGGCTTGATGTCCTTTACTTAGAAATGATAGTGCAGAAAGAGGCCATTCAGGCCAATTGAACTATGCTGATGTTCATGCTTCAAACAAACCTCCTCCTACCTCACCACTTCAAACCTGATCACCAAAACCATTTATTAATTATATAGATATCAATAAATGTAAACACATGTAATATCAGAAACAATCATCCTTGTAGTGAGTTCTGCATTCTAAACAGTCTTGATGAAGATTCCTTATTGGATTTAATAGTGACTATCTTATAGTTAGGGCCACAGGTTCTCATATCAGCCACAAGTGGAAACATTGGGGTTTTCTGCAACCCTAGGGAGTGTTTTGTGAAGGTGGAGGCAGCCCGCCATTGGCCGATGGCAGGACCTTCTAGTCCTATCAATGTCAACGAGGTTTCTCGTTGTTTCGTCGAATCCTACAGTGCAGAGGGAGGCCATTCAGCCCATCGAGTCTGCATCAACCACAATCCCACCCAGGCCCTATCCCACAACCCCATGCATTTACCCTGCTAGTCCCCCTGGGACTAAGGGGCAATTTAGCATGGTCATCTTTGGACTGTGGGAGGAAACAGAAGCACCCGGAGGAAACCCACGCAGACACAGGGAGAATGTGCAAACTCCACACAGACAGTGACCCAAGCCGGGAATCGAACCCGGGTCCCTGGCGTTGTGAAGCCAGGGGGGTGGTCGCTGTAGGTGGGACTGGAGAATCTCAACCAACTTCTTTCCATCTAGTCTATCAATTCCCTTCATAATTGTGAAGAGCACTATCAGGTCACCTTCAGCCTTAATCCTTTCTAGAGTGAAGAGTCCCAGCTTGTTCTGTGTTTTTATGTTGAGTTCTGCAGAACAGTCGTATTGGACTCAAAACTCTGTTCCTCTCTCCATAGCCACTGCCAGACCTGCTGAGCACTTTCTGTTTTTCTCTCAATTCTGAGGTCATCCATTTAAATCTTTTCTCTGCATCTTTTCCAGTTTACTATCTTATATTTTCGACACCTAGGTATTGGATGTCCGTCTTTGGATTTACTTTAGTGACTATAATATACTTCAATCTCTTTCCTATCATTCACATCAAATAACAGAACCTCGTAATTTCCAGCAATATTTATCTGACCTGAACTTGGAACATTAGCTCCTTCTCCAGTTTATTATTATCACCTTTGTGTTCAATGAGTTGTGAAAAAAAGAACGCTATTAGGATTTCTACTTCTCATTTCCTTAATTATACTTGGATGTATTCCATCTGGTCACATTGGTGTACAAGCCTTTAAACACGTTTTTTTTAACCATTTTGTTACCAATTTCTACTCATTCCATGAGTTTGAATGCATTCTCTTCTATCCCCAGAGGGGAACATGAGCACTACTTTCTGTGTTGGAAACCATCATAAAATCTCGGAGGGTGGCAGGAAATTGACAAAGCAGAGAAATATAGACTTTGTAGAAGGGGGGGTGGGGGCGGGAGGGGGTTTGGGGGTGGTGGCAGCATGACCCCATGACCCCTTTAAGATGCAGCACTCCCTAAGGGCAATGTGTTCGGGTCAGAACCTATGGTGGGCATCATCCCAGGCAGGACAGGAAAATTTAGAAAACCAACAGTGCTCCAAGTTTTCCCCTTTCACCCATGCCAACATCCACTGGTGTCAGGGCTGGAAAAAATCCCATCCTAAACAGAAACATAGAAAATAGGAGCCGCAGGAGACCATTTGGCCTTTCAAGCCTGTTCCACCATTCACTATGAGCATGGCTGATCAATTCAATAATCTGATCCCGCCTTACCTCCATATCCTTTGATCCCTTTAGCCACCAAGAACTATATATAACTCTTTTTTGAAAACATACAGGTCGGAATTCTCCGATTCTGCCCATGGCTGGAATTCTCCAGTCCTGCTGCTGTGAACGGGAATTTGGCTCTTCCTGTGCTGTATGATTCTGGGGAAAATTATAACCATAAAACCATAAGGCACAGGAGCCAAAGTAGGCAAATTTGGCCCATCGAGTCTGCTCTGCCATTCGTTGATATCCTGGTCAGAATGTTCTGCTCTGCTGCCAGTGAGAACGGAGAATTTGATACTCAGCCAAATCTCCGTTCGCTGCAGTGGGACTGAAGAATCCCAGCCACAGTCAAGGTCAGAGAATCTGGCCCCGTGACTGATCTGATGTGAAAATCCTCAGCTCTACTTCCCAGCTTTTCCTTGATGACCTGACTAATTAATATGGTGCAATGTATGGGTTTAGACATGGGTAGCTGGGGAAACAGCTGAAAATGAATTCATGGCCGAAATCCAGCTCCAATATGTCAATATCTTATTAATCATAATGTGTGGCAATTACCCTGTTAAGGGAATTTCTACTTGAACATGTGAAATTGATTGTCCTATAAATAGAGATAGCTGGAACACTTGAGTGGGGGAGCTTCTTGCAAGTCAGTAGCATTGAGGAAATATCTAACAATAAACCTGTCTGAACCTAAAAGACCAGACTGGATTGATTCTTCCACCACAGTCACTTGTTATGAATAACACGTGCCAAGTTCTAGGTTTAACTTGGGTGCATGTTTGACTGGTCGCACATAACCCCCACTGCCACCCATTCCCTCACTGGAGGGCAGGTTACCAATTTAAATAGGTTAATTGTGACTCTACTGTGCCTTTAAGAAGAGTATTTTAAGCATATTCTCTGCAGTTTGAGCCAATGTCCTTTTATTGCTGCTAAAATTATATCATGGGCCTTTTACTTTTAATTTGGGCTAATGCAATGTCCTGGCGTTTCCAATCCTTTTTGATTGTCTGGTTTGCAACTGATTGACAGGTCAAGGTCAGCTGGTTCCTTCACAGGGAAATTCCAGGAGTCATTTTGTTTAGTTAGAAGCTGTTTGGAATTCACACTGAAGTGTCTGTGTTTCTTTCCCTGGTATTAGAAATTTAGCTCTTGGTGGCCAGCTAATTAGTAACTAGAGGCAAGAAGTGCCTCTGTCTCTTGAAGTGTGCTGAAAGTTCCAGGGTTGGAAGGCCTTAGAGTTTTCAACTCAACATCCAAAGTAGTAAACCACAGAGGGGGTTGGAAAGATGCAAGTTTCGGCATGGCATGGGCATTCTTATTTTCTGTGTTAAACCTAAGGCGGGTGTATGTTTGTTTGATTGGGATAGTACATTTAGCTGTTAAGGTTTATACAATATCATGGTTTTTTTTTATCTTGTGTGTAATTGGTAAAAGTTATTGCTAATTTTCTTTCTACACAGTAACTCTATTCTTAAGTAAACTGTGTTGGATGAAAGCTCCCCGCAGTGAAACACCTTAGTTTACCTGTGCCAAGATTCAAAGTTCCAAACTTATGACTTAGGCTGACTTCATAAAACACCTTGGAATTTCTGACCTGATTATCACAATATTTCAATTCTATCCTTTATTTTGTCTTATGTTCAAATTTAATGGTGTCTGTAGTGGATTCCTGGCCTCGAGGCGAGCTACCGCCTGTCCCAGCCCTTGCCTCTCGGCGCTCCCTTGATGCTCTTGGCTGAGTGTCTTGGGGGCCCAAAGCATTTACTTTGAAAAAATTAGAGTGTTCAAAGCAGGACGATTTACTGAAATTCAAACAGAAACCAAGAAGTGAGCATTATGGCGATTCATGACGCTCACTGAAAACCAAATGAATGCAGTGACAAATACTGATCTATTTATCTACCTACTGCTGGGAGATGGTCTGTTTACAGTTTTTATGTTGAGATGTTCATGTCAACATTCTGGGGGCTTTTCCAACTCACATTAGAATGGGGGGTGCCTTAGCTACAGTAGAATTTGGAGCCCAGATGAGCAGCAACACGATTTGTAATAGACAATTGCCTTAACTCTCTGCGGAGGTGTAAGATTGAGTGTCCGTGTCCTGGTATGTAAATTATACATCACGCAGTTGTTAATAATAATTGTACACTCTACACACTTGAACTGACAAACCATGTTCTTGCCACTAGCGCTGACTGGCTGATAGCTGCTTGAGAAGCAATGAAGGATGATTATTAGGAACATGAGTTTGCCCATTCCACTCCTCAGGCCTGCTTTGTCATCCTACAAGATCAGGGCTAATCTATAACTCAACTCCATTCAGTTGCCTTAGCTCTGTATTCCTCAATGTCTCTTTCCTAATAAAAAAAACTACCCAGCTCAGTTTCATCTACCATTGAATCACACTGCACAGAAACAAGCCATCTGACCCACCACGCTTGTGCCAGCTCTTTGAAAGAACTCTCCAATTCGTCTCTCACCCCTGATTTTTTTTCCCCATAATCCTGCAAACTTCTCCTTTTTGAATATATATGCGCATCTTTTTTGAAAACTATGTAGGTGTGCTGTGATTTCTGCCATTTTTATTCTCTCACAGGATGTGTGCCGCTGGCTACGCTAGCATTTCGGAACATAGGAACAGGAGTAGGCCATTTAGCCCATCGAGCCTGTTCTGCAATTAATGAGATCATGGCTGATCAGTGGCCTAATTTCATACACCTGCCTTTGGCCCATACTCCTTAATCCTTTTATTAACAAAATCTATCTCAGATTTAATGATAGTAACTGATTTGGCATCAACTGCCATTTGAGGAAGAGAGTTCCAAGCCTCTACATCCCTTTGTGTGTAGAAGTGCTTCCCAACATCTCTCCTGGACTCTCTGCCGCTAATTTTTCAACTATGTCCCTAGTTCTAAAAACTCAGACAAATGGAAATAGCTTATCTTTACAAAGCTGTCTTTTCCTCTTGGTATCTTGAAAACTTTGATCAGGTCACCCAGTAACTTTACATTCTAGAGAGAACAGGTCTAATTTGTATAATCTCTCCTCATAATTAAATCCTGGAAGTCCAGATATGATTCTTGTAAACCTTTGTTGCACTCTCTCCAAGGCCAATATATCCTTCCGAAGATGTGATTCCCAGATCCGGCCACAGTACTCCAAATAGTGTTTAACCCGGGTTCTGTTTAGCTATAACATAACCTCTGCGTCCTTACATTCCAGTCCTCTAAATATAAAGGCCAACATCCCATTAGCCTTCTTGATAATTTTTTGCATCTCCCCAAATCTCTTTGGATATCTACTGTACTGTGTGGGAGGCACCCTCGAGGCATCCTGCTTCCCCCCCCAACCCACCCCACCAGGGAGCACTATAATGCAGTGTGGGAGACTGCCTCGAGGGCTCCTGCTGACCCTCCCCCTCCACAGCACGTTGCAGTGGCATTGTCTTTCTGCGGGGTGTGGTCAGGGACTGTGCTGAGTGCTGGTGTTTCGGGGTGGGGGAGGAGTGCACCATGTGCTGATTGAGGCCTAACCAGATGAAGCAGCTGCTGCTCCAGGACAGGGCGCAGAGGTTCAGACATGGACTGTATGGAATAAGAACATAAGAAATAGGAGCAGCAGTAGGCCATCTAGCCCCTCGAGCCTGCCCCGCCATTCAGTAAGATCATGGCTGATCTGTCGTGTCTCAGTTCCACATTCCCGCCCTCTCCCCATAACCCTTAATCCCCTCGCTTATCAAAAACCCATCAACCCGCGTCTTAAAAATATTTAGCGAGGCAGCCTCCACCACTTCAACAGGCAGAGAATTCCAGAGATTCACCACCCTTTGAGTGAAGAAGTTCCTCCTCAACTCCGTTCTAAACCGCCCCCCCCTTTATCTTGAGGCTGTGCCCCCTAGTCCTACTGTCCCTACTGAGCGGGAAGAGCCTCTCCACCCCTATCCTATCCACCCCATTCATCATCTTATATGTCTCAATGAGATCTCCCCTCATTCTTCTAAACTCTAACGAGTACAAGCCTAGTTTATTCAGCCTCTCCTCATAGTTCAACCCCCTCAACTCCGGTATCAGCCCAGTAAACCTCCTCTGCACTCCCTCCAAGGCCAAAATATCCTTGCGTAAGTGCGGCGACCAAAACTGCACACAGTACTCCAGCTGCGGCCTCACCAGTGCCCTACACAGCTGCAGCAAGACCTCCCTACTTTTATATTCAATCAGCCTCGCGATGAAGGCCAGCATCCCATTTGCCTTCCTGACCACCTGCTGCACCTGTAGGCTGGGTTTTTGCGACTCATGCACAAGGACCCCGAGGTCCCTCTGCACCATCGCATGCTGCAGTTTTTCGCCACACAAGTAATAGTCCTTCCTACCATTATTCCTACCAAAGTGGACAACCTCACATTTGCCAACATTAAATTCTGCTGTCACTGGGCACCCATCTGGTGCTGATTTACAGTCTGTCCCTGCCCTGTGACACGGACCAGCAACACATAAGGACATAAGAACATAAGAAATAGGAGCAGGAGTAGGCCATCTAGCCCCTCGAGCCTGCCCCACCATTCAATAATACGTGCCTGTAACTGATACTGCAGTTGCACAAGGCAATGGCTCAAGCGTGTGCACTGCCCACAGCTGCACACTGACCTGTATAATCTGTGCCAGCATTTGTCATGATGGGAATCTCACACAACCCTAATCGGGTTACGCAAGGCACCATGGATTGTGTGGTTCTGGCCCAAGTCAGGGACTGGGGTGGTTCTGGGTCTATGCAGCCAATGATAATAATCTGTCACTATATGCTCCTTCCAAACTCCACTGTGCAGATGGATCTGGGTTTGCTCAATCTGGAGCTGGCCATGTTGTTGCCAGCAGGAGTGGAGGAGGAGGAGGAAGAGGCAGCTCAGCAGGTGGCAGGTGTGGAGAGACCACCACAAGAGAAGCCACCACCAGTCTCTCAGGAAGGAGGGCAGGGGGCTGCCGCTGATGGCCAGGGATTCTGAATGTGCAGGGTGCAGTGGATGGGGCACACATCGCCTTGTGGGCCCCCCATGCATGGCTGCAGCAATTTGTGAACAGGAAGGGGTTCCACTCCCTGAACGTTCAAATTGTCTGCAACCATCAAATGAAGATCATGCACGTCGATGCACACCACCCAGGCAGTGTCCATGATAGCTTTGTGATCCAGTAGGGGGACATCCTTGGGCTCTTTGAAAACCAGCCCAGGCTCCCGGAACGGATACTGGGTAACAAGGGTTACCCGCTAAGGTCATGGCTATGATGCCTATGCGGAGGCCCGAGACCGGGGCGGAAACCTGCTACAATGAGGTCCATGCAGCCACCTGGTCTGTCGTTGAGCAGTGCATTAGCCTGCTGAAGGTGCAGTTCTGCTGCTTGGACCACTGGAGGGACCCTCCAGTGTGATCCTGTGCATTCTTCACATCATCGTCATCATCATCTGCTGCACTCTTCACAACACCACCCAGCAGCGGAGAGACCAGCTAGAGCAGGAAGAGGGAGAGAAGGAGGAGGAGGGGCAAGGGTGGGCAGCCCGTTATATGAAGAGCTGGAGGAAAGACGGCGGGCGGCGATGGCAGGTGTCTGGAAGGGAGGGCAGTGAGAAACAACGATCGCTTTACCTAGCTGGTGCTGTGCAGTGAGGGAGCTGCAATCAACACACATCCACCACACCCCAGGGCAAGTGCAGCTGCTATTCCCCCTCCAAACTAACCTGGGCCCTCAAACCACCACATCACCTTTCCCCTGCTCCTGTCATCCCACCACCCTGTCCCCCAGAAACATCCAATGCTGGCGATGGTTGTAAGTCTTGTTTGAAAGCTGGAGGTTGATGATGACTCGCTGTTGTGCACACTGAGATCCTGCCCCTGGTGCTACTCAAGCTTGACTCCTACCTGTATTCCGAAAGCACGCTGCCACCCTGGCCCATGTAGCATTAAGGCTTGGGGACACATGTTTTTTGGCCAAGAAGGGAGAGAAGAGGGGAGCACTTGCACCAAGGGTCTGGTGGATGTTGGGGAAGGTAGGGCAGACACTCAGAGAATCAGTGACACATTAGTCACAGCATGATGTGCAATTAACATGTGTTCTTAACATAAATGATTACAAACCCTGACTGACGCTGACCTTCACCCATGACCTCTAGCAAACTACAACTTTTTAACTTTCTGCAGTCTACTGCTTCTTCTCGGTGCTACCCCAGGATGCATATCGGAGGTGGAGGTGTCCACCTGTAATGCACGCCCCGTTGCCTGTGATGTCCTTGGCGGACATCCCCTGGGTGGCCGTGATCTGGAGAGCCCCAGCTGACTTGCGGATGGCACTGTTTCGGTGCCACCCTGTTCATCTCGCTGGTCCTGAGATGCCCTGGTGAGAGGAAGGGGGGAATCGGAAGGTGTCGGTACGTCCGAGATCTCCTGAGTGGAAGACCCCGGCATAGGGTCCAGTCCTTCCTCCTCCCTTGGGGTGCCCAGCGGCCCCAGGGACACTCCATAGGATGCCAAAGCAGCTGGACTGAGCACCGCTGTCACCTGGCTCTATCAAGTCCTGGAGGCCTAGATGTGTCTGCCCGACAGTGTGTGATCCCTCAACCCTGGCCCTCTGAGTCTAGGCCAAGCTCCGCAGCCCCTCCATGACAGCATTCTGTGAGCGAGCCAGGCTCTGGAGCCCCTTAGCAGCCCTCTGAGCCTGGGCTAAGTTGTCGAGGCTCACAGCCACAGACTGCTGTGTCTCCAGAATGCCAGCGAGAGTCCCAGCCATAGCCAGCAGTTTCTCCCACATCCCTGACACCAATGGCCATTGAACGCTGTGCCTCCTGGATGCCTTAAACACACTCGCCTGTGGCCCGTAGTCTCTCCAGGACCGGAGCATGTCAGCCATGAGGACAGACCCCTCAGCCAGACTTTCCACTGACGTTGCCAACCTTGCAGTGTTGGCCTGGGTCTCACGCTGTGTCGGCACCACCTCCTGCAACAGCACTCTGTTTGACTCCCTAAACCGCCCTGCAGTCACAGCACGGTTGCTGACAGCCCTTCCACAACTCCCCAGATTTCCTGATGCATCTCCATCAGCCTTGGGAGGAACAAATCCAGAGGTCCAGCAGCTGGCTTGGGGACAGCTGAATCCTGGCCTCCAGCAGACCTCCATGTGTCCGAGCTCTCGGGTGTGCCCACCTCCACCCGATTTGCATCAGTGTCTGTGATGTCTTCACCAGTTTGTGACCCGCAAGCCTCAACACCAAAGGTACCCACCATGGTGACTGTACCTGTGCTGGTGGGTTGTGTGGTACATGCCGGTGATGCTTTAATGGTGCTGCCCTCGGAGGATTCCTCAGTGCTTCCCTCCGAGGGGTCATTCAGGTAGTCATGCAGTTTGCTCCAGAGCAGTGGAGGCGGCGGCAACACCCGAAGGCCGGGCTCCTCTGGGTCCAGAGCTGTAAAAGAGAACACAGGTTCGGGAGAGGGAGGCAAAACATTCCGTGCAGCATCGCACTTACTTCAAGGAGGACCTAGGTTGAGGGTGCGTTTCTGCTCACTTGCATGCTGGACACTGACCTGGCTGCCAATGACCAATTGGGATGGCCCATCACCCCCTGCCAGTTCCATGGCACGCCCCTCCATGCTGGTCAGATGCCACAGGTCAGGCACACACCACCACCACCACCAGTCTGTGTCATTTCCCGTGCATTGTGGATGTTCTTTTCCTATGGGAATATAAGCTGGATAGCAAGCATTAATATATAGCAGGGCATGGTGTGCAATGCGTGCGTGTGTCTTGGGCGTTGTGCTGACATTTTCGGGGAAAGCAGTCACCACTGAAGGGTGAGGGGAAGGGATTAGATTCTGTTCCTGGGGGAAGGGTCACTTGTTGCATGCCCTTCAGGTGTCTAAGCAGGGTTGGAGATCCATGTGGGTGCCAAGTGTGATGTTCACTCACCCTTGCTGCTCAAAGAAGGTTGTACATTTTTTTGCAACACTGTCTGCCAGAGCGCATTCACCAGGCATTCACCGCTTCCACCACCTCCTTCCACAATGCATGGCAGATGAACCCCATGGATTAGGGCCTTAGCCAGGGAACAGATGATGACATCTCTCCTCCACAGCAACTAGCAGCTGCTCCTGGTCGGCCTCTGAAAATCTGGGTGCAGGTTTCCGCGCAGACATCTTTGTGGCGTGACTGGCTGTGTGTCCATTCCTGCAGCTTATATACAGCTCTGGCTTATTAGGGGAGTGCAGGTGCAGTGAATGTGGACAGAGTTGGCAACAAATACTTGTGAGAGATTTTGAAGGCTGCATTCAGTTGAATGTCATTCGTTCCTCGGGGTGCTGATTGGCTGCCATTCAATAGGCTGCTGTGTCCTGGGGTGGGGGGGTGTGCGCAATACTCAAGGTTCCCATCCAAAAGAGGGAAGGATCATAAGCTGGAGTTGTGCATGCCAGCACAATGCTAGTTCTCTGCAGTGAGGACAGTATGTTTAAAGGATGGAAGAACTGGTACCCACATTATCTGGATCCATTGGGGCATGAGATGAGCGGGCAACCACGTCTGTGTGTGGGGGAACATTGGGGGCGGGGGGAATGGTGAGGAGGCCAGCAATGTCTGTGGGGGGTTACGGGGGCCAGCAATGTGTGTGAGGATTGTGGCGGCCAGCGTTGAGGCCAGCAATGTCTGTGGGGGTTTGAGGGCAGTGATCTGGATGCTGGGAGGTCTTTTCAGCAATCTCCCAGATATCTGCGCATGCAGGTTCCTGCTCATCCCACCGATTTCAGGCTCTTTGGCGCAAATAGGCCCCGCCTCTGGGTTTTTAATGAGATTCCCGATTGTGACTTCTGCAGTGCACAGAGTGGGGAGATTCAGATGAGAAGCTGAACTGAGAAAACAGTCAGGATTTAGAACAGTTTTCCTGCCAATTCAGTGCTTTTGGGAGAATCACAGCCACAATGTACTGGAACACCAAGTCCTTCAAATTGGATTATTTTATCACATTATTTTTATGTACTCTGCTCCCTTGGTCTACTAAAGAACTCAATCCACAGCCAGACATTGAGAAAATGTAGGTATTTTGTTGTAGGTCTTGCTGGCTCCACACTCCAACCCTACAGCCCTGGGGCAATCCCAAGCAGATGTTAAGACCCTCCAAGGGTCTCATCACTTGCTCCCTTAAAGGGCAATGCAGCCCACGACAACTGGTGTTTCCATAGTACCTATACATTCCAAACTTCCTCATAGGAGCAATTATCAGGTGGCATTTAAGTCACATAAGGAGATATTAGAAAAGGTGACAATGACCTGTTGAAAAACCATGAGGTGGAGATGCCGGCGTTGGACTGGGGTGGGCAGAGTAAGAAATCTCACAACACCAGATTTATTTGGAATCACGAGCTTTCAGAGCACTCACCTCATGAAGGATCGGCGCTCCGAAAGCTCTGTTGGACTTTAACCTGGTGTTGTGAGACTTCTTACTGTTGAAAAGCCCACATGAATCAATTAAAACCTGCCTCTTGAACCAAAGAGTCATTTGCAAGGCAGACAGGTACAGGGAAGAATTTTCAGAGAATGAGCTGAGGCAGCTGAAGGCACAGCTATCGAAGAGGGAATTAAAATTGAGGGTGTGAAACAGGCTTGAATGAGGCGAGTGAAGCAATCTCAGAGATTTGCAGGGCTGGAGATGGTTACAGACATCAGAAGAGGCGAGATTGTGGAGGGATTTGAGAACAAGGATGATATGTCTTTAAACGTATTGCTATTTCTACACGATAGCTTTTACTGTACTTGGTGCCACAGAATCACATTCTTAACCCATGACAGAATGACTGGGCTCTGTGTGTGTCTGCTCTTCAAACATACTTCAGATACCACAGCTGTTCTTCTCATTAAAGGGACACCGACAATGTAACAACTGTAAAAATACTGGCAAATCTTTCCTCCATTGTTTGCCAAGCACACAATGTGATGACGTAACTTACAAAAGATTATGTCGCTTTGCACGTGGCTTTATCAGAAGAAAAATATATATCTTCAAAATTATATCTCCAAGGCCCTATTTGCTCTCTCACACATGCATCACGCAAATCCCATGACTCTACCGTGAACAGCTGGGTCCTGGCCAACATTCACCCCACAACTAACACCAATAAAGCAGATTGTCTTTCAGTGGCACAATGGTTAGCAGTGCTGCCTCACAGGGACCTGGGTTCAATTCCAGCCTCAGGTGACTGCCTATGTGGAGTTTGCACATTTTCCCTGTGTCTGTGTGGGTTTCCTCCGGGTGTTCCAGTTTTCTCCCACACTCCAAAGATGTGTAGGTTAGGGGGATTGGCCGTGCGAAATTGACCCTAGTGTCAGGGGATTAGCAGGGTAAATATGTGGGGTTGTGGGAATAGGGCCTGGGTGGGACTGTGGCCAGTGCAGACTTAATGGGGCCAAATAGCCTCCTTCTGCACTGTAAGGATTCTATGATGATCATGTTGCAGATTGCGGGAGCTTGCTGTGCTCAAATTGGGTGCTGAGCTTTCTATACTGATTACACTCAAAGGTACCTCATTAGCAGTAGGGTGTCTTGAGGCATCCTGAGGTCTATGAATGCAAGTTTATTTCTTTTTGTTACAATTCAAACTCAGAACATTTTAAAATTGTCCCTTCTATTTAAGGAAGTTCCTGCAAATGGAACCTGGCCACCTCGTGATGCTTTACGTGTAGAGGTGGTAGCGTGCAAAAGATATCCTCCCCTTTTCTGAACTTTGCTTTACATGGTGCAACCAAAATTTCCATTACCTCGCACGTCACTGAAGAAAACTTCATTATCAACCACTCTAGTCACTATTTATAACAAGCTAATCTGTCAAACAGATTCAGTCACAAAGCAAATTAGTTACAGAACCATGCAACAATGGCAAGGCACTGAACAGTTCAGTACAGTACTAGAAATATGGAAACAATTAACAAACTATTCTTCTGACAGAATCCAAGATTACGTACTTCTCAGGGAAAAAGGAGCATATTTGCTCCTCCCCAACAAACAGGAGGCAGTACCTTAGTTTATTGCCATGCCAAGACTAATCGAGCTTCATTTCCAGTGTAGTGGGAAAGCCATAATGGAGGGGAGTATGGCTTGGAAATGAGTTTCTAACTTTCTGGCTCCAATTCTTTCACTCGTATTCCCTGCAAAGCCACAGAGTTACCCATGTAATTCTGCCCTTGCTTCTGTCAGATTAAAGCGAATACTGAACAATCTTGACAAACTACAGATGCAAAAAGATGAGAGGAATCAATTGGTGCGGAGCACACATTGTTGGGGTCTAAGCAGCTTAACTCAAATTCAGTCCAAATTCCATTCACCGCTAACTGGAAGCACATTTAATTCAACCACACTGCAACCAGACTGACAATGTGGTTCAGAAAGAACCCTTAAGGCATAAGGTCGTTTAAGGTGTTTTTCTCTGACAAAGAAAAAGTTTGGCCATGCACTGGACGCCTCATCTCAAAGCATTAATGCTAATGTGCAACAAAGATGGAACTTCCAATTAAAGTGCTTTGTTTTAAAACTGACTTATACCATACCTGGTAACATCAGTTTTTCTCCCGCCTTCATTATATATTTAAAAGGGCTGCAGGTTGCTTTAAGAGCCGATCACATGATTTGATAGTGATATCATTAGGGTGCTGCCACGGCTGCTGTTGTACTTTCAGTTTGTACTCTGTGCAGTGTAGAGAACACCTCTTTCAATAAAACTTGAATGTTAGCTCAAATCTATGTGTGCAAACCACATTCTTTTCTGTCTATTAAAACCCACAGCCCCTACATAGTTGGGGCATAATGGGCAGGATTTTCTGGCCACACTCGCCTGAAAACTGGAGATTCCCATCCAACTTCAATGGACCTTTACATATTCTGTCCCCCGTCCGCTCGAAATCCAGTGGCAGGTGGGATTGGAAAATTCCGGCCTACATCCTCAAAGGACAAATCTTTCTAAGATTTAACATTTTGTAATTTGTCAGAGATCTGGGCAAACTGACCTATCTGACATCTAACTAAGAAATTCCTAATCCCTCATTTTGATGAAACTGTTGCCAAGAGTCTGCTGGAAAATTAACAGCAAGGCTAATGGTGTTTGCTATTATTATTGTTTAAATTAACCAGGGATTTGTGAAGAGCCAGTGAAAACCTGGGATCTGCAAATCACTCAAGTTACCAAATGATTTGTGCCTCTTCACCATTGGCTTCACCAAAACGAGAGCCTGCCAGCAATCTCCTCGTGAGGACCAAGAAATGGTTACAAATGCAAATTAGGCTAACCACAGAAGGTTACGGCTAGTACTAAGCAATATAAGGACTCTTTTAGTGAAGCAATTTATGATTCGTTACCAATGTTACCAAGCCAGGAGAGGAATAAGTGAAACAGTGAAGCCTCAGTTCTGCAGGTAATAAGTTGTTCCTTGAGTTTTCTTAAAATTCAAACTTTTAAGATTTTTTTTCCCTTTTCCACTTTTTTTCTCTCAACTTCTCTTTTTATTTCTTTCTGTATCAGATTTGCCCATAATTCACCCCTCCATTCAGTCATTTCTCTGTAGAGAGGAACAAAAGCCTTGGAGAGATTTGAAAACAAAGGATTTGAATCTCATGTTCCCCATTCAATATGTGGGTCCCTTATCTTCCTAAGTGAATTCAGGATAATGTGCCACTCATGTTCTGCAACCATGCATAGGACGGTACCATTTATTTACATCATTGTAAACACAGAGCACAAAGTATGATAGTTGTCTATACTTCTTGTGGAAAGCAACCCCAAACTGGAAGTCTGTTAACATAAAAAGTAGAAGCAGGAGTAGGCCATTCAGCCCTTCGAGCCTGCTCCGCCATTCATCCTGATCATGGCTGATCATCGAATTCAATATCCTGATCCCCTTCTTCCTCGCATATCCCTTGATCCTTTAGCCCCAAGAGCTATATCCAATTTCTTCTAGAAATCAGACAACATTTTGGCCTCAACGACATTCTGTGGTAGTGAATTCCACAAATTCACCACCCTCTCGGTGAAGAAATTTCTCCTCATCTCAGTTCTTAAAAGTTTACCCCTTATCCTCAAACTATGACACCCCCGCTCCCCCAGTTCTGGACTCCTCCACCATTAGGATATTCTCTTTGAATCTACTCTGCCTAACCTGTTAGGATTTTCTAAGTTTCTTTGAGATTCCCCTCTCATTCTTCTAAACTCCAGTTATGGGAATTATAGACGAGACGCAGGAATTTTCACATCACACAGTAATATTTCAATACGTCTGAGGTACTCGAAAGGATCAGCCCGTACTGTGCTGTCCAATTCCAAGCCTGGTGGGCAATGCTGCCTGTCTACTTCAAATCAGTTATCTGTCGAGTCTCAAGGAAAATAATTTCCTAAAATAACGCTGCCCTTGAGAGGAGCCAAGAAAGATTAAATCGGAGTTCCTTTTTCCCACGGTTTGTCTAGCAGACCAGGAGACTTCTGGAATAGATCAGATCTGAGAAAAATTGTATAGCCCCCCACTCAGAACAATGGAGCATGTGCTCAGAGCAGATGTTGCCATTGTTTTACTGGAGGGAGACTCCCTCATAATAGAGGTGAAAAGAGCACCATTGTAACATCCTATAACTAAAGTTGCCAATGCAGGATTGACCTGGAGTCTTTTGGATTGAAAGATTAATCCCTTGGACACTGTTGTAGTAGAACCCCAGGAGACAAATCATAGGGGTAGTGAACAGTGCAAACTTTTTCTTCACTTTCATTCAGTATTTTTGTTAATTAGCTCCTGATGGTGGAGTAGTGGTAATGTCACTTGACTGGTAATCCAGAGGCCCCAGGCTAATCTCTGAGCACACAGATTTAAATCTCATCACAGCAGCTGATGGAATTTAAATTCAATTAATATATCTGGAATGTAAAAACTAGTCTCATTAATGGTAATCATGAAACAATCAGCAATTGTCAGAAAAACTCTTCTGGTTCACCAATGCCCTTTTAGGGAAGAAAATCTGCCATCCTTACCCAGTTTGGGCTACATGTGACTCCTTACCCATAGCTACGTGGTTGCCTATTAACTGCAGTAGCAGGCTATTCAAGTCAGGGCACTCAGTTCAAAGGCAATTAGAGATGGGCAACAAATACTGGTTTTACCAGTGATACTCACAGTCCACGAAAGTGGCAATTTCATTGGATGATTTTTAACCATTAATCAGGTAATGACAAATTTGTTCATTGCCAAAAGGCAGTGGGCGACGTGGACATAGATGTCATGTGACTATCAGCAGGTGTGGGAATGGGATGGTTGGAGATAGGAATACAGTGCACCTGACAGTCCTACTAACTGTTATTTGCATTGCTATTGTGTTTTGTTATATGCAGGTAGAGGGCATTTATGGGGGTTTTATTTGAGCATATGTAAAGACAAACTTACTGAAACTGTGGCATGATTAAGGTTAGGAGCTGCATGCTTGTAATGTTTCTCTCTGTAAATAAATAAATCTGAGTAAAGATGCCTGTCCGTCAAGACTGACTCACAAATATTAACACTGATATTTTAAAAAGCAGAGGTTTGATCCATACATGAGGAAGAAAGGAATTCTGGTGGGTGGATGTTGATACGGCATAAACACTAGCAGAGACCAATTGGGCAGAATGGTTGTAAATTCAACGTAATTATTTGTAAAGCCATCAAAAAGAAAGGTAGGTGCTGGCACTGTTTAAAAAGAATCTTGTTTTCTATTCAGTCAGTTTACCTTCCAACAATTATTCCCTGCTGGTAAAGCTCTGCGTAGGGATTCAGGCTGGTGACTCAGTTGCATAAATACAGCAGTCCTTCTCCCATGCCCAGTCCAAACAAACATCTTTTCGTGGGTGAGGATGGGCCAGTCTCACACTGATCTTGCCCTGTTATACAAACTGATCCAATCTGGATCTCACCCAAACGAGTTCATCTCCTGAGCGAAGGCTGATTATTTTCACCTGATCCTCTCCCATCAAACCAAAATAAAGAATATCTAACCTTCCATCCTTGGCCAGCTGCCTTGCTTAGTTTTCACTCGTCCAGTGCTCAGGGACAGCCGTGTTCTACACAGCATATGGCCACATTTAGCCAACTCCATGTGATCTGATCATGAAAAGCCCTGAGTCCCAGATATCATTCTTTTCACCAGAAAGGTGTTAATGAACTTAGCATGAACTGCTTTCACCAGGAGGATATTCCATATGTCAACTACACTACAAGAATAGAATTCTTTGTTAGATAAAGTCTTACTTGAGGCTTTTTCATTTTTTCTAACCTATTGTTGTGAGCCCATGATGCAAATACATAATGTGCTTTAACGTACATTATCCAGTGTTTTCTAAAGACTATCATCTATCAACCCTAGCTGTGTAGGCAGCTTTGTTGCCTCTGAGTTCGAAGGGTGTGGATTCCAGAGATTTGAGCACATAATCCAGGTTGATGCTCCAGTGTAATACCGAGGGAGTGCAGCATTGTCAAAGTTGTTTAGTTTTGGACGGGATGTTAAACCAAGACCGCACCTGCCCTCTCAAGTAGATGCAAAAGACCCAATGGTGGCATTTGGAGAAAAGCAGGGGAATTCTCCTTGGCAACAGAGAGAAAGGATTGGATTTATTGCAGCCAATGAAGATCCATTTGAAGTATGGCCACTGTTGTAAATTAGGAAATGGGGTCAGTTTAGCTCAGTTGGTTGGACGGCAAGTTTATGATGCAGGGTGATGCCAACCAACAGTGTGCGTTCAATTCCTGCACCAGCTGAGGTTATTGATGAAAGTCTGTCTTCTCAATCTTGCCTTTGCTAGAGACGTGTTGATCCTCGGGTTCAATCACGATCAGAAGAGCAACTTAAGCTCTTCTGGGAGTATGGCGAATTTACCTTTTTAATGGAGGAACTGCAGCAGCCAATTTCGGCACAGCAAGTTCCCACAAATAGCAATGTGTTAACAAGTCTGTTTGCGATGCTGACTGAGGGATAAATATTAGCCTCTGGTATCCTTGTTTATGGTAGAGCTGTGAAATCTTATGTCCACCTCAAAGGTGTCTCGGTTTAATATCTCTTCCTCTGTCTACGCCTAAAGAAACACATTGCTATTTGTGAGAGCCTACTGTGTGCAAATTTGGTGCTGCAATTCCTTCAGTGAGTTATACATCAAAGAAGTATTTCATTGTAAAGCATTAGGTGACGTCCTGAGGTCTTGAAATGCATGCCATGAATGCAAGTTCTTTCTTCCATGTCTCCTTTCAATCTTCTTTTATCTAATAAAAGCAGTTTATTGGGGATTTCCCTGGGGTTGTGTCCAGGGTCCATGGTATCAGCCAGGCATAGTGAACATTAGAAAACAGGTTGAGTTGGAATTCAGGTAACAGAAAACACCTCAATTTTCCAACATTGAAATTTAATGATGTGTATTCCACCCTGCTTGATTTGTTTTTCCACCTGGCTGATCCTGTGCACCTAGGAATTTCTCCAGATGTCAATTTTGAGAGTTAACCTTTCGAAATTGAAGTCCCAATTACCAGAAATGCATTGCTAGTCCTAAACGCTCAGCAGCGCAATCACATTCTTTCAAAAGTAAAGCTCTAGGTTAGATATTTGGTATTTGAGATGTGATCTACACTAGGTTAGAACAATACATGTATAGCACACCACTATGTCCTGTGTAGATATCTCATCTTACAGTAATCATGTTTGATAACAGGCTCACATATACAGGGCACTCTCATTCATCAATAGCCAAACAAAAACTAGACACAAAGGACGGGATTCTCCAATCTCATCCGTGGCCGCCCCATTGTGAGTAAGAACAGAAAATTTGGCGTTCCTGCCAAAACTCCATTCATTCTCAGCCGCACCAGAGAATCCCAGCTGCAAGCGAGGATAGAGGCTTTCGATGTAATGGTGTCAAAGGTTATGGGGAGAGTGCATGAGTGCGGTGTTTAGATAGTGGATGATCAGCCATAATCAAATTGAATGGCAGAGCAGGTTCAAGGGGCCAAGTGGCCTATTCCTGCTTCTATTTTCTCTGTTTTCTATGCAAAGCCTTTCCCTTCGAGGAGGTTTAGATGGAATCTGGTCACTCTTGACCAGCACTTGAAAGATGAAAACTCTGCATTTGATGGAGTCGTAGAATTATAAAACACAGAGGAGGCCATTCAGTCCATCTGTGCTGGCTCTTTGGACGAGCAATCCAATTCATAGCGTTGCTTAGCTCATTCCCAACAACCTTGTAAAATCTTCCCTTCAATTATTTATCCAATTCCCTTGTAAAAGCTACTACTGAATCTCTTTCCAGCATCCTTTCAGATAGCTCATTCCAGATTACCACAATTTGCTCTGGAATAAAAATGTTTCCTGATATGTCCCCATGGTTCTTTTGCTAAAACTGTGAATCTTGGCCCTCTGGTTACCAATCCTCCGGCGACAGAAAAGTTTCTCCTGATTTACTCCATTATAATCATTAATGATTTTAAACAGCTATTAAATCTCCGCTTCACCTTCTCTGCTCTCAGGTTACAGTTCATCTCACAACAATCCACCTTTCTGAAGTTTAGTCACTGTTGCAGTGTCAGAAACATGACAGCCAATTTGCGAACAGCAAGTTCCCAATGACAGCAGTGATAATGGTCAGATAATATTGGCCAGGAGACTTGGGACAACTCCCCTCTTCTTCTTCAAAGCAATGCCGTGGGATCTGTTATGTCCAGCTAAGTGGGTAGACAGGTCCACAATCTGAGAGCGAGGGGTTGCTATTTAAGACAGAGTAGGAACTTCTTCTCTCAGAGAATAGTGAATCTGGAATTCTTTACTGCAGAGAGCTGTGGAGGCTGGGTCTCTAAGTTATTCAAAGCTGAGATAGGCAGATTTTTAATCAGTAAGGGAATCAAGGGTTATGGGGATAAGGTGGGAAAGTGGAACCATAGAATCCCTGCAGTGTGGAAGGAGACCATTCAGCCCATTGAGTCCCTACCCATTCACTGAAACAGCACCTTATCCAGACCCACCCTACGAGCCTATTCCTGTAATCCTGCACATTTACCATGATTAATCCACCTATCCTGCACATCTTTGAACTGTGTGAGGAAACTGGAGCACCCGGAGGAATCCCACGCAGATACACGGAGAATATGCAAACTCCGCACAGACTGATGCCCAAGGTCAGAATCAAACCTGGGTTCCTGTGAGGCCAACACTGTAAGAAGTCTCCTGTGAGGCAGCAGCGTTAACCACCAGAATTGAGGATAATAACATATCAGTCATAGTCTCACTGAGTGATGGAGCAGACTTGGTGGGCTTCTGCTCCGACATCTTACGGTGTTTAAAGTGTTCTCCAAAAGATGGCACTTTCAACAGTGCAGCACCCCTTCAATACTGAAGTCTGTGCCTGGATTACGTGTTGAAGTCTGTGGAGTGAGAAGTAAAGGGTTCAGGGAAGATGGATATCTTGGATTTAAATCTCAAGGGCTGTGTTCTGGAACAATAATTTGTCCTTTGCAGGAGATCATTTCTGTACTGCAGCTTGTCAGATATATGACACCTACTGTGCTCAGCCAGGCAGCTGTAGCATTTTGCGAGGTTAAAAAAGGACAAGGATATGCTGAAACCTTCTTGTCAACAAATTGTATCTTTACTCCCCTCTGGGTACGATTTCTGCACTAGATTCCATAATTATTTCATTCCTCTTTCTTCTCATTTCTCCATGTTCCTCTATCCGACCTCTCCATCTCCCATCTGGCTAATGTGTCCCTCTTCCCTCAGTAAAGGACTCAGTCAGGAGGAACAATGGAGAGTGTTTCTCAAGCTCAAGTGTTACAACACACTGGCAATTAGCTTAATGACGGATCTGATCACCCTGTTTCACAATAACTGTCCCCAGCTCCCTTGAATAGTGGTCAGGAACTAGAATCATAGAATCCTATAGTGCAGAAGGAGACCATTCAACTCACCCAGTTTGCTCTGACCACAATCCCACCAAGGCCCTATCCGCATAAATGCATGGGGTTACCCTAGCTAGTCCGCCTGACACTAAGGGGCAATTTAACATGGCCAATCCATCTAACCCGCACATATTTGAATTGTGGGAGGAAACCAGAGCACCCGGAGAAAACCCATGCAGACAAAGGGAGAACGTGCAAACTCCACACAGACAGTGACCCAAGCCAGCAATCAAACTCGGGTCCCTTGCATTGTAAGGCAGCAGTTCTAACCACTGTGCCACCATGTCGCCCAAACTCAAAATTATAAACGCCTATCGAACACCAGGAACACCAGCTAGGGAGGAAAGAAAGAAGTCTTCTGCTTGGGCAAGTGCTGGAATACATCATTGATGACCAAGAGCCTCTTAATCTCGACCCTACCCAAAGGAAACAGGAATCTGCAAAGGAAAGCTAATAGATTCATATTGAACAAAGAAAATTACAGCACAGGAACAGGCCCTTTGGCCCTCCAAGTCTGCACCGACCATGCTGCCTGACATAACTAAAAACCCCTACCCTTCCGGGACCATATCTTTTTATTCCCATCCTATTCATGTATTTGTCAAGATGCCCCTTAAAAGTCACTATCAAATCTGCTTCCATTACTTCCCCCAGCAGTGAGTTCCAGGTACCCACCACCCTCTGTGTAAAAGACTTGCCTCATATATCTGGACTTAGTGTGATAGAAGGCAAGATTCAAAACAGTGATGTTTAAAATGTGGGACATGACAGAGTGGACTGATCCTGGTCTGGACACTACCATACTGCTGTTTGTGGGAGCTTGCTTTCCACAGATGAGCTGTCACATTTCCTACATTGCAATGACTCCTCCTTCACATCCATTGGATTAGTCCCCGATTGTGTTTGGCAAAGTAACCATTGCAATGGCTTGCCATTGCCTTCTGCAGTGTGGCTAGCAGGGAAACTCTCCCAATCTTACCACCTGCCATCAAGCATTTTGAAAGGATTTACGGGCTGATAATCAACCTCTAAATGCATCTTACCCGGGCATCAAGTTCTGGAGTGGGCTCGAACCCAGAGCTTTTGGCACAGACAGAGGGACCCCACTTTTGTAACAGTGACTACGTTTCAAAAATATGCCCATACAGCACCTTGGTATGTCCTGAGGTCGTGAAAGGCGCTACATAAATGCAAGTTCTTTTCAGCTCTGATCTCCCTGCCACCCCCCCAGCCCAGATAGTGGAGAGACAGAGGGGCCATACTGAGCAACTGACTGTGCCTGCAAATGGCAGTCCTGATTTCATAAAACAGAACAGCGTCAACCTTCACCTCCGAGTGCTATCATCTGGAGGATTTCCATTGGGATATCGTCTTGGAAAAATTCCACTACCTGCCCTTCTTCAGTCATCTCGAGTGCAGCAGTGCTTTCCAACAAGCATTTCTTTAATCTGTTTTTCAGTTGCGGCGACATCAGTCCCATCGAAGGCCGGCTGATTTGCACCGGTTTATTAAACGGTGCAGCTGGCGTTTCTCGGCCCTCTCCCCAACCAGGAGAATCCATGCAACAGACGCGCTTCCTTTCAACGTGGTGAATTTTCTGGATTTCTTTCCTCTCTGTGAATCCCGGTGGCTTTTCCCGCCAAAAAAAAAACTCCACCACAGAAATTCCCGATATCTCTCCCCATCCCACGTCCACCAAAACATTAATTTTTTTCTTTTGGTCGGTTTTGTTTTTGTCACGCGTTTTCTCACATTGCTTCCCCTTTTATAAGTTCCTGAAAAAATAGTGGGGGGGGGGGGGGAAGGGGTGGAGAGTGGTTTGGAAAGACACAACAACAGTCGGCGGAACAAGGAGTTAAAATGGGAGAAGAACTGACCTGCTCAGGGTGAGGTGTTACCCCCTTGAGGGGGGAGGGGAGGGGCTGACTGACTTACCTGCCTGACTGACCGACCCAGCTGAGTGACTCATTAAGGCAACTTCCATAGCCACCCAAAAGCCCCTGAATGAAGCCCCCTCTCTGCACACAGAACCTTCTGGAATAAGTGGAGGGGGCCAGAGGCGGGGTGATTCCTCTCAGGGTACCCCACCGAGTAAATGTGGGCTCAAGCCCCAGTCCCAGTCCCAAACCTCTTTCCCCCTTTCCTGAGAGCTTGGGTGACCACAGGAGCTGGATGACCATTTACTGGTGAGTTACGGATGAAAAGTGCCCGGCTAACCATCTGAATTTTAACTGAAAACAAAAACAGAAAATGTTGGAAATTCTCAGCAGGTCTGACAGCATCTCTGGAGAGAGACTAGAGCCAATGTTTTCTGTCCTGTCTCCTTAGATGCTTTCAGATCTCCTGAGATCTTCCAGCATTTTCTGTTTTTGTTTCAGATTCCAGCATCCGCAGCATTTTGCCTGAATTCTAACTTAGTTTTCCAATTTTATGAATTGTTAAATCAGTGGCAGTTAGGGTTGCCAACCTTCCAGAATTGGCCTGGAGTCTCCAGGCCAATTCTGGAAGGTTGGCAACCCTAACTGCAATTGCAGATCAATCATTGAGACATTTAAAAATTGTTTTCTTTTTGGTTATCATTTTCTTTGAACATTTCTCTTTACCCAGTTTACAAAATATTCAAAATGGCTGGTTGGGGGTGTGCAGGCTGTTTTGCTGGCAAACATAATCCAATTGGTTAATGAGTTGTTTTGCTTTTCAACTGGTGTCGGAACGTGGTACATCGTAAGGATGGCTGACTAATGACTGAAGTGTGGGGGTTAGTCATATGAAAAAACCTCCAAGAATACATTTAATCACAGTTGACGACCCATGTAACAGCTAATAGGCATAGAGTTTTACAGCACAGAAAGAGGCCCTACGGCCCATCATGCCTGTGCCAACTATCAAGCACGAATCTATTCCAATCCCATTTTCCAGCACTTGGTTGTAGCCTTGTATGCTGTGCCATTTCAAGTGCTCATCTAAATGCTTTTTAAACATTTTGAGGTTTCCTACCTCTACCACTCTTTCGGACAATGAGTACCAGATTCCCACCACCCTCTGGGCGGAAAAGGCCAAGTCTTCTGCCTCCTACCTTGAATCTATGTCCCCGGGTTATTGACTCCTCTGCTAAGAGGAAACATTTATTCTGACCTATCCTATCTATGTCCCTTGGCCTTCGTTGTTCTAAGGAAAACAAACCCCTCCTATCCAGTCTCTCTTGATAGCAGAATTGCTCCAGCCCAGAGAATATACTGGTGAATCCCCTCTGCACCTTCTCTAGTGCAAAGACATCCTTCCTATACAGTGGTGATCAGAATTGCACACAGTACTCTAGTTATGGCCTAACAAACATTTTATACGGCTCCATCGTAACCTCCCTCCTTCTTTATTCTGTACCTTGACTAACAGAGACTAATCTCATATACCTTTATAACCCCTTATCTACCTGACCTGCTGCCTTCAGGCATGCACACCATGGTTCCTTTGTACTCCTAGGGTCTGACCATTCATTGTATATTCCCTTGCTTTGTTAGTCCTCCCAAAGTGCATCTCCTCATACTTTTCAGGGTTAAATTTACTGTTCTGCTCATCTAACCAGTTCATCTATATTACCCTGTAATCTAAGGCTTTGCTCCTTAGTATTTACCACACTGCCAATTTTCATACCATATGCAATCTTACTGATCACCTCTTTAATCTAGATTAATGTACACTACCAACAAGGGACCCAGCACTGATCTCTGCAGTACCCCTTGGAAACAGGCTTCCAATCACAACCTTTGACCATCACCCTCTGCCTCTTGCCACTGAGCTAATTTTGGATTCAATTTGCCAAATTGCCTGGATCTCATGGGATCTTACCTTCTTCATTGGTCTCCCATGTAGGATCTTGTCCAAAACCTTACTGAAGTCCATGTAGATTGCACCAAATGCACTGTTCTTATCTTCACACCTGGTCACTTCCTTGAAAAATTCAACCAAATTTGTTAGACACGATCTTCCCTTGACAGAGGCATGCTAACTATCCATCATTAATCCTTGCCTTCTCAAGTGGCGATTAATTTTGTCCATCAGAATATTTTGCAATAGTTTCCCTAACGCTGATGTTAGACTCACTGGTCTGTAACTACGTTATTTTTCCCTACTTCCCTTCTCAAATAATGGTATCATATTAGCTGTCCTTCAGTCCTCTGGCACCTCTCCTGTGAGAAGTCTCACAACACCAGGTTATGTGTTATGCGACTTCTAACTGTATTTACCCCAGTCCAACGCCGGCATCTCCACATCATGACCTCTCCTGTGACCAGAGAAGAATCGAAAGTTAGTGTCAGAGTCCCTGCAATCTCCTCCCTTGGCTCACACAACAGCCTAAAACACATCTCATCTGGACCTGGGTGTTTATCCACTTTTAAATTTGCCAAAAATACCAATAACTCCTCCCTCAAAATGCTCAACTATATCACAACCCCACCTCCTCCCTGCTTTCTGTACTTACGTTGTCCTTCTCCATAGTGAACATAGATGCAAAATACTCATTTAATGCCTCACTTACCTCTTTCAGCTCCACACACACATTGCCAGTTTGGTCCCTAATGGGTCCTCTTTCCCTGGTTACCCTCTTGCCCTTAAAATACTCATAAAATACCTTGGGATTTTCCTTTCTTTTCCCACCAGTGTTTTTCATACCCTTCTCCTAATTTCTTTAATTACTTCCTGCACTCCTCTGGGGCATCCATTATATTGAGCCCCTGTTACTGTCATAGAGAACCAGTGGTAAGTATATCCCTGCTTAAATGTTAATTATTGTGACTGGATGTTTGACCAGTTTTGCACTGGTATGTTTCTTCAGGATATACAATTAAGGTGGTGATGTTGTGTTGTAGTTCACTCAGGGAATCTGAATTGCTGTGTTTAAATACAGTTTTGTAGTTTGGAGCTATAGATAGTGATGGAAAGTGTTCCAACATTTTTCCTTTAAATGGCTGACCAGGAATTGTTCTCAGCGTCAGCCGTGTGTTGAAAGGATTTACAGGTTGATAATAGACCTGCGTGGCCACGTCACGAAAAGGATTTTACTCAGCAAGTGCCAATGGTCTGGAATACATTGCTTGAGAGGACGGAGGCATGTACAGTAGGGGCTTCCAAGGGAGGATGAGATAATCACCTGAAGAGGGAGTATTTGCAGGGTTACTAGACATTTAACTCATATTATTTTCCTCTTAAATTTGGCTACTTCATATCAGAGTGATGAGGCAGTCACTGTGGATTTTGGATCTAAGCCTACGCTTAAATCCAAAATCCTATGTCAAAGGAATGTTTTTCTCCAATTGCTTGTGGTTTCTGCCCAGTGGTTTTTCCAAATTATTTGAACAAAAAAAACATAAAAGGGCAAATTTCAAGAACTTTACCTAAAGTTCTTTAATGTGTTTAGTGAAAGGAAGTACACGTATGGAGAGATTTTACAGCAATTTGACTTTTCCTTTTATGTTCAAAATGTGTATAAGTGTAAAAATCAAGAGTCTTTCAAATAAAAACAATTACATTTTTGAGCCAACTGGTTATCTCACCTGTATTTTGTTGAGAAAAAATGTATGTGTTCTAATTCCCAACACCTATGAGACAGAGAGAAATAAGAGAGCAAGGAGGGACAGATTATGTCTTTCCTCATTCTAATTTGATTGCTTAGGAAAAAATTGAAATGTGATACAAACAAAACATTTTTGAGGAACTAGATAAGAAGGGAGTGCAGGAGTGAGTGGAGATGAAAACAGGTTGAGATTATGGCATCTGACCATTTATTTTCAATCGCAGCTAGCGAGAATGGGATAATGGATGTGGAGTTAGGCTGAGGTGAATGAAAGCAGAGTCAGAGGGAAACAAGAGTTTCAGTATGTGCTTCAGTAAGGAAGAGGTGGGATCAGCCCCCCTTCTCAGGTCAGGTGCTCCACAGCATGAGCCACCTCGTGGAAATGTCCTCCGTGCCTTTTTCCACCACGCGGAGGCGTTTCCTGTATGGGCTGCTGCTGCACACCTTCCACTAACACATCCTCATAGTCGACCCTGTTGCCGTTGGGCGGCGGAGGTCCCCAGTGGAGGTCCCTATACGGAGGGATCTCTCCCAATTACATCGGGGACCTCGGGTGGAGGGTGATGCATGCAGCAGTTCCACACAACCGTAGGATTCACGGGCTCCAAAGCTTGCCCCTTCTGTGGCCTTGTGGTGTCCGTGGACCATGCCTATGTCTTGTGTCTTAGATTGTACCCCCTTTTTATTTCACTGAAGAACCTTTTATTAATGTTTTGTTTGCACTTCAGTCCCACGCTCCTGTTCTACGGACACCTGGTGCAAAGAGGGGCGGGGCGGGATGGTGACCTCCTTGTGAACTTGCTCCTGGGCTTGGCAAAATGTGCCATTTACAGGTCCAGGCAGCGGGCGATCAAGGGGACCGTCCATCCCGACTGCCTGCCCCTCTACCGCGGCTACGTTCATGGCCAGGTGCCCCTGGAGAGGAAGCATGTGGTGTCCACGGGCGCAGGTGAAGCCTTCTGTGGTCGTTGGGCACCACAGGGGCTGGGGTGCATCATTGACTCTAGTGATCACATTTTAATTTGATGTTTTCAAGTTTCCTTTGTACTTTGATTTTGTTTGGGCTGTTCCCCTTCCTTTTGGGGAGCTGCCCCTTTTACTTTGTCGTGATTTAACTTGAGCTTGTTTCCTTGGTTTGACCTCAAAAGAGGCCAACACTTGCTGGGACATAATAAGCTATCAAACAAATGAAGAACAACAAGGCCTGTGGTCAAAGATACATAAGTAAAATAATGGTCACTATATTATGTCTGAACAATTAACAGCCTCTGGCTGAAAACATTCCAAACTCGTCAAGTTTATCAATAATAACCATCTCCCTCCCACATACATTCTAAGTCTTGTCATGAAGTCCATGTATATGTATCCCTGCTTGTTGAACCAACAGTCTGGGGAGATTGTAACATTTAAGATACAGGATATCCCAATGCTCGTTACATTGCTTCCTGCCAATAACAAGGGTGAGACCCTCTAGGAGTGTTTGCTAGCGTCCCAGATCAGTTCAAGTGTCAGTGCAGAGTCAGAAGCAGCGGAAAGAAGTTCCAGGCAGCCAACGTGCTGCTGTTAGCGCCGAGGCACTGCAAAGAGGACTCGGGTGTCAATGTGCTATTAATCAGTGTGTGGTAATTACCTTGTTAAGGAAATTGCTAGTTAAACATGTGATGTTGATTGTACTGTAAATAGAAACAGCTGGAACACTTTATTGTGGTAGTTTCTTGTAGGTTAGTAGCGTATAAACTGACTTGAACCTAAACAACCAGTGTGGATTGTTTCATCTATCATAGTCACTTGTTGTATGTAACATTGGGGAGCCCTGGTAGTTAAAGAGGGCACAGGGGAAGCCCTGGTAATCAAACAGTACAAGCCCCGTTTGTGACTTCTCACTGCAGGCATTCCTGGAACAGTGATGTTCTGCTTGACCTGACCATATAGCTGAAAGTGTGCTCATGAGTTAACGTTGAGTTGGGATCCAGGGAGAAAGCACCTCCAGAAGAGGAGATTGAAATCCTGTGAGGTGGGTCATTATTATAGCCACCTGAGTTGGAAGGGACCTTTGCAGAGAATTCCAAGGAGAGATTTTTTTGAAGATGAATCAGGGGATCTCTTAGGAGATAAAGTTTCAATGAGATTGTTTGACCTGGTGTTTCCTAACATCTTGATGGGTGCTTGAGAAATCCATGGACTCTGTCTTGGTTACATCTGTCATTTACTCTGTAGTATAGTGTGTTTGACCACAATGTGTCTGTCAGTTCACACGTACCTCAATACCCTAAATTTTACAGTATAAAATACAAATTGTCAGTTGTTTTATATGAACTTGTTTAGTAAAGTTTGTTCTTTTGTTGTTCAAAGCCTGTGGAATCTTGTGGCTTTATGGTAAAAACAAATGTCTTGAATCTCAAAATTCATCTCCTTTAAACAAAATATAGTTAGTGTCTAACTGGATTCCCCCCTCGTGTCCTGGGTCCTGGCCAAGGATTGCAGCAGTCTCCAAATCTGGTTTATAATTAACACATCATGTTGTTAGATGCTTCATTGCAAATACCCATTTATATGGAGAAGGGCAATTGTGTTCAACAATTCACTGAGGGGGATTGAGTTGAGAACACTGTAAATATTGGTACTGTAAGTTATCATACTGAAGAGTTTTGTTTAATTGCATTCCTCCAAAGTGATGGGGCATTGCAGGAAGCATAAACCCATAATTTCCTTAATTTATAGCCCTGTGCTTTACATTAGTATACAACATTCCTATTTCGGTGTGATTGGTTTTACATTCTGCACTATGAAAATTGTGAGTGACATTGGCCCGATATTTAACTGTTGCTGGGGAAGAGGTGAGAAGTGGGTGAGCACGACACTTGGGGCAGATAGTCTATGTGCTGGTTCTGTGCTCTGTCATCCCTGAGCCATTAATATGTTGGTCAGGTGGTGGGAAGTCAATCCAGTTATGAGGTATGGGTACACTTTTACTGTGGTTTTTTTTGTGGGGAGTACCTTTTTTGTGTTTTGAGGGGATGAGTTTAGTTTTATTGTTTTTGAGTACAGTTTCAAACCACTTGCAAGCTCCTTTTCAGGGCAATTGTAGGAAGACTCTCCACTCCCTCTCACAACACAATGAGGCCAAAGTGGAGTAACCCGGAATAAATTGTCCCCCAGTCGATTGTGAGCTTAAATTTTTATCGCCTCAATGCAACCAGAAAATGAATCAAATTAATCTTATTGGAGCGAGCATTTCCCCTGAAGCCTTCCAAGGGTACAAAGCAACCAATTCACTGTGTATAATCTGTTTTCGTTGTATAGGTTTTCAGTCAACACAAACCATTACTTCAGCTCACGCTATAGGTATCAGAAACATCACCTTTCTGCAGTCTTGGTCACCCAGTTAGAAATGTTCCACTAATTTTTATGAGCTGTTTACCACGAGTGACCTGTTTAATGTGGAGACATTACTTTACTGATTACCATTTGTTTACTGGCTGCCATGGTTACAGTTTTTTTTCGGATCTAGCAATAATGCAGCAAATCCGAGTGCACTCTCACCACACAGCAAATGTTATCAAGTCAAGTTCCTGTTGCTATCTGTGCTCGTCGAAGGCGTGCCTGGAATCTTGGCCAGGTGACACTGCCAGCCACATTTGGAGACCAAGTCCTGTGGCAGTGTTGGGGAACTTGGCATGTTTTCTGCTGCAAAGGCCAGCAGGAATTCATGCCAAATCTACTGGCCCCATCCTTATTAATTATGCCCCTGGGTGTTTGCACGGTAATCCATGGCAGGGCAAACCCGGTTGGTGTGTAGTCCACTATCCTATCCAGCTGCCATATTGAAAAGGCGCCCAACAGCAGAGACCCACTATCGAAGAAGGAAAATGGACTTCCTGAGAATGACGATGGATCTCAAGGAACATGCTGAGGCTGGAACTTGGATACCCTCCATGACACCAAACCTGGAAGATCCACCTGCAGATGCTGCACTGACCCACTGCTGTGGTGTTCCAGGGTCCAGGATTGCAGGTTGCCTCTATTCTAAACTCTGGAGGCAGCCCTCACGTGAGTCCTGACATCTGCGCATCACCTTGTTCTGAATGTGTTTCTCGCTGGCATCACAGAAAACAAGCCGCAAATAACGTCCACATCAGCCACTGGCGGGTTTTCTGACCTGCCATGGCAGGCATCAGCAGAAGATCCTCCTGTAAATTTACACTGGGTGTGAAACTGATTTCTAGGCCTTTCTCAAGATTCTCCCCAGCCCCATGCCTGCCAGCGAGAGCTTGGCAGAATGCTGTCCATGATATCAGGCCTCTTAAGGCCTGGTCATGTGCCATTTGACCACATGCCATTTCCAAATGCAGCTGTATATCTTTGCCTGAGGTTTAGAGCCTGTAGTTACGTACAAAGGTCTGGACAATCTGGAAAGTTGGCAGGTACTATAGTAAGGCCAGGCGGAGAATCATAGGAGTGCTCTCAATTTCTGTGTGACCATTGAATCATAGAAGTTACAACACACAAGGAGGTTATTTGGCCATTCAGGTCTGCACTGCTTCTTGATTTCATCATTTTAATCAGTGCACGCATATTATGTACACTTTCATCTTAAAAGCCATTGGGCAGGATTTTCTGAGACTTCTGAACCCCACTGTCAGGCTGGAGTGTGGGTCAGGATCCTGCACAGTGTGGGAAAGAGGCGTTCTGATTTTTACCTGGCGGTGCCAATTCACGGTCAGAGAGCAAGCTCACCATCCAAGTCAAATACACTCTCTCAATTGTGGGGTGGAACAATCAGACCTTCAAGCTTGAAAGCAGGATGCCACAGCAGTGTGTAAGATGTGGCACTTCAAAATGGAAGTGCGCCCTTCAACTTTTCTGAAGGTTAAATGTGTAAAAAAAATGGCTCTTGCAGCCAGGGCACCTCAGTGAGAAAGGGGGAAGGGTGAGGCAGTGGAGAACCCCTCCACACAGGACAGCCAGTGGCTGCACCTAGGCAGGTAGGGTGGTAGGGATCCCCCTCTACTACTACCTCCAGTCATCTCAACCGGGCCCCATCACCTCAAGCAAGAGCTGAAGCCTGGGGGGGGTTGGGGAGGAATCCTTATCAGGGCGTAAATCAGTTCAATCATTGCACCCTCCCCAAAGGCTCAAAATCCTGCTCCAAGACATTAGAGTCCCTGTAAAGCAAGGACAGAGAGGGAGGGCATGGTGCATAACTTGCCTCTTGTCGATGATGAAAAACTATTCCCCCCACACCCCATGACCTTCATTAACATTTAAGTTGGTGGAGGAGATGGGAAGCCATGCTCTCGTTTGCCATGGTAACAAAGATGCCCTGGAGCATTAGGTGTTTGCATTTGCTTTCCTTCCTGTGTCGCCTGTCCTGCTCAAGGTGAGTCAAAGCTGAGGACTGGAATCTTTCGTGTTTCAGGCAGGTATAACCTGTTGGACTGTAGAGTTGAAACACTCTACCTCTGAGCTGCCTTAACTTCCCCTGCAGCAACATGACACTTCTCAGTTGCCATGGCAACTTCCCCAGGACTGGGCCCTCTTGACTTCAGAGTGACCCATTCTCTAATTCCCAGTAGCAGCAGGAGTGCCGGGCAAATTCTGCTGAACTCCTGCCCACCTCTTCACGAGGGATAGAATCAAAAAACAGAGGTCAAACTTGTATTGAACTTTGAATACAAAAAGCGCTGGAAAAACTCTGCGGATCTGGCAGCATCTCTGAAGTCGAGTCACACGGACTCAAAATATTAACTGTTTCTCTCCTCAAGATGCTGGTGAGGATCTGGTTAGCACTGCTGCGTCAGTGCCAGGGTCCTGGGTTCAATTCCAGCTTTGGGTAACTGTGTGGAGTTTACATGTTCTCCCCATGTCTGCCTGGGTTTCCTCCTAGTGCTCCGGTTTCCTCCCACACTCCAGGTTAGGTGGATTGGCCATGCTGGATTGCCCTGAGTGTCGTGGAGAGTAATAGGATAAATAGATGGGATTATGGGGATAGGGCTTGGATAGGATTTTTGTTGTGCAGGCTGAATGGCCTCCTTCTGCACTGTAGGGATTCCGAGATGCTGCCAGATCTGCTCAATTCTTCCAGCACTTTCTGTTCTTATTTCAAATTCCGGCTTTTTCCTCTTATTTTGCTTTTTAATTATTGAATTGACCTTTGATTATTTTGCACACTGCATTCAGTTCTGATCACTGTTACAGAATAAGGATATGGAGAAGGTGCAAAAAAAATTACAAGATGATAGAACTAAGAGGTAGAACCAACAGACTGGGGTCCATTTTTCTGTGGAAGAAATCATCTCTTAAGATTATGTTGAGATATAATAGGCTATGCATGGAGAAGATGTTTCCCTCTGTGGGCTAGTCCAAAGCTGGGATCATAGATAAGAAATAAACCCAATAATGAATTTACTCAAAGTGGAGAGAATGTGGACCCTGTTCTCACATATACCAATCATGGTGTGATTGGTATGGATGTATTCAAGGAGAAGCCACGTAAGTACGTGAAGGGGAAAGGAATAGAATGCAAGACTGAGCAGGGAGGACGCTCATGTAGAACATTAACTGCAGCATAGACCTGCTACAACACCTTGTTTCAGTATTGTAAATCCATGTCATTTTTATGATCTTGAGAACTGCCATCAGGTGAATGGTTTTCTTGTCAGGCCCATGAAATGTGCTCAACTAGTTTTCAAAAGTTTTTTCACAGAACTAGAGGGCACAGCCTCAAAATAAGGGGGGGGGACACTTTAGATCAGAGTTGAGGAGGAACTTCTTCACTCAAAGGGTGGTGAGTCTCTGGAATTCTCTGCTACTTCACTGAATATATTTAAGTCACGGGTAGGTAGGTTTCTGATAGACAGAGGAATTAAGGGTTATGGGGAGAAAGCGGGAAAGTGGAACTGATCCACTTCAGATCAGCCATGATCTTGTTGAATGGCGGGGCAGGCTCGAGGGGCTAGATGGCCTACTCCTGCTCCTATTTCTTGTGTTCTTATGTTCTTAAAATCACAAGGATTGGGCAGAATGGGAAAATGAACCAGTATCATTCATTTCTACTCATGCACAACAAGTCCAGTCTCCAACTGGTAATACTGTGAGATTACTGAAATCTAGGTTGAGAAAGTCAATCCCACTTTAGTATGGACCCTAACGGTCAACAGGCAAAACACACAAGTGAGTAAATGGAGTCAAGGTCCAGGAATACTCATTGAGACCTTAGTGTCCTCACACATTAGTCAGTGAAATTAAGTCCACAGGAACAACAGGCATAAAAAAGGCCAATGGTATGTTGGTCTTCATAGTGAGATGATTTGAGTGTAGGAATAGGTATATCCAATCGTATAGGGTGTTGGTGAGGCCACACCTGGAATATTGCATGCAGTTTTGGTGTCCTTGTCTGAGGAAGGATGCCCTTGCTATAGATGAAGTGCAGCAAACGTTTACCAGACTGATTCTTGGGATGGCAGGTCGGTCATGTGGAGAGACTACATCAGTTAGGATTATATTCATTGTAGTTTAGATGAAAGATGGGATCTCATAGAAACATACAAAATTCTAACAGGATAGATTCAGATAGAGTGTTCCCAATGGTGGGATCATGGGGTAAGGGGTAAGCCTTTTTAGGACTGAGGTGAGGAGAAACTTCTTCCACCTGAGTGCTGAATTTGTGGCAGTGGTTGTTTAACGTTTTTGAAGTTTATTTATTACTGTCACTAGGAGGCTTACATTAACACTGCAATTAAGTTGCTGTGAAAATCCCCTAGTTGCCTGTTCAGATACACTGAGGGAGAACTTAGCATGGCCAATTCACATAACCTAGTTGAGGCCAAAAAATTCTAGTTTCAAGAAGAAATAGCTCTTTGGGCCAGAGGGATATTGGGGGGAAGGCAGGATCAGGGTATTGAATTTGAGGACCAGCCCTGATCAAAATGAATGGTGAAGCAGGCTTGAAGGGCTGAATGGCCTACTCCTGCCCCTATGTTCTATATTTCTAACAGATTGAAAGAATCTGTTCAAGGGTCTGAATGGCCTCCTTGTGTCTTTCGCATGAGTGTGTTGGATATATGATCACCGTCAGTGCTTAATATTGATCTAGGTTACATCAAAATGGCATATTTCTTGGTAAGGGATGTCTATGTCCAAGGGGGTGCTGAGTGAAAGAGGCACAACTAATGTAATTCGAGCGTCAAATCTTCTCGGCCAGGATTTAAGAGGGTGGGGACGATATTCCATGCTAAAAATCGCACTCCAAACTGACTTGCATCACAGTCAAAACTGCCCCAAAACTCGCTCATCTGTCTGAAAATCATGGATTCAAGTCTCCCTACAGTAACTGCACACAGTACTAAGGGAGTGCAGTATTTGTCTGTGGTGCTGTTTGTCGGATGAGACACTAAATGGTCCTGTTCGCTGAATGTAACTGATCCCAGGGCACTCTTTCAAAGAAGGGCAGGAGAATTCTCCCCCAGTGTCCCAGCCACAACTTATCCCCCAACCCACATTGCAAACAGATTATCCAGTCACTAATTATCACATTGCTGTTAGTGAGAGCTTGCTGTGTACAAATTAGTGACCACGTTTCCGACATCACAACGGTGACAACATTTGAAAAAGCGTTGCACTGATTGTTAAAGTGCTTTGGGACGTCCTAAGATTATGAAAATGGCTATATAAATGCAGATTTTGTACTTTCCCTGAATCTGGCCATTTGCCTTTGACCTTTCTAGACTGTCTGGTGTGGCGGTCAAAAGCAGTTTACTTCATGTTGCAGTCATGCCAGGGGCTGCCAGACTGGCAGCAATGAGAGAGGAAAGCGAGAAGAAACATATATTTATGGCTGACAAACTTTTGGCTCTCATGGAATCAAAGAATATGGGAAGCAGACAGACAGGAAAGTGAAGTCGAAGCCAAGTTTTGCCCATGATTGTACTGAATGGCAGAGCAGTCTTGATGGGCCATGCGTGGTCTGCTCCTGTCTGATGACAGAAAAAAGGGTAAAGAAATAACAGCACCGGGTGGGGGGGGGGGGGGGGCGGTGGGTGGGAACAAAGAGAAGAGAATACACCTTTATAAAGTGAGGAGGGAAAATAATTAAAATGACTTTAGATTAGAGGGACCGAGGTGACTGAGATTGTGATATAATAGGCATTGTCATCTAAAAATGCCATTTCACTAATTATATTCCGTTGATTGATATAACGCTTTGATCCCCTTGAGATTTAATGCACCGATGTATTTGAATCATGCAGAGAAACATGGGGTGATCATTGAAGTCAGACATTTTTGGCACAGGACGCCATGTAGCACACAGTCAATGCCAGCTCACCGCAGAGTAACAATGTCAGTTCCAACCTCTCACTCTACCCCAGTAGCCCAGCAAGTGCATTTCTTAAAGTGCCCATTGAATTTCCCCTTTGAAATCATTGTTTCCACTATCAGTGCCCTCGGACAGTGTGTTCTAGGTCATTCCCACTCACTGGACAGGATTTTTCATCCTGTCCCGAGATGTGTTTTGCATGGGAAGTGGCCCGCCATTGGCCAGCAGCAGACCTTCCAGTCCCACCACTGTTTTCCATTGTTTGCACCCTCCCTGTGCAGTTGGGGAGGGTTGCCATCAGTAAGACTGGAAGATCCAGCAGGACTGGCTAGAAAGTCCCACCCACACATTTTTAAAGTTCTTCCTCACAAACCCTTGCACCACTTTCTCAAAATATTAAATCTGTGTCCCTAAACCCTTGTGTTATCAGTCAATGGGAATAATCTTTCCTTGTCGTCTTTAAAAGCCATCTTGGTTTGGGATGACAGGGTGGCACAGTGGTTAGCATTGCTGCCTCACAGCGCCAGGGACCTGCATTTAATTCGCAGCTTGGGTCATTGTCTGTGTGAAGTCTGCATGTTCTCCCCATGTCTGCGTGGGTTTCTGCTGGGTGCTCCAGTTTCCTTCCACAGTTCAAAAGATGTGCTAGTTAGGTACGTTGGCCATGCTAAATTCTCCCTCTGTGTACCCAAACAGGTGCTGGAGTGTGCAACTAGGGAATTTTCGCAGTAACTTCATTGCAGTTTTAGTGTAAGCTTACTCGTGACATTAATAAACTTTAACCTTTATCCATGCCCTCCATAATCTTGTACGCCTCTATCAAATCTCCCTCAATCTCCTTTACTCTAAGGAGAACAATCCCACCCTTTAAAACTAACCATGCAACGCCTGCCAACCCCTACCCCATCCTGGAACTATTTCAGTAAGTCTCCTTTGCACTCTTTCGAAGACCCTCACATTCTTCCTATAGTGTGAAGACCAGAACTGAATTCAATACTCCAATTAGGGCCTAAAGAGGTTCAACATAACTTGCCTGCTTTTGTATTAATTGCTGGAATTTTACTGCCTTGTCCGCTCAAAGCTTGTAAGATCCTGCCTGAGGCCAATGGAGAATTCCATTCTGCAAACCTCACCCACCCAATTCTGGGGGAGGCATGCTAGTAAAATTCTGGCCATTTTTCTATTTGACCGTCACCCTCCACTCCAAAAAGCAAGCATTTGCCATGACTCATTGCTTTCGGTCCTTGAGTCAGTTTTTTTTATCCGATTGCACGCTAGCCTTCCTATTTCATTAGCCTCAGTTTTATTAATCAGTCGTTTATTTAGTATTTTGTCAAAAGCTTTTTAAAAAATCCATCCAGACACTATCCACCAGCTTCCCTTCTCTGTTACTTCACCAAAAAATCCAATTAGATTTATCAAGCATGATCTGCCTTTTACAAACCCTTATTGGCTCTCCAAATGCCTGTTGATTCTTTTTTCCCCCAATTAAGGATTCCCAAACCTTGTGTAATCTTGTAAAGTGAATTTTAAAAGAATTCCTAGCCTCTGACCTATTCGTGTAGCCACAGTACTTAAATGGCTAGTCCATTTCAATTTCTGGTCAATGGTAACCCCCAGGATGCTGACTTAATTGTAATGCCATTGAATATCAAAGGAAGATGATTGGGTTCTCTTTTGTTGGAGATGGCCATTACTTGACACTGGTGAAGTGTGAATGTTACTTTCCATTGATCAGCCCAACCTTGAATGTTCTGCTGTTCTCATTGCCTATGGACATGGACTGCTTCAGTATCTGGAGAGTTGTGAATGGCATTGAAGATTCAGCAAACATCCCCACTTCTGCCTTTATGAGAGGCTGCCGCTGATGAAGCAGTTGAAGATGGTTGGGCCTATATCGGACACTGCTGAGCAATATGTGTCCTCTTCAGGCTGTAAGAGGGAGTTTCGAATAACCTGGGACAAAGAAATAACAGATCAGAGTGAATAGAGTATAGAAGAAGTCACAAATATGGAATATGGGTTATAAAGATGCTGTTTATGTAGAGACACATTTAGATATGTATTTTTGAATATTCTGTATTAAAGCATATACCTTGGTCAATAGCACAATGGTTTAAGGCATGATGAGACATAGTCAAGTAAAAGGAACCACATTCCTTGGAACAATACAGCTATTGAGTGAAGGAAAAGGCAATTCTTATTCTTCAGATGGCCCTAATAGAATATTCACTGGCCTAGGACAGTGCTAGAGATCTCAGGCAGTTCGAATGAATAGGTCAGGTCAGAAAGACTAGAGACTGTGAGAGACACTCAAAAGTCCACAACTAACATATTCCCTTGCTATCAGAGGGTAAATGTTATTGGCCAAAGTAAATAATCCATATTAATAATTGCCTCATACCTGGCTGATGTGAGCAAAGGACTGGGCAAATAGCTTTTGAAAATTGTACAATTGTAACAAGCTGAAATTACATTACTTTGTGATTTAGAACTGCCCTAAATCTCTCTCCTTTCGTGGACCAAACTTAGGAAATAAAGAAACATGTTTAGCCACAATGCTGTTTCCGTGAGTCTGTTAGCCGAGCCATAATTAAAAGGGGGAATCGCTCAAGTGAAAGCCAGCTCCATACTAAGTCTCTGAAAAAGCTCCCACACAAACTCGTCTTGCCAATGAGACATGCCTCCTCTTCCCTCCTACCAAACTGCAATCCAAGAACTTCACTGTTCCCATGTTAGGTGATATTGATAATGGTTCTCTTTCCTCAGTCACCATCCCTCTTCTCCAAATAAGTTAACGTCACCTGCTTTTAATATATTCTAATCCATTTTCCAGCACTTGGCCTGTAGACTTGATTGCTATGGCTTTTCAAATGCTCATCTAAATGCTTCTTAAATGTTGTGATTTCAGGCAGTGACTTTCAGATCCTATCAAGGTTTTTCTCAAATCTTGTGCCCCTTGGTTATTGACTCCTCTACCAAGGGAAAAGGCTTATTCCTATCCATGTCCCTTGTGATTTTGTATACCTCAATCAGGACTCCCCTCAGCTTTCTCTGCTGGTAGGCGTTTGGCCCTTGACTCACAATAGAAAACCTGGATCATATGTGATGATGTGGAGATGCCAGCATTGGACTGAGGTAAGCACAGGTTAAAGTCCAACAGGTATTTTTGATACCACAAGCTTTCAGAGCACTGCCCCTTCATCAGGTGAGTGGAAGTTGTGTTCACAAATGGGGCATATAGACACAAACTCAACTTACAAGATAATGGTTGGAATGCAGGTCTTTACAGGTAATCATGTCTTAAAAGTATAGACAGTGTGAATGGAGAGAGAGCCAAGCACAGGTTAAAGAGATGTGTATTTCTCCAGCCAGGACAGTTAATGAGATTTTGCAAGCCCAGGCAAGTCGTGGGGGTTACAGATAGTGTGACATGAGCCCAAGATCCTGGTTGAGGCTGTCCTTGTGTGCGGAACTTGGCTATCAGTCTGTGCTCAGAGATCCTGCGTTGTCATGAAGGCCACCTTGGAGAACGCTGACCCGAAGATCAGAGGCTGAATGCCCATGACTACTGAAGTATCCCCCGACAGGAAGAACGTAAGAACTAGGAGCAGGAGTAGGCCATCAGGCCCCTTGAGCTTGCTCTATCATTCAATAAGATCATGGCTGATCTTTTTGTGGACTTTCAGTTCCACTTACCCACCCACTCGCCATAACCCTTAATTCCTTTACTGTTCAAAAAATTATTTACCCTTGCCTTAAAATCATTTAATGAGGTAGCCTCAACTGCTTCACTGGGCAGGGAATTGCACAGATTCACAACCTTTTGTGTGAAGAAATTCCTCTTCAACTCAGTCCTAAATCTGCTCCCCCTATTTTGAGGCTATGCCCCCTAGTTCTAGTCTCACTTGCCAGTGGAAACAACTTTCCAGCTTCTATTGTTCTCTTCTTAATCTTATGTTTTTATAAGATCTTCCCTTGTTCTTCTGAATTCCAATGAGTATAGCCCCAGTCTACTCAGTCTTTCCTCATAAGCCAACACCCTCAACTCTGGAATCAACCTGGTGAATCTCTTCTGCACCCCCTCCAGTGCCAGTATATCCTTTCTCAAAAAGGAATCCAAAACTGCACACAGGTGTGGCCTCATCAGCACCTTATACAGCTGCAACATAATCTTGCTGTTTTTAAACTCTATCCCTCTAGCAATGAAGGACAAAATTCCATTTGCCTTCTTAATTACCTGCTGCACCTGCAAACCAACTCCTTGGAAGGAAACATTCTTGCCTGGTGATTGTCAAGTGGTGTTCATTCATCCGTTGTTGTAGTGTTTGCATAGCCTCCCCAGTGTACCATGTCTTGGGACATCCTTTCCTGCAGCGCATCAGGTAGACAACATTGGCCGCACAAACAACTGCACAACCTCAACAGACCATTGTCCACAGCAAACGACCCAGCCTTCATGAGAACAGTGACCACGACACACACAACTCTGCCACAGCAACCTCTGCAAGATGTGCCAGATCATTGACACAGAGGTCACCATCTCATGTAAGAACACCATTTATCAAGTACACGGTATATACTCTTGCAACTCAGCCAACATTTTCTACTCGATATGCGGCAGGAAACAATTTCCTGAGACATAGTCCATTGGGGAGACCATGCAGACTCTGACAACAGATGAATGAACACCGCTCAATAATCACCAGGCAGGAGTGTTCCCTTTCTGTCGGGGAACATTTCAGCAGTCACGAGCATTCAGCCTCTGATCTTCGGATAAGCATTCTTCAAGGCAGTCTTCACAACACGACAACGCAGGATCGCTGAGCAGAAGCTGATAGCCAAGTTCCACACACGTGAGGATGGCTTCAACCAGGATCTTGGGTTCTTGTCACACTATTTGTAACCCCCACGACTTGCCTGGGCTTGTAAAATCTCACTAACTGTCCTGGCTGGAGACAATACACATCTCTTTAACCTGTGCTTGGCCCTCTCTCCACCCACATTGTCTGTACCTTTTAAGACTTGATTACCTATAAAGACTTGCATTCCAACCATTATCTTGTAAATTGAATTTGTGTCTTTATATGTCCTGTTTGTGAACATAATTCCCACTCACCTGATGAAGCTGCAATGCTCTGAAAGTTTGTGGTTCCAAGTAAATCTATTGGACTTTCACTTGGTGTTGTGAGACTTCTTACTTGCCTGGGATGCCCACAGCATTAGTAGCAATCACAACGTTGCTTAGAGCAGTAATAGGAGATGCTGCTTTTACCCACACCATAGCATGGAATACTGAGGTCACTGGTGTCATGGGCAGATAACCCACTTTGTCCACAGAGACTGGAACCGAATTTGGGTCCCTGGCACTGTGAGGCAGCCATGCTAATTACTGTGCTGCCCACCCACTTAGATCATTAAGTAATGGCCCCCAAGCATAGTGTGGATGGAGCAGTGGAGTACCTGTAGTACCATTGATTCACCACGTTTTATTTTGAATGCTCTGTGTTGTACAGTAAAAAGTCTGACAACACCAGGTTTTAGTCCAACCGATTTATTTGATAGTAAACGCACAAGCTTTCGAGGTTTCCCTCTTCGTCAGGTGAATGGAGAGTTCTGGCCTCAGACAGAGCATATAAAGCACAGACAGTTTAGAGATTACTGATTAGAATGCGAATCTTTACACCTAACCTGCTGTTCAAGTCCTAAAGTGGCTGACAATGTGTGTGGAAGGAGCACTGATCACAGGATAAAGAGATGTGTATTGTCTCCAGACAGCACAGTGGGTGAGGTTTTGCAAACCCAGGCAAGTCACGGGGGTTACAGATAGTGTGACATGAACCCAAGATCCCTGTTGAGACCGTCCTCATGTGTGTGGAACTTGGCTATCAGTCTCTGCTCAGCGACTCTGCGCTGTCGTGTGTTGTGAAGGCCGCCTTGGAGACTATGAAGAGAGACTAAATAGACTGGGTCTGTACTCATTGGAGTTTAGAAGGATGAAGGGGGATCTTATAGCGACGTATAAGATAATGAAAGGGATGGATAGGATAGAGGTAGAGAGATTCTTCCCGCTCAGAAAGGACAGCAGGACTAGAGGGCACAGCCTCAAGATAAGGGGGGGGGAGCAGTTTAGAACGGAGTTGAGGAGGAACTTCTTCACTCAAAGGGTGGTGAATCTCTGGAATTCTCTGCCCGTTGAAGTGGTGGAGGCTACCTTGCTAAATATATTTAAGACACGGGTAGATAGGTTTTTGACAGACAAGGGAATTAAGGGTTATGGGGAGAAAGCGGGAAAGTGGAACTGAGCCACTTCAGATCAGCCATGATCTTATTGAATGGCGGGGCAGGCTCGAAGGGCTAGATGGCCTACTCCTGCTCCTATTTCTTATGTTCTAAGTTCGCGTCTACAGTCAGGACCTGGGAAAATCACAAATGCCATCTTCATTAAGTCTCCTTGTCTTATCATTGTTATGAAAATTAAACCTTAAAGCCATCATTAATGCACACTATTTAAGATATTCAAAAAATGGCAACAGCTAGAGGCTTTACCTCTCACCAGCCCATTTTTGAGTTAAAAGGTTGTTGGTTCAAATCCTAATCCAGAGATTTAAGAACATAACCCAAACTGACACTCCAGTGCAGTACTGTGGGGGTGTTGCACTGTCAGAGGTGCGATCTGGATGAGGCAGCAAACTGAGTCTCTGTCTACCATCTCAGATGGACACAAAAGACCCCAGGCCTACATTAACCCCTCCATAACACTCAAAACAGCTGATCTGCTCATATCTCATTGTATGTGATACATTTCAGTTCTGTTTGCTTTATTATGATATTGCCTGCACTTAAAGTATTACATTGGCACTAAGGCACTGTGCAAGTTACTTCTGAGGTCGTGAAGCATGTTACATAAATGCAAGTACATTTTTCAAATACTTTCTAAAGAAGTAAAATCCCTGTCAGCTTTTGAAATTTTTCTCTATTTCACTATATGTGCACCTTTGTCTAATTTTCTTTTTACTAAAATTGGTTCATAGCCATAAAAATGATACAGGGCAGAAAGAGACCATTCAGCCCATCTTGCCCGTGCCAGTCCATAGTCTTGCAGCTTACAGGACTTAAGGTGCAGGTCCAGATACTTTTTAAATGAGTTTAACGTCTCTGTCCACACCACCAACTCAGGCAATGAATTCCAGCCACCCACCACGCTCTGCATTTAAAATGTTTTTCCTCATATTCCCTCTAATCCTTCTACTATTTAGTTTGAATCTATGACCCTTGGTTTTTGAACTTTCCGCCAAGGGAAAAATGTCTACTCCATCTCTGCCCCTCACACTTATGTATGTCTCAATCAACTATAGTCTCTGCTGGGAATTTGGATTAGAATTCAGGCAAAGCATCTGTCAAGATTGATTGATTTAGAGAATAGAAATTCACATTTTAAAAATTAATTATCAGCTTGGTGAAAGACGCTCTTTGGTTAGCCTGAAACTTGGTGGTCTTCCAGTACAAGTTGTCCCTGATCAAGTGTTGCAGACATACTGAGGAACACACTGGAGGGGGGCAGCTGCAGCTTTGACGCAGTGGGAGAAGGTCCCTGTCTTAAGACCATTCAGCTACAGTGAACTGAGGGGAGTGGAATTGTATAGAACCACCATAGACTGCGTGACACATAGTAAATCATGGTGGCAGGGTGGTTAGCATTGCTGCCTCACAGCGCCAGGGACTCGGGTTTAATTCCGGCCTTGGGTAACTGTCTTTGCAGAGTTTGCACATTCTCCCCAAGTCTGCATGGGTTTTCTCCGGATGCTCCAGTTTCGTCCCACGCTCCAAAAATGTGCAAGTTAGGTTGATTGACCGTGCTAAATTGCCCCTTAGTGTCGGGGACATGGCAGGGTAAATACATGGGGTTACAGGATAGGGCCTGGATGCGATTGTTATTGATACAGGTTCAATGGGCTGAATGGCCTCCTTCTGCACTGTAGGCATTCTATGATAAATATTACATGTATCACAATTGTATTGAAAGACCTCAGAGTGAAACTTGATTTATGTAGACAACTTTAATACCTTTGCACCCCTTGTAATGACTATTTTGAAATATCTGTAACATTTCTTTTACTATATTGAAGCATCTGAGTGCAACATGAGCTATGTAGAGAACCTGGATATTATTCCATTCTGTGTGATGGCCATTTTGAAATGTTTGTAAAGTTCTTTCAGATATTTTATGAATAAAATATCTTGCCACACAATCACCTGAGGGCCAGGACTGAACCCATGTCCCTGGTGCTGTGAGTGGCAGTGTCACCCGATGGGTGGGATGGTCCATTCTTTTGGCCAGGGTAGTGACAGCTGTAGAGGAACCCTCACCTAGGAGGGCCCTAACTGGCCAATACGAAGAGATGCAAAAGGGTCGGAGGTGAAGCCCTTAGCTTTTAGTTGAGCTGTGAGTTAAGGGAAAACAGCACCACATTTCCAAGGACACAAACAGGTTAGGGCTCACACAAAAACAAGACCTGGAGGCAGTGGGACCGGCAGCTCAAGTATTTGGTAGTCAGAAGAGTGCATTGAGGCAGCTAATAGGAACAGTTTGGCACACTTTACTTTTTGTGTTATGGGGTGTGTTATGAAAACAAATTGAAGTCTGATTTAGTATAAACAGTATTTTGTTTGTTTACTTAGTGTTTGTACAATAAGTCACCTTGATGGTCTATGCTTGACTTCCTCTCTCCTGAGCGCTGATCAGATTGACTCTTACATGATAGGGCGGCGAATGAGATTTGTGGGATTACAGTGTCCAATTCGTATAATAAGATATTTTATAGTTACGGAATAGGTAACAAAATTAAATGATATATTGGGTAACCCAAGTTAATTCCTGGTCATTGGAGATGTGAGGTCCACTTTCAGGAGAGAACAAGGATGTTGAAACTTGGAAAGTATCTTTGCAGGTCATTCATTTGTAAGTCTCCCAAACATGCTAATTCTCTCTTTTGAGTTTGGCTCACTTTGATCTAAAGGCACAGGCAGTTTGATGCGGGAGTGACTGTAGGACAACCTTACATGTAAACATCCATCCCTCTCATTTATTCTCCTGTCTTCCTCCTTCCTCTTAGGAAGGTTGTCTTCCTCTGAGGAAAGTTGTCTGTGAGAATATCCCTGGGGAGATTGTACTTAACCACATAGAGGGAGGTGATGGCCTAGTGGTGTTATCACTAGACTATTAATCCAGAAACTCAGCTAATGTTCTGGGGATCAATGTTCAAATCCCACCACAGCAGAATATGGAACCTGAATTCAATAAAAATATCTGGAATTAAGAATCTGCTGATGACCATTATCGATTGTCAGAAAAACCCAACTGGTTCACTAACATCCTTTAGGGAAGGAAATCTGCCATCCTGACCTAGTCTGGCCTACTTGTGACTCCAGAACCACAGCAATGTTGTTGACTCTCAAATGGCCTAGCAAGCCATTCATTTCAAGTGCAATAAATGCTGGCCAGCCAGCGATGCCTGTGTCCCACAAACGTATCTTAAAAAAAGGACATCAAGAAATCGGCCAAGGAAATACCAGGACTGATCTGTGTGCCCCTTTCATTTTTCAATGTGAACAAATTTCAAGTGGGTTTGATTTTGGTGCCACATTCCCAAGGGGAACTTGCAAAATGGACCATGTTTTGTCATGAAAAGTGGCATCAGGTTTTAATGGACTTGCAGTTACTCAGAGACTTCCCATGGAGTTGTGTGCTGCAAATTGCTGTCAATGAGATATCCAAACAGCACATTGCCCTTTACAGGGCGTCTGGAATGTGTATGAACTGGGCAAGCATTTTTGTACTCTTCTGAACCAATCAGATTGAAGAATCATTACTGAGCAGCATAGAGACTGAATCACGAAATATGAGTTAGAGTATGGAATTCCAAGTCAAATCTGACAGAGAAAATAAAATTGAGGGTAAATGCAAGATCTGATTGAGAGCTAAAGTGATGAAGAAAAAATCTTTACAGTGTTTAAAATTTGTAGCCATAATTAAAATCTGAAGGAATGAGATTCCACATTTGCAAAAGCTAATTCTCATTGCCAGAGGAGTTGTCTAGCAGTAATTAAGACGTAGTATTTAAGTAAGGTTAAAACAATGGAAAAACCCTAACTTCCCTTGGAGTTTAGTCTGTATCAATGATGTCAGTACAGAAATGTCATGTATGTGAACAAGTCAAGATGTCATTTTCTTTATTCTTACGGTTCATCGCAGACAGCAACTTCCAATATTCTTGTTTAACATATGTGTTTAATTCCTCCTAGATTGTACATGAAGGATCTGAAATCTGAACGTGACAAGTGACTAAGCCAAGGAGAATGGAAGAGGAAAAGCTGAGACTAGATGTACGAATGGTCAATTTTAGTATTTGACTGAACATTTAAATTTGGCATGCAAGCTGCAGGACATAAAATGAAGCAGGGGAGACAATGGCCTAGTGGTATTATCACTAAGTTATTAATACAGAAACTCAGCTGTTCTGAGGACCCAGGTTCAAATCCCACAATAGCAAATGGTGGAATTTGAATTCAGTGAAAAGAAAATCTGTAATTAAGAACCTACTGATGACCATTAAACTGTTGTCAATTATATGGTTCACTCATGTCCTTTAGGAAAGGAAATATGCTGTCCTTATCTGGTCTGGCCTACATGTGACTCCAGAGCCACAGCATTGCGGTTGACCCTCAACTGCCCTCGGACATCTAGGGATGGGCAATAAACGCTGGCCAGCCAGCAATGCCCATGTCCCATGAATGTATTTTTAAAAAAAGCTCATTTGAGGCTACAAGATCAGCCTGGGGAAATGACCAGAAAGGTAAATGGAGTAGGAGAGTGGGAGCAGATGCTAACTAGTGGGGTTCCTCAGGGGCAGTGGCCCAGGTTATTTTTTTGTTATCCCTGCTCCTCCAGACCTACAAGAACATTTCAACTCTTAGCTTTGACTGAAGCTCTTTGGTTTTGTCGTGCATGGAACCGGTCATAGAGCATGGAGCAGGATCTGACCAGTTCTGACCTAAAATGGCAATTACTATCCTAATTACGTGATGAGACCCTATGTTGCATACAGAAGGGGGCACATTGTCTGGAACATATGGGTGCTTTGACACTCAAGAGTTGGGCCTCCTTTAAAATGATGCCAGCCACAATGCCCCTGATAACAGGGCAGTGAAGTGACCAACTCCATTTTAATGCCATTGTGTCCCCTGAAAACCAGGCATAGGGTGGTGAACAGCAACTACGGAGCATCTGAAATAATTGGTGTCACCTTTCTTCCCCCCAGCCCCCCTCAAGTGATGCATTTTCTGGCGACAGAGTTGACTCGCTATTGGCTGCTGGCAGGATCTTCCAATCCTGCTGATGTCTGCAACACCTTGTGTAGTTCACCCATCCCACTGATGGGGAACCTGCTGTGGAGGGTGGAAAGGGTGTCGCTTTTGGCAGAACTGGAACATCCCAGTTGGACTGGAACATCCAGGGTGGAGGGCAGGGAAGGGCTGGAAAACCCCACCAGTTTGTTGTACGTCTGCTTGAGATTCAGGTAATTTGTGGGTTGACTTTCTCCGTAGTAAAGAACAGTCGGCCATTACGTTGTCGGAAGATCTTCTGTAAATTTTGCCTTCTAAGTTGACACAATCTCTATTTCTCACAGGACTCATGCAGCTGGATTAGCTCACAGAGTGCATTTTTTAAGAGACAGATCAGCATTTCTGCAGCTGCCTCTGGGTTGTCACTGTTGTGAATTACTTTCGGCATGTCCAGCAAGTACAGTTGTGCATTTTTGTGACTGCACGAAAAAGAAACCCCAAGTTCATGTGCAGTAGACTGAGGGGGGATTTTAATCTCAGTGGTTAATTGTCTTGCGGTGGAATTATACGAAGCACCACAGAATGACTTATGTTTGTCAGGTTAATAGCTAGGTGGGATCAATGGACTGAATGGCCTCCTTTTGCACTGTGGGGTCTATGATTCTATTCTAATCCTCCATTTCCCAAATTCCCCGGCGTAGTAAGACCGTGTCAATCAAAACACCAAGTGTTAAACACAAAAGATTTCTCTGCTTAAATTGCAGGATCTATGATGTCGAGCAAGTCACCCTCATGTTTGAATGACACATTTCCTGAGGTCAATGAGGTATTCACTCATGTTGAATCTATAGGGATCACTGAACACCTCTAGCCTCTTGAGCAACACAATTTCATTGCCCACCTCTGGCATTCACGCCATTAGCTTCCTGGACCTCAAGCTCTGGAATTTCATCACGAAACATCTCCACCTTTTTTCATTTCCATCCTCCTTAAGATGCTCCATTGTCCATGCCAGCCTGATGACATCCAGGTTTCTAATCCCACCTCCCTGCACCTGACCCATAGCCCTGCAGCTTACAGCACTTCAGGTGCAGTCCAGGTACTTTTTAAAATAATTTAGGGTCTCTGCCTCCACCACCAACCCTGGCAACGAATTTCAGACACACACATTACTCTGCGTAAAAAAAAACATTCTCCCTCATGTCCTTTCTACACTTTCTTCCACTTATCTTGAATCTATTACCCCTGGTTCTAGGATTCTCGATGTGGATATGCCGGCGTTGGACTGGGGTAAACACAGTAAAAAGTCTGACAACACCAGGTGTAAGTCCAACCGATTTATTTGATAGTAAACTCACTAGCTTTCGAGGTTTCCCTCTTCTTCAGGTGAATGGAGAGTTCTGGCCTCAGACAGAGCATATAAAGCACAGACAGTTTACAGATTACTGATTAGAATGCGAATCTTAAAGATTCAGATTTAAAGTTGTCAGACTTTTTACTCTAGGATTCTCCCCCAAGGGAAACAATTTTATCCCGTCTACTCCATATCTTTCCCTCACAATTTTGTACATCGCAATCAAATCACCTCTCAGCTGCCTTTGTTCCAAGGAAAATGACTGCAACCTATCCAGTCTCTCCTCTTAGCTACATTTTTCGAGCTTTGGCAACATTCTTGTAAACCTCCTCTGCAGAGCAATTACATCCTTCCTGTAACAGTGACCAGAATTGCAAACAATACTCCAGTTGTGGTCTCACCAGTATTTTATATAATTCCAACATTAGATTCTTACTTTTGTATTCTAGGTTTCTGCCAATGAAGGAGATTATTTCATGTGCCTTCATTACAACCTTATCTACTTGAACTGCTGCCTTTAGGGACTAGCTTACTTGTACACCAAGATCTCTCACTTTATCTATCCTTCAAAGTATTTATTCCTATTTATTGTGTATTCCCTATAACTGTTTGACCTTCCTATATGTATTACCACACATATCTGTTTTAAAATCCATCTGTCACTTTACTACCCAATCCATCTACCCATCTATAGCTTTTTGGAGATCATAGCTATCCTCTACAGTATCCACTACTCGGCCGATTTTTGTGACATCTGCAAATTTCCCAATCGTGCCTGCCAAGTTCATGTCCAAGTCGTTAATATATAACACAAACAATATGGGTTCCAACACTCAGCCCTGTGGAACACCACTTGAAATAACTTTCCATTCGCAAGGGCATCCGCCAACAATCACTCTTTGTTTCCTGTTACTAAGCCAACCTTTTAATCAGTTTGCCACCTTACCATGTATTCCATGAACTTATACTTTTCTGATCAATCTGCCATGTGGGACCTTGTCAAACGGCTTGCTAAAATCCATGTGCACAACATCCTGTCCACTATCTTCATAATAATATTCTCTGAAAGCATATCTTAAATTTCTAAGGCGAGATCTAGGGTGGATTTGAAATGGCACTTCAGTTGAATGGGAGTACATGATCACTGGGAGTGTTGTTGCTAACTGGGGAATCTGCCCCATTGTCAGTCATAGGAACTTGGAAGTTGCTCAACAATAAAATCTCGTTCACCTCTTGTCCTAATAATAGCATGATACAAGGATAATGGAGTTGTTTGTTCATCACAGCAACCATAATCATAGCAAATAATCTCTACCAGGTAATCTAAAATAAACACAAACATGGCATGATGTAAACCCCAGCAGTGGAGAACAATGGGAACCACACATCCAAGCACTGTACTCTTACCCTAGAGTCCCAACATGAAAAGAGGCCTTGCAGCTCATCATAACTGTACTGGCTCTTTGAAAGAACTGTCCAATTAGTTCTACCGCCAACTATTTCTCCCAATGCCTTGCAAATGTTTTTGTTTACGTTATAAAAGTTGAATTTTCTTTGTATATTCCAGTTAAATCTGCTTCCACCATTCTTTCAGGTATTGCATTTCAGATCATCATAACTCACTGTGTAAAATGGAAAGGTTTCTTCATGTTGCCTCTGGTTCTTTGGCCGATCATTTTAAATCACCCACTGGTTTCTGTCCCTTCTGCCATTGGAAACCGTTTCTCCTCATTTACTCCATAAAAACTTTTTGTGATTTTGAACACCTCGAACACCTTGGGACAACTCCAATTTCTCCATTCTTTCAAAGTAACTGGAGTCCCTCATCACAGGCACTGAGGCTGTGACATCCTTCCTGAAGTGTGGTGTCCAGAATTGAACAATTCTCCTTCAGGGGCCTTAACCAATGTTTAGTAAAGGTTTAGCATAATGTCATATCTTTGTGCTTTATTTATAAAGCCAAGGATCCCTATGCATTTTTTAAAACCTCTAACTGTCTTGCTATCTTCAAAGACTTGCAAATGTATACTGCAGGTCTCTATATTGCTGCACCCTCTTTGTACAATTTATTTTATATTGCCTCTTCTCATTCAAATGTATCCATAAAACCATAGAATCTGCAGAGTGCAGCAAGAGGCCATCCGACCTCTCGTGTCTGCACCACCTCTCCAAAAGAGCATCCCACCCAGGCCCTCCCCTCCTTCCTATCTTGTAACTCCCCACATTTACCATGTCTAATCCACCTAAACTACACATCTTTGGACATCAAGGGACAACTTAGCATGGCCAACTTAACTAGCATGCACATCTTCAGACTGGGTGAACAGCCAGAGAAACCTGAGAACATGCAAACTCCACACAGACAGTTACCCAGGGTCAGAATCAATCCCAGGTCCTTGGCACTGTCAGGCAGCAGTAATAACCACTATGCCACCTACTTCACACTTTGCTGTATTACCTTTCATCCGTTCTGTGTCTGCCCAGTTCACCAGCCTGCTGTGTCCGACTGAAGTCTACAACAATCCTCCAGCTAAATTCTGTCATTTTGCAAATGATTTCAGGGAAAATGTTAAAAGGAAGATAATCAAAGCTTCAGATTGGGTACAATTTATTATACTAAAACATAAAGGACCAGATGTTGTCATGGTAATGAACTGTAACGATCCCTGTTGAGACAGATAACTTTTTTTTGCGGAGATAATTTTGCTGGTGACCAGCAGAAATAACCACAGGCCTAGATTTCACATTTTAAGATTTTCACTATGTATAAAAAAAATCAACATGAATCAAACATTATGCAACAGACAACTAATGCATCAACCTAAAGAAAAGATATTTACTTATTAACTAATTAACTCAACCAAAATTATTCTTTCAATTATTTTTGCTGTTCACCACACTCCTAGCAAATGGTTAGCAATGTCTCCTTTAATTTAAGGTGAAGCAGGATGTACTGAATGGGGTGGTGGTAATTATAGAACTCTGCTCACAAAAAGCCCAATGTAATCCAAATTAAACATCAAGTGACGGTGTTCACACCTTGAGACAGAAAGAGGGACAGCTGCCTTTTGGTTTTTGTTTAACAGCTAAGCAGAATGCTTGTAAAAGTTCGTTTTCTTTTGAAAGGAAGAGAACAGAACTGATGGGATCTTTCAAGATTAAAGGAGCAAGGAGTTGCCAAGGTGTTTCAAGATGGTTATTCAGCTGGCTTACCTCTTCCTGCTATGCCAGGTTGATTCTTTTGATGTCATAGGAAAATCATTCCACTTATTTGGAATATCCCAGCACCAGCTTTCACCAGCAAGGCTCACCTTGGCAACTCCTTGTTCCTTTAATCTTGAAATATCCCATCAGTTCTGTTCTCTTCTTTTCAAAAAGAAAACGAACTTTTACAAGCATTCTGCTTAGCTGTTAAACAAAAACCAAAAGGCAGCTGTCCCTCTTTCTGTCTCAAGGTGTGAACACCGTCACTTGATGTTTAATTTGGATTACATTGGGCTTTTTGTGAGCAGAGTTCTATAATTACCACCATCCCATTCAGTACATTCTGCTTCACCTTAAATTAGAGGAGACATTTTAATACATAACCGTCTTGAAAAGTTCCACATTCATAACAGCCATAAAAGTAACATTTACCATCATTCCACCACTGAAATTGACAGAAAGTTCAGAAGTCTGCACATGCAAAGAATAATCTGGAAATTCGGAGATTGTTGTTGGGGATCCAACATTTCTCCAGAGGAGGTGCTGTTGAGGACTACCTAAACAAGCAGTGAACTCATGAAAACTTTCACTTGTAAGCTGTTAGTCTTGCTGTAAAATTGAAAAAATTACTGCTTTCTGCATGTTTTTAATCACAGATTGACACCATAGTTACAATGAAATACCTTCAGTGACCTCAGAAAGCTAATTTTATGGGCAGAACTCTGGCTATTTGCTAGTGATAGATTCGCTCATACCATTAGTAGTGCCCCCACTGCCATTGGTTTCCAGTGGTGTGGAGTGGCTACAATGAGAAATCCCATTGACAGCGGTGAGATCAGAAGATATCCCATCCCACCGCTAGCAAACGCCCCGCTGCCAAGAAACCCACTGATTGGGGGGCAAAGAGAATTCTGGCCTATATTTTCTAAAATGTTCATTTCTACATGGTGATGCAATAAACATATTTTATATACATTTTTAAAGGCTGTTTATATTATTCTAAATCCAAACATAATAACTTGTTTTGCTCTCTGAAAATGTAAAGTAAAAGTGAAGGATAAACTTTCTACCTCTTTGTGAGGATAGTTCAGTATGATTGGCTGCTGGATGCTTGGAGCTCCTTTGATTTGGTGCCAAATTTAAATTGCTGTTGGGAATTGGAAAATCAAAGTCTAACAGATTGCAGTTTAAGAGCTGCTTTATTTGGGGAGGTGATGGCCTAGTGGTATTATAAGAACATAAGAAATAGGAGCAGGAGTAGGCCATCTAGCCCTTTGAGCCTGCCCCACCATTCAATAAGATCATGGCTGATCTGAAGTGGATCAGTTCCACTTTCCTGCTCTCTCCCCATAACCCTTAATTCCCTTGTCTGTCAAAAACCTATCTACCCATGACTTAAATATATTTAGTGAGGTAGCCTCCAATACTTCAACGGGCAGAGAATTCCAGAGATTCACCACCCTTTGAGTGAAGAAGTTCCTCCTCAACTCCGATCTAAACTGCCCCCCCACCTTATCTTGAGGCTGTGTCCTCTAGTCCTGCTATCCTTTCTAAGCGGGAAGAATCTCTCTACCTCTACCCTTTCCATCCCTTCCATTATCTTATACGTCTCTATAAGATCCCCCCTCAACCTTCTAAACTCTAACGAGTACAGACCCAGTCTATTTAGTCTCTCTTCATAGTCCAACCCCCTCATCTCCGGTATCAGCCTAGTGAACTCCTCTGCACTCCCTCCAAGGCCAATATAACCTTGCACAAGTGCGGCGACCAAAACTGCACACAGTACTCCAGCTGCGGCCTCGCCAGTACCCTGTACAGTTGCAGTTATTGCTAGACAATTAATCCAGAAATTCAGCTAATATTCTGAGGACCCAGGTTCAAATCCTGCTACGTCAGATGATGGAATTTGAATTCAATAAAAAAAACCTGGAATTAAGAATCTACTGATGACCATGAAACCATTATTGGAAAAACCCATCTTGTTCACTAATGTCCTTTAGGGAAAGAAATCTGCTGTCCTTATCTTGTCTGGCCCACATAAACTCCAGAGCCACAGCAGTGTGGTTAACTCTCAACTGCCCTCCAAGGGCAGTTAGGAATGGACAATAAATGCAGGCCAGCCAGCGATGCCTATGTCCCACAAATAAAAAAAAAGCAGCAAGAGCCATTCCTTCACCAGTCATTGCAAAATCTAGACCATCGTGTGAACGTTGTAATCAACTTTGAACTTCTTGTTCAGCAAGAGATTGTGTGTCACTGACTATATTCCTTGTAATTACCTTCTGGGACCATACTACTGGAGGGGTTGAGTTTCATCCACCTTGGGGCTGAGAACATATCAGAAGCGTCCTCCACTGGTTCAGTTTCAGGGCGCAGAGTATATTGCCTTTGTTTGAATCTGTGACTTTGAGAGGCTAGGGCAATGAGATGGTGCCTGTGATCACTGTGACATTCTGCTGGTTTGCAGCCAATACCTATTGTGTTGCTGACTGTATCTGCTGATGTATCACTCAAGCTGAATGTTTCCACCAATTTGTTGGAGGACCGATCAAATGACATCCATCACCTTTGCAAACCTTCTTTTACTGGATGCCAGCAGTCTTGCTGCAGGACCGCTCAGCAAACTGACCCTATCTCAGATTGCAACAAGAGTTTGGAAACATCACCCCCACTAGATGGGTTACATTTCTCATGCAGAAATTGACTCTTTTGCGGTGCCTTTTGTTCCCCACTTTAAAAATGATGGGAGGGACCGGAGTCTAGTATTCTTGCCCATTCCCAGTGACAGCAGTTTACATCAGCGTGGGATGAGGACGTAGGTCAGGAGCATATATGCTACTGTAGCCAGATGTAGCCAGAACCAGTGAGAAATGGGCAGTTCTGAACTTCCACAGCTTTGACCGAGTCAGGTCAGTTTTGAGGGCAACATGATTCACATCAGTGCAGAGGCCTCATTGTGGTTCAGAATGGGAATTCATGTGAAAGGTAAGTTCAAAAGGTGCTGCCAGGTTCACTGGCCATGATGAAATTCTACATCATAAGTTATATGTGATTCTAATACAGTGGCTGATGATAAAGCTATGTTTTGAAAAGGAAAGTGACCATTAAATATTGTGGCTGTCAGGTGTCACTTCTGACATCTCGTAAGCTGTCAAGGGACTGAAGAGCATTATAAAAATGGAAAAGTGCTGTAGAGTACATTATCAACTAGATGAAATTTTTTTTGCATTATACAATAGTCAAATTCAGAGATGGTGTGAAATACCCCCAAAAATCTTTATTCCCTTGGTGTTCAGCTCAGCCATCTTTTTGGCTGTTCCAAGGTTTTGACAGATGGCTATATTTTCAAAGTCTTTGAAAGTCATTTCAGCCACTGAAGGCTTTAATGGATTACATTTGTTGACTCAGTTGTTCAGTGGCATGTCATTATGAATGCTGGGTGAATGATTTTTAGGGGAACTTCCAGGTGATGGTGCTCCCAGGCCCTTGTCTTTCTAGGTTATAGCACTTGCAAATTTGGAAGGTGATGTTGAAGAAGCCTTGGTAAGTTGCTGCAATGCATTTTGTAGACGGTGCACATGATTGCCACTATATGTCGGTGATGGAGGGAGTGAAGGTGATAGATAGGTTGCCAATTAAGCAGGGCTACTTTGTCCTCGATGGTGTTGAGCTTCTTGAATGTTGTTAGACTGTGCTCATTCAGGCAAATGGAGAGTATTCCATTACACACCTGACATGTCCCTTGTAGATGGTGGACAGGATTTGGAGAGTCAGGAAGGGAGTTACTGCAGAATTCTCAGTCTTTGACATGCTTTGGTAGTCACAGTATTGATATGGCTAGTCCCATTCAGTTTCAGGTCAGTGGTAACCATCAAGATGTTGGTAGTGGGGATTCAGCACTGGTAATGTCATTGAATATCAAGCAGTAATGGTTAGATTCTCTCTTTTTGGAGATGGTCGTTGCATGGCACTTGTGTAGCATGAATGGTGCTTGCAACTTATCATCCCAAATCGGACTGTTGTCCAGCTCATGCTGCAAATGAACGCACATTCCTTCAGTATCTGACGAACTGTGAATGGTGAACATTGCACAATCATCAGCAAACATTCCTACTTCTGACCTGCTGATGGAGGGAAAGTAAATCACATTGTTCCACTGAACATATTTTTTTAATATGTGGGTGTCACTGGATAAGCTAGCATTTATTACTAATCCCTCATTTAACCTTTGAGAAAGTGATGGTGAGCTGGCTTCTTAAACCACTGCAGTCCATATGGTGTAGTTTCACCACAATGCTGTTTGGAAGGGAATTCCAAGATTTTGATCCAGCAACAGTGAACAATGATATCTCCAAATCAGGACATAGTGGTCTTTATCTAATTAATAACATAGAATATACCATTGTATAATCATATTAAAATTACATCCATATTTTTAAAACCACAGAACTTAGACCCCTCAAATAAAAGAGATAACCATAAGATTGCTGGAATTCTTGGCCTGGATCAGGAATGCATTTATCTGCAACATTCAGAGTTACACTGGTCTTTATCTTTTCTTTGAGTGGTCTAGGAACACACACAGTGTCTTTATTAACATCTTAAACAATGGTTTCCAACCATGGTCCATCTTGCAACAGCACAGAAGGAAAGGATCTGTGTTCTTGCAAAAGCAAAAGCACAGAAATCATTTAGAAGTCCATGTGCAAAACATTAGAACTGTGACATTATTAAACAACGGTTGCAGTTAATTACAAAACTGCAGTCACAAAACCATCTAATAGAATCTTCTCTTGTGGGTTGGCAAGAATGCTGACTTGGCTTGTATAGCAACTTATTGCAATATTTTAAATGAACACAATGGAAACAGACAGAATCCTTTTGCCTGTAGATTCTGTTTTCAAGTATTATCTGTAATGTTCAGCAAAAAGAACAGTAGTATGGAAACATGGAACTCAAGGGCAGAGGTTCAACTATGTGCGAGCAGAGATCCAATGCGGAGGGTGTCAGAAAATTCAGATGGAGGAGTCTTGCCTCTGCCACGTTTTCAGAGGTCCAGGTTTAGCCTTGGTAATACTCTTACCTTGAAGTCAGGATGTCATAGGTTCACTTCCTTCTCCAGAGATTTGAGCACAAAATCTAGGCTGACATTCAAGGGCAGTACTGAGGTGAGCGTAGCACTCTCGGAAATATCACCTTTTGCATGAGGTGTTAAATCAGATGGATGTAATGGATGCCACGGCTCTATTCAAAGGAAAACAAAGACATCCTCCCTGGTGTTCTGACCGATAATCTCCCAAACAACATAAGATAGATTCTCAATGTCTGTATGTGGAACCTTGCTGTACTTGGGCCTGTACTCATTGGAGTTTAGAAGGCTGAGGGGGGATCTTTGGAGACTTACAAGATGATGATGGGGCCAGATAGGGTAGAGATAGAGAGATTCTTTCCACTTAGAAAGGAAACCAGAACTAGAGGGCACAGCCTCAAAATAAGTCGGAGGTGGGGACAGTTTAGAACAGAGTTGAGGAGGAACTTATTCTCTCAGAGGGTGGTGAATCTCTGGAATTCTGTGCCCATTGAAGTGGTGGAGGCTACCTTGTTGAATATGTTTAAGTGACCGGTAGATAGATTTCTGATCGATAAGGGAATTAAGGGTTATGGGGAGCAGGCAGTTAAGTGGAACTCATCCACTACAGATCAGCCATGATCTTATTGAATGGCGGCGCAGGCTCAAAGGGCTGGATGGCCTACTCCTGCTCCTATTTCTTATGTTCTCATGCTGTATTAAACTGGCTTCGCCCATTCTAATCTATCCAGTCGTAACCAGAGAATATCTTGCAATGGTTTCCCTTCCTGTAGTGTTACTGTGGGAATCCATCCATGAACACCTAATACTTTCTAATCACATTGTCATTCTATGACATCCAAAAACATGTCAGATCCTACATGAACGTTGATGACACCCAACTCAACCTCACTCTCAACCCCTGCACTGCATCGGATTTGTCAAGCTGGTTGTTCAATATCCCAGCATTGAATGAGCCAATATGTCCTCCAATGGTCAGGTTGAAGCGATTGCATTAATCTCTCATGACAAACCCTGTTCCCTAGCCACCAACTCCATCCCCCTAATCAGGCCTGTGTCTCAGCCTGAGCCAGATTATTCCCAACCTCAACATTGTATTTGACTGAGCTCAGCTTCCAAATCAATTTCCAATCATTACAGAGGTCACCTCCATAATATAACCCATTTTAGTCCCTGCTTCAGCTCATCTCTTTCTGAAACCCTTATCCATTTAGTTGTTACCTCCACACTTGACCATTCCAATGTCCTCCACTTCCACCTGCCATAAACTTGGGTACATCTGAAACTTTGCTGCCCCTATCCTGACTTACACCAAACCCTGTTCACCTATTATTCCTGATCCCGTGAACTGAGATTGACATACTCAGTTCAGTATAATTTACTTCTTTGTTTTAAAACCTGTTCACGCCTTCACCTCTCACTATCTCTGTAACCATCGTCAGCCTTACAACGCTCTGAGAATGCCACACTCCTCCATTTTTTTTTGTACATCCCTACTTTACATCACCCCAGTATTGTTGACTGTGTCTTCACGTGTCAGGGCTCAAAACCCTAATTCTTGCTCCAAAACTCTCTGCGTGGATCCCTCTCTCTCCTCCATGTCAAAATTTAACAAGACCTGTACAATGTCCAAGTTTGGACTGACAACTGGCATATAACATTGCCTGGCACTTGTGTGGCATGAATGAGCATCTCCAATAACAGAGGATCTAACCATCGCCCCTTGACATTCAATGGCATTACCATTACTGGAATCCCCAAAAGTTTCTATGTTTCTCTTGAGGCCAAGATGTCTGATTTCAAGAAGAAATTTTCTATAGCGCCAGGGGCTAAAGAGATCAAGAAATGTAATGCGAAGGAGGGAATCAGGATATTGAATTCAATGATCAGCCATGATCAAAATGAGTGGCGGAGCAGGCACGAAGGGCAGAATGGCTTACTTCTGTTTCTATGTTTCTATCAACATGCTGGGGGTTACCACTGACCAGAAACTGACTAACCATATAAATACTATGGCTACAAGAGCAGGTTAGAGGCCAGGAATCCTGTGGCATTTAACTCACCTCCTGTCTCCCCAAGTTTGTCCACCATCTACAAGGCACAAATCAGCAATGTGATGGAATGTTCTCCACTTGTCTGGAAGAATGCAGTTCCTACAACACTCAGGAAGCTTAACACCATCCAGTGCAAAGCAGCCTGCTTGATTGGTATCCCTTCCACAAGCATTCACTCCCTCCACCACTGACACACAGTGGCAACAGTGTGTACCTTCTACAAGATGCACTGCAGGAACTCACCAAGTTTCCTTAGACAGCACCTTTCAAAGGGAATAGATACTTGGGAACACTACCACTTGACAATTTCCCTCCAAGCCACTCCTAACTTCAAAATATGTCACTGTCCCTGGTCAAAATCCTAGAACTCCCTCCGTAACAGCACTGTGGGTGTGCCTACACCAGTTAAAGTTTATGTATTAGTCACAAGTAAGGCTTACATTAACACTGCAATGAAGTCACTGTGAAACTTCCCTAGTCACTACAGTCCGGCACCTGTTCAGGCTCAATGCATCTAACCAGCACGTCTTTCAGAATGTGGGAGGAAACTGGAGGACCCAAAGGAAACCCGGGCAGACAATGCAGACTCCACACAGACAGTGACCAAAGCCAGGAATTGAACCCAGGTCCCTGGCATTGTGAAACAGCAGTGCTAACTACTGTGCTACCGTGCCGCCACATGGACTTGCAGCAGTTCAAAATGGTAGCTCACTACTACTTTCTCAAAGGCAATTAGAGATGGGTAATAAATGCTGGCCCCTAGCAGTGGTGTCCACATCCCCGTGAATGAAAAGAATAAATATTAAGATGCTCAGGAAAACCTTTTTGACCCAGCATTTAGTCACTTGTCCTAATAACTCCTTATGTGGCTTGTGGTCGAAATCTGTCTGTGAAAGGCTTTGAGAGGGTTTACTACATTAAAGGCCATACATAAATGCGAATGCTGTGGTCCCTAATTTACAATATTGACTACACTTCAAAAAGTATTTGATTGGCAGTGAAGTATTTTAGTGATTCCTATTGTGCAATGCAAACAAAAGTCTTTCTTCCTTTAGATAATGAGCCAATCACCACACCAGATGTGATTCCTGGGGCAAACTTCCTTGCAAAAACTTCCAAATATTCTCTGCCCCCATTTGTAAATACATCCTTGATCCTGAGCTTTCTAAATAGTGGCATTGGATATAAAAGCAAGGAGGTTATACTGAATTTTTATGAAACACTGTTTAGGGGTTAGAGGAAACTTACTAGAATTGAACCAGGAATGCGGGACTTTGCTTATGTGTAGGAATTGGAGAGGCTGGGTTTGTTCTCTTTGGAACAGAGAAGATTAATGGGAGATTTAATAGTGGTATTCAGAATTATAAAGGGCTTTGATGCAGTAGATGGGAAGAAAGTGTTTCCACTGCCAGGAATGTCAATGATTAGAGAATACAGATTTAAGATAAGTGGCACATGAACTGGTGGCAACATGAAAAACCATTCTTTGGCACAGTGGAGTTAAGATGCTTTGGAATGGACTACCTGAAAAAGTGGTGGAAACAGATTCAATAGTAACGCAGATTAGTTTGCAGATTAGTAGAAGGGGATTAGAGTTATAATTCAAAAGGAAAACATTGGAACATTCGGGAAAAGGAGAATAGATTTAACTGGTTTGCTTTTTCAAAAAGCCATCACAGGCACCTTGGGCTGAATGGCCTCCAACGTTTCTTTGATTCTCAGCTGTCCATCCAACCTTCTTGGCCTGGGATAGGAAAGAGGGGCAATAAAACAGGCATGAGTGCCTACCAAGGAAGGTTACAGCTAAAAGAAAATGTCAGTTTGTGCAATTATAATTTCCCTTCCATATTTCTATTTTCAGTGTGGTCACAGCTTCACACAAAGCTCAACTTTTCACAAAGGGTGGTTAACTATATAAACTGAACATATTGTTTGCGAGGAGACTTTTTTCCTGCAACGGCGTTAGGTGATAAAATGCAGATAGGAACATAAATTTCAGCACGGTTTTATGGGCGCGGATATAAATCACATTTTACGGCCAATAAGGTGCTTTTTGAAGAATTTTGGGATGCCCTGAGGTTGTGAAAGGAGTCACATAAATACAAGTCTGTCTTCCTTTCTCTAGATGATAAAGCCTAGCACCAAACCAATGGTGTGGCTGGGCCAAGCATTCTTGCTTGAAACCAGCTTGATGCCAGTGGACAATTCTTCGCTGAGCTTTTTGACATGGGTAAGTCAGAAACACTAAGAAGCTGGAGCTTCTTCATTAACCCAAGTGTGGTAGTGATCTCTCTGTGCAATGAGTACAAACTGGATGCAAAGCCGCTATAAAAATGGCATCGGTATTCCAACCAAAACATTTACACCAGTACTCCAAACATTTGATCTCAGAAATATTTCCTGCCGTGTGAACTTGGAAGAGGCCTTTCTACTTTAAATATATTGAGCTGTGTAATTGTGTTGTCTTGACAGTTATCTAAATTACCTCAGACAAATAAGTCAACATGGACCTCTGGAGAGTTGGGTCAGGTTCTTGCTAATTTATGTAGCTCTGGCAAACATGGAAATGTAACTGAGATTTTACGTTTAGACCAGTAAGGTGTGTCTCTTTCACTTGCAGAAATCTAACAGTGAGTCACAGGGTATGGGAGAAGAGTTACAAATTGACTATAAAACATAAGTGGGTCATAATATGTCATCCTTCACGCTGCTGGTCAGTGACTGGTAGAGTCTGAGAGAATTCAGTTAAAAGGCTGTCCAGGGATTTAGCATTTGGTCAGATGGATGGAGATTGCAGTATTAAATCTAGCCAGGCTGTGACAGGTAAATAACTGGGGAAAAGTGTCATAATTAAAGAAGGGTGGACTGTCAGAACCTGAAACAATCTCGAGCTCCAATGAAGAATTGCTGGAGAGAGTACACAGTTGGCGTCGTGAAGCTAAATTCTGAGGTAGTTTGGCTCCACTAACACGAAGGTCATTGCAAAATGGTTTCTGCTCCACAACTACTCTGGGAGTTGTAAGACTCTGAGCCACATTGCTTGGCAGCTTATGGGAGATAAGAATACAATGCCAAACCTAGTTCTAAAAGCGTAAGTGCTCGAGGGCTGATCCTTAAATTTGTTTGTGACGCATTGAAATGTTTGGAGAGTGCAGATGTTCACGTACACATTGTTGAAATAAAGATTGTCCCTTCCTTATGCCATTTCTCAACAACTGGAGCCATGGACTATAAACAAGGGAACTACATGACTTGAATTAATACTATAGCTGTTCATTTCAGATCAATAGCTGCATCATTGGTATACTACATTCAAACTTGGTCTCATTATGTTGAATCAGCACTTTGCTAAAAAAAAGACTAATTTATTCAATTAGATACTTTATGAAGCTGGCTAGAAAGTAGATTTCATGATGTGTGATTATTTGTACCTATTAACACCATAGACATGGATTCAGCACAAATCATCTGGCTTGTGCTCGGACCTAAGCAGACATCCCAAAAATTTCTGGCTGCAGTGATTTGGCTGAAGGGTTTAAATGGCCACCTCAAACTTTCACTCTTCTGGTATGTGTTGGCTTTAAGCACAAGTCTATGTAACAGGACACCAAGAAAAGCAAATTCCATTCAGTATCACAATGCAGATTTGCGCAGCTGAGCATTAAGTACAAAAGTTAAATGTTAATTTCTGTCTTTGACACATTTGCAACCATTGTCCTAAAATGAAATAATAGAGGAAGCAGCTTCACATTGCACTCAGTCTCCATCATTCTGTACCTTCTGTCAACATTTCTTTTTGTTGTATGATTGCCTGGTTTATTCTGTTGTCCCTTCTTGAAAAGAACTACTCTACTAGCTATTGTCTAATCCCCATATTATCAATGTGTATATTGTGGGAAGGTAATCTGGTGTTGGTGCCGTTTGCTCCCTGAGTTTTTCAGTTTGATTCCCTGTTTGGATCACTGTCGCTGTGGAGATTGCGCATTCTCCCCGTCTGTGTGGGTTTCCTCCGGATGCTCCAGTTTCCTCCCACATTCTGAAAGATACACTGATTAGGTGCACTGACCTGAACAGGTGCCAGACTGTGGTGACTAGGGCAATTTCACCGTATTGCAGTGTTAATGAAAGGCTTACTTCTGACTAATAAATAAACTTTTACTTTAACAGTCTCAGGTAAGTGCCATCAGGGCCCAATGCTAATTGACACACAGTAACAAGCACATCATAGCATTGCTTCATAGCAGAATAAGATTCTTGGGCCACAAATAAGTGCATATTGGGACCCCAAGAGTTACATGGTATAAAAATCACCTGGGAAACTTTAAGCTTGATCAATTCCAGCTAGAACGGTTAACAAATGGCCATCACCTGCTATGATGCAAGTTACCTCGGTAACTATCCAACATGGGTCAGATCCAGAGCAGAGTTCAAAACACAGCTGTGATATACCCAAGCTGCAACTTCACTTTTACAAGTGTTTGTAGGTGATGATGCTTGAGCTTCCTTTAAAGCTTATTTACCCAGACCTGTGCAAATGAGACTCACCTTGAACTGTGTTCAAAATCCTTCTCAGTTACCTGGGGAAAAGATGCTATTTTGTCAAGATGCCTTGAACATTAAATAATTATGCTTTATTCTGTGTTTGGACCCACAAAAGCCCCACCAAGTAGATAGTACAAACTGCAGCCATGGGGCACAGGTATTGGAGGAGTTGGTATGACAGTATAGTAACCAGGATGATAATTAAACTTTTTTCCCTCTTACGCCATACTCTAGCTATACAATGATTATCTTTCAGTAACCAGCCCTTCGGCTTTGCTCGAATCAATAAAAATAGACTTCATTTACAGGGCAGTAGGCAATACCAGAGACATAATTGAACATAAATTCAATGCTCTGCAATTTTCTACCCTGATGAGCAAAGTTCAGGATGTTCTTGAACATACAGCAAGAAATAACAACAAAGGGAGGAGGCAGGGCGGAGGGAATCAATCATTCTTAGAATTGGAAGAAATGACCCAAAAGAAGTTTACTCAAACTCTGATATGATCTCCATTTAGCCAAGATTGAATAAACCATTGAAATAATCTAGCTGCCACATCAAGAAATTCCATTTTTGGCATCAGGCTCACTAGAACTTCTGTATTTTTATGCAACAGGAGAAAAAGTGAACTCTGCACCCTGGGTTTTGATGCTCCAATCAAAGTTGTAATGGGCTCAAAAGAAACATATGAATTGAGAAGCCGATGACTTGGATGTATTTTTCTTCTGGAATATAAATGACACAAGAAGCCACTGCCTTCAGAGGGGTTCTGTAAATGGTCAAATGGTTTCTGCTGCTGTATACAAACACAAGATATCTGTAACAAGTAGCACTTCATAACATCACTTCTAAAAATCAGCTTTGCCTGAATCACTTTCAAAAAGAGGAAGATCTTAAATCAAGGATTAAATCGATAACAGGGTCTTATCAGGTAAATAGGCTGGGGGTGGGGGGGGGTCAGAGAAGCAAAAGGCCACTAACATCTTCATTGGGCTTGAATTTTGTCATCATCCCACTGTGGTCTCCCACTATTACTCCCAGTCTGTCCTGTTAATATTGCACCAAATGATTTGACCCTTAAAATGATAATGGGTATATCTCAGTTACAGCAGCTGTCAATGCAAGAGGCAAGAGTGGCTTGCATCTTAAGAAAAGCAGAAGAATCTCTCGGCATTACAGTGGACACGTGGAATATTGTCACAGTGACCTCCTGAGAGCTGGATCCCAAGATAAAACAAAATGGACAAATTTGGACAGGTATTAAGCACCGCAACTAAGCCAACTGTGAAAAATATGCACTGAAAATGTCATGGGGAATTCTCCTTTAAGGCCACAGTAAATTAGGCAAGATCCCCCTCAGTTTCTTTTTCATACATGAATGTGACTTAAATGGAAAATACAGATATTCTACTCAAGACTCAACAGTTCATGATCTCTCCAATCTACATTGGACACTGATTTCAATCACTGCTACTCAAACTTCAGTCTTACCAAGAATTCAACTGATTGTGCTTTTTACTTGCACCTTCCTGAATCTTTCAGCATGTAGTCATATTGGCTAATAATTAGGGTTTGTCTTTAGCAAAAATTGCACAAACATCTCTCTCAAGTTTTTCAATGCTGCTGCACTTGGTTCAGTTCTACACCCAGAGTCTAAGCACTTTAGTGATGTCTTATAACAATCGCGAAACAGCAGAAGATGAGGAAGATTATTAGAACCAATTTCTAATTTTGGATAAATCACTCAACTTCTCACAATGTCACGTTTAGATTTGTTCCTTCCCGCAGAGTTCGGGAAGTCGCAGACTTTAACTGGAGAGGGGAAAATATTTGCAGGCTCTAACATGGAAATGATGTGAGCTGCTGGACTACCTGACCTATGAACCATCAGACCAGGAGGCAGCTCATTGGAAAGTGGGCAAAAAGAAACAATTGCAAAATACCGAGGAGGGTCAAAATCTGAAATAAAAATCAGAAATTCTCAGCAGCTCTGGCAGCATCAATGGAGAGAAAAAGAGAGCTAACATTTCAGTTCAGTAACCATTCAGCATTTCAGTACAGTAACTGTTCATCCATCTCCACAGACCTGCTGAGACACAGCTTGAAAACATGTCCTGTACCACTTGGTAAGCATGCATTTCAGCTCCAGGGTGAAAGGGAAGCTTTTAATATTTGGAACCAAATTTTGGCAGCGTGCACATTTTTAAATAATTTCAAATTAGGCATGAGGTTGTGGGGGGAGAGGCGAAAGGCTGAGTGCTAACAAGAAGCTCTCTGAATGTAGTTTGATTGGGCATGGGTGAAGGGTCCCTGCCCTTTAGCATAAAATTCTAACTGGGTTTCCCCAACCACTTTGCTACTCTCAACACCATTGTTTAGGGTGTATGGGGGAGAAAGGGTATGTGTATGGGGTGTTGGTGTGTATGTGGGGGGTGGGAGGGGAGGTTTGTGTGTGTGTGTGTGTGTGTGGGGGTGGTGAATGGGGGTTGGTGTGTGTATGTGTGCGTGCGCGCATGGGGTTGGGAAGGTTGTATGTGTGTGGGGGGCGCGGGGGGATGTTGGTGTGTGTTTAGGGGATGGGAGGTTGTGAGAGTGTTTTGGGGGGGGGGCTGGTGTGTGTGTGTGTGTGTGTCAGAGTGTGAGAGAGAGAGAGGTGGGAGTGGGCAGGCGTCATGTCCAATAGCTGCTTCTCTCCTGACGTTATTCTGTGCATTGTTCACAGGAATCGACAAAAAGATGATTTTGACACCAAAGAAATATTAAACTTCACACTTTCATAAAATGAACAATAAAAGAGAGAGATTGCACTCAAAACATTAATCACTTAAAAATGTCAACTGCTTCCCTATACCAAACTTTGTGTACATTTCGAAGAAGTTGACAAGTAAACGATTTGACACCAGATGGCCACAAAAAATTTGCCAGTTTCATTTATTAGAAATAAATCCATTCTTTTCCATTCATTTAAAATTTTGAGAAATATTGCAAGTCTACAATGATTCATACAATTATCTCGTTTCTGCCAGGATTTTTTTCCCCAAGTGTCCACGTTTGGCTTGATCATCTTTCTTCGCACATAGCTTGTGGTAACTCCCAAATTTCATCATCCACAACAGGCAGTGCCGTTTGAGGCCCCTCTGCTGCCCAAACTGATTCTGTGTTTGCCGGGGATGTTGTGGGTCCTCCAACAATCTCTTCAGCTTCAGGGTTGTCAACAGTGTGTACTTCGAGTTCAGGTGCCTGTATTTCAAGTCCGTGTGTCTCACTGCATTCTGCAGTTTGTGTGTGTGCATGCTCTGCCCCTTCACATGAAATGACTCTAGGGGCAGGGGTGGCTGCAGTTCCATTTTGTTCAAGGCCCAGAAACTTGTTTTCTATGATGTACCGAACGCACTGCAAGATTACATTTCTTTCATGTCGTATGTCACGGGCCAGCAACTGTAACAAAAGAAAAAGATTGCAAACAGTGGTGCTTCACCAAAAATACCCCATTTTAAAAAAGATATATTAAAGGGTTAGCAAAATGATAAATCTCCAATAAGCTAAAGTCCTCTGGTGTCTGGTACTTCTCCCTGAAACTGCTTTCTGACACTACAATGGGTGTTATTTTAAATACCCACCCCTCTATTTTAATATTTACATAAGATATGTGGAAGATGTCAGCATTGGAGAAGGGAACAGACCACCACTTTTGACACATCATCAATCATTGTAAAGCAATTCAGAATTTTGTCCCCACCACATATATTAAAGCCTACTCCAGCCTGCATTGGTGTGCGTTGTTACAGTTAGTTATCTTTGCTGCAGGCCCATTCAGCCAGTAAACTGTAGTTGTTAGACAGTGTTATAATAAACATCTTCCTATTTGAATGTATATACTGATGTCTTTAGTGGGTACGAGCATGTGCAAGTGATGTTATTGGTAGCATGGGCTTTTGCGGGTCTAGTTTTGCCACGAGGGACCTGTGTAACTTACTGCTCCAGTTTTGAGTCCATGTTGTGCTGTATTTCAATATTTCTGTCAATAAAGATTGAATATCACACACTTTCAACTATTTTTTGTGACCAAGTGACTACAGCAGGTAACTGCCCCTAATTACACACAGCTTTGGACTGTAGGCTAATAGCCACTGAATTGAGATTGCCAAAGCTTATTTGACTTGGGAGCATAATAGGCATATATCACTCTCAGGTAGATGCAACACCAATCTACAGATGAACGGACTATGTTTTAATCCATTGAACCATCCACATTGGAATCTTTTGAAGGTTTCTGAATGAAATATTTTCTGTGCAATATTAGCTCCAACTGTCCTATCTAATATATACAAATGTATCAAAAATGTGTCTAAATTTGCACTGTATTAATCTACCCTCGCCAATCCAATATTTCACTCTCAGATGTGGTCTAAGGTCACGTTTTCATTTTTTTTAAATACAAGTCTCAAGGAAGATGAAACAATCTCCGAAACTCACTACATCAACAGGTACAGTCGCTGAGTGACGGCTAAAGATGGTGAAGTTTTTGGGGAGCGCAGATCTATGCATGTATCTGAACAAACACTTCGTTACCAGGAGAACCACATGCCCCACTCGACAACAAATGGTTTCACTTTCCCCCGACTGGAGAGTTCGGACTAGACACCTCTTGTACTCCATCAATAGGCATCCTTCTACCAATGCACTTTCCAGCTTACTGCCCATCCTGAAACAACTAACGCAAAAGGACTTCTCTATGGATGTGTAAATTTGGTTAGTAACAAATGAGTCGCTCAATGAATGGTATGGAGATAACAGATCAAGAGTTTTGAGCCCAATCTGTAAGAGTTAACTGACCTCAGGTGAGACTGCTCAAACAGCCTCTGGGTTAAGGGAGGGGGAAAAAAAAAATCAGTAAAAAGAGGGAAAGAGAAAAATGGAATGAAAAAAAATTGCCAAAATATTTTGCAGCACTTTCACACACAGTTAACGTGATCTTTTAATAGTTTTGTTCAGTGAATTGCTTTAAAACTTCTATCAAATGAAGAACATACAAAATTTATTTTAAATATAACTATGAGGAATCAGAAAGCAGTAAACACAGAAAGGCTCTCACCATTTCAAGCAGGGTTGGCCGACGTATTAATGGCTGTTGGAAAGTTCTCCTTCCTTGTGTGTCACGACCTCTGCCTTGACCTCTTCTTCCACCCCTGGGACTGAACTGGTTATGTGATTTTGAGTTCAGAATTCTGCCTGCACATTCTTTAATTTCCTGCTCATTTGAACTCCTCGGGGCAGATCCCAGTAAGACTCTGTTTTCTTCCACAGCTTTGCTAACAGCCTGGATGGGAATTTCTAACAGAAATAAAGCAAATATTAGGTGCCAAGTTCTAACATTGCATCATTTTGATAGTGTGAAAAAAGGTAACGATTTTAAACCTCAAAACATTGCAATGCTGTGAAGCTGAGGGCCATAGGCTTGACAGGTACAGTATTCCAATATTAAGAACCATTCAAGTATCCATTCAGTCTCCAGCTTTGGCACTCAAGTACCACATTTCTCTTTTTTTTTTGTTTTTATCCCAATTCAATCAAATCAAGTTCAATTCAGAGTCTCAACAAGTTGAGACATTCCCGATCCAAGCTGATTGGAGTAGGCATAGCTCCTCCTCCAAAGGCTTGATCTTATTTACATCTTAGCCAAAAGGCTGAGATGCCGTTCTTAAAAAATTGCTTCAAACAAAGCTGAAATGTAACCTAATGACTTTAATCAAACACAGCATGTCAATACTATACTAGATCTTAGCCAAAAGACCAAGAAGCGATTCACTAGGTAGGGCTCAACTGACCTTCAGTGAAGTGTTCTCTGTTTTTACAGAGATCATAAAGACTGTGAAACCCACACAACTACCTGCTTCAGATAGGAATTGGATAACGTGAGGCAACTGCAAGCAATTCTATCTCAGCCGATATGGCTTTATCCTAACAATTTGACACAGTTCAGCAGCTTACAAAAGCCAAAATTGTGAATCTCTGAGGAAAATGTCCTCAGCCAAGGGATACCCATGTGAAACTTGTGGGTTATCAAAGACAAAGAAGGATCACAAGTCATATTTCTGGACGGCAGTAAGAATTGTAATTTCCATACATAACCATCAGGCTGTCAGTCTGAGCTGGGTGGACAGCCAGATGAAAAGATGAAAGAACACTGTGCTAACCTAGAGTGACATTGTCATTATGGAGTTAGTTCAAAGAAATGAAATCTACATAGATGCATCTACTCTTAAATCTGACAATTTCATTTAACATGATGACAGATCTTAAAAAAAAAACAAAGCTGGAGCTTTCTTCCCGAGGAGAAGAAAAAATGCCATTTATTCAGATTTACCCTCTGGCCGCTGGTCGCTTTCACTGTCAGACGAGCTGCTGTAATTGGCCATCAGTGAGCTCAGGCCTGATGTTATCTGCTTTGGCACAACGATGATTTTTGCTTGTTCAGCGTCAACTTGGCCCTCGTCTTTGTCAGACTCTGCAAGGCCAAACACAACCTTTCATCACTTTCACATTTTGAGCCAAAATCCAACTCCAGGCAGGCAGTTCCCCCAACAGGGGGTTGTGCAAGCTGACAGCCAGAGAACTGTACATAATTGATCCAGTCAGTCTGGCAAAGAACTCTTTCCAAAATGACTCCTCACAACATGAATTAATTCAAAGACCCTTAACTCAGTGGACTGATAGTTTCTCTTTCCCACATGCAAGACATTCAGTAAATACTAAACAGAGAAGATTTGAAAACAGCGTTGGGCCTTGGTAACTGGAGCCTGACAGATTGCCCAGGCTGCTATGATCCCTTTAGCCAGAGAGCTGAATCGCACCACATCTGAAGTTCCAGATACTGCTGACTTGGTGAGTGGTGAGAGGAAACCACAAAACACAAAATCAGGGTATTCCATTCTTCAATGTGAACTCACTGGCAGTTCAATCATCTTGAGCAATATTGCAATGGGTGGGGAGGTCCACAACTGACTTCAGCGTCCCTGTGGTTCCCAAAGAATGGGGAGGGTTGTATTTTATATGTTCACTGAAGTACCAGGGTATGGGGAAGGAGGACCTGACTTGTCTATGGTTCTCCCTCACCGCCCCTCCAACCCCACTCATAGTCCACAGGCATAAGGAAACTAGTAATAAAAGGCTTCTAGCACCAGGAAAACTCTGCCCCAAGCGTACCAACATCTTTAAAAGGTGGGGGGAGAGAATTAATAACCCAGAACTCCTAACATAGGAGACATTATTTACAACACAAAACTGCATTGTAAATCCATGAATAATTCATCCAAACATATGAATAATTTGTTAAAAAGAATGGTATGCAGGAACATCACCTGACCAAATTATGTTTTATTAGCAAACGAAAAGGATCTGACACTGAAGTAGCTTCAAAAGAGGAAAAGCTGGGTTACATGTTGAAATCTCAGCACAGAAACCACTGGTCAATGTCGATGTTGTCCATGAGCCTCCTCCCACCCTGCTTCATCTCAACCCTCTCAGCCAAGAAAATACCAGAAACATGTAATAGGTCAGCATCTCGGAACAGAAAAGGACAAATTAACGTTTCAGACATTGGATAAAGGGCCCACCCAAGAAACGTTAGCTTGCCACCTTTCTTCAAAGGCACTGACTGACCCATTTCCAACATTTTGTATCTTTTTTAAAAAATTCCCATCACACATGAAGTGGACAATGGGAAGGAATTCTCCTCTGAAAGTACAAAAAGAAAAGCAATTCCCGACAAAACAGCTAAACTGTAAAATCATTCACAGCTGGGATGCCAAGGCTGCTCTGTAGGAGGCCTAATGGAGATGCAGAAACACTGGCAAGCATCCTGGACTCTTCAGCCGCCAGCTGACTTGCCATTCGGATCACGTCTTGCCACTGGTTCCCTTGTTGAGCTGACAGCAAAAGCATGTTTATTTTAAATATAATCGCATTTCCTGCACAACCTATCGCTGTTAACATAAAGCGCCAAGATGATGCCGGGCACAGTTAGCTGCCATTACCACAGAGAACTATCTTAAATTGGCCACTTGCTCAGGTTTCACAGAAGGCTGAACTTTTCATATAAAAGGATAAATATCAAATTATCAAATATTCCTCTTGACATCTACAAAACTAAAATGATGACACTACTATTTTTCCTACAGGATGACCCAAGTAGATAACAGATTTTTAAAATATTAAATACAAGTAACACTTGTGGTTAAATTTGTAATTGTAATTACAAGGTGCTGCTATGGTTACAAGACAGTTTGCCTTTATCCAGGTCCATGCCCTTGCAATTTATGTCAAAACGGCAACAAACGCAACAGCCAAATTTGTAAACTGCAAAGTCCCACAAGCAGCTAATGAGATGAATGCCCACACCAATCTGTCATGGTGCTGTTGGCTGGTGAATGAACGAAGCTGTTGTCACCTCCAAATGCCAGACTGTTTCAATGCTTTCCTGAACAGCTTACCGTCTTACACAGTGTCTGGAAACATCACTCACCCAATATTCTGCTGCCTGTAACCTACCCAGTGAACAATGAAAAAGATTGAATTGGGTACAGAAGTTGGCAAATTCAGCTTTCCACCTTTAATCAGATCATGGCTGATCTCTCCCTGGTTTCAAATCCATCTCCCCACCTATTCCCCATATCCTCTTATCCTTTTTTAAAATTAGAAATATATCTATCTCCTTCTTGAAACCATTCAACGACTCAGACTCCAATGTGCTATAGGGCAGCGAGTTTCACAAATTCACCACCCTCTGACAAAACAGAACTTTGTAAGAAGTCTCACAACACCAAGTTAAAGTCCAACAGGTTTATTTAGTAGCACAAGCCACTAGTTTGTGAACTGAAATCCCACTCACCTGATGAAGGGGAGTGCTCCGAAAGCTGCGGCTTGTGCTACCAAGTAAACCTGTTGGACTTTAACCTGGTGTTGTGAGACTTCTTCCTGTGTTTACCTCAGTCCAACGCCGGCATCTCCACATAAGAGAACTCAGCAGAAGTAGTTCCTCCTCTTCTCAGTTTCAAATCTACCTTCTCTCAACCTATACCTGTGACCTCCTCCTTGAGGTTGCCCCATAAAAGAAAACTTTTGGTCTACATTATCAATTCCTTTTAAAATTTTATAAACCTCGATCAGATCCCCTCTCATCCTTCTAAACTCCAGCCAGCATAAGCCCAAACTGTTTAATCTCTCCTCGTACGTCAACCCTTTCATCCCCGAAGACAAATTTTGATAGCTAGGAAATATGTTAACATCAGACGAAAAGTGCGACCAAGAAATGAGACGAAGGATTGGAATGGCCAAAGATGCATTTCTGAAAATGGAAAGGATAACAAACACCACAACATTAGTCATGAAATCAAAGCTGAAAATCCTGGAATGCTACTTTGTACTATTTGTGACATACAGAAGTGAGTGGTAGATGACCAATGAAGCAATGAGGCAGTTGAGTTGTAGTGTTTGAGACGAGTAACGAAGATATATTGGACAGGTCAGGCCACCAATGAAGAAGTGCTGTAGAGATTAAAAGACCTCTGCTGACTAAAGTTGGGAAAAGACAGTTGGAATTTCTTGGGCACGTAATAAAGAATCGTGACTTAGAAAGTCTGATGCTGATGGGAAAGATCGATAGTAAATGAGATTGGAATAGAGAAAGAATAATCTTTCTAAAAAGCCTTGCAAACTGGATGAATGTACTGCCAGAAAAGATGGTCCATGGCTCTAAGGTAAGGTTAACATGGACTCCATGATTGCCAATGCCCTCTTTGAGCATGGTACCTGAAGGGAGAGTTCCAAACCTATAGCTAGTCCTGCTCACGCATACTTAAGGACCTACGTTGTGCCGATACCTTTTGTAGAAACGCTCTTTATGCTCCTGGTAAAATTCACACATTTGGTCTCATGATATTCTGGTGGCAACTGAGCACAGACCAGGTCACAAACCTTGCTATAGTTGCCATTAATGGTACTGACCCTTGCTGGCTTTCCTCATCTTTTCAATCACATTAAAATTTGGTCAGAATCAGGATTCTTTAACATCCTGATAAAGAACCAGTAGGATCAGCGGTCTTGGTTGTGATTTGAACCTAAGCCCCAACGAATGATGGTGGTGCATAAAAATTGAGTGTAACCCAGCTGACTGCCATGTCGTTAGTGGCTTTATTGAGGCACTGAAGAAAACACAAGTCAGTGAAGTGACTGACATTACATTCAAAACGCTTATTTATTAGATTTAAAACTAAAATATTCTAATCAGGTTTGATACGGCTGCTAACACCAGGGAGTCAGAAAGACAGTACACATTCTATCCAAAGATCTTCAAAATGATGTAATTTAAAGATCAGTAGGGGCCAATATTTATCCTTCAACCAATATTACAAAAATAATTTATCTGGTTAATTTATCTCATTGCCATTTGTGGGACCTTGTTGTGCTTGAAATTGGCTAGGGTGTTCCTTGCAGTGATCACAATTCAAAAATACTTAATTAGTGGCAAACCATTTTGGGATGTCATTGGGCTTTGTGATGGATGCTATATAAATTTAATTCTATCCTGAAAATGTCCCACAATTACCACAGATAAACACATTCAGGAGTCTCAAACTCATACCTGCATCATTTTGTGCCAATATGCCGAGAGGGTCCACGTCTTTCCCACAAGCTTCCTGCTTTTCTGCTCCTTTATTGCATGTCCCGTTGGGCTGGGTGGGATGAGCCTGCTCCCTTGCATTTTGTTCTTCCTGCGGGCCACCAGGCCTTCCAATGTGACCTTCTTGTTCTACTTCAAACTTCCTGCAAAAACTTCTTCTGTGCCTTTTCCATTTTCCCTTCATTTTGCTGGCAAGAAAGGATTACTAGAAACAAGCTATCACTGCCCTGTAATCCATAATTCAACAACAAAAAGAAAACACCACACCAGTCTACAGCTGCAGAGCAAAGACCAGAGCTTGCCAAGTTCAACACACTTAAACCCCTAACTGTGGCTTGAAAGATAAAAGAAGAATATGACACTTCACTGTAATTAAAAAGGTCACCCAAGAAACCAAAGAAAATTGTACTAAAGATCACCTCTGAACAATTTTCTTTAACATATAGATAGATACTTGCCGGATAACACATTGTAATTCGCCACATATATGTTGATCTGTGACCTAGCTTAATTGCACACAAGCAATTGTTAAAAAAAATACAACCCCTGACCCTCTTGGAATGCTCTGTGAAATATTACTAATGAGACCAGCACGTCCAAGGTACACACCATCATTGTATATTTAATGCTACTGCTCCATCATTTGTCAAAATCCTGGAACTCCCTCCTTAATAGCACTGTGGGAGCCTTTGCAGCCCATGGACACAACAGTTCAAGGTGGTAGCTCATTAATACCATCCCAAGGGCAACCATGGGTGGGCTACAAATACCAACTTTGCCAGCTGCAATCACATCCCAAGAATGAATTAAAAGTGATATCTAAATATACATTGAGTTAATCAAAACAAGTCCGTGTGTGTAATATTGCAACTGACACATCTTACTCTGACTATTCAATAACATTCACTTATCTCTTGGAACTCAGTATTCAATCTCAACCAGAACAGCAGGGGTGCCCACAATGAACAAACATGATGTTTGCTGCAGTACTGCACAAGATATAACAGCCAATTGCATCTGTAAACTCAAGTACAATGGAACGCTTGATGGGTCTTGGTATTACTTGCAGTGGAAATACAACTACAAAATTCTAATGTAATTTCACTTGCACTTTTGGGAAAATGGCAGTGTAATTAGTCACTGAGATTCAGCACTTTATCTCAAGGTTACACAGTGGGGTGAAAACCCATCAGCCAAGGCTCTTGCTCCTGATCACTCCAAAGTTAGTGCAATGGCATCCAGTGAGACAGTTTAGGCACACTGTGATGGCTTCCATGGCCCAACCGGCTGAACACACTCAGCACCAAGGCTCAGCATCAGCCACATGTGCGAACCCCAGTACGGCAGGCAGGTAAGTAGGATTTTCTACATTCAGCAAGACTCAGAAGGGGGAAAGAAAGCCCAGAATGGACACTTACTCAAACTGCTGTGTTTGCAGCACCTCTCCTCGTTGCATTTTGTCTTGACACATTTTCCTCTTTCTTGCTATATTTTCCAAAGTTGGAAAGTTCCTGAAAGATAATAACACCACAATTGCCTTAACAGCCATTTAATAAAAGATCCATGTTCAGCCTTTCAACCGGTTTCGCTGCAACTCCACAATCACACTGCGACACTAAAAATTCAACCGTCACTCACGCCAGAAAGTTAAGAGACTGCTCCACTCGGATACTGGAGTGTGCTGATCATAAAGCAGAAACTACACTAGAGTAGCATAAAGTGTCACATCTTCCTCTCTAGTTGAAAAGGCCTTTCTTGACATCAAGCTGATATGAACCTGTGCCCAGGTGAAGAAACCTTCAGCTGAAATCCTGGGAGAACATTACCTGTCGAGGTCATATAAATCTGAAATGAATGTAATTCATTCATGTAGATACTGTACCTGTGGTTCAGTGCGGTGGGTATCACTGCCCCACTCCAGAGACTTGAGCACAAAATCTAGGTTGACTCTCCCAATACAGTGCTGAAGGACTGCAGCATTGTCAGAAGCTGTGTCTTTTGGTTGAGAGGTGCACATGGCATTATTTTGAATATGACCATTGAAGTTCTCCTGTGATCCTGGCTGATATTTACTCCTCAGCCTACATTTAAAAAGAGATTATCGTATTGCTGCTTGTGCAATCTGAGTGTGTGCAAATTGGCTGTCACTTTTCTCGTCACATCAGTGCTTACACTTTAAAAACTGGTTATGAATCACTTTAGCAAATCCTGAGTTTACCATAGCTCTTTCTAAATGCATGTCTAAGAGAACTCTAGAAAAATCAAGATTTTCCTATCAATTTAAACAGTAATAATTGCAGTATTTACATGATGGCACTGCGGCACAGTGATTAGCACTGTTGCCCCACAGCGCCAGGGACCCAGGTTCAATTCCAGTCTTAGGTGACTGTGTGGAGTCTGCACTTTCTCCCATGTCTGAGTAGGTTTCTTCTGGGTTTTTTTTGTTTCCTCCCAGGGCCCAAAGATACGCAGGTTAGGTGGACTGGCCATACTAAATTGCTCCCTAGTGTCCAAACATGTGTAGGTTAGGTGGATTAGCTATGATAAATGTGTGGAGTTATGGGGATAAGGCGAGGGAAAAGGTCCTGGGTAAGATATTCTGTCGCAGAGTTGGTGCAGACCCGAGTTGGGCCAAATGGCCTCCATCTGCACTGTAGGATTCTATGATTCTAAAATAGATTGTGATATCTCAGGATCAGAGTTAAGGAAGGTTCCAAACTGCCCCCTTAAATTCACTGAACTGTATCTTTTGATAGCCAGCTGCTGGAAAACTGTCCCATGCAATCCACTCTGGCATTTTGACGAAGAGTCCATTCGGCCCAGCTAACTCATCCTTTTACAGAAAAATTTAATATTCTCCATTCATCTCGATTGACTCAAAAGAGTTTAGAAGTGAGGGGGTGGGGCCTGGTGTCAAGGTGTCAACCTGGTTTCCATCTTGGTAACACCTCCACATTTCTCAAACTCTGGTCTCCTGGCTTGCATCCGCTGAAGCTATTTACATAGCAGCACCTGGGCATTGCGAATCAGGCTCATGAGTCTAAAAATAGCTTTGCGTAATGTGTTCAAACCAAATTATACACGCAGTGAAAACTAGTTGTGTGCATAAACACAGGTAGCAACAAAGCAGTGCGCAAAACTGTGCTTTTTAAAAACTTCAGTCACTGCTTCTTTAATATGTCCTCTTCGGGATATTTTTCCAAAAAGGCACATCTTGGAAGGGCTCCAAGAATTAAACTAAGAAAGTCTAAGCAAGACGAAGGGATCCCGCTTTCCAATTACAGTAAAAGTTCAATTGATACAACATAGACAACAATTGTTACCTTTATTAATTATCTAATAATAAGAGTACTGGAGAGAGCTCAGTCGGAGCTTGAAAGTGCCACTCGCTATATTTTCACATATAAATTGATGTCACGGGTGATATTCCAAATGGTTTATGGGACTATGCATTAATAATGATTTGTAAAGATCACATCAACTGATGGTCGAATTCCTGGCTTATATGAGGTGACACTATAATTGATCTTAAAGTCATCAGGTTGGAAGAGGGAATGAAGTCAGGAAGGGCTTCCAATTTCAATCACTATTGTGACCCTGTCCAGAAATTGAACACACATGCGCATATAAAAATTACAGGTTAATTGCTCACTGTGATACCTCCTCTTTTGCTAAATATCCCATTGATATGCAGAATTTAGGCTAAAACAAGAAGAATGATGTTTGAGCAAGGTGGTGGTATTGCATCGTGACATAAAAGCCGATGTTGAGTTGGTGAGGAGGAAATAGTGAACAAAATAACTATAAGTCTATGGCTACAGAGCATGGGGTTTACCACTGAGGTGGGCATGGATTATGCTGGCGCCAGTATATAATCTAAATGATTTAAAAACAAAGAGATCACATGTCAGAATAATCAGGCTTCCATTTGCCAATATAAGTGTGGCATTGGTTCAATAACTTTTGAGCCACATATAGAACAGGACAAAATTCAGTCCACACTGGAAGCCAATAATCTGGCAGTTGAACAAACTAACCGAAGTTATCATGAAGAGATGACCACTTGAAAAGGAGTTAGTACAATTCAGAAAGAGACAAATTTGGAAAATGATTCCACTTGTACTCGCAATAGAATTACATCACGGGAGGCGGCATTTAGGTCCATCTCCAGAACCAGTTCTTCTATTGGTGCTGTCAAATCTAATTCCATTTCCCTGCCCATCTTTTATATATTTTTTTTAAATACCTCAATTTCTGTATCGGGTGATTTGGTCTCCACTTCACTTGCCATGTCTCAATTATTCTCTCTGTGTAAAAAAAATTTTCCCACTTTGCCCACTTAGTTCTGAGCCTCTTAGGAAGATTGTTTTACAGACAGCTTGTAGTCACGCACTGCCTGATCCCCTACTAGGTTTGATATGAGACCTCTCTCATGGACAAACAGCATGATGTTATTTTTCAATAAGTAGTAACAGAACAGAACACTTCACAACAAGATGTCACGAGGGATGACACTGATGGAAGAATGCACACAATTTGACAAGTCCTTCCCAATCACAAATTAATAACTTCTTTTAATGGGTAATTTTTGGGGAAGCAATGAGCTCAGGCACATTCCACTAGCTTGTCAGGTCGCTCTGGCAAACAAAGAGAACAAAACCAGGTGTGTAACACATTCCTTGAGGTTTCATGAGGGAACAATCGAGTAGAGGGTACAGTCCTATGCACATCACTCTTTGCAAGGTGCTCCAAAATTGAGACTGCTTTTTAGAGAGTGATTTGAAGTTAACAGAAAATCTGCATGCTCCCTCAAGTGCTCACCGTGTGTAAGTATCAAAATCATTTAAACCATGCTGGCTGAAAGCAGGCAGTTCAACACAAACTGAGCACACACACATACCCAAAGCACAAAAAAAAAGATTCTCAGTTGCAACACTTTTGGTTCTGAGCTGGGAGGTCAGGTTTCAAGCCTCGCTCCAAGTCTGTTGAGCTTTGTTGGCAGTGTGTATGAGATGCTACCTTTTGGAGGAAATGATCCCAAAGGGGTTATTCGAAAAGAAGTGTGCTCCTCAAGTGGCTCAGCGAAAATTATTTTTTCAACCAACCCTCACCAAAACAGAATAAGTAGTTATATCTTTACACTTTGTGGGATTTTGGTGTGTACAAATTGGCTGCGTTATAATAGTGACTTCACTTCAAAACTATCTTATTTTATGTGCAGCACATGGGAATGTCTCAAGAACACGATAAAATACTATTAAAATAGAGCAGCTGTTACAGAACCTAATTAGAAACTAGGCACTGGTCTTTAGTGCAACATAACCAAGTCTAAGGTGAAGATATGACGGACAGAAGGGCTTTCATACTTTCTTCTAGATTGAAATGTGTAAACAATCAGGATCTAACAAGATCTGACTGTTACGTTATGGTGCACCAGGGCATTGTGGCTTTTGTCTCCATTCTTTGGTCTAGCAGGACCTGGAGAAGAATCTGGAGATCATAGCAAACATTCAAATAAGGCTGACCGCAGAACACCCATCAGGGTCAGAGTGCAAATGGCGGGTGGGTATGCCGTCACTAAGTTATTGTTCCTCCAAACTCTGCTTGCTTGACCCTTCCAAATTACAAGTACCCAATCTGGCACATTCCTCCTCCTGCCTACGTCCCAGTGCCTTCAGCTCAACTCTCCTACTCAAAACGCATTCTTTTCAACAATAACAAAGGGACTTTACAAAACTGTGGAAACTCCTCACTTCAGTCAGTCTTCCCAACCTCACGCAGTCAGCACATTTTTCAAGCTCAAACATAAACTCTTTCATCAAGCCAGAAAATCTAGACCTAAGCCTGTTTCTTCCAATGATGATATTCACTGAAGAAAGCCTTGCTTACAGCACAGGCAGTGCACCTTAATTTCTGATGTTAAGGCACAAAGTCACATGAACAACAGCTCACCTCTTTCTCTCCTCACGCCATTTGGTAATTTCCTCTGGTGTATCTAGCTGAATTTTTCTTGCTCCTGGCCCGTGTGCCTGTGCACAAAAAGTAAACAAAGAATAGACTACATTTTATAACAAGTATCCAAGTTACTCTCTCAGAACAACGCAACAGATTGAAAAACACCAAAATTGAGTGCAAGTTCTCAAACATTTCCATCTGTGGACCACTTAGGCAGGGATAAAGATCCCAGGAAGCCCGGTCCAACCTCATCTGCTTTCGTTTGCAACTGCAAAAGAACAATCAAAATTGATGGAAGAATGGAACTGCTTTTAATGAGAGGTCAATGAGGTGACATCTGGTTCCAAACTGCAGACCGTCAGTCTCATTAAAGCTAAATAGTGCACATGCTGGAAATCTGAAATAAAAACCAAAAAATACTGAGGAAACTCAGCCGGTCTGGCAGCATCTGTGGTGAAAGAAACAGAGTTAACATTTCGAGTCAGTGTGACTTCTTCAAAGCTTCAGTCCTATTTTGGGTTCTATATTCAGCCAGTTTGTCCTCTTTATTTTTAGCCATACTGTGTTCAAAATCTGAGCTTGCAGTTTTATGTTGCAACAGTATCATAAATCTTGTTTATAAGACTACATTGTTATTGCTCACACTTGTGACAATTTGGGCCACATATGAGGGAGCTGGTCTAGGTAATGTAGTGTTGTGCGGATGGTGGGAGTGAGAGTTCTGGCTTGCTCTCTTTTACGGCTTTGATCGCGATATTGCACGTCAGTGACTTGTGCATTGGACCAGCCCGTGGGCAGCCAGGGTCACCATGGGCTGCACTTTGAGGACCACTGCAATAAACCACTGTTTTAACCCTTCAAGCAACACATCATTTAATAGTTTAACCACAACTGGGACTAGCTTAATGGTAAAAACTGGGTTGCATGGACAAGTTGGGCCAGAGGACCTGTTTCCACGCTATAAACTTTGATATCTCTAATAGATTAAGCACAACACTTACATTTCTCACGTGAATCCGAACCAGCTTCTCATGGGCACTGAAATTGCAGTCCTTCACTTTGCACTGGCAGAAACAGACAGAAAAATCTGAGTTAATAACATTCAACCTCATCAACTGTCATTCCTATCCACTAAGGTCATGCTGCTGTGCCCTCGATACTAAAACCACAAGATGGATTCACTCTCCTTTTCATTTAATAAAACTAGTATTTTCCCCTTTATTGTCTATTTACTGCTGTTAAAGTATCTCCAATCAAAATCACCAAACCAAGCAGGGGACTTCTCAGAGGTCCTGGCAATGTATCCCTCACCCAACATTATTGGGATTGATTTCTGGTCATTTAGCTGACTCGCTGTTTCAGGAAGTGTGCAATTTCCAAACTGGCTATTGCATTTCCCTACATTACAACAGTGTCCACAAATCAAGAGCTAGCAAGTTACAATTAACTCCTTGGTTATGTTTCCACATTGTTCATTGAAGTTCAACACAGGAATTGGTCCAAATGCTGCTATTTGTATTTTCACAATACAGTCAGATTGAGATTTTAGAAGAATGAGGGGGGGATCTTATAGAAACGTATAAAATTATGAAGGGAATAAATAAGATAGAAGCAGGGAGGTTGTTTCCACTGGAAATCAGAAGTAGGGGGCATAGCCTCAAAATAAGGAGAAGCAGATTTGGGGCTGAATTCAGGAGGAACTTCTTCACCCAAAGGGTTGTGAATCTGTGGAATTCCCTGCCAGTGAAGCAGGGTCAAAGACAGATAAATTTTTGAACAGTAAAGGAATTAAGGGTTATGATGAGAGGGTGGGTAAGTGGAGCTCAATCCACAAAAAGATCAGCCATAATCTTATTGAATGGCTGAGCTGGCTCGAGGGGCCAGATGGCCTACTCCTGCTCTAGTTCTTAAGTAGACCAAGATTATGAGTAATAAAATATCAGAAATGCATCAATTTAAAATTCAGCTGACATTTGCATTTCAATAACTAAATGCAGCAGAGGCAGTAATGCTGTACCAGGACTCTTGAACAGAGCTCATTACAGAAAGATTCCATAGCGTTTCTAAAAGCAATCACGCTAGGTTTAAAAAAGCTTATATCCTTACATTCACAGTCTATAATCAATGAATAGGATGTGGGTCCAAATGCAATATTTCCAAGTTTGCCAACATGAATGCGAGTTGCAAGGAGGATACAAAGAGGTTTCAAGAGGACTCAGACAAAGTGAGCGGGCAGGAACATAACACATGGAATAGGGTGTGGAAAAATGTGAAGTCGCCCTTTAGGGTAGAAAAACCAAGAGAGCTGTTCTTAAATAGTGAGAGTTTAGAAAGTGTTGGTGTCCAAAGGGATCTGGGGGCCCTTGTTCACAAGTCACTGAAAGTTAACATGCAGGTGTAACAAGCAACCAGGAATGGTAGGTTGATCTTTATTGTAAGAGGATTTGAGTGCAGAGGTAAAGATGTCCTGCAGTTGTATAGAGCTTTGCTGAGATGCACCTGCTGTATCGTGTAGTTTGAGCCTTCTTAACCAAGGAAGGACATACTTGCCACAGAGGGAATGCAACAAAAGTTCATAATACTGAATCCTGGGGATAGTGGGATTGTCCTGTGAGGAGAGATTAAGGAGAGTGTGCCTTAATGCTCTGAAGTTTACAAGAAAGACGGCAATCTCACTGAAACTTACAAAATTCTTAGAGTTTGACAAGGTAGATGCAGGAAGGATGTTTCCCCTAGCTGGTGGTCTAGGGTACACAGGTTCAGAATAAGAGGCAGGCCGCTTAGGGAAAGATGAGAAGGAATTTCTTCACTGAAGGTGGTATATCTTTGAAATTCTCTACTCCAGGCAGCCGTGGAAGCTCAATCATTATGTACAAGACAGGAGATTGATAGATTTATAGATATTAAAGACATCAAGGGATATGAGGATAGTGCAGGAAAATGGCATTAAAGATCAGCCTTGATCTGTTTGACTGGTGGAATGATCTACTCCTATTTTTAAAAAAAATCTCATGATTTTACTGGAAACAACGCATGCTTATTGCATTTGGCTCATGTCAGTCAATACAAGAGATATGTGCCATGACAGTAATGCTCTCATCTCTGGTTCAGAAGATCAAGAGTTAAAATCCTACTCCAGGGCTTTGAGCACATGATCTCAGCCTCCTACCACTGAGAATGTACTGCATTGTCAGATGAGTCTAAACCTCTGCAGATTAAAAAGATCTTATACGCTATTCTGATAAGAGCAGGGGAGTTCTCAATGATATCCTGGCAAATATTTATCCTTCACTGAAAATGATTTCCTGGTCATTTATCTCAATAGCTGTTTTAGAAAGTATGCTGTATCCAAACTGGCTGCTGCATTTCCCTACATTACAACAGTGTCTACACATCAAAGGACTTCATTGCCAACAAAGAGCTTTAAAGCACCCTGCAGTCACGGAAGTTACTGTATAAATCAGAGTTTGTTTGCGATATCAATGCTCTTGATTGTTGAAACCGCTGATTCAGCAACGCTAAAATTTGTCTTCAACCCAATCCTCTCTAAAAGTTGTCACAAACTTTCAAATGAGATCATCCTGCGTGACGTCACTGCCCTTTAGATACTCCATTTACATGATGCTTTTGGAATTTAACCAAACCATTGAGGGCTGTAATAACATGACAAAGTCCTTAACCAAGGCATCCCTACAGCAGCTACTCCACGGAATCACTCACATAGCTTCCAAATTGGAAACACGAGGGAAACGAAATGTGTCATTTATTTCCAACAAGGAGCTCTTACTTTCAAAACTTATGAACAAATTTGATACTCATTATTACAGAGGTTTACAGCATAGAAACAGGCCCTTTGGCCCAACTTGTCCATGCCACCCTTTTTTTTTTTTAAAACCCCTAAACTAATCCCAATTGCCCACATTTGGTCCATATCCCTCTATACCCATCGTACCCATGTAACTATCTAAATGTTTAAAAGACAAAGTTGTACCCGCCTCCACTACTACCTACTTGTTCCAGACACTCACCACCATGTGTGAAAAAAATTGCCCCTCTGGACACTTTTGTATCTCTCCTCTCTCACCTTAAACCTATGCCCTCTAGTTTTAGACTCCCCTACCTTTGGGAAAAGATATTGACTATCTAGCTGATCTATGCCCCTCATTATTTTATAGACCTCTATAAGATCACCCCTCTGGAGTCTACACTCCAGAGAAAAAAGTCCCAGTCTATCCAGCTTCTCCTTATAACTCAATCCATCAAGTCCCAGTAGCATCTTAGTAAATCTTTTCTGCACTCTTTCTAGTTTAATAATATCCTTTCTATAATAGGATGTCCAGAATTGCACATAGTATTCCAAGTGTGGCCTTACCAACGTATTGTACAACTTCAACAAGACATTCCAACTCCTGCATTCAACGTCTGACCCTTGAAACCAAGCGTGCCGAATGCCTTCTTCACCACTCTGTCCACCTGTGTCCACTTTCAAGGAGCTATGAATATGCACTCCTAGATATCTTTGTTCCGTAACTCTCCCTAACACATTACCATTAACTGGGTAAGTCTTGCCCTGGTTCAATCTATGAAAATGCATCACCTCGCATTCGTCTAAATTAAACTCCATCTGCCAATTGTCAGCCCACTGGCCCAATTGATCAAGATCCCATTGCAATTGGAGATAATGTTACATACTATTACAGCGTCCCCGATTGAAACACATTCCAATATGCCTCCAGAAGCATTTTATAACTTCCAGGTTGCAGTTGACAAGCAGTGGATATGAATTATTATTCAGACAAAACTGCAATACTTCCATTTAATATACAGGCACATTATGCACACAATTTGGAACATTTTCAGTTAATGTACAGGTATTTTACCATGACACCTGGTAGATTTCTTTAAAGCACAAAGATTTTTTCGTGCAACGTGTACTGCATTAAAAGGCCAAATTGTGGACTATATTTTCTTGGGCAGGGATGATACTGTCCTTTGAGTCCGCATTGGTATTGTAACTGAATGTGGAGATGCCGGCGTTGGACTGGGGTAAACACAGTAAGAAGTCTCACAACACTAGGTTAAAGTCCAACCAGTTTATTTGGTAGCAAAAGCCACTAGCTTTCGGAGCGCTGCTCCTTCCTCAGGTAAGTGGGAGTTCTGTTCACAAACACAATTTACAAAATAATGGACAATGGTTCCTGAAGGTTGGGTAGTTTGCTGAGGACAATGGTCTGCAGCAAACTACCCAGCCTTCAGGAGAACAGTGACCACGACACCACACAACCCTGCCACAGCAACCTCTGCAAGACGTGCCAGATCATCGACACAGATGCCATCATCTCACATGAGAACATGATCCTCCAGGTACACAGTACACACACCTGCAACTCGGCCAACATTGTCTACCTGATACGCTGCAGGAAAGGATGTCCCGAGGCATGGTACACTGGGGAGACCATGCAGACACGACGACAACGGATGAATGAATACCACTCAACAATCACCAGACAAGACTGTTCTCTTCCTGTTGGGGAATACTTCAGCGGTCACGGGCATTCGGCCTCTGAACTTCAGGTAAGCATTCTCCAAGGCGGCCTTCACGACACACAACGCAGAGTCGCTGAGCAGAGACTGATAGCCAAGTTTCGCACACGTGAGGACAGCCTCAACCAGGATCTTGGGTTCATGTCACGCTATCTTTTACCCCCACGACTTGCCTGGACTTGCAAAATCCCACTAACTGTCCTGGCTGGAGACAATACACATCTCTTTAACCTGTGCTTAATGCTCTCTCCACTCACACTGTCTGTACCTTTAAAACATGATTATCTGTAAAGACTCACATTCCAACCATTATTTTGTAAATTGAATTTGTGTCTTTATATGCCCTGTTTGTGAAGAGAACTCCCACTTACCTGACAAAGGAGCAGCGCTCCAAAAGCTTGTGGCTTTTGCTAACAAAACCTGTTGGACTTTAACCTGGTGTTGTGAGACTTCTTACTGTAACTGAAAGCATACCAAAACACGGTTTTGTGCAGAATTTACAGCTGAGAAACAGGCCATTTGGCCCCACTGACCTATGCCAGTGTTTATGCTCCTCCAACCTCATGACAGTAACTCTCCATTCTTTTTTCCCATCACAATTTTGCTTTATTTTCATCATCAACCTCAGCGCTGAATGTTAATGATCCTTCAATTCTGAGACATCGAAGTAGATTCTACTACTACAACTACTACAACAGGAAAAACACATGAAATTGTCACTCGGGTCAATAGATTAACAATAGTCAAACTATTTGGAGGGCAAATGGATGCGTTTCCACACAATTGTGAATAGATCTGAAAACTTCTATTTAACCTGTGATCTTTGAACAAACCTTGTGACTAGCACAAAAATGGCTGAGATCCCAGCTCCACCTTCAGCTGGAATACATTATGTTTTGATTTTCACACAAAGACAACATTTATTTGTAAATAAGGATGTAAAGATTAGACAGACTGGCCATGGTAAATGCGCAGAGTTATGGGGATAGGACACAGGGGAGAGTGTGGGTGGGATGCTGTTTCAGAGAGTTGGTGCAGACTCAATAGGCTGAATGGTCTCTTTTTGCACTGTAGGGATTCTATTGTAGAATATGGACGAATAGGAGGACTAGGGACTGGCCCACAAATCATTCCACAATGTAGAAATGGTCACACAGTGAGATCAGTCACACTGGGGCAACAACACTGCCTCAGTGTCAGGGACCCAGGTTTGATGCCCAGCTTGGGTCACTATTTTGCGGAGTCTTCACATTCTCCCTGTGTCTGTGTGGGTTTCCTTTGGACACTCCGGTTTCTTCTCTCAGTCCAAACATGTGCGGGTTAGGTGGACTGGCCATGCTAAATTGCCCCCTAGTGTCAGTGAGACTAGCTAGGGTAAATGCATGGGGTTAAGTGGATGGAGCCTGGATGGGATTGTGGTCAGTGCAGATTCGATGGGCCGAATGGCCTCCTTCTGTACTGTATGATTTTGTGAGGGCAGCCTTGTTGGCAGAGCTGGACAGGGTTTGAAGCTGTGAGTGGAGGTGCGAGTATAACTACAGCAAGTAACTTTGTCCTTTAGGCGTCATGAGTGGAGCCACCATCTCAAACTGAGAAACATTCTCTCAGAATATAACTGATTGGATATTCTCAGCTCAGTTCAACGTACAAGAAATAGCAGGAATCAGCCATTTGATCCTTCCAACCTGCTCCAACATTCAGTGTGATCATGGTTGGTCTGACTGCGGCCTCAACTCCACTTTACTGCCTCTCTCCATAACCCTCATTTCCCTTGTAGATTAGTCATCTGTGTAATAATTGGTACATGCAGCAAACCTCCACAAGCACATTTTTTATGTGCAAGTAAAATCAATCGATTTAAAAAACAAGTTTCCAAATCAATGGTTCACGTGTGAAGCTGGAACACAGTTTTATGCATTTAGCTCCTCTTTTTAAAACTATTGCATTTACATAACCAGGTAGTTCTCATAACATGGTAAAAATATCTGGCCAGCGGGAGCCTGTCCGTCTTTTCCTGCTAAGCTGTCTTTTATTTCAATGTTCTTTATGGCAGCTTTTTGTCCTATAGGTGACATAGTGGTTAGCACTGCTGCCTCACAGCTCTATTTGATTCTTGGCTTGAGTCGCTGCGTGTGTGGAGTTTGCACATTTTCCCCTACCTGCGTGGGTTTCCTCCAGATGCTCTGGTTTCCTCCCACATTCTGAAAGACGTGTTGGTTAGGTGTATTAAATCATACTAAATTGTCCCTCAGAGTATACAAACAGGTGCTGGAGTGTGACGACTAGGGGATTTTTACAGTAACTTCATTACAGTGTTAATGTAATCCTACTTCTGACACAAATAAATAAACTTTAAAAACTTTATTGTATACCCTCTATGATATATTACTGAAGTATCTTGTTGTACCTATGTCACTCTTAATTACAGACAAATTTATTCTGAAAAAAATGAGTATTGGAACTACTGTGACAGTCAAGTGAGTTGGAGACATGGTGAGGCTCACAGTAAACAGACTATTTTACAGCAAAGTCTACGTACCCAGCGCACACAACATATTTAGACAGTCACTCAAATAAAAGCAGAATACTGCGGATGACAGAAATCTGAAATGTGAAAGGAAAATGCTGGATAAATTCAGCAGGTCTGGCAGCATCTGTGGAATGATTTAGAGTTAATATTTCAAGACCAAATGACCCTTCTACAGAACAGTTCTGTCAAAGGCTCATTTAGATCTGAAACGTTAACTCTGTTTCTCTCCACAGGTGCTGTCAGACCTACTGACTTTATTCAGCATTTCCTTTTTCACTTCTTTTTAAATAGTCTCCAGGAATGGATCGAGCAGAACTCGAGTGAAAACAAAGGCAAGTCTCCTGATAAGAGCAAGATTATTCCTCCAGCAAAACACAGTGGGTGGAAGAGAGTTTATAATATAAACAACGTGATGGGGGCCTATCCACTCATTTCCATTGTGGCAACACTTATATAAAGCCTTGGGCCTTGGCAAAGTTATTCTATAAACCTGCCTACGACACTCTTGCCAAACGAATGGCTCCCAGACTTCACTTTCACAGCAGATCACAAAGAAATAAGTGAAAAGTAACCGAAGCTGGGTGTAAACGTGGGAAAGCTTAAAATGAAACAATGATCATGCAGTTAGCTTTCTCTCTTACAGACACAATGCAAGCTTAAATTGCTGTGTCTCATCTCTTTCTCACTCTGTCTATAATTGACTTGTCAATTAAACAAAGTTGTAGTTCTCAGCTGCAAACTGAAACCAGCATTCATTTCAAGAGCCCAAGAGAATGACATCATGTAACCTAAAAAAACATAGATCAATGTTATATTTTACCTTTCAGGGTTTCTGGCCTTATAAAACAGTGCATGCTCTAACTTGTCACAAGTAATAATAGAGGAATTCACTAATGAAAGCCTTGCACTCATAGGCAGATCACCCTAGCTTTGGATGATAGCATAAAATGTTATCTTGAATCATCCATAGACAGTGCAGCAGGTTGGTTAGATTAAACTTGGCAACACATCCCCATTGCCACTTCCTTGTCAAAGCAAGTGCCATGAAGCTGTTCTCCTTCAGAAATTCCCAGGTAGAGATGTATGGGCCAGCACACTAGGCAACTGCGGACAGTCTGCTTTGGACATCTCGTCATTCACCGTTCTTCATTTCTCATCTTTTAATTAACTCCTCCATGTACAAAAGTGAAGGGAAACAACAAAGAACAGAGAAGGCATTTGGGTAACGATTTAGGAAGGGGCAGAACATACAACTGTAAGATTGCACCACCAGATGAAGCCAAAAAAGATTAAAAAGAAAAGCTGAAGGCCCTATATCTGAGTGTACATAATATTGATAACAAAAGGAATGAATCATTGGCACAGATAGAAATAAGTCTGTATGACTTAAGGCATTACAGAAATATGGGTGAAAGATGACCAAGGATGGCACCTGAATATTGAAGGTTTTTTGGCATATTGAAACCACAGGAAGCTAGCAAAAGGTGGCAGGACTATTCTGTTAATTAATTAATGCTATTAGATCAACACTGAGAGAAGACCTTAGCTTGAAAGAGCAAGATGAAGAAACAGTTTGGGTAAAATAGTTAAGGCTAGAAAATCACTTGTGGAGTAGCTTATAGGCCCCTCAGTAGTAGTTACATTGTAGGACAGAGCATACATGAAGAAATAAATGGGGTTTGTAAGAAAGGGGTGCTTACAAGTGGTGATGTGTCCATGAGCTTGCTCTTATACACATGGTTGCTATTGATTTAGGTGCTTGTTCAAATGAGTTTTGACAAATTGCTGCAGTGCATCTTGTAGATGGTACTGTGGCTTAGTGTCAGGTTTTGTTTTATAATTCCATTGTGAAATGCCTTAGGATGTTTTATTACATTCAACATAGAATATAAATATTTGTAGGGGTTGACAGGCAGCAGTTCATCTTCCTAGTTATCTACTCAGTGTATGTCATGTGTGGGGCCTATACTTCAACATTTCAATTAAAACACAAGCTGCACAAGCGCAGTTCCAGAATTTTTTCCTGGGAATGGACTGTATCATGTGGAATTTTGTCCTTACAAAAGGAGTAGTGAGAGACTAGACTTACAGCCAGTGTGCACTGCTGATGGATAAAGTGCATGTTTAAGATAGTGGATGCAATGCTAATCAAGCGGGCTGCTTGCCCTGCATGGATCAAGCTAATTAACTTTGGACTTGATGGGAATCCTTTGGAGGCCTCACAATCAAATAGTGAAACTGAGAATACAGCACTTTTGGTTATCGTGGACTTGCCCAGGTAGATCTGACAGGTCTGGCACATCAGAAATAATCACTATCAAACTTTGTTGCCATGCAAGAAAGAGCGATTTGTGCAATTATTCTGTCGCTGAACTTTGCAATATGCTGTCAGTTTCAAGACGCCACAATTCAGCATTAATAACCTTCTAGCCCTCCCCAAATTGTACGTTTTATCTCTTGGAAGGAGGTCCGTGCCTGTAATTTATCTTAGCGAAGTGTAGTTCTCTCTTTTCAGGCATTCAGTGCCAGAGTCAAACACTCCCAACACAAAGGATTAATCAGCCAGATACAGAGCGAAGCATTCTGCACTCCAGGTCAAAACTGTAGTTCAACCTTAACTTCAGAAAAGCTCTCTCTTTCTGCACAAGTGCAGCATGTTTCCTCTAATTTCCACACCAATGTTGAAGCAGGTCTGAAAGACATTATACCCATTTTGCACTATTTGCCAAGCTTGTGTAATCCTTAAAAGAGCCCCCCCCAAGCTTGTGTAATCGGCCTATATCCACTTGGATCGGGATTGAAGTTTCCCAAATGGCAGCAGGCAGAGGAGGATAGTTTCATCCCATCAGCCTGTGCAGTCGGGTCCCTGAGGTGAAAGATCAGTGTCCAACCCTGCCCTCAGAACCTAAATCAGGGGAAACTGAAAACTTGAGTACTTGAAACGTTTCTGGTTCAGGTGACTACAGCTTGTCTTACAAGGTCATTTGGACAAAACCCCCATATTCCATCGTGCAGGGCACTGTACAGGTACCTGTGGACACCTGGCCCAACCTGATACACTCTCACCTGGGTGTGCTGAGACAAGTGCTCGTTGTATTTCTCCTGGTTTTTGAATCCTCGGTCACAGGTGTCGCAGTAGTGCATGTACACTGGCTCCTTTTTCATTTTCTGTCATTGGAAATCAAATCAGAAAAATAAACGAGTTCAGTGCCTCACTCCATAATACAACATGATGACAACAAATCATTGCAGAGTTTGTCAGTTCAACCTCATGGCTCGTATTAGTCCTCCCATAAATGGGTAATGAAAATCACTGCTAATTACTGGAAAATTAAACAACCAAAGTAAAGCTACAGACTCTGGAATCCTGAACACTATAATAATTTACAGCAATGTTATTTTGTGTACTATACATCCCCTCACGTTAAAACGGACAACAGGGGGAGATGATCACCTCGAAATTTAGTTTCCCCCCCGCCACCCTTTTTACCTTCAGGCTACTCAGCTAACCACGGGGAAGGGGCAACAAACCTCCTTGCAATACTGAAAGCAACTCATGCTTGATTTAGTTGGTAGTAATTGCATATCTCAGAGTCAAACAGTTGAATGTTAAAAGCCCCACTTAAACAAAAGAATTAACACCTCAGTGAAAGCCTAAGGCTGCTGCACCATCACAGATGCAATCATGCAGATGTTAAACCAAAATCCATCTCCCTGTTAGTACACAATCCTCAATTCAAAGAGGAAGAGATGAGTGTTCCTGGTCAACATAACTCTTGCCACTAACAAGGCCAAAAACATTTTAGCTGCTAATTCATGTTTGTGGGACCTTTGCTTTGGCTGTCACAGCAGCCTACGTAGAAACAGAGAGTGCACTGCAAAGGTAATTCACTGAGAAAGGTCCTGAGGATGTGAAAATCACCAAACAAATGCAAGTTCTTCCTTATTTACTGTCCTGTATTGTTTTGGCCAATTGGATGGGCTTCAAGGCAAATCCAAACACACAAGGAAGAAAGGCATCACTCATTCCTAAAAACAAATAACCTACGCAAACATGCTGCAGGGTATAGCAAAGTTGAGATGTGAAATATCAATATTACCTTGTGTTTTCTGAAATCATACTGGTTGGTATTTGGAGACCATTGGGTTGAAGCTTGCTGGTTAGGCCACTTCTGATCATGGTTACCTGGTTTGATTTACAAATAGGTGGGATGGGGAGGTGAGGGGGGGGGGGAGTGGTATTGGGGGTCAAAGAGATAATAAAAATAGTTAGGCCCCTATATTGGTATGAACACAGCTGTAATAAATCCAAAACTCAAGCCAACCATGATAATGGATTCTTCAATAAAGTATGATGTGAAGACGCCAATGTTGGACTGGGGTGGATACAGTAAGAGATTCACCTGACGAAGGAGCACTGCTCCAAAAGTTTCCAAATAGACCTGTTGGACTTTAGTCTGGTGTTGTGAGACTTCTTACTGTCTTCAATAAAGCAGCTTGGTTAATAGGATCCACTGCACACAGAGTAGAAATCACGAACTTATTGTTGGAGGTTCAATCACATCTACTCTGAATCTTTAAATAAATATTCTCGTGGACAAAAGTGGAGGAGGGGTTTTATGATTTTTGAGAGTTGCTTGTTTCATGTTTTATCATTTCTGCACACCCAGGCCAGGAGCTATCAATCATTCCTCACTTTGTGGTGGTCAAAATTTGCACCTGACAGTATTGGCTCAGAAGATTTTGGATTTAAAGATTTTGGAACAATCCATGTGCTCGTTCAACTGCGTAAATGATTTGAAACCGTGCAGGTGCGTTTTATTACTGCCACAGTTGTGACAAGACACGAAAACCATTACCCGTTAAAACCAAGTGACAAATGCTTGGACGCTCCTGTTATGTTGCCCATTTGACAGTGTTGTGCACATACAGCTTGTGTACACTTCACTTTTACATCATTCGCACCTCACCAATCACATTCACTGCATCCAATAGATCACAAAGAAGAATGTTTATTTTCAAAGCCACATTATTGAAGAAATATGTGCAGATCTGTGGCATTGCTCAGTCAGAGGAGAGAAAGAGGGAAAGTGACAAAAAGAGCACATATGAAAAAATATGCTTTTTACGCAAGATATATACTTCAGATAGAGCTTCTATAACAACAAAATACTGTGGATGCTGGAAATTAGAAATAAAGAGAGAAAATGCTGGATGGACTCAGGAGATCAGACAGCATCTGTGGAGAAAGAAATGGAATTAATGCTTTGGGTCCTTATGACTCTTCTTTAGAGCTGCTCAGACAGCATTAAAGGATGCATGGGGGGGTGAAAACACTACGGTAACTAAGCATGATGCTACAGGAAGTGTACACTCTCAGCAAAACATCTACAGAATCAAATGTAGATTAGATGTGTGTCAATCTATTACATACGGGTTGATATACTTCATTGTGAACAACAAATAACTACCTAACCCAGTAACTGGAAGAAGCACTCTGATCCAAGGGCTGTTAATATTTAGAAACAACTTATTCAAACGTCCCTTGTCCCTTTTAATGCAAGAACAGCAGCTTTAATTGTGGAGAGTTTCCATTAATCTACTGAATTATAATCAAAAATTAGCCACTATTAAATAAACATTCCTGAGTCCAGGATCTGAAGGATCCCTGTGCAGAGACTGTAATTGCTTGCTCCAATTTAAAGGCACTGGTTTATGGAGAGGTGACTATTGAGTGCAGTGTGAATCAGTTGATTCGAAGCCTTCTGTGACCAGTGGGAGTCAGAATGGATAGACTGCCTTTTAAAGACAGTTTTAATGACTATTATTTGGAATTCTTGCTTCCAGGTGTTATTTTGCTTAGGCTGTCCATTCAGCATTCAGCCTTTGGTGGTGTCCTCCCTCTGTGGGACATGGATAGTCTGTGTAGTTTCTAGTCTAAACAAGAAATTTCTAGTCTAAACAAGAAACATTTACATCTTAACACCAGCACACAAACTCCATCCAGCAGATAGAATAACTTGGGTCCAGATGTTACCACCTGCTTAAGTGCAACACATGTGGCACTTGCATAGGATGAGCTCCTGACAAGGCTGATCTTGGTCCTGACTTAGCCCCACAAGCACAGCTGCCTTTGACCACAGGCCCATGTGTGGTTTTATTTATAAGTGCCTGGTTGATCAGGGAATTACACCACCTGGGGTCAACTAACACGCTCGTGCATGCACAGACACTTCAGTCACAGAATGGTTTTTTGCAAACAACATTGTTTACAAAAGCAAAGAAAAGCTAATCCTACACAAATATATTTCTTCAACATACTGGACATAATTTCCAACTGCAACCTAACTAAAGGGTGTGCATATGTTTAGCGTAACCACGTTGCTTTTGTACTCAAATACTCTTTTACAAAATCTAGGATCAAATATATGCTTTTAAAGGGAAGAGTTTCATTAATTTATCACGTGAACTCCTGTATCTGAACTTGCAAGATTCACTGCTGCTTTAACATTTTAGCTTTTAGTCAGTGTTCTCTCCAATATGCAAACTTTGTCCCCTTCTATCAGACCTATCCACTAAATCATGCGCCTGTTCGGGTACACCGAGGGAGAATTTAGCTTGGCTGATGCATCTAACCAGCATGTTTTTCGGACTGTGGGAGGAAACTCACACAGACACAGGAAAAAAGTGCAGACTCTACAGATATTGATCCAAGCTGGGAATCAAACCTGGGTCCCTGGCAGCCGTGTTAACCACTTTGCCGTCATGCTGCCTCATTTCATTTGGCTGGGGAAGCAGTGCAAAGTTTAACAATTGATTCAAAGGCTTCAATTGACTCAGCATAGTCATGATGCCACCAGAACGGATCTCAGTGCAGAAGTTCGGCATGTGAGCAATGGTCTGATTTGGATGGTCTCATCATAATTTGTTCCTCATGTTCCATTTGTGGAGTAACTGGCCACATCTGCCTGGCTCGTCTTCAAGCGGTTGAAGGATGTCCAGATTTTCCATGGAACGTTGAAATCTGGCACTTCACCACTCGGGTCAGTTAGCAGATTGCAGTTTATGAGCTTTGTACTCAAACAGCAGGTGTGCCATCACGAATTGAGGTTGTCATCAGTTTGCAGGGTCGTTGTGTGTGTCCCTGCAGGAGCCAAGGGATTGCAAACAGGTGAGAGAATCTTTTGACAGTGTTTCATTAACTGTTAGCCTGATACAGAAGTTTTTTAAAAAATTCAAGGCTTGATATCAGCATCACTGGAAAAGTCAGCATTAATTGCCCATTCCTAACCAGCCTCAAGGAATTGGTGGTGAGCCTCCCTGAAAACAACTGACTGGCTTGCTGGGTCACTTCAGAGGACAACCTGGTATCATTTACATTGCGGCATTGGAGTCACGTACAAGCCAGACTGGGGAAGAATGACAGATTTCCTTCCCCAAAGAACATTAGTGAACCAGATGAGATTTTGCAACAGTCCAGTAGTTGTATGGTCATTATTACTGAAATTAGCTTTTAAATCCAGATTCAATTTAAATTCCCCAGCTGCTGTGTGAGGTTTGCACTCAGTCAGGAAGAGTGATCCAGATACTCGAGATTACTAGTCTGGTAATTTGACCACTTTGATACTGTATCCCTAAATCCAGATCATGTATACAAGAGAGCAATGAGTCCTGGAGGACGTCATTGTTGATGTGGAAACCAAGATAGAGTCCATATTCTCAACTTGCGCTAAGGACGCAGACCAGCTGCAAAACTCTGCCAAGCAGATGAGACAAAGGAACTACACCATCTACCTGCACACCAAGAACAGAAAACTTGAGAAACTCAGCATCACCACCAGCAGCAACCAAACCTCCCCCGGTACCACAGTAGAAAACAGTACCACAGCAGGGAAGTCCATCGTCAACTTGTTGTACTACACACTTCAATCAGATGAAATTGAAGAAGTTCTCAGCCGAGGGCTCAATTTCTGGCCCACCACCAAAATAGACCCCATCAGTCTCACAGCAGACACAGAGGAATTCATTAGGCAAATAAGGCTGCAGGAGTCCTTCCACAAACCCCAAGAGGCCAACAGCGAACACAATGAGACAGCCAATGAATCGGAACAGCCGACAGAGGAGATCCACTGTGCAGCAATCGAAGAGGAAAGAGTCGAATTGGACTCCTCTGGAAGGCTGCTGCCCTCGACTCGACACGTATGCCCTAGCCATCAGGATGTGCGTCAACACCAAATTCATCAGCCGAGCTCACAAGACATCCCCGAGCATCGCACAATGCAAAGCCATCCATGCTCTCAAGACCAACCGCAACATTGTCATCAAACCAGCAGACAAAGGAGGGGCCATCGTCATACTGAACAGAACGGATTACTGTAAAGAAGTATACCGTCAACTGAACAACGGGGAACACTACAGACAGTCACCTGAAGATCCGACCAAAGAACACACCCATCAACTCAACAGACTGATCAAGACCTTTGATCCGGACCTTCAGAGCACCCTCCATACTCTTATTCCACGTACTCCCCACATTGGAGATTTCTACTGCCTCCCGAAGATACACAAGTTCAGTGGGACCCTGTGTGAGAACCTCTCCAACTACGTTGAGGGCATCCTGAAACCCATTGTACAAAGAATCCCCAGCTTTTGTCGCAACACTACGGACTTCCTACAGAAACTCAGCACACATGGAGCAGTTGAACCCGGAGCGCTCCTTGTCATAATGGATGTCTCGGCACTCTGCAGCAGCATCCCCCATTGACTATGGTATTGCTTCAACTGCCTCAAGTCAACGCCGACAATTGCCAGTTTCCACATGCAATTTTACAACTCATCCTCTTCATCCTGGACCACAATGTCTTCACCTTAAACAACCAGTTCTTCATCTAGACACACAGAACAGCCATGGGAACCAAATTCGCACCTCAGTATGCCAACATCTTCATGCACAGGTTCGAACAAGACCTCTTCACCACACAGGACCTTCAACCGATGCTATATACTCGATACATCTATGACATTGTTCACCATGAGTCCAATGGAAGAAAGTCACTGAAACAAATATATGATGACATCAACAAGCTCCATCCCACCATCAGACTCACCATGGACTACTTTCCGGAATCGGTTGCATTCTTGGACACACGCTTCTCCATCAAGGACGGTCACCTCAGCACTCCACTGTACCACAAGCCCATGGATAACCTCACAATGCTCCACTTTTTCAGCTTCCACCCTAAAGACATTAAAGAAGCCATCTCCTACGGACACACAGGATCTGCTCAGGTCACCGCCAGATGCTGAAAGATGCCCTCGTAAGAACAGGATATGGCGCTCGACTCATCGATCGACAGTTTTGATGTGCTATAGTGAAAAATTGCACAACTTCCTCAGAAGACAAACACAGGATATGGCGGACAAAGTACCCTTTGTTGTCCAGTAGTTCCGCAGAGTGGAGAAGCAATGACATCTTCTCCAGAGCCTTCAACATGTCATTGATGAAGACGAACATCTCGTCAAGGCCATTCCCACACCCCACTTCTTGCCTTCAAACAACTGCACAACCTCAAATAGATCACTGTTCACAGCAAACTACCCAGCCTTCAGGAGAGCAGTGACCACAGCACCATACAACCCTGCTATAGCTGGATCATCGACACGGATGCCATCATCTCATGTTCAGAACATTATCCACCACGTGCACAGTACATACGCTTGCAACACAGCCAATGTTGTCCATCTGATACGCTGCAGGAAAGGATGTTGCGAGGCATGGTACATTGGGGAGACTGTGCAGATGCTACGACAAATGGATGACTGAACACCGCTCAACAATCACCAAGCAAGAGTGTTCTCTTCCAGTTGGGGAACATTTCAGCAGTCACGGGCATTCGGCCTCTGATCTTTGGGTATGCATTCTACAAGGCGGCCTTCATGATACACGACAATGCAGAGTCTCTGAGCAGAGACTGATAGCCAAGCTCCGCACACATGAGGACGGCCTCAACCAGGATCTTGGGTTCATGTCACGCTATCTGTAACCCTCACGATTTGCCTGGGCTTGCAAAATCTTACTAACTGCCCTGTCTGGAGACAATACACAGCTCCTTAACCTTTGCTCAATGCTCTCTCCATTCACATTGTCTGTATATTTAAGACTTAATTACCTGTAAAGACTTGCATTCCAACCATTATTTTGTAAATGGAGTTTGTACAAAGAACAAAAACAGCCTGGGAAACAGGCCCTTCAGCCCAATGAGCCCGCGCCGCCATTTTAATATTACCAGTCCCCCCCTCCACCCATGACCCCTATCTACTGTTTTTATTGGCAATCCACATTGAGAGAAACTAACTTAGGGACAATTCATTCCTATCAGCCTAATAGCACATCTTTGGGGTATGGGAGGAAACCGGAGCACCCAGAGAAAACCCACGCAAGCACAGGGAGAATGCGCAAACTCCCACAGACACTGGCCCAAATCCACATGTCTGCACAGCAAACAGTGATAGTCACTGAGCTGTCATGTTGCCCAGCATCTGGTCCAGTTTAAGCACACACTAACGACATGAAGCACTAGGCCAATCTCGAACATTCAAGAGCAGCCCCAAGTACGACCCATTGTGTGTATGCCCCTCGTTGGACAACATGGCGGACTGACTTAAAACCTGTGAATTAAAAGAGAAAAAACCTTATTATCATCCCAAATCCTTTTCCATTACCAGGGTCGTCCCACTGTTTATGAACTTTATTTAAAACAATCTCCTATATCCTCCCATCTCCAACCCACTCATGTGCCTAAGTTACTCTTAAACAAATCTAGCGTGCCTGCCTCCACCACCTTACTTGGCAGAGCATTCCATACCCCCACTACCCTCTGTGTGAAAAACCTCCCTCTAATATCTGTTATACCTCTCCCCCCTCAAATCCTTATCCTTATATGCCCTGTTTGTGAGCAGAACTCTCAATTACCTGACAAAGGAGCAGCGCTCCAAAAGCTAGTGGCTTTTGCTACCAAATAAACCTGTTGGACTTTAACCTGGTGTTCAGACTTATTACAATGTCATTGTTGACAGTATTGCACCTGGGATATAATTGTCTCCTGTGGTTCCCAGCACACTTTTCTAAACTACCATGAGTGTCAAACTTTTCTGCAATAAAATAATGGATGTTAACTGTGGAAGTACAGGTGGGTGGAGGTGTGAGAAGGTTACTGGTGACCATAAGGGCAGGAATGGGCAGGGGGATGGTTTGAAGCAAGACTTCCAATTTACCTTGTTGGAATCATATAGAATGCCTACAGTACAGAAGGAGGCCATTTGGCCCATCAGGTCTGCACTGACTGTCCAACAGAACATCTTATCGGGCCAAGCCCCTCCCCCACCCTATCGTCATAATCCCATGTATTTACTTTGTTAATCCCCCTAATTTACACATCTTGGGACACAAAAGGCAAATTTGGCCAATCCACTTAACCTGCAAGCCTTTGGAATGTGGGAGGAAACCAAGCACCTGGAGGAAACCCACTCAGAGACGGGGAGAACGTGCAACTCAACACAGTCACCCAAAGCTGAAATCAAACCCAAGTCCCAGACGCTGTGGGGCAGCAGTGCTAATCATTGTGCCACCGTGCTGCTCAGTTGCAGAATCACAACATTGTCATCTCTCAACTGGGCAGCTCATAAACACGCAGTCCCATTCAAACTTGCTCGTGCTGTCCAAAAATTACGGGGACCCCTTAAGGGATGAGGGACAGTCATTGATAACACGGGAGATTTGGTCAGACACATATATCTCTTTCTCACAGAAACATAACTCCAATTCATATGTTACCCTGGGGGTGGCTGATGTGCTGCCAGGCCTGTAACCAGGATGAGTGCTGCTGCTGCTGCTGCTGTTGTTGCTGTTGCTGGGCCCCCATCCCCCAGGGCGGCCGCCACCAGGGCGTCGCACCCCCATTCCACAGAGGTGGCTGCCATGTCACAGGCGGTGGCGGCGGCAAGAAAACCGGAGGCCGCAGCGCTTGAAAGGGAGGGTTGAAAACTGGTGGCGGGTAATATCCCTGCTGATCCATCCTGACCCAAGCCAGCGAGCTGTTCAAAGTTACCGTCGCGCCAACCCTTCAGCCATGTGCCGGCGCTTTCTTTAGGCGTCACGCCGCGCCCGCATCGCCAGCCTCCCAGGCGTAGGGGGCGCAGCACTGGGAGGACCAGGGCGTAGACTTAGGTGCACACCATCTTGCGGCTCGCCGACGGTCATTGTTGTGAGTGAAGCAGAAGTGAAGCTGTCAGCGTCTCCGAGCCGATGTCGGTTTTAAACGAGAATCCAATAAGTACTGATTTTATTGTCTGTTAAATTGTAAATGTCGTTGGCGGTTGGTGACACTTCAGCGGCCGCGGCTCGGAGGGGGAGGGCAGAGGGGAGTGCGGGAAGCTGCAGTGCGCCATGTCGGAGGAGGAGGCGCCGATGATCGGGCCCGCGCTGCCGCCCGGCTACCGGACAGCGCGAGGACACCAGGAGCTCGGGGACAGGCGGCCCCCCGCGGCCCTGGACCACACAGGTGGGCGCGCATTCCCCCCGCCTCCCCCCTCATCCCGGCGCCGCAGCGTTCTGACCGGGAGCCCCCCCTCCCCCCCCCCCCCCCCCCCAGCCACCCCCAGCCATCCCTCCCCCACCCCCAGCCATCCCTCCGGGCCCCCCCCACCGCACCGCGAAACCTCGAGGATCCCCCACCCCCCATCCCGGAACCCCGAGGATCCCCCACCCCGGAGCCCCGAGGATCCCCCACCCCGGAACCCCCAGGATCCCCCACCCCGGAACCCCGAGGATCCCCCACCCCGGAACCCCGAGGATCCCCCACCCCGGAACCCCGAGGATCCCCCACCCCCCGGAACCCCGAGGATCCCCCACCCCCCGGAACCCCGAGGATCCCCCACCCCCCGGAACCCCGAGGATCCCCCACCCCCCGGAACCCCGAGGATCCCCCACCCCCCGGAACCCCGAGGATCCCCCACCCCCCGGAACCCCGAGGATCCCCCACCCCCCGGAACCCCGAGGATCCCCCACCCCCCGGAACCCCGAGGATCCCCCACCCCCCGGAACCCCGAGGATCCCCCACCCCCCGGAACCCCGAGGATCCCCCACCCCCCGGAACCCCGAGGATCCCCCACCCCCCGGAACCCCGAGGATCCCCCACCCCCCGGAACCCCGAGGATCCCCCACCCCCCGGAACCCCCAGGATCCCCCACCCCCCGGAACCCCGAGGATCCCCCACCCCCCGGAACCCCGAGGATCCCCCACCCCCCGGAACCCCGAGGATCCCCCACCCCCCGGAACCCCGAGGATCCCCCACCCCCCGGAACCCCGAGGATCCCCCACCCCCCGGAACCCCGAGGATCCCCCACCCCCCGGAACCCCGAGGATCCCCCACCCCCCGGAACCCCGAGGATCCCCCACCCCCCGGAACCCCGAGGATCCCCCACCCCCCGGAACCCCGAGGATCCCCCACCCCCCGGAACCCCGAGGATCCCCCACCCCCCGGAACCCCCAGGATCCCCCACCCCCCGGAACCCCGAGGATCCCCCACCCCCCGGAACCCCCAGGATCCCCCACCCCCCGGAACCCCCAGGATCCCCCACCCCCCGGAACCCCCAGGATCCCCCACCCCCCGGAACCCCGAGGATCCCCCACCCCCCGGAACCCCGAGGATCCCCCACCCCCCGGAACCCCGAGGATCCCCCACCCCCCGGAACCCCGAGGATCCCCCACCCCCCGGAACCCCGAGGATCCCCCACCCCCCGGAACCCCGAGGATCCCCCACCCCCCGGAACCCCGAGGATCCCCCACCCCCCGGAACCCCGAGGATCCCCCACCCCCCGGAACCCCGAGGATCCCCCACCCCCCGGAACCCCGAGGATCCCCCACCCCCCGGAACCCCGAGGATCCCCCACCCCCCGGAACCCCGAGGATCCCCCACCCCCCGGAACCCCGAGGATCCCCCACCCCCCGGAACCCCGAGGATCCCCCACCCCCCGGAACCCCCAGGATCCCCCACCCCCCGGAACCCCGAGGATCCCCCACCCCCCGGAACCCCGAGGATCCCCCACCCCCCGGAACCCCGAGGATCCCCCACCCCCCGGAACCCCGAGGATCCCCCACCCCCCGGAACCCCGAGGATCCCCCACCCCCCGGAACCCCGAGGATCCCCCACCCCCCGGAACCCCGAGGATCCCCCACCCCCCGGAACCCCGAGGATCCCCCACCCCCCGGAACCCCGAGGATCCCCCACCCCCCGGAACCCCGAGGATCCCCCACCCCCCGGAACCCCGAGGATCCCCCACCCCCCGGAACCCCGAGGATCCCCCACCCCCCGGAACCCCGAGGATCCCCCACCCCCCGGAACCCCGAGGATCCCCCACCCCCCGGAACCCCGAGGATCCCCCACCCCCCGGAACCCCGAGGATCCCCCACCCCCCGGAACCCCGAGGATCCCCCACCCCCCGGAACCCCGAGGATCCCCCACCCCCCGGAACCCCGAGGATCCCCCACCCCCCGGAACCCCGAGGATCCCCCACCCCCCGGAACCCCGAGGATCCCCCACCCCCCGGAACCCCGAGGATCCCCCACCCCCCGGAACCCCGAGGATCCCCCACCCCCCGGAACCCCGAGGATCCCCCACCCCCCGGAACCCCCAGGACCCCCCCCCCCCCCCCCATCTCTAGAACCTTGAGTATCCCGTTATTGTCTTATCTACCAGTTCCCTTTCGAATGTTATTGTTCAATCCAGCATCTTTTCAGACAGAAGATTGTGTTCTTTGGTTACAGGCCCTCCAGTGAGTGGAAGCAGTTGAGTTATACAGTACAGAAGCGGCCCTTCAGCCCATCAAGTCTGCACTGACAAAGCTACACTAAATCCACATCAATCCCACTTTGCAGCACTTGGCCCATCGTGTTGAGTGTTACGACATTTCAAATGTTCAGCTCCAGGCAACATCCTGGTGAATCTCCTCTCCAGTGCAGTTGCATTTTTTCTATAGTGAGGCGACCAGACCTGCACATGGTACTCCAGTTGTGGCCTCACCAAAGTTTCTCCCTATCTGTTCAGCCCTTACAGGTGTTAATCCTGGGCGTAACCCTGTATATTTCCTAATAGGTGGGTATTAGGCACCAAGGCAATGTTGAATGAAGACATCAATTTTCTTTGCCGAACAAACTTTAAAGATTTCAGTAGATTATAACAACAATCTGACAGCCTTGTGAGTCATTTCTATTTCTACTGACTTTCTATTTTCAGGACCTTAAACTTATATGATCAAATGATATTTGAACATGAGTTCTTTGAATTATTGACATAGTCATTCCACTACCAAACCCTGTTAAGCCCTAGTAAATAGCCTTTGATAAAGAAAATTTGCTCATCCATTTTATCTTTTCTTCTGGGTTCTTTTTCCTGTTAGGCTGCTAGAAAAGTCAGGTAAGTTGCTGGTCACAAGTATAGGTGCGAGGTTTGAACCTCCAACTTTAGGAGTAAGAACTCTGGGGTCACTGATGGCTATACTTAATTACAATATTTTATCCTGGTATATGAGGGTATTCTTTGTTTCAACATTATGTTTCAACAGTTGCAGGACCAGCATTGCCGCCAGGATTTCAGGCAAGCAAGAGCTCAGACGGTTCGGGTGATGAGGAAGGCAGTATTCACTGCACTGACGAGAGGCAGCAAAGCTCACCGCTGGAATTGAGGAAATCTGTTGACTCATCTATTGAGGAATGTAATGGCAAGGCAGGAGTCAGGTAAACATGTGCTGATTGATCAAGAGATCTGACTATGTTGGTTGTGCATGCTTATTCATAGCAGACTCCATTGAGTTTGTGGCAATGGTGCTGTTGCCTATGTTGATTGTATGGTTATGGCCCTTCGCAGTGGCAATGCCGATTGTGTAGTGGGTTTTTTGTTCATTCGTGGATTGTGGACTTTTCCAGTAAGGCCATGCCTAGAGAAGATGGTGAGCTACCTTTTTTAATCACTCCAGTACAAGTTCCAGGATTTTGACCCAGTGACAGTGAAGGAACAGCAATATTGTTCCATGTCAAGATGGTGTATGGCTTAGAGGGGAATATGCAAATGGTGGTGTTCCCATCCTGCTGCTCTTGTCTTTCTAAGTGATAAAGGTTGCAGGTTTGGAAGGTGCTGTTGAAGCAGACTCAGTGAGTTACAGCAATGGATGTAATGTAGATGATAAAAACTGCTGCCGCTGTGTGCTGATGGTGGATGGGAAGACCGGTCATGTGGACTGTTTTGTCCTCGATGGTGTTGAGCTTCCTGTGTTTTTGGAATTGCATTCATACAGGCAAGTGGAGAATATTCCGTCGCATTCCTGACTTGTGCCTTGTAGGTGGATGCAGTTTGGGGAATTAGGGGCTGCTCTTTGCAGAATCACCAGCCTCTGACCTGCTGTTGTAGCCACAGTATTTATATGGCTGGTCCTGTTGCTTTCTGGTTAATTCCCCCAAAATTTCATTGTAAGGGGTTCAGCATTTGTAATGCCATTAAATGTCAAGGAGAAATGGTTAGATTCTCCCTTTTCGGAGATGGTCATTGCCTGTCTGTTGTGTGGTGCGAATGTTACCACTTGCTATTTGTCAGCCCAAGCCTGGATTGTCCAGGTTTTGCTGCATATGATATCTGAACAGCTTCATCACCTGGAAAGTTGCAAATTAAACTGAACATTGCGCAACCAGTATCCCCGCCTCTAAGCTTATGTTAGAAGGAAGATCATTGATAAAGCAGCTAAAGATGGTTGGGCTTAGGGCACTTCCCTGAGGAACTCCTGGCACTGAACTGATTGATCTCTAGAAGCCAATTTCTGTTAGTATGACTCATAACAGTGGAGTGTTTTGCCCCTGATTCCCACCGACTCCAGTTTTCTGAGGGCTCATTAATGCCCCACTTGGTCAAATATTCCCTTTTATGTCAAGGCAGTCATCCTCAACTCATCTCTTGTGTTCAGCTCTTTGGTTCAAATATGAACAAAAGGCTGTAATGAGATTGGGGCCTGGTGGTCTTGGTAGAACCCAATCTGAGCTTCGGTGTTCAGAACCATAAAATCCCTACAATGCAGAAGACAGCCATTTGGCCCATTGAGGCTATACTGACAACAATCCCACCCAGTCCCTATCCCCATAACCCCAAGTATTTACTTTGCTAATCCCCCTAACACTAAGGGGCACTTTATCATGGCCAATCAACCTAACCCGCACATCTTTGGGCTTGTGAGAGGAAATCAGAGCACTTGGAGGAAACCCACATAGACATGGGGAGAGGATGCAAACTCTGCATAGACAATGACCCAAACCGGAAATTGAACCTGAATCCTGGCACTGTGAGACAGCAGTGCTATGCACTTTGCCATTGTGTTGCTGTACTGTTGTCAGCTGTCCCTCAGTTTGAGGATAACATTGACTCGGGGTCATGAGTTTTTGCCATGGATCTTCAAGTACTGAACAGGCTGAATCTTGACCTGCAGATCTTTGGACACATGGAGCAGTATATCCTGCAAGGTAGTGGGCTCTGGATGCAGGATTTGCTTCCTTTTTCTTTCCTTCCCTCCTGCTGCTGTGCACCATTATTTAAGGCACTTGAACTCTAAGAGTGATGCAACTTGATGAACTAGTTGTTGGTAGCACAGTGAATGTCATTTCCATCACTTGATTATCGAGAATAAACAGATGGGAGTTGGACTTGTTCTGCTTTTTGTGTACAGGTAATTTTCCACATTGGTGGGTAGATACCAGTGTTGTAGATGTTGAAACAGCTTGGCTAGTGCCTCAGCAAGTTCTGGAGCATGAGTCTTCAGTACTATTCCCTCACTATTGACAGGGCTCATAACCTGTGCGGTATCCAGTGCCTTTAGCTGTTTATTGATTTCTGTGGAGTGAGTTGAATTGGCTGAAGACTGACATCTGTGATGCTGAGGACCTCTGGAGGAGGCCAAGCTGAATCATCCGCTTGGTTGCAAATACCCTTGTCTTTTGTACTGATGTGTTGGGCCCCACTATCATTGAGGATGGGGATCTTCCTCCAGTGAGTTGTTGAATTTTCCATCACCATTCACAACTGGATGAGCAGAGCTTAGATTTGATCTGTGCATTGTGGGATTGCAGAGTTCTGTCCAAAGCATGTTCTTTCTACTATTTAACATATAGTCTTGTGTGGTAGGTTCATCAGTTTGGTATCTCTTTTCCAAATAAGTCTGGTGCTGCTCCTGGCGTGTTCTGCTACATTATTCAATCCCTTGGCTTGGTGACAATAGTGGAGTGAGGAATATGCTGGATATTGAGGTCACAGGTTGTGTGATGGAATAATTTCTCCTTCAGCCAATGGCTCAGTGTGCCTGGTGGATGCACAATTTTGAGTTGCTGGATCTGTTCAAAGTCCGTCCTGTTTAGCACGGCAGTAGTGCCACACAGCACAATGGAAGATGCCCTCCGGAGGGAAAAAAAGAACGATTTATATAGGACCACTGGATGTCTCAAAGCTCTTCATAGCCAAGGGGGACCTTTGGAAGCCTAGTCACAGTTGTAATGTTGGAAATAGGTTCGCCAAATTATGCTGAGCAAGCTCTCACAAACAACAGTGTAGTGAGCACTTAATCTGTATTTATGTGATATTAAGGGATAAATGTAAAAGGGATAACTCCCACCCTTCTTTGAAATACTACCTTGAGATCTCACCGAACAAGCAAATGGGCCCATGGTTTAATATCACATCTGGAATGCAGCGCCTCCGACAATGTAGCTCTTCCTCGGCACTGTGCTCGAGTGTCAATGTAAATTTTTGTGCTGAAGTCTGGAGAGGAACATGAATCTGCAACCTTAGAGTTCAGAGGCAAGAGTGCTATTCACTGAACCATGGCTGACACACAAAACTACTGTTCTTGGTCCTTACTAAGACCACCATGGATAGTTGCATCTGCTATAAGTAGATAGGTCTAGTTGGTATTTCCCTACTTGTTGGTTCTCTCACTACTTGTCACGGGCGTAGTCTAGCAAATATGTTCCTCAGGGCTTGCGCAGCTTGGTCAGTTACAGTGATATTGTCAGTGGCAATAGATGTGGAAGATGGTAATCAGCAAGAGATTTGCTTGCCAATGTTTGACCTGGCTGATCATACCGTCTGCAGGGAGATGGGTTGAGCGTGTGGGGCTGACGGCTCTTTGGGGCCGGAAGCGCTTTGGGGCTGTGGGTGTGCGGGGCTGACGGTTCTGCGTGTGTTATGTGGCTGATTTCATGGTGATGTTGTCTTTTTTCTCTTAATCAGCAAGCAACCTGCTGTTCCCCAGGACGAAGATGATGATGATGGGGACGATGGATTTTTTGGTCCTGCTCTTCCCCCAGGTTTTCCAAAACGAGAGCAATCGCCTGAACGGTAATCATAGAATCATAGAATCTATAATATAATATAATAGGTAAAAGGGATATAATGTGCCTGTATATTAAATGGAAGTATTGCAGTTGTTGTCTGAATAATAATTCATATCCACTGCTTGTCAACCGCAACCTGGAAGTTATAAAATGCTTCTGGAGGCATATTGGAATGTGTTTCAATCGGGGACACTGTAATAGTACATAATGTTATCTCCAATCGCAATGGGATCTTGATCATTTGGGCCAGTGGGCTGACGAATGGCAGATGGAGTTTAATTTAGACAAATGTGAGGTGATGCATTTTCATAGATTGAACCAGGGCAAGACTTACTCAGTTAATGGTAATGTGTTAGGGAGAGTTACAGAACAAAGATATCTAGTGGTACATGTTCATAGCTCCTTGAAAGTGGAGTCACAGGTGGACAGAGTGGCGAAGAAGGCATTCGGCATGCTTGGTTTCAAGGGTCAAACATTGAATACAGGAGTTGGAATGTCTTGTTGAAGTTGTACAAGACGTTGGTAAGGCCACACTTGGAATACTATGTGCAATTCTGGTCATCCTATTATAGAAAGGATATTATTAAACTAGAAAGAGTGCAGAAAAGATTTACTAAGATACTACTGGAACTTGATGGATTGAGTTATAAGGAGAGGCTGGATAGACTGGGACTTTCTTCTCTGGAGTGTAGGAGGCTGAGGGGTGATGTTATGGAGGTCTATAAAATAATGAGAGGCATAGATCAGCTATCATAGAACCCTACAGTGCAGAAAGAGGCCCTTCGGCCCATCGAGTTTGCACCGAACACAATCCCACCCAGGCCCTACCCCCATATCCCTACATATTAAACCCACTAATCCCTCTAACTTACGCATCCCTGGAAACTGAGGGGCAATTTCTTAGCATGGCCAATCAACCTAACCCCCACATCTTTGGACTGTGGGAGGAAACCTGAGTACCCGGAGGAAACCCCCAAGCAGACACGAGGAGAATGTGCAAACTGCACACAGACAGTGACCCGAGCCGGGAATCGAACCCAGGACCCTGGAGCTGTGAAGCAGCAGTGCTGCTGTGCCGCTTAGATAGTCAATATCTTTTCCCAAAGATAGGGGAGTCTAAAACTAGAGGGCATAGGTTTAAGGTGAGAGAGGAGAGATACAAAAGTGTCCAGAGGGGCAATCTTTTCACACATGGTGGTGAGTGTCTGGAATAAGTAGGTAGTAGTAGAGGCGGGTACAATTTTGTCTTTTAAACATTTAGATAGTTACATGGGTACGATGGGCATAGAGGGATATGGGCCAAATGTGGGCAATTGGGATTAGCTTAGGGGTTTTAAAAAAAAGGTGGCATAGACAAGTTGGGCCAAAGGGCCTGTTTCTATGCTGTAAACCTCTATATATCATTAAAGAAGCTGTTATTTTGCTCTTGTTTTTCAGATTCAGTTCATTATCTCTCAGACACTGCAATCTTTCTGCCACCAGAGGCCCCCAACACCAACTTTCTTGTATTTCCACGAGCTTCCAGATCCAAATCTGACAGGCTGGAAGGTTGAATCTTTTTGGGTCATTTCTGACTCTGGTGTATCAACATTCATATCACAAAGCAGGCAATGATTTTAAAAATGGCCTATCCTAACTCAGGATCTGTGTCTCAGATTGAAAGAAAAACAGTCTTTGATTCAAATAACAGCTTTCTAAACTTGGGACACCTCAAAGCACTTCTTTGCATTGAATATTATCTGTCACTGATCTACCCAATCTCCCAACATGTTTATATCCTTTTGAAGTTCAAGACTATTCTTATCACACTTAACAATGTTTCCGATCTTTGTATCATTCGCAAGTTTTAAAATCATGCCCTGCACGCCACAGTCTAAGTTATAAAGATATATCAGGGAGAGCAAAGGTCCCATCACTGGCCCCTTGGAGAACTCCGTTTCAAATCTTCCTCCAATCTGAAAAACAACCATTTATCACTGCTCTTTGTTTCCTCTCATTTAGCTAATTTCTTATCTGAGTATTTATTTCCCTTTTATTCTTTCAGCTAGAATTTTTCTCACATGTTGCAAATTTTTTTTAACTTTAGGCCTTTTATAGGCCCTGCACTACCACCTGGATTCAATCGGTCAGAAAAAGAAAGAGAAGCAGCTATCCCCTCAAATATGAGCATATTGGTAAGTAGGATTTAAGAAACCTGTCCCTCTTGGATATTTTTAATGTTGCTGCTGGTTTGATATTACTTGTCACCAACCGAATTACAGGAATCTCCTATTGCATTTAATACGTTACTACGCTCTCCGAGCAAATCGTTCTTGCTTTTCCTTAGATCTACTTTACTATAGTTTCTTCTGAAGAAACTTTAAGCAGATTGGTGAAAGTGAGGAGAGAGCAAGGGGCAGTAAGGGGAATTCATTTCTCTCTGATTTCCACCCATCCTGCTTTGTGTGGAGTGGAGGTTGACCTTGTACAGAGGGAAAAACAGTGTTTGTCTGGAGCTGATCCCATGCTATCTTTGTAGCAATGTCAGAGACTTAGGATGGAGGCTGAGATGCAGTGGAGATGTGAGACCAAATTGGAGAAAATTATGAAACCTGTGAAAGCAGGTGAGAATGTAAATTAAGACTCAATTCCTGTATTCTCTTTCCTTTCTTATTAAGCCCAATTGGGTATGACTGAGAGAAAACCTTCTAATACTGTGCCAGAAAGAGTATTCTGAATGATAATTGCAGACTAGCTGTCCAACCACACAGGCCTCACCTCTGTTCAATCCCGTGGTCATTGGCTGTCCATGTACATGCTTTTTCCAGCAGAAATCAGTTGACGGTGACCATTATAAAAAAGTCTCATTGTAAGGCTTCGTTGATGCTGAGGTTTGATTGGGACAGCACTCTCCTGATGCATAGCAAAGGGTGTAAGCAAAACGCTAGCTTTGGACTGTTGTGGTACAAAGTTGGTTAGGAGTTCAGCTGGCACTGTCGCACTTTGTTTTGCTTGGAATAGGTATTGAAATTTACATAGCATCTTAACATGATACTTGTGGTCTGCTTTCATCAAAGAAAATCTGCATGTACCTCAGTTCCTGCATTTTGGGAATATAATGGGACACATGCATCTCTGTTGGGTAGACTAGCGAGCACAAGATCACTTTTTTTTCCCCCTTTAAAATTTTTTTCTCACCATCTGCCACAGGTCCAGATGGCAGTTGTGGCTTCAGGGCTCAGTCAGTAGTGGTGCTGTGGTGCCACTCTTGGTGTGGGGCATTGAAGACCCCATGCAGAGTACAAAGCTCTTGCTATTCTTGCGTCTGCCAAATATGTTCAATGTGGTAACATCAGCTGAGGGACTACAAAGGTTCGTAATTAGCAGGAGGTTCCCTTATCCATGAGGCATCATGGGATCCAGAATCAAATTGATTCTGCATAAGGCTTCAAAGCAAACCACCCTCACCACCCCTTTCGTCAATACCCTGTCACTTGTTATCAACAGAAACATGTATGTAACAACCTAACTTTGTGTCTTCCCACATCTTGGTGTTTTACAGTGTGAAAAAGAGGACAGTGATGAGGAGGCCCTGATCGGTCCGATGCCCTCAACAGGCGTGGTTGAAAACAATGTAGCAGCAGATATTGAACGCAGAGCGAACAGAATGAAAGAAAAGCTGATCTCTGGTGATTTGGTAAGAGAACAACTGCTTCCCACAGTTACTGCATGGGCCATAGATATTTGTTTCCCATAAACTGTGTCATTTCATGTTGCATGCTGCATAACAAAAAACAGCATTTCTTCTGGCAACCTCCTTGGCTGGCACAGTGGTTAACACTGTTGCCTCACAGCACCAGGGACCCGGGTTCGATTCTGGCTTCGGGTGACTGTGTGGAGTTTGCACGTTCTCTCTGGATCAGCGTGGGTTTCCTTCCACACTTCAAAGATGTGCAGTTTAGGTGGATTGGCCATGCTAAATTGCCCCTTAGTGTCCAAAAATGTGCAGGTTCGATGAATTAGGGAAATGTATAGGGTTACAGGGTTAGGGCGAGGAGAGGGCCTGGGTAAGCTCCTGCATCAGAGAGTCAGTGCAGAATGGCCTCTGCGCTGTAGGGATTCTGTGATTCCCTGGGATCAGTGAATTCTGCTGGTACAGAACCAGACCTGAGAACTTGGTAAAATTGTATTTAAAAGTAAGATGTGCTTTGATTGGAGAATTCAGCTGTCTAAAACTAACCTTTCCACATTTCATTAGCATGGAGAAATTTCTTATTTCATTCTGCCCTGTTCTGGTCTCAATGTGTGTTGGACAAGGCTTTGCATTTCTGTCTTCAGGTGGAGATCATTTGCTTCATCCAAGTTCTAAGATTTTCCTCCATCTTTTCTCACTATTTTTATCTGTCAGGATGATGCACAGAAACAGGTCAGAGAATGCTGGATGACTGAGCTTCCACCAGTCTTACAAAACATCGGCTTGGGTGCCAGAACGTTTAAGAGACGTGCAAACGGAGAGTCATCTGACCGCTCCATATGGACGGATACTCCAGCTGACAAAGAACGGAAAGCTCAGGTAAAGCCACAGTGTATTCAATTGCTGGCTTGCTCATGCTAGATTTGAATGGCTCTGTCAGTAGCATTGGATTCCTGAGTTCACAACAACAACAGGCAGTCCCAACAGAATGTTACAAAGAGAGCCTCACAGGAAATAATACTTTGATGCTGAGAGGAAACGAATGCAATTTTTAAGTATTTTACAGGAACCTGTTTTCAATTTCAGAAAATGGCCAAACCTCAACTCTATTACCAACAGCAAAGACCTTGCTGTTAATTTTGAGTCAGCAAATGTTGCAAAATTGGGCAGAGTAATTGTAAATTGGGAAGTAGGAAGTTAGAATTTGGTGCAAAATTGTAAAATGCAAGTACGTAGAGAACCCAAACTGAAACATTTATATTGAAAGGCCAAGCAGCAGTTTTTACCAAGACAACAGGCTTTTTAATTTAGCCAATCAATTTGAATCAGACACTTAGATAGCAAAAACCTATTAAATTTAAATCTGATTGTTTTGACAACCTAGGACCAATCCTGTTGTGGGAAATATTGATATGTCATCACAGGTATAAAAGTTGGAGGCAGTGGGACAAAGAGAGTAGAGCAACTGCCAACTGCCAGAGCTAATAGCTCACAGCTCTCAGTTTTCACCTCTCTCTCTCTGTCTCCCACAAGAGAGAGGGAGAATTGTTGGCTCTCATAGCTTCATCTATATCTTAGAGAAAGCACCATCTAGATAGCAAAGGTACCAAAGAAGAAAGAAGCTCCAGACACAAGAATCAACAGGGAAAGCCCAGAATATTCCACAAGACACAAAACCTAGTTGTAATTTAGAGAATGACTAAACTCTGTTTTTGTTAATGAGTGGGATTTGTATTTATTAGAATCTTGTTTTATTTGGGAATAGTTAATAGTTAGAAGAGATTTATTTGGTTTGTTAATACTTTAGTTAATTTTCTCACTGTTAGTTAGATAAATACATTGTTACATGTTGATTTTAGAGAGTGTCAGGGATTTATTTTTATTTAACCACTAGGATTTGCTGAAGAGCAGGTCAGACCACTTCTTACAGATTATAGGGCAAGGTATTCCTTTGTGGGTGTTTTGATGTTAATTCTCAGAGGGGGGGATAGCTTCTGCTTTATAACATAGGATTCTCCTGGGAGCTATTAGTTATAGCTAACTATGTAAACCAGGATGGCAGCAATTTATTATATTGTAGGATGATGGGATGGCGTGCGGGTGCTTCAGTCATTGATTCACCTGCCTGTCCTGATTGAAATGAAATTTATTTTCAAAGTAAAATGGAATGCAGCTGAATAGCAATGTTCAGAAAATCCAGTGTTCAGCAAAGCTGATTCAGTAATAACTTTCAAAGGGGAAGTTTTGGGATGTGTAGGGCAATAGGATCAATTGGATGGTTCCATGCAAGAGCCCTCAGAGTGACTGAATGGCCTCCTGTATTGTATCAGTCATTGGAGCACGTGACAGCAAAAACTTGAAGTTGCTGGAGAATTGAATCCATGCCCACTTCACATATGTAGTGATGGTATTACTTTGATACTACTCCACATTGCATTAATGGAAATTGTGAGATTGTTCCAAAATTGTATATTGATATTCTCCTGTGCAATCCACAAACATATGTTAGTTGAATGCGGTTTGCTGTAAGCTGGAGTGAAGTGAGGTATATCTGTGTACATCTTGTCCCCTGAGGAAGCAAAGTGACAAGCTCATAAGGCAGCTTCTTATTCACTGTACTAAGAGATCCAGCTAGATGACCCAAGCTGAGCTGCAGACCATAAAAGACCTTGCAACTTCAGATACTGTGCTGAGGTTGTATACAAGATCTGATCTCAATATAGAGGGAGGGTGCACATGAAAGACAGAATGAGAGGAGGGGTGGGCAAGGACGACAGTGCGCAAAGGGAGGGAGCCCAAGAACAGCAGTGTGCAGGGGGAGGGGGCCCAAGAACAGCAGTGTGTATTGGGAGGGGGCCCAAGAACTGCAGCGCGCGAGGGGAGGGGGTGCAAGAACAGCAGTGTGCAGGGGGAGGGGGTGCAAGAACAGCAGTGTGCAGGGGGAAGGGGCCCAAGAACTGCAGCGCGAGAGGAGTGGGTGCAAGAACAGCAGCGTGCAGGGGGAGGGGGTCCAAGAACAGCAGTGTGCAAGGAGAGAGTGGGCATGAACAGCAGGGGATGGGGCGCAAGAACTGAACAACATGAGAGGACAGGATTGGTGACCCTGATCTAGGGTTGGCATTGAGTGTCTGCATGAACTGGGTCAAATTTTCAAGGGAAAGTTGCCTCTGTCAGTGGGTGGAACACAGTGCAAATTTTAGAACTTCCAATGAGTTACACTGTTAGACGAAACCAGAGCTGACTGTGTCATTGCCATCGAAGATCTCTTTAACATGCCTGGGCCTGCATTATCAAATGGAGCCACAGGTGCTAGAAAGACACTTGTGGTGGTGGCGGTGGGTGCATGTGGACTCCGGGCAGGGCAGACTCAATATGGCACTATTGTGAGAGTAGGTGGTGCCCAGGGGTAATGTCCCTCACTAAGAAGAGGGGAACGAAAAATAAATCAAATCATCCTTGTGATGAAACAAGGAGAGCCCTGGAGAGATGTTGGATTACATTTCTTTCCCTGTTTGTTTTAAAGGCAGCTGGCATTAAATGAGGACTAATTTTAGATTCAGGTCTGCAGCTTTTTGGTGTGAATATTGGGGTAAGACTAATACAAGAGGTTTTTTCAGAGTTTGCACTTCATAGCTTATTCACTCAGGAGCTTGAGGGTCATCCTAGCTGCTGGTGCAAGGTAACATGCTTTGACTGAAGTGAGTATTTGACAGCATTTGTGAGCAATGAGTTAAAGGCAGAGCAGGTCATATTGCAAACGGTCTATTTACTCAACAGAGCCTATTTAAATAAAGGTTCCGTAAAGTGCAACAAACCAAACACACAACCAAAACCTCAGATATTAGCAGGATTATTTCTCCAGCAAGATGCAGAGTGGCGGTTAATTACTTAACAGTACTTTCGTTAGCAGTTCAGCTGTGATTGAAAAGGGAATCATCCTCCCATTTCCATTCTGGTTGGAAGTTTTGGTGTCCTGATGCAGAGCCACATCTGATTGTTTTTAGCTTTTCATTGTGATCTTTTTTAAACTGTTTCCTCTGAGGAGATTATTGCCTGTGTAATTGGTGTCACCTGTATTTGCTTTCTCAGGAAACATCGAAAGCCAAAGACTCCCCTTCAAAAGAAGCTGAGCGGCCCAGTCTCTCTGAAAGAGATAAACGGATGGCCAAAGAAGTGGCATCATACAATGTAGGCAGTTTGTTTTACATCTAAAAATAATGCTATATGTGCAAAATCGTTGAAGATTATAACAGTTTTTTTTTTAAACTCTGCCTCCCATTCAAATAATGTGGCCCAAAACAGAACTGCTACTTCTGAGGAAATTCAATTATAAGTTCTATTTTTTAACTTCATTCTGAAGAGGAAAGGTTTGGAGTGAATTATACTTTCAAGAATAGTTAGGGCACTCATGTCATTGACTTGCATGAGAGTAGATTGATGGGTGACTCAGGGATATTCTAAGAATCAGTTCATTGATTGCTATTGACACTCGGTGAAATGGACTGCGGGGGGAGGCTGACAAAATCATTTCTTCAACTTTTAGTCTTTCCTCCAAATCATTGCACCATTCTTGGTATAGCCTGAGTCCATGTTCTGGTAGGATGTTTCCCCTCAGATTAGTCCTTTCATTTTGAGCAAGGTGTAAACACATAGTAAAGCTACGACCACCGTTGGTATGAATTCCTCGCCTGGTGGGGCATCAAAGCACCACCCTTTAGTGGTGCTTTAATGCCCCACCACTCAAAGCACCACTAAAGAGGCTTTGAGTGGTGGGGCATCTTGGTTTCCTTCATCAGCAGTCCCAGTGGCTAGAATGTCTATGGTAAGAAGGACTGTGCTCATGTGTCAGGAATAGCAACTAATCTTGTTGTTGTGATCCCAAGGAATCTAGACGATCGGAGTCCCTCCTCGATATGCATAGCAAAAAGTTGAAGAGAAAAGCAGAAGCTGAGAAGGACAAACATCAGGAACGACGGGCATTTGACCGTGAGCAGGATCTGCAAGTTCACCGGTTTGATGAAGCCCAGAAGAAAGCCTTAATCAAGAAGTCGAAGGAGCTGAACACCAGATTTTCACATGGAAAAAGCAACATGTTTCTGTAAAAATAGAAAAAGGATAACTGTCAAATTGCAGATTCAGAGCAACTGCAGTCAGTCTATAGTTTAACTCTGCTGTAATATTTCTGTATTGTAACTACAATAATTCAAACTGATGTGTTGTATGAATAGCAGGTCTCTTGTTATAAAATATTCTTTGTTTAATTTTGATTAATTTGAATAAAGGTGGAACAGTTTTATTTATGTTTTGTAGGAAGTTCTTCTTCGCCACTTTGTTTTTGTTCTGTGGTTAAGGCTGGATACAAAGTCAAAAGGTGAAACTTGCAGCAGGGTACTTCCTCAGCCAGCAAGCCCATCCCAATGATGTGCAAACTGAGTGCATGTGCAGTGATACTGTCAGAGGAACAGAAGTAGGCCCCTCAGGCCTGTGGCACGAATCACTTAGATCCTAGTTGATCTGCACCTCAATTCCATTTACCTGACAACTCCATGTTCCTCCACAACCTTACCTAATAAATTTCTCCTTTCAATCTCCAATAGTCTAGCATCTTCAGTCTTTGGGGAGAACGTCACAATTTTTTCAATGGTAGAATACACCTGCTGGAGTTGACATTCAGTACAGTTTGCCAGTCCCTTAGTATGGGGCAGAATAACTGCAATGGATGAAACCATGTTAATGATGGCCTGTCCACCTGGGTTTTTCTGATGTCCATGGCTTGAATGAATTTACCCCTTTGTCCTCCCAGATTTTGGAGGTGCAACAGTAGCACTGGCACTGAAGCTGTATCAGAACTACCCTCCTGATGAAAAACAAGACTTCCGGAGCTCAGACTGCTGGTCACAGCCACCTTTTGAAGGCAGGTCTCAGAAATACTGACAGTGCCATGTAGGTGGGAAAAGAGAGATAGAGGCTTACAGCATGTAAACAGGCCCTTCAGCTCAACTTGTCCATGCCGCCCTTTTTTAAAACCCCTAAGCTAATCCCAATTGCCCACATTTGGCCCATATCTATCTATACCCATTGTACCCATGTAACAAAATGCTTTTTAAAAGATAAAATTGAACCCGCCTCTGCTACTACCTCCAGCAGCTCGTTCCAGACACTCATTGCCGTTCTCAACACTTTTGTATCTTTCTCCTCTCATCTTAAACCTGTGCCTTCTAGTTTAGACTCCCCTATCTTTGGGAAAAGATATTGATTATCTACCTTGTCTATGCCCCTCATTATTTTATAGAACTCTATAAGATCACCCCTCAGCCTCCTACGCTCCAGAGAAAGAAGTCCCAGTCTACTCAGGCTCTCCTTATAACTCAATCCATCAATCCCGGTAGCATTCTAATCTTTTCTGCACTCATTCTAGTTTAATAATATCCTTTCTATAATAGGGTGACCAGAATTGCACACAGTATTCCAAGTGTTGCCTTACCAATGTCTTGTACAACTTCAACAAGACGTCCCAATTCCTGTATTCAATGTTCTGACCGATGAAACCGAGCATTCCGAATGCCTTCTTCACCACTCTGTCCACCTGTGACTCTACTTTCAAGGAGCTATGAACATGTACCCCGAGATCGCTTTGTTCTGTAACTCTCCCTAATACTGTACCATTAACTAAGTAAGTCCTGCCCTGGTTCAATCTACCAAAATGCATCACCTCACATTTGTCTAAATTAAACTCCATCTGCCACTCATCAGCCCACTGGTCTAATTGATCAACATCCCGTTGCAACTGGAGATAACTTTCTTCACTGTCCACTATGCCACCAATCTTGGTAGCATCTACAAACTTATTATCCATGCCCTCTACATTCTCATCCAAATCATTAGTATAAATGACAAGTAACAGTGGGCCCAGCACTGATCCCTGAGGCACACTGCTAGTCACAGGCCCCCAGTTTGAAAAACAATTCTCTACAGCCACCCTCTGGTTTCTGTCAAGAAGCCAATTTTGTATCCATTTAGATAGCTCATCCTGAATCCTGTGAGATTTAACTTTATGCCACAATCTGCTGTGTGTTACCTTGTCAAAGGCCTTGCTAAAGTCCATGTCGACAACATCAACTGCACTGCTTTCATCTACCTTGTTACCCCTTCAAAAAACTCAGTTAAATTTGTGAGTCATGATTTTCCACTCACAAAGCCAAGCTGACAGTCCTTAGTCAGTCTTTGCATTTCTAAATGCTTGTAGATCCTGTTTCTCAAAATACCTTCCAACAATTTATCCACTACAGATGTGAGGTTCACTGGCCTGTAGATCCCAGACTTTTTCCTGCAGCCCTTTTTAAACACAAGCACAGCATTTGCCACTCTCCAATCTTCCGGCACCTCACCTGTGACTTTTGATGATTCAAATATCTCGGCTAGGGAACCTCCAATTTCCTCCCTAATCTCCCACAATGTCCTGGGATATACCTTATCAAGTCCCGCAGATTTATCGAACTTGGTACACTTTAAGACTTCCAGACAGATACTAAGGCTGCTACTAATGGGAAAACTGAGCAACTAGACTATGTTTTCTGTGTTGTGGTCCCTAATGTTTCTGTGGAAAAAGTCCCCCCAACACCATATACATACACACGCACACGCACAAACATGTTATAGTGAATAAACACACTGATGTGGAATCAGATCTTCAGCCTGTGCTGAATTAGCTAATGGCTACTCAGAGTGGCTTGGAGTAGGAAAGGTGCCATCTAATGTTGAATAGCTTTCCAACACACTAGGCTCACGCAAGATTGCCACATCAAAATAGGGCTTCATCTATTATGGCACCGATGGTCAACTGCTTCAGGAGGGAAAAGCAGAATAATGTGGATGCTGGAAATCTGAAATAAAACAGAAAATGTTGGAAATAATTAGCAGATTCCAGCAGCATTCGTGGAGAAGGAAACAGTTTGCATTTTAGATCTGTGAAGCAACTGTGGAAAGTGGTAACGTCACCAACTTGAAACATTAACTCTGTTTCTCTCCACAAATGCTGCCATAACCAGCTGAGTATTTTCAACATTTTTTATTTTTGCTTCAAGAGGGGTTGGACAAGAGAAAAGAAGAAAATAGTATATCCTGATAGTTATAATATCAGATGAGTGTCCCAGAATTCATGAGTTCTCCAGGGCAATTTGGTTGAGCAACAAATGCGGATCTCTGATATCTCATGAGAAGAAAAGTAGCTCAAGTGCCACCATGACAAGTTGTTAAAATTGAAATCAAAACTAATAGGTTGTGAGTTGGCCAGATTCTTCTCAATATCTAACCAGTTCAGTGATGCTGTTTAGAAAAGTGATTCTGCCTCCTCTATGATTATATGTTGTGATACCAAAACCCCCAAAGCAACAAGGCTATAAACTCTCACAAATATCACTCTTACTCCACTACAGATGCAAATAAAAATATAGAGGAGAGCAAATGAATGTTCTAAGGTGCTTAACAAGGAAGAATCAAATAAAATTCAGTTAAAAAAGGAGTTAGGACAGATGATGGCTAACTATAGGCTGGCTAGCTTAACTTCTGTAGTCGGAAAAATGCTTGAATCAATCATCAAGGAAGAAATAGTGAGACATCTGGATATAAATTTTCACATTGGGAAGACACAGCATGGGTTCATAAAGGACAGGTCCTGTTTGACTAATTTGGTGGAATTCTTTAAGAACATTATGTGTACAGTGGACAATGGGGAATCTGTGGATGTGATGTATCTGGATTTTCAGAAGACATTTGACAAGGTGCCACACCAAAGGCTGTTGCATAAGATAAAGGTGCATGATGTTACGGGTAAAGTATTAGCATGGATAGAGGATTAGTTAACTAACAGAAAGCAAAGAATGGGGGTAGGATGGGTGTTTTTCTGATTGGTGATCAGTGACTAATGATGTGTCTCAGGGATCAGTATTGGGACCACAATTGTTTACAATTTATGTAGATGATTTGGAATTGGGAAACAAGTGTAGTGTGTCAAAATTTGCAGATGACACTAAGATGAGTGGCAGAGCAAAGTATTCAGAGGACACTAAAAGTCCGCAAAGGGACATAGATAGTTTAAGGGTCTGGCATTTGGAGTGCAATGTTGGTAAATGTGAGGTCATCCATTTTGGTAGGAATAACTGCAAAATGGACTATTGGTTAAATGTTAAAAAATTGCAGCGTGCTGCTGTGTAGAGGGACAGCGGTGTCCTTGTAGCATGAATCACAAGAAGTTGGTTTGTAGGTACAGCAGGTAATTAAGAAGCAAATGGAATGTTGTCCTTCATTGCTAGAGGGATAGAGTTTAAAAACAGTGAGGTTATGTTGCAGCTATATAAAGTGCTGGTGAGGCCATACCTGGAGCACTATGTACAGTTTTGGTCTCCTTACTTGAGAAAGGATATAATTGCACTGGAGGGGATACAGAGGAGATCCACTAGGTTGATTCTGGAGTTGAGATGGTTGGCTTATGAGGAGAGACTGAGTAGATTGGGGCTATACTCATTGGAATTCAGAAGAATGAGGGGAGATCTTATAGAAACATATAAAATTATGAAGGGAATAGATAAAATAGAAGAAGAGAAGTTGTTTTCATTGATGCAACTAGAACTAGGCCTCAAAGTAAGGTGGAGCAGATTTAGGACTGAGTTGAGGAGGAATTTCTTCATACAAAGGGTTGTGAATCTGTGGAATTCTCTGCCCAGTGAAGCAATTGAGGCTACGTCATTGGGTGTTTTTAAGGCAAGGATAGATACATTTTTGAACAGTTAAAAAATTAAGGGTTATGATGAGTCGGTGGGCAAATGGAGCGGAGTCCATGAAAATATCAACCATGATCTTATTGAATAGCGGGGCAGGCTTGAGATGCCAGATGGCCTATTCCTGCTCCTAGTTCTTTTGTTCCTATGTGACCTAAAGTTTGGTTAAAGAGACATGTCTTACCACAGAATCCCTTCATGCAGAAAGAAGCTGTTCAGTCCATTTGGTACGCATTTACTCTCTGAAAAAGAATCCCTTCCAGCCACTTGCCTGCCCCTCCCCTCCCAGCCCTTTCCTCCACCCTATCCCTGTAACTCCAAGCATTTACCATGGCTGATCCACCTACCTGACACATCTTGGGACATTAAAGGGTAATTTAGCATGGCTAATTCATTTAACCTGCACACCTTTGAGCTGTGGAAGGCAAACTGAAGCACAAGGAGGAAACCCACGCAGTCACGGGCAGAAAGTGCAAACTCCACATAGTCACCCAAGGCTGGAATCAAATCCAGGTCCCTGGTGCTGTGAGGCAGCAATGCTAACCACTGTTCGGTGTCCACAGGAACATGTTAAAGTAGGAGATTCGGGAAGGGAATTCCAGAACCTAAGAATTTGCACTTTTGTTGTGTTGGTATCATAGACTTATTCAGCCAACATTTATATGGGCAGTTATGATAGGTGGTGTTGGATACGCTAGGCATGACCTGTTGAAATGGCAGATCCAGGCAGCTTGAAAGCTTCAGAGCAGTTACTTATTATAATAACGTCATGGAGGTTGGTGTAACTAGTACTAGTGATGAGGATGGAGTGTGTAGGTGAGTGTGTGTCTGCCCCAGTGGCAGGATGGCACATTTTGAGAAAGGCGTTGCTGCGATTGGTCCCCGCGGCCACCGTGCTGCAGAGGCTGCTGGGTAGCGGCGCGAGCGGCGATGAGCGAGCGCGGGGAGCTGGATCTGACCGGAGTCAAACTCAACACCGGCGTCTGGCTGGTCAAGGTGCGTCAGCAGGCCCAGGCCGCCGAGACCCCGACCCCGACCCGGGATCCCGACACCCCCCCACCCGGAACCGGGACCCCGACACCCCCCCCCCCCACCCGGACCGGGACCCCGACCCCAGCCCCCACCCGGAACCGGGACCCCGACACCCCCCCCCCTCAGCCCGGGATCCCGACACCCCCACGCCCCAATCCGGGACCCTGACCCCCCCTCCCCAGCCTGGGACCCCGACCCCCCCCCCAAACCCCCATACTCCCACCCAGCCTGGGACCCTGACCCTGCCCCTAACCCAATCCGCCCGGGGACCCCGAACCCAACCCACCCGGGACCCCAACCCCAACCCCAACCCACCCAGGACCCCAACCCCAACCCAATTGGGGACCCCAACCCCAACCCAATTGGGGACCCCAACCCCAATGCCCAACCCACCTGGGGACCCCAGAGAGGGGACCAGTGAGAGAGAGAGGGTGAAGAGGGATCCCTATGGGCAGGGCAGGGAGAGATAGTGGGGGTGGGATGGTGGAGGGTTGAATAGGGTGAGGGGTCGTCCCCATCTCTCCAGTGGGATGAGGTGTTGGTGGCACTATGTGGGGAGTTCGGGAATGCGCCGAGGGTTGAATCGTGTGCTGCCGGTTCAAGGCGAAGCTGTGGGGTGATGCAGGGGGCTGGATTAATGGCTGGTGTCCCAGTAAGGGTAGAGGTTGAGCTCCAATAGAGTAGGACGGTTGGATGAAGGTCAAGTAGGGATAGGTGTTCGTGGGGCTCCAATAGGATATAGGGGTTGAAGCTGGTGGGCTTTGGGAGCCTTGTCGGTAGGCTTGGGGTTTGATGGGGCATATGGGGGTTAGGGTGGGTGTATGGCAGTGTGAGAAGAGGCTGGTTGGTTGATTGATGGGTGGGACTCCAATAGAGCGAATGGATGGGGGCATTTGGGAGAGTGGTTAGGGACTTTTTGGACAATTGGATGGTTAGGAATAAGAATTTGGTTGTAGCTTTTAGGGGATGCTTTGGACCCAGGTAGGCTGCAGGGGTCATGAGGGTTAGTCAAGCTTCCAATATGGCAAAAGGGTTTGTGGGCCTAGGGGACAGAGACTCTGTGGGTGTTTGCATAGGTAAGAGATAGGTAGCAGGGTATGGGGCTCAGTGGGAAGGGGGTGGGGACAGTGTTGAGGTACCTTGGGGTTGGGCCCTCCAATTGAGGGAAGGGGTGGAGGTTAGACCATCCAGTAAGCAGGGGAGAGGGTTTTCAGATATCCCAAAGGTGGACGTGAGCTGCCCAGTAGGGATTGGGCTGTGGATTGGCTGGGGCCCCAACAAGCATTAGGTGTTGGGCTCCAATTGCAGAGGAGATAGGGGACCGTCAGTATGGGGAGTGGTTGGGGTACATAGTGGAAAGGGTAGGGGTTGGAGAGGAACCCGTGGGGAGAGGTGTTAGGGAATGCAGTTTGCAGGGGTGGGTGCGTGGCTGGGTGTGGGGGGTGCAATAGATGCTAGGGGTTACATGTGTGCCCATAATAGGGCACAAAGCTTAGGCCCACGTGTATAGTTGGGGAGCTGGCTTGTGTAGGAGTGAGGGTAGGTAGGTGTGGGTGCCCCCATTGTGGGAAGGGGTTACAGGGAAGACCTTGGGATGGGGCAGGGAATCAGGGGACAATGTGGGGGAGGCTTCATTGGGAGAAATCATGAGGATGAGGAGAAGGGGACCATAGGTGAATGAGGGAGGGGGGTTTGGAGAGGAAGCATTGCCGATTGCAGGTAAATGAGAACTACATAGAGATGGAACATGGAAACACCATGTTTCTGATCAGTCCATATTAGTGCGTACCCTCCACTTGAGCAGCAATCCGAACTCCTCGACTTCCAATCAATTATCAAACCAATCCTTAAGCAGTGAGATGTGCTGTTGTTCAGTTGCTGATTTTGGTATCACATTGCACAAACTCAATGATCTGTGTAAAAATTTTTCTTCAACTCTCTTCCATTTCATCTTGTATCTACCTTTTCATGTTATTGACGTTTTTGTCCTTTCCGGTTATTCTGTCCCATACGTTCATAATTTGAAACATCAAAGGCCTATGTAGCTCCATAATGTTCTCTGTTCCAAGAACAATTACCCCAAATCTTCAGGAACAATCAACTGAGTCTGTTGAGGCTGCCCCACAATTATGATGGCTGGGGGACCATGACCAGATAATTCCTATTCCGCTTTACCAATCCTCTCAGCATCCAGCTTGGAAGAGACAAAAAACAAAATAAAAACTCTAGTGTCAGAAGGGATGTGGAAAATTCCTTTCTGACTCTTGAAGGTGATCAAAACCAGTCAACATAAGCTGTTCAATGTGATGTTAACTTAAATCACTTGTGTTCCATAAGATGCAATTTCTGCCCCATTTTGGAACCATCCAGCTGCCTTATGAAAGGGATCCAGAAAGTGCACAAGCCAGTGCACTCTGGTGAAAGTGGAACGACCTAACACCTGAAATGAACAGAAAACACTGGAAATATTCAGCAATCTCTGTGGACATTGAAACAAAGTTAATGTTTCAAGTCTGTGACCTCACAGCAAAATTAATATTATAACATTCAGCCCGTTTCTATTTTTGCAACTTTTGCATTGATAATTCTGGTCCTTCTGCCATCTGTAAAAGTGAAATAATTTATGATTGGGTACACGATCTGGCCCACTTATTTTATAAATCTTTTTCATATATCCTCAATGGGACCGGGCACTGAAACTAACATTGAGACCAAGGTGAAAGATCTGCGGATGACCATTCCTCTTCTGATGGCTTTGGCTGTAGTATCCTTCCTTTGGCTTGTCCACTTTTATGAAAATTGAATTTCCAACCTAAGCGAACAATTCCTGACTTTATGGAGTTATTGAAGATAGGCTGAGTGACTCACAGACACCTGCGCCATCTCTTTAACAGCTCTTGGGTCAGTGTCATCTGACTTGGAATCCAATCCATTTTGAGATTTACCTTTTTTTAGATGACATCCTTATTTATGTAATGAGATACTATTTCTAATTTATCTGCTGTACATCCCACAGCATGAACTGAAACACATATGTGGGAATCACTGAAATCATTTAATGGCGTGGCACAGAGTTTTTCAATCTGTCCTGAACTGATTTTCAGTGGTATTATAACATCATTAACTCTTGAGATAACTGGGAAGGCTTTTTATTTGTGCACAACTTTCTTTTCCAAAGATCTTAATTTTTCCAGTGGAGATATTTATCCGTGTTCTCCTACGAACTATGTTCCTTAAGTCTGTAAATTGCTTCCTGCTCAAGCCTAATTTGCCTGTCTGTATTTCTCGGTCTTTTTAAAGGTGGGACCGAATTCTTTTCCTTTTAAGATCATGCGTACTTTATTTTATCTTAGACTGTTTTTGAAAACATGCCATCCATTTATAATAATAAAAGCAAACTACTGCAGATGCCAGAAATTTGAAATAGAAACAGAAAGTGCTGGATAAACTCGGCAACCCTGGCAGCATCTGTGGAGAGAGCAACAGAGTTAACATTTTGAGTCCATTTAACTCTTCAGAACATGCATTTGGCCAAACAGGTTGATTATCAGCCTGTAAGTCTGATGATAGCTCTGAAGAAGAAGCATAGCGACTTGAAACATTTTTGCTTTGCATCTTAGAACATAGAGCAGTACAGCACAGTACAGGCCCTTCGGCCCTCAATGTTGTATAATAAATTATACCATATCTTGCATAATAAATTATTGAGTTGGGCCCAGCTAACTTATATGTGGAGAATATGGGAGCATATACCGCAGCTTCATGGAGCAAGATGGGCTTGTGCCCTATTGACAGTCTGTCAGGTCAGACTTGAGTTATCCCATCACCTTCTGTAGCTGTTAGGGGAGGGATGTGTCTACCTGTGATTGGCCCCCAAGCTGATAATCTGTGTTTAGTCAGAGGGTGACATTTTGCTCAAGATGTGACATTTTGCTGCATACAGTTGGAAAATAACAGTAGCAGTCTTTTCTGCTGTGATGCTGTTTGAATGCTTTAACATCACTCTACCTTTATCATTGGAGTTCAAAACAAACATAGATTTCTGGAGGTTTTATAAGAAACATGGCCAGGTACTGACGACTTGCCATCTCTGCAGTGTATGGGAAATGCTTTCATGCAGACAGCTCCCTGCTGTACTGCACGACAGCAATCAATTTTTTCTCTGCCAAGACTACGGTCTATGTTATAACTGGTAGCTCCTCTTTGTGGATCTGTTGGGTAGCTGTCTCTGAATGCTTGTTCTTTTGTCAGGAACACTTAAAAGATCTTGAGAACCTGTCCTCTAGGAACATCTGAGAGGAAGACTGGCCTTGCTCAGGCTGCTCCTTTTCCAATCCTATTTTGTCACATTTGCTGCTTAATACTTAATGTTATGGATAGGAGAGGGATTAATTTAAATATCAGTAATTTCTCCTCTCATTACCATCTGTAAATGAAAGCTGCTTTGATTTATTTCCCTCTATAAGTGGTAGTGTACCCCCTAGGGTTTTGTGTGATCCAATTTTTTATTAATAACCCCACAGCAAACTTGAGATAGGATGAACTCAATTTCAAGTTTACGGATGACACAACTTGGAAATATTGTAAACTGTGAAGAGAACAGTGTAGAACTTCAAAAGGACAATATCAAGTTGGCAGTTTGAGCAGATAGGTGGCAGATAAGTTCAGTGTGGACAAATGTAAGGTGATGCATTTTGATTATAAAAAACTCAACAAGAGGGCACAGATTTTAAGTGACAGGTTCAATCAAGGCATTCAAGAAGGCATAGATGATTACTCAAATTGAAAAATTGTGCAGGGATACAGGGGAATGGCAGTAAGTCATGATGCCCATTTGGAGAGCTGGTGCAGACACAATAAATAGGCCAAATTGTCGTCATCTGCGTGGCAGCAATTTTGTGATTGAAAGGATTAGTTTATTTGCACATACTCAAAATGCGGAAAGAAGGTTGCATTATGGCCTCCACGCTTGGACAGTAAAGAGAGAGATAGACAAAAGTATAGACACCAATATGAAAATAATGGTTTGACTTGATTTATTATTGTCACATATATATTAGCATACAGAAAAAAGCATGTTTTTTGCGCATTTCCTGACAAAGCATACTGCACTTAGAGAAGGAAGGGAGAGAGTGCATAACTAGTGTTACAGTCATAGCTAGGGTATAGAGAAAGATCAGCTTAATATAAGGTAGCTTCATTCAAAAGTCTGGCAGCAAGAAAGAAGCTGTTTTTGAGTTGGTTGATACATGATCTCGGACTTTTGTATCGTTTTCCTGATGGAAGAGAATATGTCTGGAGTACATGGGATCCTTGATTATGCTGGCTGCTTTTCCGAGGCAGCTGGAATTGTAGATTGAGTCCATGGATGGGAGGCTTGTTGTGTGATGGGACTGGGCTATGTTCACAAACATTTGTAATTTCTTGGGGTCTTGATCAGAGCAGGAACCATACCAAGCTGTTATACATCTGAAAAGTATACTTTCAATGGTGCATCTGTAAAACTTGGTGAGAGTCGTAGCGGACTTTTGTCTGAGAAAGTAGTGGTATTGAATGGCTTTCTTAAATATAGCATCGGCGTATGGAGGGACCAGGACAGGTTGTTAGTGATCTGGACACCTAGAAGCTTGAAGCTGTCAACCATTTCCACTTCATCCCTGTTGATGTAGACAGAAGCATGTCCGCCATTACGCTTCCTGAAGTTGATGACTATCTCCTTCATTTTACTGACATTCAGGGAGAAATTATTGCCGTTGCACCATTGCACCCGATGAGCTTTTCTCTGTACTCTGTCTCATCGTTGTTCGAAGTCCAACCCAGTGTGGTGGTGTCATCAGCAAAAATTGAGTTGCAGTGGACTTTGGCCACATAGTCAAAGGTCTATCAGGAGTGTAGTAAGGGGCTGAAGACACAGCTTTGTGGGGCACTGGTGTTGAGGATAATTGTGGCAGAGGTGTCATTGCCTATCCTTACTGATTGTGCGGTCTGTGGGTTAGGAAGTGTAGGATCCAGTCATAGAGGGAGGAGCTGAGCCCTAGGCTATGGAGTCTAGAGATGAGTTTGGTAGAAATAATGGTGTTGAGGGCTGAGCAGTAGTCGATAAGTAGGAGTTTTTGTTATCCAGGTGTTCTAGGGTTGAGTGTAGGGTCAGTGAGATGGTGCCTGCTGTGGACCTGTTGTGCCAGTAGGCAAACTGTCATTGATCCAGGCAATCTGGGAGGCCGGAGTTGATCCATGCCATGACTAACCTTTCAAAGCTGTTAAAATGTCAGAACCACTGTGTGATAGTCATTAAGACATGCTGCCTGGCTTTTCTTTGGTACAGGGATGATTCAAATCCAGAATCAAAGTCCAATGACTTGTTCACAGAGGTCAGTGAAAACCAATATGATAGAATTCTCATGTTGAGATGGGCATGAAGTTTTGTAGGCAATGGTGCCAGAACTTCCTAGAGAACCCCAGTGTAGATGGGGCCAGATGTTCCATCTGTCTCCTTGTTTGTGAGGCTGCTGAACACATGATTTTTATCATGTGCTGAGTTGAATAGGTCAGTCTGTTTTCTTGAGCTATTCAGCTCAGTAAGGCAATATTAACGTGTTCAACAAACCAGAGGCCTATGTCACATGACCTTGCACATCCAGCCTCCCTCAAAGGATGTGTATCCATCGTTTGGAACGTGGCTGGGTATCAAAGATTGCTAAATGTCAGCCGTTGTGAATTGAAAGAAAGGTTGCAAGGCCTTTTGTCTCAGCAGACTATCAATTTCTTGGCCAACTTGGGTTATTAAATGCAGGTTGCCTTTGTATAGCTCTCTTTGAAGTCCACAGTTGGTTGTTGGTGGCTCCTCAGAGATAACAAAGAGTTTCTTTGAAACTGCAACATGACTACTTTTGTTCAGGGGTCATAGACAGACATAGGTTCAGCCATTTTAAGAATCTTCTGTTTTAAAATTTACAATGGGGATCTCCCTCTGGTTCTCAGAATCATCCAACTTGGGGGACATTATTGATTCAATATTGACAGAAATACCAAACATCATCTATTTCTTGGATTTGTCCATTCTGCCACTGTTAGGTGATGAAATACATGGAGAGGCCTACAATTAAGGCAGTTAAAGAGTTTTGCAACTTTCAGAAGTTCATGGCATGCAGCGTTATTTTGTACACACTCTGCTGCTGTCCATCTTCTAATATAATGTTTTAGTTCTTAAAACTTGGGTTATGAATACTTATGAACCAATTAAATATTTCTTCTATCTGTAAATGATAAATTACTTTAGTGGCTGCTTTCTGAAATTGTTGGGGGCGTGAAGTGGAGGAGTACACAAAGTGCAGTTGTTTTCTAATGTGTACCTGTTTTGACACACTGTGCTTGTTCTGTGATGAACAGCAATCTATTTACTGCCAGCTCTGTAACTGAGAATACAACTCTTTTGAAATAGTTTTAAGATTTTTGATCATGTGATATATAGCAACTTGATTAAATTCCTTCCTGGTAGCTGTACTTCTGGATTGTGCAAGATCAGCCATGTACAATCCAGTATATTTAAGATCACAGGACAAAGTATCTTGGTGAGCATATACTTTTATCATTTCCCTTAATTGCAAATACCTTACTTGACTCAACTACTTCATGTGATAGTGAGTTCTATATTCAAACCATTTTCTGGGTAAGTAATTTATTTTATCTTTCCTAATGGATTTATCAGTATTTATGGCCCCTAGTTTTGAACTTGCCAAAAATGGAAATATCTTTTCAGCATCTACCCTTTTAAACCCCTTCGTAATTTTAAAGATCTCCATCAGGTTACCTTTCTAGAGAAAAGATCCACAACTTGATCAATCTGGCCTGCTATGTAAATTTTCCTTTGATATCATCCTTGTAAACCTTTTTACACCTTCTCAAATGCCTCTTGATCCTCTTTGTAATACCAAGACCAGATCTGTATTTCTAAACATGGTCTTACGAAAGTAAATTTAACCTAACTGTTTATAAATTCTAATTTTCTAGAAATAAATCCCAGTACTTTGCAGTCTTCAAAACTTCGCTGGGAGCTTTTAATGACCTGGAGGCTAGCGTATGCAGCCGAAAGCCACCTCACATTTATTTGTTTTGTTAGCCATTCTCCATTTAAATAGGCTTGGGGTTTCTGTAGTGCTTTCTGAAGAAGTGAGACACTGTTGAATGAAATTTGTTTATTCCCATCTAATTTTTGTCTCCATGTCACATCTTAGTTATTTGAGGCTTTCCACATCTTTATCTTTAGCTGTCTTTCCATGATGCCATTTTTTACAGTGGAGAAAGTAGAATAGGCAGGCCCCAAGAACTACCTCAGTGAGTAAAGGGACTGAACCTGCACGGTGTAAATCAGTAGCATCGATGTAAACTATCACACTCTTAACCATCTGGACAGTGCCATCTATCCTTGGCCTATTAAAATAAAGATGCTGAAGCAAAATTAAAATTTGTTTAACTATATGAAACAAAATGTAAATGCTGGAATGTAGATGTTTTAACACATTTTCATCTTATTGGGGATGCCAGCATAGTACAATGCAACAAAGGATTCAACCACATTAACTGAAGTGTTGAAGCATAGAATTGCAAAAACTGGCCGTGTGTCCCAAGACATTTGGGAACGTTTTGCCTCAAATGAGCCGTTTTGTCTTGTTCTTTTTCTTTGTAGTAGAGCCCCACAGGGCACTTCCTTTCAGTGGTATGTTGCACAGCAAATCAAGAATTATCTGATTAAACCAAAACCTTCCTATAAAATGGTTCTCGTAGGTTCCATCCAGAGACTGATTTGCATTAAAGCCATGCCTTTTATTTCAATGATTTGGCTTTTTTCTGATTAGGAACTCCATTTTTGACTTTATTCAGTTGCTTCAGTTCCTTATTGGGTAATGTCTTTACCTTGACGCCAGGCTGAGTCATCTACCAGTAGTATTGTCCCTCTCCATACAGTGGCGCTGGTTGAATGATTACTGGAAAGGAATCCAGAAATGAGTTTTATTTTGTGTGTTAGAAATACTGCTGGGTGAATGAAGATGAGGGAATTATAGACTACACCATAACAATTAAACTATAAAACTCATCATGCCTGTTTTACAGCATTCTGGAGTGTTTTGGAACTCAAGCCACTTTTACTGAGATGCCTGGGGCTAGTGTGTAGCTTCCGCGTTATGCTACAGGTGTTCTTATAGCCCGTAGAGCCAATTTCATTTGTCTATGTATCTGACTGCTAACTTGCAGTCAGAGAATTTACGGCATTAATGTTTTATCAGCTGTCCTTTTGTATTTTTTCATTTTTCTTTATTTCAATCTTTTAACAGTTATTACAAGCTCGGTTTCTATTTGTCTGACACTGTGTTTTAATAATCCATAGCTTTGGAATACCAGGTACACCATTGGGCTTGCTTGGCTATCCTTTGCCTGTACGTGGTCTGCCTGGATCTGATGTTATTTTACCTTGTATTTTGTTCTATTTAATATTTATTAAGGTACCAGCAAATCTCTTTGGTTGCTCATAGTGAGTTTTATCTTGTTATACACAATATATTTTCAGGACCACTGATTAAATTATGTGGTCTATGAATTAGAAGCTGGGAGATTAAGGTGCAAAAAGATCCAATGATGATTGGCACTTGGGTAAAGCTTGAATGTTTCTTAATTATGTATCTTGTGCACACAACACAGACATTACATATAATGTATTCACTTTATAAATATAGAACCATAGAATCCCTACAGCGCAGAAAGAGGCCATTTGGCCCATTGACTTTCCACTGACTTTCCAACAGAGCGTCTTTCCCAGGCCTTCACCCATCCCCATAACCCTGCTAATTCCCTTAACCTGCATATCTTTGGATTGTGGGAGGAAACCCATGCAGACACAGGAAGAACTTGCAAACTCCAAACAGTCACCTAAGGCTGGAATCGATCCCGAGCACTGGCACTGTGAGGCAACAGTACTGTACTAATGTATAAATATTTTTGTTTATATATAATTCAGTATCTAATTGTTCATCTATTTATAAATGTATATAATTATATCTATTTTGATTCTTATCCACACCACTTGCTATCTCTACTTACAAAGCATCATATCCTCAAATTATCATGTGCAGTGCAATGGGTGATTGGTAACAGCTTTGTTATACAACACCCTTACTGTCAGGAGATGTGTCAATGTGCCTCAGATGTAAAGAGAATAAGCGCTATGTCATGAGGCATGACCAACATCTTGGTCAAAAAGCTGGGTTTTAATGAGGTCTGAGGGGGGAGTGAGATAGAGGGGCTCATGGAAGGTATTCATAGTATTGGCGCCACCATGTGGCTGATGGCATAGCTGCCCACTGTGAGGAGAAAGGAATGGGTGTGCAGAGGTCAGAAAAGCAGATAATCTGGAGTAGGTTGTAAGAATGGAGGAGTGTAGAGTTATGGAGGTCAAAGGCTATGGTAATCACAAGATTGAAAACTTTAAATTTCAGACAGTCTATGCCCACTAGCCAATGTATATAAGTGAAAATGGGTGTGATGAAAAGTGGAACTTGGTGTGGCATGTTACACAGGCATTTTAGCTGAGCTTAAGTTGAGGCAGAGACCAGACAGGAGCACAGTGCAATGACTGAGCCTGGAGGGGGTGAAAAGGAAAGAAGTGTTTGTGTCATGACCTGTGGCAGGGAGAAAAGCAGGATTTGAGGTAGAATTGAGGACCATCCAACTCCAACCAGTGTGCCGTGTTTGTGAATAGCCAGTTTAACAAGACAGTCGCCCGGAAAGTGGACCATTTTGGTGATGAGGGTACAGATGTATACTCTGCAGCAGTCATTGCTGTGCACACTCTTCTTAGTCATACTAGATGAGATTCTTTCAAATTTCTGTCATATTTCAACTTCAGTAGTTCTAATTTTGTATTCACAACAGGTATACACTATACCAATCAACCCATAGTTGCCAGGAATGAAAATCAATCTGTTCAGGGGAGCCATAAAATATATGTAGATAGTCAATGCAATAATCATAAAATGAAATAAGAAAAGCAAAATAATAAAATAGCTCAAAATACTTTTTGGAGATCTTCTACTGCTCGGCCTTCCAGCTCAAAATATTGCATCAAATTTTAAAGAAAGTGAACTTATATTTATTTTCCATAACATGATTGATATTGTCTGTTCCTGAGAACATTCATTAAATTTCTACTTGGAAGGCACAGCCTTGAATTTGCCATCAATATTATCCGACAGAGCTATTAGTTTGTCGGCTGTGGGAATTTATCAACTAGTCAGGGGCTGCAACCCTCGGGATATCACAATGCATATCAAGATGCATTAATGTGGCAGTAGGCAGACTGTGCCTTCCCAGAGTAGTAACAGGGTTTCTTCAGCTTTGTTTTTTGCAAATGATTTGAAACTATTGCTTAATTTTTAATGATGTGGAGATGCCGGCGTTGGGCTGGGGTAAACACAGTAAGAAGTCTCGCAATACCAGGTTAAAGTCGCAAACGCCACTAGCTTCTGAAGCGCTGTTCCTTCATCAAGTGACTGGAATTTCAGTTCACAAACAGGGCATATAAATACACAAACTCAATTTACAAAATAATGGTTGGAATATGAGCCTTTACAGGTAATCAAGTCTTAAAGATACAGACAATGTGAGTGGAGAGAGGTTAAGCACAGGTTAAAGAGGCGTGTATTGTCTCCAGCCAGGACAGTTAGTGAGATTTTGCAAGCCCAGGCAAGTCGTGGGAGTTACAGATGGTGTGACATGAACCCAAGATCCCAGTCGAGGCCGTCCTCATGTATGTGGAACTTGGCTATCAGTCTCTGCTCAGCGACTCTGCGTTGTCATGTGTCATGAAGGCCGCCTTGTAGAACGCTTACCTGAAGATCAAAGGCTGAATGCCCATGACCGCTGAAGTGTTCCCCAACAGGAAGAGAACACAGTTGCCTAGTGATTGTTGAGCCATGTTCGTTCATCCATTGTCGTGTCATCTGCATGGTCTCCCCAATGTACTATGCCTCAGGACATTCTTTCCTGCAGTGTATCAGGTAGACAACGTTGGCCGAGTTGCCAGTATATGTACCGTGTGCTGGTGGATGGTACTCTCACGTGAGATGATGGCATCCATGTCGATGATTTGGCACGTCCTGCATAGGTTGCTATGGTAGGGTTGTGTGGTGTTGTGGTCACTGTTCCCCTGAAGGCTGGGTAGTTTGCTGCGGACAGTGGTCTGTTTGAGGTTGTGCAGTTGTTTGAAGGCAAGAAGTGGGGATGTAGGGATGGCCTTGGCGAGATGTTCATCTTCATTAATGACACCTTGAAGGCTCTAGAGAAGATGTCGTAGCTTCTCCACTCCAGGGGAGTACTGGACGACAAAGGGTACTCTGTCCACCGTGTCCCGTGTTTGTCTTCTGAGGAGGTCGGTGTGGTTATTCGCTGTGGCGTGCCAGAACTGTCGATCGATGAGTCGAGCACCATATCCTGTTCTTATGAGGGCATCTTTCAGTGTCTGGAAGTGTCTGTTGTGATCCTCTTCATCTGAGCAGATCCTGTGTATACGGAGGGCTTGTCTGTCAGGGATGGCTTCTTTAATGTGTTTAGGGTGGAAGCTGGGGAAGTGGAGCATCGTGAGGTTGTCTGTGGGCTTTTGGTACAGTGAAGTGCTGAGGTGACCGTCCTTGATGGAGATACGTGTGTCCAAGAATGCAACCGATTCTGGACAGTAGTCCATGGTGAGTCTGATGGTGGGATGGAACGTTGACATCATCATATAGTTGTTTTACTGATTGTTCACTATGAGTCCAAAGGAAGAAAATGTCATCAATGTATGTAGTGTATAGCATTGTTGAAGGTCCTGTGTGGTGAAGAGGTCTTGTTTGAACCTGTGCATGAAGATGTTGGCATGTTGAGGTGTGAATTTGGTCCACATGGCTGTTCTGTGCGTCTGGACGAAGAACTGGTTGTTGAAGTTGAAGACATTGTGGTCCAGGATGAAGCGGATGAATTGTAAAATTGCATCTGGAAGCTGGCAGTTGTCGGCGTTGAGTGCTAAGGCAGTTGCAGCAACACCATAGTCGTGGGGGATGCTGGTGTAGAGTGCAGAGACATCCATTGTGACGAGGAGTGCTCCTGGTTCAACTGCTCCTTGTGTGCTGAGTTTCTGTAGGAAGTCCGTAGTGTCACGACAAAAGCTGGGGATTCTTTGTACAATGAGTTTCAGGATGCCCACAGCGTAGTTGGAGAAGTTCTCACACACGGCCCCATTACTCCATAAGATGGGATGGCCTGGTGTATTTGCCTTGTGTATCTTCAGGCGGCAGTAGAGAGCTCCAACGTGGGGAGTAAGTGGGAAGAGAGCATGGAGGGTACTCTGAAGGTCCAGATCAAAGGTCTTGATCAGTCTGTTGAGTTGATGGGTGTGTTCTTTGGTCGGATCTGCGGGTAACAGTCTGTAGTGTTCCTTGTTGTTCAGTTGTCAGTACACTTCTTTGCAGTAATCCGTTCTGTTCAGTATGATGAAGGCCCCTCCTTTGTCTGCTGGTTTGATGACAGTGTTGCAGTTGGTCTTGAGACCAATGTTGTGTTGTGCTTGGGTGATGTTCGGGGCTGTCTTGTGAGTGCAGCTGATCAATCTGGCATTGACATGCCTCCTGACGGCTTGAGCATACATGGCAAGTTGAGGGCAGTGACCTTCCAGTTGCTGCACTGCAGATCTCTCTGTCAGCTATTCTGGTTCATTGGTTGTCTCGTTGTGTTCAGTGTTGGGCTCTTGGGGTTTGTGGAAGAACTCCTGCAGCCTCATTTGTCTGATGAATTCCTCTACATCTGTTGCGAGACTGATGGGGTCTATTTTGGTGGTGGGGCAGAAATTGAGCCCTTGGCTAAGAACTTCGATTTCATCTGGTTGAAGTGTGTAATCCGACAAGTTGACAATGGATTTCCCTGCAGTGATACTGTTTTCTAGTGTGGTTCCAGGGTAGGCACGTGCCACAGCAAAAAACTGCACTGACCTCCTCAGACGTGGTGGACAGAGTACTCTTCGTTATCCGGTGCATCCCTGGAGCAGAGAAGCTACGACATCTTCTTCAGAGCCTTCAACATGTCATTGATGAAAACGAACATCTCGCCTAAGGCCACCCCCACTTCTTGCCTTCAAACAACCACACAACCTCAAACAGACCATTGTCCGCAGCAAACTACAAAGCCTTCAGGAGAGCAGTGAACACGACACCATACAACTCTGCCACGGCGACCTCTGCAAAACCTGCCGGCTCATCAACACGGATGCCATCAGCTCATGTGAGAACACCGTCCGCCAGGCACACGGTACTTACACTTGCAACTCAGCCAATGTTGTCTACCTGATATGCTGCAGGAAAGTATGTCCCGAGGCAGGGTACATTGGGAAGACCATGGAGACGCTGTGACAACGGATGAATGACCACTGCTTGATAATCACCAGGCAAGAATGTTCTCTTCCTATTGGGGAACACTTCAGAGGTCACAGGCATTCGGCCTTTGATCTTTGGGTAAGTGTTCTCCAAGGTGGCCATCATTACACACGACAGCGCAGAGTCGCTGAGCAGAGACTGATAGCCATGTTCTGCACAGCCTCAACCGGGATCTTGGGCTCATGTCACACTATCTGTAACCCTCAACTTGCCTGGACTTGCAAAATCTCTCTAACTGTCCTGGCTGGAGACAGTACATATCTCTTTAACCTGTGCTTAACCCTCTCTCCAATCACATTGTCTGTACCTGTAAGACTTGATTACTTGTAAAGACTTGCATTCCCAATCATTATTTTGTAAATTAAGTTTGTATCTTTATATGCCCTGTTTGTGAACTGAAGTCCCACTCACTTGATGAAGGAGCAGCACTTCGAAAGCTAGTGGCTTTTGCTACCAAATAAACCTGTTGGTGTTGTGCAACTTACTTAATTTTTAATCACAGGACAAGGCAAGTAGATGATTAGAAAATCTATGCTTCTGTTTATTTTGAGAACTTTGACCATGGAGAAATTGAATTATGTGTTTGCTCATTATATAATGGTTGGTTATTTTTTGTCGTAAATGATTTGAAAAACTGAATGTATTTTAGATTTCTTGAGCTGAAGGTTAGTGCGAAAGATGTAACTTTTTTTATTTTAGAAAATCTGACTCCGAGAGACTAGCAAATAGAATAGCAGCTCTGAAGAAAAGCCAAGTGGACTTGAAACATTAACTGTTTCTCTCTCCACAGATGCTGCCAGACCTGCTGAATTTTTCCAGCATTTTCTGTTCTTGTTCTAGCAGGACTTTATTTTTATTTAGATTAAAATGTTTTTTCGCAAACACTAAGGGCGCAATCTTACGACCTCCTCCTGCCCATCATTCAGAGGCACGAGGTGATATAATTGGCGCAGAGGTGGAAAATCAGAAACGTGCCCGGTTTCTTCCTTTCTCCAATCGTACTGCACCAGTAAAATGGATGCAAAGCCAATTTCAATATTAATAAAATTATTCACATGTCATTGGTGAGAATCAGACGCTATTTTCTAGGCTCACCTGCATTTACCTCCTCGCCAGTTGAGCTTCTCAATGACGAGAATCACAACTGGTCTCCACCAGTGGAGATCAGATGTAATGGCCTCACCAGGGAGACCTGAGGCCATTGAAGTCCTCCAGTGGTCGGGACAGGGCTGGGTAGTGCCACCCTGGCAGTGCCTGCCGGGCACCAAAACTGCCATGGCAGTGCTGAGGGGTGGGGCTATGATGGGATGAGAGTAGGGAAGTTCGGCAAACTGGAGGATGATTGGTGGGGGGAAAGGGGGAACTCTGCTGATGGCGGGGTGGGGGGTGATCGGTGGGGGGTAGGTGAATCTCTGCAGGGGTTGTGATTGGCAATAGGAGTGGTGATTCTGTGGGGATCAGTGGGGTGGGAGAGGGATTGATATCCATGGGTTGGTTTGCTGGGGAGGTGGAGCAGGAGATCTCCCAGATCACTAGAGATTGGGTTGCCTGTGCAGTGACGCTCCAAGAAGTCTGCAGCCGGCTTCACCGGCATGCTTAAACTTCCGGGAAACCCCCCCCTTCTTGTTCAAATGTCCACCATCTTTCACTTACCCCTGCATCTGCATGATAATAATGAAAAACATGGTTTGATTTTAATTTAACAAAAATTTGTACACGTATGTTGCTATGTGTTTATTTACTGTTAATGTTTAATGCACAAACTTATTTTCCAAGAATGAAATAAAAACGTTTCTTTCACTGTTTTGTGGAAATGTCTCTCAAATTTATTTAAAATTGTCTCAGATTGGGATCCCTTCCACATTTCCTAATACTAACCGGTATGATTCTTAATGAGATGTCACTGAATGCAGGAATCCTGTGATAGCTCTGCATCCCCCACCCACCTCTGTGCTGAAAAGACAAGAGCACAACCTCCACCAATGGGACCCCTATTTGGATCTGCTGGATCTCAGGGTCGCCCACCAAGACTGCCTAATCTTAGGATACCCCTCTTTTGTTGCTAACTACTGGCATCTCTTTCCCCACATCCTATCCCACCCCTCCCAACCTATGTTTGCATAATTCTCAGACCCACTTCAATGCTGCCAAACTCCCAGGATTCTCATTGCATCATGTAAAACCCTGGAGCTATTATCTCAATGTTACCAAAACCGAGAACCCAGTCCATTACTGTCTGATTTGCCCCCCGCCGTGTGGCTAGAAATCAGACTTCTGCCAGCAGCATGAAACATCCTGCCTGCTGTCTTGTTGCTTGAAAACAAATGAGAGAAAATGGTGTGCATGTGTACATAGGTAGATGTTCACGAGCACTGATTTAAAGTTTTTGTGGAAATACGGGCTGAACCATGGAGTTCAAATTCCAAAAGTAAAAATTGCAGAATAACATATAATAGGAATGTAATCAATCGTTGTAAACAAATTGGGCACGATCTTACCAACCTGCTGCGTTGGTCAGTTGGCTTGGCAAGCCAAGAAGCAGCCAGGCACCAAACGCCATCTCCCCTGCCCTGTTTTGCCAGCAGGATTGGCTTTGCGCCCAGAAAGGGTGCAAAGTCAATTTAAATACTAATGTCATGATTAGCATGATGTCACATCCAGCACAGCAGTTTCCGGCCTCATGGGTGCTTACCCAGAATCACTCGTGGCCCCTATCAGCGGAGACTAGGAACTGTGGCCACACTGGAGGGATCGGAGGCCATTGAAACCCAGGTGGTGGAGGGTGCGTAGCTGGGCAGTGCCAGCCTGGCTGTGCTCACCAGGCACCTGGGCTGTGCCCACCAGGATATGGGCAATGCCAAGGCTATGCAGCCTGAGGGTGGTGTGGGGCTCTGACCCTGGGGAGCTCTGTGGGGGCGGAGGGGGTAGTATGCAAAGGGTTGATTGGCAAATGGAAACTGGCAGATGGGGGTTAATCAGCATGGGGGGTAGGCATGGAGATGTCATGACATGGTTGGTGCCGGCAATCTGTTTTGCTGTGGGGGAGGGGGCTGTCATGGGTCTTGGTGCTGGCAATCTGTTTTGTGGTGGGGATGGGGGTGGTTTGGGGTGATGTGAGCTCTACCAGGAAACTGGGAGATTGGGGCACCCTGCACAGTAGTGCCCAAGTGCTCTGAAGACAGCTTCATTAGCTACAACTCTCTGCTACTGGCATGTATCTGCTGTCAAAAAGTTGACAGTGTGGGATGATTGCACTGCCAAATTCACTGAAAAAACCGGAGTGAAACACTCTGGTACGCAAACTTTATGACACACAGAATTTTTTGGTGAAATTGCACCCATTATTTTTCACGTGGCGTAACATCCCCCCTTTTTATAAAACAGTGTGTTCATAGTATGGCAGTTGCAAACTTAGTTCTTACAGTCAATTGTGTTTTGAACACCTTGCATTGTTCATTTCCGTTTGTTTCTTATTTTCATCGTGGATTGATAGTGCACGCAGTATTAACTTACTAAACTCATATGCTTTGAAAATTAGATGTGACTTGACTGATTAATTATCTGATCTGTTTGGATTTTGGTCATAACTAATAAAACTGGTCAGTAACTAGTTGCTTTTTTAAGATAGGTTTGTATTATCCAAAATATTACCTGAGATACCTTCAGTTCACTTAACTATTGGGGAAAAAAATATATGGATGTGTTATGATCCAGAAAAATCCACAGTATGTTAGATGCAAATGCAAGTTCTCAAACATCTTTTTTCAAATAATATTCAATGATAAGGCCCTAAAACGGAGTTATGCACAGTCGTTGGAGGAAAAAAGTTAGCTTTTCATTTTAAAACAACTGTTATTTTGCAAATCACTTTTTGTCTTTTAAAATAACTCTTTACATGATGGTTGACCTGATGTTTTTGAAATTTGGCTTTTCTTACTCGTATTGACTCCCTCAGCATTCATGCTCTTAGTTGTCCTCTTAATTACCTTCCAGCATCTTGCTACCTCCTTCGATTTCAGTTTTTCACCTTGTTGTGCTCTGTAACAGATTTTAATTCTCTGCCTCTGAAGAGGAAGTTAACTAAAACAATAATCATATATACAACCCACAGTGCAGAAAGAGGCCCTTCGGCCCATCGAGTCTACACCAAACACAATCCCACCCAGGCCCTACCCCTATATCCCTACATATTATACCCACTAATCCCTCTAATCTACTCATCCCTGGACACTAAGGGGCAATTTCTTAACATGGCCAATCAACCTAACCCGCACATCTTTGGAGTGTGGGAGGAAACTGAAGCGCCTGGAGGAAACCCACGATAATGTTCAAATCACCTGGCTAGCACCAGTCAGAAATATAGAAACGTACTCAAACGTTGTTTTATGTGTTTTACCTTTCTATTAAAATTGATGGTCAGTGACTGTTTGTATTTCACATTTCTTTAGGTCCCTAAATACCTTTCTCAGCAATGGGCTAAGGCAACTGGAAGAGGTGAAGTAGGAAAGATAAGGATAGCCAAGTAAGTGAGCTTTGTCTTGTTGCAATATAGCTTTCCGAGAATGATAAATGTATATTTCTAAAATGATAAACTGATGAGCATTAACTCATCTGTTTCCTCTCTCTCTGTCTCTCTAACAGGAATCAAGGGAAAACAGAGGTAAGAAAATGCAATGAAGCAAATAGCATGATGGGAATAAACCTAGGGTTCTTGTATTGAGTCTGAATGGCAATTAAATTTAGAAATGCATACACCCCCAATGTTTACTTAATAACAATTAAAAATTTGTGGTCTTAAACCTTCACCTGAATAGAATAATAATGTACAATTCATGAAATGCCCCTAACAGCATGACATTCTAACTTGCCATGAGTAATGCTATGAGATAAACATCTGGCAGTATATACTATTTCATCTAGTAATTAAATGTCTTACAGTACAAATATGAGCATCATTATGACTCTCTGATTCTCATGACTGATATGGAAATACTAATCATAAACCTCTCCATTATATCTAAATGCCAGAGTTAGAGATTAAGTTTCTTAATCTTTTTTTTAGTTTTTGTGGGAAAAAAACCCATGAAATTGTTGCTGACAACTTTTTTTTTCAAACATGCTCAAGTGGAAATTGGTAGAATTTGCTTCATACATTCAGATGTTGTTTGATACTGAGGTAGTAGAGTTGAGAAGATTTCCTTCACAGGACAGGCTGGGCTGTTCTCTTTAGCAAAGAGAAGCCCTCATTGATGTCTTCAGAATTATGAATGGGTTGGGCTGTAGAGAGAATGTTTCCACTTGTGGGAGAATCTGAAACTAGGAGCCATAAATACACAGTAGAAACTAATAAGCACAATGGGGAAATCAACAGAATTATCTTTACTCAGAGTGGTTAGAATGTGGAACTCACCACCACAGGAAGTGGTTGAAGTAAATAGCTTTCAACAGAAAATTAGAAGAGTAAATTAGAGAAGGGGAAATAAATAACTGAAAGGGTGAGATGAGGGAGATGGTATTGGAGGAGCCTCCTGTGGAGTATAAATACCAACAGAAGCTTATTTTTTTTTCATTAGTGTGACAAGTAGGCTTATATTAACACTGCAATGAAGTTACTGTGAAAATCCCCAAGTTGACACACTCCGACGCCTGTTTGGATACACTGAGGGAGAATTTAGCATGGCCAGTGCACCGAACCAGCGTGTCTTTTGGACTGTGGAAGGAAAGTGAAGCATCCAGAGGAAACTCACGCAGACTCAGGGAGAATGTGCAGACTCCACACAGACAGTGACCCAAGCTGGGAATTGAACCCAGGTCCTGGCACTGTGAGGCAGCAGTGCTAACACCACTGTGCCACCCATTAATTAGGCCGAATAACCTCTTCTGTGTTGCAAATTCCATTTAATAGCTAATTCTGCTTTTTAACCGTTATTGTTGGAGATTGCCTTGTAACTTATTTTAAAAATACACATTTTAAGAATGATTCAGAATGGGTTATCATACTGTTTCTTCCTGTAAGCCTATTCTCCATTTCAGCCAGTTTCTGGGCTGCAGAAGTGCAATTTTGTTGCAGTTTTTAACATGCAGGTGATGTGGCTATGCTTTGCTTCAGAACCAAAGGCGGGTAGGGTCTTTATAGTGGATACCGTAAAAGAAACAAAGTTATCTTGTCACGCCTAATTTCACAATGCTTCGCAAAGTGAAGACTAAAACACAGACCACAGTAATGAAAGAATAATTAGAGGAGGGAGTCCTTCCAGCCATACTGATGTGCACGTTGGTAGCTGGCTCCGGAGCAGTGGGATTGGTTGACAAGGGAGTTGATCAACACTTTAAAAATTATTGAATTTATAACTTGCATCTTGTATTTTACAGGGTTAACACATAGGGCCACACACAAAAGTTCAGAATAGATAAATTGTCATGTAGGGATTCCACAACATACTGGATCCTTAGCCCCACAAAATAGTTGTCTGAAGTGTAAACTTTTATTCACCCTGCAGCTATTGCCTTGGGTCATGCACATCCTTTCCATTGTCAAAATATGTCTATATGGTGACTGATTGTATGTAGTTAAATGAAAGATAGCTGCTTACTGCTTATGTTTTTAGATAGCTGCTGGGATGGTCGCAATATACCTTTGCGTAAATGGAGGGATACGCCTCAACTTGAATGACAGATTCAATTGACAGCCAGATTTGAGATCTCAGAGAAGGAAATGATCCCTTTTTTGGCTGGTGATCTGTTATGATAACTTGGAGGTCAGAGGCATGCCTATACAGAGTTATATAAATTGTATTTCAGCCAAAGTCCTGCTACTCGCAACAAGTCCACCACCCCTGACTCCTAGAGTCCACATTCTCCTGTTTTAAAATTCTCATCCTCATGTTTAAATCCCTTTGAGGACTTGATGGCTCAATGGTTAGCATTGCTGCCTCACAGCACCAGGGACCCAGGTTCAATTCCAACCTTGGATGACTGTGTCAGTGTGGAGTTTGTATGTTCTCCCTGTGCCTACATGGGTTTCCTCTGGGTGCACCAATTTCCTCCCACAGTCCAAAGATGTGCAGTTTAGGTGCATTGTCCGTGCTAAGTTGTCCCTTAGCATGCAAAGATGTGTAAGTTAGGGGGAGTAGCGGGGTAAAGACGTGGGGTTTCTGGGATAGGGGCTGGGTAGGATACTCTGTTGGAGAGTCAGTGCAGACTCGATGGCTGAATGGCATTGTAGCAATTCCAAGCTTCTATAACTCATCGCTCCCTAACTTGAACCCCCTCCAGCCCTTACAACATTGCAAGATCTTTGTGTTGCTCAAATTCTATGCATTCTCACCCGCTTCAACCCACCATTGGCGACCCTCCATAAACCTCTCTGTCTTTCCACCTCTCTCCTTCATTAAGTCCACTCTTGAAAACTTACCTCACCAATACTTTTGCTCATTATCAGTGTTTGATTATTTCTCTGAACTACTTGGGATGTTTAACTATATTAAAGCTACTACGTGAATACATGAATATTTCACGCAGCAGCAGAATTTCTACAGCTAGTGTTTGAGTATCTTGATTGTTTTTAAATTTTATGCCAGGCCAACCCTGAGAGGATTAACCAGATTGAGACTGTAGAGGGTAAACTTCTCTTTAAAATTTCAGGCATAGAAGTAAATGGCCAATATTAGCCAGATGGTAGAGGAATATCATAGAATCCCTATAGTGCAGAAGGAGACCATTTGGCCCATCAAGCCTGCATTAACCGCAATCCTACCGAGGCCTATACCCATAATCCCCCCTTATTTACTCTGCTAATCCCCATACTACTAGGGTTAATTTAACATGGCCAATCAACCTAACCTGCACATCTTTGGACTGTGGCAGGAAACCGGAGCACTTGAAGGAACCCATGCAGACAAGGGGAGAGCATGCAAACTTCACACAGACATCCACCAAAGGCCGGAATTGAACCCGCGTCCCTGGTGCTGTGAGGCATCAGTGCTTGCCACCGTGTGCGCCGGGATATATTTTTCACTTTTGTAAACAGTTTCCTATTCATTCACCTAATTTATGTAAATAAAACCAGTTTTTAGTCTGGAGACTGAATTTTGGTCCAGCAGGTCTGTGTATTCAGTTTACCTTTTAGCATAGAAATGAATCTCTTGGCAATCTGTAATATATTTCCACAACTGGCAAGAGGGGACATATTGATGCAGTGTATTATAATTGGACTTGTAATCCAGAGACTCGAGGTAATGCAGATGCTGAAATTTCAATTCAATGAAGAGTCTAATGACCATGAAACCATTGTCAATCATTGTAAAAACTCATCTGGTTCATTGATGCCCTTTAGGGAAGGCAATCTGCCATCTTTACCCTGATCCGTGATGCCAGACCCACAACAATGCAGTTGACTCTTAAATGCCCTCTGAAATGTTATAGCAAGCCACTTAGTTCAAGGATAATAGGGATGGACAATAAATGCATAGCTCTGATTTCCACAACTCCACAATAGGTTGTTGTAGTGTCAGCTTCCTGGCCCTAAGCTCTAAATTCCCTTCTGAAGCCTCTTCATCTCTCCTCATAAAATCTACTTTGACCAAGTTTTTGGCTACTTATCCCACATAGTTCACTGTTAAATTGTGTTTGTTATTCACTCCTGTGAAGCACCCTAGAGTGTTCTGTTGCATTAAAATCTCTATATAAATGCAATTTGGTGTTAGTTGCTGGTTCAGCTTGTGGCAGAAACCCTGAGCGATACTGAATCTAAGGAGGCATTTTCCATTGAAACGCAAATTGTCGCCTGCTCATTCTCTCTATTAGAAAGATGACAGAAAGTCTGAAAAAAAGTCAAAGCCCTTAAAAGCAGAAGAAAATTAATGTCATCTGTTCATCCACAATGTTGTAGCATGATTCACTGATTCCAAACTTGAAAGTTGGCACAGATTTTAAAACTAAAGGTTAAATAGTCAAAACAAGGGAAACTCTCTTCTTTTTGACCAGCCTGAATAGCCCAGTCGAAGCTATTTTCTATGTCTTGCAGCACCATTTATGTATAACTTCCAAAAAAATCTGGTGTAACATCTGCTAAAACCAATCTTAGTAGCATGAGCTGTCCAGTTTAATTATCATTTATGCATTTTTAATGGCTAAATGAACTGTATAAATTCAAATTCTTTGAATTTTGGTTTGATGTGCTTTAATTTCCCAAATGCAGTGAGCACACTTTGTTTTAGGATTTAAATTGTCTATCAGCAAAATGTAAGAAATTATTAATCCCCTTGCAAGAAGAATATGAAAAAAAAAGTCTGGGTTGCTTTAGCCCTCAGCATCAGTAACTCTAAACGGACATTTGAGGTCAAGCAGCATTGGCCAAAGATTTAGCTGTGCTGCTCCCAGTTTGAAATAACAGAATAGGATTGAAAACCATCCACAAAATCAGGGCATTAATGTGGAGAGCGATAAAAGCTGTCTTACTCTCTTAATGTAATAATGCTGCATACATCATTTAACTTTCCTCTCTTATAAACCTTAAAATAGCTCCAAGCTGGTGTCAAGTCCAGCTTTATTGGATGAAGCTTTTCCAAAACCATGCCTAATGCGACATATGAACAAGGAGCAGGAGTAGACTACTTGGCCCCTTGAGCCTGCTCTGCCATTTTGTAAGATCATAGCTGATTTGATAGTAACTGCAAATCTATATCCTTAATAACCTATCATCCCCTTGCTTACCAAGAATCTAACCACCTCTGCCTTAAAATTGTTCAAAAACTCTCTTTCCATCACCTTGTCGAGAAGAGCTCCAGAGACTCATGACCCTCAGAGAAAGAGATTTCACCTCATCTCTGTTTTAAATGGATGGCCTCTTATTTATAAACAGTGAATCCCAACTTCTGAATTTTCCCACAAGAAGAAACATCCTCTCCACATTCACACGATCAAGACCCTTCAGGATGTTAACTATTTCAATCAAGTTGCCTCTTACTCTTGTAAACTCCAGTGGGTACAAGCCTAACCTGTCCAACCTTTCCTCATAAGTCAACCCTTGCCCATTCCAGGTATTAGCCTGGTAAATCTTCTCTGAACTGCTTCCAAAGCATTTACATCTCCTTAAATAAGGAGACCAGTTCTATACATAGTACTCCAGATGTGGTCTCACTAGTGTTCTATATAAATTAAGCACTTTGGTATTCAGTTCCACTTGCAATAAATTATAGCATTCTATTAGCTTTCCTAATTACTTGCTGGTGATCAGGAAATTACCAGCTGCATGCTAGCCTTTTGCGATTCATGCACTAAGACACCTAGATTGAACTGTACCCAGAGCTCTGCAATCTCATCATTTAGATAATATGCTTCTCCTTTAATCTTCCTGCCAAAATAGATAATTTTATATTTTCCTACATTACATTCCATTTGCCATATCTTTGCCCACCCACTTAATCTATTTCCTTTTGTAACCTCCTTATGAACTCTCCACAGCTTACTTTTCTACCTATCTTTCTTTGTGCTATCAGCAAATTTGGCAACCATCCCATCCATCTCCTCACCAAATTATTGATATAAATTGTAACAGTTAAGGCCCCAGCACAGATCGCTATGGCACACCACTTGTTACATCTTGCCAACCTGAAAACCAACAATTTATGTCCACTTTCTGCTTCCTGTTCGCCAGCCAATTTTCTCTTCATGCCAATGTGTTACCCAATGACCATGAACTTTTAATTTTCTGCAATAACCTTTTCTTTGTGGTACTTTATCAAACGCCTTCTCGAAATCTAAGTATGTCACATTTGATGGTTCCCCTTTGTCCACTGCACACATTACTTACTTAAAGAACTCCAATAAGTTGGTTAAATGTGATTTCCCTTTCGCAAAACCATGTTGACTCTGTCTGATTGTCTTGAACATATCCAAGTGCCTTGCTATAATTTCTTCAATAATGGCTTTTAACATTTTCCCTCTGGCAAATGTGAAGCTGACTGGCTTGTAGTTTCCTTCTTTCTGTTTCCTTCCTTTTTTGAAGATTGGAATTACCATTTGCTATCTTCAAATCTAATGGGATCTTCAAATCTAATGGGACCTTCACTGAATCTAGTATGTTTCAGAAAATTAAAACCAATGTATCAAATATCTCATTAGCGACTTCTTTCAAGACCGTAGGATGAAGTCCAAAAGGACCCTGGTACTTGTCAGCCCACAGCTCCAACAATTTACTCAGTACCACTTCTGTGGTGATTTTCTGTGGTGACTTTAATTTTCTTCAGTCTTCCCTCCTTCTACTTGCTGTTTTATCACTATTTTTGAATTCCTATTCTATGGTTTTACTTATGGAGCTATTTCTATGGTGAAGATTTGCAAAATACATGTTAAATTCACCTGCTATCTCCTTGTTTTCCATTATTAATTATTCAGACTCATTTCTATAGGACCAACACTCACTTTGCCAACTTTGTTTCTTTTAAAAATACTTTTGAAAACTCTTATGTTTTCTTTTTATATTTCTGGGTAGCTTTCTCTTGTGCTCTCATTTTTCCCTCCTTATTAATCTTTCAATCATCCTTTACTATTCCTTATATACCATCCAACCTTTTGACCTTCCACCTGTCTTTGTAATGTCTCCATGCTTTCTGATGACTAAAAGAACCACTTCCAATTAGGAATACTCTGTTGCCAGATCTGAACTAAGGTTAAATTATGTTTGAAGATAAAATGGCAAATTAGTAGTCTGTAAGTAAAATGGTACAGTCTTGTAATATTTTATGATTTAATTGAACGGCTTTGTCATGGGTTAATAATGATTAAAAGAGATCTTCCAGTACATCTTAGTTTATCCAACTGGAAAGAGCCTGAAGCCTCTCCTTTGGAACATCCAAAACTTTCGGATGATTCAAGGGTTTTCATACCACTGCTCCATCCTGAGTCTATCCAGGATCTGTGTTCAAAGAAAAGTTTCCTGATATGAATCCAAAAGTTATCTTTTAATGCTTTGAACTTGTGCTCCTTGTCCCATTTTGGTAATTATATTTTAAATAATCTTCTGCATTTACGTTTTCCATATTGTTAAGTACCACCTTCAGCTCTAAGGTCATCTCTCTGATGCTTCCTGTCCAGAAGGAATCAGGAAAACACAGAATGATGTGGCACAAAAGACAGTCATTTGTCTTGTTACGTTTCTGCCAACTCTGAAAAGGTTATCCAATTAGTCCCATTGCCCTTTCCTTTCCCCCTGCCATTTTTTCCCTTCCAAGTATTTAATAATTCCTCCTTGGAAGTTCTTGTACCACTCTTTCAGATAGTGCATTCCAGATCATCATGACTTGCTGTGTTTAAAAAAAAATCTCTCTGGTCCAAATTTATCTAGAGTTAGTTCATAACTTAAGCCTTCAAAGGGGATTAGTTCCATTCAATACAGCCTGTCTTTAAATGGCAAAAGAAGTTTTTCGGCACAGCACTATGTTTGTCATCACACCAACTTTTAAGGTTTTTATTTTAATTCAAAGTAAGGCAATGTTATGATGGTTTTGCGAAATCTCACAGTTGCCAGGATTTTGCATGTGGAAAATATAAAAGAACAACATATGGCAGCCAAATTGTATTTTCCACATGGAACTATGGAAAGAAAAGAAACCAAACTGCTATGCTCCATGACCATACTTAGGATTATATGATTCTGTCTTGGCTTTCAGTAAAGAGACAGAGCTTACATTCATCTTGTTTATAGCTCGCTGTACACTGATTTTCACAATTGCCATTTTGTATCGTCTGCAAGATAGCTTCTGAATTCATTTACTAATTTGTCAGTGTTTTTCACCATATGATGGAGATATAATCCATTGAATTCCATCATGAATTAATAGGCTGGGAAAAAGTGCTTGAATAAATCCTGAACAGCATGACAAATAGCTTAGTTGTACCCAAGATACTGGATTGAGGATATGGCTGAGAGAGAGATTAATTATCAAGACTGCAGTTAGAAAACGGACTGTCGAGTAGAATTAGCATGAGGAAATCCTGATTTATGCAAAGAATATGCATAAATTATTATATGCCTTTTCTTTCTTGTCACTATTGTGCTATTTGCTTCACCTTGTCTATTCCGATTCCTTTACTACTTTTTTTTGTTAATGTCTCTTAAATTCTCTATCAGCATCTGTTCACTTGTGTGTGCACTTTGAAGTTGCATACCAAGCAGTCAGCTGCATTTTAAAATGTAGCACCCACATATCAGGCCTGATTGCATTCAGCCCCTCACACCAACACTAGTTGGTTTATCCAGAATTTGCTAAACCCATTGCGAAACTTGTGGCTTTCTTTGTTTGGTGACCAGTGCTTCTCGGCCTTTTGGCTAAGATCAAGTGTAGTATCAACATGCTGCACTTGGTTGAAGTCATTAGGTTACATTTCAACTTCATTTGAAACAATTTTTTAAAACGGTATCTCGGCCTTTTGGCTAAGATGCAAATTAGATCAAGCCGTGGAGGAGGAGCTACACCTACTCTAATCAGCTTGGATCATGTAGATCAAGCCCAAGACTGGAGGTGAGAGCTTGGATTGGGAATGTCCCAACTTGTTGGAACTCTAAATTGGCTTTAATTTGACTTGATTGGATTGGAATAAAGTAAACAACAAAAAAAATGTAGTATTGACATGCTGTGCTTGGTTGAAGTCATTAGGTTACATTTTAATTTGAAGCAATTTTTCAAAGCGGCATCTCGACCTTTTGGCTAAGATGCAAATGAGATCATGCCTTGGAGGAGGAGCAATGCCTACTCCAATCAGTTTGGATCATGTAGATCAAGCCCAAGACAGCGTGGATCAGGAATGTCTTAACTTGTTGAGACACTGAATTGGACTTGATCTGATTGAATTGGAATAAAAATAAAAAAAAATTGGTATTAAAAGCAGATATTTTACAGGGAATTAAGTTTCCAATTACATTGTCAAAATATTAATGGATCATAAAAGCAACAACCTGAGGTATATTTTAAATTCAATCGTTACACTATGATAAAGATAAACTTCCAACTTCATATCAAAATAAGAAAATCTTTTTTTTAAACTCCATGTGGCCTTTCTGTTTGCTGGCGTTGTTCATTCCTTCATTTTTGCATCACCCAATCTAAATTCAGCCTCTCCTGCTCATTCCCAGCCTCCTTGAATATTCAATTTAGATTCATGTTTTGTGGTTAGAATTCCAGATTCTAACCACCCTCTATGTAAAGATTTTTTTCTAAAAACACCTTTAATTTTTTTATGGTCGCAAGTTTGTAGCTTCTAGCTACAATCTTGCAGACAGTGGAAACAACCTATTCCATTTACCTCAGAGACCTTGATAATCAAGATCTCTGTTGCGTGTATGCCTTAATCTTTTCATCTACTGAAAGAAGCCCTAACTTAAGGTTTTCTACATATCAGTAGGCAGACTGGTTAAAATATTAAAAGCTAGCAAATTAGTCATTGTTTTAGTCAGCTTTATGTGCAAGACTGGCTTCTATGCTACAAGTAGCTTGCATGGCTGTGTGTCTGGAGTTTTTGGGTGCAGAAGCCAAAGATATATTTTATGTAAGGCAAGGAAGCAGATAGGTCCCCCTGAGTCACCATCTTGTTTCTGTGCCTTCTATGGGTGAAGTATAATGCCACACATTTTATACATTCCCAGCTCCATTTCTGATGAGCATGTTGCAAAGGGGTGTCTGGTAGTTATTTAAAGCACATGTTAGGGTGTGGAACTCTCACCTCAAGTAACTGCTTAACTCTGGGTGTACATTTGCAAGATTAAGTTATCTTATTCTTGTTGGTCACTCACTTGCATGTGAGATCTGGTGCATATTGCATTTTGAATAATCAGGTTGAAAAAAGGGACGTTAGTGTAACTTTGAACTGAGCAATGTGGAAATCAATTTGCATTTGTCCAAACTAAAGACAACAGACCATTGGAGTGTCACCTACCTCTGTCATGTTTAAAAATTAAACATGCAACATTGAATTGAAGGGATACAGAAGAACATCATTTTCTCAGTAATTGCTGTAGCGGAATGCTGATCCTCATCATTCAATTACAATTTTGGTTCCAATTACTTGCAACCTTGTTTTTTTTTGGCTGTAATATTGAAATATTAAGAAAAAGTCATAAACTGTTCTGCTGTTTGCCTGTGCAGTTCCCAACTCTGTATTGGCTTTCATACCTTATTTGGTCTGCTAATGGGACACCTCAGTCTAGAGCCATAGCAGCATTGAAGGTGTTTCCCTACTCTTTCATATCTGTTGCATTGTGTCCTTGCAACAGTTTTGCTTCCGATAGTATTTGATACCTAGATGATTGGAAAATGTTTCTCTGCGACTTGTCTTTATTTTTGGCTTTGGAATATTTTCCTTACTTTTCCTTAGCGAATGTTTTATTCAATACAATCAATTGTGCCCACAGTTGGTACCTTTTAAACAGCTATTAAAGGCTGACACTTTTAATGAAAGGTACAGAGTGATTTTAAAATGTTGCTTTCTTACCAGTTTATTGAAACAGTGCAGACAATTGTGATTTCCTATGTCAAATGCTAACCATTGTTTGAATCATGTGGCTCCATTTGCGCAGTGCTGCGGGACCTGTGAAATTGTAGCAGCTGACTTGGCTATTTTTATCCCCCAGGTTTCCTTTACTTTAAACGAGGAGCTTGCAAGCATCCAAAATGCCAGTGGAAAAGGTGCACCAATTAGTGCACCCAGGGAGCACCCGTTCACAATGCAGAGTGTTGGAGGACAGACATTGTCTGTTTTTACAGAAGGGCCATCAGGTGAGCACTAAAATATGGAAATATATCAGATGATTTATTTGTATTGTTAATGTTGGCTGATGAAGCCCCACTTCTCATTAATGAGCTAAATAAAAGCTGTAGCAGAGTTTGTGACTGTGACCTGGGAACAAAGTTCTTACTGTTTTAATTATGTACAGTAAACACTTCTAAGAACTTGATGCTGATTCCTTGTTGGGAACACCATGGGGACACCACCTTGGGTCGCAATCTTTCTGTTTTTATCTGAAGGAGAAAAAAGTTGAACTCCAATTTTAATGTGCAATGCAAGCACGGCAAAATCCAGAAATTACTTGGACAGTTGTGAGAATAGAACAGTGCTAGCTTTTGGTTTAAATGTGGACAGATTCAGATTTTACAGATTATTATAATGACTTCAATAAAGGGGCTTTCGGGTGATAGATTTATGGTTTAAACAGAAAAGTTGTGGAGTGGCAAAATCAGCAGAAGAAACAGAATTGTGAATCTGTCTTCCTTGCCCAATTTTCTGATCTTCAGGCCTACATTACTTGTTCTTTTCCATGTTCCAGATAGCACAGTTGAACTTTGCATCACGTGTTCCAATTTCAATGTAACAAATGCTCATCTCCATTTAGAGCATTTATATTCCCCTGCAGAATAATGAAGGGGCTAATTTGTAAAGGATATCTGATAATACTGCCATTGTTTGATGGGGATGGGAAGTCCTGGACAATTCCAGAGATTGGGAGCATTCTTGAATATCTTGAGGAAAGTCGAGACCAAATGCAGTTTTGAAGTGAAATGGGGTTGGAGTCCAGGCAGTAATTAGACTTTGGTGGAACTAAATAATCCTGCCCCCTTAAAAAGGACAGAGGATACAACTTCAAAAATATAATAAAAGCAAAATACTATAAAGGCTGGAAGTCAGAAATAAAAACGGAAATGCTGGAAAAACTCAGCAGATCTAGCAGATTCTGTGGAGAAGGAATGTTTCAAATCAAAATGTTGACTCTGTTTTCCTCTCTCTCCACAGAATCTGTGTTTCTCCAGAATTTTCTGTTTTTATTTTATAAATATAATTCCATTATAAATTCTTACATCCACATTCAAAACAGAATTTCCTACATAAACTTGTTATGCTATCAGTACATTGCCTTTCCATTAAGACAAAGATGTACAAGTTAGCTAAGACCAGCAGTGACAGATAGTTTTCATTTGGTTGCCTTATGAGGAAAGGTTGGACAAGCTGGCCTGTTTCTCCTGGAGCTTAGAAGACTGAGGGGTGACTTGATTGAAGTATATAAGATCCTGAATGGTCTTGACAAGGTGGACGTGAAAAGGATGTTTCCCTTGTGTGTTAGTCAATAACTAGCGGTCACTGTTTTAAAATTAGGGGTTGCCCTTTTCTCTGAGGATTGTGCAACTTTGGAATTCTGCGTTAGAAGGCAGTGGAAGTGGGGTCACTGAATATTTTTTAAGGCAGAGATAGGTAGATTCTAGTTCAGGAGTCACAGAAGTTGATGGAAATGTGGAACTCCAAACACAAACTGATCAGCCCTGATCTCAACAAATGGTGGAGAAGGCTCGCGGGGCCAAATGACCTACTTCTCCTCTTTCAAACATTAGTATTTCAAACATGGACATAGGCATTTGTAACAAGCAAAGTTAGTTGTAAGTGCATGCAGATGTAAGTTTTTTTTGAGCTATTACTCAGCTTTGCACATATTGCAGAGATGAAAGTTGTTGTGGTGGAGGTGATGAGAGATCAGGAGCCTAGTTCAGAGCTGGATGGGAATGCTGGTGTTGCAAGAACTCTAATTTAGCCTGAGGCCATGATCAGGAATAGAGATGGTGAAGGAACAGTATTGGTAGTGGGGGCAGAAGATAATGGCTTCCATTATCCCAGTGATTAATGGAGATTAACATGAGCTATCTGACAGTAGATTTAGTGGAAACATCAGGACAAGGGGAGAGAGGGCACAGAATGCACCCTTGAGTAAGGGTCTTCAATATCCATCACCAAGAGTGGTGAGGGAACCAGTAAGGGGGGGGTGGAATGTATTTTACCTCAACCTGCTTGCCGCAAATGCATCTGTCCATGATAGTATTTGTAGGAGTGACTACCGTGTCGTCCTTGTGGAGTCAAAGTCCCATCTTCACATGGACAATACCACCATTGTGTTGTGTGGTACTACCACCGTGCTAAGAACATAAGAAATAGAAGCAGGAGTAGGCCATGTAGCCCTTCGAGCCTGCCCCGCCATTCAATAAGATCATGGCTGATCTGAAGTGGCTCAGTTACACTTTCCCGCTTTCTCCCCATAACCCTTAATTCCCTTGCCTACCAAAAACCTATCTACCTGTGTCTTAAATATATTTAGCAAGGTAGCCTCTACCACATCAACAGGCAGAGAATTCCAGAGATTCACCACCCTTTGAGTGAAGAAGTTCCTCTTCAACTCCGTTCTAAACTGCCTCCCCCTTATCTTGAGGCTGTGCCCTCTAGTCCTGCTGTCCTTTCTGAGCGGGAAGAATCTCTCTACCTCTACCCTATCCATCCCCTTCATTATCTTATACGTCTCTATAAGATCCCCCCTCATCCTTCTAAATTCCAACGAGTACAAACCCAGTCTATTCAGCCTCTCTTCATAGTTCAACCCCCTCATCTCCGGTATCAGCCTAGTGAACCTCCTCTGCACTCCCTCCAAGGCCAAAATATCCTTGCGCAAGTGCGGCGACCAAAACTGCACACAGTACTCCAGCTGCGGCCTCACCAGTGCCCTGTACAGTTGCAGCAAGACCTCCCTGCTTTTATATTCAATCCCCTCGCTATAAAGGCCAGCATCCCATCTGCCTTCCTAATCACCTGCTGCACCCACAGGCTGTGTTTTTGCAACTCATGCACAAGGACCCCCAGGTCCCTCTGCACCGTAGTATGCTGCAGCTTTTCGCCCTTTAAATAGTAGCCCCTCCTACTATTATTCTTGCCAAAGTGGATAACCTCACACTTGCTAACATTGTACTCCATCTGCCAGGTCCTCGCCCACATGCTTAGCCGATCTAGATTCCTCTGCAGACTTCCCACACCCTCCGCACAATTTGCTTTTCCAATTATCTTTGTGTCATCAGCAAATTTCGACACCCTACACTCAGCCCCCTCCTCCAAGTCATCTATATAAATGGTAAATAGCTGAGGCCCCAGCACCAATCCCTGGGGCACTCCACTAGTCACCAACCGCCAATCCAAATAGCACCCATTGATACCAACGAAGTGGGATAGAGTTCAGACTGATCCAGCAACACAAGTCTGGCATCCATAAGATAATGTAGGCCATCAGCAGCAGCAGAATTGTATACAACCACAATCTGTAACCTCATGGCCCAGCATATCCATTACCACCAAGCAGGGGATAAAGAATTCCAGGGCATGGCAGGAGCAACACCAGGCACACCTAAGAATGAGTTATCAATGAAGTTACAGCACAGGACTATTTGCATGCCAAACAGCATAAGCAGCCAGTGATGGACAGAGTTAAATGATGCCATACCGAATGGATCAGATCCAAGCTGTACAGTCCTGCCAAATGCAGGTGAATGGTGTTGGACAATTTAACAACTCACTAGAGGAGGAGGCTCCATAAATATCTCCATCCTCAGTGATAGAGGAACCCAGAATATCAGTTCAAAAGATAAGGCTGAAGCATTTTCAGCCATCTTCAGTCAGAGTGCTGAGTGGATGATCTATCTTGGCCTCTTCTGAAGATCCCCAGCATCACAGATGTCAGTCTTCAACCAATTTGATGCACCCCACATGACATCAAGAAATGATTAAAGGATATTGCAACGGTTACGAGCCCTGACAATATTCAGACAATAGTACTGAAGATGTATGTTCTAGAACATGCCTAGTCAAGCTGTTCCAGTACAGCTACAACACTGGCATCTACCCGGCAATGTAGAAAATTGCCTAGGTATGTTGTGTAAACAAAGCAGGACAAATCCAGCAGACTAGTTATCACCCTGTCAGCCTATTCTCACTCAGTAAAGTAATGGAAGGGGTCGTCAACATTTCTATCAAGCGACACTTACTTACCAATAATCTGCTCACTGACACTCAGTTAATGTTCTGCCAAGGCCACTCAGCTGCTGACTTCATTAGTTTTGCTTCAATTATGGACCAAAGAGCCGAATTCCAGAATTGAGGTGACAGTGACTATTTGGCACCCCATCCAGAAACATTCACTCCCCTCATCACCAACACAGTGGCGGTAGTGTGTGTCATCTATATGATGTATTGTAGGAACTCACCAAGCTGCCTCAGACAGCATCTTCCAAATCCATGACCAGTACTATTTAAAAGGACAAGGGGAGCAGACATATGGGAACATCAACACCTGGAAGTTCCCCTCCAAACCACCCACCATCCTGATTTGATAACATTTTGCCATGCCTTCAGTGTCGCTGGGTCAAGAAGGCAGCTCACCATCACCTTCTTGATGGTAGTTAAGGATGGGCAATAAATGCTGGCCCATCCAGCAATGCCCACATCCCAAGAATGATTTAAAAGTAATTGAACTTGGAGGAATAATCCTTACCTCATTCTTACTTCATGTCCTGAAATCTCTTTGTGTCTCCTTATTATTCTATCTCTTTGTTTCTGTCCCTTTCCCTTTTTCCTTGCTTGACTGCTCTGGCTCTCTCTCCTTCTGTTTCACACTTGTTCTTTTTTATATCAGTCAAAAATATTTGTCAAATGGTTTTCCGGGAGGTTTACATGATAGCTCTTTCCCCCACCTCCCCACTGTAGTCACTACCTCTATTCCTTCACAATGAATATGGCCTTTTATCCACAACAGTCCAGTCAGGCCAAATCCTACATGGTTTAGGTCTTGGGTCCCAGCAGAGAAATAACAGCATTCCATGATATACGTCGATCTGTCTGACTAATGAATTTATGAAGTTTATAGTTCAATTCCTGCCAATGTCCTACTACTCATTTGAAGAATTATCCAAGTATAACCTAATTTGTCTTTTGAAAGGGGCATCTGAACATAGGAGCAAGAGTAGGCCGTACAATCCCTGGAGCCTGCTCCACCATTCAACTAGATCATGGCTGATTATCTACCTCAACACCATTTTCCTGCATGATGCCCATTTTGTGTGATGTCATTAGTATCTAGGGATTTATCAATCAATCTCTTGTCTTGAACATACTTAATGATGAAGCCTCCACAGCCCTCTAAGGGTAGAGAATCACTGTCTTCTGAATGAAGAAATTCCTCCTCATCTCAGTCCTAAATAACTTGCCCCTGATTTTGGGATTGTCTCCTTTGGTTCCAAACTCCTGACTGTGTGTTCTTGGTTGCCTTTGAAGATTATCAACAAATAGATAGGAGTAAAACAGTGCTGTGCAGCAGCCCTGGACAGGCACCAGAATGTGGTGACTAGAGGATTTTCACAGTAACCTCATTGCAGTGTTAACGTAAGCCTACTTGTGATACCAATACTTAAACTTAAAATCTTCATTGCCTTGGCTCATGATTTTATGCTGTCCTGCCTTGACTGATTGACAAAAGAGAAATACTGAGACGTTCTAACGCAGTCTGGTCTGGTCACATGTCTGCTTGGTTAATGTACCAAACCAATGGCGAACTTGATTTCTGTATACAGATATCTTTCTTCCCATGCATTTTCTTTCACTCGTATTCAAATGTAGTGGAGGAGGAGGTTGAAATAATGAATGTTGGAAAAGACGATGAATTGATTGTAAGAATTCTAGGAACATTGAGGACCGTGAACAGGATTCACCTATTATGTCCAAGCTGCCTTCATCACAACTCTAGGACCCAGACTTGCCGCTGAGCTGCTGTTAGGCCTGCTTGTGGATCTGTACCCAATATGTATCAGTTTGTCCAAAATTGAATGCAAACCAATCCTTTTACAATACCAATCATATTCAGAGTCCTGTGTACACATTGCAAAATAAGACTGATACATCAGGAATTATCATGTGTTGTTCTCTGGAAATATTCTAAGTTTCTGAACAATTTAGTGCTGGCAGAAATGTCTGAACTGCAGCCTATTTGTCGATTTCTTTCTTGCTGATATGTTCTGTTTGAATTTGGGGCTCTAAGTTTGAAAAATACTGTTCTTAGAGCTTTGGGATTAATGGTGGCGAAATCTTGAATTAACACATCAAGATTTGTTAGCATTACATAAGAACATAAGAAATAGGAGCAGGAGTAGGCCACCTAGCCCTTCGAGCCTGCCGCGCCTTCAATAAGATCATGGCTGATCTGTCGTGGCTCAGTTCCACATTCCCGCCCTCTCCCCATAACCCTTAATCCCCTCGCTTATCAAAAACCCATCAACTCGCGTCTTAAAAATATTTAGCGAGGCAGCCTCCACCACTTCAACGGGCAGAGAATTCCAGAGGTTCACCACCCTTTGAGTGAAGAAGTTCCTCCTCAACTCCGTTCTAAACCGCGCCCCCCCCCCTTTATCTTGAGGCTGTGCCCCCTAGTCCTACTGTCCTTTCTGAGCAGGAAGAGTCTCTCCACCTCTATCCTATCCATCCCATTCATCATCTTATATGTCTCAATGAGATCTCCCCTCATTCTTCTCAACTCTAACGAGTACAAGCCTAGTTTATTCAGCCTCTCCTCATAGTTCAACCCCCTCAACTCCGGTATCAGCCTAGTAAACCTCCTCTGCACTCCCTCCAAGGCCAAAATATCCTTGCGTAAGTGTGGCGACCAAAACTGCACACAGTACTCCAGCTGTGGCCTCACCAATGCCCTATACAGCTGCAGCAAGACCTCCCTACTTTTATATTCAATCCCCCTCGCTATGAAGGCCAGCATCCCATTTGCCTTCCTGACCACCTGCTGCACCTGCAAGCTGGGTTTTTGCGACTCATGCACAAGGACCCCAAAGTCCCTCTGCACCGTCGCCTGCTGCAGTTTTTCGTCACGTAAGTAATAGTCCTTCCTACCATTATTCCTACCAAAGTGGACCACCTCACACTTGCCAACATTAAATTCCATTTGCCATTTCTTGGCCCATTCGCCCAGCCTATCTAGATCCTTCTGCAGACTCTCCACACCCTCCGCGCAATTTGCCGTTCCACCAATCTTGGTGTCATCAGCAAATTTCGACACCATACACTCGGTTCCCTCCTCCAGATCATCTATATAAATGGTAAATAGCTGAGGCCCCAGCACCGACCCCTGGGGCACTCCACTAGTCACCAACTGCCAATCCGAATAGCACCCATTAACCCCCACTCTCTGCCTCCTATTTGACAACCAATCCTCTATCCACGCTAACACCCTACCCCCAACTCCATGCCCCCTTACCTTCTGCAATAACCTCTTGTGAGGTACCTTGTCAAATTACAATGGGAAGTATATATAAACTAAAAGGAACAAGGGTTAAAATTTATATAAGCTCCCCCTCCTCCTTGATTCCATGATATTCAACTTTGCAACCCATTAAAAACAAGAAATGCGCCTGTGCCATTGAATTGTAAGTGGTTGCCAAAATGACGCAGCAGTGTTAACATTTGCTTGGGTATGAGGCTGGAAATTGACGGTAGCAACTCTGGCTGTGTTTCTTAAGTTTTGCTCCATTGGTGGTATTGCCTGCCAGTTTTGTCCTTATGACATCAATGAATGTGCTTCAGAAATAATCCATTAGTTGTAAGTCACTTTGGGGTGTCCTGAGGACTTGAGGTGCTATATAAATTCATGTTGTTAATTTGAATAATAATATGCTTTAATAGACACACAATCTCTTATCAACAGATGAAAAAGTGAATGTATTCGCACCCATTCTGCATGATGATTTTTTTTGTTTTGTAATGAATTTGAGCTTTTATTTGTTTGTTTGTTGGTTAGGACATGTAAATTGAAGTTATTCTGTTGCTGATTTACAACTTCTACACTGTTTTGCTTTCTTTGATTTTTAAGGCTCAGTGCTTAAGATGCTGAAGCTATTTACTAAAATGACTAAATAAACTTCAGACATTGGTGAAAATGTTTTCAAATAATTAAAAATATATTTTAAAGGGTCTTTGCATTTCCTAGTTAAACACCACAGCCTCCTTCATATCTCTCCTTCCCACTTGATCTTTGTCTTTTGATGTAACAGGAATACATCAGGGTGAAGCTGATGAATTTCTAACAGTGTGCATTTAATTTAGCATTGCTGTTTCTGTTTGTTGTGAATTGCTATTTTATAGACCTATCCAGTCTCTCTCCCATTTCTTCATTGGAACTGATGTGTGCCAGCCCTGGTCTGCAAGGTGTAATAATGAGCATTTGCAGAAGGCAGATGAAGGCGTTGAGCCAAGGTGAATGCTTAGCAGGGCTTGAAATGGAGCTGTCAATGTGAATATTGTTAAACACTTAGAACTGAGGAAACCAGAACTAATATGTTGTTACAATTGCATTGCCCTTGTTTGTGGAAATACAGAAAATAGGACCACGAGTAGGCCATTCAACCCCTTAGCCTGCTCTGTCATTCAATATGAACATGGTGGATCCTCTATCTTAACGCCATATACCCTCTTTCTCCCCATACCCCTTGATACCTTTAGTGTATAGAGCTCGGTGAGGTGCTGAACGAATACTTTTTTTGTGTTTTCTAAGGAGAGAGGCCATGTTTTTGAGGATGAGAGCGTGATATAGGCTGATAGGATGGAGGAGGTAAATGTTCTGAGGGAAGATGTATTAGCAATTTTGAAAAACCTGAGGGTTGATAAGTCCCCTGGGCCAGATGGGATACATCCGATGATACGTTGGGTGGCAAGGGTTGAGATTGCGGAGCCTTTAGCTTTGATCTTTGGTTCCTCACTGTCCATGGGTATTGTGCCAGAGGACTGAAGAGTGGCGAATGTTGTTCCTCTCTTCACGAAAGGAAAGAGGAATTATAGGCCAGTTAGTCTTACTTCGATGGCTGGTAAATTAATGGAAAGGGTCCTGAGAGATAGGATTTATGACCATTTGGAAAGATGCAGCTTAATCCGGGATAATCAACATGGTTTCGTGAGGGGTAAGTCCTGTCTCTTAAATTTGATTGAATTCTTTGAAGAAGTAACTAAGTATGTAGATGAAGGTAGAGCAGTTGATGTTGTATACATGGATTTTAGTAAGGCATTTGATAAGGTTCCCCATGGTAGGCTCACAAGGAGGTGTGGGATAGAAGGAAATTAGGCCGATTGGATAAGTAGCTGGCTGTCTCGTAGAAGACAGAGGGTGGTGGTGGAAGGAAAATGTTCAGACTGGAGGCCAGTTACCAGCATTGTACCACAGGGGTGGTCCTCTGCTTTTTGTGATTTTTACCAATGACTTGGAAGAGGGAGCTGAAGGGTGGGTTTTGCAGATGACACCAAGATTGGTGGAGTAGTGGATAAGGCAGGCTGCAAAGAGACATTGATAGGGTGCAGAGCTGGGCTGAAAAGTGGCAGATGGAGTTTAACCCTGATGAGTGTGAGGTGATTTGTTTTGGTAGGACAAACTTGAATGCGGATTACAGAGTCAACGGCAGGGTTCTGAGGAATGTGGAGGAACAGAGAGATCTTGGGGTTCATATCCATAGATCTCTGAGGGTTGTCACTCAAGTGAATAGAACCGTGAAGGAGGCTTATATTGTGTTAGCGTTTATTAACAGGGCGTTTTGAGTTTAAGAGCCGTGGGGTTATGCTGCAACTATACTGGATGTTGGTGAGATCGCATTTGGAATATTGTGTTCAGTTCTGGTCACTTCACTATAAGAAAGATGTGGAAGTATTGGAGAGAGTGCAGAGGAGATTTACCAGGATACTGCCTGGTTTGGAGGTAGGTCTTATGAGGAAAGGTTGAGGGAGCTGGGGCTTTTCTGTTTAGAGCAGAGGAGGATGAGGGGTGACTTAGAGGTTTATAAGATGATGAGGGGGATTGATAGAGTAGACGTGCAGAGACTATTTCTTCAGATGGATGTAGCTGTTGCTAGGGGGCATAACTATAAGATTCATGGTGGGAGATACAGGAGGGATGTCGGAGGTAGATTCTTCACTCAGAGAGTGGTTGGGGTGTGGAATAGACTGCCTGCTGTGATAGTGGAGTTGGACACTTTATGAACTTTCAAGTGGTTATTGGATAGGCACATGGAGCACGCCAGAATTATAGGGAGTGGGATAGCTTGATCTTGGGATTGGACATAGCTCAGCACAACATTGAGGGCCGAAGGGCCTGCACTGTGCTGTAATGTTCTATGTTCTATTTTCTATGTCTAGAATTATCTATTTCTTTCTTAAATGTATTCAGTGACTTGACCTGCACAGCCTTCTGTGGTAGAGAATTCCCCTCATCTTAGCCTTAAATGGCCTATCCTGTATCCTAAGACTGTGACCCCTTATTCCTAGGCCTCTCCAGCTAGAGGAAACGTCATTTCTGCATCCAGTCTGTCCAGGCTTGTCAGAATTTTATGTTTCAATTAGATCCCCTCTCATTCTTCTAAACTCCAGCGAATACTGGCCTAGTTGACCTAATCTCGCCTCATAATGCCATCCCAGAAATCAGGCTGGTGAGCCTTCACTGCACTTCCATTGTGGCAAATATGCCCTTTTCTTGGGCATATTTGCCACAATAATGCTCTATTGTGCGCATATTATTCCTGGTGTGGTCTCAGTAAGACCTTGTACAGCTACAGTAAGACATCCTTTTTCCTGTACTTAAGTCCTTTTGCAATGAAGGTCAAGTAAGCATTTTCTTCCTAATTGCTGACTACACTGCAAGCCTGCTTTCAGCACTAGTATATAAGGACATGCAAGTTCTTTTGTATGCCAACTTTCCCCAATCTATCACCATTTAAATAATGCTTCACCATTCTGCTTATCTTACCAAAGTAGCTAACTTCACACTTGCCTTCTATTGCATCCGCCATGTATTTACCCACTCACTCAACTTGTCTAAATCGCCTTGAAGCTCTTTACAGCTCCCTTACCACTCTCACTCCCACCAGTTTAGTGTTGACAGCAAATGTGCATGTATCAATTTCTTACATTTTAAAAAATTGCTTCTCAAGACTCCTTTGACATTGTCTGCATTCCTCTGATGCTGCAGATCTAAATATTGAATTCAAATGCTTGGAATTATAAAATCGTGGTTATCTGTTTAAATGAACTAGTTAATAGAGAGCTCTGTGCATGTGTTGTGCCCGGTATCTAAAATAACAGCGCTAAACAATGATGTCATGTGAAAATGTTAGTTTATGATCTGTGTATTAGATGCAGAGTGTAACTTTGACTCACTCTGATAACACTGTAGTGCCAAGTTCCTGATAATTCCTATACAAATGAAAAATTAGTGCAAATTGTGGAAGTGCCACATCCAATACAAGTTAAATTGGAAAAAAACCCACAATTAGGACCTAATACTGTTTTTACCTGTTGTAGTGCCTGATGTAGCCTTGTTCTTCACTGTAGCCAGGTTGCATTCCATTTGCCAATGCTCTGCCCACTGAACCATTGATATCCTCCTGCAGTCCACGACTGAACACAGCTCAACAATCACCAGGCAAGATTGTTCCCTTCCTGTTGGCGAACACTTCAGTGGTTACGGGCATTCGGCCTCTGATCTTGGGGTAAACATTCTCCAAGATGACCTTCATGACATACGACAGTGCAGAGTCGCTGAGCGGAAACATAGCCAAGTTCCGCACATGAGAATGGCCTCAACCGGGATCTTGGGTTCATGTCACACCATCTGTAACCCCCATGACTTGCCTGGGCTTGCAACATCGCACTTACTGTCCTGTCTGGAGACAATACACATCGCTTTAACCTATGCTTAATGTTATCATTAAGCATAGGTTAAAGGTAGGCATAAGGCAGGGAATTATAGGCCGGTTAGTTTAACGTCTGTTGTAGGAAAAATGCTTGAATCCGTCATCAAAGAGGAAATAGCGAGGCATCTTGAGAAGAATTGAGAAGACACAGCACGGATTCGTTAAGGGGAAGTCGTGTCTGACAAATTTATTAGAATTCTATGAGGATGTGTCTAGTGCAGTGGATAGAGGGGAACCGGTGGATGTGGTCTTTCTTGATTTTCAGAAGGTGTTTGATAAGGTGCCGCACAAAAGGTTGTTACAGAAGGTTAGGGGGCACGGAGTTGGGGGTAAGGTGTTAGCGTGGATAGGGGATTGGCTGTCAAATAGGAGGCAGAGAGTGGGTGTCAATGGGTGCTATTCGGATTGGCGGTTGGTGACTAGTGGAGTGCCCCAGGGATCGGTGCTGGGGCCTCAGCTGTTTACCATTTATATAGATGATCTGGAGGAGGGAGCCGAGTGTAAGGTGTCGAAATTTGCTGATGACACAAAGATAAGTGGAACAGCAAATTGTGCGGAGGGTGTAGAAAGTCTGCAGAGGGATCTAGATAGGCTGAGCGAGTGGGCGAGGACCTGGCAGATGGAATACAATGTTGGCAAGTGTGAGGTTATCCACTTTGATAGGAATAATAGTAGGAAGGACTTCTACTTACAGGGAGAAAAGCTGCAGCATGCTACGGTGCAGAGGGACCTCGGGGGTCCTTGTGCATGAGTCGCAAAAACCCAGCCTACAGGTGCAGCAGGTGGTCAGGAAGGCAAATGGGATGCTGGCCTTCATAGCAAGGGGGATTGGATATAAAAGTAGGGAGGCCTTGCTGCAACTGTATAGGGCACTAGTGAGGCCGCAGCTGGAGTACTGTGTGCGGTTTTGGTCGCCGCACTTGCGCAAGGATATTTTGGCCTTAGAGGGAGTGCAGCGGAGGTTCACTAGACTGATACCGGAGTTGAGGGGGTTGTGCTATGAAGAGAGGCTGAATAGACTGGGCTTGTACTCATTAGAGTTTAGAAGGATGAGGGGGGATCTTATTGAGACGTATAAGATGATAAAAAGGATGGATAGGGTGGAGGTGGAGAGGCTCTTCCCGCTCAGTAAGGACAGCAGGACTAGAGGGCACAGCCTCAAGATAAGTGGGGGGGCAGTTTAGAACAGAATTGAGGAGGAACTTCTTCACTCAAAGGGTGGTGAATCTCTGGAATTCTCTGCCCGTTGATGTGGTGGAGGCTACCTCGCTAAATACATTTAAGACACAGGTAGATAGGTTTTTGGTAGGCGAGGGGATTAAGGGTTATGGGGAGAAAGCGGGAAAGTGGAACTGAGCCACTTCAGATCAGCCATGATCTTATTGAATGGCGGGGCAGGCTCGAAGGGCTAGATGGCCTACTCCTGCTCCTATTTCTTATGTTCTTATCACCACTCACATTGTCTACACCTTTAAGACTTGGTTAGGTGTAAAGACTTGCATTCTAATCAGTATTCTGTAAACTGCGTGTGCCTTTATATGCTCTGTTTGTGATCAGAACTCCCCACTCACCTGACAAAGGAGCAGCTTTCCAAAAGCTAGTGGCGTTTACTACCAAATAAACCTGTTGGACTTTAACCTGGTGTTGTGAGACTTCTTACTGTCTTTACTCCAGTTCAATGCTGGCATCTCTACATCATGAACCCCACTGGAAGCAGACTTCCAGACATAGAGACATTCCTCTGTCATCACCTTCCTGCTTTCTTGCCTCTCAGTTATGGATTCAATGTGCCACTGAGCCTTGGATCCCATGGGCCTTTACTTTCTTGATGATATGACATAACAATTTTATTTGCTCGAATACCATGTTTTTGGAAGGTGTGCCTGGGGAATACAAAATGCTGTTTTTGTGTATTGGCAATGTACCATCTGCTGGCCAGACCCCATGAACAGCTTTGGCACCCGAGGGTGAATAGTTGTGCACAGAGGAGGTTGATTATAACTGGAAGAAGGGAACATGATGTGCAACAGAATGTGATCACAAATGAAGAGCTCTTGCTGACATTGACGTTGTATAAATTGTTTTGACAATGGTAGTTTGGACCTGATGGCATTAAAGCAAAGAGAAGTGAAAATCCCTGAAACCGAGTCAAATAATTTGGACTTTATTTCCCGTTTAGAGTGTACAAGTCTTGTGTCTGACATTGAAACCATTTTGCAGCAACATTAACCTTCTAGTTTGAATGGACCATTAAATACTTCCTTTTGGTGCTGTTTGTGTATTAAACATAATTAATTGATCTTAACTGATGGAGTTTTGGACCTCAAGTTTAGGCCAAGAGTATATAAGAAGAGTCAAGTATAGGGGAATAAAGGCATGGATAAGAAATTTTTAAGACGCGGGTTGATGGGTTTTTGATAAGAGAGGGGATTAAGGGTTATGGCGAGAGGGCGGGAAAGTGGAACTGAGCCACGACAGATCAGCCATGATCTTATTGAATGGCGGGGCAGGCTCGAAGGGCTAGATGGCCTACTCCTGCTCCTATTTCTTATGTTCTTAAAGTGGGAATGCTATGAAGGGCAGTTAGGGATGGGTAACAAATACTCTTCTTGCCAGCAACGCCCAAACCTCATGAAAGAGAAAAGTAGAAATAGACCGTTTTGGCCATGGTGCAAATCTGTGATTAAAAGCTTGGCTCAGATTTGTTATTGACGTTGCAAACTGTCTTATTTGTGCTCAGACAGTTGCCAATCGAGAAGGTTGGATTCCGTGTCTAGGGAATAGATTTTTTGGTGGAGTCAAAAGATGATGGCTTTAGTCTTCCCAGTATTTAGGTGGAGGGAATTGCTGTTCATTCATTATTGCATGTTGGACAAGCAGTCTGACAATTTCAAGATGCTGAAGGATTTGAGAGAGGTGGTGGCGAGGTAGAGCTGGTATGCAGTCGCTAGTCCATATGGAAACTAAAATATTTTAAGATGATGTTGCCATGAGGTACATGTAGACGGGGAATAGGAGGCAAAGATAGAACTGGACAAACAATCCAGGAGTCTTCAAGAACAAGGGAGGTTATACTTCTGCCCGATCTGAAGTACTGTGTACAATATTGTTGGTCTGACTTAAGGAAAAATGTCGTTGTCTTAGAAGTAGTTCTGAGAAGGCTGACTAGATGAATACCTGGAGTAGGCGAGAGTTTAGAAGAATAAGAGGCAACTTGATTGCAATACAGAAGATCCTGAGGGGTACTTACAGGGTGGACGTGGAGAGAATGTTTCCTCTTGTGGGAGAATCTAGAACTAGGGGGTCACTGTTTAAAAATAAGGTTTTGCCTATTTAAAATAGATGCAAAGAATTTCTTTTCCCTGAAGATTATGGGTCTTTGGAACTCTCTTCTCCAAAAGGAGGTGAAGGCAGAGCCTTTGAATAGTTTTAAGGCAGAGCTGGATATTTTCTTTCTAAGCAAGGTGTTGGCAGGAATGTGAAGTTGAGGTTAATATCAGATCATCCAAGATTATTTGGAATGGTGGAGTAGGCTTGAAAGGCCAAATGGCCTACTCCTCCGAATTTGTATGTTTGTATGGACTCATTCTCTGGATGGCAAAGTTCAAATCCCAACACTGAAGTACAGGATCTTAAATTCAATTGGTTAATAAATCTGGAATAAAATGATAATGAAATTGTCATAAAATACCACTTGGCAGAAAATCTGTCAGCCTTACCTCATCTGGCCCACACATGTCTCCAGATCCACAGCAGTGCGGGTGATTCTTAGCTGCTTCTGTAATGGCCAAGCAGGCCACTTAGTTGTATCATCCTGCTACAAAAAAGGAATTGTGCATGTACCTACACCACATGGGCAGCAAGGAACTTGGAGGAAGTTTGATGCTGTGGGTTAAAGGAAGGGAGGGAAATGGCAGAGGCAGCGGATAAGATTGCCTCAGTCTCGATGACAAGGAAATCCATGAACTCCTCGCACTGGTTGAAGGAGGAAGTAGTGGAGTGGAGGTCAAGAAGGCAGTTTGCAGTAGAGAAGAGAAACCAGAAGTTAACTTTGCATTCCAGGATGACCTTAGAATGTGAACAATTTTAGCAGATGAGAACTGGACCCAACAGTGCTTTCTGATGGTCAGTTTTCCTCATTATCCACTTAAGAATGTTTCCCTTAGATTTAAGGAATTGGGGATGAGATTTGAGGAACAGCCAGGTTGAGAGAATATAATGGTTTTAATCAGGACCAGGGCATCAAAGATAGCGGTGAGGGTGCAGTTGAGCAGATACCTAGCTGCAGGAATGACACAATGAACAGAAGACCAAAGGCTGGACAGCTGGGATTTTGAAAGAGTAGTTCTAAGTGAACTCAGGGAGTTGCTTTCCTAAAGAGATACAGCAGGAAGTAGGGCTTGGAAGGGAAGTGGGATGTAGGTGATGTAATGACGTAATTAGAAATAACTTTACCTGTGATTGGCTCTATGATGTGTGATGAGAAGCTCAAGGGGATGACTGTGAATATGGTTCAGGAGTTTACATGGAGGAGGGGGGAAGAAGACAGAGACCAAATTTTGCCAGGGCCTGAGTCTTGACAATTGAAACTAGCAGTTAACTAAATGAAGGAGAAGGTGCACCCAGTTTTAGAAATGGGGACATGTCAATGTGATCAGTTGAAGAATATATCTATCTGTGCAGGACTGAGCTCCCTAAGAAGCTGACAGAGTAGGAACCATCTTGAAAACTTCAGTATCAAATGTTTCCTTAGTTACTGAAGCAGTCTATGAAGCAAGACCTGACTAGTAGCCATACTTGGGCTGATAAATAGTAAGAATTGTTTGTGCTACACATGGGCCAGGCAATGATCATCTCCAACAAGAGACTGTCAAAACTCCCACTATTAACATCTTGAAACCACCATTGTCCAGAAACTTAACTCAGATAGCCACATAAGTTCTGTGGCTACTGGAGTAGGTCAAGAACTAGATATTTTGCAGCAAATGGACTCACCTCTAGTTCCCCGAGATGCCTGTCCACCACCTACAAGTTAAGAGTTTGATAGAACATTCTCCACTTGTCTGGATGGTTACAGCTGCTACAACACTCAAGAAACTCAGCATCATCAAATAATCCACTTTATATCCACCCTTCCACTATCTCGAATATCCATTCCCTCCACCAACTGTGGACCATGGCTGCAGTGTGAATTATCAACAGGAAGTACTGTGTCAGGTCGTTGAGGCTTCTTGAACAGCATTTCCCAATCCTGTAACTCCCACTATCTCTACCTTCTCCACCAAGTCACACATCATCCCTACAAGGACATGTACCAGTGTTTCTTCATAGCTGTGTCAAATCCAGTGAATCCCTACCATAACAGCACCTTAGGTGTACCTGCATCACATGAAGCAGTTCAAGAAGGCAGCTCATCATCATCTATCTGCTCAAGGAAAACAAACGATCAATAAATGTTGACCTCACTAGTGACAGTCATCCTGATAAAGCAAATATCTTAAAAATGAAATGCTCTGGACCTTTTGCTGCATCAGTGTTCAGCAGAAATTGGGGTCAAGTTTCTGACAGTCCAAATATTGCTTTTAGAGAAGACAGGTTATATTTGTGGAAAATATTGCACTTGATATTTTAACCATTATTCTTTCTATGTGGTCAGACTAAATCTGCAGAGTTTACAAAGTGGTTATGATCAGAATTGGTAATGTTTATGTAGATTGGGTATATTTTCCTTTATGGAACTTTTTTATTTTATATTTTTTCAGTCATCACAGAAATACTTTTCTTTTATCTTGCATAGGACAGTCAGAAGAGAAATCTGATGGCAACAGTGGTAAGTGTAATATTTACATTTTCATCACTTTCACTTAGTGGCTGAAACCAAAAACAATTAATGAAAACATTTTAATTTGTGGTTTAGTTTTTCATTTTTGTAAGTTTTGTTAATAAGAGATTGAATAAGGGTTGAATAAATGGGGTCAATTCCATGCAAAATACAGTTGATCTTGTTTCTTTGAATTAATTGTATTGGACTCTGTCTGAGAACAAAATTCATAAAATGGTGCCCTAGGAAGGGCAATTCTGGTCCATCAAGATGCTTTACAACAAACTCGCCGGAGTTCATAATTGTGGTTGCAGTACACTGGCATCTGTTGGGTTGGAAGACAGTAGTGAGATTGAGACTTGCTGGAATCACTTTTGTGGGCTCACTAGTGGTCAGCTCGAATCCCTTTGAAAGGGCTTGCAGATCGCTCGCCCAACCTTTTAGTAAGGTGAACACAAGGGAAAAGCAATCATGAGAAGCCAAAGCTTGCAATTCATAGAATGCCTAGAGTACAGAATGAGACCATTTGGCCCATAAAGTTTGCACCAACTCTCTGACATAGTATCTTAACCAGGCCCTATCCCCGTAACCCCACTAATCCCCCTAACTTACACATCTTAGGACACTAAGGGGCAATTTAACATGGCCAATTCACCAAACCTGTACATCCGTAGACTGTGGGAGGAAACCCACACAGACAAGGAGAGAATGTGCAAACTCCACACAGTCACCCAAGGGCCGGAATTGAACCCAGGTTCCTGGCACTGTGGGGTAGCAGTGCTAATCGCTGTGTCACCCACAATTGACAAGTACGTTTGCTTATTGCTTGAATTCAACTCTAGAAGTTGGGTTTCAGTGTTAAACAGAACTTGCGCTTCAGTTATAAGGATCCTGTTTGGAAAGCTTGAGCACTTTCAGACTGAATCTTATTTTACGTGTGTGGAGTTGACATGTGAGCTTATTATTGGGGGCATAGTTTTTTTTTAAAGAGATTAATTTATATAGCACCTTAGCAAATGTTGCAAATGTTTCAATGTGCAATTAATTCATTTTGATATAGAGTGACTATTATGTGATAAAGATGGAACTCAATTTGCAAAATCCGCAAAATCAAACTAAACCGATCAGCTAATATGTTTTGGTGATGGCTTGGGGGAGTTTTACTCTTCAATCCATTGTAGAGTACCTGACCTGAGATGTCTGCTTCTGTTAAATGGAAAGATATTTAATTATCCAGCTCTGAATTTCTTCACTTTAATGAGGCATAAAATTAAAAGAAAGAGTAACCACTTCTACTACTCACGTTTGTCACAATTATCCTGTTTAATGATGATTACAGTTGAGTTACTGAAGGTATCACAGTATTTTACACCATATCCACTTGCATTAATATAGCAGATTTAAGGTAATGAAACACTCCAAAGCACTTCACAGACACAAATGAATAGATGCCAAGCTAACAAGAGAGGAAAATTTTTGTTGAATAATGGGTTTTAAACAGATGTTTAATAATGGAACAGTGGAGTTGTCTGGGGAGAAATTTCTGCGTAGGAATAGACTGGAGCACCTGTTGGCTTCACCAAGAGTGGTGGTGGGGGGGGAGGGGGGGGGGCAAGGGGGCAGGGGAGAGGGGAGAGGGGAGGAGGGGGTGGAGGGGGGAGGGCGGGCGGGGTGGGTGCGTGGAATTGGGAGAAGGGAACACTGATGTAGGTAGACAGAGATGTACGATTGGAGGGACTTGCTTGGAGCTAGGATAGGATGAGGCCATAAGGCTGTTGATGGACAAAGATAAGAATTTTAAATTTGTGTTCATATGTGTGTAGGTGGTGAAAGTCACTGAGGAGAGGTGAGCAGGCATTTGGGGCAATATCTAAGCAGCATAGTTTTGAACAAGTTGGATTTTATGGAGAGAAGCAAATGGGAGGCCAGCAAGAACACCATATGAGAAGTCCAGTCTGGAAGTGACAGAGTTCCTTTTGTGACAGGGTGAAGTAAGTAATGTTGTAGAGGGGGAAGTAAACGAACTAGGTATAGTTGCACTGTGGTGTGCAAATATCAGTCCTCAGCCAAATGGGAATGTGGGGATGTGAATGATCTATTTGAGCTTGAGTAATGGCAGGACCAGCAGTTTGTAATGGGAGGCAAAAAGCGATAGCGTTGGTCTTTCTAATGTTGAACTGGAGAAAATTATACCATCCAAGACTCGCTGTCAGATAAACCGTGTGACAGGACAGCGTGCTTGTGGCAAAACATGTATTATAGAATTATAATTGTACAGTTCACTTCCTCAGAGTTAGGAAACATTGAAGTTGAAGGAACAAGGGTCTTGGCTAATTTCCTTTTTTAAAAAATGCTCAAATTCCAGATTAAACTTTACCTGATTTTACTGAATGTGCAATATGTTTGTGCCTTTACATATGTAATTTCTGTTCATCGATGCACATCAAAATGACAGAAATGTAGAGAGAAAGCAAGTGTGTAGCAGGCAGATTTCTAAATTATTCACTCTTATAAAGGAACCTTCTCAAAAAATGTGGGATAAGCCATAGCAATCTGCAAATACTTCCCTGCTAGGACTTTGCGTAAGTTGATTGAAGCAATGGGTAAAATGTACATGCAATAATTAAAGAATAAAGGAAACGTATTAACACTGCAGAGGATCAATTGGAGAAAAATGGAATCTGGAATACATTAGAAGCTGAAACTATTATATGACTGGTAATTGTATTGAGAATTGCATTAATGTTTTAGAGTGAATGGAATTCACAATCAAACTGATCTACAATCCTCCAGAGTGACATTCTGGTATTTTAGAAAATTAATGTCTATTCCTTTGGCATCTTTACTGACGCTATCCTGCTGATAGATTCGCTGTGTTCCAACTGCTGACCCTAGCAAATTCTTGCCCTTTCAATGCTCGCCCTCCTGATATTTATCTCCTCCCTGTTTATATGTTCACTTTCCTGGCCTCACCATTTACTTTTTCTCCTGTTTTGGTTTCCTCTGTCCTTACTGCTCGTTCTCCTGGTTCCTGCCAAGAGTGAAAATGAAGTACTCAGGATATTATGTATGAAGAAATAATTCAATACTGGAGAAACTAATGGGACTTCAAGTTGTCAAAACCTCTGGACTTGACATCCTGCATCCTAGTGTTTTAAGAGGCACAATGATAGTGGATGTATTGTTTTTCGAGCAGTGTCTCTGAATTTGAAGGTAGGAAAACAGCAGTCAAGAGAGGAAGGAAAAAATGGGGAACCGTGGCTAATTAGCTTGACATCAATAGTAGCGAAAATGGGGACGTGATAACTGAGGCCTTAACAAATATTATGTGACTGGGAGAGTCAACATGTCTTCATGAAAGGAAAATGTTTGTGAAAAATTTGTGTTTTCACTTCACCAGATCATCACCTCACTTTTTGATATCAGCTTGGTGACCACAAGACTTAGGGGCAGAAATAGGCCGTTCGGCCCATCAAGTCTGCTCCCCCATTCAATGAGATCATAAGCATCAACTCCACTTTTTCACCGTATCCCCACAACCCTCGATTCCCTTACTGATTAAAAATTTATCTCTCGCAGTCTTGAATATACTTAGTGCCCGGTCTCCACAGCTCTCTGCGGTGAAGAATTTCACAAATGATGATCCTGAATGATTCATACCATGCAGGATATGCTGAGTCACAAAGTTACAGATAATGATGAAATATAATTTTGTTACAGCTGATGACCCACAGTGCCTCAACAATATCCAGATTTGAGCTGCTAGCTCTGTCCCCTTAAGCACAATAGTATTGCCACTGTTGAGGGTGTCCTCAGTGTGATGACACGACTTGGTTTCTATAATGAGTGTGCATTGGTCATTCATACCAAAATTGTCATAGACAATCTGTAAGAGGTAGATTGGTCAAGTAGGTTTTTCCGTCTTGTTGATAACCCCACCATCTACTTCAGGCCTAGTCTGACAGATTTGTTTTTAGGATTCAGCCATCTCGATTACTGGTGGTCCTATTGACAATCAAGTCCCTAACCCAGAGTACATTCTGTACCTTTGCTACCCTCTGTGCTTCATCCAAGTGGTGTTCAAAATGGAGGACCACTTGTTCATCAGCCAAGCGGGCATGGTAGGTGGTAATGTGCAGGGGGTTTTCTTGCCCATGTTTTACCTAATGCCATGAGGCTTCATGCAGTCTGGAGTCAATGTAGAAAAATCCAGTTGCCACTCCTTCCTGACTGTGTTATCATCTCTGGTGAATCTATCCTGCCGATGGAACAGGACATACCAAGAATGGTGATGTAGGAGTCTGGGACTTCGGCTGTTAAGGTATGATTTGATTAATATGACTATGTCAGGCTATTGCTTTACTAGTGTGGATCACGTTAATGGACAGAAAACAGAATATGAATAAATGAATAACTTTGTGTTGGTAAACTGGAACAAGCAAGTTTCAGTACATGAGCCTCAGTTATTTACAATCTAAATCATTAACTTAGATGTGGGAACCAAGTGTAAGTTTGCTAACAATACAAAGTGAGGTGGAAAAGTAAACAGTGGGAGAACGCAGGGACTGCAGTAGAATATAAACAGGTTGGGTAAGTGGACTTATCTCCAGTGTATAGCAAATGGAATATAAAAGAGGATGAGTGTTAAGTTACGTGGAGTATTGTGTGCAACTTTGATGTCCTTACTTCTTTGGAAGGAATGCTCAAAAGTGCACTGTACTGTTTCTGTTTTAGCATTAGACTAAATTCCGGGATGAGGGGATTGTCCTATAAGGTGAACTTGAGCGGACTGTTAAATTCCATAAAACTTGTTGAAGGGTAGAACTAGAATCAATCTTCGCATGATTTTGTAAGCATTTATTTACAGGATTCCATATTACAAGCAAGCACCTCCTAACCCAACAACGACAGTTTCATAAGCAAAATACTGCGATTGCTGAAATCTGAAGCAAAAACAGAAAATGCTGGACATACTCAGCAGGCCTGGCATCATCTGTGGAGAGAGAACCAGAGTTAATGTTTCAGAGCCATGGATTCCCCACAGTGCAGAAAGAGGCCATCTGGCCCATCAAATCTGCACAGATTCTCCAAAAGAGCACATCACCCAGCCTCTCCCCTCCGCCCTATCTCTGTAACTCCACACCTTTACCACCTAACCTATGCACCTTTGGGAACTAAGGGGCAATTTATTATGGCCAGTCCACCTTACCTGCACATCTTCCTGTGAGAGGAAGCTAGAGCATCCAGAGCAAACCCACATAGACATGGAGAGAATGTACAAACTCGACATACAGTCAGCCAAAGCCAGAATTGAACCCGGGTCCCTGGCGCTGTGAGGCAGCAGAGCTAACCACTGTGTCGCCGCCGAACAGTGACCATACATCAGACTAGGAAAGGTTAGAGATATAATAGATTTTAAGTAGATGAAATGGGAGAACATGGAAGAAGAACCAAGGAGGGAGATCAGTGACAGAATCAAAATGAGTTGTAATGGGACAAGTAAAGAAATAAAAGATATGGAAGGAGGTGGGAATGGCAGAACCATGAACAGCTGCTGTCCTGAAAGCCAACTAAAAGATAAACGAGATTAAGACCAAAACATGCAAAGAAAATGAACTAAAATAGAGGCAGAGGTTATGATCTGAAACTTCTGAACTTGAGATCAGAAGGTGTAAAGTGCAGAATCAGAAGATGAGGTGCTGTACCATAAATTTGCATTGAGCATCATTGGGATACTACATTAGGCCAAGGACAGAGATGCAAAGTGGAGAATTAAAGTGGCAAGTCACCAGAAGCTGAGGATCACCCTTGCACACGGAATGGAAGTATTCCACAAAGTGGTCACCTAATCTGCTCTTGGTATCCCCAGTGTATGCAGAGTGCATTATGAGCGATGAATACAATATACCAAATTGAATGAAGTACACACAAATCACTATTTCATCTGAAAGGTGTCCTTGGGGCCTTTCGGCACCACTATTTCAGTCTGCCACTATTTATGGAGGCAGAAACGAATCCTCAGTTAATGTCCATAACCTGCAATCAATTAAACTCAGTGAATGTGCGATTCTCATAGAATAGACCTATTTTTCCCAGAATTTAGAGAGGCTTTTCATACTAGGGCAGATGCTGAGAGGATGTTTCTCCTCGATTCAGAGTTGAGAACAGGACATCCCCAGTCTTGGAATAAGGGGGCAGCCATTTAGGATATTTTGGACTGAGAGATTTCTTCACTCAAAGCATTTTGATTCTTTGGAATTCAGTGCACAGAGGAGTATGGATGCTCAGTTGTTGACTATATTCAAGACAAGTTTGTTTTGGTGCAGGATTAAAGGATGATTGACCTTGTTGTGCTCTTATTTCTTGTGTTCTTTTGTAATGCTGTCTCTTCTGGCTTCTGTCTCCCGTTACTCTCTCTCTTTCTCTCTCAACCTCCATCACTGCCCCTCATTTCTCTTCCTGCTGTGTGCCCCATCGAGCCATGATTTCTTAGACTTTGTCTCTGCTCTTGATCCTGATTCCTGTTCCTGCCAATGCTCCCCTTCAATCTCTGCTGAATTCTTTATGCAGTAGCTGCACAACCTCCCAGGTTCTGTCTCATGCTAATGCCTCTGTCACTGCCGTTCCTGATATTTGCCACAACCTTCATCCCCAGTTTCAATGATACCCACATTTTCTTCCAGTTCCCTGCTCATGTAGATGGTATAAGATGTGGGGCAGCATGAATAGAAAGCTGGATGACAAATGGGAAGCAAAGAGTTAGGGGAAATGTGTGTTGCTCAGAGGCCAGCAGGATTGGGACACAATAGCATTTGTTTCTTTCTCAGTGCAAGTATAAATGATTCGCCTTGGGCATAAAAAGTATGACCTCAATATTCTGACACCACGAAAATAAGAGAGTTGACAAACTGAGGACGACTATAAAAGACTTTTGAGGAATACATTAGATACATTTTATTGTGGTTAAAAGCGGGGGAATGTACTTTAGGAATATGCATTAAACAGGGAGGGTTTGGTTGGTTAAGACAAAAAATCTACCACTGTTTTGGGTTTTATTAAGAGGAGTATTGAACACAAGAGGATTGAAGTAATGATAAATTTGTGCAAAACACTGATTAGGTGATAGGTTACTGTGTGATGGTTTGATTGCACCATTTTCAAAAGGACATTTAAGTCACTGATAGTTTAGGACATAATTCCACAAGGCCTAAAACTATAGTTACAGGACGGATTTGAAGTGCTGGAATAGATCCACTTTTGGAGCTGAGAAGGATGAGAACGATTTAATAATTTTCTGAAAATTGGCGTATTTTGAAGGGGAAATACCTTCTTCTCTGGTTGGAGAATCATACAGTTCAGATTGAGTGTGTTTCGGACAGGTCATTACACACAGGTTTGTTGGATAATGGAATTCTTTTCACACTGTAGTTTAGGCAGAGACCATTGTATCCTTTAAGGGAAAATTGTATGATTATTTAAAGCAGGGAAGCTTCAGGATAATGGGGAGAGAGCTATTCTGTGGAATTAGTTTTGGAATGATGTGGTAAAGAGCTGGCACAAATGCAATGAGTTAAGTGAGTGAATGCTGGAACCTTCTATGGGTCTGTGGTGTTTACTGATCCTTATGGTTCCTCTTGGATCTCTACTCCCACTGACATTTGTTTTTTAGTCCAAATGCTTACTTTCACTGACACTTACTGTTCCTTCTGGATCCCTACTCCCACTGATGTTTGTTCTCTAACCCAAACACCCACTTTCACTGACACTGTTCTTCCTGGGTCTCCACTCCCACTAATACTTGCTTTTCTCCTTTCTTTGGAATGCTGAACCTCCTAATACAGCAAGATATTAAAATTCTGATTCAACAAGCCATAAAGCTTGACATGCTAATGTTCGACAAAATGAATTACATAAACTCATGTTTCATTTTAAAAGCAAACAGCATTTAATAGATTGTATCATAATGCTGTATGAACAATAACTGGGTACTGTTTTATAACATTTATGTGGGCAGTAACAACAAATGTGAAATACTGTCCCTGCTTTAATGTCATAATGTTTATGTGACTCTTTAACCTGACTTGTTTTTTGCCATTAATGTTATGATGTACTACATAAAGAATACTGATAGATTGAAACTTTTTTGAAGTATTTGAAAGTTTGATACAGTTAGTGCCGTAGAGTCATAGAATTTTATAGCATGGAAACAGGCCCTTTGGCCCAACTTGTCCATACTGCCCTTTTTTTTAAAACCTCTAAACTCGCCCCCATTGCCCGTGTTTGGCCCATGTCCCTCTATACCAACCTTATCAGTGTAACTATCTAAATGCTTTCTAAAAGACAAAGTTGTATCTGTTTCTACTACTACCTCTGATAGCTTGTTCCAGTAAGAAGTCTCACAACACCAGGTTAAAGTCCAACAGGTTCATTTGGTAGCAAAAGCCACTAGTTTTTGGAGCATTGCTCCTTTGCCAGGTAAGTGGGAGTTCTGTTCAGAAACAGGGCATATAAAGACACAAACTCAAATTACAAAATAATGGTTTGAATGCTTGTTGCAGACCGGAGATGTGCAGGTTAGATGGACTGGCCGTGCTGAATTTCCCTTAGTGGCAGAGGGACTATCTAGGGTAAATGCATGGGGTTATGGGGATAGGGCCCAGGTGGGATTGTTGTCGGTGCAAACACGATAGGCTGAATGGCCTCCTTCTGCACTGTAAGATTCTATGATCAGACACTCACCACATTCTGTGTGAAAAAGTTGCCCCTCTGGACCCTTTTGTATCTCTCCCCTATGCCCTTTAGTTTTATACTCTCCTACTTTTGGAAAATGGTGTTGACTATCTATTTATCTATGCCCTTCATTATTTTATAGACCTCTATAAGGTCACCCCTAAGCCTCCTACGCTACAGGGGAAAAAATCCCAGTCTATCCAGCCAGTCCTTATAATCCAAACCATCAAATCCCAGTAGCATCCTAGTAAATCTTATCTGCACTCTTTTTAATTTAATAATATATTTTCTATAATAGGGCTGAGAACTGTACTAGTGTGGCCGTACTAATATCTTGTACAACTTCAACAAGCGTTCCAACTCATGTGTTCAATGTTCTGATCAATGAAACCAAACATGCTGAATGCCTTCTTCACCATCCTATCCACCTGTGACTCAATTTCAAGGAGCTGTGAACCTGTACCCCTAAATCTGCTTGTTCTGTAACTCTCTGAATGCACTACCATTAGCTGAGTAAGCCCTGCCCTGGTTTGCTCTACCAAAATGCATCACCTTGCCTTTATCTAAATTAACCTCCAATCATCAGCCCACTGGCCCAATTGATCAAGATCCTGTTGTAATCCTAAATAACCTTCTTCACTGTCCACTACGCCACCAATCTTGGTGTTATCTGCAACCCTTCTAACCATGCCTCCTAAGCTCTTAGACAGTTACATGGGTAAGATGTCTAAGAATGAATGCAGAAACTTAACTCTTCCGCTGATTTCCAGAGCATAACCACACTACTCACTGTACTCCTGGGTAAAACAAATCATTTTGTTTTCATTTTGAAAAGTGCTGCAGTGGCAGTGGTGTGACTCAAAGATTTACCCAGTCTCCAGCTTGGGAATCATAGATTTTAAATAATGTGATTTTAGTTTCCCGGCTAGAAATGACAAATGCCAGGAAACCTGCTGAGAGATTCCAGGAAAGAATAAAATCTGGTGAGGCTGTGAAAAATGCACTAATTTTATTTTTGTAGGGCAAGCCTAACTTGTTGAGGGGCATGGTAATTTACACTTTTTTTAACTTGGGTCTTATGTGCGATAACTTAGAGATTGACTAGTATGCGGCTTGTGCAGAAACATCTGGATTACTGTGTGGCTTAGAGTGAACACTGATTGAGAGTCAGGATTATAACATTTCTGAGATGGGGAGGGCAGAAGAAGGCAATAGTTGAAAGAGGTTATTCCTCTGTGTGTTGCTAATTGGTTGGGCGGTAGGAGATGGAGAATAGGATAAATGGCTTATTCTTGGGTTGCTGGGATATGGTGTCATGTTCCCTAGCGATCAGCCCTGGAACTTCAGTTTTTCTTATCAATGATGGATACTTGAATAAAATATTGTGCGACCAGATTTGCTGACAACAGTTGGGGTTAGGAGGCACAGTGAGTTGTGTGACTAGGAGGAAGACATTACAAGGAAACTTGGATTGAGTAGCAAAACTATGGTAAATGGCAGCCCGTATGGACAGATGTCAAGTCGTCCACTTTGTATTTGAGAAAGAAAAATCCAAAATACTTAGTTTATGGTGGAAAGAGCGTTGGAGGAGTGAAGAAATTATGGTGTCCATGTACCCTAAAACTAATATACAACCTTTGTCTCAAGATGTTAGAACACAAAACTTGAGTTAACAATGTTTTGCTCAGACCCCATTGGCAACATTATGTTTTGTCTTTGGATCCTGGATATCAGAAAGGATATCTTGGTCCTGGATGAGATGCAGTGTAAATTCATCAGAATCATACTTGCTCTTAGGTGGACCTAACAGTGCTGTTAGGCAGGGATTAAATTATGAAGCCAAATTGCATAAATATGGCCTGCATTCCCTTGAGTTTAGAAAGAAAGAACTGGTGTTTATAAAAAAAAACTTTTCACAACGATAGGATATATCAAAGTGCTTTAGAATTAACAATGTATTTTTGAAGTGGAAAAATATTTTGAACTGTCGTACCGTACGTGTTTCTTAATTCATTCATGGGAGGCTAAATTATTGAATAAATGCATTTCTAGATTCTAAAGATGTCAAAGGGTATGAGGAGAATGTTAGAGTATGCCAGTGAGATGCCAGGATCAATCATAGTCATATTAAATAGTGGAGAAAGCTTGAAGGGCTGTGCATATTTTTGCTGTGGCTGTTGCTGACTTTACTAGCATTTATTGCCCATTCCTAATTGCCTTTGAGGAGATGGTGATGAGCTGCCATCTTGAACCACTGTACTCCATGTGACGTAGGTGCCCCCACAGTGCTGTTAGGCAGGGAGTTCTAAGATTTTGATCCAGCAACAGTGAAAAAATGGCTGGGTGTTGAGTGGATAGGAGGGGAACTTCCTGGAGGTGGTGGTCTTCCTGTGTGCACAGCAGTGAGATAGGCCCAAGATAATCTATTTTAGTGATATTGTTTGAGGGATAAATATTGTCCAGAACACTTGGGAGAACTCTCCTGCTTTTCGTCGAAATTGTGACGTGATTTATTTTTAAAGCCTATCTGAGTGGGCAGAAACGTTGGTTTAATATCTCATCCAAAAGGCAGCATCTCGGGTCATGCAGCACTCCCTGAATACTGCATTGGAGTGTGAGTCTAGATAACACAATAAGTCTCTAGATTTGAACTGGAAGCCAAACTACTGATTCTGAATTGAGAGCCACTGAGCTATGCTTGACACCATAAGGTTCAGGTGGTTATCCAGCTGAGATACTAGAACAAGTGAAGTATCCAGCCAAGTAACCTACTGTAAGGAAAAGCTACTTCCTTTTGGCGTGGTGATCCAAACTGGGGGCCGTAATCTTAAAATGTGCACATCTGAAAATGTCACCAATGACACTGATTGTATGATACTTATTTAAATGGAAATACGTCTTTTAAAAAAATGATACGAGATAAGCAGAACATCAGCAGAAGTTTAAAAATCAAAACAAGGGTAACATAGGAAACGAACTAGCAAAGACACCAAGATCTTTATAAATTTTATCCCTGTAAATTAAGGCAACTATAGCCTTTGTTTTAAAGAAAAAAATTATAGAATCAACTTAAGAGACCAAATGGCGCGTTATAGAAAATTACCCAGTCAAATTGTTTAAACAAAGCACATTACTAGTTGATTTAATGCATTATCTTTCTCCTTAGTTTCTAAATTTTTTCCTTCTTGAAAACAATTTAAAAGCAACAGAATATTTGGTTTTAAAATCTTTATTGCTTTATACTCATTAAATACATGGCATGCTGAACACAACTGCTTAAATACCTTAGTTGCATTTGACAATATGGTCTTATTTTTGCAATTATAAATATATAATTCATAGATGTAGGTTACAATTTATCATATTTCCTACCAGAAAGTCTCATTACCAAGACCAAAAGAACAAAGGATAAAACTGTTAAATACAGGTTATTTTTCTGTCTTTAGAATTGTTTATATCTAAGCTATTGTCTCCCCTCCATCTTCTCCCCAGTAAAAAGACATATGGGAAACTTGCTGTTGACTTGTCACCAAGCTGTTTTATAAGGAATTGTTGGCAAATACATAGAGATGGCTTCTTCTGGCATGTTTTCCTTCCTTATGTTGAATGATCTGACCTGTGTTAGGTGCTTCCCCATAGTGACATGACTGGGATTTGACATTCAGTGTTGACAATTGAAGATGCTCCTCAGCATTCTGTGGCACCATATGTGAAAAATGCATTGATGGGGAGGGGGCATTTGAAATCATTCCAGAGTAACAGGAGATGGTTTGGTGATCATTTAAATTTGGGAATGCACCATACAAATGTATATCAGTCAACCTGAACCAAACCATTTTAAAATGAGCTTGCACACATTGCAATTATTTCATGATCATTTAATAGCTCCCAAAGTTAGCAGCTTGCAATGAATTCAGCCTCATGCCAATAGAAAGAATTTGAATGCATGACTGATGATGGATCATGGCAATTAAACAATAACATTCTGATGCACAAATTTACATTTGGTCGTTTGTTTTGTTTTAAATTCAGCATGGATTCTTTTCTGTCGAGATTTAAACATCCACAGGCATATCAGCCTATTGTGGCTGTGCCAGCAATCCAGAACTAATTTTGCTTTCTCCATCTATATAATCTGTAACTGATGAAAGTGTTTCGCATTTTAGGTGCTTTGTTGTGTGTTGTTACTCAGAACCTTATAGGGTAGAGCTGTGTAGTATGGTATTAACTTGCATACATATCAAAAATGAATACATTGTCTAAGAATTTCATGCTAGAGAAAGAAAGAAACCTATGTTAAAGGAAATTACTATACATATTCCAAGATTGAGACTATGGAACAGTTTTAAAATTGTTTTATTTTCCTGTACAGAATATTACAATAATACACAAGGATCTAAATAACTTACTCATTGTAAATTCATAATCAGCAAAGCAAGTAAATTACAAATGGAATTGATATGATGAACAAGATGCTTATAGGCAGATTGAAGAGATTATAATGTAATCAGGTGATTAAATTCTCTTTTATGATTTAGTGATGCATAGCACATATCATTATATTAATCTACCAAGCAGCCTATTTTGCTGTTTCATTTTTGTGATATGATAGTTGCAAAACCGTCCTTTGTAACTCAAGTGTTTATTATTGTGGTGTGCAGCTCACTTCTGTATCACTTGTAAAGCAAGATTTACTTTAGAAAATGAAGTGCATCACTTTGAACAATTGACCCTTTGGAGCTGTCCAAGCTGGTTAGTAACTTGAAGTCGCTCTTTAATGCCATCATGACAGTCTCAAACTTTAGGGTCTCCAGAGTGCATATAAAGGTGTTGTCTTCCTTCAGAACAAGCCGTGCACCACTTTCTGACTTAATGAAATACTTAAACTGGATGGCATGTGATGACAGTACAAATTCCTCAGGAAATCCATCTAGACGGCTTTTTGACACTTGAATAATGCGTGATTTGATCCTTGTTATGAAATCTGAAGAATTGCAGTAGATTCGGAGGCCGTGAGAGCGGTCATGGCTGTCAGTGATTTCTAAGAATGTGGCTTCAGAGCCCTCCCGCACAGTTGCAGACTTGGTTTTCAGAGCATCTGTCAGAGGTTTTATTTGGTAGAATTCAGCTTCCCGTGCCAAAAGTTGAATTTCTTGAAATCCTTCTGGTAAGAGAAGTTCACCGTTTCGTAGGAAGTTAAGGACATGCCTGAACAGTGAGCCATCACGATCTATGAAGCAGTTTCCATCAGCGTCAACAGTACTCTGAATTTTGCCATTTATCAAAGCTTCTGGTAAGGAATCTGCATACTTGGTTAAAGTGCGTCTCTGTGTTGTATAGAGGTGCCCACCAACATTAATGGTGATCACAGCTGCTTTGCAGTTCTTGCCTTTTTGAAAGCCTTCTGTAATGTTGCATTTTCCATCACAGTCGGTTTCTTTTTTATTGATCTTCCCTTCCATTCCACAAGTCTTGATATTAATTAGGCTGTGCGGGGTTGCATTTGCTGGTCGTTAAGATCACCTGTATACAGTGCAGTAGGAATAATGAAACAGTAATGTTGGCAGGATTTCATAAAATGTCAGCACTATTTCACAGTAAACGGCATTTCAACTTCGCACAAAGTGAGTTTGCAGCAATTTAATTTGATACCAAAATTTGCCCTCCGCTCTCTCAAAGTAGAAGTGGAGTTACTACTTGAATTAAAGCTGAGTGACTTTTTTTTCAAACATAAGCATGAGGTTTTATCAGAATTGAATTTGCTTGGAAGGTGTTCTGCAGTCTGTCATGAGATTTGCTGTTCACTGGGAAGGAATTAATGTTGATGTAGATGTTATTTGTGTGCGCAAGTCACTGACCTGTATTTTTCTTACACATTAGTTGCTGACTATGTGATTTTCCAATAGCTTGGGCTACAAAATGGAGCGAATCTCACTCATTAATGCAGACAAATTGTTTTAAAATGATTCACTTACGAAGCAACAATTTTGTTTTTGTGGAAGGCCTCCAATGCCTCTAAAGTATCTGAAAAATTAAATAGTTAGACGCTATAGTTTTAGCATGAGTCATTTGTCGATCAGTTTCCATGAGCCTTGGGAAGAACTAGAGTTCATATGAATAAATTGAAAACTCTGATCACCTTTTTGGTTTTCAAATGAGGAAATACATACTTCGCAACAGTCGTTCCATTTTATTTGTCCCAGTCTACATAAGTGAAACTGGTTTAATTATTGAATTGAATATACTGTTTTTGTGACTGCAACTTCCATTTATTTAGCAGTTAACATCCTGTACAAGTGGTACTTTTTGTTCTAAAATGGCTGGCAACAATTTATTATTCTCTTGGTGCACAAAGTTATGAACAGGATAAAATATTTTGATCCAATGATTTCAGAAGTGTTTGTACCATTTAAGATATTCTAATCTGTTCCCGGAACTGCAGTCTTGTTTAAAAGCTTTGCTTGCAGTATTTTCTATAATGCCTGCAAACTGGATTATTGACTAATTTAGCTACTCCTCCAAAGAATTTAAATCAACTTATGACATGTCACTTAATTTGTTCTAAATTGATCCTGACATCTTGCTGCCTCTAAGTGCTTCACATTTCTCTTTCTGCCAACTGGTCTATAATTCTTTTAGAATCATAAAATCGTAGAATTCCTTTACTCATGTCTTGTTGCTTTTTCACTGGCTGTTGGAAAATCTGAAATTAAGATTACACTGACGTGGTGTGTGGGTAACCCCCAATAAGGTACTGGCACAAAAGATGTCAACCAGAGCACTGATGCTGTGAAAGCAGCATCCATTTACATCAGGGATTTGAAAGGCAGGAAGCACTCATTTTCCAAATATCCAATAATTCCAGAATTTGTGGGGATTCATCCCTTACTTCAATATTTTCATAAGTAAGAGAGCGGATACATTTCATAGATTATGAACCAACAGCACCCAAGAGTTAACTTGATACTAGGGCCCAAATTTTCAGGGAGTAGTGGAGACCCCACGACTCAGCCAAAGTGGTAATAGGACTGTGGATCCAGAAGAGCTGCCTCTGGTAGACTCTATTTTTGCCATTAGGGAAAAGGGAATGGGATGTGATTCTCACACAGCCTGCTGTGTGTTTGGTTGGAAAGAATCGGTGCTTGCAATTTCAACTGCTGTTTACATTATAGCATTATATACATTATAGCATTAGTCCTGCTGGACCTGTTTGACTGCTTCCAACTCACATTATTATCACAGTTTGGTAGGGGTGGGGCGGGGAGGGGGAGGGGTGCTGTAAGTTTGCATTTTGATAGGTCCAAGAGGTTATTAAAGGATTAGCTGGTTTTGAATACAGGGCAGGCAGGGCAATGAATACAAATGTTTGTTTTTATAAGGGATTAAAAATTAAAGGAGATTTAAATGTATTGAACGGGCTATTATCAATGACAGTTTTATGTAGTGAAGTCTGTATTAGTTACTTCGAACTTTATCTTAGCACGTCCCCTGAGGTTTGCCATGATGAATATTGAGTGAGTTAGCATAGAGAGTGTAAGTACCACTTGTACAGGATGGTGTGTTTTGGGAAATTGGTTTGGTATATGTTGGCATTGAAGCTGTTAGAGGACCATAGAAATGTGCAAGAATTCCTGGGTTGATAAGTTGGTAAAGGGACTACAAGTGGAAGTCCATGAGTGGAAGGGTCATTGGTTGACCTGAGTTGGCATGAAATTAATGTAAGGGTGCTTTGTGACCATGGAGAATTGGTGGAGAAGCATAGAATAGCAGGGTTGATATGAGGGTCCATGGAAGAGTGGATAGAGAGGCATAAGTTTGCATAGAAGGCATGAAAGGCCAGTGGGAGGTGAGTAGAGGGGCATAAATTTGCACTGAAGCAATGTGAGGCGGGGTTAGATCATGGGGTGAATAGGGGACTGGAGTTGACCTGGTGGGTATGAAGGACCATAGGTTGGCCTGGAGGGTATAAAGGGCCATGGGGCTGGGTGGAAGGGGGCGTGCATTAACATGGGTGGAAAGTGGGTCTGTTTCTTTCAAGGAAAGTGATGATCCAGGTATTTTCTTGACTCTGAAAATCTGGATCTCGTTCTTTCACTGGATAAGTCAAAAGGGGCATGTTGAAAAAGCCTATGATAGCTGCTGTTTTCCCACAAATGATAAGCTGATATCAGAAACACATGGGATGGAAGCATACAGCCAAGAATTTTAATGGACAGGAATGCACAAACAGAAACCCCAGATCAGATGGTGATGGGTGACTAGCTTTAAAATAACTTATTTATGTTAGAACAGTGAACCAAGATTTCATCAGGCATTTGCCACCTGTCGTGGTTGATAAAAATTTGAGACATATGGGTACTGACCATACATGTAATGTATTTCAATGCAGACAGGAAGAATTTGGTGCAAATAATCATTTATAAAGATGATCTTGAATAGTTTTTGTGGACATTCAATTTTAATTAATTTTTTGGAGGGAGTGCTTTAGTCTTGATAAACTTGAAGAACCATTTGGAAAAATAGGAGTCAGTTTAATGTTTGTGACTGCGTTCAAGTTTGGTTCATTTAGTCAACAAGCAGCCTTGGTGGTTTTGAGTACCTTTGAAACAGTGTAACCCAGCAGTTGCTCAATAATGTAAGTTAGGGAAGGATGGCCTATTATGACATACAACACATTATATGGGAGGTAGAAAATGGCCACTGGAAAAGGAAGATTAAAAATGTGCACCACAAGCCCGAACTAGCACAGTGTAGAGGAAAATAGAGTTGCTTTGATGTGGCAGATATACTGTTTGTATTTTGTTCCATTCTAAGAACATTGATGTTGCTAGCAATGCCAGATATTATTGCTTGTTTCCCTTATTTCCATTGAGAAGGTTGTAGTGAACTGCCTGCCTTCTTGAGTCATTGAATCCATATGGCGAAGGTCCTCCCACAGTGATAGTTAGGTAGGGAGTTCCATGATTTTGACCTAGCATTCATGAAAGACTAATGATATTGATGTCTAACTAGATTTAGAGAACATCACAGAATTACAGACTTATTATAGTGAAGAAGGAAGCCATCTAGCCCATCCTGTCTGCACTGGCTCTCCCAATAAGCAATCTTGCTTTTGCCCCATAATCCTGCAGATTCTTCCTTTTCAGATAACTATCAAATTTCCTTTTGAATATGCAGTCCCTTGTTTATTCTTGACATTTTTGAAAATAAAAAAATTCTGCAGAATTGTTTCTGCGACTGTTTTGACATGCACAAATGGAATATAAAATGAATTGACATTTGATTAATGCATTTAAAATATTGGTTGATGGTGCTTTAGTGGCAATCAGAGAATTTCTTTAATGCCAGTGGAATTGTTGTGCTTTTTTCTTTACAGAAGAGAAGACTTTGAGGTGACCTGATAGAGATCTTTAAAGTTATGGTGGGGTTGCATAAATGTAAATAGAATGTTTCCCTTTGTGGAAGGCTCCTAAACTAAGGACCTTTAAATGTAAGGTAGTCAGTAACGGATCAAATTGGGAATTGAGGAGAAATTTCTTTACTCAGAACGCAAGAAATAGGAGCCATTTGAGTCTGATCTGCCTCAACAGTATTTTCCCAGAAAGTGGAGCTTGTCACCACAGGAAATAATTGCGGTAAACAGATTTTATGTTTTCAAAACAAAACTAGGCATTATAAAAAAATAATTATGTGGTGGAAAGCTTAAATGAGTTAGATAAATGGGGGGAGATTCTTGTACAAACACCAGCATGATATAATACGTATTCCATCCCATGCTTGACTTCCTCCTTCTAGAAGGTGGAGAGGCTTCGGGGAGTCAGACGATGAGCCTTCCACCACAGAATACCCAGCTTTTGACCTTCTCTCGTAGTCAGGGCTTTTTCGTGGCTCTTGCGGTTAAATTTCTGATCAATGACCTCCCCCAGACAATAGTGAGGGATTCAATGATGACAGCATCATTGACTTTCAGGTTGAAGATAGTGATTGTCTGTTGTGGCACAAATGTTTCTTGCTGTTTGCAAATTGGCTGCCGTGTTTATCTCCATTATAGCAGCAACTAAACTTTAAAAGCTCTCTTTTGCCTGTAAATAACGTCGAGACATCCTGAGGATGTGAAAGCACGTGCTCTTTTCTTGCCTCTGGGATGAGATGAAAATTGAGTCATTTTTAATTGGTGCCCTACTTGATCCCTGCTAATGGCCTGACTGAATCTTTGTAATTGGTTAGATTTATGTAAAATGCCTTGTACCAAATTACATATCACAAAGTAAAGAAAATGCTAAACGGTGCCGATATCACAATTATTTTTCCTAACCTCCAATAAATCAACTAAGGTATGGTTCAGTGAATATGAGTATGTCTGGCTGTTGTCGCTTGACTATTAAGTGGACTGCTTTCCCAATCTAGGTTCAAGTCATAGAATTGGCAAATGAAGCATGCAGATTTGGCAATCACCTTATTTGATCTTGTTACTCATTGATATCTTGTATGTACAATCCTATGCATGTTTCACCCTTGACTTGTTGTAACCTATAATTTACCGGAGACTTGGTTCCAGAACAGTGCACAGGCAACCTTTTCCAGCCCTCTTTTAATCGTCTAATTCTGAAGGTTAGCTTTCCTCATAAATACAAAATGCTCCTTAGATAGCACAAACATCAGAGTAATTCTGGTTACTAACTTATATTAGGACCAGGAACCTCAAGGTATTATTATGAAGTCAGACCCCGACAATTGTTCTATTTAGGCATAAATGTAAGGACAGGATGTTTCACTCCAGGTACAGTTTTATTGAGAAACCAGGGAGCTTTAATTTATGAGGAAAGCTAACCTTCAGAATTTTATTGACAAACCAGGGAGCTTTAATCAAACCAAATTTTATTTAGCAACATGTATTAGTGATAACAAATTAATTAGCTTAACTTTGTCAGTCGAACATTACTTAAACATGACAAGATACAATCCTAAACTGCTAACCTACAAAGTTGTCCTCATAAATAAATGGGGACCGTTAATTAAAAGGTCAGTCAAAGGAACACAAGTTCAAGGTGAGGAGCAGGAGATTCAGGGGAATGAGAGGAAAAACCTTTTTACCCAGAGGGTGGTGACGGTCTGGAATGCACTGCCTGGAAGAGTGGTAGCGGCAAGTTGCCTCACATCCTTTAAAAAGTACCTGCATGAGCACTTGACATGTTTAACAAGGCTGTTGACCTCTGCTGGTAAATGGGATCCGGTAGGTAGGTTAGGTGTTTCTGAGGTGTCCATGCAGACTCAATAGTCCGAAGGACCTCATCTACACTGAGAGATTCTGCAACTTGAACTTATATTGGGAAAGCTGTCCACTTAATAGTCAAGTGACAACAATATGACGTATTCATATTCATTGAATTGTACCTTTTAGCTGACGTTTCAGACCAGCAATGTCCTGTTCCATTGGCAGCATAGACTCAGCAGAGGTGGCAGTGGCACAAAACATAAGGTCAAATGTAGGCAAGTAAACTTCCTATGATTACCACCTATCACCCTTCCTCACCTGATAAGTCCATGCTCCTCCATGTTGAACACTACTAGGCAGAGGTTAACGAGGGCACAGAATTTACTCTGGGTGGTGGCTTGATAGCATCACTATTGACTGAACTGGTTGAGTTCTGAAGGACAAAATTGCCACACTGGGCCTGCAAGCAGGTTGGTGAGAAAACCAACAAAAGGAAAAAACCTATTTGACCTCATCCACACTAATCTGGTTACTGCAGATGCACCTTGCCGTGTTAGTATCGGTAGGAATAACCATCACACAATCCTTGTGAAAATGAAGTCTCAAAGATACTCTCCATCATGTAGTATTGCACTATCATGTTAAATAGAAAAGATTCAGAACATATTTAGTAGCTGAAAACTGAGCATCAGTGAGGCATTGCAGTAGAATTGTATTCAGCTACGATCTGTAAACTCATGGCCCACCACATCCCTCAGCTGACCATTACCATCAAGCTAGGAGATCAACCTGAAGTGCAGAAAAACATGTCAGGAACAGTTATATGTAAAACTGAGGTACCAACCTGGTCATACTACAGCACAGGACTGCATACATACTGAGACAGAGCTAAGCAATCCTGAGAACCAGTGAATCACATCAAAGCTCTTCTGTCCTGTCACAGCCAGTCAAAAATGCTGGTGGACAATTGCCAAAGAGGGCACTTGGTGAATGGTGCTGTCCTCACTGATGGTAAAGGCAGCATTTGAATGCAAGAGACAAAACTAAAACATTTGAAAACCCCTTCAGTCAAAAGTGCCAAATAGATGATCCATTCAGCCTCCTCCTAAGAACTCCACCATCATGGAAATTGATCTTCAGCCAGTTCCATTCCCTTAAGAAGCAGCTGAATACACTGCATACAGTGATGGCTATATGGAAATTGCCAACATCCTGGCTGAAGAATTGTTCTCCAGAAATAGCCACACGTCTCGTTTACTGTTCTATTAGAGCAACAACACTGGCATCTACCCGACAATGTGGAATATTATTAGCGATGGCCTATACATAAAAACCAGGAAGCATTCAAACCAGATCATTGCTGTTCTATCATTCCACTCTTGCTCATCAGCAGAACGATGTAAGGTTTCGCCGATAATGCTATAATGTTTAACCTGCTCACCAATGCTAAGTTTAAGTTCTACCTTTGACACTTCATTCCAGTCTTTGTTGCAGCCTTGGTTTAAACATGGATGATGAGAGACTGAATACAGAGGGAAGGTGAGAATAATTTCCTTGACATCAAGGCAACATTTGACAGAATGTGGCATCAAGGAACCTGAGCTAAATAAAAGTCAGTGGTAATCGGGGAAATCTCTCAAGAACTGGAGTCATACTTAGCACAAAGAAAGATGATTGTGATTGCTTGGAGGCCAATCCTTTCAGTACTAGGTCAGATTCCTCAGGGCAGTAGCCTAACATTCAAGAAGGTGAACACAATCCAGGGCAAAGCAGCCAGTTTGATCAGGACCCATTCAACTTTCTACCCACACATTCTTCATCATCGGTGTACCTCAAACAACACACTAAGTTTTCTTCAGCACTACCTCCCAAACCGGCAATCATTTACCACTAGAAGGGCATTAGCAGCAGGTGCATGAGAACACTACCAGATGCAAATTCTCTTCTAATTCCTACCAAACAGCACTATGGGATATCTACACCACATGCACTACAGCGATTCAAGAAGGCGGCTTCACCACAGTTTTGTCAAGCTCTGTTCGTCATCTAATGGCAATGTAGGGTGTCTGGCCAGAACAAAATAGATAATGATGTGATGCTCACACAGTTGTATAACCTGTCCACACCTGATGTAAATGTTCATGGTTTGTGGTATCAGGGATTGCCTGCAGAAGTGAACCAAGCCAGGGTTTGAGCCTGGAAGGAAAATATTTGGAGGTGAGCTGAGATGTGAATTAAATAAGAAGGATCAATAAAGGAATCGGTTTCAGTCTACTTGTGAAATACAATGTAGTAATTTTTACAATGCTGCTTAAAGATATCTATGTTGGGCATTATCAGGAGACGGAACTTCTCTCAGCTTTTTCCATTCTTCCATTTGATTAATATTTTGCTTGCAGCCTTTGACAAATCAGTGTAAGTGGTTTTCGTGCTAATATTTTCTTGTGGGCATTTCTGAAGAAAACTGAGAGAATTTGGTTAAATTTGTTTTATGGATTAAAGCCTACATATCTTTTCAGCTCCTGGGTTTTGCAATTTTGTAGATTTGTTTCTCGCATTTTGTGAAGTGCCAACGAAAATCAGTATTCAAAGATTCTTTGGAGACAATTGGCTTACAGCTGCTCATGTTTATTTAGTAGCTATTCTGAACTGATTTTGTGATATTTAATGCTTGGTTACGGGGTCTTTTTATATTGCTGTGGTATTTCATTTGAAGATGGGAAAAGAGAATCTTTCTGTTTTACACCTTTTCAACTGTAATAAATCAGTTTTTTTGAGAGGGAGAGTCTCGTTGCAAGCTCACCTTTCATTCCTTACATTTCCCCAACCTCTGTTCTACCAATTGTTACTCATCATTGCGTTGATAATCTGGTTGAAATTTCCATTTGATAAACATTCTGCTCTAGTCTAAAGGGAATATACTTTAAAGTCTCTGTCTGCATTTCCAGATGGCTGAGACATATTCAGCAATTCCCCACTTTGCCTTGAACCAGGCAGGCAAAGAACAGTGACTGCTCTCTTGTAATAGAGTGCAAAGTTAGATTTAAGTCACCCAACCCATTACCAAAGCATTGGATTAAAGGAATGGAGGATAATTGTTCCCCGTCAGCTTATTGCTTCTGGTTTTGAAAAGGAGCTTTTGTTAAAGAAGGCTGTGTCGTTTCATACATCCTGATGGTAATCTGGGACCTGTGAAGTTCTGATGTTCTGAATTTTAGCGATGTTCTTCAATGCTGTGTGTGATTCTTCAGTGCTCATTTTTATTTTCCTTTCTTCCATCTCAAGAAAAGCTAACGTTTGAAGGAGTTGTGGTTCAGCGTGCAGAATGTAGACCAGCTGTCAATGAATCTTACATGAGGTTAAAAAGGTCAGTAGTAACTTTGGTAGCAAAGCAACATTTTGTTTAAATTCGCTGTTTGACACCCTACAGTCCCCAGTACATTAAGTGGTTCTGACTTGATGCAGACCCAGTCATACATTGCTTATGTCGTGAAATTGTAAACTAATTTATCGTCTGTGTATCTATATTAGCCTTTCACCAAAATACTGTGATGTGCTACTTGTGACTCCCTACTTTTACAGAGAAAAAAACAGTTTTCACCCTGACATCATTTTTCAAAGGCATTGTGTGATTATTAAGCGATGATCCTCCAATGGAAACTGCCACTGACTCCCTTTATCTTGAATGCTTTCAAATAAGTTGCCAAAAAGGGGAAGGACTGACATTGTACCTGAGGAAAAGATCAGGGTTAGTTTGGTCACTCCAGTGACCCACCTGAATAACATGGCAACATCCTGAGCATTCATTGAGTTGAAAAGCTAACTCTCTGGGGCCAGTTTTCAGCTGTTCGGGCAGGAGTTTTTAATTGTATGGGTCTCACGTCCACAATGGCGTGTTTGTGACTGGTAGGTTGACTTGACTCTAACTTTCAAACAAATGAAGTACAGAAAAGTTCAAATTATCTCAATTAATGTAACATGATTGAAAAGACAGAATGGAAACCAAGTAAGCATGAGGGAATAGGGGAATACAGAAAGTGCAAGATTGTGTTTACTACGATGATGTTTGTACTCCGATATCTCCTTGTTCAGAGGTGGAATGGTCTTGTTGGGAGGAAGATTAAAACAACATTGAAAGTTATCCTTTTATTGTCTATGGTGTCATTAATGGGTTATTATTATATAGAAAATAGGAACATTGCTTTGTTGTGTATTTCTGTTCAGATATCCCTCTTTGCAAACAAGGTGAATTTAAATCTCAGTATCTTTAAGGGGGAGGCTGTTTTTAAAATGAGAAATGATTAAAGTTAATGATGTTTCATTGCATAGTGTTCCGATGTCCCTGTAATGACATTGGCCGGGGAGGAAAGAAGGTGAGGGAGAGAAGAGAGTGTTGAGCAGAGGCAAGGGATATTATGCTGAGCAAAGGAATACTGAATTACACAGACTGAGATTTGTCATTTTTAACTGCCACGCTGGAACCCTATGGGAGAAAACCTGTCATCTTGGCACCATTAAAGGTGTGGAGAAAATCAACTAGGTGGAAGATATTGAAATTCATTTTCACAATTTGTGTTTCCACATGCTGCTCCTGATCATTATCAGATGGATATTGTCCTTCACTTCCAAGTGAAAACGTCAAAAGTCTGCTGAACAGCGTGCTTCCTTAAGCATTTTACTGCTAAACCTCCACCTGGACTGAGCCATACAGACATCATAGCAATGGTAAAGCAGGCTGGAATATACCTGTCACGTGCTCCTGGTTTAAGCGATTTTAAGTAATCGCATGTTAAACAGAACTGTGGCAAACTCACCCTTTTCATGTTCGAGATACTCGATTAAAGAATACTACCTCTGTATATGTTAATGTTCAGCTTTTCTTTTAACATTATATAATTCTTTCCAATCCCTGCATTCTTCCCACAAGGTTCACTCATAGATTACTCTTGGATCCAACTCTCTAAAGCCGTTGATGATACAATAGGTTAAATTGCTCAATAACACTATTTACTCACTAAAGAGATAAAACTGCCAGTAAGTGAAAAATATTGCATGTAGAAAAAGTGGTGTATGGTGTTAAATGAGAAGGGATCTCATCAAAACATGTATGATTCTGAGATGATTCAACAGGGTTGATGCAGAGAGGCTGTCTCCCCTTACTGAAGCCACACGCTTGAGATATAGGCACAGTCTCAGGGTAAGAGCTATCCTAATTCATACTGAGATGAGGAGAGGTTTCTTCAGTCAGAAGGTTGTGAATCTTTAGAATTCTTAGAGTAATTCAAGACATGAGTTGATAAATCATTTGAGCTTTATGGGAATTGTGGATATGGAGGTAGTACAGAAAAGTGGAATTGATGTTGAAGATTAGCCATGGTCTTATTGAATAGTGGAACAACTTCAAGGGACCAAATGGCCTATTCCTTACCCTATTTCCAACGTTTTTTATTGTATGAGGTGTCAAAATGGCTAAGGATGGAGCTAAAACGACTAAACCCAGCACTGCACAACCAATGCAGAACAACAAACCACTCAGACAGAACAATGAAATATTGTGCAACAACAGCTACTTTTGTTCACTGAAATATGGATGGCATTCTCCTCAGCACTGTGCCCTAAGAGACACTTTAACCTCATGATCTTTGTTGAGCTAGCTGACTTCAATCTTGGTTTCAGTTGCAGTCCAATAATCGCCTATTGTGTTGAATGAAGGGGGAGAGATTTTTAAAAATCAGCCATGGTTGCTAGACCTTCGCTGTAAACTGTGCATGTATGGACATCTTGTCACATTCAGACAATCTGCTGATTTTGGAGTGGTGTCACACAAGAAAAATGCTCTCTCGAGTGAGGCAGTGTGCATCAGCCAAAATAAGTGATTTAACAGATGGGGAGAAAACTGGAAGAAATAACCTTATTGTCGAAGAATGTATTGATTTTAAGGCTTGTGAAAATTAGAATGCACAAATTGTCTATTCCTCAGTGGAAGTGCGTGACTACTGGTGCATGTTTTTTTATTGTGAAAATCGTGAAATGTGCCTGGCACGGACAGGCTTGATTGATGAAATTACCCAGCTAAAGCATTTAAGAACGTAGTCTCTTTATAAAAGATAACCTTATCCACACCAACAAACTCCCCAGAGTGCTGACCTTTGCAGGCAAAGGTTCCTGAATGTTAATTATTCAGCATTATTAACGTTAATTATTCTATGTTTTTAAATGCACCCTATAGCTGCCAAAAGCTCAAAAATGATTTTTGTCATTACTGTCAGAATGATAAGCAGCTTTAATAAAGGGTTGGATATTCTCCTATTGTAAAAGCACCGTGATGCTTTTCCAATCCCTTCAATGCTCAGCTGAATCCTGCGAATCCAGGTAAAATATATATGGAATTAATACAAGTTCTGACTGACTCATTTGTAATGATGAATTCAAAACAGTACACCGGGTGATGGGGATGATCTTTGTATCAAGGCTTTTTCACCCTTGCATTGAATGTAACAGCAGGCAGACTGGTTAATAGCTTATTTTTATTTTCGATTTTAGATCTCAATTGCCTGTAAAATTTAACTGGAATTGCTCCGATGTCTGGCATTAACTGTTTCTTTCTGTAACGTTACAGTTTGGTGAATAACTTTCTCTTTCTCTACTATTCTAAAAGTAAGCAGAACCACATGTGTCAGACACGAATCTTAACAGATAATCATTTAGTAATGTGACCCTGGTGTTTGCAGTAGAACTGAGGCAGAGATGCCGAATGCTTAAGATGGCTGCAGTTCAAGTGCTGCTGTCAACATCCAATTCCTTTCAGATAAATAGGAGGAATTGCTGTTCAGTTTCAACAATTTGATATTCAGTGCTGACTTTCAGTTGATTTATAAATATCTGTGCAGGTTGTTTTGTTTGAATTACTCTGCCGGGGGAGAGAAGTTGGTGAACGAGACGGTTGCTATTGAGCTGCATTAACTACTGGTTAGCGATTCCATCTGTGCTGCAATGAATTGAGTTCCCTGCCATGGTTGAGCTCAGTAACTCCTCCAAGCGAGTACACACTGCACCATCAAAACAAAAAATAAAGAGCACAGGGCAAGAAATAAAGGATGCTGACATTAATAACTCACTTTTTAAAGAAGTGATACCGGCGGTGGAAGTGACTCTCTTGAAGCATATAGCAGAAATCAAGATGTGATCATGCACCGTAGAGCCACATTTATAAACAGAATATATCGGCCCAAAAACCACTGCAAGCAGATTGTACAGAGATTGGTAATTTTTGGAGCTTTAGTAAATACTTCAGTATCAAATGAGCAGAAGGATTAGATCCCAGTTATGCTCAGCAGTTAATAATTGATAGTGGGCCAAATAGGTTGCTTAACTTTAAGTCCCTGCTTCTCCAATTTCTAGTAAGCAACATTAGTTGTGAAATTCAGGAGCGGAGATTGAACGAAGCAGTTTTTTCAGAACCTACCTACCTCTGTTTCTTTAACTTTCATTCACACAGGATAACAGGTTTTTCCCCAACAATCTTCTAAATTCAGTGAGCTACTTATTTTTGGCTGCAAAATGTAACTCTCCAATTCGGAAAAAAATCTGTCATCCGAATTCTTGAATCATGAAAAATGATACTGTGCCAACTTCAATCTACAAGTTGCCCAGCGTTTTGAAATAGTTTCCGTTACTGGCCTGTGTAACCCTGAGAGAATTTAAAAGGTTATAAAATCGACTCAACTGTTCACTATAACTCACTGGTGTCATTTGCAGTAGGTTAGGAGCTCAGTGTTCAAAATACCTCCATGTTAGCATTTTAACAAAAAGAGCAGAATTGTACTGAGAGACACGATACCATTGAATTTTATTTGATAGACTTTAGTAAAATATTCAGTACGTCAATGACTGATGAAAGAGGCAAAATATATTTTAAATGTCCTTACCTTTTGGAGCAGAGATCAGTTCTGTTACAACCGATAGTGGTTTGTAGTTTAAGTGGTTGTGCCTTACCAAGGCAGGGCTGTACAGTGAAGAAAAGGAAATGAAGGCTGAGGAGCTGCTGATTGTTGCAGAAGTGTGGTGGCAGTGACTCAGTGTGTCCAGGAGTTGGGTAACTATAAATTATAATCATGAACCCTAGCTACTGAGCACCTACATCAGATCATGGCTGGGGGAAATTAAACTCATTATATATTACTCATTCAAAAATAAAAAAAAAGTGGCAGACTGGAGATGGTATTCAGGAGCTGTTTATCAGCGTGTTCAGTTTAACTCTTGAGTGGCAGGGCTCTAACCACATGATTGAGGAGATGAAGTGTTAGGTTGGGCTCACTGTAGCAGCTTATTACATCTGCCTCCCTCCTCACCATGGCTATAATGTAATCCTTTGGGACTTTTCATGTTAGTTCTTAACCCCAGCATCTCCCCTCCCTTCCTGCAGGCAGTGAGTTTTGTTTTGCTTATGGTCCCTCGAGTGTGAACTCCTTCTATACTTTGCACGAATAGCTCCTTTTTTTGTATGAATTTGGATGGCGGGTATACAAAGGCTGTTTGGCTAGGAAAGACATCACAGCCAATCTTGATTTTTACCCAGTGATCCCTGTCATCATTATTTGTGAAAATACTTCTGGAATTGAATTTTGTTAAGAAATTGTTTCCAATTATAGCTTTCCCCCACTTCACTGCTCCAACTTCTTCATCTCAGCCATTCCAAAAGGAATGAAGGGAGAGAAACTTCAAGTGAATGAACAAAGAGCAGTACAGCACAGGAAACATACTCTTCGGTCCTCCAAGCCTGTGCCGCTCATTGGTCCAACTAGACCATTCGTTTGTATCCCTCCATTCCCAGTCTGCTCATGTGACTATCCAGGTAAGTTTTAAATGATCCCAGTATGTCCACCTCCACCACCCTACTTGGCAGTGCATTCCAGGCCCCTACCGTCCTCTGTGTAAAAAAACGTCCCTCTGATATCTGAGTTATACCTCGCCCCTCTCATCTTGAGCCTGTGACTCCTCATGATCGTCACCTCTGACCTGGGAAAAAGGTTTCCCACTGTTCACCCTATCTATACCCTTCATAATTTTGTACCCTCTATTAGATCTACCCTCATTCTCCGTCTTTCCAGGGAGAACAACCCCAGTTTACCCAATCTCTCCTCATAGCTAAGACCCTCCATGTCAGGCAACATCCTGGTAAACCTCCTCTGCACTCTCTCCAAAGCCTCCATGTCCTTCTGGTAGTGTGGTGACCAGAACTGGACACAGTACTCCAAATGTGGCCTCACCAACGCTCTGTACAGCTGCAACATCAGACTCTAGTTTTTATACTCTATAGCCCGTCCTATAAAGGCAAGCATGCCATGTGCCTTTTTCACCACCTTCTCCACCTGTGCTGCCACCTTCAAGGATTTGTGGACTTGCACATCTAGGTCCCTTTGTGTTTCTATACTGTTGATGGTTCTGCCATTTATTGTATAACTCCCCCCTACATTAGTTCTACCAAAATGCAACACTGTGCATTTATCTGGATTAAATTCCGTCTGCCATTTCTCCACCCAATTTTCAGCCTATCTATATCCTGCTGTATTATCCGACAATGTTCATCGCTAATGAATCTGTCCTTTTTCGGCACACCTGAATTTGGCATTGGCAGAGATCAGGAATAGTGTTATGCACCTCTGACTGCAGTGAGCCACAAAAGGCAATAATTTGAAAAATAAACAGACTGTAGGAATGCATTCAGTCAGTCATTCTCTTTATTTACTGTGTCATCTATAATTCAAAACATCTGATTTGTTTTACCAACATATATACTATGCTGAAATTTCAAAGGAGGTGTTCAAAGCACTGAAATGCAAGAGTAAGCAGATTAAATATTAAATCATTTTCTCAGCTCCTTTCCTCTTCCTCTCCACATTTGTAATGTAATCCATTGGCTTTTTGTTATTTCTTACCTCTGTGCCCCTCCCTTCCAATTATATAGACTAGTTTCTTTAGATTTTAAAAGTCTCATTCTTCTTACCAATTTTCTACTGCATTCACAACAATGTGGGTGTCACTGACAGGGGCAGTATCTATTGCCCATTTTGATTGTCTTTATGTAGATTGTGGTGAGTCGTCTTCCTGAACTGCTGCAGTCCTTGTGTTGTATGTATACCCATAGTACAGTTATAGTTAGGTGTAGGAGTTGATGAATGGTGGTATACTTGCACTTTGCAGGGTTGATTAGGCTGGGTATGTCTTTTGTTGTGATTGATACTGAGGTCATTGCCGGGTTGTCCATCCATTTTTTATTCTTGTCATTCCTCCATAGCAGTTTGATACAGCTGAGAGGCTTGCTAAGCCATTTCACAGGGAGCTTAAGACTCAGCCACATTGCTGTGGGTCTGATCAGATAACAAGGGCAGATTTCCTTCCTTAAAGGACACAAGTGAAGCAGATAAGATTTAATGATGAGCTGAGAGTTTCATAGTCACCATCACAGATACAAGGGGGATTCCATGTTTATTTAGTTAACTGGATTTAAAATCACCAGCTGTTGTGATGAGATCCTGATTATTAGGCTAGTAACATAATTACTACACCACTCTCATAACATTCCATGGCCACATCTCTTCCTATAACCTCATCCAGCCACAAACATCTGATTTTCTCCATTTCTAATCTGTTGTGTATTGCTGATTTTCAACACTCTGGCATTGGTGGCTATGCCTTCAGCTGCCTGAGCTCTGTAATTCCCTTCTAAACTCTCAGCTTCCTTTTCCTTCTTCAAAACATCTGTTAAAATTTGCTTATTGAGACATGGTATCCTAATATCTTCTTTACATGGTTCCATGTCAGATTATTCTTACAAAACTCATCTCCAAACTCTATGGCCTTGGGCTCAGCTCCTTGCACTGTAACTGAATCCTGAACTTTCTAACCCACAGACTGCAATCATTAAGGTTAGGCAGCAACTCTTCCTGCACGATCACCCTCAACACCGGTGCCCTGCAAGGCTTACTACACTCCTTACATAAGTGGCCAAATTCCGCTCCAACTTGATTTTCAGGTTTGCTGATGACACTGCTGTAGTGGGTCGGATCCCAAACAGTGATGAGACAGAGTACAGAAATGAGATAGAAAATCTGATGAAATGGTGCGACGACAATAATCTCTCCCTGAATGTCAATAAAACAAAGGAGATAGTCATCAACTTCAGGAAACATAGTGGAGAACATGCCCCTGTCTACTTCACTGGGAATGAAGTGGAAATGGTCGAGAGCTTCAAGTTTTTAGGTGTCCAGATCACCAACAATCTGTCTTGGTCCCTCACACCAATACTATAGTTAAGAAAGCTCGCCAACGCCTCTACTTTCTCAGGAGATTAAGGAAATTCAGCATGTCTGTTATGACTCTATAATTTTTACAGATTCACCATAGAAAGTATCCTTTCTGGATGCATCATTGCTTGGCATGGCTGCTGCTCTGACCAAAACTGCATGAAACTACAAAGGGTTGTGAATGAAGCCCAGTCCATCATGCAAACCAGCCTCCCATTCATTGACTCTATCTAACTTCATGCTGCCTTGGAAAAGCAGTCAGCATAATCAAGGACCCCGCGCACCCTGGACATACTCTCTTCCACCTTCTTCTGTCAGGAAAAAGATTGAAAAGTCTGAGAACACATACCAACTGATTCAAAAACAGCTTCTTCCCTGTTGCCATGAGACTTTTGAATGGATTTATCTCATATTAAGTTGAAATTCCTCTACTCTCTAGTTATGACCATAACACTATATTCTGAACCCTCTTCTTTCACTCTCCCCTATATACCCTTTGTATGGTATGCTTTGCCTGGATAGTGCGCAAGAAACATTACTTTTCACTATATAACCAATACACATGATAAAATAATAAATCAAATCAAAGATATAGTTTAACTGCACTCTGTTCCACCCTGTTAACAAGAACTGTGTAACTACAGGTTAGGCAGCATATGATGCAAGACCATCAATCTAGAATGTTAATTCTGTTTCTTTCCCCATAGAGGCTGCCAGATCTGCTGAGCTTTTCTAGCATTTCCTGTTTTTATTTGATTTTCAGTATCTGCAGGTACATGTGTTTGTTTATTGATTACGAATAACTAATGCACTGATTTTATCCCCCCCGCCCCCAAAAACCAGGCAGCAAATTGAAGAATCTTCCAAACCATTCCGTCTCTCTCTACAACTGGATAAGGCTGTTACAACAAATTACAAGCCCGTAGCAAACCATCAGTACAACGTAAGTCTGACTTGTTTACTAACTGCATTGAAACATGTTATCATCCCATCAATACCAACAAAAACAAATTTATCATCATTTTTCAAGCGTGAGATTTTTAGCAGAGGAGGTTATTACTGAACAGTGTAGGCTGGTAGGAGGTGTATATTTGTGTGTGGGGAGTTGTACAGTTTACAACAGTGGTGTCTTATCAAAACATGCAATTTTCAATCTCTTGGGTTATGAAGATTGCCTTTGTCTTAACATTAATCTGTTCTATTATATTTTATTAGATCGCCTTTCTACCTGAATGTTAATATAAAGCTGTGGTCTTAAAAGATATTAGAAATATTTATCCTTGTGCAGTCAAAGCAGTTGAAATTGGATTGCTTTACAGTTGGTGTTAGGATAAGCTTGAATAAGGACGGAGAACCCAAAACCGAAGTACACTTTCTCTAGACAGCCCAGAACAGAAAATTTGTCATAAAATAAATAAAAGCAAATTACTACGGATGCTGGAATCCATCAGCTTTGACAAAGGGTCGCCTGGTCTTGAGATGTCAGCTCTTTTCTCTCCTTGCAGATGCTGCCAGATCTGCTGAGATTTCGCAGCATTTTCAGAAAATTTGTCATTCTCGATTTCTCTGAAAGGGTGAGACTGTTTGACTCTTGGAGCATCCTATGCGGGACAGGGTGCCCAGAAATCTGCTCACGGTTGAATAGCCTAATCTCTCACCCTACTGAACTTCTGCCACTGCAGTTTCTGTCCTCTCATCAGGCCCCCTCCAAGCACACCTTGTGCATGAGGTCCATGCCCTGCTCCCTTAACCCTATCCTCACCAAATGCTGCCTACACAACCTCCCTTTCCTGGTCTTGTTTACTGTTGGAAATCAAAATGGGATCCTCATCTTCAGATGTTCAAAATTATCATTGTCAGCCAGTCCTGGAAACAGTACAGCTTTGATCCTTCTGTTGTTGCAAACTTTTGCTCCACTTTCTATCTCCCATTACCCATGCTGTCTTTAAACATACTGTCAGATCAATTTAAATCCTCCACCCTCCCAGACTGCTGCACTACAATCTCTGAGCATGTCCTGTTTACCACCAATAAGACAGACCAACTATAGGTGGTGGCATAGTGATAAACAAAGGGGAGGAAGATGACTTGGAAGTCCTCAACATTGACTCTGGACCCCATGAAGTCTCATCAGGTTAAACATGGGCAAGGACGCTTTCTGTTGAATCAAACCTAATATCCTCCCTCAACTGATGAATTGGTATTCCTTCATGTTGATCACCACTTAGGTAGCAAAGGCACAGAATGTATTCCTGTTGTGGGAAAGGCTTTGTGCGCATCACCACGAGTGGCTCTGTAGCATCTCAAGAAATGGCACAGGTCAAAACCTGAAAGACATATTTGCCAAACTGCACCTGCATCAGGTGATGAAGGAAGCAACAAGAAGGAAAAACCTACTTGACATCATCCTCACCAGTCTACCTGTTGCATGGTATCTATCCATGACCGTATTGGTCGGGGTGGACCACTGCACAATCCATGCTCACACTGAGTCATGTTGAGTGACAATGTCACTGTGCTAAATAGGATAGATTCCAACCTGACCTAACAAATCAAAATGGCATCAGCAGCAGCAGAATTATATTCAAATGCAGTCTATAACCTCATGGCCTGACATATCCCCACTCAACCATAGAATCCTTACATTGCAGAAGGAGGCCATTCGGCCCATCTAGTTTGCACCAACTCTCTAACCGACCATCTTATGCAAGGTCACCGCCCTCCCTTGTCCCCATAACCCCGCGCATTTACCATGGCTAATCCACTTAACCTGTACGTCTTTGGATTGTGGAGGAAACTGGAGTACCTGGAGGAAATCCATGCAGATATGGGAACAATGTGCCAAACCTCACCAAGACAATCACCCAAGGGCAGAATCGAACCTGGATCTCTGGCACTGTGAAGCAGGAGTGCTAACCACTGTGCCACTGTGCTGCACTAATCATTCCCATTGAGAACATAAGAAATAGGAGCAGGAGTAGGCCATCCAGCCCTTCGAGCCTGCCCCGCCATTCAATAAGATCATGGCTGATCTGTCGTGTCTCAGTTCCACGTTCCCGCCCTCTCCCCATAACCCTTAATCCCCTTGCTTATCAAAAACCCATCAACCCGCGTCTTAAAAATATTTAGCGAGGCAGCCTCCACCACCTCAACGGGCAGAGAATTCCAGAGATTCACCACCCTTTGAGTGAAGAAGTTCCTCCTCAACTCCGTTCTAAACCGCCCCCTCCTTTATCTTGAGGCTGTGCCCCCTAGTCCTGCTGTCCTTTCTGAGCGGGAAGAGCCTCTCCACCTCTATCCTATCCATCCCACTCATCATCTTATACGTCTCAATGAGATCTCCCCTCATTCTTCTAAACTCTAACGAGTACAAGCCTAGTTTATTCAGCCTCTCCTCATAGCTCAACCCCCTCAACTCCGGAATCAGCCTAGTAAACCTCCTCTGCACTCCCTCCAAGGCCAAAATATCCTTGCGTAAGTGCGGCGACCAAAACTGCACACAGTACTCCAGCTGTGGCCTCACCAATGCCCTATACAGCTGCAGCAAGACCTCCCTACTTTTATATTCAATCCCCCTCACTATGAAGGCCAGCATCCTATTCGCCTTCCTGACCACCTGCTGCACCTGTAGGCTGGGTTTTTGCGACTCATGCACAAGGACCCCGAGGTCCCTCTGCACCGTCGCCTGCTGCAGTTTTTCGCCCCGTAAGTAATAGTCCTTCCTACCATTATTCCTACCAAAGTGGACCACCTTGCACTTGCCAACATTAAATTCCATTTGCCATTTCCTGGCCCATTCGCCCAGCCTATCTAGATCCTGCTGCAGACTCTCCACACCCTCCACGCTATTTGCCGTTCCACCAATCTTAGTGTCATCAGTAAATTTCGACACCATACACTCGGTTCCCTCCTCCAGATCATCTATATAAATGGTAAATAGCTGAGGCCCCAGCACCGACCCCTGGGGCACTCCACTAGTCACCAACCGCCAATCCGAATAGCACCCATTAACCCCCACTCTCTGCCTCCTATTTGACAACCAATCCTCTATCCACGCTAACACCCTACCCCCAACTCCATGCCCCCTTACCTTCTGCAATAACCTCTTGTGAGGTACCTTGTCAAACGCCTTCTGAAAATCAAGAAAGACTACATCCACCAGCTCTCCTCTATCCACCGCCCTAGACACATCCTCATAGAACTCCAATAAATTTGTCAGACACGACTTCACCTTAACGAAACCGTGCTGCGTCTGCTCTATCAAGCAATTCCCCTCAAGATGCCTCGCTATTTCCTCCTTGATGATGGATTCTAACATTTTACCTACAACAGACGTTAAACTAACCAGCCTATAATTCCCTGCCTTTTGCCTGGCACCCTTCTTAAACAACGGCGTAACATTAGCCGCTTTCCAATCTTCCGGCACTTCCCCGGAATCCAGCGACGTCTGGAAAATAACCACCAAGGCATCCACTATCACCTCCGCCATTTCTTTCAGAACCCTCGGATGCATTCCATCCGGTCCTGGTGACTTGTCCACAATCAGTCCCTCCAATCTGTCGAGCACCATCTCTCTAGTAACAATAATGTCACTGAGACCCTCCAGTCCTACCACCTTTCCATCGCTAACACCCGGCAAATTATTCACGTCTTCCTCCGTGAAGACCGAAACAAAAAAGTTAATCAAGACCTCAGCCATTTCCCCATCCCCTACCACTAAGTCCCCCCTCTCATCCTCTAAGGAGCTGGGGGAACAACCCTGGTTCAATGAGGAGTGCAAGAAGGCATGCCAAGAACAGCACCAGGCATACCTAAAAATGCAATCCAACTAGGTGAGGCTACAAAATAGAACAACGTGCATTTTGAACAGTGGAAGCACCATGCAGTAGACAGAGTTAAGTGACCACACGACCAACAGATCAGACTAAAGTTCTACATTCCAGTTACGTCCAGTTGTGAATGATGGTTAGTTAAACAACTAACTGGAGAAGCTCCATAAACGTCACCATGCTCAGTGATGGAGGAGCCCAGCATATCAGAGCAAAAGACAAGGCTGAAGCATTTGCGGCTACCTTCAGCCAGCAGTGCCAAATGGATGATCCATCTCAACTTCCTCCTAATCTCTCCAACAACACAGTTGTCAGTCTTTAGCCAATTCTGTTCACTCCATGTGACATCAAGAAATGGCTGAAGGTGTTAGATAATGCATGACCCTTGACAATATCCTGGCAATGGTACCAAAGAGTTTTGCTCCAGAACTAGTCATGTCCTAGTCAAGCTGTTCCAGTTTGGCTACAATACTGGCATCTGCCTGGCAATGTGGAAAATTGTCCAGGTATGCCCTATCCACAAAAAGCAGGACAAAGCCAACCTGGTCAACTATTGCTAGTATCAATCATATTGATGGAAGACGTTGTCAACAGTGCTGTCAGGTGGCACTTAAACAGCACTAACTTGTTCACCAATGTTCAGTTTAGATTCAAGAGGGCTACTTGGCCCCTGATCCCATTATAGCTTCAGTCCAAGTGTAGGCTAAAGAGCTGAATTCAGTGTGAAGTGAAGGTGATTTCCCTTGACACCACAGCAGCATTTGATTAAGGAGGCCAAGTTAAAAAGAAGTCAGTGGGAATAAGGGGCAACATTTGGCATTGGGTGGAGTCATACGTTGCACAAAGGAAGACAATTATAGTTGTTGGAGGCCAGTCAGCTTATTCATAAGGGCATTACTGCCGGATTTCTCAGGATACTGTCCTAGGCCCAACCAACTTCAGTTGCTTCACCAATGTCCTTCTCTCCATCGTAATGTCAGATGGATATCTGATGATGATTGCTCTATGTTCAATACCACTCGCAATTCCTTGGTCACTGAAGCAGTCCATGTCTGTATGCAGCAAGATCTGGGCAATGTTCAAGCTTAGACAGATAATTGGCAACATGCATGCCACGTAAGTGCTAGGTGACCATCTGCAGGAAGAGAAAATCAAACCATCTTCCTTTGACATTCAATGGCATTACAATCATTGAATCCCCCCAGTGGGGCTACCATTTAAACACTGGGGCTACAGGAGCAAGTCAGGGGCTGGGAATTCTGTAGTTTGTATTTGACTGGTGAAAATGCGATGGGCTAGGGGCCTTTTTCTGTGCTGTGGACCACTGTGATTCAATTGCTCTAGGAAATACACAAATCACCATAAGTAGCAACATAGGTTAATAAGACCATTAAAAGCAGCAAATCATGAATAAGAACATAAGAACATAAGAATTAGGAGCAGGAGTAGGCCAACTAGCCCTTCGAGCCTGCCCCGCCATTCAATAAGATCATGGCTGATCTGTCGTGGCTCAGATCCACATTCCCGCCCTCTCCCCATAACCCTTAATCCCCTCTCTCATCAAAAACCCATCAACCCACGTCTTAAAAATATTTAGCGAGGCAGCCTCCACCACTTCAACGGGCAGAGAATTCCAGAGATTCACCACCCTTTGAGTGAAGAAGTTCCTCCTCAACTCCGTTCTAAACCGCCCCCCCTTTATCTTGAGGCTGTGCCCCCTAGTCCTACTATCCTTTCTGAGCAGGAAGAGTCTCTCCACCTCTATCCTATCCATCCCATTCATCATCTTATACGTCTCGGTGAGATCTCCCCTCATTCTTCTAAACTCTAACGAGTACAAGCCTAATCTATTCAGCCTCTCCTCATAGCTCAACTCCCTCAACTCCGGCATCAGCCTAGTAAACCTCCTCTGCACTCCCTCCAAGGCTAAAATATCCTTGCGTAAGTACGGCGCCCAAAACTGCACACAGTACTCCAGCTGCGGCCTCACCAATGCCCTATACAGCTGCAGCAAGACCTCCCTACTTTTATATTCAATCCCCCTTGCGATGAAGGCCAGCATCCCATTCGCCTTCCTCACCACCTGCTGCACCTGCAAGCTGGGTTTTTGTGACTCATGCACAAGGACCCCGAGGTCCCTCTGCACCGTCGCCTGCTGCAGTTTTTCTCCACATAAGTAATAATCCTTCCTACCATTATTCCTACCAAAGTGGACCACCTCGCACTTTAGGGCTTTTTCTGGCGGGATGGAAGTGAAAAGTTGCTAAACTTGTATCCACCTTGGTATTTTTTGTGCAGTTCTAGGCGTCATATTCTAAAACGGATAAATAAAGAAGCACTTGAGGGTACAAAAAAAGTAGTGAAAGCAGGGCTGTAAGGTTAAACCTGTCATAGCGAGCAGGCATGGTCTCATTTCTCTGGAAGAGGAAGTTGAGGGGTGAACTAACAAGGATCTTTACTTCTACATAAAGCCTGTACATCATCTACAAGACACAAGTCAGGAGTGTTATGGCATATTCTTTACTTGCCTGGATGAGTACAGTTCCTGTAACTCTCCAGAAGCTTGGCACCAACCAGGACAAAACAGCCTGCTTGATTGGCATCCATTCACCACTTTAAGCATTCATTCCCTTCAGCACAATATATAGTGGGAGCAGTTTGTACCATCTACAAGATACACTGCAGCAATTCACCAAGGTTGCTTCAATAATACCTTCAAGCCTGTGAACTCTACCACCTAGAAGGATAAGAACAGCAGGTGGATGGGAACATCTCCACCTGGAGGTTCCTCTCCAAGCCACTCACCATTCTGAGTTGAAATTATACTGCTGTTCCTTCAGTGTCACAGGGTCAAAATCCTGGAATTCTCTCCCTAACAGTGCTGTGGGTATATATACACTACGGGTGCTCCAGTGGTTCAAGATGGCAGCTCACCACCGCTGCCACCTTAAGGGAAATTAGGGATGGGCAACAAATGCTGGCCTCATCACAGATGTTCACATCATGTGGAAGAATATGGTCAAATTGCATATTCTCACCACTGTCTGAATGAAGGAAGCCTTTTCTGAAATCCCTATTTGGCTTCTTGGTGACTCTTTTAAATTAATGGCCTCATGCTTTGTCCCTCCCCATAAGTGGAAACCTTCTCTGTGTCTAATATCAAAGTTTTTCATAACTTTTAGGATCCTTGTTAGTCCACCCTTCAACTGCAGTGTATCTTGTAGATGGTACAAACTGCTCCCACTATATATTGTGCTGAAGGGAATGAATGCTTAAAGTGGTGAATGGATGCCAATCAAGCAGGCTGTTTTGTCCTGGTTGGTGCCAAGCTTCTGGAGAGTTACAGGAACTGTACTCATCCAGGCAAGTAAAGAATATGCCATAACACTCCTGACTTGTGTCTTGTAGATGATGTACAGGCTTTATGTAGAAGTAAAGATCCTTGTTGGAATGCTGCCGGGATAGTTTCCTGGAACAGTGTGTGTTGGAGCCGACGAGGGAGCGAGCTATCTTGGATCTGGTGCTATGTAATGAGGCGGGTAGAATTAGGGACCTTGAGGTGAAGGATCCTCTTGGAGAGAGTGATCATTGTGTGGTGGAGTTTCTGTTGCAGATGGAGGAGGAGAAAGTGGGTTCCCGGACACGTGTCCTTTGTTTGAATAGAGAGGAGTATGGTAGGATGAGAGAAGAATTGGCGAATGTGGACTGGGGGAGTGCGTTGGAAGGTAGGTCTGCTGAGGAGCAGTGGAGGATCTTTAAGGAGATCTTTCTTGGTGCTCAGCAGAAATTTATTCCGATGGTTAAAAAGGACAGTAGGAAGAGAGGTAATAAGCCGTGGATAACGAAGGAGGTGAAGGAAAGTGTTAAATTAAAAGCGGAGGAATTTAGAGTAGCTAAGAGCAGTGGGCGAGAAGAGGATTGGGAAAGGTTTAAATGTCAACAAAGATTGACAAAAAAGTTGATAAAGGAGGGTAGAAGAAGCTATGAAGCTGGGCTAGCGCTTAATATAAAAAAGGATAGCAAGAGTTTTTATAAATATATAAAAAGGAAGAGGCTGGCTAGGGTGAACGTTGGTCCCTTAGCGGATGAGAAAGGGGACCTAGTGGTAGGGGATGGGGATATGGCTAAGGTCTTGAATAACTTTTTTGTTTCTGTCTTCACGGAGGAGGACGTGAATAATTTGCCGGGTGTTAGCGATGGAAAGGTGGTAGGACTGGAGGGTCTTAATGACATTACTGTTACTCGAGAGGTGGTGCGCGACAGACTGGAGGGGCTGATTGTGGACAAGTCCCCAGGACCGGATGGAATGCATCCGAGGGTTCTGAAAGAAATGGCGGAGGTGATAGTGGATGCCTTGGTGGTTATTTTCCAGACGTCGCTGGATTCCGGGGAAGTGCCGGAGGATTGGAAAACGGCTAATGTTACGCCGTTGTTTAAGAAGGGTGCCAGGCAAAAGGCGGGGAATTACAGGCCGGTTAGTTTAACGTCTGTGGTAGGTAAAATGTTAGAATCCGTCATTAAGGAGGAAATTGCGAGGCATCTTGAAGGGAATTGCTTGATAGGGCAGACGCAACACGGTTTCATTAAAGGGAAGTCGTGTCTGACAAATTTACTGGAGTTCTATGAGGATGTGTCTAGGGCGGTGGATAGAGGAGAGCCGGTGGATGTGGTCTTTCTGGATTTTCAGAAGGCGTTTGATAAGGTACCTCACAAGAGGTTACTGCAGAAGGTCAGAGGACATGGAGTTGGGGGTAGGGTGTTAGCGTGGATAGAGGATTGGTTGTCAAATAGGAGGCAGAGAGTGGGGGTCAATGGGTGCTATTCGGATTGGCGGTTGGTGACTAGTGGGGTGCCCCAGGGGTCGGTGCTGGGGCCTCAGCTATTTACCATTTATATAGATGATCTGGAGGAGGGAACCGAGTGTAGGGTGTCGAAATTTGCTGATGACACCAAGATTGGGGGAAAGGCAAATTGTGCGGAGGGTGTGGAGAGTCTGCAGAAGGATCTAGATAGGCTGGGCGAATGGGCCAGGAAATGGCAAATGGAATTTAATGTTGGCAAGTGTGAGGTGGTCCACTTTGGTAGGAAGAATGGTAGGAAGGACTATTACTTACGTGGCGAAAAACTGCAGCAGGCGACGGTGCAGAGGGACCTCGGGGTCCTTGTGCATGAGTCGCAAAAACCCAGCCTGCAAGTGCAGCAGGTGGTCAGGAAGGCGAATGGGATGCTGGCCTTCATAGCGAGGGGGATTGAATATAAAAGTAGGGAGGTCTTGCTGCAGCTGTATAGGGCATTGGTGAGGCCGCAGCTGGAGTACTGTGTGCAGTTTTGGGCGCCGCACCTGCGCAAGGATATTTTGGCCCTGGAGGGAGTGCAGAGGAGGTTTACTAGGCTGATACCGGAGTTGAGGGGGTTGAGCTATGAGGAGAGGCTGAATAAACTAGGCTTGTACTCGTTAGAGTTTAGAAGAATGAGGGGAGATCTCATTGAGACGTATAAGATGATGAATGGGATGGATAGGATAGAGGTGGAAAGACTCTTCCCGCTCAAAAAAGACAGTAGGACTAGGGGGCACAGCCTCAAGATAAAGGGGGGGCGGTTCAGAACGGAGTTGAGGAGGAACTTCTTCACTCAAAGGGTGGTGAATCTCTGGAATTCTCTGCCCGTTGAAGTGGTGAAGGCTGCCTCGCTAAATATTTTTAAGAAGCGGGTTGATGGGTTTTTGATAAGAGAGGGGATTAAGGGTTATGGGGAGAGGGCGGGAAAGTGGAACTGAGCCACGACAGATCAGCCATGATCTTATTGAATGGCGGGGCAGGCTCGAAGGGCCAGATGGCCTACTCCTGCTCCTATTTCTTATGTTCTTATGTTCTTAGTTCACCCCTCAACTTCCTCTTCCAGAGAAATGAGACCATGCCTGTTCACTATGATAGGTTTAACCTTACAGCCCTGCATTCATTATTTTTTTGTACCCTCAAGTGCTTCTTTATTTATCCTTTTTATAATATGATGCCTAGAACCGCATAGAAAAAACCAAGGTGGACACAAGCTTAACAATTTTCACTTCTATCCCTCTAGAAAAAGCCCTATTCATGATTTGCTGTTTTTAATGATCTTACTAACCTATGTTGCTATTTATGGTGATTTGTATATTTCCTTCAGCAATTGAAAAAGGTCCCTTGGCCCATCGCGTCTGCGCGAGTCAAGTACAAACCATCCAAATATTCTAATCCAATTTTCCAGCACTTGGTCCATGGCTTTGTGTGCCTTGGCATTGCAAATGCACATCTAAGTATTGCTTAAATGCTGTGAGGGTTTCTACCTTTTAGACAGCGAGTTCCAGACTCCCTCCACCCTCTACGTGAAAAAGTTTTTTGTCACATCCCCTCGAAACCATCAAGTTACCCCCCCAGTCTTCCTTGCCCCAAGGAAAACAACCCTAGTCTATCCAATCTTTCTTCAAACTTTCCAGCCCAGGCAACATCCTGGTAAATCTCCTCTATTTGTAATCTCAGACTACTTTGCTCCTGTACCACATTTAGATTCTTCTTTTCTAATTAATATGTGATCTTTTGATTTATCTTTCTATACATGCAGTTGTTGATGTATGCAGTCCAGGCTCAAACATTAAAATGTCAAGATGATTGAAGGATAATGGTGTGCACTGATATCCAGAGAAGCAGAAGCACAGCATGTGTCTTTGGTTGATGAATGAGACCTAATACAGAAAAGAGAGGGAGATTATGTTAGTGTCTGTTTTAAGTTTATTAAGTTGCTTGATTTGCCTGTCTAAGGTATCTTGCATCTTGTCCATACACATTGGATCCGCGCTTACAGAGAAATATTTTAATATATTGTAAGACGTTGGTGCCATCTTGCTGCTGCTTGTTCAAGGAGGATGTTGGGACCCTCATGTGAAGGAATGATGACTATGACTTGGTTGATGGATGGTTATGAGATGCAAGACACTTCTGCATCCAGCAAACCTCAAGCATCAGATTGGTAGATATGGTGAGAGAATGACAACAAGAGGTTTGAATAATAACAAAGGTTGCGGCTCTTTAGACTGCAGATTCCATGTTAGAGGAAAGAGAGGCATGGACAGGGGTGTTTAGGGAACAACTGTTCCCCTTAGTTCCAGGGTCAGTTACGAAGGGACACAAGTTAAAAGTGAGGGGTGGGAGGTTTGGGGAGATTTGAGGGAAAACGTTTTTACTCAGAGGGTGGAATGCGCTGCCTGGAATGTGGTGGAGGCGGGATGCGTCACATCCTTTAAAAAGTACCTGGATGAGTACTTGGCACACCATAACATTCAAGGCTATGGGCCAAATGCTGGCAAGTGGGATTAGGTGGGCAGGTCAGGGCATTTCATGCGTTGGTGCGGACTCAATGGACCGAACAGCCTCTTCTGCACTGTAGTATTCTGTGAAGAGGCAAGCAGTTCAATGAGTTCCAGGACTGCTGCCAAATGCATTAGAGGTGGTCCATCTGAACTATGCACACACTGTCTTCTTACTACTGCAGGCCTTCCACTATCAAGGAAACCTTGGCTGAAAATTTTTAAATATTTGAGTTTAATTTAGCTGATTCCCTCAGTTGAGAGTCAGCTTTTGGATCTCGCTGTCTCTGTCTGTCCCTCAGAAATTGATGCTCTTGTCCTCTCCAATCCTTTATTTGCTAAAATGGGGAGAACCAACAGGGTTTTGAGTATGGAGATGTTACAACTGGGGCATGGTCCTCTTGCACCTAATAATCCAAGTTTCAGTTGGGGTAACTAGGCAGCAATTCCTCATATACTTTCCTGTTACCTCACAATTCAGTTTTTTGCCAGTTGAACTTCTTTCTTCCAACTTCCATCAACTACAAACGTGTTGGTATACCACAGCCTGTGCTCTCACCTTCACTCGATGCTGATCCCCCTTGTTTTCAACTCCTGGCATGTTTTCCTGCTTCTGCAGTCTCCCCAAAGCTCTATGTCCTTGTGGAAACCCTCAGTTTTGCAATGCTTCAATTTCTGCTCCACATTACTGGCTAATTCTTTGGCCTCCTTGCTCTCTGGAACTTGCTTTCTCAGCATCTATCATTTACTGTTTCCCTTTCTATCTTCTGAAGACCTTCCTATGCGGCTCCTTTTCACTCCTTCAGACTTCTCTGTTCCTTCTCCAAAGGACTGGAAGCATGTTAAAGCAACATATTGTAAATCGGAAACTGTTTTGCCATGAAGGTAATCAACAGAGGAGTTTGTTTACCCTTTCACCTGTTTCCCACCATTCAGTTGGCTTAACTCCATTTACCTGCTATTGCCTCGTGTCCCTAATAACCTTGGTTAACAGAAAACTGCTAATCTCAGAATTAACAAGTAACCCAGCAAAAGCTGTCATTAGTGGAAGAGAGCTTCAGATATCTTCTTTTGTGTGTTGAAGTGTTTCCTAGTATCACTCATCCTAGATCTAATTTTTAGATTCTTTTAAAAGAAGTAGATGAGAATCATAATGATACCCTAACTATAACTTTCTAAAGCTCTCCTGACTTGATAACTGTTTCCATAGATTGGAAAATTATTCATATCACTCTGTTATTTGCGAAAGAGAGAGAAAGCCATGGAATTATAGACCAGTTAACCGAGCATTTATTGTCAAGGAATTGCTACCTGTCCAATTAAGGATGGAATGACAGAGAATCGTCAGCTGGTCAGAGAGAGCCAGCAGGGATTCCTAAAGGATAGGTCACGCCTGATAAACGTCACCACATTTTTTTGAGGAAGTAATTGAAGTAGTGGGCAGGAAATGTCTAAAAATGTTATTTGTATGGGCTTCCAAGGTATTCTCAAAAGTGACTCTGAGCTAAAAATGGGGAAGTGGCGGTGTAGTGGTAATGCTATTGAACTAATAATTCAAAGACCCACGCTGATGATCTGGAGACTTAGTTTCAAATCCCACAGTGGCAGCAGATGGAATTATAAAAGTTTCTTTTTATACATCCTTTTGTAGCACTTACTATCTGTTTTGTCACCCCTTGTTGTCCTTTCCTACTTTTTGCATGCATGCAAAAGGGCTTGAGTGGGATTGTGGTCAGTACAGACTCGGGTTGAATGGCCTCCTTCTATACTGTACTGATTCTATGAAATAAGTCACTATGCCTTCACTATATACTTGTCTCATCACCGCATTTATGCAATCATCCACTTCACTGCTTGTATGCATTTTCTTTCCATTTTATCTTGTCTCTTGCCTGTACAGTGACTACATGTCTGTCAAAGCTCTTGCTCCTTCGAGGTGTAAACTGGTGATGTATCACAATTTTAATTTGCATACGTCCTGCTGATTATCTGCAATGGCGATCATGAAACTATCATTGATTGTGAAAACCCACGTGGGTCACTAAGGTACTTTAGTAAAGGAACTCTGCCACCCTTACTGGGTCGAGCCTACATGTGACTCCAGACCCACAGCAATATGGTTATCTCTTAACTGCCCTCTGAAATAACCCAGCAAGCCCCAATTTGAAGCAATTAGTGATGCCCACAAATGAATAAAGAAAGAAACATGAGTGCAACTTATTGACTTGGATCGGAAATTGACTGAGTGACAGGAGGCAGTAGGGATAATGGACAGGGGCTTTAATTGGCAGAATGTGGCTAGAGGTATGTCATAAGAACCTAATATCTGATTATTAACTTCTGTGGAAAGTCTGACACGCGTCAGTCATGGTTCAGTTGGTCGACCTTGAGTCACAAAGTTGCAAGTTTAAGTCTCACTCCAAGACTTGAGCAGAAAATTCAAGATTCACATTCAGCTGCATCACTGAGCAAGCGCTGCACCCTAAGGTGCCATTCCTTCAGATGAGATGTAAATCGAGGCCCCATCTGCTCTGCCAGGTGGATGTAAAGGGTCCTGATGCCCTATTTCAAAGAAGAGCAGGGGTCTTAGTCATGATGTCCTAGCTAATATTCTTCCTTAATTAACTGCTCCAGAACAGACTGTCTGGGCGTTATGGCATTGCTGTCTGAGTGTGCTGCCATGTTTCCTACATCATAACAATGACTATATTTCCAAAAGTACTTCACTGGCTTGAAAAGGTTTTGAGCCCTCTGGTGATCGTGAAAGGTGCTATATAAATGTAAATTTCTTTTCATGCTGATCTTGTCATCCAATGTAAAACTGACACAAAGTAATTAATCAGCATGTCACCATTTCCTTGACAACATCACCATTATCAGTTTTTTGGATGCCCATATTGCTCCTGATCTCACACTTTTTCGTAATGTAATTGTAATTTATTTTTGTTGATTCAGCATTCCTTTCAAATTTCTTTTAGTGCATTCTTCTGCAGCGCTTACTTTCTGTTTTGTCATCTCTTTCCTACTTTTTGCACTTTTGTGTGCTTTTTCTTTCAATTTTATGTTGTCTTTTGCCTGTATAGTGACTACATGGCTGTCAAGGCTGTTGCTCCTTTGAGGTACAAACTGGTGATGTATCACTGATTCTTTTGTGAACACCTCCTGCTGATTATCTGGCATTTTATCCATTATGTGGGTATGCCGGCATTGGACTGGCGTAAACACAGTAAAAAGTCTGACAACACCAGGTTTTAGTCCAACCTATTTATTAAATCCACTTTTTACTGATTTTATCCATTAACAGATTTGCTCAGTTGACTGTCTCTGTCACATCCCGATGACGTTAAGCAGCCTTACATAAATCTAGAATCTTAGCAGCTGCTTCACATTTCTTCCTTTGATCAATGTTAAATGTGATCACATTATGATCACCATTAAATAAATGTTCACACAACATTGGGGCGGCACGGTAGAACAGTGGTTAGCACCGCTGCCTCATAGCGCCTGTGTTCAATTCCAGCCTCGGGTCACTGTCAATGTGGAGTTTGCACATTCCTACCACGTCTGTGTGGGTTTCCTCCACGTGCTCCAGTTTCCTCCCACAGTCCAGAGATATACGGGTTAGGTTGATTGGCCATTCCAAATTGACCCTTAGTGTCAGGGAGATCAGGGTCAATATGTAGGGTTATGAGAATAGGGCTTGAGTGGGATTGTGGTCAGTACAGACTCGGGTCGAATGGCCTCCTTCTATACTGTACGGATTCTATGAAATAAGTCACTATGCCTTCACTATATACTTGTCTCATCACCGCATTTATGCAATCATCCACTTCACTGCTTATACATAACTCCTGCTGCAGTCTTAAATATTTGTATATCTGAATTCAACCCGCAAGTTGCCATTGCATGTTAAGTTCTTGTTAATCTTCTCTCATCAGCAAAGTCATTTCATTCGTAATCACTAAGGCTGCTCCTCCCCTCTACCATTTTTCCTGTCTTTCCTTTGGACTTGTAACTTGGCACAGTTAGTTTCCAGGCCTGACAAACCTGCAGCCATAAAGGTAAAATCACCACTGTCCCAGAGGGATAGAGCTCCCTGGTGGTGATTTAACCTGAAGATCACCACACCTCAGATAAGAAGCAAGGTTGAGAAGGCAGGCCTTCATAGAAACATAGAAATTAAAAACAGGAATAGGCCATTTGGCCCTTCAAGCCTACTCCACCATTCATCTTGATGATGGCTGATCATCGAATTGAATATCCTGACTTCCTCCCCCACCTGCCCCCATATCCCTTGATCCATTTAGCCCCAAGAGCTATATCTAATTTTGTCTTGAAATCAGATGGCATTTTGGCCATAACTATTTTCTGTGGTAGTGAATTCCTCACATTCACTACCCTCTGGGTGAAGAAATTTCTCTTCGCCTCAGTTCTAAGAAGTTTACCCCTTATCCTCAAACTATGATAACCTCAGCCTACTTGAGCAATGGCTACCATGTCAGTATCCTCCGAGTTGAACTTGCACCTGCCATTTACTTAATGTATTCCTCATACATGTGTGCGTTTCTGTCAAGAAAGCTTATTTGGGTCACATATCCTAACCTCCTCTTCTGCTGTAATGTTTTACTGACATACGTCTTATTTCTCACAACTTATTTCACTACTTCACATCTTTTAGTTCTCTCTGTGCCTGTTATGTAGCAGGATTTGACCACAGAACACTACAATAGAGTAGGATTGAAAAACTGGCTTAAGAGTAGCAAAATTAGATGGAGAGACATCAATTCTGAATCATGTTTGGACAATGGACACTATCGAAGAGGTTGAATAAACTATAGCCGGTCAAGCGAGCCGGATTTAATTTTTGTAGAATTCATTTTGTGTCTTTCTCATGATTTTGCAGAATTGATTAATTCGGAAACTTGTAACCTTGGCAAATTGAAAAATGGACCAACATGTGGGTGGCTTTCTTCATGCAGATCAAGTCTCCTTCCTTGGCGCTTATTACCAGTTGGTCAAGACTGATGTGTTTGAACACATTTGTCAAGTAAAAAAACTATAGAAATGTTCCTAAAAGTAAGTCAGTAATCATGCAGGCAGCAAGGTCCAAGTTCCTACTACAATGACAGTAAGGTCATTGCATTTGGCTTCACTGAACCTAACTTGGGGAAGGTGCCTCTCACTCCTTATCACTTATCCTGACAGGGTTGGTGCAGAGCATATCTACGGATATTAGATAAGGACAAGAATTGAATCAGCTGCCTGGCACGGACTGACCACAAGTGAAAAGTAACCAGTTAAGCAAGATATCAGAGAGTGACCAACAACCATAGACAATAATTCTTAGCTTAGTCACATTCTTGGAGATAAAAATAATGGAGGAAAATGAGGTTTAAGAAAACAAAATAAATCTGTTCAAAGTGTGATGGCTTAGGCTCTGCTCAGAGTAGTCTAGTAAAAAGTCTCTCAACACCAGGTTAAAGTCCAATAGGTTTATTTGGTAGCACAAGCCACAAGCTTTCAGAGCGCTCCTCCTTGTGTTACCAAATAAACCTGTTGGACTTCTTACTGTGCTTACCCCAGTCCAACACCAACATTTCCACATCAGAGTAGTCTATCCAAGGTTGTCAATATTGCATTGTTTTGTTGAGCCTGGTTGGAAATTTGCTTTTTCAGCCCTTCATTTGTGGAAAATATATATTTGTGATGGTGCGATTCCTGTCTCATTGTCTGTGTGTTTCCAGCAGCTTGAAAGGCAAGTATCCTGCTTCTGGACGTAGGTGGGGAGGGGAAGATTAGAAGAGTCTCCTTGAAGACCTCATGCATAGTGGTAGTGTGATTGCAGGCCAGTGGGTCATTGGCCAACTGGTCTACTGGTGCAACACTGGAGAATGAATGGATCTGCGTGAATGTGCTGTAAATGTTCAACAGCTTCCTATCATCATCTCATCCAGTTCACTGTTACAACACACGGAAGCAGTAAATCGCTGTTGGTTTCTCTTGTGTTTTACAATGTGTGCAAGCACTCATTCTCGAATATTGTGCTTTTTGTAGATTGAATACGAAAGGAAGAAGAAGGAAGACGGGAAACGTGCCCGCGCAGATCGACAACAAGTACTGGATATGCTGTTTTCGGCCTTTGAGAAACATCAGTACTACAACATCAAGGATCTAGTGGACATCACCAAGCAGCCAGTTGTAAGTATAAGAGAATGCAGCTTAAAGTCCACCAGTGCCATCTGCTGGTTTAAAGCTTATGGCTATTTTGAAGCTTCTTCAGGTGATATTGAGGAAATGAGCTGGAATTAAATCAGGCTTTGATTTAAATGTAATTTGTGTCTTTGCAAATGTGCCAAAAATGTCACTGTGCTGTACACTATTTTAATGATTATAACCTGAAAATTGGGTTTACATTTGTGATAATCTCTTGGGCTATTGAAAGTGCAATTGCAAAGCTGCATGATTTGGAAATGTCCTCAGATTGAGCACTTCAGTCTCTGGGAGACCACAGTAAGCCTTTCCGTGTTTCCTTGGAGAGGTACATGACATTGTAATGTAATGCTGGCTGTCAGAGCGTTAACTACCTTAGTCCTATTTCCTAATCAGCATGAATCCTAACGATGAATTGAAGTTACCAAGTGAGGCGTTGAATTTTGTTCAGGCATGTGAAGCTGCCAGCACTCTACTCTCTTGCATGAATTAACAGCGCAAACACAGGGAGATAACTCTCAATCTTATTTTTCCCATCATTAACCTTTTAGAATAAATACCTACTAAATTTGATTGGTGTTGGGGCTGTGCAGAAATGAAATTAAATGACAACTACTAACAGAGAACTGAATTTGCCACCCAATTTATGGGTCTGAATTTACTTCCTAAAACTTTCCAGCTCATTTCCTCAATATCCAGATTTGTGCAGTTGAAATGGTATCCATCAACTTCACTATTAGGGACCAAAGATTATCCAAAAACAAATAATGTTATATACCACACACTTCATAAGAAAGATTCAACTCCAGCAACTGATTTAAATTGTAATTTTACCAGTATCTGGTGGAAGGTTCCTGCTCCAGTCAATGGCGAAGATCAGTACAACAGGACCCAAGTATCTGAGATGAAAATAGCAACAATAACTTGCATTTATACTATGTCTTCAATATAGATGAATCATACAGTAGAGAAAGAAGCCGTTTGGCTCATCAAATTTGTGCTGGCTCTTTTGAAAGAGCAATCCAATCTTTCCCCAGATCTCTGCAATTTCTTCAAGCATTTATTCACTTACATCTTAGAATGCGTGTGGGTAGGTGGAAAACAGAGGTTGAGCCAAGGAAAGAAATTTTGGGAGGGAGAAGAAGATTGGTCACAGAGGGAGGGCCTTAAAAGATGGAGTGGTTTAGAAAGGGCATTTCAGAGCCTAGCCCTAGGCAACTGAAAGCACAGTCGGCAAAAGAATAGGGTCTGCAAAAATGCGGAGATTTGTGAAACAGTGGGCAGGTGGAAAGAAGTGGGTGAATAAAAGGATGAGGAGGTAAAGATCATGAAAGGAATTAATACAGTCAGGATCATTTGACATTTGAGGAAGAAAGGGAGAAACAATGTGCAGGGATACAGGGAAAAGGCAGAAAAATGGCATAAAGTCGTAATGTTCAATTTAGGAGAGTTGGTGCAGGCACAATGGACCAAATGAATTCCTCCCATGCCATCACGATTCTGTGAGACCTGAAGCCAATGTCAGGGCAGGAGCAATGGTGTGGGATAATACATGGCTTAATCCTAATGGATTTAATCTTTAAAGTTAAGAATTCCTGTGTCTCGGGCACTTAAGGACGTTGTTATTTTGTCCATGTTGCATCATACCAGAAAATGTAGGATAAACTACAACTTATCCCTAATATTTGGCTGCAATATATGCACTATTAATCTAAAGGCACTTCAATTCCACTTGGTTGTGTTATTTATATTAACTCATTCAGATGTTTAGTGGAAATAATTTAGAATTATTGGGAACAAACATGTTCTTTGATTCTGTATAATCACAGTATAATTATTTTAAAGTGGAGTCCAAAGCATACATAGAGAGTCCACCAGAATGATTTTCATTCAATGAGTACTAGTGTTTCTAGCACTGAGTCGCAGCCTAGCCTTGGAAGTATCCCTGAATTAATTTGCCACAGCATCTCATTTAGAAGTTAAAAATAAAATGCCTATTATATTGTGTACTGTAGTAGTCATAGTTTTGATTTGTCCTTAAAAATGCTAGTGCTAGTCTAATTTGTTCTTCATGCCTCGCCTTTGTGATGTGAATCACAGCTCAGAGGAAGCCTTCATTCTCATGCGATCTTAGCTCTTCAAGTGGAGCCATTTACTCAAATCCCACTTACCCCTCGCCCCCATATTGTTTTATATTGTATGTCAAATACCAATCCAATTTTTTATATAGTCTGATTTAATAGCTATTAGTAGTGTTGTGTTCCATTTTCCAGTGATCCTTTGTGTGAAAAATCCTGCAAACGTGCCTTTTCCTGGTGATTATCCTGTGTCTATTTCCCACTTGTCGCTCATCTGACAACCAATCAAAATGGTCTTTGTATTCACCCAAATCTTTCTTAATTTTGATGCTGTAACCTGTAATCTGTTTAACCTGTGGTGAAAAAGTCACAGTATTGCAAGCTTTTCTTTATCATTATTAACTGTGATTCCAGATTGCTGTATCTTTTTGGCAGCTCTAGCATGTTTATGATCATGATCTCCATGGCTCATCTTCCTTATCACTGTAACCTCCTCGACCCCCACTTTCTGCATTTCACTGTCTCTTACCTTCTTTGCCCCAGCATTTGAAAGTTACACCTTCTTCCCCTTGCTATGTAATCCTTCCCCTAAGCGATGAGCAACAAAGCTGATCTAGCCAATGACACCAACACTGCATGAAAGAAGTAGTTTTTAAAAAAACCCCTCTCCTTAAAGGTTCTTCTCAAGTCAAGCTTTTGCCAATCCTCTTGATGTCTCATTTGGCTTAACATTTGTTTGTTTTAAAGTTTTTGATCTGTGACTTGGGGTGTTTACCAGTGCAAAAGGTGCTATATAAATGCAAGTTGTAAAATGAAATGCTCAGAACTGCACTCAGTGCTCTCAACTGTGGCCCAAGCAATGTATTGTACAAATTAAGCATAACTTTGCTTTTATTTTTGATGACCCTATATATGAATCCCAGATTCCCACTTGCCATTTCTGATTCAACTAGCATCTTTAAAAGTCTATGCATCTCTCTTTCCTTCCACTCTAAGAAACCAATCATTTAGGATTCACTTTCTTTCATACTTCTATTCCTAAAATGTACTACTACATGTTTCTCTGCATTCAAAAGTAGTGAGACTATTTCTAGATATAGCAGAGCAAGACAAATATAGTGCATGCTGCTGGGTACAATTTATGTTGTGCAGAGGGGTCTAGAGAGCTGGGTTACGGATGGTCTGGACAGATCAGTAAACTCCAGATTGAACCAGTTATCTGACAGTATTCACTCCGCGTGGAATGTAATGTACCTGTTGCTGTGCATTTGGTATTTGATGCTTCGAACCAAAGTTTAGCAGGTAGATGTACCTCTTGATGTAGCTGAATCATACAAACTACTAATGTCTGAGGTTCGATGTCTAATCTTAAGGCATTTTCTTAACTAATTTACCAAATCGTGGCCTTGGCGGCAATAAAGGTGCCATAAATGGTTTTAGTTGGTTTGGTTCCAACTATACTATTTTATGGGAGCTGGGGGGAATGGGAGCTTCCTAAACCTTGACATGTGCCAAACTGCTAAGTTCTTTGAACTTAGATGAGTGGGTGTGCCCGGGTGAGAGGGAGTGTTAATGATTTGATTTCCTTCTGCATCAAATATCCTGCTACCTCTGGGGGTAGGTGAGGTTGGAAGGTTTGCTAATATTAGACCACTACATTGTAGAATTCACAACTTTGGATACACAAGTTAACTGTTTTCCATTCTCCTCCCTTACCCGCAGACCTATCTGAAGGAGATTCTGAGAGAGATCGGTATCTATAATGTAAAAGGGACCCACAAGAATACATGGGAATTAAAACCGGAGTATCGACATTATCAGAGCGAAGACAAGAGTGAATAGAGTAACATGGTGGTAAATACTGCCAAATAAATTATCCAACAGGGGATTTCAAGCAAGTAAGATGTTCCAATGTATCGTTTTGGCCAGTGGTCATTGGGAACTGAGCAAGGCCATATTTGTTTTATTTATCCTTTTCAAAGGCCAGAATATTTTCTGTGGCAACCTGTTTTTAAAGTTGAAGACAAAAACATCCAAAACTAGTTTATGTTTCTACTTGAAAGCAAGCAAATGCTTTGTACCTTTCAAGTATTTTGATGTAGAAAGTTGAATACAGTGGGGAAAAATTTGTACTGTCAATAAAGTGTTGTGATGAAACAATTGAGAAATATTTTAGTGGGTGGTGCTGTTTGATATGTAAGTTGCTGATTTCTTTTCACTAAGCGATAAAAGTAACAAAAGAGCCCTTTCAGGGATTTTTCTCTTTGCTCAAGCGAAGAATAGTATGAGCTTTTGATTTATAGTACAACCAGACATTGTTACAGGAGGTTATGTGCAGTAAAATAAAATTACGTACAGTAAATAATATTGGAACCAGCAAATGGTATCTCAATTTACACTACATGCAACGAGAAACATTTGATATTTTTGCTACTTGATAATTCTAACTTAAAATGCATCAATCACAACGTCTAGGAGTGTATTCTTCTCCCCTCAATAGCTATTTTAATTCCAAATTGACTTGTCACATTCTCTTCTTCCTGTACTCACTGTTGCAAAGTTGGGTAGTGTCATTGTAGAACGGGAGAAAGGAAGTCAGAATTTGGTGTAAAATAGTAAAATGCTGAAGGGGGAAGGGGGGAAGCATTGCATGGTTCCTTTAAAACGTGGTGCCTTTTCTGTTCTTAGTGATTTTTTTAAAAATGCAAGTAAGTAGGCACCCCCAAAACTGATACATTTGCAGTTTTTACCAAGACAGTAGATTTTTGAATTTAGCCAATCAATTTGAATCAGGCACTTAGATACCAAAAACCTATTAAATTTAAGTCTGATGGTTTTGACAACTTAGGAACAATCCTATTGTGAGAAATATTGGTATGTCATCATGGATATAAAGGAAGGGAGCAGTGGGCCAAACAGAAAACAGCTCACAGGTCTCAACTCTCTCGCTCTGTCTCTCTCTCTCTCTCTCTCTCTCTCTTGCTGTCTCTCTCGTTACCTCTCTCCATCTCGCTCTGTGTCTTGCTCTATCTGTCAATTTCGTTCTCTATCTATAGAGAGAGAGAGAAAGATTCATTGGCTCGCACAGATTCATCTGTGTCTTAGAAAAAATACCATCTACATAACAAACGTACCAAAGAAGAAAAAAGTTCCAGGCAGAAGAATCACAGAGAAGGTCCAGAATATTCCAGAAGACCCAAAACCTGGTTGTAATTTGGAGAGTGACTAAATTGTATTTATGTTAATGAGTGGGAATTGTATTTATTGGAACAGCATATCATTAGAATCTTGATTTATTTGGGAATAGTTAACAGAAAGGATTTATTTGGTTTGTTAATAACTTAGTTAATTTGTTCACTGTTAGATAAATAAATTGTTACTTTAGAGTCAGTATCAGGGATTTATTTTTATTTAACCACTAAATTGCTGAAGCGCAGGTCACAACACTTTTTACAGATTATAGGGCGAGGTACTCCTCTTTGAGTGATTCGGTGTTAGTTCTCAGAGGGGGGATCAACCTGCGCTTTATAACACCCACTTCTTGCTGTTTCACCACTGCCTGGCCAGCTTGCAACTCTTGGGTGTCTGAAACAAGAAAGGCACTAGGGTAAGATTGTGGTGAGGGGTGGGGGGAGGAGGTGAAGCTGCATGCTTACATTTCTGCAGCTTGTAACTCAAAGGAATCTGGTGTGAGAGCTAAGTGGGAGGAGGAGGATTGGGTATGAGAGTGCTGTCCTCTTCAGTGGTTGCAATCCCAACACTGGTCATAGCCTCATTCATGACCCCTTAATGATGGTGAGCACCATCTCTTCCCTGGGCTGAGGAAATGCAGCCATGTCTGCTACCTGCTGGTTAGCTGCAGCTGCCTTGCATTATACCCTGTCCACTAAGGACAAGAGAGGGAAGTGCATCAGTGATTGTGTACAATATGGTTAGATGATTATGGTTCTCGTGGTTGAATAACTGCCTACACTGTCATAATAATGAAGGAAAAACACAGAACTATGTCCAGAAATATTGACCTTTAAGGATTTTAAATTTAAAAAGAAATAGACCTAAGCGCATGTGCATACATGTTTACACCGGTGCTGGGGTGATGGAACGTGCGTGACACTGAAGATGAGGCCAACCAGCAGCAGCACCCTTGCAAAAGCTTTTTGTAAGTATTTTTCTCTTGCTCCCTCTCCGCCAAACTCACTGGAATTCCATAACCGGCAATGCACCTGCTCAAGTCAGCGCTACTGTAATCTTGAACTGATGCTGCAGTCAATATTACTGGAAACTTAAATTGCAACAGCAGCAACACTCATCTGTTCCTCTCCAGTCAAGAATTGTTTTGTATACTTTTTAAAACTTACTTTGGAATGAATTCTCCCTTCTAATCTGTATGAATGTATATGCATGTGTTTTACCATTTTCTTTCCTTTCATGGTGAATAAACTCAGCTCGAAGCCTGGTTAAATTAGCTCCTTTTAAAATATATTTATTGGGACATGGAAAAAGTATCCTCAAATTGAGGGATCCTTTTTAGATTAATCTTGTTGCGACCAGCAGACAGGGGTTGAATAAAGAAAGGGAACCCATTCATCTCTCCTCACCCGGGATATAATAAAATGGGGGTATCCCAGCCAGACAGTGATAAGTTACAGGATCATTTGAGGAACCTCCCCTGGGAACTGATTTTAACCAACAGTGAAGGCTGTGAGCTAGGTGTGTGTGAGGCCTGAAAGCAGTGAGATTGATGTGAGTGAAGCAGGGCTGATGAATTGAGCAGTGACTCACGGTAGTCTTTCAGGTGTAAAGTTATGACACATGAAGGTAAATTCACTGACTGTCACAGTGCATGTGAGATCAATGAACATTATGCAGCACTGCATCCTGGTCTTGCTGCAGCTGTATAGGGCATTGGTGAGGCCGCAACTGGAGTACTGTGTGCATTTTTGGGCGCCGCACCTGCGCAAAGATATTTTGGCCTTGGAGGGAGTGCAGAGGAGGTTTACTAGGCTGATACCGGAGTTGAGGGGGTTGAGCTATGAGGAGAGGCTGAATAAACTGGGCTTGTACTCGTTAGAGTTTAGAAGAATGAGAGGAGATCTCATTGAGACGTATAAGATGATGAATGGGATGGATAGGATAGAGGTGGAAAGACTCTTCCCGCTCAAAAAAGACAATAGGACTAGGGGGCACAGCCTCAAGATAAAAGGGGGGCAGTTTAGAACGGAGTTGAGGAGGAACTTCTTCACTCAAAGGGTGGTGAATCTCTGGAATTCTCTGCCCGTTGAAGTGGTGGAGGCTGCCTCGCTAAATATTTTTAAGAAGCGGGTTGATGGGTTTTTGATAGGAGAGGGGATTAAGGGTTATGGGGAGAGGGCGGGAAAGTGGAACTGAGCAGCGACAGATCAGCCATGATCTTATTAAATGGCGGGGCAGGCTCAAAGGGCTGGATGGCCTACTCCTGCTCCTATTTCTTATGTTCTTATGTTCCTTGTGGCAATTCTGGTGACATTGACAGCTATGGTTAACTGCTCAAATCATTTTCTGAGAGTTTGAATGCTAAGCTGCTGTTTCAGAAAGTCAATACGGACTTGATGGGCCAAATGACTTCCTTCTGCATTGTAGGGATTCTGTGGTTTTAAGTTCATTGATTATTGAGAGAGAAATCTTGGCGAGAACACGCGATGAGCTATCCCTTTTACAAAGAGCGTTGCAGGATTTTTTTTGCACCCTTCTCAGTAACAAGATGGGACCTTAGATTAACATTGTTTCCAAAAGGCACTGCCTCTGTCAGTGCTGCACTCCCTCAGTACAGTACAGAATCAACCTAGTTCAATGTTCTGGAGTGAACTTCCAAGCAAATATCAGGGAAACTCTAGGAGTCACAAATACATTAAGTTAATAAAAATAATGTGAAATTAGGAAACATTCTTGATTCCATGAATTGCGAAAATGTGTTCCTTGCATTACGAGGTTAAAGTAGATAGCATGGATGCATTTAAGGGGAAACGAGAAATATGTAGGGCAAAAATATACAGAAGGTATGCTGATATGGTGCAATGTAATATGGTAGAGGAGGCTTGTATGGAGCATAAGCACAGCATAGACCAGTTGGGCCAAATGCTCTGATGCTGTGTAAATTTTATGTAAAACTTTGACAATACAATTGTCAAATATTTTTATTTCAGATATGCTGGTATGTGACAATGGACAACCCTTACTTATGTATCTGCAAAGTACCGCTCCATCTCTAATTGCCCTTTTTCTGGGCTGTGCATGACTGGGGTGTCTTATTATCCCATTAATTACATTTTAGTTTAATATTTTAGGTTTCATTTGTGATTAGTTTTTGTTTAAAACAGTTCCCCTTTAAGGGGCTGCCCCTTTTACTTTGTCCCTCAATTTGTTTCATTCAGTTTGTTTTTCAACAAGAGCTGAAATGTCACCTTCCCATCTTTCCAAAACCATTCAAATCCTTCAATCAGCACTTGATAAATCACTGAAATTATTCTTATCAAATCTCAAATTATGCCCTGTGTGACCGTGACAACAGTAAAACAATCCCACCATGTTTTGTCTGAAATCTTTGACACTGTTGATTACATTATCCACCTCAAAGACTCTCCACCAGCAACAGCTGGGTAATATGGCATTTGCCTGGCTCCATTCTCTCATGATGTGGGGATGCCAGCGTTGGACTGGGGTTAGCACAGTAAGAAGTCTCACAACACCAAGTTAAAGTCCAAAAGGTCTATTTGGCAGCATAAGCTTTCAGAGCGCTGCTTCTTCATCAGGGGAGTGGGGAGCTGTGTTCACAAACAGGGCATATATATACACAAACTCAATTCACAAAATAATGGTTGGAATGTGAGTCTTTGCAGGTAATCAAGGCTTAAAGGTACAGACAACGTGAGTGGAGAAAGGGTTAAGCACAGGTTAAAGAGATGTATATTATCTCCAACCAGGACAGTTAGTGAAATTTTGCAAGCCCAGCCAAGTCATGAGGGTTACAGTTAGCGTGACATAAGCCGAAGATCCCAGTTGAGGCCATCCTCGTGTGTGGAACTTGACTATCATTTTCTGCTCAGCAATTCAGGGTTGTGTGTCATGAAGGTTGACTTGGAGAATGCTAACCCGAAGATCAGAGGCTGAATACCTGTGACCACTGAAGTGTTCCCCAACAGAAAGAGGACATTCTTGCCTGGTGATTGTTGAGATGTTCATTCATCCATTATTGTAACATCTTAATGATCTCCTCAATATACCATGCTTTGGGACATGCTTTCCTACGGCGCATCAGGTAGACAATGTTGGTCGAGTGCAAGAGTATGTACCATGTACCATGTACCTGGTTGATGGTGTTCTCACATGAGATGATGGCATCCATGTCAATGATCTGGCACATCATGCAGAGGTTGCTGTGGCAGGGTTGTGTGGTGTCGTAGTCATTGTTCTCCTGAAGGCTGGGTAGTTTGCTGCAGAGAATGGCCTGTTTGAGGTTGTGTGGTTGAAGGCAAGAAGTGGGGGTATGGGGATGGCTCTGGAAAAGATGTTGTTCCTTCTCCGCTCTGGGGAAGTACTGAACGACGAAGGGTACTCTGTACGCCGTGTCCCGTGCTTCTGAGGAGGTCTGTGCGGTTTTTTGCTGTGGCGCGTCGGAACTGACTATCAATGAGTTGAGCGCCATATCCTATTCTTATGAGGGTGTCTTTCAGCATCTATAGTATCTGTTGCGATCCTCCTCACCTGAGCAGATCCTGTATATATGGAGGGCTTGTCTGTACGGGATGGCTTCTTTAATGATTGACAGTTGCGATGCGCCACAGCGAAAAACTGCACTGACCTCCTCAGAAGACAAACACAGAACATGGGAAATGGCAGAGTAGCCTTCATTGTCCAGTACTTCCCTGGGGTGGAGAAGCTACGACATCTCTGGAACCTTCAACATGTCATCAATGAAGACGAACATCTTGCCAAGACCATCCCCACACCCCCACTTCTTGCATTTGAACAACTGCACAACCTCAAACAGACCATTGTCTGCAGCAAACTACCCAGCCTTCAGGAGAATATTGACCACGACACCACACGACCCTGCCACAGCAACCTCGGCAAGACATGCTAGATTACCAACATGGATACCATCATCTCACGTGAGAACACCATCCACCAGGTATAAGGTGCGTATTCTTGTGACTCGGCCAACGTTGTCTACCTGACACACTGCAGGAAAGGATGTCCCAAGATATTGGGGAGACCATGCAGACACCACGACAATGGATGAATGAACGCTGCTCAACAATCAGTAGACAGGAATGTTCTCTTCTTGTCGGGGAAAAACTTCAACAGTCTGGGCACTCAGCCTCTGACCTTCAGGTAAGTGTTCTCCAAGGCGGCCTTCACAACACACGACGACGCAGAGTCGCTGAGCAGAGACTGATAGCCAAGTTCCACACACCTGAGGATGGCCTCAACCGGGATCTTGGGTTCACATCACACTGTTTGTAACTCCCACGTCTTGCCTGGGCTTGCAAAATCTCACTAATTGTCTGTCTGGAGATAATACACACCTCCTTAACCTGTGCTTAACGGTCTCTCCACTCAAATTGTCTTTACCTTTAAGACTTGATTAGCTGTAAAGACTCACATCCCAACGAGTTGTAAATTGAGTTTTTATCTATATATGCCCTGCTTGTGAACACAGCTCCTCACTCACCTGATGAAGAAGCGGTGCCGTGAAAGCTTGTGCTACCAACGAAACCTGTTGGACTTTAACCTGGTGTTGTGAGATTGGACTTTAACCTGGTGTTGTGAGACTTCTTACTGTCCATTCTTTCAGTCAGAGTATCACCTGTGATTGGCTTCTTGCCCTCTTTCTGTGTCTCCAAGGATCCATCCTTAGCCTCCCCCAGTTTCTCATCCATATACTGTCCCTTGGCAACATCATCTGAAAACATCGGATGAGTTTGCACATGTGCCATGAAAATGTCCAGCTCTACCCCTCTCTACCTCTCCACTGCCACTGAATACTTAGACTGCTTGCCTGACAATTAAATGACGAGAAGCTTCCGCCTGGCTGTGATTACTGCTGCATAGGAACAATTGCACTTGACGCCCACCCCATCTGCCAACTTATGCCACTTCTCCTACCACTGACATTGTGCAGCCATTGTCCATCTCGGTTGATGCCCGTTTGCTCACTCATTGAAGCTCCTTGTTGCCACTCTCCTGACCCCTTGCAACACTGCTCACCATCTGACTTCTGAGCTCTCACCACCACAGCATGGGAGCTCGCTCTCTCTCTCTCAAGGTATGGAAATGAAATTGTCAGTCAGTTGCAGCTTAAAAGGAAGCCTTTTGGCCTATCGAGTATTTAGACTGATCTTCTAATGTATAATGCGGAATTCTCATTCCCCACAAATTTTATTTTGTTCACTCGTCCATTGAATTTCTTTTTGGAATCATTGATTCATCTCTCCTTCCATTACCCTTGAGAGTTGGGGGTTCCAGAACAGGAATGGGCCATTTGGTTCTTCAATCCTGTTCTGCCGTTTTCTAAAATCGTGGCTGATTTGTAGTCTTCACTTCTCTGCCTGCTACCGCCGCCCCCCCGCCCCCCCCGCCGCCATATACCCGAGATTACCTTGTCCATCAAAAAATCCATCCAGCTCATCCTTAAATAAATTCAATGACCAAACCTCCGCTGCGTTCTAGTAAGAAGTCTCACAACATCTGGTTAAAGTTCAAAGAGTTTATTTGGTATAATAAGCTTTCGAGTGACTCACCTGAGTCACTCGAAAACTTGTGATACCAAATACATCTGTTGGACTTTAACCTGGTGTTGAGAGACTACTCACTGTGCCCACCCCAGTCCAATGCCAGCATCTCCATTACTTTCTCGGGAAGAGAATATCAGATGCTAACGACCCTCTACATACTTCTCTCTGAATTAAAAAGGAGACACCTGCACCATAGGTCACGTAATCCCCGAGGCCTTTGGGGTCAAGCACCTACTTATCCACTCCCTTCATAACCATCTAGGGTTTGTGAAGTCTCAGGAGCAGTCAGTGCCAAACCTGCCAATCACCCATAACATTGTATTTCACCAATTCATCCTGGGAGCCCTCCTCCCAGGTCTTGGGGTCTCAGAATTAGAAAAGGCTATTATTAATATTTCCACTATCATGGAAATAATTAAAACAGCACCATGGATACCTTCTAGGATCTACAGTCGGAAATTCAGTCCCTTTTTAAGCTGGTGCGACAGAACCCCATGGCCCTAGATCTCTCATTAGCAGCGCAGGGGGGAGTGTGCGCCGCAGTGAATGAGACATGCTGTTTCTATGGCAATGAGGATCATAGGATTGAGATAGATAGATATACCATTCAGCAGCAGGTGAATCTTTTGCACTCAGTTGCTCAGGAAAAGCCCTTTGACTGGTCGGCTGGCTCTCTAACCTTGGTGGGTGGTTTGGAGATTTTTTTTAAGACCTTTTCAAGTACTTTATTAGGGGCCTGGCCTTGCTTATCATCTTGTACATGGTTATTCAGCTTGTCACTTGCTGCAACTCTTCTATCTGCTGCCCTTGTGATTTTGTCCGGAGCCCAGCCCCCCATCTCCTTCTGCTCCTCCCAGTCTATGACCGAGGAAGCTGATGCGCATAGATGTAGAAATCATGGAGGACTCATCAGGTTGTCCTTAGAGGACAAAAAGGAAGGAAGTGTGGAAGTTAAAATGTTCAGATTGAAGTTACATAGTTTGGAAGTTAAATTGCACGGAAGTTAAAGTGTTCAAATTAAAGTTTCATGTCTTCTCAGTACAGTAGTGGAAAATGTTTATCAGTTTACTGACCTTCAAAAAGAGTCAATCTGTGCTATTCAACACGAACAGACTAATCTTTATCTGCGCAGGCCCCATAACATTCTGCTTTTCGGCCTTCTCCAGAGGGTGAGTAAGACCAGATTTGTTCATAACAAATACCAAAGGCAAGATATGGGGATATGTAATGCAAATGAAGGATTAGTAGAAGTCAGTTTTTAATCGAATGAGAAAGGGCAAAAAGCCAGGATTTAATTGGCAAATATGTATGCAAATGAAGGATTAGTAAAATTGCTTGTTTCTGATTTGCTATAATTGATTATAATTGCCAAGTTATTTGTTTGTAACTTCAGAAACACTTGCAGGACAACTGCAAGCTGGCTTCTCTTTGTGCACAAATCATTAAAGGCCTTGCATTGCATGCATGGCATCTAGTGCTAATTGTACTCAAGTCGACTAAGACTGCCTAAGGTTGCTGGTACCCAGGATCTCTGACAACCCCTTCATCCAAGAAAGTTGTGAACCTTCTCTGAACTACCTGTGATGCAATTATATCCTTTTTCAAACTTTCTTACGCATCTTTGAAAAACTCCAGCAGAGTCTTTTGCAGATGATACCAAAGACACAGGTCTCTGAAAAACTCCAATAGAGTCTCTTGCTGATGATACCAGAGACCTGTGTACTATGCTGGCTTTCAAATGAGAGATTTCTCTTTATTAATTACAGCTCAACAAATACAAAGAACTTACAGAGATGGGCATTCAGGTTGAAGACGCACTCTTTATTTTACAGGCCTGGTCCACATGGCACAGTGGCATGAATCAATGAGTGGCACAGTGGTTAGTACTGCTGCCTCACAGTGCCAGGGACCCAGGTTTGATTCCCAGTTTGGGTCATTGTCAGTGTGGACATTCTTCCCATGTCTGCATGGGTTTCCTCCTTCAGTTTCAGTTTCCTTCCAAAGGACGAATTGGTTATGTCGATTGACCATGCTAAATTCTCCCTCAGTGTACCCGAACAGGCACTGGAGTGTGGCAACTAGGGGATTTTCACAGTAACTTCACAGTTAATGTAAGTCTACTTGTGACACTACTAAATAAACTTTAAAATCATTTGTCTGCCTACTCTGTTCATCCTGACTGGATGAGCCAATCATGTTAGTATGAATATTTTACCTTGACCAATAACATTCTACTCTCTACTTACGTCCATAGGGTCTGGAAGGTTTTGCCTGTTGTCTCCTAGCAATCTCAATACATATGTCTGGAAAGTTCTTTCCCACTGTCTCTTAGCAATCCTAAGTATGCAAGTCCATAAACTTCAGAAGTTCCTTTTTTCACTGTCTAGTGAGCAATTCTTTATCGGGAAAATTTGTTTCACTATTCACTTGTCAGTCTGAGATTGCTGGAATTATCTGAGATGCACAATGCTAAGAGAGTCTCTACGTCACTTAGTGGCTGTATTGTTTTCAAGGAATGTGGTTCTTCTTACTCAGCTATATCCCACCATGCCTTGGGGCAGTATATAGTTGGCCAAGGTATACAGAATATTCAAAAATGCATGTTTGAACTCTCTAACAGTAGTTATGTGTGTTCCTATGCAACAGTATCTTTGTAACTCCAGTTACTTTGTACTTTTTCCATACTAGATTCACTCTAAATTAGTTTTATCTAAATCTATTAGTCTTTTAATCATAAATTATCCTAAACCCCTCAAGCAGACCCATTTATCTACACTCTGCTTCCTGTTAGCTAAGCAATCCTTTGTTCATGCTAATATATTACCCCTTTGTCATGTGCTCTTGTATAATAACCTTTGATGCGGCACCTTATTAAATGCCTCTTGGGAAAACCAAACACAACACATCTACAGGTTTTCCACACATCTACCTTGCTTGTTACTTCCTCAAAGAATTCTATCAAATTAGTTGAACACAATTTCCCTTTCACAAAACCATGTTGACTCTGCCTGATCCCATTATGATTTTTTAAAGTATCCTGCTATAATCTCCTTAATAATGGATTCTAGGTATTTCCCTATGACAAACATTAGGCTAATTGACCTATTGTTTCCTGCTTTCTGTCTCCCTCCTTTCTTGAATAAACATGTTGCATTTGCTACTTTCCAATCTGCCAGAACCCTTCCAGAATTGCAGGAATTTTGGAAGATTATTACTATTTACCCAAGGATGCAGGCTATCTGGACCTGGGGACATGTTAGCCTTTAGATCTAATATTTTTCCCAATTTCTTTCCCTGGTGCTTGTGATCGTTTTCAGTTTCTCCCTTTCACCTTTTGATTTCAATAATCTTTACAAGGTTTTCTACAGTGAAAACACACAAAACACCTGTCCAATGATTCTGTTATTTTCCTGTTTTCAATTAACAGATCCCCACCCTCTCCCTTTAGTTGCTTTTCCCTGATTTAAATACCTGAAAAGCTCTTGCTATCTGTTTTTATATTACCAGCAATTTGTCTCTCATACTCTAATTTCTCCCTTTGTTTTAGTCATTCTTTGCTAGCTGTTAAAATCTGTTAAATCCCTTGACATACCACTGATTTTTGCAGATTTGCTGTTTTTCAATTTGATACTATCCTTAACTTCCTTATTTAAGCATTATGAAACATCTTTCTCAGACTTTCTTTCTCAGTGGAACAAATCCTTGCTGAGGGTTACCAAATAAAAACTCATTAAAAAGCCTGTAAGCTACATTTCTACTGTTCTATCTTTTAGACTAGTTTCCCAGTTCACTTTAGGTAGCTCCACCTTCATATCCTTATAATTACCTTTATTTAGGTTTAAAACACCAGACTTAGACCCACACTTCTCCCCTTCAAACTGAATGTGAAATTGTATCTGTTATATAGTGGCACTTCTGGCATCGTCAGAGAGTTTAGGCTGTCAGGAAAAGAAGGTATTTATTAATAAAGAGAGAAACTCGGTTCAGGTATTTGCAGCCTTCATAGTGAGAGGATTTGAGAATAAGGATATGGATGTTTTGCTGCAATTGTATAGGGCATTGGTGAGGCCAAACCTGGCATATTGTGTGCAGTTTTGGTGTCCTTATCTGAGAAAGGATGTCCTGGGATGGCAGGTCTGTCATATGAGGAGAGATTAAGTTGGTTGTATTCACTGGAGTGAAAGGGGACCTCATAGACATTTATAAAATTCTACCAGGGCTAGACAAGGTAGATTCTGGAAGAATGTTCCCAATGGTGGGGGAGTCCAGAACTAGGGATCGCAATTTGAGTATAAGGGGCAAACCTCTTAGACGAGAAATTTCTTCACCCAGAGGGTGATGAATGTGTGGAATTGACAATCACAGAATGTAGTTGAGGCCAAAACGTTGTCTGATTTCAAGAAATTAGATGTAGCACTTGGGCCTAAAGGGATCAACAGATAGGGGCGGGAGGAGGGATCAGGATATTGAAATCGATGATCAGCCACGATCAAAATGAATGGCAGAGCAGGCTTGATGGGCCGAATGGCCTACTCCTGCTTCTAGTTTCTAGGCTGCCTTGGAACATGCTAGTATTTCCTTTTCTCGTATTTGATCATTTGTTTTTGAAAATTCCACCACCTTTAAAGCAGTTCATTTTAGATTATAATTTTCTGTATATTAGTGGACGGAGTGAAAGGGCAGCATGGTGGCACAGTGGTTAGCACTGCTGCCTCAGCGCCAGGAAGACAGGTCACTGTCTGCATGGAGTTTGTATGTTTTCCACATGGATTTTCTCCAGGTTCTCCAAGTTCCTCCCACAGTCCAAGGTAAATATGTGGGTTAATGGGGATAGATTGGGACTGTTGATGGTTCAGGCCCGATGGGCCAAATGGCCTCCTGTGTACTGTAGGGGTTCTATGATTGACGTAGCAGTGTTTCTGAAGTTAATAAAATTAGAATATAGCAATGCAAGCCTCAATGGCACACTTCTGAATAGTGTGCCAGAACGGATGGGGTGAACATCTGTGAAAATGCTAGGACATATTGAGAAAGTGGTTAGTGTTAGAAATAGAGAGGCAGCAGTGCTAATCACTGCGCCACCAACTGTTAGCTTCATGTTAAGGTACATGAACGTCTATAGGTTTCAGTTTCGCTTTAAACATGGCCCGCTCTAGTTTTTACGACATAAAAGCTGTTGTTTTGCAACAAGAAGCCCACACTGAAAAGCAGAAGCAGTTAAAGTTTAGTTTGAACCAGGAAACCCAGCAGAAAGCAATTCTTGCAGAAACTGCCAGAAAGCAAGTCCCTGAAGGTAAAGACTAGAAAATTCCAGAAGCTGGGGAATGAAAAGCGAGGTCCCAGGAAGACTGAAGTCAAAGGGGACAAAGAATAAGAAGTTGAATAAGGCCTTGTTCAATGAGGCTAAAGAAAGGGACAGAAAGAGGTGCCCAGTTAAAGACAGAATTGTAAAGTGCAGACGAAGAGAAGTCCAAGAGTAAGAAGAAACCTTAAGGTGACACCTTAATGTAGACTGAAGTAGTGTTCTGTTGACGTGGCAGGGTACCTGAGAGCTTACGTGGAAACTTGAAAGTACATCGTAAACTAAATAGGGTGTGCCTGACTACATTTGGCCAATTGGTTTACATGGACTGTATATACTTACTGAGAACAAAAGTTTAAGATATATTCTGCAGCTTGTGTTACTGGTACAACTCTCTGGGAACGAATAGCTGGGGTGAAGTAGTAATGTATATTAGTTAATCTTTTGTTTAATAAATGCTTTATTTATTAAAAGTTAATTGGCTGCATTCATTCATGTCTCAGAACAAAAAATAAATCTATCAAACTGGGATCGTAACAATAGCAAACTGAACTTAGATTCTGAGTATTGAAACAGGGTTTTAATCTGATCCTTTAGTTGTGGCCTAACAAACCTTGAATATTGTATTCAGTTCTGGTTGCCACTTGTTAGGAAGGCTGTGATGATCCTTGAACAGATAAAGATTTGCCAGAATGGTTCCAGGGATGGAGAATTTTTAGCTGTAAGTGGATACAGCTCTCAAAGTAAAGGCACATGCCAATGGCCTCCTATCTATTACAGCTTTATCTTTCTAACTTGGTCAATTCCCTTGCACCGAAAAACCTTTTGGTTCAGGAACTGCCTCCCCCTACAGGCAATTTTAGTACCTCATTCCATGCCTTGAATGCAGCTTCAGGGATTGAACGTTGCCCCTTTGATCAAGTGTACCACGACCATCAGCCAGTATTTGTCTTTCAAGGGATTGAATGGGTTTGATTTTAGTAATGATAGTATTATATGTGATCAGATGATTTATATTTTAAAGTTCACAATGTATTTAACTGAAGGAGAAAATATTAAACTTCTAATAACCCAAGAAAGAAGTCTCACACCAGGTTAAAGTCCAACAGGTTTATTTGTCTTTTTTTACATCCACAGGTGATTCGGTCCTCCTTGTTGGCCAACAAAGGGCATACATGCGGTGGGTCATGCGAGACCTGCTCTTGGATGTTGCTTCGAGAGTTGCTTAGTGCTTCATGTTGTTAGTGTACACTTAAACTGGACCAACTGACAGGCAACACGACAGCTTAGTGTCCATCACTGTTTGCTGTGCAGATACATGGACCTGGGTCGGATCTCTGACTTGGGTTGGTGTCTGTGGGCATTTGCACATTCTCCCTGTACTTGCATGGGTTTTCTCCAGGTGCTCCGGTTTCCTCCCACACCCCAAAAACATGCTTTTAGACTGATTGGTGTTAACAAATTGTCCCTAAATTAGACCTCCCTTAATCTGGCATACATATAATTCTCTAAATTTGCACACCTTTATTGTGGAGTCCAAGAGGTGTAGACAAAAGTCGTAGGTAGGAGGAGGATTGGAATGAGGCATTCACTGAATGTTACAATGGGTGGTGTGGGCTTGTAGGGCCGAAGGGCCTGTTTCCTGTGTGGTTCTTTGTTTATGTCCATATCATTCCAACCACCACAGCACGTGCAAGGTAAGTGAGAGAGTACAGAGTTTATCCATGATCTGCATAGCTGGTTGGCAAGTGGTGAACTTGATTTCAACATTTCTGACAGCACCCAAGTAGAAAATAGAGCTGTTTTGAGAGGATCATCCTGACTCAAAACATTGGCTGTGTTCTCTCCCCACAAATGCTGTCAGACCTGCTGAGGTTTTCCAATATTTTGTTTGTTTCAGATTCCAGCAGTCACAGTACTTTGCCTTTATCTTACTTGAACATTGCTGCTGTACATGAGTCTTTGAAAGCTCTGACCACACCAAATGCAAATTGGTTGCACCCTGCATTATGGTAATGGAATAAATATCTGGTGTGGCAGTCACTTGAGAAATGGATGCTGACAGGTGCATTACCCACTGAACAGAAAAGTGAAAGTAGTCACAAGTGCCTAGTAATGGAACTTATAGGGCTGTAAAATCAGGTTTTCATTCAGTTTAATGGTTGAGAGAACACAGATTAGCAGAAGAGATTTGTCTTATTGGAACACATTAAGACTTTTCAAAGTGAATTATAGCCCGTGAAGCACTTTAATTTCCTAATTAGAAGTGACTACATTTAGAGTACAGATGGTTTCAATATTTAGCCTTCTTAGTGCCTATTAATATCACTTGCTAAGGATTACCAAAGCAGTGTCCTTAAAGGTTTAGATCACAGCTGCAAAACTAAGCAGTCCCTCATACAGCAAGTAAGGAAACTGTCTTTACATCTACATATCTCCACTGGGTTTCTTTTAATCTAACATTTGGAATTTACATCTTATTGCTAGAATGAGATACCATATGGTCACAATGGCAGAAATATCTTACTATACAGCATCTTATCCAACTGTCACATCCAGTAGTGTAAGTCAATTTCAATTTGCTGAACAAATAGTGTTTTCTGCTGATCTTCAGGTAAGTATTCTCCAAGGTGGCCTTCACAACACCTGACAGCACAAAGTTACTGAGTGGAGACTGATAGCCAAGTTCTGCACACACAGACAGCCTCAACCAGGATCTGGGGTTTACGTTGCACTCTGTAACCCCCCATGACTTGCCTGGGCTTTTAAAATCTCACTGTCCTATCTGGAGACAATAGGTATCTCTTTAGTATTTGCATAGGTTATCTCCACTCATTGTCTGCATCTTTAAACACTTGAATAGCAGATTAGCTGCAAAGACTTGCATTCTAATCAGTATTCTGTAAAGTGTGTCTTTATATGCCTTTCTCTGATCAGAACCTTCCACACACCTGGTGAAGGAACACCATTTCTGAAAGCTTGTGGGATTACTATCAAAAACTTATCAGACTTCAACCTGGTGTTGAGAGACTTCTTACAATCTTTTAAAATCATTCTGCCATTTCTGCAAGATTAAAATTCTTGCTCTGCACCCTATCCTTTCCCCTATGTACTTAAAACACACTGTTTGTGTCTGTATAGTGTTCAAGAAAAAATACTTTCCTCCATCTGAGTAAATAAGGGGTGTTACAAGGATAGGGCTTGGGTTGGATTGATTCAGTGCTGGATTGATGGGCCAAATGGCTTCCTGCTGCACCATAGGGATTCCACATATCCCAGTACATGACAATAATAAATCAAATTAAAATCTTTGCTGCTTTCTTCCTTCAGCCTTTACACCAAAAGATTGTATCCTGACTTCAAGTATTATCTCAACGTTCTCCCATCAATTCACTGCTTGCATGTATAAAATCACTTTCCTGGCTGTTCCCAAGTATGGGGCCTCAGGTTCAATGGTTACAGACCTGAAAGGCTATGGCAATTACAACTTTAGCCATCCACCACCAGATCTGGCTGCATCACAATCAGGTCTGCTCCGGTGTTCCCACCTACCACCTTGTTCTCTGATCATTTACAGAATGCCACTTGGATTAGTTTTGGTGCAAGTTTGGCAGGGTGAAAAACTGGTAGGTTTCAAAGCCAAAAATTGCATCTTGTGACTGAAATAATCTCTCAATCTACTTAGAATCAGAATCCTAGTGCCAGCACTAACAATCCCATCCTATCCCCACTTACCCTGCTAATCCCCCAACACTAATTTAGCATGGCTAGTCTAACCTTCAGATCTTTGGACTGTGGAAGGAAACAAGAGTACTGGAGAACACCTATGCAGATATGGGGCAAATGTACAAACTCCAACATCACCCAAGGCCAGAATTGAACCCAGGTCCCAGGTGCTGTGAGGCAGCAATGCTAACCAATCATTTGATATCACCATCCTCCAACAGCTGTTATCTAGTGTTATGGGACTGCTAATTCATCTATGCAGCAACATCTGAAGATGGTCACATGCAGTGAAGACAGCACAACCCATCACAATGACATCATAAGAAATAGGAGCAGGAGTAGGCCATCTAGCCCTTCGAGCCTGCCCTGCCCTTCAATAAGATCATGGCTGATCTGTTGAGGCTCAGTTCTGCTTTCCCACCCTCTCCCTACAACCCTTAATCCCCTTGCCTATCAAAAACCTATCTACCCACGTCTTAAATATATTTAGTGAGGCAGCCGCCACCACTTCAATGGGCAGAGAATTCCAGACATTCACCACCCTTTGAGTAAAGAAGTTCCTCCACAAATCCATTCTAAACTGCCCCCCCCCCCCCCTTCTTATCTTGAGGCTATGCCCGCTAGTCCTACTGTCCTTTGAGCAGGAAGAGCCTCTCCACCTCTATCCTATCCATCCCATTCATCATCTTATATGTCTCAATGAGATCTCCCCTCATTCTTCTAAACTCTTAACGAGTACAAGCCTAGTTTATTCAGCCTCTCCTCATAGTTCAACCCCCTCAACTCTGGTACCAGCCTAGGAAACCTCCTCTGCACTCCCTCCAAGGCCAAAATATCCTTGCATAAGTGCAGCGACCAAAACTGCACACAGTACTCCAGCTGCAGCCTCACCAGTCCCTGTACAGTTGCAGCAAGACCTCCCTACTTTTATATTCAATCCCCCTCGCTATGAAGGCCAGCATCCCATTCGCCTTCCTGACCACCTGCAGACTGGGTTTTTGCAACTCATGCACAAGGACCCCGAGGTCCCTCTGCATCGTTGCCTGCTGCAGTTTTTCACCATGCAAGTAATAGTCCTTCCTACCATTATTCTTAGCAAAGTGGACAACTTCATACTTGCTAACATTAAATTCCATTTGCCATTTCCTGGCCCATTCGCCCAGCCTATCTAGATCCTTCTGCAGACTTTCCACACCCTCCACACAATTTGCCGTTCCACCAATCTTGGTGTCATCAGCAAATTTCAACACCATACACTCAGTTCCCTCCTCCAGATTGTCTGTATAAATGGTAAATAGCTGAGGCCCCAGCACCAATCCCTGGGGCACTCCACTAGTCACCAACCGCCAATCCTAATAGCACCCATTGACCCCCACTCTCTGCCTATTTGACAGCCAATCCCCTATCCACGCTAACACCCTACCCCCAACTCCATGTCCCCTAACCTTCTGTAATAACCTCTTGTGCGGCACCTTCTGAAAATCAAGAAACACCACATCTACCGGCTCTCCTCTATCCACCGCCCTAGACACATCCTCATAGAACTCCAAAAAATTCGTCAGACACAACTTTCCCTTAACGAAACCATGCTGTGTCTGCTCTATCAAACAATTCTCCTCAAGATGCCTTGCTATTTTCTCCTTGATCACAGATTCTAGCATTTTACCTACAACAGACGTTAAACTAACCGGCCTGTAATTCCCTGCCACCCTTCTTAAACAACGGCGTAACATTAGCCGTTTTCCAATCTTCTGGCACTTCCCCACAATCCAGCGAGGTTTGGAAAATAATCATCAAGGCATCCACTATCACCTCCATTTCTTTCAGAACCCTTGAATGCGTTCCATCCAGTCCTGGGGACTTGTCCACAATCAGTCCCTCCAGTCTGTCTAGCACTGCCTCTCGAGTAACAACGTCATTCAGGCCCTCCACTCCTACCATCTTTCCATCACTAACACCCAGCAAACTATTCACATCCTCCTCCGTGAAGACCGAAACAAAAAAGTTATTCAAGGCCTCAGCCATTTCCCCATCCCCTACCACTAAGTCCCCCCTCATCCTCTAAGGGTCCAACGCTCACCCTAGTCAGCCTCTTCCTTTTTATATGTTTATAAAAACTCTTAATATAAAAGATAGTAAGCGCTAGCCCAGCTTCATACTTTATCCTACCCTTCTTTATCAACTTCATTTTTTGTTGATATTTAAACCTCTCCCAATCCTCTTCTCGCCCACTACTCTTAGCTACTCTAAACGCATCCGCTTTTAATACTCTCCTTTACCTCCTTCGTTATCCACGGCTGATTATCTCTCCTCCTACGATCCTTTTTAACCATTGGAATAAATTTCTGCTGAGCACCAAGAAAGATCTCCTTAAAGATCCTCCACTGTTCCTCAGCAGACCTACCTTCCAATGTGCTCCCCCAATCAACATTTGCCAATTCTCTCTCACCCTATCATACTCCCCTCTGTTCAAACAAAGGACACAGGTCCGGGAACCCACTTTCTCCTCCTCCATCTGCATCAGAAATTCCACCATACAACGATCACTCTTCCCAAGAGGATCCTTCACCACAAGGTCCCTAATTCTACCTGCCTCATTACATAACACCAGATCCAAGATAGCTCACTCCCTCGTCAGCTCCAAAACACTGTTCAAGGAAACTATCCTGGCAGCATTCCAAGAACTCTTCCCCAAGCCCACTGCGTCCAGCATGGGTCAACCAATCAATATGTAGATTGAAATCCCCCATGATTATCGCCGTTCCGTTCCTGCACGCCACATTTATTTGCACATTAATAGCCCACCCCACCTCCAGATCATTATTTGGGGGCCATAGATGACACCCACCAGCATCTTCCTCCCTTTGCTGTTCCTAATCTCCACCCACAATGATTCCACTTTCTGCTCTTTGGCTCCTATATCATCCCTTACTACCACCCTGATGCTATCCTTAATCAGCAGAGCTACACCCCCCCCCTTTTTCCCCCCGCCTATCCTTCCTAAACACTTGATACCCCTGTACATTCAGCTCCCAGTCCCTGTCACCCTGCAGTCACATCTCTAATGCCCACCAGCTCATTCACTTTATTCCAAATGCTTCGTGCATTCAGATAAAGTGCCTTCATCCCAGCCTTCATCATTGTTGCAAAATGATCAGATTGCTCCAACATTGGATCTGTGGGGCAGATTTTGGAGCCAATGGGGGAGGGAAGAGTAAGGGTCACCACATGAACTAGAACAGCCCACCATTTTACACAAAGCTGCCAATCATATAACTTGTCTGATGCACCACTGAACTTGCACTTAACCCAATTGTTCCACCATTTGGACAATAAATGCCAATTTCATTTAACTGGATATCAAGAAAGGTCTTGTTTTTAGTCAGCCAGATTGATTGTCCAACTTGTACTAAAATTACAAACACTGAAGCAATTGTCTTGATCCCTGCTTCAAACTCCATTCCTCTTCCTCACAATCAGATCTAACGAAAAGGGATTGGTTTAGGTTAGTGGGTCATTGTTTTTTAACTGGTTGGCGCAACATCGTGGGCCGAAGGGCCTGTTCTGCGCTGTAATGTTCTAACCAGTGTTTACAACCTTGGTACCACATTTGATCCCAAAATGTGCTTCCAATCACATACTCAAAGCAGCAGCAAGACTGCTGAATTCTGCTTCCGAAACCCTCCATGCCTTTTCTAGACTATTCCAGCACACTCCAGTTGTCTCCTAAACTTAACAAGTCCAGTTCACCTATCCTGTGCTTGCTGACCTACACTGGCTCCTGTTCAGGCAACACCTATCTCTTCAATGCTCTGTAAATCTCCTGCATTGGTGTGCCTAGGTGCACCCCAAGACCGAAAATATTGCTACTCTCTACAATATCTTCTCTTCACTCTTCAATCAAGGTTCTTTGGAATCTGATCCAATATGTAGCCCTGTTTTATAATGTTCCTATGAAGCATCAAGACATTTTATAACAAACCATAATACAAACGTATCTTTTGGTCAAGAGTTAGGCTGGACTTGCAACATTAGCTGTTTCTCCATAGATGTTGCTAAACCTGAGTTTTCCCAGCACTTTCTGATTGAGGTTTCAAGTATTGTTTTTACTAATAAATATATTGATTTCAAATCAACATGCTTCATTTTAAGAATTCATGGAAGGATTTGAGTGAATAGGAAAGCATCAAATGTCTTAACCACCTTTATACCAGCTAATACTATGATTTGACCTCCAAGACTGCAGCATTATATATGACTGGTGGGGGCTTAAAGGAGGCCTTTAAGTCTGTAAAGAGTTTCAAATCTGCAAAATTCTCAGACAGGAAGTCCCTGAAGCCAAGGCAAGCTCCTGGGAAAGTAGTGAATTCAGTTTATTATTTATTGAATTCAGTTTTGCATCATGCCATAGAAGGATCTGAAATCCACATTTATGGCAGATGGAGACCAGTCAGCCCACCATATCCATGATATCCAACCTAATTGGAATTCAACCAGTAAATGCAGATCAAACTTGCTTGACTGTCCTCAATCAAGCACAAAACAGCTATTTGCTTATTTTAGTCAAGTTTATGGCCTAGTGGATTTGGTGCTAAAAAGCTATGTGGACCATCGTCTCATGGGTTTTTTTTAAAAGAAGAGTCCTTGTGCTTCCTATTATGCCAGGATTATTGGCCCAGCTTTCATATACATCACACTGACACTTCTTACATTTTAAGATTTATTAAAGATTGACTTTTGCAGGGCTTCTGCATTGTTAGATGCAGTCTAAAATTCACAACTCACTTGAAATTTGGACAACAGCATGTTAGGACATATTTGGTGAACCACACAACCATCTTGCAACAGCATCAGACAAACTCAACATCTTATTTGTCCAGGCATACTATACTTACCCTCTTCTGAATCACTGCTAGTTCTGTGAAGATTCTTTAAGGCTCTCATTTGACATTTCAATTGCTGAGGCCACGATAAGAACTACTGCTTTGGTGATCTAGTCTATGCCATTAAAGCAGCTCAGATGCAATGAAGACTCATTTCAAGCCACTGCAAACTCTATTGCATAGTCCACCATCTGCCTCTTTGTTGCCTCTCATCAATGAGAATCAGAGACATTTAGGGGATTAATGCACTTTATTACAACTTAATGTTAAAACAATGCTTCCATTTCCGATCATGAATCAGCTCAGTGATACCAGTCCAACTTTATTGCAGGTAAAATGGTGAGCAGCAGGCCATTAGGATTGATGAATTCAACATGATGAACTGCAGGCAGCAGATTTACTGCAAGAAAGCAGAAACCCAATGTCAGTATGTATAACATCATCAGGAGTTTACATCTGATATTCAAGATAAACAGCCAATGCCCCTTACTAATAACATGGTTCAAGCTAATTGAAAATCAGTATTCTCTGAACAAAATGTCCACCCTCATTCAATCTGAATTGCCACAGGAAAGCAATCAGAAAGTTAGAGGGAAACTTTATCTCGCATCTGAATGCAAACCAAAAAGTCTGGATTTTACTTCTGGTCTATCAGTAGATGCATATACCAATACAGAATTGATTGCAAGGATACAGCATGGAACCTCAAAACTGTTGGTGAAACTCCAAATTGGATTGGATGGTTTCACAGTTCATGAAGTTGCCACACTATTAAATATGGTAAGGGTGGCAAAGTAAATTAGTTAGCCATGTGTCATTTCAACACAAGCCAATATTTGCAGGAATCCAAGTGATTTTGTAGATAAGTAAACAGAGCATTATCAACACAAGATGGCCATTTGTTGAAATTCATATCAAATGTTTAAAACCAAGAGTGAGAGTGTAATTTACTGTCTAAGACTATTTGAAGGACAAGCTGAATAACTAGTGAACAACTCTGCTGTATTACAATGACAGAAACCAGAGGGGTAATAGGTAATTTATCTACCACAATGTGTTGATTCAGCATCTCTTCCCAGCCATACAGCTGAAAATTCCAAGCACTCTAACAATGATTTACTGAGGACACCAGCAATTTCAAATGAACAATGTGAAAGACTGGCAGAACAAAGAATTGCTCCTACCCCTCTCCCATATGGCCACTACCCCTTGATATTCAGTTTTGCTCTGAGCACTAACCCCTGTTCCCTCGTTAACAGGTTTTATTTTACCTTTTGTCACTATTATCACTCCAGTCCTTAATGGCACCATTGTCTTTTGTGAATTACACCTTTGGTCTGACCCATACTGCCCCTTCTCCTCCACCCACCTACTATAATTTGTCATATTTTCACTCTTCACTTCAAGAAGTTTCTCTCCACAAATGCTACTAGACCTGCTGAGTTTTATCTAGCCTTTCCTGTTTTTACTTCACATTTCCAACATCCACAGTATTTTGCATTTATTCAAAGACAAATGCTGTCCAATGCAACTTGCAATGTGGAGATGCTGGCATTGGACTGGGTAAACACAGTAAAAAGTCTTGGAACACCAGGTTGAAGTCCAACAGGTTTATTTGATAGCAAATAAATCTATTGGACTTTAACCTGATGATGTAAGACAACTTCCACAGCACCTCAACCTTTCAGCTGGAACTCAGCATCTTCAACTCTAGCAGCAGAGCTGGAACCCCAGCCTTCAAGGTGCCACTCCATTTCCCTCTCCCATTTTGTTGGGTCTTGGTTTGGCTATCGACTTCAGGCATTGATGTGTTGAGACCAAGGAACAGCAACTAAATATTAAGGCCAAACCACATTCTTAGCCTCATTTCACTTGTAATTCCAACCTGCAAAAGTGTGACAAATTCTTTAGTAGTATCTGGCAATTATTGGTACTCACGCATTTTTCAATTTCCAAACCATCCTTGAAGAAAACCATGTATGGAGTAATACCATCTTCACGATAGTTTAACAATCCAACCATGCCATCGTGGTTCATACTCTCACCTAAGAAAAACTAGACAAAATTTCCAGAGTTCAATACTTGGGACTCTGACATTAGAAAAAGTCTTGACTTTAATGATTATAGACAATCCTTCAGCTTCACACTGATACTCATTCTTGCACTACACATCACATGTCTAGATTACAGCAGAAATTCAAGTTCCTCATCCATTTTGCATTTGCATGTTTCAGTTGTGTGATTAAACTATTGAAGAGGCCAGAATTAATACCCAACAAGCAAATAACATGCACCCGCCCCAATTATCAAGCACTTTAGTATAGACCCAAGGTGTTTGTTTAATGGATATTAACTCTGCTTCACAGTACTGTCAAAGATTAGCTATGAAAACTTTCATTACCTGATAGTTTACAAAATTGGATAGAATCTCTGAAATAACTGCCTGGGCATTGTCTGTGAAAGCCTTCACTCCTTCTGGATTTCGTTCCTCTATTCTTTTTTTCAGGCTATAGGTGAAGATAAAAATATGCAAAATTCATTTGTGCCAATGAGCCTAAATATATCTGGATTCTAGATTTATTTAACAATCTAAAATTATATGTTACTCTAGAATTACTAGCATGTTCACATGAAGCATGTTGGAACAATCTCTACCACGAAGTTGCTATTTTGAGGCATGGCTACAAAACAGCCTGGGCTTGCAACTAAATATACCATGCTATATAGCATGCTGACAATCAGTGAAATCACTTCCATGCAAGAGCATAATAAAAGGCTAATAGATAGTAGCAATTTAATACCACATTAGTAATTTTACCTGAGTAACGAGCCAGATTTAGTTAACGTGACAAAGGAAAACAGGATGTTTTAGTCAAGAATCACAAGCAAGGGAAATTCTAAATTTAGCTGACCACAATATAACATGAATCACAAATGATCAACTGAGTGTGTATCCTTAGGGTCCAAGTCAAGTTAAGATAAAAGACAGAACAAAAGAAAAAGGCATACAAACATGCAATCATGTCCAGGAAAATGGGATAGATAAAAAAAGAAATGGCAAGGATCACAAAAAGGCAGAGGAAAACTTAAAAGGATCTGGAACAAAATCTTTTGCAATGGAAAATGTGAGCTCCTTGACGGTCATGGCAATACTGTCAGTGAGAATAAAGCAGCTTACATGTTGAATGACGATTTTACTTTAGTACTTACAGCAGTGTTGTCCTGCACCAAAAGTCCCACTCTGTCCCTATCCCCTTAATACAACATTTACCCTGCTAATTTCCCTGACACGAAGGGGAAATTTAGCATGGCCAATCAATCCAAACGCTTATGGAGATTGATCACTAGTTTCCACAAGTCTATTAAAAACTTTTTCACACAGCAAGTGGTTCAAATCTAGAATGCAGTGCCTGGAAGTGCAGTAGAGGCAGCTTCAATTGTGGCATTCAAGGGAGTGAGATGATTTTTTGAATAGAAACAAAGTGCAGCAGTATAGGGAAACAGCAGAGGAATGTCCCTGACCAAGTGATCTCCTGTACCATAATTCAGAGATGAGGTTTTTAGCTGAAGTTGATGGAATGAAGGCTAATTATTGACCTGGTCAGAAGATTGGCTGAACAAACAACAGGGATAAGAGATGGTGGCTCTAACATACAAGATGCAAGATTAATGCTGGGCCATAACCTATTCACTATTTCTGATGGGTATCAAGTCACACATCCAAATTTGCTACTAACACAGGGTAAACAGCACTGTAAAAAAAACTTAATACCACATTGGTAACTTTACCTAATGAGTAGTGAGCCACTGGGGACAATTCCTACTTGGATAATAAGCTTTAGGAAGCTTCAGAAAATAATCAAAACGATTAATGGAATATTGGTTTTCATAAATATTCAGGTCAGGCCCCTTATACAGCCAATCTCCATTGCTGGAGAGTCAGTACAAAGACCCTATGCACACAAAGACAAGTCCCCTCTACAGACTAAATAAATGGCAGATTAGTCAGTTCAAAGTCAGTAATCAAGAAGGTTATTGCTCAGCTTCATGGATTTGCATTGGCTAATATATTTACCAGATCATCAGACTGCCAAAATTAGGCAGAGTAAATTGAATGTATACTTTAGAGCATGAGTAATCTCACTGAAATTTACAAAGGGGTCTGATAGAATAGACAGATTGGCTCCGTAACACAGGATCACAGTACCAGGAAAGAAGTTTAATGATGCAAGCTTCAAATAAAGAAATGTACTTACTCACTCAGTCCTGACACTCAAATTCAGCGCAGATGGAATTTGATAGAGAAGTGTGCTTTGGCAGAAGGAAGAGAGACAGGGGCTGTATGTGCATTGATCTTTCAGTGACTGCACAGAGTGGTTAGAAAAGTCTATGGCCACTTAAGTTAGAGCCACTGAGTACAAGAGCAGGGAAGTTATGTTGAACCTTTACAAGGTATTAGAATATTACATCCAACATGGCCACCACATCTTTAGGAAGGGTGTCAAGGTCCTTGAGCAGGTGCAAAGATGATTTACTATAGTGCCAGCTAGTGTTAGGTTCAACAAACTGGGTTTGATCTCCTTGGAGTAGAGATTTAATTGAGAACAGCACAGTTGCAAAATGATAAGCACTGCTGCTTCTCAGCACCAGGGACCTGTGTTAAATTCCAGCCTCAGGTGACTTGTCTGTATTGAGTTAGCACATTCTCCACATGTCTATGTGGGATTCCCCACACTCCAAAGGTGTGGGGGGTCAGATTGATTGGCCATGCTATTGTCCCTTATGTCAAGGGATTAGCAGGGTAATCCATGGGGTTAAGGCCTGGGTGGCACTGTGTCAGCATGGTTAGATGGGCCAAATGGCCTCCATCTGCACTTAGGATTCTATGGAAGGTAGAGAAGGTTTCTTTTTTTAAAGTAGTTGGTGCCTGGACTAATGGGCATAGACTTAAGGTAATGGGCAAGAGATAAAGGAAGTATGAGCAAAAACTTGCATGCTGGGAGTGATAATGACCTGGAACTTGGTATAATTGGTTTCAAAATGAAATTGAATGGACAGGGAAAAATTATGCAGGGTTAGAGATTTGGGGGAGGGGTGGTAGCAGCAAGACTGACTGGATCAGTCTACAGGGCTGACAGATTCATTCGAGAGAATGACCGTGGCCAAGAGAGTAAACAAACTACAGCTATATTTCTGGAATTTAGCAAGTTGTAGCTTCATTTGATCTGGTCAGGGGATTTAATCCAGAGGATTAAGATCATAATTAAAATTAGGAAAGTGCGGTGGAGGAACACAAACTCTGATTTATAATTTATTAATTATAAATCTGAAAGCAACAGATTGCTGTTGACCAAAGTCAGCCATGGTCTCATTAACCAGTTCAGTCAGAACAAATGCTAGGAGACTGTAGCAAAATAGCTCAAACCCAGATTTCTGCACAATAATCAAAGCTAAAAATTTTTTAGCTGTCAAAGCATCACAAGCCACAAAAGCTTACAGTAATCCATTTAAAGTTTTAGCTCAGGTGAAGGACAATTTCTAATTCCCATCTACAACACAATCATGCAGGTCGAGATCTCAGATAGAGATACATGTCCAGTGCATCACATTTCAATCACAGGTGCTTTGTTGAGATGCAGAATGAACCAGTCATCTTCCAATCAATTAGTCAATTACAACTGAACTTCCAGCCAGCCAGAAAAAACTATAGTCCAATTTGACGAACTCAGCAATGCAACAAAGTAACAGAGCCAGCCTTTTACTCACCATTTCATATATTCCTTTATGTAAGATCTGTAGCTGGATTTTGCAAAGCTGACTTCCCGCAGATTGTGGTTCAATACAATGTCAACGCCACGGACAGTTGAAGACTCAGCCTGTTCACCAGGACATTCTTGGGAAGCATTGCCACCAATTAAAGAGTCATCAATCGATCCTTCAGTTCTGGAAATAACCTTGCAAAGAAAACATGGCAGATATTAGCACATAACAGGATGTTATTCAGGTCTCCACAAGTTCATCTCTCAACAGCACACCTAATTGACTGCAAACTTGATCACAGCCTGATATCTGACCCAAGTCCCAGGTTTCTACATTCTACAGAAAACCAGGACAATTCAGCCACCTGATGACAGAAGATTGGCCACATGCTCCACAATAGTGAGGACAGCTGTAATTGTGACTGGTCATCCTAATCAGACCACTGCCCACATATAGAACTTCGACCCAGAAAGATTCATTCCTGGTGGTTTCACAACTATTCACAGTGCCCATTGAAACCAGAGTGTGGCTTGTTAACCTTGACATCAAATTTGTATATAACTTCTCCCAGTCATGTGTATAAAAACCCATTTGTACACTGCAGCTTGGTCACAACATCAAACTCTAACCAGGAAACAACTGGTCCAAATAGATCAGAGATGGGGTGGGTGAAGAATCCCAGGGCAGACCCTCACTGAGTCAGAATAATCTGAATCTTAGCATATGACTGAAGAGACCTAGGAGGGTAAAATCTCAGACAAAGGCAAATTAAATCTTCCAAAATTACTAGTACCAAAAGAAAACTGTACTGCATCATAGAAACCTTGTATCAACTGTTGAACTGCAAGAACCCCTTTCTTACCCTTTTCAAGGAGCTAACCCCAATGACAAATAAGGCTGAGGAACTTAATACAGGATCCATCATAGGGTTCTCAAGAGATAACTAGATGGGGACATGCTGCAAGTTACATTTAAAAGAGGGAAAAAAACCACAGGCCATAGCCTGGCATTAACAACTGGAACCTATTATTTAGGAACACAATGTGCTTAAAACCATAATATGATCAAACTTAACATGGTTGTATGAAAGGGAAGATTATGTTTGCCATATTCATTACATTTTAATAGGGTAGATAAAAGTGAATCAGTTGATGCAGAACACCTAGATTTCCAACAGGCATTCAGTAACATGCCACACAGTGATAAAAACAAGATAAGGACTCATGGTTTTAGCATGGACAGAGGATCAGTGAATGATCAGACTGCTAAGAGGTGTGATGAACAGAACATTTTTAAATTGCTAGTGGAGTGCCAAAAATTCAGAGGCCTTTTACAATCTTTATCAATGACTTAGATGTGGAGTAATGATCTACATTTGCTGGCAAAGTTAGGCATGAATGTAATCGATTCTCAAAGTTCGTCATCCCTGGAAAAGATTGAACAGCTTAGGCCTATAGACACTGGAGTTTTGAAGAATGAGATCTAATGGAGGTATACAAGATGCTAAAGGGGATTGAAAGGTGGAGGTAGAGTGGACATATCCCCTTGTGGTACATTCTAGAACAAGCTGTCTTGGTTTTAAAACAGAAGTGAGGAATTACTTCACTCAAATGGGTCAAATCTGTTGAATTCCCTACTGACGTGCAGTGGGCGCCAGAACACAAAACAAATAAGATTTTAGTAGTTGTTTGAAGGGTTACGGGGAGCAGGCAGGAGGGTGAAAATGAGATCAGCCATGATCACATTAAATGGCACAGCAAGCCTGAGGGGCTGAGCAAAAAGGTTGTAAAGATAAAAGATAAACTAATTGAGTGGACAAGGTGGCAAATGAAGTACAAAGAAGTATGAAACTAAAAGAGAAAATGCTGGGAAATCTTAGCAAGTCTGACATCATCTGCAAGGACAGAAGAGATGACATTTTGAGTCCAGATGATTCTCTGTCAAAGGTTTGACAAAGGGTCATCTGAACTCAAAACATCAGCTCTCCTTACAGATGCTACCAGACCTGCTGAGATTTGTCAGCAATTTCTCTTTTGGTTTCAGATGCCAGCATCCACAACAATTTGCTTTTATACAAAAAAGTGAGGTTATTCATTTTTGTAGTTCATATAGAAAAACAAATTTAGTCTTCAAAGGCACAAACATTGTAAACGTTGATGCTCAAAGGGATTTGGTTGCATATGAACAAGGAAAACAGCATTTGCAATTGCAAGCAATGAGGAAGGCGAAGGGATTGCAAAGAGATTGGACACATGAACAAGGCATCTTGCTACAACTGCACAAGGCTTTGGTGTGAACACACTTGTTATATATAGCTTTGGGTTCCAAACTTGTGGAAGGGTATACTTGTATTGAAGGCAGTGTAGCAAAGGTTCTCAGGATGAAAGGGCTATCCATTGATCAATTTAAGAACACGAGGTGACCTAATTGAAACATACAATAGTGCCAAAGGCCTTGACAAATATAGACAATACTTGTCTTTTGCTGGGGAACATGGTAGGAGGCAGTGACTCAGGATAAGAAGGCTTTAGGGATCAGTGCAGAAATCTTTGGAATTTGCTTTGGATGGCAGGAGTAATTCCATTCATGTACACATTTAAAGGTAGACGCAAGACAGATATTGGAAATACAGTTAAAGTGGCCACAAGGCTGATGAGTAGCCCTGAGTATAATAAACACTTGAGCAGTCTCAACAGGCCTCATGGTCTACCCCACCTATTTCTGCATCCTGCTGTACAGATTTGAGGCAACATGGTGGCACAATGGTTAGCACCAAGGACTCAAGTTTGAATCCAGCCTTAGGTGACTGTGTGGAATTTGTACATTCCTGTCTGCATGATTTCCACCAGATGCTCGTTTCTTCCCACAATCCAAAGACGTGTGGGTTAGGTGCATTGAACTAAAAAATAGGAGGAGTAGGCCATCTAGCCCTTCGAGCCTGCCCCGCCATTCAATAAGATCATGGCTGATCTGTCGAGGCTCAGTTCCACTTTCCCGCCCTCTCCCCATAACCCTTAATCCCCTTGCCTATCAAAAACCTATCTACCCACGTCTTAAAAATATTTAGCGAGGCAGCCTCCACCACTTCAACGGGCAGAGAATTCCAGAGATTCACCACCCTTTGAGTGAAGAAGTTCCTCCTCAACTCCCTTCTAAACTCCCCCCCGCCCTTATCTTGAGGCTGTGCCCCCTAGTCCTACTGTCCTTTCTGAGCAGGAAGAGCCTCTCCACCTCTATCCTATCCATCCCATTCATCATCATATATGTCTCAATGAGATCTCCCCTCATTCTTCTAAACTCCAACTAGTACAAGCCTAGTTTATTCAGCCTCTCCTCATAGTTCAACCCCCTCAACTCCGGTATCAGCCTAGTAAACCTCCTCTGCACTCCCTCCAAGGCCAAAATATCCTTGCGCAAGTGTGGCGACCAAAACTGCACACAGTACTCCAGCTGCAGCCTCACCAGTGCCCTGTACAGTTGCAGCAAGACCTCCCTACTTTTATATTCAATCCCCCTCACTATGAAGGCCAGCATCCCATTTGCCTTCCTGACCACCTGCTGCACCTGCAGGCTGGGTTTTTGCGACTTATGCACAAGGACCCCAAGGTCCCTCTGCACCATTGCATGCTGCAGTTTTTTGCCACGTAAGTAATAGTCCTTCCTACCATTATTCCTACCAAAGTGGACAACTTCACACTTGCCAACATTAAATTCCATTTGCCATTTCCTGGCCCATTCGCCCAGCCTATCTAGATCCTTCTGCAGACTTTCCACACCCTCCACACAATTTGCCGTTCCACCAATCTTGGTGTCATCAGCAAATTTCAACACCATACACTCGGTTCCCTCCTCCAGATCATCTGTATAAATGGTAAATAGCTGAGGCCCCAGCACTGATCCCTGGGGCACTTCACTAGTCACCAACCGCCAATCCTAATAGCACCCATTGACCCCACTCTCTGCCTCCTATTTGACAGCCAATCCCCTATCCACGCTAACATCCTACCCCCAACTCCATGCCCCCAACCTTCTGTAATAACCTCTGGTGTAGCACCATATCAAACGCCTTCTGAAAATCAAGAAACACCACATCTACCGGCTCTCCTCTATCCACCGCCCTAGACACAACCTCAGAACTTCAATAAATTCGTCAGACACGACTTCCCCTTAACGAAACCATGCTGCGTCTGCTCTATCAAACAATTCTCAAGGTGCCTTGCTATTTTCTCCTTGATCACGGATTCTAGCATTTTACCTACAACAGACATTAAACTAACCGGCCTATAATTCCCTGCCTTTTGCCTGCCACCCTTCTTAAACAACGGCGTAACATTAGCCGTTTTCCAATCTTCTGGGACTTCCCCGGAATCCAGCGAGGTTTGGAAAATAATCAAGGCATCCACTATCACCTCCGCCATTTCTTTCAGAACCCTTGGATGCATTCCATCCGGTCCTGGGGACTTGTCCACAATCAGTCCCTCCAGTCTGTCTAGCACTGCCTCTTGAGTAACAATAATGTCATTCAGGCCCTCCACTCCTACCATCTTCCCATCGCTAACACCCGGCAAACTATTCACGTCCTCCTCCGTGAAGGCCAAAACAAAAAAGTTATTCAAGGCCTCAGCCATTTCCCCATCCCCTACCACTAAGCCCCCCCCTCATCGTCTAAGGGTCCAACGTTCACCCTAGTCAGCTTCTTCCTTTTTATACATTTATAAAAACTCTTACTATCCTTTTTTATATTTAGCACTAGCCCAGCTTCATTGTTGATCCTACCCTTCTTATCAACTTCTTCGTCATTCTTTGTTGATATTTAAACCTCTCCCAATCCTCTTCTCACCCTTCTTAGCTACTCTAAACGCATCCGCTTTTAATTTAATACTCTCCTTTACCTCCTTCGTTATCCACGGCTGATTATCTCTCCTCCTATGATCCTTTTTAACCATCGGAATAAATTTCTGCTGAGCACCAAGAAAGATCTCCTTAAAGATCCTCCACTGTTCCTCAGCAGACCTACCTTCCAATGTTGATTGGCGGAGCACATTTGCCAATTCTCTCTCATCCTATCGTACTCCCCTCTGTTCAAACAAAGGACACAGGTCCGGGAACCCACTTTCTCCTCCTCCATCTGCATCAGAAATTCCACCATACAACGATCACTCTTCCCAAGAGGATCCTTCACCACAAGGTCCCTAATTCTACCTGCCTCATTACATAACACCAGATCAAAGATAGCTCGCTCCCACGTTGGCTCCAACACACTGTTCAAGGAAACTATCCCGGCAGCATTCCAAGAACTCTTCCCCAAGCCCACCGCGTCCAGCATGGGTCAACCAATCAATATGTAGATTGAAATCCCCCATGATTATCGCCGTTCCATTCCTGCACGCCACATTTATTTGTGCATTAATAGCCCACCCCACCTCCAGATCATTATTTGGGGGCCTATAGATGACACCCACCAGCGTCTTCCTCCCTTTGCTGTTCCTAATCTCCACCCACAACAATTCCACTTTCTGCTCTTTGGCTCCTATATCATCCCTTACTACCACCCTGATGCTATCCTTAATCAGCAGAGCTACGTGCCACTGCCCCCCCCACTTCTTCCTCCCACCTATCCTTCCTAAACACTTGATACTCCTGTACATTCAGCTCCCAGTCCCTGTCACCCTGCAGCCACATCTCTGTAATGGCCACCAGATCATATCCATTTGTGTTGATCTGCGCCACCAGCTCATTCACTTTATTCCGAATACTTCGTGCATTCAGATAAAGTGCCTTCATCCCAGCCTTCACCTGGACCCTATTTGCAGGAACACCACCAACCTTACTCATATCCCCTACTCCCTTTACTATTGGGACATCCTTGGCCTCTTCCCGTACCTGTACCCTCTCCTTTACTTTAGACCCTGTAATTTCACCTACCCTCGTGCCCTCCCCCCTCCCAATTAGTTTAAAGCCCTATCTACACAATTCACCAGGACTCTGGTCCCAGCATGGTTCAGACCAACCCCATCCCACCTGAACAGGTCCACCTACACAATACTGGTGCCAATGCCCCACAAATTCAAACCCATTCCTCCCACATCAATCCCTGAGCCACCCATTCACTTTCTTAATCTTATCAATCCTACGCCCGTCTGCACACGGTTCAGGCAGTAGTCCAGAGATAACCACCTTGTCGGTTCTACTTTTTAATTCCATTCCCAGCTTTTCATACCCCCCCCCCCCCCCCCCCAGATCCTCAGTTCGCATTTTGCCTACGTCATTGGCACCCACATGTACTACAACGACCGGATTCTCACCCTCCCACTCCAGGTTCCTCTGCAGCCCAGATGTGACATCCTGGACCCGAGCACCAGGCAGACAACACACCCTTCTGTGCTCTTTGTCATCGTGACAAAGGACAGTGTCAATACCCTTAACCACACTACCCCAATTACCACTACATTCCTTTTCACCTTCTCTTTGTCTATGTCCTGTGTCTGCATCACTGTACCGTGTACAGTTTGCTCACCAACCTCACCGCCCTCATTCTCATCCACACTGGAAGCAAGAACCTCAAACCTGTTATGCAGATTGAGGCTGAGGCATTTGGTCCCCACCCTCCTTCCTCTCAGCAGCCCCCTCTTGTTCCTGACCCTTAGAGTTAGCCGGTCTAGAGGGTGTGGATGTCTCTTGCACCCCATGATCAATGGCACCCTCCCTCCCCCTGATCAGCCTCAGTGTCTGTAGCTCAGAGGCCAGCTCATCTACTTTGAGCTGTAGCTCCTCCAGCGACCTGCACTTACTGCAGACATAATCACTGGGAAGGACCCTGGGGTCCACCAGCTCCCACATCATACAGAAACAGCACATCACATGCCCCTCCATTATTCCCTTTAGTACTACTGAACACCGTTTTCAACTCAAACTTACCTGGCCCTTTGATCCTAAGCCCTAGCAGCTCACTCTGCTTCCCTCTCACTCCGCTGCCCACAGCGGGCCTCCTTTTAAACCTAGCGTGGTTTAAAAGACTGCTTACCCACAAATCCCTGCTATCCACTCCCTTTGAATTAGAATTTGAAGTAAACACAAAAAGCCTGCAAAAATGCTTTTAAATGAATCTAACAGTTTTAAGGTAGGCATCGGCTAAGCTTAAATACAACTTTGTCTATGTAGGCTGGGAGGGGCAACAGGGTAAAAGATGCAGATACAAGGCTAGGGTCTGGGTGGGATTCTGAGTCACTATAGACTCAACAGGCCAAATGGCCACCTTTGGCACTGCACAGATGCCAAGATTTATAATCATGTAAGGGGAAGGGTTATCTGTTTGGGTCCATTGGCAGCAGCAGCCGCCTCATTAAAGAGGAGCCCCAATTTAAAGATTCCCACTCCTACACATAGACACAAAATCCAAAGATTGAGGTGCAGTAGTTAGCACTGCTGCCTCACAGCACCAGAAACCTGGATTCAAATCCAGCCATGGGTGACTATGTAGTTTGCATGCTCTCCTGATGCCTGTGTGTGTGTTTCCCCCTCAGTGTCCCAGGGTGTAGGTTAAATGGATTGGCCATAGTAAATGTGCAGAGATAGGGTAGAGGAAGAGGAATTGGGTAAGATACTCTTTGGAAGAGCTGGATGGGCCCAATGGCCTCTTACTATAATAGTACAGATTCTATGGTTAATTGTGCCCCAAAGAGATCTGACAACACCAGGTTAAGTACAACCGATTTATTTGATCGTAAACTCAAGCATCATAAACTTGTGAGTTTACGATCAGATAAATCGGTTGGACTTAACCTGGTGTTGTCAGATTTCTTACTGTGTTTACCCCAGTCCAACACCGGCACCCCCACATCATGACCCCAAAGATAAGCTGGCGAGGTGAGGGGGTAGGGCGTGCACAGAGTGGCCCTCCATGGGGTGGAATAGGGAACCCAATACTGAAAGCCAACATCATCATTTTAAAGGCTACCCAACTTGCCGGGACTCCGGGAGAACTCGGCCTGGAAGCGGGCGCCGATAGCCCCGCCCCTTCGGTCACCACGGGGACCTTTGTCCACGTCACAGCGTTCCATTTCCCCCCCCTCCTCCCCCGCCATGCGTGCCAGCGGCCTCGCTCGAGCCTCACCTTCCCCTCCACCTCGTAGGTGATACCCTTGGCGCCTTCCTTGATCTTGTAGATGTCGGAGAACATCTCGTCGCCTGAGGGAGAAAAGAGAATCATCGTTCAGCGGAGGCGGAAGTTGTAAAGTGTCAGCTCCTCCCCCCCCCCTGCCCGGCGCAGTGTGTTTCCCCACACTGCGGGCCTGACGCTGCCCCGGGCCAGGGTGTCCCGAGGCCTAGTTCCAACAGGCTTTCCACAACAATCGACAGCCGCTCACTGCTAGCTTCCACCGCAATGCCGACCAACCGGGCTCTGCCGCTCACAGCCTACCTCCACCGCAGCGAAGATCCCGCTCCCTCTCCACCCCTCCCAGCGGGGAAACCAAGCTTCTTACCGGAGATGATACACTTGTAAAGCTTCATTTCGAAGCAGACAGCGACTAACCCCACCAACAGCAGCCGTGTGGAGCGGAGAGGAAAAAGGGCGAGTCCTTCCGCTCGCCGCCCTTATATATACGCCGGCACACTGACGTCAACACGAGATTACACGCAAGAGGCACGCACATTCCAGTGACGTACGGGCGAGCCCTCCCCGGGTCCCCCCACGGCAACTTTATTGACATCCGCTCACAAAGTCTGCACTGGGGAGAATGCGCTTGAGGTCAAAACATTGAATGTTTTCAAGAAGGAGTTAGCTATAACTCTCGAGGCAGAGGGGACCAAAGAATTTTAGGGGAAGGTAGGATCAGGCTATTCAGTTGGATGATCAGGCAATGATTATAATAGATTGTGGAACAAGCTGGAAGGGCTGCATAGCCTACTCCTGCTCCTATTTTCTATAAATAACAGACCCAAACTAGAAACAGATTAAAATTCAAATGTCATCATTGACTGGGTAGGATGTGGATGAGGCTCAATGTCAGTGTGAATCTTCTGCGGGAACAGAAGCTGGAAGACTGAGTGTATTGAAACTAGTGGGAGAATTTATTTTCAGCTCCCAACCTAAATTGGGAAATTTGATCTATTTCACTTCCAATTTCCAATCTACTCACACATTCACATGGTCTATCTCTGATTCTCCCATTCTTGACTTCTTTCCCTTTCTATCAACCAATTTCCATTATAAGCCCACTGAGTGTCACAACTATCTTTATCACACTTCTTCACACCCAACTTCCCGTAGGGAGTCAATTCCATCAAGTTTCTCCACTTTCGCTGCATCTGATGATGCACTCTTCCATCTGTCTTCCCTTATCCTCAACCAAGGATTCCCATTTCCCCCCATTCCATGATTGCCAGACCCCTTGATTGTTTCCATTCCATTTTCCACCCTTTTGCTCTCGCCACTTGCCTGCCTTCCCAGACCAAGATGTGCTTCCCTTGAATTTACCTTCCATCCCACTAACCTCGACACCCAACAGATCATCCACTTCCATTTCAACCATGTCCAGTATGATGCCACCACCAAATATATTAATCCACCTATCCCATTTCACTATTCCAAAGGGCACAATTCCCTCCCTGACCTCCTGGCCCTTTTGCACTGCCCCCCAACCATGCTTTTCCCATGACACCTTAACATGCAAAGCAGGAAATGCAACACCTTACACTTTTTCTGATTGTCCAAAGTCTCAAACATTTGTATTTCTTTTTAGTGGATTGTATTTGCTGTATACAAGCAATGCCCTCTATAACTGAGGAACCCAAACACAGATTGGTTAACAGCTTTACAGAACACCCCTGCTCAATTCACAAGCATAACCGCAGACTTCCGGTCACCTTTCAGTTTGATTTTCCATCTTATTTCCAGTCTGACCTTTCCGATCTTGTTTTCCTACACTATTCCAATGAAGCTCAACCTAAGCTCAAGCAACAGCACCTCATCTTTCGATCAGGTATTTTACAACCTTTCATTATTCAGCTTAGCAATTTCAGGTCTTAACCACTGCTTTTTTAAATTTTTGGACAGCAGTTGTCAGTGGTGATTCTGCCAATCCCATTTACACTTTCCTAGCTTTTAATTCTTTCCCTGTGTCATTACCAAATCCTTTCAACTTGCAACATTGTCCATTTAGTCATTTAATCTCTCCTCTTAACACTCAATCACAGATATCAACTGCTCGCAATGCTCTAAATGCCAATACTCTAGTTGCCAGTGCTCTAGTGTCAGTGATGCCCTAGGCGCCAGTGCTGTCAGTGGCAGTGCTGTTCTTGGTGCCAATGCACTCGGTACCAATGGTGCTCTTGGTGTCAGTGGTGCTCTAGGTGCCAGTGCTTGAGGTACCAGTGTTATTGGTGTCAGTGCTCACAGTGTTAGGGCTGCTCACGGTACAGGTGCTCTACTGTCAGGTCTGCTATCGGTGCCAGTGCTCTTGGTGCCCGGTGCCAATCCTCCCAGTATCAGCGCTGCTGTCAGTGCCAGTGCTCATGTCAGGATCACTCTCGGTGCCGGGGTGGCCAATGCTCCGGATGCAAGTACTCCCAGTGTCAGGACAGCTCTCGGTGAAAGTGCTCTCCCTGCCAGTGCTCTTGGTACCAGTGCTCAGTGTCAGGACTGCTCAGTGCCAGTGCTCACAGTGTCAGTGCTCTCAGTGCTGGAGCTGCTCTGGTGCCAGTGCTCATAGTGCCAATGCTCCTGGTATCAGTGCTGTAGGTGCCAGGGCTCTCGGTGCTGGGGCTGCTGTCAGTGCTCTGGTAGTCAGGACTGCTTTTGGTGCCAGTGCTCTGGGTGCCAGGACTGCTCTTGATGCCAGTGCTCTGGGTGTCTGTGCTCTTGGTGCCACTGCTCTCAGTGCCAGTGCTCTGGATGGCAGGATTGCTCCTGGTGCCAGTGCTCTGGGTGTCAGGACTGCCCCTGGTGCCAGTGCTCTGGGTGCTGGTGTGACTGGCAGGATAGCTTAGTGCCCGTGTTCCTGGTACCTGTGCTCTGTGTGCCAAATGTTCCTGGTGCCAGTGCTCTTGGTACCAGTGTTCCCGGCACCAATGTTCTGGGTGCCACTGTTACCGATGCCAGTGCTCCCGATGTCAGTGCTCTCTGGGTGCCAGTGGGCGGTGCCGCTGCCGGGACTGTTTCCGGGTGAGTCTCTGGCCCGGAACACGATGGCGGAGGGCGCTGAGCAGCGGGGCCGGGAACGGCTGAGTGTTTGGGACCGCGGCCCGGAGCCCAGCGCCCCGCTCACCGACACCCAGCGCCAGAGCGTGGCCGAGCTCCGGGCCGCCGCCGACAACACGCCCTTACCGGCCGAGGTGAGTGTGGAGCGGTCCCGGGGCGCCGCCAGGCCCCGGACCGGAGTTGGGCCGCCTTCCGGCCCGCGGGGTGGGGGAACCGGCGCCGCCTCTCTCTCTCTCTCTCTCGCTCCCTCTCTCCTCCCCCGGCCGGGAGGCGCTGCCCCGGGCCTCGGCCTCCAGTCCCGGGTGCCGGTGCCACGTAGCCGGAGCTGGAATTGGGGGCGGGGAGAGGGAGCCGCGGGGAGATAGTAAACCCAAAACCATAATAACAATCCCAACTGTCCCCCAATGGCCCCTTAAACCCTCCCCCCAGTGTTAGGTATCTCCTTAACTACTTCAATGACCATCCCTAACTACACCCAGTGTCCCCCCTCACTGCCCCAAACCCTAACCTTTTGATTAGTGCTCCTCGCAGCCCCACAAACCCCTGTGCGTCCCTTCCACCCCGTGACAGAAGGGAATGTGAACTGGTGGGGGGTTTTCTTTAAAAAATGATGGTTGCAAGCTTTCACATTTTGTCTGCTGGTGTATGCCTATCAAACCATTGTTCGGATTGGAACAGAACTGGTAGAAAATAATCATTCTATCTTCCTGATAGATTAGTGGATGGTAAAGGGACAGATTGTGTGTCGGATGGATTGGATTTAGAACATGTTGCGTATAAAGAGCAAAACGAATTAATATTGTGCCCTCCACTACCTTGTGCTGCCCAAAAGCACATCACAGCCAATAAAGTTCTGAACTGTCGTCATGGCTGTAATGGAAGAAACGTGGCAGCTAAGTTGCTCACCGCTCGGTCCCATAACCAGCTAGCTTATTATGGTGATTCTGACTGAGAATTGGCCAGGTCACTGAGAATTCCCTACTCTTTGCGCAATTGCCATGGGTTATTTTTAAATGATGGTCTGAGTTTTGTATTTCATTTGAAAGCTGACATGTCAGATAATGTGACACTCTCTTATTGTTACACTGGAGTGCCAGTTTAGATTCTGTGCTGTGGAGTAGTAATAGAGGATTGGAGTAGTTTTCTGCAGGAATCCAACGTGGAACTAACCTATAGTTTTGTTGTTGGACACATTCACTTGGATTGGAGTTGTGGGATTGACAAAGTATACTAGTGTTAAATTGGAAGTGAGTGGGTTTCCCGCAATTTGGAGCAGTATCTGAATTCCCTCCTCCTCATGTTATGTGGCTCTTCCTTATCTTGCCAGTTCTTGTTCTATACATGCAGAGTTTTCACCAGGATTCAAGGCATTAGCTACAGCTCCATGGCTGAATGATGAGCTGGGTTGCAGTCTCAATCTCGGAAACAAGCACATAATCCAGACTTGAACTGCACACTGCAGAGGGAATACTAAGGAAGTGCTGCACTATCAGAGGTGCCATGTAAACTGAAGCACCATTTTCCCTCAAAGATCCCCTGGGACTATTTTGAAAAATAACTCAGGAATTTTCTCCCCCAGTGTCTAGGTTAACATTTATCTCCTGACCAACATCGCTAAAATGGTCACCATCACACGGATGTGGGTCCTTACTGTGTGAAAATTGGCTAGACCACAAGACATAGAGGCATAATTAGGCCTTCAGCCCATCGAGTCTGCTTCACCATTCAATCATGGCTGATATGTTTCTCAACCTTACTTGCTGATTAAGGATAATATCAGGGCGGTAGTAAGGGAAGATATAGGCTCCAAAGAGCAGAACGTGGAATCGTTGTGGGTGGAGATAAGGAACAGTAAGGGGAGGAAGACGCTGCTGGGTATGGTCTATAGGCCCCCAAATAATAACTTGGAGGTGGGGCGGGCTATAAACAAGCAAATAAATGATGCGTGCAGAAGTGGAATGGCGATAATTGTGGGGGATTTCAATCTACATATTGATTGGTTGACCCATGTGGGACGCGGTGGGCTTGAGGAAGAGTTCTTGGAATGCTGCCAGGATAGTTTCCTTGAACAGTGTGTGACGGAACTGACAAGGGAGTGAGCTATCTTGGATCTGGTGTTATGTAACGAGGCAGGTAGAATTAGGGACCTTGTTGTGAGGGATCCTCTTGGGACGAGCAATCATTGTATGGTTGAGTTTTTGATGCAGATGGAGGATGAGAAAGTAGGGTCCCGGACCTGTGTCCTCTGTTTGAACAGAGGGGAGTACGATAGGATGGGAGCGGAATTGGCAAATGTAGATTGGGGGTGCAGATTGGTCGGTAGGACTGCTGAGGAACAGTGAAGGATCTTTAAGGAGATCTTTTTCGGTGCTCAGCAGAAATTTATTCCGATGGTAAAGAAGGAACATAGAAGGGATAATCAGCCATGGTTATCGAAGGAAATAAAGGAGAGTATTAAATTGAAAGCTGATGCGTTTAGAGTGGCTAAAAGTAGTGGGCGAGTAGAAGATTGGGAGAGGTTTAAAAATCAACAAAAATTGACTAAGAAGTTGATAAAGAAAGGAAGGATAGACGATGAAGCTAAACTAGCACTAAATATAAAAAAGGACAGTAAAAGTTTTTATAAATATAGAGGAGGATTATATAACTATATAGAGATTATATAAAGAGGAGGAGGCTGGCTAGAGTGAATATTGGACCCTTAGAGGATGAGAGGGGGGATTTAGTGGTGGGGGATGAGGAAATGGCTGAGGCCTTAAATAAGTTTTTTCCTCGGTCTTCACGGAGGAGGACACAAATTGTTTGCTGGGTATTAAAGATGGAAGGGTGGTAGGAGTTGAGGGCCTGAATGCGATTACTGTCACTAGAGAGGTAGTGCTTGATTGACTAGCGGGACTGATGGTGGACAAGTCCCCAGGACCGGATGGAATGCATACCAGGGTTCTGAAGGAAATGGCAGAGGTGATAGTAGATGCCTTAGTGATTGTTTACCAAACTTCGCTGGATTCCGGGGAAGCGCCGGAAGATTGGAAAATGGCTAATGTTACGCCGCTGTTTAAAAAAGGTAGCAGGCAAAAGGCAGGGAATTATAGGCCGGTTAGTTTAACGTCTGTTGTTGGAAAAATGCTTGAACCCGTCATCAAAGAAGAAATAGCGAGACACCTTGAGAAGAATTGTTTCATAGAGCAGACGCAGCACAGATTCGTTGAGGGGAAGTTGTGTCTGACGAATTTATTGGAACTCTATGAGGATGTGACGAGTGCGGTAGACAGAGGGGAAACGGTGGAAGTGGTGTTTCTCGATTTTCAAAAGGTGTTTGATAAGGTGCCGCACAAAAGGTTGCTTCAGAAGGTTAGGGGGCATGGAGTTGGGGGTAAGGTGTTAGCATGGATAGAGGATTGGTTGTCTAATAGGAGGCAGAGAGTTGGTATCAATGGGTGCTATTCTGATTGGCAGTTGGTGACTAGTGGAGTGCCGCAGTGATCGGTGCTGGGGCCTCAACTATTTACCATTTATATAGATGATCTGGAGGAGGGGGCTGAGTGTAGGGTGTCGAAATTTGCTGATGACACGAGGATAAGTGGAAAAGCAAATTGTGCGGAGGGTGTGGAAAGTCTGCAGAGGGATCTAGATAGGCTGAGCGAGTGGGCGAGGACCTGGCAGATGGAGTACAATGTTAGCAAGTGTGAGGTTATCCACTTTGGCAGGAATAATAGTAGGAGGGATTACTATTTAAAGGGCGAAAAGCTGCAGCATGCTACGGTGCAGAGGGACCTGGGGGTCCTTGTGCATGAGTCGCAAAAACCCAGTCTGCAGGTGCAGCAGGTGATCAAGAAGGCGAATGGGATGCTGGCCTTTATAGCGAGGGGGATAGAATATAAAAGCAGGGAGGTCTTGCTGCAACTGTACAAGGCACTGGTGAGGCCGCAGCTGGAGTACTGTGTGCAGTTTTGGTTGCCGCACTTGCGCAAGGATATTTTGGCCTTGGAGGGAGTGCAGAGGAGGTTCACTAGGCTGATACTGGAGATGAGGGGGTTGGACTATGAAGAGAGGCTGAATAGGCTGGGTCTGTACTCGTTAGAGTTTAGAAGGATGAGGGGGGATCTTATAGAGACGTATAAGATAATGAAGGGGATGGATAGGGTAGAGGTAGAGAGATTCTTCCTGCTCAGAAAGGACAGAGGACTAGAGGGCACAGCCTCAAGGTAAGGGGGGAGCAGTTTAGAATGGAGTAGAGGAGGAACTTCTTCACTCAAAGGGTGATGAATCTCTGGAATTCTCTGCCCGTTGAAGTGGTGGAGGCTACCTCGCTAAATATATTTAAAACACAGGTAGATAGGTTTTTGGTAGGCAAGGGAACTAAGGGTTATGGGGAGAAAGCGGGAAAGTGGAACTGAGCCACTTCAGATCAGCCATGATCTATATGGCAGGGCAGGCTTGAAGGGCTAGATGGCATACACCTGCTCCTATTTCTTATGTTCTTATGTCCTTTTCCCCTGCCTTTTCCCTGCAATCTCTGATCCTTTTACCAATTAAGAACCTATCTATTTCTGTCTTAAATATACTCAATAATCTCTTCCACAACCTTTTGCGGCAATGAGTTCCACAGATCCACCACCCTCTGGCTGAAGAAATTCCTCCTCATCTCGGTTTTAAAGTGTTGTTCCTTTATCCTGAGGCTGTGCCCTCGGACCCTAGTCTCACCTACTAATGGAAATTACTGTTGGCTGCCACATTTCTGACAAAACTGCACTTTAAAAGTACTTCATTGGCTGTAAAAGTACTGAGGGGTACGCTGAGGTTGTGAAATTTGTTGTGGAAATGCAAATTTTGTGTTGTGGAAATGCAAGTTTTGTATTTCTAATCGTGTAAAGACGAATAAAATTGTTGCACTATTTTAGCATGAGCACATGGAGAAACAGCCAGCAGTATAGTCATGAAGTTATTCTGTGCAAATTTGGGTTGTGTTGGGAGGGAGCATTTGGAGTTGGGGTACTCATGACGGTTCAGCCCCCCAGATGATTGTTGGTAACAGTCAATGTAGATTTGCTCCTCATCCAGACCCTGGATTTGAATTGGGAGCATAAGCCCTGTCTGATGCTTTGTTTGTGCTTCCCCTTACCCAAGGTTGGTATGTACTTTGTGTGGAGTCTACTGTACCAAGCTTTGCTGTAATTTTCAAAAGCAATTCTAGTAAAGATTGTGTGAGAGTTGCAAATAACAGAATTGTTATGGTGCAGAAAGAAGCTATTTGGCCCATTGTGTCTGCATCATCTCTCCAAATGAACATCATGACTTGGTGCCATTCCCCTGTCTTTTCCCCATTTCCCTGCACATTGATTCTATTCAAACTTTCATCTAATGTCCTCTTGGATGCCTCAATTGAGCCTGACTCCACCAAACTTCGAGACAGTGCACTTCAGACCCCAACCATTCGCTGTGTGAAAAAGTTTTTTTTTTCACATCACATTTGCTGCTTTTGCAAATCACTTTAAATATGTGTCCTCTTGTACTTGGTCTTTTTGTGAGCAGGAACAGTTTCTCCCTATCAACGGCATTCAGTCATCTGCTGATTTTGAAAATCTCCACTTAACCTTCAGTCCAATTTATTCTCTTAACTGAAGTTTCTGATCCCTGGAACCCTTCTTCTAAACCTCTTCTGCACTCTCTCTAGTCTGTTGTAGATGGGTTTTAAAGGCAGAATTGATTCATCATTGCTTCTAACTACCCTCATTGACCTTGACTTTACATTTGTCGAATGTCAAATTTCTCCGCTATGATAAATTCCATATATCTCTTTTATTTTGAAGTTTGTTTGTAGTTTTATTTTCCACCATAAGCTCATATATATGTCTCAATTTATTTTGCCATCTATAAAGATACAAAATTAAAAGCAAAGGGATTCAGTCATTTTTATTTCCTGGGTTTGCTGTCTGTGAGAATACCTCATTGTGATTGGCTGCTTACCCTGGAAGCTGATATCACTGTTGCTGCACAGCTGATGACACTGTTGACTTGGTGCTGGAAGTAACGTGACACAGGAAGTGAAACTCCGTTTCACAGAGATCACTAGGTCTTTGTGGATAGCTTCCTGAGGGCCATTGCTTTGCAAAATCCAGCTGATTTAACAAAAACCCATTAACCCAGTAATTTAAAATAAGAGTTACTTTATTTCAGATCAGTTGGGCTTTCAGATTTTCAATGTTTTATCACTCATTGTTGGAACTTAGATGAGTTTGTTGTTGAGCCCACCCTAGGGGAGGTGATGGCCTAGTGGTATTATTGCTGGACTATTAATCCCGAAACTCAGCTAATATTCTGGGGACCCAGATTCAAATCCTGCCACAGCCGATAGTGGAATTTGAATTCAATAAAACATCTGGAATTAAGAATCTACTAAAACCATTGTCAATTGTTGGGGAAAAAAACACCTGGTTCACTAATGTCCTTTAAGGAAGAAAGTCTGCTGACCTTACCTGGTCTGACCTATACGTACTCCAAAGCAATGTGGTTGACTATCAACTGTCCTCCAAGGGAACGAGGGAGGGGCAATAAATGCTGACCAGCCAGCAACGCTCATTTCCCATGAATGAATAAAAAACCCTGGTGACCATAGCATCATTCACCTCATGCCAGGCTCTGCAATCCCTCCCTAAACTCCTTTTGCACTCTACCTCTGAGTAAAACTATATTTAAAATTCACTTCACCTAAGGAAAAAAGTCTTTAAAAACCCCTCATAAAAACCTCATTTGACACAGTGAAATGTGTTTATTGCATATTATTCAAAACTTTATTGCTAGGATAAAGTTTCACCAAGTTTTCTATACTGTCTATAAGGAAGGGGCGACCAAACCTTTCTTATCGGCAGTACAGGCATGTATCACGGAGCCTCAGGCTCTACATACAATATTTCAATGCTCGTTCCCATCCATGTTGTATTTCTCAAGTTGCTGATGCTAATAGATCTTGGTGTTCTGATTCAGATTGATCTATCACAAGGTGCCAGTGTGTTTAGAAACATAGAAATTAGAAGCAGGAGCAGGCTGTTCGGCCCTTCAAGCTCCGCCATTCATTTTGATCATTACCGATCATTGAATTCAATATCCTTATCCCCCCTTCCCCCACCCCATATCTCTTGATCCCTTTTGCCCCAAGAGCTAAAGCTAATTTCTTCTTGAATTCAGACAACGTCTTGGCCTTAACTACATTATGTGGTAATGAATTCCACACATTCACCACCTTCTGGGTGAAGAAATTTCTCCTCACCTCAGTTCTAAAAGATTTATCCCTTATCCTCAAACTATGACCCCTAGTTCTGGACTCCCCCACCATTGGGAACGTTCTTTCTGAATCTACTCTCTTTAACTCTGTTTCTCCAAGATCCCCTCACTCTTCTAAACTCCAGTGAATATAATCTTAACTGACTTAATCTCTCCTCATATGACAGATCTGTCATCCTAGGAATCAACTTGGTAAACCTTCACTGTACTCCCTCTTTACCAAGGATGTCCTTCCTCAGATAAGGACACCCAAACTGCGCACAGTACTCCAGGTGTGGCCTCACCAATGTCCAATGCAATTGCAGAAAAACATTCCTATCCCTATACTCAAATCATCTTGCTATGAAAGCTAACATACCATTTGCCTTCTTTACTGCCTGCTGTACCTGCATGCTTACTTTCAGCGACTGATGCATGAGGACACCAAGGTCTCACTGAGCATTCACCTCTCTTAATGTACACCCATTCGAGTAATAATGTGTCTTCCTATTATTGCTACCAAAGTGGATAACCTCACATTTATCCACATTATGCTACATCTGACATGCAGATGCCCACACACTCAGCCTGTCCAAGTTACACTGTTGCATCTTTGGATCCTTCTCACAGCCCACCTTCCCTCCCAACTTTGTATCATCTGCAAATTTGTAGACATTACATTCAGTTCTTCCTTCCACGTCATTAATATATAATGTGAAAAGTTGAGGTCCTAGCACAGATCCCTGCAAAACCACTAGTCACTGAATACCAACAAGAAAAGGACTCATTCATGCCAACTCTTTGCTTCCTATCTGCTAACCAGTTTTCTAGTCATCTCAAGACATTACCTGCAATCCCAAGTGCATTAACTTTCTGTAGTAGTCTGTTATGTGAGACCTTGTTGAAAGCCTTCTGAAAGTCTAAATAAACCACATCCACTGAATCTCCTCAGTCAACTCCACTAGTTACACCCTCAAAAATTCCAATAGATTCATCAAGCATGATTTCCTTTTTGTACATCCATGTTGACTTTGATTATACCACTGCCTTCCAAATGCCGAATTATGAAATCCTTGATAATAGACTCCAGCAACTTCCCCAGTATTGACATTAAGCTCACTCGTATATAGTTCCCTGTTTTCTCTCTATCTGCCTTTTCGAGTAGCAGGCTTGTATTAGCTACCCTCCAATCTGTAGGAACCAATCCAGAATCCAAAGAATTTTGGAAAATAACCACCAATGGATCTATTATTTCCGGGGCTACTTCCTTAAATACTCTGGGATGAATATTATCAGGATCTGGAGATTTACCACCTTCAATCCCATCAATTTCCCCAAAACTATTTCTCTACTAATGCTGATTTCCTTCAGCTCTTCACTAAAACTTATTTCTCTCAGAACTTCTGGTACTTTATTCATGTATTTCTTTGTGAAGACTGAAGCAAAGGATTAACTTAATTCCTTATTCCCTGTTACGAATTCTCCCGTTTCTGACTGTAAGGGGCCTATGTTCATTTTTATCAATCTTTTTCTGTTAAAACAAAAACCGCCTCTATCGGCACATGCAATTCAAACAGGGCATCTAACCACAACTTACATTTATCTGGTGCATTTAATGTATTAAAACATCCCAAGGCACTTGGCTGGAGCATCAGGAGGAATGGGGCTGAGCTTGCCTTGTTCCACTCTTTCTTATCAAGTTGTAGCCAGAGAATCTGCAATGATGTTGCTTCCTGTGTATGCTAAATCATTGAGTATATTCAAGACTCAGATGAATAAATTCTTGTAAGGAAGTCCAGGGATGTAGAGTTCAAGTAAGAAAGTAGAATTGATATAGAATATCAGTGGTGTCCTTATCACTGTTACTACTTATATGCAGTTAGCTTCAGGATCAGTGTCATTGGCCCCTTCCTGTTCCTCATCAACATGCTACACTGAGGCGGCATAGTGGCACAGTGATTAGCACTGCTGCCTCACAGCACCAGGGACTTGAATTCAATTCCAGCCTCAGGTCACTGTCTGTGTGGTGTTTGCACATTGTCCCCGTGTCTGCATGTGTTTCCTCCAGATGCTCCGGTTTCCTCCCATAGTCCAAAGATGTGTGGGTTAGGTTAATTGGCCATGCTAAATTGACCTGTGTTTTGGGGATTAACAGAATAAATATGTGGGGTTATTGGAATAAGGCCTTGGTGGGATTGTGGTCGGTGCAGAGTCGATGGGCCAAATGGCCACCTTCTGTGCTGTAAAGATTCTATGATTCTCTGACCTTAGTGACACTCTGCAAAGGCGTAATATGTTTCCAAAAGTATAATGGTGACATTCAGTTGTGGCAAGTTTGAAGTCCCTTTAGACTGCTTGTTCAGTAGTTCAAGGCTGACTCCATTGTAGTAGCCATTATGATTTTATTTAACTATAATGAGAATGAATATAATGATGAATGATATTTGTATTCATTATTATGATTTAGGGGTTTAGAAGGTGTGGCCCTTGCCTTATACCACCTAACCGCATGCCAATGCACATACATACCTGCTGTGTTTTGATTTATTATTGTCACATGTATTGGTATACAATGAAAAGTATTGTTTCTCATGCGCTATACAGCCAAAGCATACTGTTCATAGAGAAGGAAAGGAGAGAGTGCAGAATGTAGTGTTAGTCATAGCTAGGTATAAGAAAGATCAACTTAGTGCAAGCCATGAATGCTGGTGTACATCTTGGCCTTTCTTTACTGAGAAGGACTCTATGACATACCCAAGAAAACAAAACTGCAAAAATCCATCCATCCACCCATAGACATGACAAGCTCTAAAACAAAACAGAAAATGCAAGAAAAATTCAGCAAGTCTGGCAGCATCGTTGGAGAGAGAAATACCAAGTTAACATTCCAAGTCAATGATCCTAGATCTCCCTTATCTGCCCTTCGACTTGCACAAACTTTTCTGTTTTCACTGTTGATGAAACAATCCATTAACCTTGAAAACAACAATGTATTCCAACAAATTTAAACCCGAGCTTTAAACACTGCTCTTCCTATTTCTTACAGGAGGAAAAACAGAAACAATTAAACTTCAGACTAGCAATCTTAATATTCATCTGCAGTCTTGCAAAGTTTAACCCTGAATAATAAGAAAAGGAGATTAGATTTGATTCTGCCCCAATAACACAAGTTCACAGCTCTTTCCACAGTTACCTCAAGAGTTAAGAATATCCCTGTAGTCAGTTTCTGTTCTTGCCTCTCTCAGGCAGAAACAGCTTGTTTTTGCAGTGGGAAGGATATTTGATTGTACATCTTTGAGAATCTGAAGGCAGTGGATTTTAAAGAACAGCTTTGGAAGAAAGCAGAGCGTTATTTAAGTTTTGAAATGCCTAATTGCTATAAATATACAAAAAAACAAAGAACATCTTATATTCTTACATAGTTCTATCTCGTTACCACTCCCTTGACTTGCGACTCTATTACTGCCTTTATGTTGTTGACCTGCTGGACTGACATCCAGTCTTGAATGAGTTGAAATTTTCCTAAAGTCATTGCGATCCCACACCCCCCCGCCCCCCACCTCACCCCCCACCTCCCCCATTCCCCATCCAAGCCATTCCCTGACTTGTTCCACTTCCCCGATTGCCTCGGACTGAACCTTACTCTTTATTCTCTAGCCTCCAAGACCTTTGAATAGCTCCCACTCTGGCCTCTAATCCGTCACTAAGTTCTGTGACTCTTCACCACTCTTGCCTCCTTTAAGACCGTCCTTAACACCTACCTCTTCAACCAAACATTCAATCACCTGCCCTAATGTCACCTCCTGTTAGTTTACAGTGAAGCACCTGGGGATGCATTACTACAAGTAAAGGTGCTACATAAATGCAACCTCTTGATCATTTTGTAATGAGATAAGTCACCAATTGAGCATGTCCTCCTGTAACCCTTAAGTAGCACCTAATAAGATAGATGCTGAGATTCCTTTTCTGCAAATCTGTTGAGCATGGGAGACTTGCTCTCCCTGTGAGGTGGTGGTGGAAGAGACTTTGAATATTTTAAGGTAGGTGAGTAGATTCTTGATAAGCAAGAGGGTGCTAGGTTATCGGGGGTAGGTGGATGCATTTTTGAGCTTACTATCAGATCAGCCATGATCATATTAAATGGCAGAGCAGGCTCAAGGGGCTGAATGGCTTATTACTGCTCCTTGTTCGTATGCTGAGTTAGCATTACTGTCAGTTTTAGCTCCTTTGCATTCAAATATAGAAAATTCATCAAGGCTGTTCTCAACTTCAGTGAAACCAATATCTAGTTTGATAATTAGTGTCATGTAACCACCACGCACACGCATGCAGATACAGCCATTACGTTTATCTGGATAAAAGTAAATTACTGCAGATGCTAGAATCTGAAACCAAAAGAGAAAATGCTGGAAAATCTCAGCAGGTTGGCAGCATCTGTAAGGCTGACATTTTGAATCCAGATGACCCTTTGTCAAAGCTAAAAGGCATAGAAAATGGGACATATTTATACTGTAGGGTGAGGGAATGAAAGGTGAGTCAAAGCCACAAAAACAAGGGGAAAGGCTGCTAATGACAATCCATAGAGAGAATAAAAGCTGTGAATGGCCAAACGGCAGAGAAGCTGACCTATCTACCTTCACTGCTTTCCATTTCTCTCTGTGTTGGACAAGGTATCTACCAAGACTCGCCTCCTTTCCTGCAGCATATGAGGTAGACAATGTTGGCCAAGTTGCATGAATATGTATCGTGTGGATGGTGTTCTCATGTGAGATGGTGGCATCCGTGTCGATGATCTGGCGCGTCTTGTAGAGGTTACTGTGGCAGGATTGTGTGATATTGTGGTCGCTGTTCTCCTGAAGGCTGGATAGTTTGTTTGAGCTTGCGCGGTTGTTTGAAGGCAGGAAGTGGGGGTGTGGGGATGGCCTTGGCGAGATGTTCGTCTTCATCAATGACATGTTGAAGGCTTCAAAGAAGATGTCTGTATCTCTAAAGACTTGATTAGCTGTAAAGACTTGCATTCCAACCAATTTCTTGCAATTGAATCTTTGTCTATTAATGCCATGTTTGTGAACCCAACTCTCCACTTACCTGAGGAAGGAGCAGTGCTCCAAAAGCTCATGATTCCAAATAAACCTATTGGACTTTAACCTGGTGTTGAGAGACTTTTTACAGTGTTTATCTGGATATCATCGTGCTGCGGGACTCTCACAGCCACCTTAACAAAGGTCCAAAGTTCAACCTGGTTGGAGTGTGAGCAGGGATTGTGGCCTGATGAACTCTGAATGGGGGGAGGCAACATGGAAAGAGGGCAGTGCAAGGAATGGGGGAAAGGGGGAGGGCTCACGATGGCAGGATATGGGGCTAAGGAGGTGGACGAAGAGGAGGAACAATGGAAGGCAGAGGGAAGACCGAAGGGAGAGAAGTTCGGCCTTGACAAGGCTGGATAAAAAGTTCTCAAACAGGAGGGTCAAAGGGATACCACAATGTTGACTGGATGAGGATGCACAAAGACTCCAGAGGCAATGGGGAGAGGTCCAAGTGGCACATAGGCACCTAGGTGATGGTTTTGGGGTGAGGTAGTTTCATTGAGAAACAGACATCTTCTACTTAAGGCTGCTAACCTTTCCTTCTGGGTTGCTGATATCCTGCACAGTCTGGTGAAGATAGCTGGGCTGGAGAGAGTGATATGTGTGTGCTGGACTGGTGTTTAAATATGGAGCCGGGACCTTTGAACCTGCCAGCTGACAGTGGGCAGACGAATCAACTGCCAGCTTGCCAGGAGAGCCAGAGGGGATCTCGCCTGTGAATAATTAATGAGGCTCTGTGCAAAATCCTGCCATTCTGGGTGGCATAGAGGTTAGCACTGCTGCCTTACAGCATCAGGTTTGATTCCCGACTTGGTTCACTGTCTGTGTAGAGTTTGCATGTTCTCACCATGCCTGCGTGCATTTTCTGCCATGCTGGTTAGGTGCATTGACCCGAACAGAAGCTGGGCTGTGGCAACTAGGGGAATTTCACGGTAACTTCACTGCAGTGTTAATGTAAACTTTATTTGTGACTAATAAATAAACTTTATATTCTGGCCAGCATCGCACTTTGTCTCAACATGGAAGAATTCAGCTCTGTAAGTGGGCCAAAAACATTGTCCCTTTCCTGGATAAGGGATGGAAGTTATTTAGTTTTGACTGATGGAAATTTAATGGCACAGTTTTCACTGCACTGTGGTAGCTGGTGATGGTTCATGGTGAAAATGCTGCTTTACATAAGAACATAAGAAATAGGAGCAGGAGTAGGCCATCCAGCCCTTCAAGCCTGCCCCGCCATTCAATAAGATCATGGCTGATCTGTCGTGGCTCAGTTCCACATTCCCGCCCTCTCCCCATAACCCTTAATCCCCTCTCTTATCAAAAACCCATCAACCCGCGTCTTAAAAATATTTAGCGAGGTAGCCTCCACCACTTCAACGGGCAGAGAATTCCAGAGATTCACCACCCTTTGAGTGAAGAAGTTCCTCCTCAACTCCGTTCTAAACCGCCCCCCCTTTATCTTGAGGCTGTGCCCCCTAGTCCTACTATTCTTTCTGAGCGGGAAGAGTCTCTCCACCTCTATCCTATCCATCCCATTCATCATCTTATACGTCTCAATGAGATCTCCCCTCATTCTTCTAAACTCTAACGAGTACAAGCCTAGTTTATTCAGCCTCTCCTCATAGCTCAACCCCCTCAACTCCGGTATCAGCCTAGTAAACCTCCTCTGCACTCCCTCCAAGGCCAAAATATCCTTGCGTTAGTACGACGCCCAAAACTGCACACAGTACTCCAGCTGTGGCCTCACCAATGCCCTATACAGCCGCAGCAAGACCTCCCTACTTTTATATTCAATCCCCCTCGCTATGAAGGCCAGCATCCCATTCGCCTTCCTGACCACCTGCAAGCTGGGTTTTTGCGACTCATGCACAAGGACCCCAAGGTCCCTCTGCACCGTCGCCTGCTGCAGGTTTTCGCCACGTAAGTAATAATCCTTCCTACCATTATTCCTACCAAAGTGGACCACCTCGCACTTGCCAACATTAAATTCCATTTGCCATTTCCTGGCCCATTCGCCCAGCCTATCTAGATCCTTCTGTAGACTCTCCACACCCTCCACACAATTTGCCGTTCCACCAATCTTGGTGTCATCAGCAAATTTCGACACCCTACACTCGGTTCCCTCCTCCAGATCATCTGTATAAATGGTGAATAGCTGAGGCCCCAGCACCGACCCCTGGGGCACTCCACTAGTCACCATCCGCCAATCCGAATAGCACCCATTGACCCTCACTCTCTGCCTCCTATTTGACAACCAATCCTCTATCCACGCTAACACCCTACCCCCAACTCCATGTCCCCTGACCTTCTGCAATAACCTCTTGTGAGGTACCTTGTCAAACGCCTTCTGAAAATCAAGAAAGACCACATCCACCGGCTCTCCTCTATCCACTGCCCTAGACACATCCTCATAGAACTCCAGTAAATTTGCTTTCCGAGTCACTTGCTCAACTGCAGGCTGTGTTGCTGATTTCAATGATTTAGTTTCTAGTTCAAAGTCAACTCAAGAAATAAGTATTACTAGAATGATGATAAGTTGTGAATACTAAATAAGCAATAGCTAATGTATGTATGATCATTGCAGCAGTCCTTTGTTTTTAATCACGTGGAAGATGAGGCAGCATTCATTAACTGCTTTTGGTTATCTTGGGGCTATTAAGAAGCAACTAGGTAGAATCAAAAAATCCTACAGAAGGAGGCCATGCGGCCCATTGAGTCTGTACCGACCACAATCCCATTTAGGCCCTATCCCTGCAACCCCGTACATTTACCCTAACCAATCTCTCTGACGTTTAGAGGCAATTTAGCATGGCCAATCCACCGAACCGGCACGTTTCAGACTGTGGAGGAAACCAGAGTACCCAAACCAGAAATCACACCCAGATTCCTGGCGCTGTGAGGCAGCAGTGCTAACCACTGTGGCACCGTGCCACCCCTCACCACCATAGTGTGAAGGTAATGTGAAGCTTTCCCCTAAAGTAGGGTCTGTACAATAATCCAGCAGTTTTTATAGTATTTTTGGGTGTTGTTCAATAAATATCTAGATTCTGTCAAACCCTTGCTATGGTGGAATTTGAACTTAACCTTTGGGTTGCTAGTCCACTACCAGACCTGTTCAACTACTGTACCTCTAGCTTACTACGTATGTATTAAACCATCTGTGTGTTTCCATCAGCTTCCAATTGAGGACCTTTGCAGCCTGGCATCACGATCCATCATTGTTCCTCTCTCAGCTGCAGTTCCTGAGTCTACTGAGGATATTCTTCTCAAAGGCTTTACTGCCTTAGACATGGAAAATGAGAAAATCGAAACAGCACAGCAGGTACTTACAGGCTGTTATAGCCAGAATTGACATACTGATTGTGAGGATGTGAAAAAGTTAAACTTTGAATAATTTTTTTTGTTTTAGCAGAGTAGAAGGGGAAGGCCTAAAATATGTACATTAAATGTGGAAGCATAATTTTAAATGAAAGGATCATTTCTAGCATAATGAAAGATATTCAATGCTGTTAAATAGCACTTCCATAGTTTCACATCAGTTTCATAGATTCTCACTGATCCTCCCATGCAGATATCTTCAGTTATATTTCTGGGATTCTGTGGCCTAGATTTTCTGTTTCAATAAATGGGTTAACACAATCAACCAGTAACCCTTACAAGAGAATCTACATCTATCCTCACTTAACTAAATTAGTCAGTCAATTTTATGAAGAAAACTTGAAAAGCTTCTTGGTGTTTGACATAAAAAAATTGGCAAAAACAGTTTTGCTTCACATGTTGAGGCCAATTGACATATGTTCCAGTCCCATTAGTAGCTATGCCACCTGGAGTCAGATGCCTTATGTCTTGTGTGGTGGTGGCACTGACCAGTACCAGTAGTGTAGGAGCCATAGTGTGAAATCTCCATGCAAACTTGAGTAGATTAGCTATCCCTGAAGTGAGGGAGAGGGATGGCCTCGGTGGCTAAAGAACAGAGATTGTGGTAGCGACCAAAGATGGCTCTGGTCATCTGAGTATTGGAGGAAATTTCTGCTTGTTTGGACATTGTGACAAATCAGAGACAGTAGAGAGGTCAAAAGAGAGGTGGTAGTGAGGGGGAGATGGGTGTCAGCAGCATACCCATGGAACCTGAGGTGCTTTTGGATGATGTCAGTGGTGGACAGCATGTAGATGAGGTGGAGGGGACCAAAGAAAGATCCTTAGGAACTCCAGAGTTAATGATGTGGGAATGGGAGGTGAAGCCAATGTGAAAGATTCTGTGGCCATGACAGGATGGAAGAATCCAGCCAGCCTTTTATGCTACATGAGCTGGTCGGCACTGAATTCAAAGTTAAACATCAGTCCACATCACACTTTCCTTTCTGTTAACAGTGTCATAGAAGAGAAGGCAGCCATTGGACGCATTGTGTGTTAGCTCTGTGAAGACATTGTTTATTTAGTTGCTTTATGTACACTCTTTAATTGCAAGATTTCCAATTAGAACCTTTGTGGAAGACATTATTAATTACCCCAGTAGCTGAATAAATGAGCTTGTTTTTCCTCTTTCCTGCAGTTCTATTCCTGGTTCTTCAAGATACAGACGCAGATGGATCAAGATGAAGGAACGAAATACAGGTACCTCTTCCTAATCTATCGTAGCACTGGGAAATATACTGGCTGTGTGTAAGTATTGATCACAGGGTGATACAGTGATTCCTCTTTGTCTTTTCATGAAAGAGCAATTAACTTTGTATTTCTTCAGATTTTTCATTGTACCCACCCCACCCTCAGTCAGAGATTAGAAATCCACTGGTGCAGCATACTGGGACTCCACATTATTAAGACCGTATGATGAAGGAGCAGAAGTAAGCGATTTGACCATTCAGTGAGATCATGATGGATCTGATATGATAATCCTCAACTTTACTTTCCCACCTTATCCCCAAAGCCCTTGATTCCCATCCCTATTATAATTGTCTATCTCAGCCTTGAACATATTTAATGACCTAGCCTCTACCGTCCCCTCCAGTAAAGTTTTCCACAGATTCACTACCCTCTGAGAGAAGACATTACCCCTAATCTGTCTTAAATGGGTGACACCTTACTCTTGAGATCATGCCCTCTAGTTTAGATTCTCCCACATCTCAACATTTAACCTCAAGCCCCCTGAGAATCATATATGTTGAATGAAGTCACCTTTCATTCTTCTAAGCTCCAATGAGTGCAGGCTTTACCTATTCAACATCTCCTCGTAAGAAAATCCCTCCGGGATTAACCTAGTGAACCTTCTCTGGACTGCCTCCAAAACTCTCCTTGGATAAGGGGACCAAAACTGTTCGGTGTTCCAGGTATGTTCTGACTGCTGTGCTATCCATTTTGCTTTATCATTGCAAGTCTAGTTGATAATTCAGAAAGATTTTTTGGGGGGTTTAAATGATTTGGTTATTCAATAACTTGAATTAAACAATCCAAATATCAATACAACAAAATAGGACCTTGTGTAAAAATAACATTGCTCTCCCACCTGAACTAAGTGACTTTGAATTAAAGGGAATAGACTGCTTTCATAAGTTAGAAAGCAGTGGAAGCCTTATGGCTGCAGTGTTACATTGAAACAGTGGTGTTTTTTTAATTGCAGACTGTGTCAGGAGCTTAAAAGGGAGCACTCCTTTTAAACACTGTTTGAACAAAGACCAGTATAAACTGACTGCTGTGAATAATGGTCTGGATAGTGTTCTTGTACTCTGGGGTGTTAGGTGGGAATGAAAGTCTCTGTTCTCTCTCTGATAAGACTTTGAAGTAAAACTTAGAAGTAGGGTAGTAGGTCCATGGTTCCTAGTTCAAATGTGTCCGCAAGTACAAAACTACTTGTGATCTGTTACTAATTGCCTTAGAGTAAGCACAAGGTGAGTTGGTATCAGGAATGGTCATGCCACGTTAATGAATTAACAGTTACCCAGTTATGGTAAGACATATTGGGAGAGTAGAGGGAATGTACCGTGCCTGATATGGAACTGCTTTATGGGGAAATGTCTCTTTTCCCCAGCACTGATATCCTTCATCTTGAGCATAGAACTTGTCCATATGTGGCAGAGAAATGAAAGTGTGCCCTCAGTAGAATGAATTAAAGTACAGAAGATGTGTTGCATGTGAGCAGGGCCATCAAACTGTGATCCTTCATTTTGTGGGTAGGTTCTGTATTTCACAGGTTCGTTTTCTGGTACTATCGATTGGGTATTGCTGACTTTCTAATATATAGTCACTGCAGGTTATGTAGATTAGAGTGTAACATGTTTTTTGTTTGCTCCTTGTTTTAGAGAAATGAGGGATTATCTGTATGGCTTTCAGGAGCAGTGCGATGCAATACTAAATGATGTCAACACAGCCTTGCTACACTTGGAGTCTCTGCAAAAGCAATACCTGTTTGTGTCCACCAAGACAGGCACACTACATGAGGCTTGTGAGCAACTCTTGCGGGAACAGGTAGGAAAGCATTGTTATTAAAAGAGTTTGGCCTATGGAGTAATTAAATGTTTTTTGCATTTAGCAATTAAATGGTGCGTGGAGCACGTATTTGTAACATGTTATTGGGGTGTGCAGTTGTAATGTCAAGTTAGACAATAGAGGGTAGAACCCATGGATGTTTTCAATGGGATGGAAGAAAGTGAAGAATTGAGCTAACATGTGGAGAAGAACATTTTTAAGAGTAAAAAGGTACAGTTGCCACAGTCCTAGATGACCATTGGCTGCTCTCCCCTTTGCGGGGGAGAGCTGGCTGGTGGTGATTTTAACCATAGGGTCACTCACCTCAGGCGAGGGGCAAGGTTGAGAAGGCAGGGCCTTTATGAATAACTTCAGTCATTTTGTGAATTGAATCTGCATTGTGGTGCCGCTCTGCATCATCAACCAGGCGTCCAGTCAACTGAGCGACCCGACTCCCTATTTAGGCCATATTCCTCCCACGTCCCCTGAATATGTAACTTGTTTTTTTTCAGGGCTCAGTGAAGCGGCATAGCCCTTTGCTTAACATTAGCTAACAAGATATTGTTGATGTTAGTAAACAATGGGAAAAGTTAGTAAACTTTGAGGGTGACATCAGTGCAGAACCCTTTATGGAAGGAAGTTGCTACTGTATTCCCAGGGATGAGATTTTGATTATATGCTGACCAAAACACACATTCTACACTGGCCCTGTGCTCCTGACCGGGTGGCCCTATTTACACTTATTTATTGGTTTATTCAGTTTCTGGTTTGTGGTGTTGGTTATAGGTTTGTAGCGACTTCTCTGTTGTGCCTTACCTCGTGGGTGGATAATTCTTGACTCAGCACCGACAATCTGTTAGCATTAGCAACTTGGGATTCATGCATGTTAATGGGAATGCTTGTTTAAACTGTGTTTGTAGCCCTGAAATAGCATTGAAAGCTTTGGATGTGATGGTTGGGTTTCTAGTGAAAGCCACTTTTTTAAAGAAAGAGTTTTGTTGTTGAAAAGAATGAACTGTCTTTACATGGGGAGTCTGAATTCTGCTGTAATATATATATTTCTTTTCCCTCAACAGTCGGAGCTGGTAGACCTCGCTGAGAGTATTCAGCAGAAGCTTTCATATTTCAACGAATTAGAAAACATAAACACAGTATGTGTCGCTGATGTGTGATCTGTTTAAGGTTTCGTTGTGAAGTCTATTCTATATTGTCTTGTCCTCCTTGATGCTGAATTTGTGAAAACACCACCTGATATTCAAAATCTTATTGTTTGCTGGTCTCCAGTTGTAAGGACTATTTACTGGTTGATGCACAGAGATCCAGCAGTGACTGGATGAGTGCTGGAATTACCAACCCTCTTTCCTACTTGAAGACCCAAGTGTCTGAATCTTCCTGCAGTACTGAACCATTCACTAATTTTATGACACAAGAGCATAGTAACCTAGTTGTTATGATGCTGGGCAAATTATCCAGATGTTGTTGTAAGATGAAATTTCACCTTGTCAAATGTTGGAATTGAATTCAGCTAATTCTCTTTCTGTGGGCTAAATCAAAAAAGAATGCTGATTGATGGAGAGAAGAATTTTCCCTTTCTTGTTTCCCACTCCCAACCAAGCCCCACCAATCTGAGGGGGGGGGGGGGGTGGGGCAGGGTGATTCTCCCAAAAAAATTTAAGTGCCAAATTTGCATAAAAACTAGAGTAACTTCCACCGATTGTTTTTTTTGGCGTGATTTTCAGAATGAATCTCCCACATTCTAAGGACTGCACAGTGCCCGAGCGAGATTCGCCCTGAAAATCAGTGGGCAGGGCCTATTCCCGCTGGAGAGGCCTGCAGTATAGCACTGAACAAGTCACTGTGCATGCGCCAACCTGTCAGCGCCAAAATCGGTACATGCGTAATGGCCCTGCACTGCTGGCTTCCTGATCACTGGCCAGCCCCGTGGACCCCTCCCTAAATCCCGCTGGAGGGAACCACTCTTGGCAGGGGGAGGTATTAGACTCGAGTGGGCCCGGAGACTTCAGTCCTGGGCCCGCTAATTGGATTTAAATTCAAATTTAAATATGGAAATCAGCATGGAACTGTTAACTGCAAAAATGTAGAGCCAGAGAAGTGTGGAGGCTGTGGAACCCAGTGGGGAGCCCGCTAAATGGCTTCCGGCCTCTGCTAGAACAGCAAGCTGGGAGAATCACCTCCCTAATCTCTACGAATGGTTCCTGTTCCTACCTGGTTGTCATCAGCATAGATGATGAGGATTGCTTTACCAGTATCAACCTACACCCTTCAAAACAAATGGAAAGCCCTTCCAAACTGTTAAGTGTCTTAACAAGCTAAGTCTATTTTCACTCTGTGATCTGAAGAGATTTTTTTGATTTTTTTTAATATACCCTTTGAATCAATGCAGGTGGTATGCAATGGGGCAGACAGAATCAAAACTATTGCCATGGTTGTGATGGCAACTAGTGTAACTAGATCTGCTAGCAATATTAGAAGCCCTACACATAGCACATTGTCGGGAGCATAGGAACCGGAGTAAGCTCCTCTTCAGTCCCTTGAACCTTTGTACCATTCTATTAAATCATGGCTGCTCTGCATCTAAACTCTTTTCATATCTTTGCTGTTGTCTAACAAAATCTACTGGTCTCTGTTTTGGAAGTTTCAATTGATGCATAACTTGTCCCCTTCTGGGTGAGACTTAGAATTGCTATAGGTCTCACTATTTCCCAACACGTTTTAGTGCATGTATCAGCGTCTGTCTAAAGAAAATTTTTAAAATTGGGAATATGTCAAAGTACAAATATATGACTCATTTGTTACATATTATAGGGAAGGTGTCTAAATGGAAATTGACCACTTATTCCTTGCAGTGGGAATGTGTTCTAGTTAGAAATGAGTATTGTTGTTCCTACCTTTCAAACCTTAATGCATTTACTTGTAAATGGAGCAGAAATGACATGTTGATATATTTTGCTTTCCTCCTAGAAACTGAATTCACCCACGTTATCTGTGAACAGTGAAGGATTTATACCGACACTGGCCAAGTTAGATGACTGTATAACCTATGTGTCGTTACATGTAAGTCATTTTCTTGGAAGACAGTTTTACACTGCTATTACTAGGCCACATTTAGTTACAATCCCCAGTCACTGCTTTTGCTTTTTGGTAGGAGGATTTAAAGTATCTCGTCGGTCTGGGGGAAGTTACTGGGTCTGTATTAGACTGAACTGTGTAACTATATAGCTCTAAGTACTTTATTGAAAGGCTTCATTGTGATATGAAGAGATTTAATTATGACCTGCTTTGTTTACAGCCTAGTTTTCGAGATTATCCTGTTTATTTAGCAAAGTTTAAGCAATGCCTATCCAAAGCTATGCATCTTATGAAGACCTACACTGTGAATACACTTCAGAACCTCTCCACACATTTAACAAAAAGGGTAAGATTGTTACTATAATACAGATTGAATAACTTGTCTTCATGTGATGTTTCAAGATACAAATATTGCAGTGATGTTTAGTTTAGTACAGCGTTTTATTGAACAACTTACAAGTATTTATCTGATTTACAAGGTGCTTTATCAGATTATGTAGCTAGTGGAGATGATGTGTTGAGGCCAGTGTTGAACTAGGGTAAGCACAGTAAGAAATCTCGCACCACCAGGTTAAAGTCCAGAAGGTTTATTTGGTAGCACAAACCACAAGCTTTCAGAGCGCTGGTCCTCGTGCTACCAAATAAAGACTTCTTACTGTGCTAGTGGAGATACCAGACTCAACTGTCTGTACCTCTCTGACTAAAGGTCTGGGACACTCGGGAAGTGGAACCTTCTCTGTCATTATGTAGATCCTCATGGCACTCTGCTCTGAATATAAAGATGTTTAACTCAAGCTCTCATCTTACCTTCTGCTTCCAATCTGGGAAATGAGGCTTTTGCATAAACAGTGGCAACTTAAAAACTGGTCACAGAATTCCAAAGTTAAGGAAACTGTTTGGCCTTGTATATACTTTTTGTTTTTCTTTTGTGCAATGTGGGCGTTGCTGGTAGCATTTATTACCCATTGCTGTTTGCCATTGAGAAGGTAGTGGTGAGGAGCCTTCTTGAGCTGTTGCAGGCCATGTGGTGTAGGATGGTGAGTGACATGGAGGGGAACTTACAGGTGATGGTGTTCCTGTGCATCTGCTGCCTTTGTCATTTGAGATGTTAAAGGTCCTGGGTTTGGTAGCCTTGGTGAGTTTCTGCAATGCATCTTGTAGATGGTGCACACTGCTGCTGCTAAATGTTGATGATGGAGGGATTGAATGTTTGTGGATGGGATGCCAACCAAATGGGCTACTTTGTCCTGGATGGTGTTGTGCTTCTTGAGTGTTGCTGGAGCTGCAACTATCCAGGCTAGTGGAAAGTATTCCATTGCATTCCTGACTTATGCCTTATGGATGGTGGACTAGCTTTGGGGAGTCGGGGGTTGAGTTACTTGCCGCAAGATTCCAAACTCTGACTCCCTCTTCTAACCACTGTTTTTATATGGCTGGTCCAGTTCCATTTCTGGTCAATGGTAAATGTGAAGTTATGTGACCACATTAAAAACAAGGGGCATCACTGAAAATACAGAGACTGAGTGAATTCGAAAACAACAAACTTCTATATAGCACCTTTCACAATGTCCAACATCTGAAAACGCTTGACAGCCAATAAAATATTCTAAAGTGGTGCCCCTGTTGAAAATGGGAATCTTTGTAAACAGTTTTCTCTCAGTACAGTTGCCCAAAGAGCAGAGACCTGATAATCTGTTTTAATGATGCTGTTTGAAAGATAAAGTGGCCAGAACCACAACCAAATCATATTGTATATGTTAAGTTAGTTTCTTAAATTTGATTTTTTTCTGACAGGACCCTTCAGTTACATCAAACACCGATAATGCTTTTACATTATTCTATGTGAAGTTCAGAGCAGCAGCTCCTAAAGTGCGGGTAAGTGGAAATGAAGATGTTTAGAAACACCCATGGGGAAAATTTCACATTATTGACATTGTGTTTATCGTGCTTTCACCTAACTTGCTCGAACTATCTGTTAACTAATTCATTGAAAAGGGACAGGTAGAGAAAGGTACCAGTCACCAACCGGCAATTCATTTAAACCTTGATAAGTAGGCAAAGGTATTTCTTTTCTTGGAATTTGCTTCCCAGGCCTTTCCAAACTCGATGTTACTTGTCAGATCTTGGCAATGTGAGAACCGCATAGAGGGGTTGGGAGACATTATACAATATGAGGAGACAAAGGGAAGCACTGTTGAAGTTTTCAGCAAGAGTGGGCAAAACAGCCAGAAATCACAATGAACTTAGCCGAGAAAGAAAATAATCAAGAAGTAGGAAATCAGAGAGTGAGACAAAGAATGAGGGAGTAGGGAGAAGCAACCTATTACAGGAAGACAAGGACAGTTTCTTCATTATATACATGAGAAATATCCTATAGATTCTCAGAACAACCTGCCTATTATGAACTAAGTATCATACGTTTAAAGACAAACAAATTGAAGAATTGGGACAAATATCACAAAAACATTACTTCATATATTTTTAGAACTATCTTGTTTGACAAGATGTGGAATATCAGCTGTGTGTGATGCGGTACAATACTCTGAATGGACAGCAACTTGTGACACAATCAGCTCAACAGTCTGTGGCACAGTGTGCTGGGATCCAGGACTCTTTGTGCTGCCAGTGTATCTTGTGACCCATCAGGCGGGACTCCTCAGAACTCACTGCATAGCCAGAGCATTGAGTGATGCAGGTGTGAGCAGTGATTGAATTAATGGTGTTGGAGGGAATGAACAAACTGAGTCTTCCAAGACCATATAGAACTTCAACAAAAACAGCTTTATTCAACATGCATTTGGGAGAGCAATACTCAGCTGTAATTCCAGCATGTTCCTGAGCTACTCATAGGTTCCTACACATTTTTGCATCACAAAGGCTATGTTTCGATTATTTCATCAAATTGTACTTTAAATTTGTTAAAGTTCTGTTTTGCTGTGTCCTTTGTGCTTTATCTTTAAATCATTTTCAGAACATATCCTGTCTACCTGTTTGCAATACAAAGCACTGTAGTTATCAAGCTGATTTCAAAGGTGTGCTATTTGTCCCCATTTCCCCGATACTTGATTAGTTTTTCAGAGGCACAATGACTTTTTTAGACATTGTGGAGTCTTGATAAGTGGTATCAATTCTCTTATTGTTGCTGCAACCTCGGAAAGATCTCACCTGGGGTGTGACTGTTTAATGACGCCTGGGCTGTAGTTATTTGTAATTTGCCCTGTGTCTGCCTGCAGTGAGTGTAGATAAGAACATAAGAAATAGGAGCAGGAGTAGGCCATCTAGCCCCTCGAGCCTGCCCCGCCATTCAATAAGATCATGGCTGATCTGTCGCTGCTCATTCCACTTTCCCGCCCTCTCCCCATAACCCTTAATCCCCTCTCTTATCAAAAACCCATCAACCCGCGTCTTAAAAATATTTAGCGAGGCAGCCTCCACCACTTCAACGGGCAGAGAATTCCAGAGATTCACCACCCTTTGAGTGAAGAAGTTCCTCCTCAACTCCGTTCTAAACCACCCCCCTTGTCAGGCTGTCTGTTTAACTCTTTAAAAAGTCTGACAACACCAGGTTTCAGTCCAACCGATTTATTTGATAGTAAATTCACTCAGTCCAACCAACTTATGAATTTACTATCAAATAAATCGGTTGGACTGAAACCTGGTGTTGTCAGACTTTTTACTGTGTTCACCCCAGTCCAACGCTGGCATATCCACATCATGTTTAACTCTTTCCATTCTTTCCTCTCCTGCTGCAGCCCATGCTCTCTGGGTTGTCCTACTACAAATAGTAAATGGATTTTTGATTTGATTTATTATTGTCACATGTATTAACATACAGTGAAAAGTATTGTTTCTTGTGCGCTATACAGACAATGCATACTGTTCGTAAAGAAGGAAATGAATGAGTGCAGAATGTAGTGTTACAGTCATAGCTAGGGTGTAGAGAAAGATCAACTTAATGCAAGGTAAGTCCATTCAAAAGTCTGACAGCAGCAGGGAAGGAACTGTTCCTGAGTCGGTTGGTATGTGACCTCAGATTTTTGTATCTTTTTCCTGATGAAAGAAAGTGGAAGAGAGAATGCCTGGGGTGCGTGGGGTCCTTAATTATGCTGCTGCTTTGCCGAGGCAGTGGGAAGTGTAGACAGAGTCAATGGATGGGAGGCTAGTTTGAGTGATGGTTTGGGCTATGTTCACAACCTTTCATAGTTCCTTGTGGTCTTGGACAGAGCAGGAGCCATACCAAGCTGTGTTATCACCAGAAAGAATGCTTCCTATGGTGCATCTGTAAAAATTGATGAGAGTCGTAGCTGACATGCCAAATTTCCTTAGTCTTCTGAGAAAGTAAAAGCGTTGGTGGGCTTTCTTAACTGTAGTGTCGGCATGGGGTGACTAGGTCAGGTTGTTGATCTGGACACCTAAAAACTTGAAGTCCTCGACTCTTTTTACTTCATCCCCATTGATGTAGACAGGGGCATGTTCTCCTTTCGACTTCCTGAAGTCAATGACCATCTCCTTCGTTTTGTTGATGTTGAGGAAGAGATTATTATTGCCGCACTAGTTCACCAGATTCTCTATCTTATTCCTGTACTCTGTCTCGTCATTGTTTGAGATCCGACCCACTATAAGGATTCACAGCTGATACAAAACTGTTGCGTGTTTTGGGTGATATTTTTAGGTAATTGATGGTATTTATACTTGTCATTTAAATATGTTAGATATGACTTTTTTCTTCTTTTGCAGTCTCTAATTGAACAGATAGAGCAAAGAACTGAAAAAAGTTCAGAGTAAGTATGTTCGCCTTGTACCATATTCAGTGACTGTTGAGCTAGTGTTCTTATTAGACTTCAATATTATCATGTAAACTAGTATGTTACTACACTGTGTTACTAGGTTATTATGTAAAGGGACTCCTAAAGGAGTTCATCATCAATGAAATGTTGGTTTAGAAAAGAAACACACTTGTCTTGATGGATTATTTAGCTAATGAGTAGCAGTTTCTCTGTATGAAAGAAATGCAATTTTGGAATCACCTTCTTCATCTTCATGTGGGTTGGCCAATTTAACAGGATATGTGTTACTAATCGTGCCACAAATAGAGGGAAAACTCTTCTACTCATGCAGTATCATCCTCAAAAGGACTCTCTTTAAAAAAAAACCTAAATCAAGTACTTCTGAATTAGTAGAATTTATAACATAGTTTTTTGCTATGGAGGTTAGGGTTTATGAACTTAATTTTAAATCAGATTTCACCTTCCACTAGGTATCAGCAGCTACTGAGTGAAATCCACCAATGCTACCTGGATCAGAGGGGACTACTACTTGGTCCAAGCATTGCCTCCACTATTGCTGACCTGACCAGCCAAAATAACAGGGATCACTGTGCACTGGTATGAGTCCTGAATACTGTTAACAATCTTAAAAAAAAACAATGCTATTGTCATGCAAATTAAAAATGTATATACATGCTCTCCAGTGTTGGTAATTAATTGCACCATTATTTGTTTACAAATGTATTGGATGTCAGCACTTAACAATTCTTAGTTTTGAGTTGGTCAGTAGGACATCTAAAGACGGTCTTTTTAAATGTATTCATTAGCTGCTCTCGATTATATTCATAATGAACAAAACTCCTGAAAAGATGAGCCTTTCAGCCCATTCTTATCCTTTTTTGTTGGCTTGGTTTGATCATGCAGTGACAGCTACTCGGTGTCAGTGCTCTGCGTAAGAATGGGAACTCGCTGTGTGGGGTGTAGTGTGTCAGCACATGGCCTCTTTGTGGAACAATGTAATAACGTATCGTCACTGGACGTGCAAAGAAAGTAATGTGTTGCTCCCTCCCCTCTATACTCATCACTCCTCCCCTCTTTACAACATTCAACCACTGAGGTGGATCAGATGGCCTACTGTAGAAATTTCAATATTGCTCTGTCATTAATTCCTGTGAGGCTGTCAAGCCCAGCTTTAGGTGAGACTTTCCCTCATATTTTTATTCGTCTCCTACAAAGGCCTAATCCACTATGCATCTCTCCACAATATTGGGGATTGTGTTCTACTTCTAACGTCCATTTTTGTTAAATGAAAGACAAGTAGCAAAAGAAATGAAGTTATAGCTGTGTAATGTTGCAATTCTATAGAACCATAGAAACCCTAGAATGCAGAAGGGGCCATTTGGCCCATCAAGTCTGCACTGACTCTCCAAAAGAATGTCTTCCCTATCCCCATAACCCAGCACATTTAGCACAGCCAATCCACCTAGCCTGCATATCTTTGGACTGTGGGAGGAAACTGGAGCACCCCGAGGAAATCTGCGCAAGCACGGAGACAATGTGCAGACTCCACACAGACAGTCACACAAGGCTGGCGCTTTGAGGCAGCAGTGTTAACCACTGAGCCACTGTCTAATAGTCAGAGTGTTAGCATGCAATACAATTAGTATAATACAACTGCTTTTGAGGGAATATTAATATTAATATGCAGAACTAATACAATTACATAATGCAACACTTGATGAAATATTAGTGTGTAATACAATCTCAAAGATTTCTGTACCTTGAAACTCGATGTCTTCTACAACATAAAGACTACTTACTTCCACTTCTGTAACATTGTCTCGGCTCACCAAGTGCTGAAATCGTCAGCCACGCATTTGTCGCCCGCAGGCTTGACAGTTCCATAGCTCTTGATTGGCACCCGTCTTGCACCATCCATTCATTACAGCTCATCCCAAATTCTGTAGTTGTCATTTTTTTGCTCGCTGACCTACATTGGACCCTGATCACCAAACACATTCAAGCTTAAAACCTTTAGGTTCAAATCTTCATGGCCTCTCCTTCTCCATTTTTTGCTCTCAACCTTTTTACTCAGTGTTGAGTCTTTTCTGATCATACTTCTGTGAAGTTCCATGTAATGTTTTACTATGCCAAAAGCATTATAAATGGGCTTATCATTTTTGCAACGTGCCAATAGAGAGGCATTAACATAGGAACAGAAGCAGGCCACTCAGTCTTTGTTCCTTTTCTACCATTCAATCAGATCATGGCTCACCTGTACCTCAATTCCGTTTACTTACCGTGGATCCATGCCTCTTAATAGCCCTACTAATAAAAAACACTATCGTAATCGGTCTTGATCATTTCAATTGACCCAGCATCCACTGACTTTTGGGGAGAGTGTTCCAGATTTCCATTACCTATTGTGTGAAAAATGCTTGCTGATTTTCCTCTTACATAGCCTGGCTTTGCATATAATTGCTGCTTTGTTTGAAAGAGTAAGAAGTCTCACCACACCAAGTTAAAACCCAACAGGTTTATTTGATAGCATGAACTTTCGGAGCGCTGCTCCTACACCAGGTGAATCTCGTCTGATGAAGGAGCAGCGCTCTGAAAGCTTGTGCTATCAAATAAACCTATTGGACTTTAACCTGGTGTTGAGAGGCTTCTTTCTGTGCCTACCCCAGTCCAACGCTGGCATCTCCACGTCTTGTTTGAAAGAATTCCTGTATTCTGTCTTACAAACCTTTGGTGTTGAGATTTCATTAAATGAGGGAATGCTGCTGTGTTATAATGTTTCTGAAGTGTGCCCATGTCTTATGGTAGTTTTTTTTTTAAGGCAAGTGGTGCTAACTGGCTCTGAGGTCTTTAAGCAGTGTTCCTTCTGGCTTTGCAAGTGGGAAGTGGGACACCAATGAAAATATGACATTTAGTCACTTCTGTGCCCAAAAGAATAAATTGCTTTGATTTAAAGTCTCGAGTTAAATTAACAGTTTGTAATTTTGCTACTGCAGTCACATGGTACTGCACAGTCAACTCACTTCATATTGCAACAATTTATAGATCTCTAGTTCAAACATTCCTTTTATTAATTTATAGAAACATAGGAAAAGATTCCATAAAACTTTGCAGAGGAGTAATGTGACTCCAGAACCAGTAATGTGGTTGACTCTCAACTGCCCTCCAAGGGCAACCAGGGATGGGCAATAAATGCTGGCCAGCCAGCGACACCCATGTCCCACGAATGAATTTAAAAAATCAAAAAGGAAGATTGCCGAGATTTACTGTGTTTAATTTGATTTTAAATTAAACTTTTTGATCATGTAATATGCAGAATATGTAATAGGACATAAGAACATAAGAAATAGGAGCAGGAGTAGGCCATCCAGCCCTTCGAGCCTGCCCCGCCATTCAATAAGATCATGGCTGATCTGTCGCGGCTCAGTTCCACTTTCCCGCCCTCTCCCCATAACCCTTAATCCCCTCTCCTATCAAAAACCCATCAACCCGCGTCTTAAAAATATTTAGCGAGGCAGCCTCCACCACTTCAACGGGCAGAGAATTCCAGAGATTCACCATCCTTTGAGTGAAGAAGACATGCATAGGCTCTCAAAACCGGCAGCCAGGCTGTGCCAGATTTTGGATTTTGTTTAATTTTGGGTCAGGCAATTTGGATAATGTGTGGTTTGGGCCACCACAGGTTGGGTGAAGGTCAAGGGTCATAGAGTCATACAGCGCAGAAAAGACCCTTCGGCCCATCACATCTACACTAACAATAGCCACAATTAATAAGAACATAAGAAATAGGAGCAGGAGTAGGCCATCTGGCCCTTCGAGCCTGCCCCGCCATTCAATAAGATCATGGCTGATCTGTCGTGGCTCAGTTCCACATTCCCGCCCTCTCCCCATAACCCTTAATCCCCTCTCTTATCAAAAACCCATCAACCCGCGTCTTAAAAATATTTAGCGAGGCAGCCTCCACCACTTCAACGGGCAGAGAATTCCAGAGATTCACCACCCTTTGAGTGAAGAAATTCTTCCTCAACTCCGTTCTAAACCGCCCCCACTTTATCTTGAGGCTGTGCCCCCTAGTCCTACTGTCCTTTCTGAGTGGGAAGAGTCTCTCCACCTCTATCCTATCCATCCCATTCATCATCTTATACGTCTCAATTTTTACGTCTCAGCATTGTTTGCTGGTGCAGACGAGTGAAGGAGCAGAGAGAGATAAGATTTTACCTGTTAAAAACCTGTTTAAATAAGTTTAAAGCACTTTGTTCTTTGTAGAACTGTTTAAAGCATTTATTTTATTGTATTTACTGCTTTAAGAATTCTGAGGGAGTGGTTAGAAGGAGTTGTGGGCCAGCCAGCTTTAAATCAGCGCCAGGTTTAAAAGGCGGCCTGGTGTAGACAGCGGGCAGCATCTGAGCGGGCAGTGGAGTGAGAGGGAAGCAGAGTGAGCTATTAGGGCTTAATATCAAAAGGGCTAGGGAGAAAAAGGGCCAGGTGAGTTCGTGTGGAAATTTTCAAAATTACTGCAGTGAATAATGGAGGGGCATGTGATGTGTGGTTTCTGTATGATGTGGGAACTGGTGGACCCCAGGGTCCTCCCCAGTGACCATGTCTGCAGTAAGTGCAGGTTGCTGGAGGAGCTCCAGCTCAAGGTAGATGAGCTGGCCTCTGAGCTACGGACGCTGAGGCTCATCGGGGAGAAAGGGTGCCATTGTCAATGGGGTGCAAGTAACATCCACCCCCCCAGACTGGCTAACTCTAAGGGTCAGGAACAAGAGGGGGCTGCTGAGAGGAGGAAGGAGGGTGGGGAGAGGAGGCCTCAGCCTCTCAAGCTGCATAACAGGTTTGAGGTTCTTGCTTCCAGTCTGGACGAGAACGAGGGAGGTGAGGTCGGTGAGCAGACTGCACACGGTACAGTGATGCAGCAGGCCATAGGCAAAGAGAAGGGGAAAAGGAACGTAGTTGTAATTGGGGATAGTGGGGTGAAGGGTATTGACACTGTCCTTTGTCACAATGACAAAGTGCACAGAAGGGTGTGTTGTCTGCCTGGTGCTCGGGTCCGGGATGTCGCATCTGGGTTGCAGAGGAACCTGGAGTGGGAGGGTGAGAATCCGGTCGTAGTTGTTCATGTGGGTGCCAACGACGTAGGCAAAATGCAAACTGAGGATCTGGGGAGGGAGTATGAAAAGCTGGGAATGGAATTAAAAAGTAGAACCGACAAGGTGGTCATCTCTGGGCTACTGCCTGAACCGAGTGCAGACGGGCGTAGGGTTGATAGGATTAAGGAAGTGAATGGGTGGCTCAGGGATTGGTGTGGGAGGAATGGGTTTGAATTTATGGGGCATTGGCACCAGTATTGGGGTAGGTGGGACCTGTTCAGGTGGGATGGGGTTGGTCTGAACCGTGCTGGGATCAGAGTGCTGGCTAATCGTGTAAAGAGGACTGTAGACAGGGCTTTAAACTAATTGGGGGGGGGGGGGGGGGGAGGGTGTGAGGGTAGGTGACATTACGGGGTCTAAAGTTAAGGAGACGGTACAGGTAAGGATAGAGGCCGAGGATGTCCCAATAATAGAGGGAGTAAGGGGCGTGAGTATGATTGGTGGCGTTCCAGCAAATAAGGTCCAGGTGAAGGCTGGGATGAAGTTGCTTTATCTGAATGTGCGAAGCATTAGGAATAAAGTGGATGAGTTGGTGGCGCAGATCGACACAAATGGATATGATCTGGTGGCCATTACAGAGACGTGGCTGCAAGGTGACAGGGACTGGGAGCTGAATGTCCAGGGGTATCAAGTGTTTAGGAAGGATAGGCAGGAGGGAAAAGGGGCTCTGCTGATTAAGGATAGCATCAGGGTGGTAGCGAGGGATGATATTGGAGCCAAGGAGCAGAAGGCGGAATCGTTGTGGGTAGAGATTAGGAACAGCAAAGGGAGGAAGACGCTGGTGGGTGTCATCTATAGGCCCCCCAATAATGATCTGGAGGTGGGGCGGGCTGTTAACGCGCAAATAAGTGTGGCGTGCAGGAATGGGACGGCCGTAGTTATGGGGGATTTCAATCTGCATATTGATTGGTCGACCCATGTTGGACGCGGTGGGCTCGAGGAGGAGTTCTTGGAATGCTGCCGGGATAGTTTCCTTGAACAGTGTGTGTTGGGGCCGACAAGGGAGCGAGCTATCTTGGATCTGGTGCTATGTAATGAGGCGGGTAGAATTAGGGAACTTGCGGTGAAGGATCCTCTTGGGGAGAGTGATCATTGTATGGTGGAGTTTCTGGTGCAGATGGAGGAGGAGAAAGTGGGTTCCTGGACACGCGTCCTTTGTTTGAACAAAGGGGAGTACGGTAGGATGAGAGAAGAGTTGGCGAATGTGGACTGGGGGAGCGCGTTGGAAGGTAGGTCTGCTGAGGAGCAGTGGAGGATCTTTAAGGAGATCTTTCTTGGTGCTCAGCGGAAATTTATTCCGATGGTCGAAAAGGACCGTAGGTGGAGAGGTAATAAGCCGTGGAGGTGAAGGAAAGTGTTAAATCAAAAGCGGAGGCGTTTAGAGTAGCTAAGAGTAGTGGGCGAGAAGAGGATGGGGAGAGGTTTAAATGTCAACAAAGATTGACAAAGAAGTTGATAAAGGAGGGTAGGAGAAACTATGAAGCTGGGCTAGCGCTTAATATAAAAAAGGATAGCAAGAGTTTTTATAAATATATAAAAAGGAAGAGGCTGGCTAGGGTGAACGTTGGTCCCTTAGAGGATGAGAAGGGGGACTTAGTGGTAGGGGATGGGGATATGGCGGAGGTCTTGAATAACTTTTTTGTTTCGGTCTTCACGGAGGAGAACGTGAATAATTTGCCAGATGTTAGAGATGGAAAGGTGGTAGGACTGGAGGGTCTCGATGACATTACTGTTACTAGAGAGATGGTGCTCGACAGACTGGAGGAGCTGATTGTGGACAAGTTCCCAGGACCGGATGGAATGCATCCGAGGGTCCTGAAAGAAATGGCGGAGGTGATAGTGGATGCCTTGGTGGTTATTTTCCAGACGTCGCTGGATTCCGGGGAAGTGCCGGAAGATTGGAAAGCGGCTAATGTTACGCCGTTGTTTAAGAAGGGTGCCAGGCAAAAGGCGGGGAATTATAGGCCGGTTAGTTTAACGTCTGTTGTAGGTAAAATGTTAGAATCCGTCATCAAGGAGGAAATAGCGAGGCATCTTGAGGGGAACTGCTTGATAGAGCAGACGCAGCATGGTTTCGTTAACGGGAAGTCGTGTCTGACAAATTTACTGGAGTTCTATGAGGATGTGTCTAAGGCGGTGGATAGAGGAGAGCCGGTGGATGTGGTCTTTCTGGATTTTCAGAAGGCATTTGACAAGGTACTCGTTACAGTTTAGAAGAATGAGGGGAGATCTCATTGAGACGTATAAGATGATGAATGGGATGGATAGGATAGAGGTGGAGAGACTCTTCCCGCTCAGAAAGGACAGTAGGACTAGGGGGCATAGCCTCAAGATAAAGGGGGGACGGTTTAGAACAGAGTTGAGGAGGAACTTCTTCACTCAAAGGGTGGTGAATCTCTGGAATTCTCTGCCTGTTGAAGTGGTGGAGGCTGCCTCGCTAAATATTTTTAAGACGCGGGTTGATGGGTTTTTGATGAGAGAGGGGATTAAGGGTTATGGGGAGAGGGCAGGAATGTGGAACTGAGCCACGACAGATCAGCCACGATCTTATTGAATGGCGGGGCAAGCTCAAAGGGCTAGTTGGCCTACTCCTGCTCCTATTTCTTATGTTCTTATGTTCAATGGGATCTCCCCTCATTCTTCTAAACTCTAACGAGTACAAGCCTAGTTTATTCAGCCTCTCCTCATAGCTCAACCCCCTCAACTCCGGAATCAGCCTAGTAAACCTCCTCTGCACTCCCTCCAAGGCCAAAATATCCTTGCGTAAGTACGGCGCCCAAAATTGCACACAGTACTCCAGCTGCGGCCTCACCAATGCCCTGTATAGCCACAGCAAGACCTCCCTACTTTTATATTCAATCCCCCTCGCTATGAAGGCCAGCATCCCATTCGCCTTCCTGACCACCTGCTGCACCTGCAAGCTGGGTTTTTGGTCCCCCTGCACCGTCGCCTGCTGCAGTTTTTCTCCACATAAGTAATAATCCTTCCTACCATTATTCCTACCAAAGTGGACCACCTCGCACTTGCCAACATTAAATTCCGTTTGCCAGTTCCTGGCCCATTCGCCCAGCCTATCTAGATCCTTCTGTAGACTCTCCACACCCTCCGCGCAATTTGCTGTTCCACCAATCTTGGTGTCATCAGCAAATTTCAACACCAAACACTCGGTTCCCTCCTCCAGATCATCTGTATAAATGGTAAATAGCTGAGGCCCCAGCACCGACCCCTGAGGCACTCCACTAGTCACCAACCGCCAATCCAAATAGCACCCATTGACCCCCACTCTCTGCCTCCTATTTGACAACCAGTCCTCTATCCACGCTAACACCCTACCCCCAACTCCATGTCCCCTGACCTTCTGCAATAACCTCTAAGCAGGTTAATTCAATTTTCCTGCAGATTGTCCCATATCTTTGAGTGTTATGATATTTCAAGTTCTGATCCAAATATTTTTTAAATGTTATAATGTTTCCAGCCTCCACTACCTTCACGGGCAGTGCATTCAAGATTCCCATCAGCCTCTGAGTGAATTTTTTTGTTCTCAGATCCTTTCTGAATCTCGTGCCTTTTATCCTAAAACTATGTCCCATTGTGAATGACCCCTTAACCAAGAGCAGCTGCTCCCTACTCGCCGTAATCTTATACACCTCAGTCATATCCCCCTTAGTCTTTTCTACTTCATCCCAGACAACATCCTGGTGACTCCCCTGCACCCCTTCTAGCGCAATCACACTCTTTCTATAGTGAGGTAACTGGAACTGCACACTACTCCAGCTGTGGCCCAACCAAGGCACCGCACAGCTCCAACATTATCTCCTAGATCTTAGACTTTACACCATGACTGGTAAAAGCGAGTGCCCCTTGGGTCTCTTGGAGCACGGGAATAGGTTGGTGTGCAAGTGGCAAAGCAGGTAAGTCCAGCATCATGCAGCACCTAGCCAAATTGTCCTGGTAATTGAGTAAAAAAAAACTTAAATGATGCATGGCACATTCTTAAAAAGGTCCAGTTTTTGGACAACACGGGTATTGGACACAAATGGAAAATGTTGGAAAATCTCAGCAGGTCTGACAGCATCCATCGGGAGAGATTCTGATTGTTTCAGATTCCAGCCTCTGCAGTCATTTGCTTTTATCTGATCTTTAGAGAGCTGGTTTTGAAAGAGTGTATCTGTACTATAAACAAGCAATAATTCTGCATTTTCTTCCAGGTTCGCAGTGGTTGTGCTTTTCTGGTTCACGTCTGTCAAGATGAACATCGGTTATACAATGAATTTTTTACAAAACCAACTCCCAAACTAGAGTAAGTTATTTTTGGCGCGATCCAAGGTCTTGTTGTTGACCTGGTCATTAAAATGGGAACGTCAAGTCATTGCATTCCTACTGAATGACTTTACTGAATCAATTTGACAGTGGGTGTGTTTGCTACATTCCTTTCTATCAATCCCCATGATGCAAGATCTTCCTTATATCACAGAATCCCAACTGAAAGAGGCTATTCAGCCCTTCAAGCCTGCATCGACACCAATCCCCCTCCCAGGCGCTATCCCCATAACCCCACATATTTACCCTGATAATCTCGCTAATACTAAGAGGCAATTTAGCATGGTCAATCAACCTAATCCACACGTCCTTGGACTTGCATCTTACATAGAAGGTAAAGTCACCGTAGTCCAGATGGCCATAGCTGCTCTCCCCTTTTATACTATTAAATGAGAGTTAACCAGAATAAATTGGAATTGGAAATGATACTGGTGTATTAAGTGCTATATTTGGGTGAGGAACAATCTGAGATATTGTATTCCCTGGAATGCACATTTAGTATTGTAGTTTCTTATAGCACAGCCCCCAACACTTAGCATCTACACTTCTCATGGGCAGCTGCCTATGGTGTTAATCATTTGGCATTGCAGTAGAGGTCAATTACAAAAGCATTGCTTATAATGTATTAAAGGCATGCTAACTGTTTTGGACAGTTCAATAAGTTCTTTGCGCCTCATTAATCCCCTCTATTGTATTTACTGATTTAAAAAGGTTCGCTGATTTTGTGCAATGTCAGGTATTCAAGTAGCTTCTATCAACTGTTTCTCTCTCATTGAAGTGCAATTATTATAGCTAACTGGTGGCAATGACAAAAACAAAACAATTACAAGAGGCACTTGCTAGGTGGAGACTTGACCAATGCTGCATTGGATCTATTTAAAAAAAAAATCAAAGTTGGTCACTTATGGTTTGCCCTGTTCAATCATAGGTAAGCTGTAAACTAATTAAACGCTGAAATATTCTTCATTGAGCTGAAACCCTCAAATCTATTTTTGCACTAAGTTCTAATTTGTTATACAGTGCTCAGATTAATGATCTCTCAAATCCAATAAACATCAGAAGGCCATTTAATCAGTCCCACTGCCCCACTTCTTCCCCATTGTCCTTCAGCGCGTAAAGAGGCTCTTCAACCCAATCATTTGCACCAGCCATAAAGCACCTATCTATTCTAATCCCATTTTCCAGCACCTGGTCCATGGCCTTGTATGCTGTAGCATTTCAAGTGGGGTAAACACAGTAAAAAGTCTGACAACACCAGGTCTGACAACACTGTGTTGTCAGACTTTTTACTGTGTTTACCCCAGTCCAACGCCGGCATATCCACAGCATTTCAAGTGTTCATCTGAATGCTTCTTAACTGTTGTGAGGGTTCCTGCCTCGACCACTCTTTGAGACAGTGAGTTCCAGACTCCCACCACCCTCTGGCTGAATAAGTTTCTCCTCACACCTATAAACATCCTGCTCCTTAACGTAAACTGATGTCCACTGGTTATTGACCTCTCTGCAAAGGGAAAAAGTTCCTTCCTATCCACCCTATCTATACTCCTCAGAATTTTATGCACCTCAATAATGTCCCACTGTCAAACTTGTCTGCTCCAGGAAAACAATCCCAGCCAATCCAGTCTCTCTTGACAGCTGAAACGCCCCAGCCAGGCAGTGTCCTGGAGAATCTCCTCTGCATCTTCTCCAGTGCAGTCACAACCCTCCTATTGTGTGGCGATAAGTTTTCTTTGGAAAGTTATCATTGAACCAACTTTCACCACCTTTCAGGCAGTTCTGCCCAGTCCAGCTGACATTAAAAAAAGCTGCTGACCTTCCCTCACTCCTTTCCCATTTATTTTATTAGAGTTATGTTTTCTCTCCCTCTTAAATCAAAGAATGTGGAGCTTAATTCTGATCAGCAGGCTCCTCGTGATCTGCGATTAACTCACTGCTGGGTTAGCTGTCTGGTTTAACCCGCTGTGTGATCACTGGTTTAACCCACCGTGTGGTTGCCGGGTCAGCCCGCTGCATACAGCTCAATTGCTCATTGGATTGGTTCATGCTGCCATGAAGAGTGGTTTCAATTGTTTTGAAATGTTGTATTTGTAAGAATCTGGTGAATGTCTTTGTAACACTGGCCCTGGTCCTTTCTCCTTCTATAGTGAGCTATTGGAGAAACTGTGCCTCTCGTGGTATGATGTGTTCCGACCGCTCATCATCCACATCAATCATCTGGAGACATTGTCAGAGCTGTGCGGAATTCTGAAGAATGAGATGCTGGAGGACCACGTTCAGAACAATGGTTGGTGGGGAGCTAGCAGGAGATCTCTGGAAACTGTGCTACATTTGAGACAAGACCCATACCTGGTAGTCTTGTAAACAACACACAATTGATCTTACATACCCTTCATGAACACATGCGGTGGGAGGAATCTTACCAAAAAAAGACAAAGTGTCAGGATCTGACTGAAAACTGCCCCTGCAATCAAAACTGGCATCACTGTTCTCCCAATCCCCCACAAATGATCATAGCTGGTATGCCATTCCACCACCACCCCCACCCCGACGCTTCTTCCCCAAACCCTGAAACTGTCATTGGCGGTGCTTCGCATCCCATCCCCTACTTCAAACAGCCATTGCATAATTCTCCAGTGCTCCCACATCGCTCGCCCCACCACCACAAATAAATGTGTGTTGTTTCCCCTGCCCACCCCACCCCACTCCCCCTAGGGTCTGTCTCAGCAGTGCCGTCTTGCACAGGCTGGCACTGCCTGACCATTTCCCTCTACCGGGGGGCCGTATCAACTTTATGCCCCAGCGGGGATCCACATGACAGACAGGTTCATGTCTGGGTGAGCCTGTTATAAACCTTTTTGAAAATATGGCAAGGGGGTAAATAGGACAAAGAACAGTACAGCACATGCCCTTCAGCCCACCAAGTCTGTGCTGACACAGATGCCTCTCTCATCTAATATTTTGTTGCAGCTACATGGTTCATAACCCTCTATTCCCTATTCATGTATCTATCCAGATGCCTCTTGAACATTCCAGGCATTCATCATTTCTCTGTGTGAAAAACATCTCTTTTAAACTTCCTCCTCTCATTTTCGACCTATGACCCTGAGTAAATAGACCCTTTGACCCTGGGAAAAGGACTCTGACTATCCACTCGATCCAAGCCTGTCATAATCTTGTAAACTTCTAATAGGTCACCTCTCATCCTCTGACACCCCAGTGAAAACAATCCAAGTTTGTTCAACTGTTCTTCATAGTCCATATCCTCCAAACCAGGCAACACCCAGTAAATCTCTTCTGCCCCCTTTCCAATGCATCAACATCCTTCCAATAGTCTGGTGACCAGAATTGTATACAGTACTCCAAATGTGGCCTAACCAAAGTCTTACACAGCTGCAACATGATTTTCCAATTCCTATACTCAACATCCCGACTGATGAAAGCCAGCATGCCATATGCCTTCTTGACCACCTTGTCCACCTGAGTTGCCACCTTCAGGGAACTGTGGATCTGCATACCTATTTCCCTCTGTATGCTAATATTTCTAAGGGCTCTGCTATTTGCTGTATACTTCTGCAGTAGACCTTCCAATTGCATCACTTCACGTTTGCTCGGGTATGGCGTAGAGACCTGATAATTATATGTAAATTAATTAAAATACATTAAAATGAAGTTTTCGTCCTTTGTGGGCCTCATTATGTCACCAGCGAGGAGGAGGGGAAATCACAGACTATGATCTCTCCAGAGAGAATCATGTTTCCTGATTCTCCGGATTTTCAGCCTGCATCACCATTCTCTCTGTCAGCACACACACACTGAAAATCATCCCATTATTTCCACAGCTGATTAGTGTTACTGCTCCAAGTCTAAGATTTGGCTTAAAGTGGCAAAACATATTTTAATCCAATTGCCCATTTGAAATAGTAACACCCTTGTTTCTATCTCTGTTCAGTGGATCAACTGGGTGCCTTTTCTGCAGTGGCGAAGCAGATGCTGGAAGATGTACAAGAGCGTCTAGTCTATCGGACACACATCTATATTCAGACTGATATCTTGGGCTACAAACCTGCACCTGGTGACCTGGCGTACCCTGACAAATTGGAAATGATGGAGGTAGATAAATCTTCTACAATTCATACAGTTTATATTTAACCTTGCATTATACCCTTTGCAATCCACATGCATTGGATCCTAATGGAAGCTGTTAACAGAGTCTCTCTAAGTTGTCTGTTTTCTCTCTTGATGGGTGTTTCCAGATGTTAGCCTGATTTCTCTGTCTACTTGGGTTTTTTTCTTCTGTTTGGTACTCTACCTCATGGGGGATGCATAAAAAGCAAGAACTTACATTCTGTTATCGTGCCTCAAGATGACCCAGTGACAACTGATTCTTTTATAGTGTGGTAATTTATGCAGGAAAACACAGCAGGTAACGTGTGCACAGCCAGTTCCCAACAACTGAAATGCTGAACAAAGGAATTGTTTGTTATTTGTCACATCTGAGCCAAAGGAAAGAGTTGGCCAATAGATGGAGAATTTTCTGCTGGCTCGGACATTGACATAGGATCTTCTACTGAGCAGGCAGATGGGTCCATGGTTTAGTGACTGAATAAATTCAGTACCACTCACAATGCAGCACTTCCTAGACACAACACTGAACTCTCTCCCTATAATATGTTCTCAAGTCTGTATGGGTCTTGATCCTAGGAATGCAGAATCAGGAATAGGCGTGTTGAGGAAGTAAACACTTTTTCTACAAGCAGTTCTAATTGTTTTTTGCAATATTGCTGAAAAAGGGACATGTCAAAGTTTTTTGTCTAACCCTCATCAGGACACTTCACAAGAGTACCAATATAAGGAGAAAATAAAATTGTGGCAATTGGGTGGCATGGTGGCTCAGTGGTTAGCATTGCTGTCTCACAGTGCCAGGGACCTGACTTCCATTCCAGCCACCGGTGATCGTCTGCGTGGAATTTGCACATTCTCCCCATGTCTGTGAGAGTTTCCTCCGGGTGCTCTGACTTCCTCCCATACTTCAAAGATGGCAGGTTGATTGGCCATGCTAAATTGCCCCTTAGTGTCCTAAGATGTGTGCATGGGGTTACTGGGATAGGGTCCAGGTGGGATGCTCTTTCGGAGACTCAGTGCCGACTCAATGGGCCAAATGGCTTGCTTTTGCACTGTAGGGATTCTGTGATTTGTTTGTGATATTCAAAATCATGAGGGGACTGGACAGAGTACATAGGGAGAAACTGTTCCTGTTTGTAAAAGGGTCAAGAATGTGAAGGCACAGATTGAAAGTCATTTGCAAAAGAAGCAAATATAATGCAAGAGAAACCTTTGTCACACAGCGAGTGGTTTGGGTCTGGAATGCTTTGCCTGGAAGTGTGATGGAGGGGGGTTCAATCAAGGCATTCAAGAGAGTATTAGATGATTATTTGAATTGAAACAATGTACAGAGATATGGAAAAGGCAGGAGAACGGCATTAAGCCATAATGCTCATTTGGAGAGTCTGTGCATGCACAATGGGCCAAATGGCCTCACTCTGTGCTGTAATAATTCTGCGATTCTGCAAAGACTGAACTATTTGTAGAAACCATTTAATCACACTCAATTAATATGGTTTTATTAATATGGTTATTAAATTAAATGAACTAAAGGCAGTTGTAAGAGTGAAAAAGATTGTAATACTTTATAAGGACATCAGAGCCGGAGTTTCATCTTCTTCAGCCTGTGCAGCCATTCAGTTAGATCATGACAGAGCTGTATCCTTACTCCCTATACCCACTTTGGCTTTGTAACTCTTCATATCCTCGTCTGACAAAATTGCATCTGTTTTAGTTTTGAAATGTTTGATTGATCGAGCTTCAACAGATTTTGTGAGGAGAGAGTTTCGGATTTCCACTCTCCCCTTGTGTGAAGAACTGCTTTCTAACATCACCTCTGAATGCCCAATATCTAACTTTGAGGTTCTGTTCTTCTGCTCTGGGTTCTCCCCAGGAGGAAATAGTTTCTCTTTATCTACCTCATCAAATTCTTTGATCATTTTAAGCTTAGATTCTGTTACAGAATTAGATTCTGTACTCGAGAGATTTCGGGGCTAGTGTATACAAAGCTATTCAGATAATTTAATCCACAATGATAAATTTAAGGGGTGTAACTGAATCTTCATTATCAATGCACTTTTCACACCAACAACATAAATTTATGTTGCATCTTTAACATAATAAAACATCCCCTAAACTAAATTTGACACAGGACTGCAACAAATAATGGGAAAAATGGTCAAAAGGTTAATCAGAGGTAGATTTTAAAAGCATTTTAGGTGAGGAGAGAGAAGAATTTTGGTGAAGCTATTTCAGCACTTGGCATCTTGGCAATTGAAGCCGTGACCACTATGGTGGATTGATTAAAATGGGGGAATGTGCATGAGGTCAATATCGGATGAGCACAGATGTTGGGAAGAGCTTATCCGGCTGTAGAAGATTAGAGATAAGTCAACTCTTAAGATAAATGATAAGAATGTGACTAAATTGCTGTTGGTGTAGTTTTCACAGGGGATGAATATGATCTTCACTTCTTCTTGTAATTGAATATGGTGTGATTTAATTCTGTGTTTGCAATTGTTATCTGTTCTGCAGCAAATTGCACAGAGCTTGAAAGAGGAGCAAAAAAGATTGTCTGCAGCGGATTCATCTTTTGCAGAGGTTCAACTCGAAGATCCTGATGCTAAAAATGTCATCAAATCAGGTACCGTGCTGTACAACCCAGCAGAGGTTCATGGCCGATAATTAAATTGCCACCACTTACGTTGTTGCTACTTTTGAGCTGTAGTCATAAAGAAAGTAGCAGAATTTTCTGAAGAGTCCATGTGATTTAGAAAGTGCAGCATTTAATACTGGAAAATGCAATCAAGTTGCAAAGTGAATGAAATGTAATCCAGGGTGTTTCCACACCTCTCATATTAGACTTTAAGAAGATGATTCCCAATATGAAGGGATTGACTTATGAGGAAAAGTTAAACAGGTTGGGACTGTACTCATTAGAATTTAGAAATTGCAAGGTAATCTCATTGAAACGTAGGGTTCTTAAGGGCCTTGACAGGGTAAATGAAGAGAGGATGTTGCCCCTTATGGGAGAGTCTTGGACCAGAGGGCGTAGTCTCAGAATAAAGGGGCACCAATTTAAGACATAGATGAGGAGGAATTTCTTCTTTGAGTTGAGAGTCTTTGGAACTCCTTGCCAAAGGGCTTTGGAGCCAGAGTCCTTGTGGATATTTATGGCTGAGATAGATAGATTTTTGATCAATAAAAGAATCAAGGGTTACAGCGAAAAGGGCAGGAAAGTGAACGTGAGAAATGTCGGATCAGCCATGATCCTGTTCAATGGCAGAGCAGGCTTGAGGGGTCAAACAACGTTCACCTGTTCCTATTTCTTATGGTCTTCGAATGGACTTTAAGAACTTATTCTGATTCGTCATTTTCAGATCCAAAGTGGATGATCTAATATTTCTCAGCACTGAACTCATCTAGCCTGCTCACTTCCTGTCTGTGTTCATTTTGTAACTTTCACTTTTACCTTACCAATCAGAAAACATACTGTACTCTCTATTTCCTACTTTCCAGCTAATTAGCAATCCATCCCACAAGGTTACGCTGTCTTTCACATTTGTTAATAATGCTATTTTCAGAAGCTTATCAAAATGCTTTCTGGAAGTCTGTCCGTGTGAACACTCCCCTGTCCATCTTGCTATTGACCTCTTCAAAAATTTGAATGGATGAGTCAAATGTTATTTACCTTCCACCAATCTTTGCCAACACTTTGATCAGCTCATGTTTTGTTAAGGTTCATAGTGACTGGTGTGTGCAGCACTGAGGGAATGCTGCACTGTTTGAAGAACTGTCTTTCAGGTGAAACAATAAACCATGGCCCCCACTGCCTCCTTTAAGTGGATATAAAGATCCTCTGGCACATTCTGAGGAAGAGTAAAATAATCCTCAGGTGTCCAAGCCAACATTCAGTCCTCGTCCAACACCTGTTATACTGGCGATTTAGTCATTTATCGTACTGACGTATGGGGGAGTTTTCTGTGTGTAAATTGGCTGCACCTTCCCTACTTTGCAGCAGGGCCTATATTCCAAAAGTACATCAGTTTTAACACACTTTGGGACATCCTGAGGCCATGAGAAATATGCTATGAATCCATGTTCTTTCTTTTCTGCTTTGTGATGTATTCTAGTTTTTAGATTTGTTAATTGATGTGTTGGCAGCCCTGAGTTTAACTGAGTGGGAGTTTTGGATAGGTGGATGGTGAGGTGAGCTTGAAACTCATCAACTGTCATAGAAATCAGGCCTGAGCTGTTTTGATTCCTAGATCTTGTTAACATAAGAGTTCCTTCTCCCACGTGGAGTGGGAAGGAAATCAACTCAATGCAGCAGCCAATTCAGTGGTTGGGAAACCAGTTACTGATGCAAGGTAAATGGTGGGGTGGGGATCCAGAAGTGTGTTGTGAGGTTTTATGTTTGGGATGGGAGAGGAATCTGGACCCAGGAAGCATTCACTGTTGGACCTAGGAGAATACATTTTCTCCTTCTAGACTCCAGAAAGGGAGGAAAACCACTTGTATTTTTCACCTTCAAAGGCTGATCTTCACCTGGATTGACTTGACAGGAAAGTCACAGCAACTCACCAACTCAGGCCTGAGTTCAAATTGTAGTCTTGGTAGTGTCATCGGGGCCTGCATTCATATTGAAGAAGGACCCTGTTAGCTTTCAGCGAATATCCTTAGCCATCTGTTCAGGAGATGGTGGAATCTTGGCCACGTCATGGAGCGTAAATAACTCGGCCTTGTAAATATCATAGAATCTGCTGGGTGGTAGGGTCACAAATGCCTCCTTGATATTACACTGTTTGATTCCATTTATTAAATTCATTTATCTCTGTACAGGGAACGCAGAAGTTCTGAATCCTCGGCCTCAGTCGACAATTTCCCCAGCAGATTTGCATGGCATGTGGTACCCGACAGTGCGCAGAACTCTGGTCTGTCTCTCAAAACTTTATCGATGCATAGATGTAAGTTTCAGAATAAAAACTGTTAGTTATTACTGTTGCTTGAACAAATTCTTCTCTCTCTCTCTTCCCCCTCCACCTCATATATTTGCTCATTTCAACCCGCTCGCATCTTTTAATAAGAGTGTATATTGGGAGATGGGGCAAGATGTTTTTACTTGTTATCCAGCTGATTTGGAAGTCTAATATTGAATTAGTACTCCATACAAAGTTCTGTCAACAGTGAGCTCTTATCCTCTGCTGCAGCGACTGGCATATGTGCTGCAGACAGTGGTGCTGAGAAGGTGGGATGAAATTGGACATGAGGAAGCTCATATGGAGCATTAACATCTGCATAAACCGGTTGGGCAGAATTACCTACTCTATCCTATCAATTCTGTGTAATGTGTATCCTGTTCTCTACACCTCCTGAAAACTTCCGACCAAGTGTCCAACTTGCAGGAGAGCGTATTCACCATTCATACCCTCAGATCAGAAATAAGCCATGGAAAGATGCACAGTTTGTTTTTTAAACCCAGCCTGAAATCCCCATTATTAGGATCAGAAACCCCAAGGTATATTATGAAATTAGATTAGACCCCAACTTTTTTTATTTTGGCATTAGTATGAGGATTAGGTATTTCATTCCAGGTATGATTGTATTGATCAACTTGAAAGCTTTTATCAAAACAAACTTAACAATACAGTTTAAATATAATAAAATTAATTAGCTTAACTTTTACCAAATGAAATACTTAAACCTGACAAGATAGAATTCTTAACTGCTAACCTATCTCTCTTAGTTCCAATTTAAGCAATATTCCTCACAGACTTAAACTCCTCTTCAAAAATCAATTAGCAAACAGCATAGACTTACATGTTGCTACCTGTATCAAATCTTCAGAACATCTCTGGAGAGCGACCTATTTCTCCCAGTAGGTCCCAAACAGTAGCCTCCAGAGAGAGAGAGAAAGGCACCCCTTGCTCCTTGCAGTACAAGCAGAAACTGCTTGCTTTTCTCTGTAAGCTTATCTCTGCCCATTTACATGAGATCTCAAGGGCTGAAGAGAAGGGAGGATGGACGACTGTTAGGAGGGGAAAGAGGAAGAAGAAGAGTAGTCAGGGTCCCCCGGCCTCCCCGGAGGCCCCCCAAGGTTCGTCGGCAGGGGCACAGAAAAATAGGAAGGAAGGGGAGACTGACTTAGAGGGACGGAAGGGGGCTGGTAAGGTGATAGTGGTAGGGGATGGGAGGGTCCGAGGGATTGATAGGAGGTTCTGTGGGCAGGGGCGCGACTCCAGGATGGTGGTCTGCCTCCCTGGAGCAGGGGTAAAGGATATAATGGAAAGGGTAGAGGGAATTTTGAAAGGGGAGGGGACCCAGGCAGAGGTCATAGTACACGTAGGGGAGGGGGACATAGGAAGGAGGAGTAGGGGAGAGGTCCGTAGGCAATTTAGGGAGTTGGGGGCCAAACTAAAGAGCAGGACCTCCAGGGTGGCACTGTCTGGGTTGCTGCCCAGTACGAGCAGGGCTAAGAATGACGAGATCATGCAGTTGAATGCATGGTTGAGGGACTGGTGTAGGGTAGAGGGGTTTACTTTTGTGGATCACTGGGAGGTGTTTAGGAGAGAAAGGCAATTGTACAGGAGGGGTGGGGAGGATTTGAACGGGAGGGGGACTAGTGTCTTAGCGGGGAGGTTAGCTGGGGTGTTCAGGAATGATTTAAACTAATAGGGAGGGGGGGTGGGGAGGTGGCTGGGAGAGAGTCGGGTGAAAGGAAAATTATAAGGGAGAAGGTGGTTCCGAGGGACACTTGTGGGTTGAACTGTGTCTGTTTCAATGCTAGGAGTGTGGCAGGGAAAACGGATGAGCTTAGGGCCTTGATGTTTGTGAGGCAGTTAGATGTGGTGGCTGTAACGGAGACGTGGTTACGGGAAGGGCAGGACTGGCAGCTGAATGTTCCTGGGTACAAGTGTTTTAGGTGTGACAGAGGAGGGTTGAAGAGAGGTGGAGGGGTGGCACTGTTAGTCAAGGAAGACATCACAGTAGTGCAGAGGGAGGACGATATGGAAGAGATAGGGATTGAGTCAGTGTGGGTGGAGTTGAGGAATAAAAAGGGAGAGATCACATTGCTAGGGGTGTACTATAGGCCACCCAACAGCCCAAAGTCAGTGGAGGAAGGCATTTGCAGGGGCATTTTGGACAGGTGCAGGAAGAATAGAGTGGTTGTAGTGGGTGATTTTAATTTTCCCGGAGTGAATTGGAGGGGGCCTAGAGCTGGGGGTACGGAGGGAGAGGAGTTTGTGAAATGTGTTATGGAAGGGTCGCTAGAACAGTATGTAACTAGTCCGACTAGGGGAGGGGCTATACTGGATTTAGTGTTGGGAAACGAGCCGGGGCAGGTGGGTGAGGTAGAGGTAGGCGAACATGTGGCGAACAGTGACCACAAGTCCGTCTACTTTAGGATAAAAATGGAAAGGGACGAGTGTCGTCCGAACGGGAGTGTGCTGAACTGGGGAAAGGCGAGCTATGGCAGGATTAGGAGGGAGCTGCAGCAAACTGATTGGGAGGGACTGTTAGCTGGCAAGTCCACGGTTGGCAAGTGGGAGGCTTTTAGGGACAAAATGAAATGGTTGCAGGGGAGGTATGTTCCGGTTAAGCGAAAGGATGGGAAAGGTAGGATTAGAGAGCCGTGGATTACGGGGGATATTGAAGACTTGGTCAGGAAGAAGAGGGAGGCATATGTTAGGTCAAAACAAATGGGTACGGAGAGTGCGCTGGAGGAATATAGAGAGAGTAGGAGGGAGCTAAAAAGGGGAATTAGAAGGGCGAAGAGAGGGCATGAGATGGCTTTGGCTGGTAGGATTAAGGAAAATCCTAAGGCATTTTATTCCTATATTAGAGGCAAGAGAGTAGTTAGAGGGAAAATTGGTCCTCTTAGGGACAAGAGTGGAGAGTTGTGTATTGAGTTGGAGGGAATGGGGGAGCTCCTGAATGAATACTTTGCGTCGGTATTCACAAAGGAGAGGGGTTCGGAATTGTGCGGTCTCTTGGAGGGAGCGGAGGTTCAGTTGCAGGATATAGTTATTACGAGAGAGGAAGTGCTAGGGCTTTTAGGTAGCGTAAGGACGGATAAAGCTCCGGGGCCTGATGGTATTTATCCCAGGCTGCTTAGGGAGGCGAAAGATGAAATTGCTGGACCTCTGGCGCAAATCTTTGTCTCTTCTTTGGACACAGGTGAGGTCCCAGAAGACTGGAGGGTAGCAAATGTGGTCCCGTTGTTCAAAAAAGGTAGTAGGGATAACCCTGGGAATTATAGACCGGTGAGTTTGACGTCGGTGGTAGGGAAGTTAATGGAAAAAATACTTAGGGGTAGGATGTATGAGCATTTGGAGCGTTGCGATCTGATTAGGGATACGCAACATGGCTTTGTTAGAGGGAGGTCTTGCCTTACGAATCTGGTGGAATTCTTTGAGGAGGTGACAAAAACGGTTGATGATGGGAGAGCCGTTGATGTCATCTATATGGATTTCAGTAAGGCGTTTGACAAAGTCCCTCACGGTAGGCTGGTAGAAAAGGTTAAGGCGCATGGGATACGAGGCCAGGTAGCTAGGTGGATTGAGAACTGGCTGGGAAATAGGAGACAGAGGGTAGTTGTGGAGGGGACCTTGTCGGGCTGGAGGCCAGTAACCAGTGGTGTGCCGCAGGGCTCAGTACTGGGACCTCTCCTCTTTGTAGTCTACATAAATGACTTGGAAGAGGGCGTAGGTGGTGTGATCAGCAAGTTTGCTGATGACACCAAGATGGCAGGGTTGGCGGGTACGGAACTGGATTGTCAGGTGATACAACAGGATATAGATAGGTTGGTGCAGTGGGCAGATAGGTGGCAGATGGAATTTAATCCTGACAAATGCGAGGTGATGCATTTTGGACGGAATAATGCAGAGAGGAGCTATGTGATAAAAGGTAGGCCGATTAGGAGTATAAACATACAGAGGGACCTGGGAGTGCAGGTTCACAAATCCATGAAGGTTGCGTCACAAGTGGAGAAGGTTGTTAGGAAGGCTTATGGGATGTTAGCCTTTATAGGAAGGGGCATAGAGTATGAAAGCTGCCGTCTAATGCTTCAGTTGTACAGAACGTTGGTTAGACCGCATTTGGAGTACTGCGTCCAGTTTTGGTCACCTTACTACCGGAAGGACGTGGAGTCTCTGGAAAGGGTGCAGAGAAGGTTTACCAGGATGTTGCCTGGCATGGGGGGACTGGGTTACGAGGAGAGGTTGAAGAAACTGGGACTATTCTCCTTGGAAAGACGGAGATTGAGAGGGGACATGATAGAAGTATATAAGATACTGAAGGGAATAGATAGAGTTAATAGTGAGAGACTGCTCCCTAGACTGGGTACGAACACGAGAGGTCATCATTTAAGGGTGAAGGGGGAGAGGTATAATTTGGAGGTGAGAAGAAGGTTCTTTACGCAGAGAGTTGTGGAGGTCTGGAACGCGCTACCGAGTAGGGTGGAGGAGGCAGGAACGTTGGACTCGTTTAAGATGCAGTTAGATAGGCACATGAGTGAAACGAGAATGGAGGGATATGGTAGGGGCTATGAAATAGGGTTAAACCTCGGGAGACACCGGAAAGGCAGGCTGTAAGATTAATATTTTTGTCTTTATTCCACAGGTGGAGGCCCACCTCGTGTCAAACGAGGGGCATGCACACGGCGGGTCGTGCGTGGGCTGCTCTTGGAAGTTCCAGGAGTGGCCTAGTACTTCATGTCGGTGTGTGTGCTTGATCCTGGACCGGTAGACGGGCGCCGCAACAGCTCAGTGACTAGCACTGCTGGCTGTGCAGACACATGGATTTGGGCCTGTGTCTGTGGGAGTTTGCGCATTCTCCCTGTGGTTGCGTGGGTTTCCTCCGGGCGCTCCGGTTTCCTCCCACACCCCAAAGATGTGCTCATAGGCTAATCGGTTTTTACCAAATTGACACTATTTCTTCCCTGAATCTGACTGAGTAGGGTTCCATTCGTAGACATGCAGGGTAGAATAGGTGTAGGATGATGCGGCGGCGCGGGCTCATTGGGCCGAAGGGCCTGTTTCCTGTGCTGGGTTGTTCTTTGTTCTTTATGACTCTGTCTCATGTCAATCAACCTAATCAAACCCCAATCTGAAACTCCAGGGGAAAAGAAAAGAAAAAATACATTAGTTCAAATTAAAACAAACACTCCACTATCTAGGATTAATTATTCTCCTGCATTTTCAGCATGTGGGCTGCCTGGAACAAACAAACTGGCACCGTATAAACAGAACTGACTTCTAAACATCTCCTTCTCAAGAAACATGGTATAAATACATTTTTTAAAAGGCATCATCACACCATTTAAAAACTGCACACTGGCCCTAGCATTTGTTTCACTCTGTCCACCACCCTTAGCACAGCTTGCATTTACGACGCTTCACAGGGGCATTATCAAAAAGAATTTGTGATATTAGAATCAGCGATCAAAAGCTTTTTTAAAGGATTAAGTTTGAAGGGGCATCTGAAAAGAAGGAAGAGCAGCAGAGAGGACTTAGGGACCGAATTCTGGAACAAGGAGCCCAGGCAACTGAAGGCACGGTCATCAGTAATAGAGCGAAAGAATTCCAGTCTTCTCAGATTACACAGCTCCCACTGTTGCAATTTGCTTTTCCAGCAGCTACTGCCAATGGGTGGACTTAGTGTGTAGTCATCGGCCACAAGCCACATCTTTCCTTATCCCAGGATGTTCCTCTGGGAATTCAGGCAACACCTTCCTATAAGTGAAAAACTGCTGGTGTGCAGTTGGAGTTTGCATGGGTTATGGTTACCCCACTTTGTTGTGCTCCATCTTGTGTGCTGGACAGTACCATCTGTTTACAGACTATTTTGGGAAACTACAAACTGGAAGATTTGTTCTCTAACCCCTGATTATATTTGATATTTGCAATCTACACCCGGGCCTCAAAAAAGTAAGTAGGATGGGGCACAAACTGTGCCTCTGTGCTGCCTTTGGGTTGTGGAGGTGCAACCATCACTGAGGCTTAGCCACATGTCCAGGTCTGGCTTGGGTAGCAAGTATTTGCAAAGCTGATCCTTTGAACTGAAAGATTGCATTTCAGCACCATCCTGTCAAGCATGGTGAGAGGTGATCGATGGTCAAATTTCAAAATAACACTGTATCTCGGTATTTTATAATTTTAAATCTTTCAGGTACTAAATTGAGTGAATAGTTGAAGCTCAGGCCTTTTCCTAAAACATGTTTGTTTCAAAATGTCAGAAGTCCAACCTGGTGTGGTTTCTGAAAGACAAAGGGCTGGCTACCTTAATGATCTTGTCAGTGTGTGTGTTGGTACACTGTGTATGATATAACTGTGCTGTGCTTTCTCCAGCGAGCAGTGTTTCAGGGCCTATCGCAGGAAGCCCTGTCCGCTTGTATCCACTCATTGCTTGGGGCTGCCGATTTGATCATTAAAAACAAGGTTGGTGGAAATCTCGGAATTGTTCGCTGTTTATATTTACATTCTGTTTTCCTCACTCCTCTTGTTAACATTTCTCACTCAGCCCATCTCCTGAAGACTGGCCCCTTGTGTATCCATTATTGTGGCTGTTTGACCACAAGCTCCAGCAGTGCAAGCTGCTGAATGGTCAGTGGTCAGCAACTGGCCACACAAGGACACTGAAGCCAATTATCTCTCTCACCATCCAAGCTAACACTAGCCAGTTCTGAACAACTACACTGGGCCACTGCGAGGGAAGATGAATACATGCTTGACCTTTCTTTGTTTTAGCCATGATCTGGATTGTCATTTTATTTATTAATGATAAATTTCAGAAAACCATTTTTTTAAAAAGGATGGGAATTTAAAATAGGACCTTGCATCATCTCAAAAGTATTTTATAATCACCAAATGGGATGGCAGAGTAGTTAGCACTGCTGCCTCACAGTGCCAGGGCCCTGGGTTTGATTCCGGCCTCGGATGACTGTCTGTGTGGAGTTTGCACACTCTCCCGGTGTCTGTATGGGTTTCCTCCCACACTCGAGGAGTGTAGATTAGGTGCATTGGCCATGCTAAATTGCTCCTTTATATGCAAAGATAGGTAGGTTATATGGATTAGACATGGTAAAAGTGAGGGGTTGTGGGGATAGGTAGGAGGTTGGGCCTGGGTAAGTTGCTCTTTTGGGGAGTAAATGCAGATTCAATTGGCTGAATGGCCTCCTTCTGCACTGTGGAGATTCTTTAATTGTTCAACTGTGTGTTTTTGAAAAATTTATCTGATATTTGTGTGTTTCTTTATTGGTCTGCACCTTCCCAGTGTCAAAGTCTGATTGATGGGTAATCTGTGGCAAATCGGAAAAATATTTTCATAAAAGCCAATGACATTTTCAATTGTAAGATCTGCTTTTGTTATAGAAGATGCAGAAAAAGCACAAATTAATTGGTCAGTTTTTCTAGAGGAGTTGTGAAGAAAAGCATTGATTCCTTCTCTGTATTTTTGTTTCAGACTCAGACGGATGGACAGCTCTTCCTTATTAAGCACCTCTTGATCCTTCGGGAACAGATTGCTCCTTTCCACACTGACTTTGCCATTAAGGAAATTTCCCTGGACCTAAAAAAGACTAGAGGTACTGCTTGGTGCTCACTGGTACAGCTGGGTAGCTGAATCCTACCCATCTTTAACAGTTCAGCCCAGCTCCAGTTTGCTCTATGTTCACTTGCAATGATTTGCATGCTTTTAGCTCCTGTCATTTCTTTCACTAACTACTTCTTTATGCTGTGTTACTCTATACGTCTTTAATGCAGTCTTAAGACAGCCCTGAATGAACTGATTAACTCTTTTCTAAATGTACTAACTCTTGTATTATGTGGACAGCTGCCAGAGACTGATCTTCAATTTAAAAATAAACTTGAGTTCAGAAGAAGTTAAGTCTCTGAATTATACCTAATGCTGTTGTAAGTAACAGTTATTGTTCCATATAGCCCTGCATCTCCACAATATTGATCTGAGAGCATGGGTTGCTTATAACTGACTGACCGTGACTGTAGTTACTTAGAGAGAAAATGTCTATCACTTCAAATACTTTTCATATGTTGCTGTTGTGTAGATGTGCCATTAGGGGGTGACAAAGCCATTCATTTAAAAGCTGAACATGAACACTGCTATGCAATGCTTGAATTTCTTGCACTCTGTGGCCCTTTCTTGCTTGGCTCCCCCATTCATTCTGATGGAGTATCCTTGTACAGTGTTATCATCAGTAAGACCTTTTAAAATATCAACTTAAAACAAAGAGAGAAGCTTTGTTCCTCCATGTCAAGGTGAAATTACAGTGGAAATGTATAAGACTGGCAAAGAATATTGAAATATTCCAGTGAATGAAGCATTGACAGGAGTCACCAGTTAGAACGTTGCAATGTTCGAGTGAATGCAGCATTAACACAGCTCATTGGTTCAAATGTTGCAGTGTTCCAGTGCGTGATACATTGACAGGGGCCATTGGTTCAAATGTTACAGTGTTCCAGTGCATGATGCGTTGACAGGCGCCACTAGTTAGAACATTGCAGTGTTCCAGTGGGTGACAGAGGTCACTGGTTCAAACATTGCAGTGTTCGAGTACATGAAGCACTGACCGGCAGAACCCCAGCTTTGAATTCAACATCCAACCAAAGAAGTGTCTTGCTCTCAGTGCCCGAAACATTAATCACCCAGGTAGCAGCGGCTTTGGAGGCAAGAGAATAGGGAAATTATGAAATAATGTTTTCCTGTCTCTCAGCAATCTTGTTAGGAGCAGAATCTGACCCACATCAGCAGTTAGCCAATTATAAGTAAATAAGTGCCTACCTGCAGTCAAATCGGCTGCATTGTTGAGATCTTCCTGACAGCAGGGGACAGGCTCAATGCTGGGCCAGGTAAAGCACTGCTGGTGCCAGGAGGTGGCCTCCCAGCACTAGGCCTAATTCCCATCATCCCCCAACTCCAAACTTCAGAGATGAGAAGACTATATCTGTGGCTGCAGTCCACCTGACAGATGGATTCCTCACGGTTTACTTATGTGGTGGCCCATCTGTATTGGCAATGTCCAGCTGCCCTGGTGGAGCTGCCAGGTGTCCACTGCCTCAGGCACTCTGATCAACCCCCCTGCCTGCAATGCTTGATGTTTATTGGTCGCCTTTGTTTAAATAGTGCGAGCAGGCAGATCTCCGAAACCTTCACGATCAGGACTTGGACATGGTCCCATGTCTCGTTTAAAAACAGATAATAAGATTTACCCAGCCTGACCAATCCCTTTCTATACGAACCTCTTGCACAGCAAGTGGGGTGAATTTTGGAGTTCTTAACAGTGCCCAAAGTTTGGAGCAAATGACATGCCTGGGAGCAGCAATTCAGATCATTTGTTTAATTTTTCTCTGGGCAAGCTTTCCAACAAAGATAATCCGCCAGAGGATTTGCAATGCTGCTAAAGCAGTCCTAAAGCCAGTTCAGTTGTCTTCTTAGGCAGTCCCTCAGAATCAAGGGAACACTACAAATGTGTTCTTGGGTGAGTGAGGAGTCCAATGCGTGCCTTATGGTCTCTGTCACAGGTGGTTGGAGGAATGGGTGGGGTGAGGTGCCCGGGCTGCACTGTTTGGCTGCCATTTTGATGATGGCTCTTTACTGCTTGACGATAAAACTGAACTAGACTATAAATGCAGTGGTTCTACTGGGCTGGCATATTTACAAATGGACAAAGCTACTTTTGAAAGTAGTCACATAATCTTCTAACCTGCAGTTGCATGTCGAGTGAAGCTATGCTGTTAACTATAGCCTTGCAAGAATATTAATCCTGTTTTGTCTATGATCTGTTTCTTCTCAGCTCTCTACTAACTGTGTGTTAGCCTTTGTAGTGGATAACAATGTCTGCATTGCACTTGAACATTGATAAGCTCCTTGTTTTACATTGTGTGGTTTCTAGTTGAGACACAGGTGAAAGGGGAATATGTCCTTCTGGTATTGTATGCTGACTGACTCATGGCTTTGCTCTGATGTTTTATGTGCTGTTAGCACACGGGCAAAACTATGAACCAGCCAGCACGTGAGGCAATGAGCTGCTGGCGGTAAGTAATCAAAACTCCATGACCCCTTAAAATTGAAGAAGAATGCAATAAATAACCTTGAAGCCGAGGCAAATATTTCTTTTTAAGGAAACTTTTTAGTTAAGAACATCACTGCGAATATTTCATTGTTGAACGTCCATGTTAACTCTATCTCAATCTCAAGGCCAAAGCTGCAAACGTTTGGAAGGGGGCCAGAATATTGATAAAATTCAGATTAAATCTGATTGGATTGTCAGAGTTCCCTCTAAAGGAGAGGGATCATAAAAGTCAGTTTCTGCCAAATAAACGACTGTTGACTCTCCTCTGATACTGAGCTCACAAAGGCCTGTTGTGCACCAAGAACCCATGTGCTCTAGAGTTACAGAAACTCCTGTTAATCTCACATCAGCTATCACCCATAAAGTTTTGGTCTGCCCCATGCTTACTGGGGGTTTGGCTGCTGATAATGTCTCTGTCTCACACCTATGGAACACTGTGCTTGACCAGTTGGGCGAATCATCTGTGTGACTGTGGGTGTGTGAAATCCTACATCAAGATCTGAAACCACTCAGTTCTACCCCATTACTGTGAGCTCCCAGCTGAAGTAATGTCCACTCTTTTGACGATCCCATGTTGCTATGATCAGCTTCTTCAGGACCACAAAGGCTCATCACTCACACCTTTTACTCCCCTCACAACAACTGCATTCTGATCACCTGCACTTCTTTCAAAGGCTTGTTCGTTTTAATACTACACAATTTCTCCATATCTTGGCATTGATTTTCGCTTTTGTCTTTAAATCGGTGAATCTTTAGTCCTACTTGATGTGTTAATATTCTTGTTACTGATGCTGGAAGTGTCTTCACAAGCCTTCATTTATTGTTTTTTGTGAGAACACTTTTTTCCCCTCAGCAGCTGTTACCTTTGTCAAAAGCTCAAATCTTGACTTAATTCGATGGGTGAAGGGCCTCTTCAATACTGTATGACATTTGACTTCTGTCTGTCAAGCTGGATTACTGTAACAGCATTTTGCACATCTGGACAGGTTACAAGAAATAAAATCCTTGTCTATATAATCCTGTTCTCATCTCATTGTTTCAGAGTCATTGTCTGTACTTTCACTTGCGCATCTCCCTCCTCAAGATCATCTTGTCTTCCTCTATTTCATCAATACTGCTCTCCTCCTCCCGTTCCATTGAAAATATTGTGTTAATCACCCAGTCCCCTTAGTCGAACAATCGTTCCACAGGAGCCTCGAAACTCCGGGATCTTTACTGTCTTTCGTCTGGACTTCAGTTTTTAAAAAAAAATCAGAGGTTTCTTAGGAAAATTTAATCCCTGGGACAATAACTGTCCTTCAGGCTCAGAAATACTTAATATTTAAAAGCTGATGGATCATTGATGACATGAGTACATAAGCAGAGATCAAAAAATTATTCTTTGCTACTTGCTATCTTTGAGTACTTCTGACAGAAATATTAAAATTTGTGGGTTCATGGAGTTAAGTGTTAAATTCTTGGTGATGTGAAACTGCTGATGGTTCCAGATGATGAGAGCAAGTTTAATACCTTTTCAATTCTAAACCTGAGGAAACACTTTCTTATCTGTAAGGGGTTGCTGCTGTTCTCTGGCAGAAATCAGTATGAGAGGTTTTAGAGGTTGCTTTTGCTGTGCCTTATTGGCTCCAACCTTTGCACTTCTGTAACAAGACTGTAAGACATCTCAAAGCTATTAAAGGCGTACTTTTGTAATGTAGAAAAATGACAACCACATTCAACAGACTGCAATGTGATAAGTCACGTTTTGTTTTGAGTGTTGATTGTTGGCTGGAACGCTGGGGCGAAAACTCCCCTCCCTCTTTGAATAATGGCATTGGATGCCCCAACTGAGAAGGTAGACAGGGCTTCAGTACCAGGAATGTTGTACCAGGAAATGCACCTGCGACAGTGCAGCACTCCCTCGATTCTGCACAGAAGTATCAGTGGAGATTATATGCTTGAGTTACTGGATCCATAATTGTCCAGAGTGCTACTGATTGATTGAGATTTGATATAAACGGGGCGGATTTCAATTCCTGTCTTCATTGACGTGATTTTCTTATCGGTGGATTGCCATTGAACTTGCAGAACTCAGATGAAGGGAGTCTAGCGAGATGAGCCCATCCTTTTGGAAGGTTACCTCTTATTAAATTTTAAGGATGAGTTTAATGTTTGGAAACATTGGGCTAATTGTCTATTGGAGCCACTTGGCTAGCAGACAGACTAACATTAAGTGCAGATTAGCGGGAGTGGTTTAAATAGAGAGAGGATATTTAATATATTGACTTTGTGGGGTTTTCATCAGTATTTTAATCTGCAAACCTATTCTTAAGGGTGCGGATTTTCCTTTTGCAGCTTTGCAGCAGTTGAGTGGAGGTTGGCAAGTCTGTATGATGGACAAGGATCAGATCACATCATTGACTTGTTACTGAAGCATTACACATGTTTCAAAATGCCTTGCCTTCATGATGCATCTCCTTGTTCTCGTGTTGAGATCCTTTTTAAGGGCACATTTCCACCTGAACGCTTAGTGTTAGGTCAAAGCTGTTTCAGTGCCAAGGTGTGAACTGAATTCCAGAATGAAGTGGAGCAAGATTCCCTGTCCAGGAAACCTGATGACAACTGGGCCTCTGATTCCCAGTCTAGATTGGATTTGTTTTCTCAGGAGCTGTGTAAATACATTTAAAAATGGTGTTAAACAGTTCAATTGTACTGTTAAAGCTTTCTCTGTGAAGTTTAGCCCATATGAATCACTCAAGATATGTTTTGGCATGTAGTTGATATAATCTGAATATTCCCAAATGCTTTGTCTTCCAGTCTGTGTTCAAACATGTGTACTTTCCCCAGCTAGTCCTACTTTTTCAAATGGAGACAAAATGGAAAATTTCTCTCTTACAATTGAAAAATCATGTGCAAGCTGCAGCAGTACTGTTGGATCCAGAAAAATGATGGATTTTCTACCTACACCTCCTGCTGCCCTCCCCGTGAACTTCGTTTCATGTGACTTTCCTTCCTAGGAGTACTGCATGTACAGCTGGTCACCAAATTCTAAAAACCACCTAGAGGAAGGTGAAAAAGTAAAGATTTACAAGGATGATATCGCAATTGAGAGCTTATGACCATCAGGAAAGATTGAACAGGCTGGAGCCCTTTACTCCATAACAAAAAAAGGCTTGAGGGGTGAATCGAAAGAGAACTTTGGTGATTTGGTGCGGTAGACATAGAGAAGATGTTTTCACTTGAGGGAAGATTCAAACTTGGGACTATTAATATAAAAAGTCACAAATAAATCCCAAAAGGAATTTAGCATAAAACTTTTTACTCAGTGATGAGAACGTGGAAATCACTAATTTAAAATTAGTTGAGGTGTACAGCTCGATGAATTTAACGGTTGACTGAATAACCATGAGAAAGAAATTGAACATTTCCTCATAAAATCCAGTGGGACTCATGTGAAACATGTGCACCAGCATGGAGCAGTTGGGCTGAATAGCCTGTTTCTGTGTAATTTCCCTGTACGTTGATCATGGTAGCTTTGTTGATCAGGCAATTGAACGGCCTTCACATTAATATTAATGCAGGGAGGTCTTGTGGCACATTGCGTTGTGCACCTACCTCTGAAACCAGAGCTCAAGTCCGAGTCCCACCTCAGGACTTGATGGCCATAGAAATATCTTCGTAATGTGGCCAAACAGGTTGATTGTCAATCTGTAAACCCTTTCAACACATGTCACTGGGAACATGAGAGATTCCTGGATAGTTATATGATGCAAAGAATCCTTTACTTTGATTACCTGTGTCTGGCTTCAGACTACAATTTGAATGGAAAAATGCATATTGGTGCAGCAACTTGGGACTCCCCAAGTGAATTGTAACACACCGCTACCAAATTTTGGTGTTCGTTTTAATCTAAATTGTTCTGTATTCTTTGCCAAATGCATTTACTTCATAATCCTGCAAAATCCAAGCCAGTCTTCCCACATGATGGCAGCTATAATTTAAAATGGGACAACACATCTCCCAATAAGAAGTCAACATATATAATTTTAATATAGATAATATTAAACATATAATACATTTTAATATAAAAACCGATACCTATTGGACCCCCTTCTTCCTCCTCTCATCAGGACTGTAATATTTCCAGTTTTCCTGCTTGCACCCCAAATATTATGTTTTTTTTCTTTACAGATGTTGAACAGTTTGCTGCGTACTCTGGATAAAAGCAAATTACTGCAAATGCTGGGATCTGAAATCAGGAGAGAAAATGCTGGAGAATCTCAGCAGGTCTAGCAGCATCTGTAAAGAGAAAAAAGAGCTGATGTTGAGTCCAGATGACCCTTTGTCAGAGCTCGTCTGGAGCATCTGGACTCAACGTCAGCCCTTTTCTCTCCTTATGGATGCTGCCAGAGCTGCTGAGATTCTCCAGCATTTGCTCTTTTGGTTGCTGTGTACTTTCGTGGTTTTTGTTGTCAGCACAGCTTTGGGGTGCCTTTTCTTTTTGTTTACCAGGTGACTTTAGGCCTGCCCTGAATTCATGGGGGTGCTGGAGTTATATAGACCGTGCTATATTGCTGCAGTTTGATCGTTGATGTTCTACCTATAGTGTAATTCTGATCACACTGTTTAATGCTTCCAATGTCTGATTGACTCCACCTCACACAGACTCTGCTTGAGAAATGGCGGGTACGCAGTTAGTGATTTTTACCACCCATTAGAGTGGGTGGGCTGTCTGCTGCTGATATGCCCTTTACTGTCAGGGATTTCTGTTGGGAACGTGAAAGCAAAACATTGTAATTATCTGTGAGGAACAAGCTCCAGCAGAGAATGAATTTACATTCACTTCTGGCCATTCAGATATAATGCATCCCCTTTTAGACCAAGTTCAGTGTGATTGTTGTTCTGTATGACTAGTTGATATGATGTTTGACATTTGAATTTTTTCTATTACAGAAGCAGCATTTAAAATGCTGAACCCTAGATCTGTCCCCAGGCTCTTCCGGCTCAGCAGCAACAATTCCATTCTTGAATTCCTGCTTGAGGTACGGCTCCAAGTGTGTTCAGTCTTCTTGCGAGCCCTCCGTGAAAGTGGGGAGGATTGAGTGTATAGTTGTGGAATATACTTAATTCAGCAACATAACACAGAAAAAGGGAGCAGGAATAGACCTTCTACCCCTGGCTGAACTTGATCAGTCATTCAATAAGATTGTGGCCTTGACTACACTTCCCTGCTTGCTCCCCAAAACCATTGACTCACTTGTAGATCAAAAATCTCCAGAACTGTGGAACCATGAGTTCCACATTGTGGGAAGTGTTCTTCCGAGTTCTCAGCCTGGTGTCTCTACACAATATAATGGACAGTAACAGTGATGGATAAGCCATGCAGGCGCACGTGGATTATTGTAATGTTCAGTTCAAGCAGTGTTTTTTAAAAAGTTCATTTTACAGGATATAAGTGTCGCTGGATAGGCCAGCATTTATTGCCCATCCTAATTGCCCTTGAGAAGGTGGTAGTGAGCTGCCTTCTTGAATCGCTGCAGCCCATGAAGTGTAGGTATACTCACAATGCTGTTGGGGAGGGAGTTCCAGATACAGTGAAGGAATGGTGATATATTTCCAAATCAGGATGGTGAGTGACTTGGAGAGGAAACCTCCAACTGATGGTGTTCCCATCTGTCTGCTGATCTCATTATTTGAGACAGGTTGAGGGTTTGGAACGTGCTGTCTATGAAATCATGGTGAGTTCCTGCAGTGCATTCCTGTAAATGTACACATGGTTGCCATTGTTCACCAATGGTGAATGAAGTGTCAATCACTGCTTGTCCTTGATGCTGTTGAGCTTTTTGAATGTTGTTGGAGCTGCACTCATCCAGGCAAGTGAAGAGTATTGCATTACACCCCTGACTGTGCATTGTAAATTGTGGACCGTCTTTGGGGAGTTAGGAGCTGAGTTATTCACCACAGGATTCCCAGCTTCTGACCTGTTTTTGTAATCACAGCATTTATATGGCTAGTCTAATTCAAGTTCTGGTCAGTGATAACCCCAGGATGTTCATGATGGGACATTCAGCAGTGGTATCCCATTGAATGTCAAGGGGCGTTGATTCGATTCTTTCTTAGAACAAAGAAAATTACATCACAGGAACAGGCCCTTCAGCCCTGCAAGCTGGACCAACGATGCTACCCGACTGAACTAAAACCCTTCCGGGGACTATATCCCTCCATTCCCATCCTATTCATGTATTTGTCAAGATGCCCCTTAAATGTCACTATTGTATCTGCTTTCACTACCTCCCATGGCAGTGAGTTCCAAGCACTCACCAGCCTCTGTGTAAAAAGCTTGCCTCGTACATCTCCTTTAAACCTTGCACCTTAAATCTTTGCCCCCTAGTAATTGACTCTTCCACCCTGGGGAAAAATCTTCCGACTTATGCCCCTCATAATCTTGTAGACTTCTATCAGGTTGCCCTTCAACCTCCGTCATTCCAGTGAGAACAAACCAAGTTTCTCCAACCTCTCCTCATAGCTAATGTCAATGACCAGGCAACATCCTGATAAGTCTTTTCTGTACCCTCTCCAAAGCTTCCACATCCTTCTGAGTTTAAAAATTGGCAAGTCCTCAATTCTGGTCACACTACCAGTGTCCCGGCTGATGAAGGCAAGCATGCTGTATGCCTTCTTGACTACTTTCTCCACCTGCGTTGCCACTTTGTGACCTGTGTATCTGTACATCCAGATCCCTCTGCCTATTAATATCCTTAAGGGTTCTGCCATTTACTGTATATTTCCAATCTGTATTAGGTCTTCCAAAATGCATTACCTCACATTTGTCCGGATTAAACTCCATCTGGCATCTCTCCATCCAAATCTCCAACCGATCTATATCTTGCTGTGTCCTTAGATGGTCCTCATCGCTATCTGCAAACTTACTAATCAAACCAATTAAATTTTCCTGCAAATCATTTATATATATATATTACAAACAGCAAAGGTCCCAGCACTGATCCCTAAGGAACGTCACTTGTCACAGGCCCTCCATTCTGAAACACACCCTTCCACTGCTACCCTCTGTCTTCTATGACTGAACCAGTTCTATATCCACCTGCCAGCTCACCTCTGATCCCATGCGACTTCACCTTCTGCACCAATCTGCCATGAGGGACCTTGTCAAAGGCCTTACTGATGTCCATGTAACAACATCCACTGCCTTACTCTCACCGATCATGTTCGTCACTTCCTTGAAAAACTCGATCAAGTTAGTGAGGCACAGCCTCCCCTTCACAAAACCATTTTGCCTCTTGCTAATACATCCATTTATTTCCAAATGGGAGTAAGTCTTGTCTCGAAGAATCCTCTCCATTAATTACCCTATCATTGACATAAGACTCACCGACCTATAATTACCTGGATTATTCTTGCTACCCCTCTTAAACAAAGGAACAACATTGGCTATTTTCCAATCCTCTGGGACCTTCCCTCCCAGTGAGGATATAAAAATTTCTTTCAAGGCACCAGCAAGTTCCTCCCTTGCCTCTCTCAGTATTTTGGGGTATATCCCATTAGGCCCTGGGGACTTGTTTACCTTATTGTTTCTCAAGAACTCCAATACCACCTCCTTTTTGATCTCAACATGACTCAAACTATCTGTACACCCTTTCCCAGACCCATCATCCACCTAGTCCTTTTCGTTAGTGAAAACTGACACCCAGCACTCGTTTAATACCTTGCCCATTTCCTCTGGTTCCATGCATAGATTCCCTCCCTTGTCCTCGAGTGGGCCAACCTTCTACTGGCTATCTTCATGCTCTTTTTATGTATAAAAAGGCATGGGATTTTCCTTAATCCTGCTGGCCAATGACTTTTTGTGACCCCTTTTAGCCCTCCTTACTCCTTGCTTAAGTTTCTTTCTGCTTTCCTTGTATTCCACACTTGTTTCTTGTGTTCCCAGCCTCTTAGCCTTGACAAATGCTTCCTTTTTCTCTTTGACTAGGCTCACAATACCTCTCGCTATCCAAGGCTCCCAAAACTTGCAATACTTATCCTTCACATTACAGGAATGTGCTGGTCCTGAATCCCTATCGACTTACACTTGAAAGCCTCCCACGTGCCAGATGTTGATTTGTCCTCAAACATCTGACCCCAATCTACACTCTTCAGTCCCTGCTTAATATTGTTGTAATAAGGCTTCCCCCCAATTTAGCATCTTAACTTGAAGACTACACTTGTCTTTATCCATCGGTACCTTAAAGCTTACTGAATTGTGGTCACTGTTCCCGAACTGCTCCCCTACTGAAACATTGACCACCTGGCTGGGCTCATTCCCCAATACCAGGTCCAGTACGACCCCTTCGCTAGTTGGACTATCTACATACTGTTTCAAGAAGCCCTCCTGGAGCTTCTTAAAAACTCTGCCTCATCCATGCCCCGAGCACTAAGTGAGTCCCAGTCAATATAGGGGAAGTTTAAAATCTCCCACCACAAAAGCTGTTACTTTTACACATTGCCAGAATCTGCCTACATATCTGTTCCTTTATCTCCTGCTGGCTGTAGGGGGCCCTATAGTAAACCCTCAATATTGTGACTCCACCTTTCCAGTTCCTGAGCTCAACTCATATTATCTCGCTGTTTGGGTCCTCTGAGATGTGCTCCCGCAGTACAGCTGTGATATTCTCCTTAACCAATACTGCAACTCCCCCACCCCTTTTACATCCCCCTCTATCCCGCTTGAAATATCAGTATTCTGTTGGAGATGTTCATTGCCTGACATTTGTATGGTACAAATATTACTTGCCACTTATCAGCCCAAATACAACTCTGGTTCTTTGTAAATTTTGACTTGAAATTTATGTAAGTATTTGAATAATAGTTATTCTTTGCTGTGTGAAATGATTAACTCCTCTTGTCTCTGTTTAGGGGTCTCCAGAGATCAAGGAACATTATATAGATTCAAAGAAGGAAGTAGACCGTAATTTGAAGTCTGCTTGTGAAAAGTTCATTCAGCACCAAACCAAACTTTTTGTGGGGCACCTGGAAGAGTTTATGACCAAAGTAAGGAAGTTGCAGCTTTTTCTTGTGACTTGGTATTTGTAACGCTGGGCAATGTGTGCTGGTACTGCTGACTGGGATCTTCATTCTTTCACCTATGGGATTAAGCCGAATGTTCAGTATTGGGCTGACCAGTTAGAAAATAAGATTGAAATTTAGCAGTCTGCCAAGGCCTTGGTCACTGATAAAAATAATTTTGTGTTGTACCAAACCTATATAAGTATTTTTTCCTATATTGGATTACTGTTAATTACATAAGTGTAGCTGCACTGATATTTAATTCTCATGTCATATTAGACTTTACAGACCCACTTGTTGCCTATTTGAATGGAATTGGTAACTAGATTAGTTTCTTTGTTCTGTTTTTAGCTGTTGGCTGGAGCTTGTTCCATGTTGGAGCATTGTTCCTTCCAGTTCAAAATAACATCAGTTTGTGCATTAGAATTTGGGGCATGTTGTGTAATGGCCATTGTACATTTTTAGGATGTGAGAGAACCTGACCTTTCTTGTCCGTCCTTAGTTGCCCAACAATAACAGTTCAATACATCTGAGTGCTCAGGTGTTTGAGGCAACCACTGTGTGGAACTGTGGTCCCATAGCATAGGCCAATCCAGGTAACGACAACAGGGCCCCTTCCTTAAAAATCAGCTGGGCTTTTCCAACAAATCTGAGAACTTAATGGCCTTTTTTTTTTACCAACAGCAACTTCTTATTTCCAGAAGTTTTTTTTTAGAAGGCGTTTGACAAGGTTCCTCACAAGAGGTTATTACAGAAGGTCAGGGGGCATGGAGTTGGGGGTAGGGTATTAGCGTGGACAGAGGATTGGCTGTCAAATAGGAGGCAGAGAGTGGGGGTCAGTGGGTGCTATTCGGATTGGCGGTTGGTGACTAGTGGAGTGCCCCAGGGGTCGGTGCTGGGGCCTCAGCTATTCACCATTTATATAGATGATCTGGAGGAGGGAACCGAGTGTATGGTGTCGAAATTTGCTGATGACACCAAGATTAGTGGTACGGCAAATTGTGCGGAGCGTGTGGAGAGTCTGCAGAAGGATCTAGATAGGCTGGGCGAATGGGCCAGGAACTGGCAAATGGAATTTAATGTTGGCAAATGTGAGGTTGTCCACTTTGGTAGGAATAATGGTAGGAAGGACTATTACTTACGTGGCGAAAAACTGCAGCATGCAACGGTGCAGAGGGACCTCGGGGTCCTTGTGCATGAGTCGCAAAAACCCAGCCTGCAGGTGCAGCAGGTGGTCAGGAAGGCGAATGGGATGCTGGCCTTCATGGCGAGGGGGATTGAATATAAAAGTAGGGAGGTCTTGCTGCAGCTGTATAGGGCATTGGTGAGGCCGCAGCTGGAGTACTGTGTGCAGTTTTGGTCGCCGCACTTAAGCAAGGATATTTTGGCCTTGGAGGGAGTGCAGAGGTGGTTTACTAGGCTGATTCCGGAGTTGAGGGGGTTGAACTATGAGGAGAGGCTGAATAAACTAGGCTTGTACTCGTTAGAGTTTAGAAGAATGAGGGGAGATCTCATTGAGACGTATAAGATGATGAATGGGATGGATAGGATAGAGGTGGAGAGACTCTTCCCACTCAGAAAGGACAGTAGGACTAGAGGGCACAGCCTCAAGATAAAGGGGGGGGCGGTTTAGAACGGAGTTGAGGAGGAACTTCTTCAGTCAAAGGGTGGTGAATATCTGGAATTCTCTGCCCGTTGAAGTGGTGGAGGCTGCCTCACTCAATGTTTTTAAGATGCGGGTTGATAGGTTTTTGATAGGCAAGGGGATTAAAGGTTATGGGGAGAGGGCGGGAATGTGGAACTGAGCCACGACAGAGCAGCCATGATCTTCTTGAATGGCAGGGCAGGCTCGAGGGGCTAGATGGCCTACTCCTGCTCCTATTTCTTATGTTCTTATGTTCTTATTTCTTATGTTCTTATTTCTTATGTTCTTATTTCTTATGTTCTTATTTCTTATGTTCTTATTTCTTATGTTCTTATTTCTTATGTTCTTATTTCTTATGTTCTTATAACTGAATTCAAACTCTCAAACTACCGTGGTGGGATTTGAACTCAGATTCTATAAATTCTTAGTCTGCACCTCTGGGTTAGTAGTCCAATAAAGTGACCACTACATCACCAAACTCAATTATTGTAAGCAGCTTAACTTGTTTACAGATGTAATTCAGCACCAGTTACATTCTTGAGAAATATTTTAGAAGAAAATGAGGATAGTAATTTATTCAGATCTGTCTATAAATTTGTAGCATCCTCCTCTAATCTTCAATAATGAACTAAATTTCTGTTTTATAGGTTTCGGCATTAAAAACCATGGGTCATCAGGGAGGACCCAAATATAGTTTAGCACAGCAGCCGTGGGCACAACCAGGTGCGTATGGTTCTTTTCTGTTTGAAATGTGTTTTACTTCAGTTCTGTTTCAAATTTATTTCTGTTCAAGGTGTTTTTTAAAAATTATATTTTAACCAATATTACTGTATCCTGATGAGACAAACTTTTCCCATGGTAAGAGGTAACTTCTCTTATCAAAAGGGAACTTGATATGACTGCAAGATACGCAACTGTGAAGAGCTGGGATTCTGTCACCATTCTGAGGAAAGAAGCATTTCCCACTTTTCTTTCTTGTCAACACCCATATTTTCTGATGACTATAGTCAGTTAGTTCAATCTCATTGCACCATCAACTATGATAGAGGAACTTACATTGTGCAGTGCCTTATTAAGTCCTTAGTTAATCCCAAAATGTTTCCCAATGGTTTACTCCAGAAGTTCAGCCACTGTCTATGTTAATTTTCACTCAGCATTGCCCCTCTATCAGCAAATATAAGAGATGATTGATCAGTCTGTTTTCAGTTGAGAGAAGCGAATCAGGCAGGACACTGGGGGAATTCTGTTTGGAACGGGATCTGACAGTACAGCTCCCTTGCTACTGTACTGCTGTCATCATCATAGGTTATGTGTTCAAGTTCTGGAAGTGGGGCTTGAAGAGGCTTCTGCTCCCTGAGCTAAGGTTGACCAGTGCTGCCTGAATGGGGCCAGATTGGGATTTGTGTAGTGTTCGTGGACATGGTGCATTTCTGTAAAAGATAAAAGTGCAAAAGCCAGTCTGAAGGAGTTTGCCAATTGGCTGCCTCACCACGTATGAGTGCAAGATTTTGTGTTCACAGTGGAAATATTAAAACAATGAATTTTTTCTCTAAATTGTCAGCAAAAATCAATGATGTTGTGGCTTCCACATACAAAACAGTCAAAGTTCAACTGCCCATAACCTTGAGAAGTCTAACCTTGTACTTGTCCAACAAGGACACAGAATTCATCTTGTTCAAACCTGTACGGGTAAGTCATTATCTTTTCTATCAAGTCCTATGATGTACACTGAACCACACCACTTCAACTGCAAACAAGATCATTGGTCTATACCCACTCTCTGCTGAGTCAATTGATCTCTGGGTGAAGGGGCAGCCCAGTTAGTTGTCCTCAGTGCCTGTGGATTAGGGAGAAGCAAAACTGAGTCAAAGTGTGCAAAAGAAAAATCACTCGTTTCTGACTACCAGTGATCCAAGTGTAATGATGGAAGTGACTTAGCTTAATGACCTTCCAATGAATAACGTGATTTCTTTAAAATCCATATTATAAAAAAATCTTTAGCTGGCTATACTCCGTCTCTTCCGGTGCACCTGATGTCAGATGTTTGAAGTGATTTGAAGTTGGGATAGGGCCGTGTTACAGTTTGAAACTTTGCTTTGCCCAAATTCTGATGAGAGTGGGGAGGGGTACATTTACCCTTCTTGCAGTTATGTTATGTTATTCTGTGTTAGACTTGGTCTGATAACACTTAAGTGCCTTGGGGCAGTTCACTGTTAAAGACATGATATAGATACAAGTTGTTAAAGGTAGATTCAGTCAGGCAAGTTGTCAGTCAAAGTGCTCCCTCCAGATTCCTCAGTCTCTTCTTGAACTGAGCCCACTACCATGTGAATGAAATGAAACAGCTCAAATTTAAGGTGTTAGAAGCAATCTATTGACAATGTCAAAAAGGTTTGTGGGCACAAACTCCTCTTTGTTCACTGATCACCATTATAACCTGTCTGGTTCTAGGCTGCTGCTGCCTTACAATTGGGAAAGTTGAATTATAATTTTACAGAAAAATTACAAAAAATAATTCTCAATCAAAAGATTTGATTTTACTGCATGCTATCAAACAATTGACGGGAGCTTTGCTTTAATATGGGGCCCAGGTATTTGCGCAGTTGCTTTTTTTTTCAATGCAGTGAGTCCCAATTAACCTTGATACTGGCACATACCCAGCTGATACTCAATGATTTCCTGCGATCGCTCTTCTATTCTTGAAGAGTATATTTTTCTCCTTTTAGAGTAACATCCAACAGACATTCCAGAAACTGCATGGAGTATTACAGGAAGATTTCAGTGGCGAAGACCTGCAGATTATAGCTTGCCCCTCCATGGACCAGGTAAGAACTAACTAGGTACAATGTGAAGGATAATCAGGTTTGTGCACTATTTCCCAGGATGAGGTTGATGACTTTCCCTGGAGTTCTAAACAGGATTATGGTGTATTTTCATTTTCCATGCTCTGGGCACAGAGACTAAATACATAATTTAATTCTATCATTAGTAAACTTATTCATTTGGAGGACAGTGCCAGTTATTGTCAAATCAAGTCTCCCTGGGTTGTTGCTGTAAGTATTTGTTATGGAGCTGTTTTATTTCTGTGGTTCAGTCGTGGGAATTGTGCTAGCTAATGTCCAGTTGCATTGCTCACGGCTAATCTCTGCTTTGTAACGATGGCAAAGTTAATACTTTGTAATGCACAATGTACTCTCTGGCAACTAATAATTACTGGTAGCTTTAAAGCAGTGCTGACACATATTTACATTCCTTTAAAGTATTTATCTTGATGCTTCTCTGAAAGATACTAAATTGCTAGTAAAGTGGTTGGGTTTTGTACCCAGCCGTCATTTAACCCTCCACAAACTAATCCGTACCCCTTGTGATGTTATAAACACCTATAACATGTGGAATTTGGACTCGAGTGGATCCTTCTGGGAGACGTTTTAATGCAGATCATATACAGAAGGTATTTCCCAAAGAAACCAAATAGCTTTGTATAATTCTCCCCATTTCCTTAATCGCTACATGAGAGCTGTGTTGGCTTGAGATAAACCTTTTCACACTATGTATATTTAATTTGTTTCTAAGATTTCTTTTGAAATACAATTACATTGAAGGTATAGCACAGAAAAAGGATTTGTGCTTCATGTGATACATTTTTATAAGTAATTAACATGAAAGTGGCTTGTATTGAGGTGTCCACCCCCCCCCCCCCCCCAAACTAAACTAAATGGATTTGGGGGCGGGGGGGGGGGGGGGGGGGGGGGGGGCGGGGCGGTGGGGAAATCTGGCATTTGATTTGAAGATTATTCTTCCAGTGAATTGTAACACCCAGTCAAAGCTTTTGACTCTTAAAACCATACTTTCCTTGAGTGTATAAGCAATCTGTATCTTAATTCAAAAGCTCCTGACTGCCTTGTTAAATGGGATGTGACCTCTCCAGAATCTTGTTGACTTTTTTCTGGTTCGGAGAGTTGCAAGAGTGATCTGAATTGTAGGCAGCCAAATCTGGAGAGGTCACTTGGGGCAGGAAATACAGTTCTCTTAAAATCAAGGTGATAAATAATTGGACTGCTTTCCTCCTTAATTCAGTGCAGCTTGAACCAGGAATGGGGCAGAAACTTGCAGATCCCTTTCAAAAAGGCCCTAACTTTATCTCATCTGTTTTCTTCCAGATAAACCTGTTATTGTCTGCTTCCAATTAGAATCACTGTCACACAGTGGAGAAAAAACCTGGACACGTCTGACATTTAAAACCGGACACAAACTTGGCTAGAAAAAAGGACTGAGCGATTTGAAAGGCATTTGGAGTGAAATTCTTGGCTAAAGGGAGTTTCAGTGAATGCTGACTCTAACATGTAGCCACTGCAGAACACTATTTGATGAAGAATTTGACATGACACCCTTTACCTGTTCATCACCTCAAAGCTATAGTCCGGTCTTAAACTGTTAGCTGTTCACAATTTCAGGTAAAAGATGAGCTGACCTTTTGTCAGTTATTTAATGTCTGATCTGCCTACCAAAGACATTGCTTCATTACTGAAGAAGCTGGGATTACCTGAAGTAGTTGATCATTTCACATCAGCCAGAGAGATTTTTTTGATTGTGTATATGTATTTAATATTTGGTATGAGAATGTACATTAAACTGAGGAAATGTGATTGAAATTGGTACAGAAATGGTAATAATTGCAAAGTTACGTAAATGAATGTTGATGTGACATTAAAGGGAGCATTGAAGTGTCTTGTACTAGAGCACAGTTTAGAGTGATTCCCCTTTTATCCTTTGTGTAAGCCACACTGTCAGCTATATTATTAACCCCCATTTTTGTACTCATCAAGCTGAGCGATGTTAATATTAGAAAAGGGAGCTCTTCCCATTTCAGGTACCCAGTGTCTGTATCGAGGTATTGCAAAGTTGGGTGTAGTGTCAAGCTCTCCGCACTCTAATACCACAATACCAAGTCTTAGTTCCAAACCACCTCAATGACAGAGGTGGTTCTCTACAATGTGACCCTAACCACTGCCCATGCTTCTGAGTGTAAATTGCCAGTTAATGTAGGCTTAACAGTCAGATCGAGACTGCACAAAGAGCCAGAATAATGAGGAAGCTCATCAATCTGGGCTGGACTTAAGTCAAGTCTGGAGACAAGTCCCAGAGATGAAAGACCAATGTCTCAACATACTGCAAGTTCCCTATCAGCAGTTTTCTCCATAGTACTGCAGATTGTATTGAGTTGAGATGGAGACAGTGAGATTTCTCAGGGTCTATATTCCAATAAGGGAACTGCAATGTGCTTGGGTATCTGCATTATCTATCCATCTGATTACTGAAGCATATTGTGCTGGATGCTGGAGTCTCACCCTGAACTCCAGCATGATCTGAGTGCAGTGAGCACTAGGTCAGGATGCTGGAGTCTCCCCACTGAACTCCAGCATGATCTGAGTGCAGTGAGAACCAGGTCGGGATGCTATAAACCTCCCCCTGATGAAGATTGGCTCATAGATGACTCACTGTGGGAGTTTACCTTAGTAATGAATCGTACATAAATCACACTTCTGTGTATAACCATTTGTATTATAAACATACAACTGAAGCAACCCTCAGTTCTCAAATCTCAAACTTCATAAAATTGTACTTTGAAGATCCCTGGATAAATATTTTGACGTTATCTAATTTAGTATTAACCGACACAAAGACTGTTAAGTGAACATGGGCAAATTGGAATAAGGTCCATTTTTTTTGAATCACTTGCATGTCCCTTATTACTGTTGTAAATGGTATTGTAAATTGGCTGAGGATTTTATTACATTGTGACAAAGTTTGATTTAACAAACAATAACCAAGATTAATCCCATAAACTGATCCTGAAATAAAAGCAACAAATTAGTTTGTTTAGTCACTGACAGCAGTGGTAGTTTCATTTATCCATTTTTATTAATGTGGTTTAAATCTTGAGCTCCTATGTTAGTTGAGCCAGTAATTAGTACAAATGTACAAAGAGCCATGAATTAATTTTTCACGCATCTATCTCCCGAATGTCATCAGAGATACTCCATAAGACATAGGAGCAGAATCGAGTCTGCTCTGTCAGTTGTGGCTGATATTTTCTTATCCCCATTCTCCTGCCTTTTCCCCATAACCCTAGATCTCCTTATTAATCAAGAGGCTATCTATCTCTGTCTTAAAGACAAACAATGACCTGACCTCCACAGCCTTCTGCGGCAAAAATTCCACAGATTCACTACTCTCTGGCTGAAGAAATTCCTCCTCATCTCTGTTTTAAAGGATCGTCCCTTTAGCCTGAAGGTGTGCCCTTCTAGTTCTAGTTTTTCCCTACTAGTGGAAACATCCTTTCCATGTCCTCTCTATCCAGGAAATGGAATATCAATTGGAAGTTATAAAATTGTGCGTGCTTGCGATGAGGTGGGATCACAGTCTGGAATCAGCTTTGATGAAATTCAAGTACTTTGGAATTGCAGTGAATGTTTTCAGTTTGCTTCAGTGGGTAATGCTACATGATCTGTAGAGACCAGGGGTAGGCCTCTGCTCTGAGCTAGCTAATCAAAGGTAGGGTAGTCAGTGAGTAAGATGCTGAGTGTGGTTGGGGTTGATTACTGGAGGACCAGAGTCCTATGTTGACATGAGTTACTCCTGTAGTGAGGAGTTTAAAAACATCCTTAAGCTGCTTGAGATACAGCAGTGATCTATTCCAGATAGCGTGCAGTTGGGAGCAGGATTCTATAAGGTTAAAGTCTATGCATGTTTTGCTTTCGTGGTGGCGGCTAGAAGATTTAAGTTCTGTTAACACATATTCTAACAAATGGATTTGTGTTAAAGCTTGCATTGAAACATATTGTGTAACATTAATGTATATGTTGTGAAATAACACTTTTCTCTACAAAATAACGGGAAATGCACGATGTACATAGTTGGTCTCCTCATATGGAATGAAATGACCTTTTACTACAGTGTATATAATTGGGTGGAGCAGTGCAGTTATTATCAAAGGTATATTTGCATTTTATACTTTAGAACTTTTAAAATTTTGTCTCTTAGTTGATGCTTTCAGTAGTCTGTTCCAGAGATGGTTAGAGATAGCTAACACAAGGACCCCACTTACTGATTCTGATTACATTATTTTTGTTTGCTGATACGTTTTGAAGGGTTTACATATGTAAATTGTATGTACATAATGAGATTAATAATATAAACTTGCTTGCCCCTCTCTTTCTTGATGCAATCTGATAGTTTTAATAAAATGTTTTCAATTAAGTGTGTGCTGTTTTTTGAACTCATCTTGCCTTGAAATGCTTGCAGAATGGTCTTAACTGAGACAAATGCAGCATAATGCTACAATCAGTAACAGCTTATATTTATATAGGACCTTAAAAGAAAACATCCCAAATGATTCATTGGAGCCCTGGAAAACAGTCTGGCACCAAGTCACATAAGGAGATAACTTGGTCAGAGAGATTTCATGGAGTGTCTTAAAGGTGGAATGTGAGGTAGCAAGATGTAGAGGGGAATTCCAGAGTTGAGGGCCTAATTCACCAATTGATACAGATACAGAAATTAGGGATGCTTTGAGCAGTACTACAATCTGAGCGTTGTGGAGGTTGCTGGGGGAGGGGGGCATGGAAAGGTTTGAAAACAAGGATGAGAATTTCAAAATAAAGATGTTGCTTGAAGAGGAGCCAATGTGAGTTAGTGAGCGGAGCTATGATGGGTCAATGGGACTTAGTGCAAGATATGGACAGCAGAATTTTGAATGATTTCAAGTTTGAGGGAGGAATATGGAAAACAAACCAGGCATTTAATAGTTAGGTCTAGCAATAATGAAGGCTTGAATGAGTGTTTCAGCAGCACATGAACTTGTGGAGGTGGCAAAAAGATAGGCCCGAGATGGTGTGAATATACAATCAAAAACTTGCCTCAGGATTAAGACTGCAACAGACTGGTTTAATCTCGACTGTTGCCAGGGTGAAGGATGGAGACAGTAGCAATGGAAAGGAGTTTAGAGCAGGGACCAAAAACAATGGCTGTTCAGTATTTAGTTGGAAGTGATTTCTTTGTATCCAATATTAGATGTGGATTAGTAATTTGATAATTTAAAAGCTTTGGAATCCTTGAGAGAGAGAGATGATGGGGGCGAATAACAGCCTGTATGAGAACTCATCCTGTGCTTTTGAATAATGCAAACAAGGGACATCAGATACATTAGAAGTAGGAAAAGGGGCCAAGAATAGACCCTTTGGGAACATGAGAGGAAGAGAAGTCATTACAAATGTTACCCTGGTTATACTTGGGTAGATAAGAATGGACCCAGGCAATAGTAGTCCCATCTAGCTGGGCTATATTGGAGAAAGACAGTGTGGTTGATCGTGTCAAAGCTGCTACTTAAAAGAAATCCAGCCAGGAATTTGGAAGAGTCATGTGGGACCAGAGGAAGTAGTGCCTTTTTTTGGAATTTATATGCTGATTCTGTCAGAATGGTGAAATTCTGCCATTGATTGGGTTCTTGGGAAATCACAAATGCTGAACTTGCACAGAACACGATTTCCACTTGAGAAAAGATGTAGGAAAGGTGAGAGTTTAACAGTTTAACATAAGAGTCTAAATAGTGGCTGAATGAAATGTTGGGATTGCAAACCATGATTTGGTGTTCCTACATATTAATGAGTGAACTAATTCATGATAGAGGGGGTTGTGAATGATAGGAGTAGGTTTGACTTTCCAGCTTTATTAGGGAATTGAAGATCCACAATGGACATATCCTGTCTAGACAATCAACTCGTTCTGAAATAGTCTGCAAAGTAAACCCATAGACTAGGCTTTTTGCCTGTATTTACCACTACGCGGACTGGGAGGAAGATCGTAGATGGCCAAAGTTAGCACAAAAAAATTCCATTTGTGTCACAGTTGTTGCACCTTGCAACATATAGTACATTTTCCCAAATGATTATATTAAGCAGCAGTGATCATAGCTGCCTACGTTTCTGTATATTGATGTAAAAGGCAGCATAGCGTTGATGCTGGAAATCAAAAATATAAGCAAGAACAACTCAGGGAAGGCAGCATCTGTGAGAAGAAGAATAGTTAATGTTTCAAATCAATTGGTCTTTCATCAAATCTGAACCTTTGAGATTTACAGATTTGTATCAAATATAGAGGTAAGTAAAGGACAAAGAAGGGAAGGGCTGTGATGGGGTGAAATGTGAGTGATTAAAAGACAAAAGGGATAAGTAAAGAAACAAAAATGAATCTCGAGTAATTGTAAATGGCAACAGCAGAAATAGTATCAGCACTCTGTCACAAAATGGGAGCAATAGTTATGGTCTGAAATTCAAGTCCAGAAGGCTTGTCAAGTGCTGCTGTGAATATTGCTCAAGCTTGCAGTGAGCTTTGTTGGAACGGGTTAAGAGGCAGAAGAAGAAACGAAAATTAAAATGGCATGTCACTACAGGCTCATGTCATAAATGACCATCTCCAACAAGAGGGAATCTAATATCCTTTGATATTTGTAGCGTTATCACTGCTGAATCCCCCACTATCAACATCCTAGGGGCTACCGTTGACCAGAAACTGGACTATCCATACAAATGGCTGCAAGACCAGGCCAGAGGCTTGAATCCTGCAATGAGTACCCACCTACTAACTCCCCCAAAACCTGTCTCCCATCTAGAAAATAGAATACTCTTCACTTGTCTGGATGAGTGCAGCTCCAACAATACTCAAGAAGCTTCACACCAGCCAGACAAAGCAGCTCACTTGATTGGCATTCCATCCACAAACATTCACTTCTTCCACCAGTGACACACAGTGGCAGCCGTGTGCACTATCTACAGGCTGAACTGCAGAAACTCACCAAAGCTCCTTAGGCAACATCTTCCAAACACACGACCACTACATCGTGAAAGACAAGGGCAGCAGACACATGGGAATACCACCATCTGGATATTCTCCTCCAGGTCACACACCATCCTTATTTGGAAATATATCGCCATTCCTTCACTGTCACTGGGTCAAAATCCTGGAACACCCTCCCTAACAGCACTGTGGGTGTACCGATACCACATGGACTGCAGTAGTTCAAGACGGCAGCTCACAATCACCTTCTCAGTGGCAATTAGCGATGGGTAATAATGCTCGCCTAGCCAGTGATGCTCACATGCTGTTAATGAACTATAAAAATCTGGTTATCTGGATGTAGAAGAAATGACATTGTGAACAGTGAATACTGTAGAGTAAATTGAAACAAGTAGGGGTAAATCTCAGTTTCATGTGGAAGCAGTCTTTAGGGCCATGGACAGCATTTAGATGACAATGCATATATTCTTGTCTGACAAGAGTTATTTACATCCTTCCCTCGCACTATAGGATGATCGATTTGACATCCTGTACACACATGGGAAGGGTTGGGATGTTGAGGGTGATAACGAAAAGAGGGCTGTGGAGCTAACAATCCCAGTGACATGTGAGAAGGAAGGAGGGGATGTGTTTAGTGGCATTGCACTGGAGGGGATGGGGATGATAGAGGACAATACTGAATGTGGTCACCAAGGGGCAGAAGGTGAAGTGGTTATGGGAGAGAGGGGAAGGGATAAAATCAGAACTGGGGTAGACACAGTTGAGGATCCTGTCAACAAAGGCCAACCACAGTGGAGGGGAATCCTTGATTGAGGAAAACAGAAGACATCAAAAACATTGAAATGGAAGGTGACAGAAGGGATGGAGACACTGGGAATGTAGAATAAACTCTATTCTTGACTATGTTCAAAATATTATGGTGGATTAAATCTGTTCAGTCCCTTCAGTGAGGAATCTGTTTCTGTTACCTTTGTTGATCATTATTGACCAAAATCAAATTAGATTGAACGCAGATGGTGGGTAAATACACTTAGTTTTCTTCACATCTTCCATGAAGTCACACTCAGAGCAGAGTTGTGCTTTGCCACATCACATAAAAGCTAACATCCTCACTATCCATTTGGTGAGTTATTACTTGTATTCATAATCAGTACATTGCTTGCGTCAGGAGCCAGGGGCAGTTGAAGGTTCTGTTTGGTGGCGTATATTTCACTAGATGCGGATGTAAGGACTTCTTACTGATGTTAGAGGTGGCACAGCTTCCTATAGGCAGCACATTTGAGGTAAATGCAAGGTGATGCATTTTGATAGATTGAACCAGGACAGGACTTACTCAATTAATGGTAGGGCGTTGTGGAGAGTTACAGAACAAAGAGATCTAGGGGTACAGGTTCATAGCTCCTTGAAAGTGGAGTCATAGGTGGGCAGAGTGGTGAATAAGGCATTCAACATGCTTGGTTTCATTGGTCAAATATTGAACACAGGAGTTAGGATATCTTGTTGAAGTTATACAAGACATTGGTAAGGCCACACTTCGAATACTGTGTACAATTCTGGTCACCTTCTCATAGAAAGGATATTATTAAACTAGAAAGAGTGCAGAAGAGATTTACTAGGATGCTAAAGGGATTTGATGGTTTGAGTTTAAGGAGAGGCTGGATAAACTGGGACTTTTTCCTCAAGTGTAGGAGGCTGAGAGGTGATCTTATAGAGGTCTATAAAATAATGAGGGGCATAGACAAGGTAGATAGTCAATACTTTTTCCCAAAGGTAGGGGAGTCTAAAACTAGAGGGCATACATTTTAAAGGTGAGAGGGGAGAGATACAAAGGTGTCCAGAGGGACATTTTTTCACACAGGATGGTGAGTGTCTGAAACAAGCTGCCAGAGGTGGTAGTAGAGGCAGGTACAATTTATCTTTTAAAAAGGATTTAGACAGTTACATGGGTACAATGGGTATACAGGGGTATGGGCCAAATGCAGGCAATTGGGACTAGCTTAGGGGTTTAAAACAAAGGGGGGCATGGACAAGTTGGGCCAAAGGGCCTGTGATCCGGAGACACGGGTTCAAATTTAAATTTAACTGAGTCTGGAATAAAAAGTGAGCCTCAGTAATAGTGACCACAAAACTGTCAGATTGTACTAAAATCCATCTGGTTCACTAATGTCCTTCAGGGAAGCAAATCTGCCATCCAAACCTGGTCTGGCCTACATGTGACTCCAGAACCACAACAATGTGATTCACTATAAACAGCCTTCTGAAATAGCCTGGCAAGCCACTTGGTTATATCAAAACGTCTACGAAAAGGAATAAAACTAAATGGATCACCTGCTGCCATCAACTTATGGACAGCAATGATTAAGGTACACAGTACTCAGTCAACCCAACAATGTCCTTCTCACTGATACTTGCAGATTTGTGCCAAAATTGGGAGAGTTTGTCCCACAACTAATCAGTCATATTCTTAGTGTCATATCTTTCTGCTGATAAAGCAGACTTCTCCGTCACTGTCGCTGTGCATGTCCTGTCCCAAGAGCAGGAAAAACCCACTAGACTTGGTAGCACAGTGGTACACAGTTAGGAAGGAGCAAGCACGTTACAGAATATACTCTGGTTGTCCATCAGCAAGAGAGTGGCTTGGTAGTATCATCATTCACTGAGTTGGCCAAGTCCTCAAGGACACAGCTGCCAGACTAGACAGCTGGTGAGAGAATCATCAAGAGGGCAAAATCTATTTGACCTGGTCCTCACCAACATACCTTGTGTAGACGCAGCTCTCCATGAGAGTACTGATAGGCAGAACCACCACACAGTCCTTGTCTTCACACTGACTTTACCCTCCAATGTGCTGTGCCGCAATACCATCGTGCTAAACGGGATAGATTCAGGACAGATCTAGCAACTACAAACTGGGCTTTTCTGAGGTGCTGTGGGCCATCAGAAACAGGAGAACTGTATATCACCATAAAGGAATCTCATTGGCCAGAATATCTCTCATTCATCTTCAAGCTTGGGGACGTTTCCTGGTCAGTGAACAGAAAAGCACCGACAGGAGAAGCACCTAAAAATGAGACATTAACTTGGTGAACTCCACTTACCTGGATGAGTGCAGCTCAGACAACATTCAAGAAACAGCCCACTTGACTGACATCCCCTCCACCACCTTAAACATTCATTCCCTCTACCACGAAACGCACAATGGTTGCGGTGTGCATCATGTTCAAGATGCACTGCAGAAACTTGCTAAGACTTCTTTGACAGCACTTTTTAGACCCATGACCTGTGGTTCCTAGAAGAATGAACACCATGATCTGCAAGTTCCCCTCACCATCCTGACTTACAATTATATCAATTACTTCTTCATTGTGACCCTGGAACTCCTTCCCCGAATGGATCTATTAATATAATCCAAATATACCCTGCTGGCTTTTGCTATGTTTCTGCTTTGCTCATGGTTTAGTGCTCTGTGTACAATAATACCTAAATTCTTTTCTCAATCACTTTCAGTTCACTTGTTCTAAGTTATGAATATATTGTGTGCTGGTTTTTGTCCACTTGCATGGCACTGCACTGATCCAGGTTAATAACATTTCCACATTGAAACCACTGTTTTCAGAAGACTGTACATCCACATCCCAAACTGACCATAACAAATGTGAAAATCTTGTTCAATTCTGACAGTGTCTCCCCCATTCCCTCTTAGGTTCAGAAATCTACTTCAGGGACTCGCAATCAGGGAGCAGTGAAAAATGCAGCAATCTTACCAGTTACACTGGGGTATAAAGAGACAATGACATGAATCTCACTGATCACATTCAAGCAGAGGAGAACAGAGCATAAATCAATCTATCCAAGAGTTCATTTGTTATGATTCTCTCCTACAAAGTATGCACAGAGACTACCGGACATATTGAGAAAACACTGACCAATTTACACAGTTTCTGCTGAAGCGTTGTGTCAACTTTATGAGATGGACCTGTTGATCGGTAGTTGAGATGTCAACGTTCTGAAAGTGTGGACTTTCAATAGCTGAAGGAGTGCCTTAATTTTTTTGCTTGCTATCTTGAGGTATTCCTCTTCCTTCGTGTCGCCTGATTCTAATGCGTGATAGTGTTCGATGTCTCTCAGCTGTGTTGAAGTGAAAGAGAGAAATGGAGAGCAAGAAAAAGTGGTGAGAATGGCTTTAGCCTCAGCACCGTATAAATGATAATGTCCTGCTGTGGATGCAGCACCACACAAAGGGGAGTATCAATGGACAAGGAGCACAGCTCACAAACTCAGTCAAGGGTGTTGTGGCCCCAGTGCTGATCCTGACTTCAGCTGAACAAGGCTCCTGTCTGCGATTGTTAAATTCAGTCCACAGACTGAGGAATGAGATTGAAGTTTGTTCCGTCATACATTTAAGAAGCAGTAAGTCATTACCACCAAAGGTACTAGGCCCTCACGTAATACATTGTAAAATTATTTTTAAAGCAGGCAATGCTTCAAGTTATTTATCTACAAGGTGAGAAAGACCCCATCACCAAGACACCTCTGGTCTTCTAACTCTGTGACACTGTCCTTCTCTGCTCTGCCTCAGCTCATTTGTTGCTGAAACCCTCATCTATATCTTTGTTACCTTGGGATGTGAATATTCCAGCCCTCTCCTGGTGAGCCTCCCACCCTCTCTGGCTCATCCAGACTCAGCTGTCCATATCCTCACTCATCCCAAACTCTGTTCGTTTGTCAACCATTTCCTCGCTCACCTAGAGTGGCTCTCAATCAGGCAATGCCCTCAAAATACTCTGTAAACTCCAATTTCAGTCGCTCCACCACTGACTGATGTGTAAAAGCAAAATACTGAAGACTCTGGAAATCTGAAATAAAAGTAGAAAATTCTGGGAAACCCAGCAGCATCTGTGGAGAGATAAACAGAGTTAACCTTTTGAGGTCCGAGATGACCTCTTCACATTCCCTTTGCATTTCAGCACCACCCCATAGCATAAATCTCTTCTCATTTCCTTTGCTCTTAGCTATGACGAAGGGGCATCCAAACTCGAAATGTTGGCTCTATTCTCTCTCCACAGATGCTGTCAGACCTGCTGAGACTTTCCAGCATTTTTTATTGCTGGTAAAGGTACTGTTGCATACATATATTTAAGTACCTGGTGCATTACATGTTGACCCTGGCGTTATTGAGGGAGACTCTGACATATCTGTGGCAACTCAACCAAACCTTTTATACCCCCAGCCAACCAATATTGATGAGATATCTCTCCTCAGTATAGTTGTCTAAGGTAGGACTACGTTATATAAATTTAAATCATATTTCCACATTTGAAGCCTGTATTAAACAGCATCAGCAATTTTTTCATTTGCACTCAAAATATTCCCAGCACAAGTCCAGTACATCTCAAAGGCCAAATACTGGGGTCTCAAATAAAAACGGAAAATGCTGGAAGTACTCAACAGGTTGGGCTGCATTGATCAAGGGAAATCAGATTAACATTTCAGCTCAAATATCTTTCATCAGAACAAAGCAGACATGCGGCGATTCACTGGGGAATAGCAGACACACAGTAAAACCCAGGGAATGGGTGACACAGAACCATTTCACATGTTAAACATCACCAGATACTTACCACCAGTTTTGCTCCCATGTTAATTCTTACGCCCCTTTTCTTGGTTTTGAAGGTGGTGTAAATCTGTTCCCGAGACACAAATTGGACGGTGATTCGAGAGTTTAGTTCCAGCTCTATTGAAAAATACGGTGGTGCGTGAACATGTTGGTGGTAATCTCGCCACAGCCACCGTTTCTTGTTCAGCCCTTGCTTAGTGAAGTGAAATCCACTTAAAGGGTTCACGTTGACCCTGTGGGAAGAGGCCAGACACTTCTCAGACCCTGTATCACTGTGATTGACATTCAGCTGAAACTGTAATGCTTTACAGCATCCTGTGTCACATTTTATCCAACTCTGTGATACTTCTCATGTCACACTTCCTGGTTATGTTTTGTTGATATCACCACTATAGTTATAACAGGCATGGCATTATATTGCAAGAAGTGTGACAGGACATAAATGTGACACTTATAAAGCTGAAGCACTGTAAACAAGATTTCTGATATGTTGTAGGTAGGTTTTCAAGATATGAACTTTCCTGGGCTCTGAAATGGCTGATGATCAAGTTTTACCATGCCTCTGTAGAACAAAAAGCACAGAAACAGGCCTACCAGTTTGTGTCAGCACTTATGCTCCTCCCATATATTCATCTGAATGCCTGCTATCATCTCTTCACCATTATGATTTATCTACTTTCCCCTCACACGGATCTATACTATTCCCTGCAGTTGCAAGCTCCGCAGTCACCCAGACAGTAGTGAGAGTGTCTTATATTGACGCCCTTTAGTTTTGCTCATCCCCATCCATGGGAAACATGGTCTCTTTGTCCACTCTGTCAAAACTTTTCAGAATTGTAAAGGCCTCTAGTAAGTAGGTCTCTGTTTTAAGAGAAAAGAGACTCAATCTATTCATCTTTTCCTGATAGGCATAACCTTGTATTTCTAGCATCATATTTGTGCAGCATTGTTCTTCAGGGAGAGACGCATGTCTGCGTGGGTTTTCTCCGAGTGCTCCGATTTCCTCCCACAGTCCAAAGATGTGTAGGTTAGGTTGATTGGCCATGCTAAACTGCCCCTTAGTTTCCAAAGTTATATAGGTTAGGGGGATTAGCCCTGGTAAATGTCTGGGGTTACGGGGATAGGGTGGGAGGGTTGGACCTGGATAAGATGCTCTTTTGGAGAGTCAGTGCAGACTTGAATAGTCTTTCTGCACTGGAGGGATTCTATATCCAAATTGAGGTTGGGTTTTGTCACCGAGAGACATCCCCTACAATAGTTCCTTGGAGAATTCCAGAGGAAGATTTATCTTTAACCGGAGACCTACTCTAATTATGTAATTTTTCAATGATTCTTTGGTTCATTAATGGGATGTGGATATCATTTATTGCCACAATTTATTCCTAGAAGTAACCGACTTTGTGTGATGAACCTCATTCTTAAACTGTTACAAACCTTTGAGGTGTATGTACATCCACAGCGCTAGTTTAGTACTGAGGGAACTGTGTGTGAGGGGCATAGTTTCTTTTAATCTCAGTTTTCATCCTGATTCCTGATCCTTTACCTCACATCTCACTCTCATCATCCACTCATTCCTATGGGAGCACAGTAATACTTAGTCCCAGTGATCTGCCAGGTTGTTCCAGATACGTTGGCATGTTCTGGTTGCCTAAGACCTGTATTTTTCAATAGGGGCGGGGATAAAGTCCAGGCCTCTCTTTGTGAGAAGGCCGGGGACTGGAAGATCCCACCAGCGGCCAACGGTGAGCTACCTCCTCCAGCAGAAAACCCACCACAGGGGCAGAAAACCAGGAAAAACCTTTCTGGAATGGGTGTAAACATAGAAAGGAACAATCCACGGCATTTGGGTAATTCTTTATTGATAACATTTGGCTGATTGTCTGAGGAGCTGGAGGGGAACGTTGAAGAGCATTTTTCTGGGGGTGGGGAAGTTGATGTTTAGTTCAGTCATTATGGTGTGGAACAAGCTTGGTGGGTCAGTTGGTCTTTTCCTGGGCAGGGATTTTGTCTGTTTATCGTCCTTGGTACTTACAATTCTGGCCTGGGGGTGGGGGAGCAGGAGGTCAAGTAGCTGAGCCAAGACTGCTAAAGTGACGTCCTACAAACCAAAAGAGATTAATCTGCACAGAAATCAGTGAGAAGTCTGACAACACCAGGTTTAAGTCCAACCGATTTATTTGATAGTAAACTCACAAGCTTTCGAGGTTTACCTCTTCGTCAGGTGAATGAAGAGTTCTGGCCTCAGACAGAACTCTTCCTGTAAAGAGGTAAACCTCGAAAGCTTGTGAGTTTACTATCAAATAAATCGGTTGGACTTAAACCTGGTGTTGTCAGACTTCTTACTGTGTTTACCCCAGTCCAACGCCGGCATATCCACATCAGAAATCAGTGTGCCAGACTTTACACTAATCTGAGGTCCCTATCTGCTTCAAAAAGATGACCATCATCTCGGTACCAAAGAAAAGCCAGGCAGTGTGCCTTAACGGCTATTGTCCAGTGGCTCCGACATCCATCATCGTGAAGTGCTTCGAAAAGTTAGTCATGGCACAAATCAATTCCAGCCTCTCAGATTGCCTGAATCCATCACAGTTCACCTACCGCCACAACAGATGCACAGCTGATGCCATCTCCCTGGCCCTGCACTCACCTCTGGAACACCCGGATATCAAAGGCACCTACGTCAGGCTCCTATTTATCGACTACAGCTCGGGCCTTCAACACCATTATCCCAACAAAACACTTCTCCAAACTCCATGGCCTGGGCTTCGGCTCCTCGCTCTGCGACTGGATCCTACACTTCCTAATTCACAGACTGCAATCAGTAAGGATTGGCAATAACACCTCCTCCGCGATCATCCTCAACATTGATGCCCCACAAGGCTGTGTTCTCAGCCCCTTACTACACTCCTTATACACCAAGTTTGCTGATGACACCACCGTAGAGGGTCGAATCTCAAATAATGATGAGATGGAGTACTGGAAAGAGATAGAGAATCTGGTGAACTGGTGCATCAACAATAATCTCTGCCCCGATGTCAACAAAATGAAAGAAATAGTCACCGACTTCAGAAAGCATAGTGGAGGACATGCCTCTGTCTACATCAACGGGGATGAAGTGGAAATGGTTGAGAGCTTCCTATATTTCAATGTTTCTGGGTGTACGGATCACTAACAACCTGTCCTGATCCCTCCATGCCAATGCTATAGTTAAGCTCACAAGTGCCCCTGTTTTCTCAGGAGGCTAAGGAAATTGGCATACTCTCACCAATATTTACAGATGCACTATAGAAAGCATTCTTTCTAATTGTATCACAGCATGGTATGGCTTCTGCTCTGTCCAAAACTTTTAAGGGTTGTGAATGAAGCCCAGTCCATCAGGCAAAACAGCCTGCTATCCATTGACTCTCTCTACACTTCTTGTTGCCTCGGAAAAGCAGCCAGCATAATAAGGGACCCCGCACAACTCGGATATACTCTCTTCCACCTTCTTCTGTCGGGAAAAAGATACAAAAATCCAAGGTCACATTCTAACCAACTAAAGAACAGCTTCTTCTCTGCTGCCATCAGACTTTTGAATGGACTTACCTTGTATTAAGTTGATCTTTCTCTACAATCTAGCTATGACTGCAACACTACATTTTGCACTCTCTCCTTTCCTTCTCTATGAATGTTATGCTTCATCTGTATAGCGCGCAAGAAACAATACTTTCCGCTGTATACTAATACATGTGACAATAATAAATCAAAATCAGGCTTTTCACACTGTCTATGCACAGCTCTAGAGAAAGCTAAACCCTCAAAGCAGTGTGAAGGTAGCAGAGATGTAACACAGCTGGAACATGATAACATTTCACGGTCATCCCAGATTACAGCTGTTTCACTCACCAAATCAGTCCATTCAGAAGGTAACAAGTTCCATGGCCATTTGAGCGGAAAGATCCCAGAAGTTTAGCATGCTCATCCATGTCTTGGAAAATAAGGTATATGAACTGATCTTGATGGAAAGCCGTAATCAGAATGGCGAGGTTACCCGAGGGATAGCTGGGCAAAGGGTCAAGGAGAATCACAGAACAATGGATAGAAAACAATTAGAAATAATACTAAATTATAAGCCACAAATTTCCTTCCATTAATCCCTTCAGCCCCTCTCTTGACTTCTTAGCTGACTCCAGATTGCCAGACTGCCTGTCCAACCTCCAGTGCTGGAACAAAAATTTCCTCCAAGTTCTCCAACTAAACATTGGGAAGACCAAAATCACTGTTTTTGCTGTTCCCCCCCACCCTTCTCCAAACAAACGTCCAAGGCTGAACCAGACTGCCCACAACCGTACTGTCACATCTGACCCCCCCCCCCAGCTGAGCTTCTGAGCAAACGACCTGTGTCATCAATAAGACCACATATCTCCACCTCTGGGACATTCCCTGACCTCACTCTGCCTCATTTCATCTACTGCATCTACCCTCATCCATTTTATTACATCCTAGTACACAAAGCACTATTCCAACACACTCCTTGCTGAATTCTAGCTTCTACCGACCATAGACTTGATATCATCCAAAACTCTGTCTGTGTCCTTGTTCACACCCAGTACTCTTTTCCTTTTACCCTCTGTGCTCCTGGTTAAGCAATGTCTTCATTTTAAAATTCTCATTCTTGTCTTCAAATTGCCTCACCCACCCTTCGTCCCCCCATCTTTGCAATCTCCTCCAGCCCTGCAGCCCTCTTGCATTTCTCCAGTTTTGGCCCCATGATCATCCCTGATTTAATCACTCCAAGCAGCTTTAATTGCCCGAATTCCAAGTTCCAGAAATCCCTCTCTACACCTCTCTGCCTCGCTACTTCCCTTCCCTTCCTGAAGATATTTGATTAAATCTGTCTCTTTAAGTGTTTGGTTGTCTGTTATAACACCTTCTAATAGGGCTCAGCACAAAACTTACTTTGACTGTGCTTCTGCAAAATGCGTTGGGTGACTTCGCTGTGTCAAAGGTGCTAATTTGGTAGGAATAATGGTAGGAAGGATTATTACTTACGTGGCGAAAAACTGCAGCAGGCGACAGTGCAGAGGGACCTCGGGGTCCTTGTGCATGAGTCGCAAAAACCCAGCTTGCAGGTGCAGCAGGTGGTCAGGAAGGCAAATGGGATGCTGGCCTTCATAGCGAGGGGGATTGAATATAAAAGTAGGGAGGTCTTGCTGCGGCTGTATAGGGCATTGGTGAGGCCGCAGCTGGAGTACTGTGTGCAGTTTTGGGCGCCGTACTTACGCAAGGATATTTTGGCCTTGGAGGGAGTGCAGAGGAGGTTTACTAGGCTGATGCCGGAGTTGAGGGGGTTGACCTATGAGGAGAGGCTGAATAAACTAGGCTTGTACTCATTAGAGTTTAGAAGAATGAGGGGAGATCTCATTGAGACATATAAGATGATGAATGGGATGGATAGGATAGAGGTGGAGAGACTCTTCCCGCTCAAAAAGGACAGTAGGACTAGGGGGCACAGCCTCAAGATAAAGGGGGGGCGCGGTTTAGAACGGAGTTGAGGAAGAACTTCTTCACTCAAAGGGTGGTGAATCTCCGGAATTCTCTGCCCGTTGAAGTGGTGGAGGCTACCTCGCTAAATATTTTTAAGACGCGGGTTGATGGGTTTTTGATAAGAGAGGGGATTAAGGGTTATGGGGAGAGGGCGGGAATGTGGAATTGAGCCATGATCTTATTGAATGGCGGAGCAGGCTCGAAGGGCTAGATGGCCTACTCCTGCTCCTATTTCTTATGTTCTTATATAAATGCAAGTTATTGTTGTTCAGTAGTGAGAAAGACCCTCTTTTAGCTATCATCCAGAAACTTTGAGTCAGTACATTCTGGATGGCAGCTGCAAACTCGCAAACTAAAGATATTTTGCAAATCAGTCCTTTAGGGAAATCCAACCCTTCAGTAAAGTTGCCAACCCTCACTGATTGTCCTGCAGTCTCCATAAGCTAATCTCTTAGACACTGATATAGAGCAGGAAAAGATACTTTCAAAACATGTATTTTTGAACATCTCTGTCTATTAGTAACAAAGGTGTTGGCGGTAGGACAAATGGTTATTTAACATGGCATCAGTGCGGGGTGGGTGGGGGCGTCACATGATGAAACCTCAAGGGGTAAGTTCAACCAGAGTTGGTAACCCTACCAATCATTCATGGCAGCAAATCTCTTTCTCATTCAGCAATTGCTCATTTGATACTTGTGAGAAATAGGAATCCGTCTTGGGTTCAATTCAAGAAACACATGTATTTACGTAGCACCTTTCAACATATTAAACCATTCAACGTGTTCACAGAAAATTCTCTCAGAGTAATACAGCAACTTCTCTCAAACAGCAGAATCTCACAAACAACAACACAGCAACATCTCACAAAGAGCAATTTCTGCCCCACCACCAAAATAGGCTCCATCAGTCTCGCAGCAGACACAGAGGAATTCATCAGGTGAATGAGGCTGAAAGAGTTCTTCCACAAATCCCATGAGGCCAACAGCAAACACATTGAGACAGCCAATGAACTGGAACAGCCAGAGAGTCTGCAGCGCAGCAACCATAGTGGAAAGAGTCTAATTGGACTCCTCCGGAAAGTCACTGCTCTAGACTTGACATGTATGCCCAAGCCATCAGGAGGAGCATCAACACCAGATTCATCAGCCGCACTCACGAGACAGCCCCCAATACCACTCGAGCACAACGCAACGCCATCCGTGCTCTCAAGACCAACCACAACATTGTCTGCTGGTTTGATGACAAAGGAGGGGCCATCGTCATACTAAACAGAACGGATTACTGCAAAGAAGTGTACTGACAACTGAATAATCAGAAACACTACAGAGAGTTACCCGCGGATCCGACCAAAGAACACATCCATCAACTCAACAGACTGATCAAGACTTTGATCTGGACCTTCAGAGCACCTTCTGTGCTCTCATTCCACATACTCCCCGCATTGGAGATCTCTACTGCCTCCCAAAGCTACACAAGGCAAACACACCAGTCTGCCCCATAGTATCAGGCAATGGGACCCTGAGTGAGAACCTCATGATGCTCCACTTCTCCAGCTTCCATCCTAAACACGTTAAAGAAGCCATCCCCTCTGCATACACAGGTTCTGCTCAGATGAGGAGGATCGCAACAGACACCTCCAGACGCTGAAAAATGCCCTCATAAGAACAGGATATGACGCTCGACTCATCGATCGACAGTTCCGACGCGCCACAGCGAAAAACCGCACCGACCTCCTTGGAAGACAATCACAGAACATGCTGGACAGAGTACCCTTCGTTGTCCAGTACTTCTCTGGAGCAGAAAAGTTTTGACATCTTCTCCAGAGCCTTCAATATGTCATTGATGAAGACGAACATCTTGCCAAGGCCATCCCCACCCCTCCACTTCTTGCCTTCAATCAACCGCACAACCTCAAACAGACCACTGTCTGCAGCAAACTACTCAGCCTTCAGGAAAACAGTGACCACAACCCTGCCACAGCAACCTCTGCGAGACGTGCCGGATCATGGACACTGATGCCGTTATCTCACTTGAGAACCCCATTCACCAGATACACGGTACGTACTCTTGCAACTCGACCAACGTTGTCTACCTGATACACTGCAGGAAAGGATGTCTCGAGACATGGTACATTGGGGACACCATGCAGACGCTACAACAATAGATGAATGAAGACCATTCAACAATCACCAAGCAAGTGTGTTCTTTTCCTGTTGGGGAACACTTCAGCGGTCACGGGAATTTGGCCTCTGATCTTTGTGTAAGTGTTCTCCAAGGCAGCCTTCACAGCACATGGCATTGCAGAATCACTGAAATGAGACTGATAGCCAAGTTTTGCACACAAGAGGACAGCCTCAACCAGGATCTTGGGTCCATGTCATACTATCCATAACCCTGACGATTTGCCTGGACTTGCAAAATCTCACTAGCTGTCCTGTCTGGAAACAATACACATCTCTTTAAGCTATGCTTAATGCTCTCTCCACTCACATTGTCTGTACCTTTAAGACTTGATTACCTGTAAAGACTTGCATTTCAACCATTATTTTGTAAATTGAGTTTGTGTCTTTATATGCCCTGTTTGTGAACAGAACTCCTGCTTAGCAAACGAAGGGGCAACACTCTGAAAGCTAGTGGCTTTTGCTATCAAATAACCCTGTTGAACTTTGACTTGGTGTTGTGAGACTTCTTACTGTATTATAAGATTAGCAGACTCTGCTAGGGCTTTTGTTTAATCAACTTAGATGTTGAATTAACTTTTTCAATGGGGAGTAAGTTTGTTAGTAATTATAATTAGGTGTTTTAAATATTTTGTAGTTTTAAAGATACATGTAATACCTTTAATTAATCCATACATATAAATATATATGTTCTATACATTTTAGAAATTAAACAAAGAAACCTAAATGCACAGTTACAGAGTGTCCCTTTGATACCAAACACATGATAAATACATTCCTTTAAAGCACCCAACTGTTGGAATCACAAGGCCATAAAGAACATTTAAACTGCCTGACCAGACACCTTGTCAGAAACAACTGATAGAAGAGTGAGTTTTAGTGAAGCTGCCTTCACAGTTTCTAATCAAAATAGAGTCAGAAAGATATTAATGTCTCAGCAAATGAAAGAGTTATGGTAGGAGACTTAGTGGGAACTGACAAGAATTAACGGTAACATAATGATACCCCTTGAATTTGTAGGTAGTGATAAAAAGCTGAGTCATTGAATCGATAAACAACATATACACGTGTTTCATTATGTTGGCAATAAACAAAACTTATCACGACTGTAATCGGGCAATATCCTGAAGGCAAGTTGAGTTGACCACATCCCTTAGAGATTCAGTTAACTTCACTGACATGGCCATTACATTCTAATGGCTTTTGTAAGCCCCCTTTATCAATTAAAGGATGTTCACGTGAGACAGTTTTAGTGAAAATGCTTTGTGAGGCTGCTATCAAAAATAGAGACACGAAGTCTGATTAAGAGACTAGAGGACAGACTTAGAGATGATATATTGGGGTACCCATGAGGTATCGTGATGTCACAGATCATGGTGGTTCAGTATTTTTTCTATTGGATCAATAGTAAGGTATGTCATTTGTCACACTTTTGATTGGATTGTATCCAACTGACTGTGAGCTGCAGGATTGTATAAACCAGGATGATTTTCTTTGTCCATTGGAGTGTTGTCCTGACCGAGTGTCGGGAACTAATTCCCTTTGCGGCAAATAAAACAAAGACAATCTGTCGGTTAAGTATCTTGTGTTAATGTGTGTTTGTGTTAAAGTCAAACTCGGAAGTCGAGATTTCGACAAAGCTCCCAAAGGAGCAACGCGGCAACTCCTCCCAAACAGAAATAGAGCCAGGTCTCAAAAACAGTAATACAGCGACTTCTTTCAAAGAGTAACACAGCTCTCTCAAAGAGTAATACAGCCAGGTCTCTAAAACTGCAATACAGTAAGGTCTCCAAAGGAGGAACACAGCAACTTCTCTCAAAGAGAAATAGAGCCAGGTCTCAAAAACAGTAATACAGCGACTTCTCTCAAAGAGTAACACAGCTCTCTCAAAGAGTAATACAGCCAGGTCTCCAAAACAGCAATACAATAAGGTCTCCAAAGCAGCAACACAGCAATTTCTCTCAAAGAGAAAGACAGCAACTTCTGTCAAAGAGTAATACAGAAAACTCTCACAAAAAGCAGAACAGAAGCTTATCTCAGAGCAATACAGCATGGTCTCTCAAAGAATATTGCAGCAAGGTCTCTCAAACAGCGCTGGGACAATGAGCAAGATACCCTGCTTTCGTGAAGATGAGCTAGGGATTATCCCCCTGCTCATTTTCATGATGTCTTTTACTTTCACTTCATTTATTGATTAATGTTTCATCCAAAAGATGTTACTTTCATCAGCACAGTGCTCCCTTGACTGTGTTGCTCCTTAAGAGAAGTTGCTGTATTTCTCTTTGAGAATTACCGTACTGGGGTAGATTCATTCTCAAGTTTCTGGAGCAGGACCTGAACCTATGGTCTTCTGATGCCAAAACAAGAGTTTACCAACTGAAGCAAATTACTGGCTGTATCTAACCACTGATATCACAGTGGCATTAAACAACATTTCTTTGTGCGTTAACCGCTGAGATAATTATTGGATACAAAACATTACCGGTTCCGTCCGGGAATCTAGTGAGAAACTTTTGACCGTCAGAGTAATATTTTTCCACAATTCCAAAGGGTCTCTGCGAAAAAGAAATACAAAAAGCCATCTGTTATAATTTAGTTTGCTGCCTCGAGTTTACATCACACGAAAGGCCAGTGAAGGAAAACATATTTAAAAACTGACAAAAACAGTCAAAATCAAATCAAGGCTCTCGCCCGATACAAAAGTGAAATATATCAGGTGCGACTTTTCCCAGTTGCCTTCTCCTGAATACAACGCGCCCTTACTCTTTATGGACACCAAGGTGACGACAGGCTACTCAACTGTAGAAGGCATCAGCTGAACCTGGCTTTCGTACACCTGCAGTTTCCAGCAATAGCCACCAGATGGTGATCAGAAGCAGGTAGCCTGGCTAATCGCCTTCACCTTGCCAGGCCTCCAGCAGTTCAGTTTCTTATTTTGTGAACCTTTTGCTGTCTTCTCTCTCCATAACCTTTCTGGCCCCAGTGCTCCAGGGGTGGGCTGAGGCTCTGCATCATGTTACTTTTTTAATTTCACCTCCCTGGGTGTTAAAAATCTAGCCTGCGTTCTGGGTGTGTACAAAACAGTCCAATTTGTTCATGTAGTGCATTTGCTTTGAGTTAGGTTCCCAGTGTTCAAAATGCAATTAAATGGCTCCAGAATCCCAGATACAACACACAGCAATCCCAGATTGCACTTGTGCTGCATTCAATAGGCCACCAAATAGTGGGAACGGCTGATTTGTCAGCGAATTGTGCAGAGGTAATGGAGGACTTTAGTTTTTGATATAAAGATTGCAATAGTTAGTTAGCAGATAGAGAGTTTCTGAAAGGGTTTGTCTGTATGGCATTTGCCAGATCTGCTTCTGAGAATGACGTGGACAGCGGAACATTGCTGGTGCCGCAATTATTGTATCATTAGCTTTAACTTAGTTATGGAAAAGGGCAAGGAACAAGCTACAGCAAGAATCATTAATTGAGCCAGGGTCGGTTTCAGCAGCGTGAGGCCCAAGTAAATCTGAATCGGAGGTTGACAGGCAAAACTGTAACTGAGCAGTGGCTGACTTTAAAGGGAAATTGGTTTAGGTTTGATTTGGTTTATTGTCAGTGAAAAGTATTGTTTCTTGTGCCATACAGAAAGATACCATTCATAGAGAAGAAAACGAGAGGGTGCAGAATGTAGGGTTCGAATGTAGTCGTAGCTAGGGTGCAGAGAAAGATCAACAGTGTGAGGTAGGTCCATTCAAAAGTCTGATGGCAGCAGAGAAGAAGCTGCACGTTCCTGTAAGGGAGTGAAAGTAGGGCAAATAAATCCATTGTTTCCTGGATGTTTTGGCATGTCAGCTACGACTCTCATCAACTTTTACAGATGCAGGATAGAAAGCATTCTTTCTGGTTGTATCACAGCTTGATATGGCTCCTAGTCTGCCCAAGAAACTACAAAAGGTCATGAATGAAGCCCTGTCCATCACGAAAACCAATCTTCCATCCAGTGATTCTGTCTACACTTCCTGCTGCCTCAGCAAAGCAGCCAGCACCATCAAGGAGCCCATGTACCTCGGACATACTCTCTTCCACCTTCTTCCATCAGGAAAGAAGATACAAAAGTCTGAGGTAACATACCAATAAACTCAAGAACAGCTTCTTCCCTGCTGCCATCAGACTTTTGCATGGGCCAACACCTCACACCAAGTTGACCTTTCTCTACAACCTAGCTATGACTGTGACACCACATTCTGCACTCTCTCGTTTCCTCCTCTATGAATGGTATGCTTTGTCTGTATAGCGCAGAAGAAACAATACTCTTCACTGAATGCTAACACGTGACAATAATAAATGAAAATCAGATCAAATGCTAGAGAGATAGAGAGTAGCAGATGGGTGCATACAACAGATGTCCGGTGGAGTGGTGTCTTGACCCATTATGTCAGGAACTGATTCCCTTTGCTGGCAAATAAAAGAAAGATAATCTGTCGGTTAAGTATCTTGTGTTAATGTGTGTTTGTGTTAAAGTCAAACTCGGAAGTCGAGATTTCGAAAATTCTCCCAAGGAGCAACGCGGAAACTTCTCCCAAGGAGCAACACAGTGTTAAACTTCAAACGGGCAGGGGCAAGTTGGTGAATGGACAGAGAGGGGGCAGATAAAATTTAATGCAGAGAAATGTAAAGGGACACATTTTGGTCAGAATAACGCAGGGGAACGATATAAAATAAAGAATACAATTCCAAGCGGGGAACCGGAGCAGAGGGACCTGGGGGTAACAGTGCACAAGTTGTCTGAGGTGTCAGGGCAGATTGAGAAAACATTAAATAAAGTTATGGGATCCTGGGCTTTATCAATAAAGGCATTGATTATAAACACAAAGAAGTTATGCTGAATCTTTATCAAACAGATTCAGCCTCAACTTGAATAATGCACAAAATTCTGGGCTCCACACTTCAGGCAGAATATGAAGACATTGGAGAGAGTGGAAAATATAGGTCCTTGACTCTGGAACCAATTACAAGGATAGATTGGAAGGACTGAGGCGGTTCTTCTCAAATGAGTAAAGGTTGAGGGGAGATTTGATCGAGGTGTTCTATATCCTGAGGGTCCGGATAGATTAGATAGGGAGAAACTATTCCCATTGATAGAAGGTCAAGAACCAGAGGACACTGATTTAAGATAAACGACAAAGAGTTAACAGGGACATGAGGAGAATTTAAAAAAAGTGGTAGTGAGTGGTTAGTATCTCGAATGTGCTGCATGGAGTACGATAGCAGTGGAATCAATTACGGCACTTAAAAAAGAGTTGGTAAGCATCTGAAGAGAAAATAAATTACAAGGCTCTGGGAAAAGGAGAATGGAAGTAACCTGAGGAGAGCCAGCAGGGATTCAATGGGATGAGTGGCCTTCTTCTGTGATGTTCCTGTTTGATGTTAAATCCCAGCAATCCCTGGGGGCAGTAGTGAACACAGTGTGTGGCAGCACAATGTGAACAAAAAGCAGCCTGGACACAGACAGTATCCAACTCTTGTTTAGCAAACCAACAGCATAACAGCTGTACACTTACACACTGTTTAAGGTTATGTCTAGTTATTGACAGTGCACTGGGCAAACACTAGGCAGCTTACTGGAAAAGGCTGCCTCCAGGACTGGGGGGGGGTTGTAGATAAATCCTTAATGGCAATTGAGCTGAAGGCTAGCGATGGGCAGAATGTCCACTGCACAATGTGATAAGCAGAGTAGAGCCTGAATGCTGCCCAATGTCTGTCCCATAGCCAACAAAACTCTCTGTCTTTATCTGACTTGCTGTGGTGATGTCTTGCTCTGTGCATTTTTGCTACCATTTTGCTTAACACCTGTGAATAAATTGGATGTGAAATGCTTCCCTTCGTATCACCGAGGATTCAAAAACCACGCAAGGACATTGGATAAAGGGAGGACATATAGAGGGCACCCTCCAAAATCCTCGGTGACATTGGGCAGCATTCAGGCTCTACTCTGCTTATCACATTGGGCAGTGGACATTCTGCCCATCGCTAGCCTCCAGCTCAATTGCCGTTAAGGATTTATCTACAACCCCCCCCAGTCCTGGAGGCAGCTTTTCCAGTGTTTGCCTAGTGTTTGCCCATTAGGCCCCCACAGCTCGCCAGTTCAATTGTGAGGTCCGAGGCTCACTATGAGGGGCTCCTCAGGCTGACTCATTCAGGGGCAAGAATCATGCCCTGTGCCTGAATTTGGGTAGGGAAGAATTGTTAGCTTGCTTCACTCAAGGGCGGGCAATGGCTGAAAGCACATCCTCCACCCCATCCAAACAACTGGGCCAGCATGTTCAATTTGAATGAAGTGGTTAGAGGAGCCTACCTCACCTTGGGTTCTTTGTAAAATTGTGCACTGGGGACGAAAGTGGAGAGATCTTCAGGTTCAAAAGAAAGAGACAAAGCTTTTAGTGTCCAACCTTGTCTCCGGCAGTATTCTGATGACAGCCTGTATGAGATGGTCTTCAAGTGTTCTGAAATAAACACACAAAATGAGTGAATGGATCAAAATCAAGGCTGTGAGGCAAACTGGATTAAAAACATAATGGCCAAAACTTTACATTGCTCAGGTGGGCAAACTTAACCTGGAAGTACACAAAAGCGGGTAAACGTCCCGACATCACTCACTGGCAAGATATTTTGGTCCACAGGTACATGCAAGAGTCCAAAGTGAGTCCGCTGACGATCAGGCAGGCTGTTTAGCCCACGAGGGGGCCAACTGAGCTCAACTTTTGTGGCTTAATCTGATTTTACTGCAGGGTGGGCCAACTGGCCTGGCGGCCTTTACCTTTTAGATGCAACCTCAATCCAGAGTGGGATGAACTGTCAGGGCTGAAATAAAATTTGTAAAGGTGTCAGGGGACTGAGGTTTGTGCTGGTATGTGCTGCCTAGGCACTCTTTGCAGCATTTCTCCATTGCAATTTAATTTTTTTTTTAAACAGGTCCACAGCTCCCTATCAGGGTGCACTAGACTGCACCCTCCCTCTTCTCTGCACCCTCCCTCTTCTCTGCACCCTCCCTCTTCTCTGCACCCTGACCAGACAGTGCTGAGATATTGCCAATGCTGCGCATCTCATTGGCCAGCCAGTGCGAAATCACGTTCTGGGGCCGATCGCACACCCAGTGGGCAGAAAATTGAGGCCAATGTGTTTCAGCAGTTTTTTCAAATACTAGAATTTACGTTCTTTTCTCCTTTTCCCCATCTCCATTCAGGTTCAATAACAAAGCGTTCAGGTTAAATAACAAAATCCATAAGAGAACCATAAACGACCTTGCATCAGAGCCCATGAACTCGGAGCTGAACAGCTTCTGCCACCTGTGCTGCTGCTCCCACTGAACTTGCTTCCACCACACTTCCAGGCAGTCAATTCCAGATTAAAACAACTGGCTGAATTTTTTAAAACTCTCATTTCCTTTCTTGTTCCTCTGCCAGTTATGTTAAACGTGTCCTCTTGTTACAACCCCTCCTGTACGCGGAAACAATTTGTCACTGTCTACTCTGTCAAAATCTTTCACGAGTTTGGCCACCTCCACTAAATCTCCCCCGAACCTCTCTGCTCTAAGGAGAACAATCACGGCACCTCCGGTCTCTCTGGGTAAATGAAGTCCCTCATTCCTGGTACCATTCTGGTAAATCTCTACACCCTCTCCCGTGTTAACAGGATCAAAGCCAGTTGATCACGTGGAAACAAAGACAGAGAGCTTTTCTTTATCAAGAGCGTTTACTGGCCTTGTTTAGTCTCACAGCTCTCCTCCCACCCAACCCGGTGTCCCAACTCTCCCCAATTTATAGGTGCTGAAGGTGTTCAGTTAAACAATGCTCTTCACTTGTGTATCCTAACAATATGATTAATGTACCATTAGCATCCAGAACTGTGCGATTCTCCCTAAAGTGTCACTTCCATAATTGGACACAATTCTCCAGCTGGGGCCTGTCTAACACGTACCGCTGTTTAAAAAGGGCAGTAGGGATAACCCTGGTAATTACAGACCAGTGAGTTTGACATTGGTGGTAGGAAAATTGTTGGAAAAAATTCTTAGGGATAGGATGTATAAGCATTTGGAGCGTTGTGATCTGTTTAGGGATACGCAACATGGCTTTGTTCAGGGGAGGTCTTGTCTTACGAATCTGTTTCCCGTGCCGGGTTGCTCTTTGTTGTTCTAACAGTTTATAAATGTTTAGCTTAACGTCTTCACTTTTGAGCTGATGAACTTCGCTGATCTCTGAGCACGTGCAACCATACAGGGACAACATCCATTTTGAACAGAATCATAGAATAGAATCATAGAATCCCTACGGTACAGAAGGCGGCCATTTGGCCCATCGAGTCTGTACTGACAACAATCACACACAGGCCCTAACCCTGTAAACCAACATATTCACCCTGCAAATCCCTCCAACCTATGCATCCCCGGGCACTAAGAGGCAATTTAGCATAGGCAATGCACCTAATTCGCACATCTTTGACCTGGGGGAGGAAACCAGAGCCCCTGGAAGAAACCCACATAGACACGTGGAGAATGTGCAAACTCCACATAGATAGTGAACCAAGCCAGAATTGAACCTGGGTCCCTGGTGCTGTGAGGCAGCAGTGCTAACCACTTTGCTACCGTGCTGCCCACAGACAATGACCAACCCATCTTGGACAGGTTTCTGTTGGAATCTCAAACAGATGGTTGTCCAGTCAACTGAGTAAGCATCCGCATCCTCACACCCAGCCTACCAACTCCCACCTGGACGACCAACCCTCAACCAAGCGATCAACTCCCACCCGGGTGACCAACACCCCCCAGAAAACCAACCCCATCCAGTGACCAAGTGACCAACCTCCACCCAGACAACCAATCCCCACCCGGACATCCAACCCTCACCCAGAAAAACAACCTCCACCCGCCCCCTCCAATATTCACAGCTCAGCATCTTTTCATGCTGGATGTCTCCAAATTAAATACAATAAGTGTTACCTACTGAAAATGATTTTGTCTCCATGCACCACATAGCTCATGTACATCACCACTTCTGTATTCTTTGCCCTGCAAAGAATTGACAGGAGGTACAGAAAATTACTGACTGACAAAGAAAAACTCTCAGATATCTTGAGTAAAAAGATAGGGCGTCCACTTAAACTGAACTCAACTTGCCAGACAGCTTTGACAAAGGGTCATCTGGACTTGAAACATCGGCTGCCAGACCTACTGAGATTCTCCAGCATTTTGTTTTGGTTTCAGATTCCAGCATCTGCAGTAATTTGCTTTTATTTTTGCCAGACAGGGCTGCTGTTAATTGGTATCGCGGACAGGTTGCATAGATGACTCTCTCATTATTTTTCTTGAGTTTAGGAGATTAAGGAATCATCTAGTTGAGGTGTTCAAGGTGACTAAAGCTGTTGATAATGTAGATAGATTGAAACTTTTCCCTGGTGGGAAGTTTACAGCAAAGAATGGGATCCCCCCCCCCCCCCAACTCCTGGCTGTACCAGCGAGGTGTAAATGGAGGAAGCACATGCCCCTTATGGGGTTGGTGGTGGGGGGGGGGGGATTCGTAACTTTTTTTTTATTGAGTAGTGAAAATAGGCAGCAGGGTGGCACAGTGATTAGTACTGCTGCCTCACAGGGACCTGGGTTCAATTCTGGCCTTGGGTGACTGTATGGAGTTTCTCCTCGTGTCTGCGTGGGTTTCCTCCAGGTGCTCCAGTTTCCTCCCCTAGTCTAAAGATGTGCTGGTGTATGGGCCATGCTAAATTGCCCCTTAATGTCAGGGGATGAGCAGGGTTAGATATTGGGGACAGGGCTGGGGTGGGATTATTGTCAGCACAGGCTTGATAGGCCAATTGGCTTCTTTCTGCACTGTAGGGATTCTATGATTCTATTTTTTTCAGCTTATTATACACTCTATCTTCTTTGCATCAGAAAATCACTCTGCAAATTTACCAAGTTTGAAACTTCAGAAGTAAAATAAGAAGGGTACAGAATGAAAGAATGGTTCCTCACTCAGGTTTTTTTGCTTCAAACAAAAGAGCCAAAAACATTGTTAAGTTGTGAGGCTGCCCTGGAATGGACACACCCAGACAGAATCCATCCATGGAATTTACACCTGAGTTTGTCATTTACTGTGAACTCAAAATCAATGGATTTCCAGGCTTTGTGTCGCCAAGTTTGAAACTTGACAAAAGAAACAATTTCATCATAACCACCCCCCCCTCATTCATGCTCCATTCTGTAGCATCAACTTCAGACATCCAAATCATTCTGGTCAGCTTGGTCCCTGAACAAAACTAGCTTCTGATACCAAATCCTTTATTTCAAGAATTAATCTGCAATGACACCCGCCACAGAATTTCAGCAGCAGAACAAGGTAGTAACACATATACAACAGCAGCAGCACCAAAAACAGAGAATGCCGGATAATCTCAGCAGGTCTGAAAGCATCTGTGGAGAAAGAGTAGAGCTAAAGCTTTGAGTCAGGATGACCCTTTTATGTCAAACTCCTATTTATTGACTACAGCTCAGCCTTCAACACTATTATTCCCACGAAACTCATCTCCAAACTCCATGGCCTGGACCTTGGAACCTCCTTCTGCAACTGGATCCTGAACATAGGCAACACCACCTCCTCCATGATCATTCTCGACACCATTGACAACACCACTGCAGTGGGTCAGATTTCAAACAATGACGAGACAGTGTCCAGGAATGATATAGACAATCTGGTGGACTGGTGTGGCAACAATAATCTCTCCCTCAATGTCAACAAAATGAAGAAGATTGTCATCGTAAAGGAGAACATGCCCCTATCTACATCAATGGGGATGATGTAGTAAGGGTCAGAACTTCAAGTTTTGAGGTGTCCAGATCATGAACAACCTGTGCTTGACCCCCCATGCTGACACTATAGTTAAGAAAGCCCATCAACTTTCTCAGAAGACTAAAGAAATTTGGCAGGTCAACTACCACTCTCATCATGGAAAGCATAGATGCACCATAGAAAGCATTTTTTCTGGTTGTATCACAACTTGATATGGCTCCTGTTCTGCCAAGACCACAAGGAACTACAAAAGGTCGTGAATGTAGCCCAATCCATCATGTAAACCAGCCTCCCATCCATTGACTCTGTCTACACTTCCCACTGCCTCAGCAAAGCAGCCAGCTTAATTAAGGACCCCATGCACCTGAGACATCCTCTCTTCCACCTTCTTCCTTCAGGAAAACAATACAAAAGTCTGAGGTTGTGTACCAACTGACTCAAGAACAGCTTCTTCTCTGCTGCAGTCAGACTTTTGAATGGACTTACCTTGCATTAAGTTGATCTTTCCCTACACCCTAGCTATGACTGTAACATTACATTTTGCACTCTCTCGTTTCCTTCTCTATGATTGGTATGTTTTGTCTGTATAGCGCACAAGAAACAATACTTTTCACTGTATGTTAATACATGTGACAATAATAAATCAAAATCAAACCCTTTATCAGAGCTGAAGACAAGGAAAATAGGACAACATTTATACTGTGAGGGTGAGGGGGCTAGGCTGCAATTGATAGGAACAGCATAGACAAAAAGACAAAGGGAATGTAAATGGTGATGATAAAAGCTGGGAATGGTGCTAAGAGCATCCCTTCAAAGATCAGAATGTGTAAACAGCAGAACAAAGGTGCAGAGTATAGGAATGTGGCAGGTGGCCCTAGTAGGGTGGGTGGGTAGGGTGGGTGGGGTGAAAAAAGATGGAAAATGAGATTCTATAAGTGGAAAAATAAGAATATAAAGTAATAAAAATGGATGAAAAAGATGGAAAGAAGAAATAAAATAAAATAAATGGAAAAGAGGTGGAGAGGAGAGTTCATGTTCTGAAGTGGTTGAACTCAATGTTCAGTCCAGAAGGCAGTAAAGTGCCTAATTGGAAGATGAGGTGTTCCTCTAGTCAATCGCTGGAACCCCCTTGGTGCAGAAAGAGGCCAATCAGCTCAACGAGTCTCTACTCACTTTCCAAAAGAGTATCTCACTCAGAACTGAACACCACCTCCACAGCCCCCCATCTGACCACCTACCCTATTCCTGCGTATTTATCATGGCTAATCCACCTAACCGCCACATCTTTGGACACCAAGGAGCAATTTACCATGGTTAATTCATCAAATCTGCAAATCTTTGGACTGTGGGAGGAAACCAGAGAACGTGCAAACTCCACACACAGTCACCCAAGGTTGGATTTGAACCAGGTCCCTGGCACTATGAGGCAGCATAGGCAATGCTAACCATCATGCCACCATACCACCCTCAACCTGACAGCAGATGGATAATATCTCTCTTGCACACACATCCATGCATACACACATGCATGTGCACACAAATAGTTTTAATTTATGTAATTACAGTATGTTATTAGTAAGGAGCTTTCAGTGCAATAAAGCATTGCGATTGTTCAAGAAATGCGTGACTTGGGGTTGTTCTTGAGAAAGCACTTTGGAACATACTTCTGGGCTTGAGACTTTGGCAGGTAGTTTAGGCCGACACAAAATGTTTGCGATGTTAAGTGGACTTAGATGGGTTTACAAATTTGCACAGCATTATGTGAAGAAGAGCAATGGAGTTAACTCAGCGTCCTTTCAACAAACATTTTTAAAAAAAGCACACAGGTTAGCTGGTCTCAGTGTGGTTTGTTGAACCTTATTTTGTGTAAACCAGCCACTGTGTTTCCCTACGTTGTAAAAAGTCTGACAACACCAGGTTTTAGTCCAACCGATTTATTTGATAGTAAACTCACAAGCTTTCGAGTTAGCCCCTTCGTCAGGTGAATGGAGAGTTCTGGCCTCGGACAGAGCATATAAAGCACAGACAGTTTACAGATTACTGATTAGAATGCGAATCTTTACACCTAACCTGCTGTTCAAGTCCTGAAGTGGCTGACAATGTGTGTGGAAGGAGCACTGATCATTGTAACAGTTCATAAGTACTCTATTGGTTATGAAGTGCTCTGGGATGGCATGAAAGGGTTTATAGAGTGCAAGTTATTTCTTTCATTGTTAACTAACTAAAGGGAGGTGGTGTCCTCCAATGTCTGGCCGACACGTGACTCCAAATCCACAGCAATGTGGTTGACTTTTAACTGCCCTCTGAAATAGCTTAGCAAGCCACTCAATTCAACGAGAATGAATTAAATTTAAAAAATGATAATAGCTTTTTTGAAAACAAGTAAACAAGCTGCATGAAGGAGACACTAAGAATTTCTAGCTTAAAGCAACTCTTTGGAAAATTAAGCTCAAAGATCAATGCCACACCTCCACTCCCGACCCACTCGTGCCCCACTCATGATTTACTACCCGATATCCAATAATAGTTAGACGGGGCGACAAGATGGCACAGTGCCAGGGACCCGAATTTGATTCCCAGCTTGGGTCACTGTCTGTGGGTGGAGTCTGCATTTCCTCCAGTTTCCTCCCACAGACCAATCGGTGGGATTGGGGTTAGGTGCATTGGCCATGGTAAATTCTCCCTCAGTGTGCCCGAACAGGCACCGGAGAGTGGCAATTAGGGGATTTTCACAGAAACTTTGTTGCAGTGTTAATGTAAGCCTACTTGTGATTAATAAATAAACTTTAAGTCTAACTCTTCCCTGCATGATGTTCGATCACTGTTCCCCTACCTTTGGGCCAGTTTCTCTCTTGCTTCATTAAGTTCCTCTTCTGTCATTTGGAAGCCAGTCTGGTCTGCACTGGTATCCACATAGTTTGGATTCTCCGCCCTGCCCATCAATATCTGCTGATATAGCATCCAGGACATGTTGCAACAAAAGTGCTGTGTGCACAAAATTGTGAGAAAATAGAAAGCGTGCCACACTGACAGAGTGCAAAATTTTCAAAACATTAACACGTGAAATGGGAATCAAAATCTCTCCAACGATTACATTCCATTTTAAAGATCACTTTTGTACACCAGACAAAGTCTTTTTACCTCCTCGGGACCTCTGGAGTCCAACATGTTGGGGTTGGGAAAGGGAGGTCTGGCCTGATTGCAGAATTCACAAAAGATTACATTGGTGGTGCTGATCGTAAGCTTCTGCTTTTCCTAAGGAAAGAATGAATAAAAGAAAACAATCCTATGTTTCTATGTAACTTGTAGCTTGTAGCTTCACAAGGGGTGCAACAATCTGGATTCTGAGCAGTTGGAGCAAGAAGATAGAAGTGCTTGGTTTTGAAGGAGAGAGATGTGTTCCTCAGTCTGTCACATTGAGGCAACTAAAAGCTCTGTGATATGAAGGTGAATTGGGGTTTGGGGTGGGACATGTAGAGAATGGGGTTGGAATTGGTAGAGGACAAGGCACTTACAGGAACAGAGTGCTCAGGGAGTCCACAGCTACGAGGACCAGCAACACTACGCAGGGCTTGTAGAATTGAATAAGGATTTTTAAGATTGGTTGTATTCAGGGATAGGGTGCCACTGTAGATAAACATTTATATTTGCATAGATCCAAAACAGCCAATTCCATGAAGATCCAATCTTTAACGTAAGGCACATAATTTTAGTTTATAAGTTATAAAATCAGAAAATACTGGATAAACTCAGCAGATCTGGCGCCATCTGGGGAGAGAGAAAAACAGAGTTAATGTTCTGAGTCTGTATCACTCTTCAGAGCAGAAGGGGAGCGGAAACATGATGGATTATATAGCTGGAGATGGGGATGGGGAAGGTGGAGGAGAACAAATGGTGCAGCACGGTATGCCAGTGGCATGGTAGCAGAGTGGTTATCACTGCTGCTTCACAGCGCCAGCGACCCGGTTTGGATCACTGTCTGTGTGGAGTTTGCATGTTCTCCCCGTGTCTGTGTGGGTTGCCTCTGGGTACTCTGGTTTCCACCCATATCCCGAAAGACGTGTGGGTTAGGTGCATGGACATGAACAGATGCAGGAGTGTGGTGACTAGGGGAATTTCACAGTAACTTCATTGCAGTGTTAATGTAAGCCTTACTGTGGCTAATAAATAAACATCATAACAGAAGGTCAGAGCTAAGGAGAGATTGAAAAGCTGTCATGGACACAAGACTAAGGGGATGTTAAGGACTAAAGAAGATGCTAACAGTGGCAGAAATGTAAAATAGTAGAATGTGTTAATAAAAGAACACAGTCACGCAGTCTTGAAACATTAACTCTATTTCTCTCTTCCCAGATGCTGTCTGACCTGCTGAGTTTATCCATCATTTCCTGTTGTTATATCAGATTTCCAGCATCAGCAGTATTTTGCTTTTATTATAGTTTATAAGATTTCAGAAAGGAACGACAGAAGTTATTCCATTTGTTTGGAGACACGCTTGTGCAAAGCTGCTGCTAGGAGTTTTATTAGATTGTGGGCGGTATAATTTTTCTAAAAGTCCATTTTAAAGACTTTGCATTAATAGTCCAAACCCGGGATGGAAACCCGACCCAACATCTCCCAAAAACAAATTAAACAATCTGAAACTGGTTAGAAAAAAAAGAGTTCAGAAGGAAAGAAGGAAAAACAGATTGGAAAGAATAAAGACTACAGCAATGTAAAGGAGAAAAATATAAATTAATAATTAAATCTGCTTACATCAGCAGTTTTGGGCAATTCAGACGTATCATCCAAGTCAGACTGTTCAGTTATTGATTTCATGTCCTACATTTCATCATTCATAGAAACAGTTGAAAACAGAAAGTGAGACCAAGTATAATCTCTCTCTCTATATATATATTTATATTTTTTATATATTTACATACATAATTATCGATCCTTAGTTTAAAAGTTGTGCGTGCATTGCTATTTTACTTCCATTTCATCACTTGTGCACCATATGAATAATAATCATCTCTTCAAAGCTCTTGGACACCCAGTAACCAGCCTCTTGAAACCACCCCTGCTCTCCCCACACCCATGCTCTAAAACCTAAGCTGTCAAAGCAATCACATTGGCTCACAATTTCAAACACTATGGTAAAGGCTAGATGGGCAGAACCAGCATGGCAAGTTCTTTTCCTGTAAATTCTATGATTAACTGTGAATGTATAGCATAATGTATAGCATTGCGCAAAATACCTCCCCAGTTGGGTCACAGAACGTTTGAGATGGTGCATACCATACACAACATTTAATATTTTGCCAACAAATGTGGAGCAATTCTCATGGTGGGTTGAAGCCAATAGAACTAGACTGCCCACTACCAGGTTTTCACAGGTAGGTATCGGCAACAGGCTAGCTTTACAGCTCCAAAAGAGAAAATGCTGGAAAATCTCAGCAGGTCTGGCAGCATCTGTAAGGAGAGACAAGGGCTGACGTTTCGAGTCCAGATGACCCTTTGTCAAAGCTCCTCTGGAGTCGAAATGTCAGCTCTTTTCTCTCCTTAGAGATGCTGCCAGACCTGCTGAGATTCCCCAGCATGTTCTTGTTTGATTTCAGATTCCAGCAACCTCAATAATTTGGTTTTATCCATTGCTTCCCAGCTCCATGTTGTATAACAGGACAATTTGTAGTTGCTAGGAACATTTTGTTTTAGATTAAATGAAAGTCAATGGGCCACATTTGGGCATCCCAAAGATGTGTGTACAGTTAGTTATATATGTAAAGAACTATGTACTAGTTCTGGTCACCCTATTATAAAAAGGATATTATTAAACTAGAAAGAGTGCAGAAGAGATTTATTAGGATGCTACCGGGACTTGATGGTTTGAATTTAAGGAGAGGTTGGATAGACTGGGACTTTTTCCTCTGGAGTGTAGAAGGCTGAGGGGTGATCTTATAGAGGCCTATAAAATAATGAGTGGCACAGATCAGCTATAAGGTCAATATCTTTTCCCAAAGGTAGGGGAGTCTAAAACTAGAGGGTATAGGTTTAAGGTGAGAGTGGAGAGATACAAAAGAGTCCAGAGGGGCAATTTTTTTTCATACAGAGGGTGGTGAGTGGCTGGGAAAAGCTGCCAGAGTTAGTAGTATAAGCGGGTACAATTTTGCCTTTTAAAAAGCATTTAGACAGTTACATGGGTAAGATGAGTATAGAGGAATATGGGCCAAATGCAGGCAATTGAGACTAGCTTAGTGGTTAAAAACAAAGGGGCAGCGTGGACAAGCTGGGCTGAAGGCCTGTTTCTATGCTGCAAATCTTTATGACCCGATATCAAGCCTGGGTGCAGGATCAGCAAAACCAAAGCAGCGAGACCAGGAATTTGAATGTCCCCCACACAAACTTCCCATAGTCAGGAAAAGTTTTGGGTTAGGTTTGTGTTAGGTTTGTGTTACAAAATCACAGGCATGTCCTTTGAGATCACAGTGGATAGATCTAGGATAATGCATCAGCAGCCTTGGGGGAAACAAGCTGAGTCAGGAATGTTATAACAGGTAAGTGTAATATATATTTTAGCAACATTAATTGTCATCATTAGATGCTGTATTAAAGGACGGATGTGTTTTTACTGCAGTGATTGATCATATGGTTCGATCTTGAAAGTTGGCCACGATTTATGCAGCATTGCATATAGACTAAGATGCATTATAGTATTTTTCCCATTGGAGAAAATGTTATTAGACATCTAAAACGGCAGAACACAGTGCTCGGAAATCTTTTGGTCATGCATTGAATATTGATTTAAATGTACGGACAGCTTTAACTTAGAAAAACATTGGCCTGCTGCATAAATTTATCAAGAAAGCATACAGTCACATTCTCCATTCCTTTGACTGATAGGCAATTTGCATTGAAATTCAAAAATAACTGTTCTTTCCATTTCAAATTTTTAAATTCATTCATGGCTAGGCCAGCGCTTACTGCCCATCCTCAACTGTCCTGGAGAAGGTGATAATGAGCTGCCTTTTTGGAACGCTGCAATTCATATAGTGTAAGTAAATCCACAGTGCTGTTAGGGAGCAAATTACAGGAATTTGACCCAGCAACAGTGAAGGAACAGCAATATAGTTCCAAGGCATAATGTTGAATATCCAGGTGATGGTGGCGGTCCCATGAGCCGGTTGCCCTTGTCCTTCTAGAGGTTAGCTGTCATGGATTTATAAAGTGGTATCTAAGAAACCCTGGTGAGTTCCTGCAGTGCCTCTTGTAGATGTACACATTTTTTGCCACTGTATGTTGATGGCAGAGGAAACGAGTGTAAATAAAGTGCCAATCAGGTGAGCAGCTTTGTTCTGGATGGTGTCAAGTTTTTTGAACGTTGTTTCAGTTGCATTCATCCAGGAAATGGAGAGTGTTCCATCACACTCTTGCCTTGTAGATGGTGGACAGATTTTGGAGAGTCAGGAGGTGAGTTACTCACTGCAGGATTCCTGCTCTTATAGCCACAGTATGTATATGGCTGGTCCAGTTCAGTATCTGATCAGTGACAACATCCTGGTCCCATTGTCTGGAGCAGTAATTATGTGTTTGACAAATGAATTCATTGTGAATGCTTGGCTGAATATCAGATGTTAGTGGAGTACTTAGCTTAGTAGGTGGATGTTTACACAGCTGTTCAGAGGAGTGTGAGCATGTTATGATTCACATTTTTAAGAGGTTATAATAGGATTACCTGCCTTTGGTGGGGTTTCTGAAGAGATGTTTGTTTGTTTTCACAACTTTATGACCACTTGACGGGATTCAAGTTCTTTTTCCAGTGAGACTGGAGTCTGTTTTCTCTACAGTATGAATGGCTGCTTGTTGGTTGACAGTTTTATCGGATTGTTAGGGGCTTAGTTTCTTCTAGAAGTCAATTTTAAAGGTTTCCCATTGCCATTACATGGCTCCTGATCTGTACATAGTGAATACTGGTGAGTGGCTATGGAAGGCACATGGGGCATAGGAGGCATGAGGGATATTGGAAGAGGATTGGGGTTTATAAGGGTGAATGGAGAGGACATGAGGTTATGAAGGGGTTTAGAGGAAAGAGAGCATGGCGGGGGCATGAGGAAACAGAGTTTGAGAGGGCATTGGGGTGGCATGGGAACTTGGGGGGGTGGGTGGTTAGAAGGACCATGGAAAATGAATTGGGATGAAGAGTGAAGATTAGGGAGAGGAGGACAACATGAAGAGCTGGACTGATGACCCAGAGAACCGAGATGGACCCCACCTCAGGACCTGCACTTCTCCAAAATGGCCTTGGGCCTGCCGAGGGAAGTGACAGACCCACACCTTGTTCCTCCCACCTCCACATCTCTGAAAGATGACAATATTGCGGGTATGGGAGTAGGGGACAGGCTCCAATTGACAAAATCGGGAACTGCCTGCCGCTTCAGACAGAAACCCAGCACAATGACCGTAAAATGTTTCCCAAAAAGAAATGTAAAAGGAGTTCAGAAGGAAATAAGCTAAAATGGGTTGGAAATAATGAAAACGCTAAAGATAAAAAGGAGGAGTCAATTATACAGCATTAGTGAAATTTGCTTACATCATCCTGTTCAGACGCAACCACAGTCTCTTCATCTGTAGGTTTCTTCAACAAAAGAGAAACAGAAAGTGAGAACAAGATCGGAATTCTAAGCTAGATGTCTTAAACCCTTCTCTCACAGCATGGTGGATGACCACCTTCAGAGAGACCTGGTGCTCTCTATAGCCCGAGAACGTCTGGGACCCTGTAGCCATGAGCCGTGATGAAAACAATCTTCCTGACATTCCTGGCTCCTCCACAAAAAATCCAGCCCACCATATCTCAATGACAGTGCTGGATAAGGAGGCTATGACATGCTTAAGGCTAGCTGGGGGGCAGCAAACAGAATTCTTATTTGAGACCACTATCCAAAAAGCTCTTCTGAACTTTAGATGAGGACAGGATCGGTCTTGGCTATGATGCCCCAAGGTTGAATTAGGTTTTGAAGTGGACAAGTGGTGAGCAAACCTCATGCTGGGTCTGTAGTTAGAGGAATTATACATTAGTTCCATACCACCTTTATTATAGACAGACCCTTTACTGGAGCAACCTAAACATAACTGCAATCTAAACAGGAAACAACATACATGGAGGTTAATTCTCTTATGCTATGCTGATCGTGTTAGGTGTAACGTAGAAGGAAATTTGAAAGAAGGCCCATTGTGACTGTTTTCCAATTCTCTTCGTGTTACATGTGCTTTCATAGGAGTTTTCTCCAAGGGCCTTGGGGACTGTTATCTGGAAATGGTCACTCTGATGACATACAGGTGATACCAAACACTTCCTCAGCTCATTCACTTAGCTTTCTGCCTGCCCCAGTGAATGTGGACCACTGACATAGAGTGCAGTCCCCTCAGATTACAGGATTGACCAACTCACACCTCCCATTGGATAGGTTTGCCCCTCAGGGTGAGTAGGAGAATTCTCAGGGCTGGAGACCTTCAGGTTAGAAGGCTCCACAACCAACAGCCATTGGTGCTACTACCCACTTCTAGAGGGGACAGCACTGGTGCACTCTCATTCGCCTCCTTTGGAGACAAGCCCCTCCCCAAGGTGGGTCTCCTGCAGCAGGGAAATGCTGGAGACAGGATGTTGTCCTGAATTCAAACTAATCTGAAGGTGTGGGTTCTGGCCCCTTCAGAGTAAGACCACTTTGGGTGCTCTTCACCTGTTTTGCACTGAATGCCATAGCATACAAGGCTGAGAAATACATGCTGGAAAATGTGATTAGAATGGATAGGTAATTGATGGCTGGGGCAGACATGATGGGCCAAAGGGCCTCTTTCTGTGCTGTAAAACTCTATAACAGAAAGAAAATCAATCACATATAGTTTCCCGTCAACATAATATTCATTCAACACCTAGACCTAACAGTAAAGCAACCCTAAATTGTCTTTCCTTTGACCCTTGGTTGGGTCACTCAAATACTGCAAACACCAGCAGTGTACCTGATATCCCCGATCCAAATCATTTTAACTGCAGAAGGATTGGGTAATTCTATTTATCTTTAAGAGCCATGGGTTGCCTCTGCACTTGAGAAGCAATATCGTTGTCCTTAGCACCAGGGGTTGTTAGATTATACCCTTTGGATATAGACACATTTAACCATTGCTGTCAGTAGCTAAGAACGATTCTCCTTTGATGAAAAACAGTAATTGTGTCCTAACCAGAACAAAACAGAGTGGCCTTTTCCTCAATCTCCAGTAAATCAACAGACAGCATTGAAAGTTTATTACACCCCTGAGCCAGGTCTAAGTTATAAGCTGGCGAGTATAAAATAGTGTCAATTGAGGTCTTAAATTAAACCTTCCCTAAAGAACATAGCAAGGTTCTCTTTTATTCATTCTCAGGCTGTGCTATCAGAAGCTTTTATTGCCCAACTTTAATTGCCCTTTAAGTCAAAAAAAAAATGCCCTTCTGTTCCTGAGCAAAAGCTTCAGGAAAAACTCTTCAATTTTAGAGGATGCTTTTCTGTATGGCAAGGGAGGAGGTGGAGATGTAAATTCTCATCTCACCTGGCTGGTGGCCTGGTGAGTGAAAGCTGCGCATTGCACAGTCTGCCCAAGTTTTACTCCATCAATTTCAATGACAGGGGGATCAGATAGTCAACCTATCTTCCCAGACCTTCCTTCCTGCTGTATTGTCCAGATAATGTTGTCTTCACTGCCCAGGCAGTGGAGCAACATTTTATCACTTCTGAATAGATTTGCAGAGTGTCTGAAGCTCTGCAAAACCTGTGGGAAGTTGGGTGGGGGTGTGGGAAAGCTATTGTAATTCATAGAAATGTTTTTCAAATGGGTTTTACAACATAGAAGCAGGCTATTCGGCCCAACTGGTCATGCAGGTGTTTATGCGTTGCACGACTCTCCTCTCACCTCTTAACACATCTTCCTAATGTTAGCAGTGCTGCCTCACAGAGCCAGGGACCTGGGTTCGATCCCTGGCTTGGGTCACTGTCTGTGCGGAGTCTGTATGCTCTCCCAGTGTTGGCATGGGTTTCCTCCCACAGTCCAAAAGATGTATTGGTTAGGTGCGTTGGCCATGCTAAATTCTTGGTCAGTGTACCTGAACAGGCATCGGAGTGTGGCGACTAGAGGATTTTCACAGTGACTTCATTGCAGTGTAAGCCTACTTGTGACTTATAAATAAACTTTTACTTTACTTTTTAAAATTCCCCATGTACCTATCTAGTTCGCCTTAAGTGCATCTGTTATCAGTTAGTCTCATTTATTCCTTGTGGTAGAGGTTCCACATTCTGACCACTCATTGGGTAAAGAGGTTTCCCTGGAATTCTTCATATTTATTAATGACTATCTTATGGTTATGATTCTAAGTTTTGGGCTCTTCCGTCTTCTCCATATCTATCCCTTCAATCCCGTCATAATTTTCATCCCTTCAATAATTTTCAAAGTCACGATTAGATCATCCACCTCTTTTCTAGCAATGTCTCAAAGGCTTTACAGACAATGGAGCACTTTTGAAGTGTGGCCACTGTTATATTGTAAGAAATTCAGCAGCTAATTTGTACACAGCAAGCTCCCACACAAAGGCAACATGATAAATGACCAGATAATCTGTTGCTGTGATGTTGCTTGAGGGTAAAATAGAGTACTTGGGTGAACTCCCTCGCTCTTAATATTAGGGATCTATAATGTCCTCTGAAAGGGCAAACAAGGCCCCAGCTTAACGAAAAACAGCACCTCCAACAGTGCAGCACCCCATCAGCGTAGCTGCCTAGATTTTGTGGTCAAATCTCTGGAGTGGGGCTTGAGCGCACAGCCTTCCGACTGCAGGAGGTACACTTTCTGAAACAAGGCTGTCTCCATTAACCCTGCTGCTTATGAGACAGAAGAAATTGGGAGACATAGGCAAAAAAAGGACCGGGTAGAAGTGGATTATTTACAAATCTGCTTACAGATTAGGAATTAAAGCACAGTGGCTCGGGAACTTAAAAGTGGGAAAATAAATGTTAAAAAACTGAAAGAACAAAGCTAGTTTCTACTGAGAAACTCTTGAAAGCAAACAATTGTATTCATAAAAATCATGGAAATTTAAGGCATAGAAGAAAGCCGAACCACCTAACCAGCCTAACCTTACTTAGCAGCACTAATTTAAGGCACTTCTAGTGCATTTGCAGGTATTTCTGAAAGTGATGAGTCTTTATGCACCTACCACCTTTTCAGACAATGGGTTCTAGGTCCCAATATCCTCTGGGTGAAAATAAATTACTCTTCAATGTCTCTCTAGTCATTTCACTTTAACACTCTGCTGGTGGTCTATTGTCCTCCCTGCTCAGGTAGAGTGGATAAGAAAGATCTATCTCGCCCCCTCATACATTTCAATCAAACCTTCCCCAAAACCGCTTCATTCCAATCCAACCTTTCCCAAATCCTGGCGACATCCTCTGTACTCCTTCTCATGCGTTAAGAGACCACTTGCAACATAACTTACCTCAGTAGGAGTCATCAGTGAGGATGCCTTCGTTGTTAATTCAGGAATTTCGAATTGAAGTTCTATTAGAGGAGAAATTAATTGTTAGCAGATCTTCCAATGTGTCTGGAAACATGATGCATCATCCTCAGGGGACACTAGAGAAAATGGTCCGCGAGTAGGAAGAGATGCAAATAAACCTCTGGCTATGACTAGATGGATAAGAATGGAACCACATGAGTGCAATCCCACGCAGTTGGACTATAGTGGAGAGGCGTTGGAGGAGGAGGAGGAGGGGGTGGTCTTCATATCAATGGCTGCAGACTGGTCAAGAAGGACAAGGAGGGAAAGTTTACCTTTGCCACAGTCACAAAGTGTTTGATAAGAGCTGTTTCAGTACTGAGGTAAGAGTGGAAACCTGACTGGAGGGATTGAACCATGGGGTTTGGGAATGAATTTGGGACGCGGCAACACATTAAAGGACTTTGGAGAGGAAAGGTCAATTGATAATGGGATGGCAGCTTGCAGGGATGGTGTGCTCAAGGGTTAGCTTTTTAAAGAGAGGGATGATAATGCCAAATTGAAAGGAGAAAGAGCTAACACCTAAAGAGAGAGAATTGTTTACAATAAGGGAAGGTGATGGCCTAATGGTATCATTGCTAGCCTACTAATCTGGAGACTCCGCTAATGTTCTGGGGACCAGGGTTCAAATCCTGCTACAGCAGATAGTGGAATTTGAATTCAGTAAAATAAAATCTGAAATTAAGAATCTACTGATGACCATAAAACCATTGTCAATTGTTGGAAAAACCCATCTGGCTCACTAATATCCTTTAGGGAAGGAAATCTGCTGTCCTTACCCAGTCTGGCCTACATGTGACTCCAGGGCACAGCAATGTGGTTGACTTTCAAGTGCCCTCTGTAATGGCCTAGCAAGCCACTCAGTGTAAGGGCAATTAGGGATGCACAATAAATGCTGGCCAGCCAGTGATGCCCATGTCCCATGAATGAATAAAAAAAATTGGCTGGTGGGGGAGGGGAGGTAAGAGAAACATTAGGCAATCAATAGTTTAATGGGAATAGAACTGAGGGAACAAGAGATAAGCCTCAAAGACAAGGTGAGCTCAGACAGGGCACGAGGAGAGATAGTAGGAGAGAAACTAGAGAAAGATGCAAGTTCAGGACTAGGGCAAGGGGGAGTAAAGGAAGTTTGGCCAGACAGGCTAGTAGAAGAGAGGCAGCTGATCAAATGGTCTCCATCTTGGTGGCAAAGAAGTATATGAGCTCTCCACATTTGTTGTTGGAGGGGACAGGAAGGAGAGCGGTTTAAGGTGGCAGCTTGCAATACCAAAAAGAAGTTGGGTGTTACCTTCGCATTCCAGGATGACCCTGGAACAGTGAGCAATTTTGCAGAGTAGGTAGGACCCAAGGGTGCTTTAAGTGGTCCAACCAGATCTGCTGATAGATGGCTAAACAAGTTGTCCACCCTATCTTTTCATGGCTGTACTTAAGGGTGTAGAGATGGGGATTATACCAGCAGAAGCTGCCAGGATGAGAGAGAGTAATGGTTCTATTAGAGACCAGGACGTGGAGATCAGGCTGTGACTGAGTAAATCAGTAGCTGCAGAAATGCTGTAGTGAACAAAGGCCTAGAACAGTTGGGATTTTCAAAGTGAATTTTCCAAGGATGTACACAGGAGGAGGTACAGTTGGTGCATGGAATGGGGTCATGTGAAGCAAGTGATCAGAGATGACCTCATCTGTATTTGATATGATGGGACCAGCAAAACCATGAGAGATGTCAAAGTCATGAGTTGAGTGTGAATATGGATTGGGGAGTTTTCACAGAGGGTAAGATTTAGGAGAAGGAGACAGACTGACAAGTTGAGATGGAGATCGAGTCCAGCAAGGAAAAGAAATATAATCTAACACAGCAAAGGGACACAAAATCAAACAGCCTGAGAAATGCTTTTGGAGAATAGGAGGTGGTGAAACAGCAGAAGTGACAAAGGTGAAATGAGAATGATAAAAACAAAGCCATTTTTGAAACAACATATTGCCCTAACAGAGGATCCCCACATTAAGTAGCAGTCTGTGTAGGTGAAATAAATGCTTACTCATCTTTACGCTTGTGTTGAGGTCTATCAGACGTAGTAGAGGAATAAGATCAGAATTGGTGTGGGTATTCATCTACTTACAGGTCAATTATTCCAGTGAAGCAATGTTTCTCCCAGTGGCTCCTGGAAAATAGCTTTTTTTTCCTTTCCAATAGACTCCTTTATATAACATGGTGAAGGAGGTCTTTACATTGATGTGTAGGCTTTTCAACTGGGAGCAAGGTTTCTCTGAACTGCTCAGGGACATGGCTGCACGGCTGTGGAAAATACGTCACAGGGATCAAACAGGCCACGCACAAGTAGTGATGCCTCCAAAATGTGCGTATGCACAGTAATATTAAGGAGCTGTGCAGCGCACGAGTCAAGACTTGCACAGCACTGAGTTAGAAGGAACGTTGGTTGTGGGTGAGTAGAGGGAGTTGGATTGTAGCTGAAGGGATGTTGAAGGTAGGGGGAGAGATCTGGCCAGTGAGCAGAGGGGCTAAAGAGAAAGAACATCTAAAGATTCCCCCTGCCCTTTAATGACCTACTTGCCCCCTCTATTGCCCATGTGTCTTTTTTCCAACATTCCAAAGTGGTTCACAGGAGGGTCATCAAACACAATTTGATACTGAGTTGCATAAAGAAATTCCAGAAAATACCCCAAAAACATAGTCAGAAATGCTAGGTTTGAAGGGGCATTCTAAAAGACTGGAGACAAATGTTTTGAGAGGGAATTCCAACACTGTGGCCTGGACAACTGAAGGAGCAGTAACAATGTTTGGGCAAAGTCAGTCAGGGAAATTCAAAAGGCCAGAACTGAAGGAAAGCAAAGATCTTGGAGGGTTGTGGGGCTAGAGGAGATTACAGAGGTAAGGAGGGGAGAGTCCACATTTGAAAAACGAGAATGATCATTTTAAAAAATGGATGCACTGTCAGTGTAGGCCAGCGAACTGAAGGATGAGTGGGACATGTAGGAAATCAGGATTATGAGCAGCAGGATTTTGAATGAGCTCAAGTTTAAAGAAGGTGGGGAAGAGTTGGGGGGGGGGGGGGTGGTGCAGGTGGGGTGGAGGGGGTGTTGCGGTGTTCTCTGGAAAGCCAATGTCCCAGTTAAAGGCACATGACATGAAGATGAGTGGAAAACCAAATTGCGCGGAGGGTGTGGAAAGTCTGCAGAGAGATCTGGAAAGGCTGAGCGAATGGGCGAGGACCTGGCAGATGGAGTATAATGTTAGCAAGTGAGAGGTTACCCACTTTGGCAGAAATAATAGTAGGAGGGATTATTATTTAAAAGGCGAAAAGCTGCAGCATGCTACAGTGCAGAGGGACTTGGGGATCCTTGTGCACGAGTCGCAAAAACCCAGTCTGCAGGTGCAGCAGGTGATCAAGAAGGTGAATGGGATGCTGGCCTTTATAGCGAGGGGGATAGAATATAAAAGCAGGGAGGTCTTGCTGCAACTGTACAGGGCACTGGTGAGGCTGCAGCTGGAGTACTGTGTGCAGTTTTGGTCGCCGCACTTGCGCAAGGATATTTTAGCCTTGGAGGGAGTGCAGAGGAGATTCACTAGGCTGATACCGGAGATGAGGGGGTTGGACTATGAAGAGAGACTAAATAGACTGGGTCTGTACTCGTTAGAATTTTGAAGGATGAGGGGGGATCTTATAGAGACGTATAAGATAATGAAAGGGATGGATAGGGTAGAGGTAGAGAGATTCTTCCCGCTTAGAAAGGATAGCAGGACTAGAGGGCACAGCCTCAAGATAAGGGGGGGGGGGCAGTTTAGATCGGAGTTGAGGAGGAACTTCTTCACTCAAAAGGTGGTGAATCTCTGGAATTCTCTGCCTGTTGAAGTGGTGGAGGCTACCTTGCTAAATATATTTAAGTCACGGATAGATAGGTTTTTGGTAGGCAAGGGAATTAAGGGTTATGGGGAGAGAGCAGGAAAGTGGAACTGATCCACTTCAGATCAGCCATGATCTTATTGAATGGCGGGGCAGGCTCAAAGGGCTAGATGGCCTACTCCTGCTCCTATTTCTTATGTTCTTATGTATGTTTATTGATCAACAATCGATGGGAGAGTGGTATTGGAGTACTTCAAGACCTTCTCTTCTCGAGAGGCATTGAACTGCCCAATGCTCGTTCTCCCATCGATCCTTGGTCAATAAAGGTACGTCTCTAACCGGGACACTGGCTTTCATGAGTCTTTGTATTGGCTGAAATCTTTGGCGATGCCTAGTCTCCAGAGAACCAAGCAGCAGCAGGGTGAGTAGCAAGCCATGCAGGAGAGCAACGTAATAATAAAGTCAGGGGGTGGAAAGGGAGTGGGGAGGAGAGGACGAAGAAAAATCAGAATACATCACAATTCAGATGCTCCTCATAAAGTCATTGAATCTTCAGGGCACAATAGGCCCTTTGGCCCATTGAAGCGCTGATGATTCACCCTAGAACAATCCAATAAGTTCCACTCTCCTTCTCAATCCCCGTAGCCATGCAGTTCATTAATAATACAAATAATAGTGATGAATATAATTAAATTAATCACTGCATAACACCTAAATAAACTTGACAAACATATCCGGCCCTTACAATAGAACTGGGGAGGGGTGGGGGGGTGGGGGGGTGGGGTAGGGTAGGGTAGTATATTCAGACTTTAGAACTTTAGGATCAGTCTGTCTAGCCCTGTCAGAATTTCACACGTTTCAATGTGGGATCCCCTATTATTCTTCTAAATTCCAATGAATACAGACCCAGTTGACCCAATCTCTCTTCCTACGATAATCCTGCCATCCAAGAATTGGTCCGGTGAACCTTCACTGCACTCTCTGCAGCAAATATATCCTTTCTTAGATAAGGAGATCAAAATTGCACACAATACTGTAGATGTGGTCTGAAACACAAGTAATTTTTCATTAACCCCTAGATGAATTTTTCTTAGGAGGCAATTGCAGATAAGAAAATGCTTGTTTATCTTTAATGGTGTGCAAAATAAAATGCATTGAAACATGAGACTCAGAGGAAACATGCCATTAAAATGCAGCACCCCTGACTCACCCATTTCTGAAGTAGCTGGTGTGTTCCAGGAAACCCAGACCGTTTGCGTGGAAACCGTTGTAATTTTGCTTTGCCGTTCTCCCTCATCTTGCTGGTTTCCAACAGAAAGTGGATCATCACTGGTGAATCCTGCTGCATCGGATAATTCAGCTTTCCTGGTTACAACGATCATCATATTGTTAAAATATACCAGCAACATCTCCAACCCCACAGTCAAGAGTCTGTCTGGTGGATGTTCCTCAGACTTTTTCCAATGTTCAACTTGAGCTACATGCTTTGCTGAGGGAGGATGGAGGCAGGTGTGGCTTCCAAATGGAGATAACCCAGTGAAAGCCAGCTCCAGTGCGAGTGGTGCACTCACCTTCCCCCCCCCCCCCCAACCCACAACCCCCTATCTGTCTATTAACCAAATAAAACCCCAGAGGCATGGCGTATCAGGACAACTCATCGTCCGCTAAGCCCTTCGTCACGGAGATCAAAAGCGGACTGAAACCGTCCATGAAGATGAGCATCACTAGGACGGTTCATTCACACCCCAACAGCTTTGTACTAAGTCTCATCAGCAACCCTTCAGAACCAGAGGCAGATGTAGGCCTCAAAGAACAAAGAACAACACAGCATGGGAAACAGGCCCTTTGGCCCAACGAGCCTGCGCCGCCATTTCAACATTGTGAGTCCACTCTTCCACCCATGACCCTTGTCTACACTTATGGCACTCCACATTGGAAACCAGATTGAAGGGAGACTAATTTAGGGACAATTTGTTACACCAATCAGCCTAAGAGCACATCTTTGGGGTGTGGGAGGAAACTGGAGCACCTGGAGAAAACCCACGCAAGCACGGGGAGAACGCGCAAACTCGCACAGACACAGGCCCAAATCCATGTATCTGCACAGCAGTGATAGTCACTGAGCTGTCATGTTGCCCATCAGCTGGTCCAGTTTAAGCGTACACTAACAACGTGAAGCACTTGGCTACTCTCGAAACATCCAAGAGCAGCCCTCGCATGACCCACTGCATGTATGCCCCTTGTTGGACAACAAGGACCTAGACGAATTTTTCTTAGGAGCCAATGTGACAGATAAAGATGTGTCAGTGGATGGTATCTATATGGACTTTCAGAAAGCTTTCATTCCACACAAGAGACTATCAGCAAAACTGAAAGTTTATACAATTAGAACCTATTGACATGAATACGGAACTCATTATGGGCTGGGGAAAGAGAGCAGGGATACTCCTACTGACAGGGTGTGACTGATTCATGCAGTTCCCAGGGATCTGTATTGGAACTATAGTTTGTCGCTCTTGTTATAAATGACTTAGATGAAGAAACAAAGAACTGTATATCTGAACTTGTTAGTGACACCAGTTGGGTGACACAACAAGTAGTGGACATGGGAGGAGTGAGTAGCAAAGGAACATTGACAGATTAAGTGAAAAATGGATTAAAGAGATAATATAAAAAGAAAAAGGAGATTTGGAGCAGCATGGTGGCACAGCCTCACAGCGCTAGGGACCTGGGTAATTTCGGCCTTAGGTGACTATCTGTGGGGAGTTTGCACGTTCTCCCCATGACTGCTTGGGTTTCCTCCAGGTGCTCTAGTTTCCTCCTACATTTCAAAAATGTACAGGATAGATGGATTGACCATGATAAATTGCCCTTTAGTGATGACCCAAGATGTGTATATTAGATATGTGGGGTTATGAGGATCGGGTGGGGGAGAGGACCTGGGTAAGATGTTCTGACAGAGAGTCTGTGTAGACATGATGGGCCAAATGGTCTTCCTCTGCACTGCAGGAATTTGATGATAAGGAACAACATAACATTTAAAGGAGAAGTGTACAAGAATGCAGTAGAAAAAACATAGGTCCACACAAATGGGAAAGATACAAATAACAGCAAAGGGTGAAAAAAACAGCTACTAAGAGTTACAAAAGGGAGCATGAAAAGAAATCTACAAAGATATCAAAATCAATGCAAAAGATGTTTACAATTAAAAAGAGAAAAAAAAAGTGGTTAAGTTCCACGGAACGTGGTGAATAGAGTTGGAGGCGACATAGTGGTACAGTGGTTAGCACTGCTGTGTCACAGCACCAGGAACCTGGGTTTGAATCCCAGCTTAGGTCACTGTCTGTGCAGACTCTGCACATTCTTCCCGTGTCTGCATGGGGTTCCTCCGGGTGCTCTGGTTTCCTCCCACAGTCTGAAAAACATGCCGGTTAAGTGCACTGCCCACGCTAAATTCTCCCTCAGTGTACCCAAACAGCCACCAGAGTGTGGCAACTGGGGGATTTTCACAGTAACTTCATTGCAGTATTAATGTTAGCCAACTTGTGATACTAATAAATAAACTTTTTAAAACTTTAAAAAAAGACTTTTTAAACTGCAGGCACAGATGGCCAAATGGGAGTTTGTAGAGGACATGTTAAATAATTAGTGTGTCAGTAGAGGAATGGGAATTCACCAAACTTAATGGAAGCAAATGAACAGTAACAGAGTGACAAATCCCCAAGGCAAGTTAGTATTCATCTCAGAGTTATAAAGAGAGTAGATGAGAACATTGCACGTGCCCTAACCACGGTTTTACAAAGTTCCCTCAGTTCCGGAACTATTCCTTTACGGTGGAAAGCAACACACATCATCCCATCATTTAAGAAAGATCAATTCGCAAAATCAGGGATTATAAACTGGTTGGCCTAACATTTGTTGTTAGGATCTATAGTTAAAGATGAGTGAAAATGTCACAAAACTCTATGAATTTGAAGGAACCAGCATTGTCTGAAAAACCTGGTTGGATTTTCTGTAAGAGGTGATTGAAATAGTGGACAGGAGAATGTCACGTGGACTTCCAGAAGCCATTCAGCAACGTCCCTCATAACAGATTGTTAGCTAAACTTGAAGCTCATGGCATTGAAGGCAAAATATTGACCTGTTTAGGAAATTGTCTGAGCAGCAGAGACAGAGATCAGAAATAATGGACACATACTCTAATTGGCAGAGAGTAACTTGTGGAGTTGTATGGGGATCTGTGATGAGGTCTTTACTATTGTTTTTATTATTAGCATCTGAGTGGGTTTCCTCCAGGTGCTCAGGTTTCCTCCCACAGTCCGAAAGATCTGCTGGTTAGGTGTATTGGCCTGGGGCAAATTCTCCCTCAGTGTATCCAAACAGACGTCAAAGTGTAGGAGATTTTCACAGTAACTTCATTGCAGTGTTAATGTAAGCCTATTTGTGACACAAAGTGAACGGGCAGAACAGTGTCAAATAAATTTCAATGCAGACAAATAAGAGATCTACATGGTCCTTTCTAAGTGAAAAGCTAGAAGCAGTGGATATCCAAAGGAACTCAGTAATCCATGTACCTCATTTATTAAAATATCATAGATAGCCACAAAAAGTATATCAAAAAGAAACGTTACCCTCTGCAACAAGTGGATTAGAGCAAAAGGGGTTAATAATCAAGCTGCAACAATACTAGGACCTTGTTGGAGCACACCTGGAATAACGTGTTCAGCTCTGGCCACCACACCATAGGTAGGATATACCGGGGTGATCTTACTGATTTGTTATGCTAGTCAATTGGCATAGCAAGCCGATAAAATTATAAAGATACCACACTGAATTGCTGGCATAATTAACCCCACAAGGCTTATTTATATATTTAAATCCTTAACGGTTTTGTCAGTGGAGGCTCTCACCGGTGAGGATCACATATGGTCCCCATTGACATGATGGCTTCATGGTGATACCAGAGGCCATTGAGAAACACACTGAAGGGTGTGGAAATTTGGGGGGTGCTGGGAGGAGTGACAGTCTTCGAATGCACCACATACTATTTTACACAGTGCATTGGGAGATCAGTGCAATAGTGCCCTTTAGTTATCATCAGCTGGTTTCCTGCATGAATAGACTCTGTTCACTCCGCCTACTGGCAAGAATCACACTTTGCCTAAGTGTCATAAGATGGCGTCTGGGAGCTCGCCCAAAATTTGGGTGCGATTCTCTCCCGTTTTCACATTCACTAGGCACTTAGAATTTTTTCAGTAAGATCGCTCCCGCCAGCTTTACAGGGAGTGCAGCATAGATTGAGCTAGACTGGTACCTGGCCTCTAAGGTAATGGTAAAGTAAGTTTGTATTCAGTGGAATTTAGAAAATTCAAGATGATTTGATGGAAATGCAAGATTTTAATAGGAACAGACCAGGAAATTAAAATAAATTACTTACACTGATTGGTCTTTGACTCAGGACATAACTTAAAAATGACAGGAAGATCGTTTGGGGTGAAATTAGGAAAATCCTCTACACAAAAAGGTGCTAGGAGTTTCTCACAAACGACAACTGATGTGAAACCAATTTGAAGTTTGAGCTTGAAGGGTTTTTGATAATCACAGGCATTTAAGGGGCAAAGGTGAAGGAAGCTGGTTTGCAGATCAGCAATGATCGATTGAACAGACTTGAGGGGCCAAATGGCCTCCTCCTGTTGCTACACAAGTAGACAAAACTGTGGAAGGTGGAGTTCAAAGTGGGAAAGTGTAAGGTGATTTGCTTTGGACTGAAGAAAGAGAGATTTCTGATAGATTATAAAAACTAGGAGCCATGCAGCAACAGAGAGATTTAGGAGGACCATGTGTGGAAATCACTCATTACTCACCAGCAGATACATAAAACAGATCTAAAAGACTACTCAAACGTTTCTCCTTACTTCAAGAAGATTAGAATACGAATAGGTAGAGATTAGCTCCAGTTGTGTAAAACTCTGTTGCGAGCACATTTGGAGGATGTATTCAGTTCCTACCTGAGTCAAAAACTCTGGGTTCAAGTGCCCTCCATGACTCTAGGTTCACAATGCAGCCCAACAGGGTGAGTATCAACTTGCATATCCTTCCAGCACACATCAGTGGCAGGCGGTAAGAATGGGAGAGACTCGTGGTTAGCTCTAGGATGGAAATAAATTGGACCTTCCACCATCACCATCTGTAGCTCTGGACTGCAACATGCAGGTAAGGTGCAGCAACTTGGGCTGGCTGGCTCAGCTGGCTGGATGGCCAGTAAGGGTCAGATTGGCTAGGGTGAATTTGGGATCGGTTGCCTTACCCTGGCCATACTGGAGATCACAGCACTGTGGGTCGGACCTGAGCTCAAGAAGTAAAAAGTCTAACAACACCAGGTTTTAGTCCAACCGATTTATTTGATAATAGACTCACAAGCTTTCGGGGTTAGCCCCTTCGTCAGGTGAATGGAGAGTTCTGGCCTCAGACAGAGCACATGAGGCCAGAACTCTCCATTCACCTGACGAAGGGACTAACCCCGAAAGCTTGTGAGTCTATTATCAAATAAATCGGTTGGACTAAAACCTGGTGTTGTCAGACTTTTTACTGTGTTTACGCCAGTCCAACACCGGCATACCCACATCTCAAGAAGAAGACCATGCAATGGAAGTACTTGCACTTGTGAGAGAGTTCAAAACCAGGGGCCATAACATAAAACAGCCATCATAATGGAATTCAGGAGATATTTCTCTACTCAGAGAATGGTGAGGACATGGAACTCATTACCACAGTGGAGTAACTGAGGTGAATAGCCAAGATTTATTTAAAGGGAAGGACAAAGAAGGTGCTGATTGGGCAAGGTGAATTGGGATGAGAGCAGGCACATGTGGAACATGGGTCACTCTAAACTTGAAACAAATCCATTGTTTCCTCAGTGTGACTGGTGCAAAATTCTGGAACTCCCTTCCTAACAACACCATGGGAACACCAACACCACATGGACTCAGAGAATCATAGAAATCCTACAGTGCAGAAAGAGGCCATTTGGCCTGTCGAGTCTGCACCGACCACAATCCCCCTATTTTCCTACATATTTTACCCGCTAATCTACGCATCTCAGGTCACTAAGGGGCAATTTTAGCATGGCCAATCAACCTAACCTGCACATCTTTGGACTATGGGAGGAAACCGGAGCACCCAGAAGAAACCCATGCAGACACGAGGAGAATGTGCAAACTCCACACAGACAGCGACCCGAACTGGGAATCAAACCCAGGGCCCTGGAACAGTGAAGCAGCAGGGCTAACCACTGTGCTACCTTGCCACCCACTTTACAATGGTTCAAGGTGGCAGCTCACCACCAGATTCTCAAGGACAATTAGACAAAGGCAATAAATGCTGGCCTTGTCAGCAACACCCCAGTCCTGAGAATAAGCATAAAAAAACACGGTAAATGACTGGTTAGCAATAGGATTAATGTTCAGGTGTACAATAATGTAGTACTGTATCACTGTGCTAATTATCTAGAGATCTGTACTAATAATCTCGAGCATGTTAAATTCTTACTGGTAATACCCACAAGGTTAGATTGATTGGCCATGCTAAATTGACCCTAGAGGCAGGGAGATTAGCGATCTGCTTGGGGTTGCAGCAATAGGGTCTGGATGGGATTGTGGTTGGTACAAACTTGATGGGCCAAATGGCCTCCTTCTGTATTGTAGGGATGCTATGTTATGCTAAGGTACAGTTTGAAAGGATCAAACTGTAAGAAAGTATGGCTCACAATGCAATGGGTTAGCTGATGAGGAAAAACAGACAGGTGAATAGAGGAAATGGACAAAAAGAGCCAAATTCAGTTGGTTAACCTCGGAGATTAGAAAAGTACTTCTGCAGAACCCTCCTTCCGAACAGATTTTTAACATAGGTCAGAGTCCATGGTATATGAAATTATCTGTGGAATAAACAGGCTGAATAACTTTTTCACATTCACATATATGTTTATTATCCTACATTCATGGTCCTATCTTAGTTATAGAACAGCTTGGTTTCACCTTTCAGTCTCAGAGGCAGGCAGTACACTGGAGGATAAGGTAACTGTAAGACTTGATTCTGAATCTGCTTCAGAGCCAGACAGGTTCTTTAAGACATCATCAACTGAAAGTCAAAAACAAAAATCGCAATGAATCCTTTTCAGTTCGCCCAGTACAAGATTGAGATGGAAACATTATTTTTCATCTTACCTTCTTCGATTGTGCTCTTACTTTCTTCTGAAGAGATCTGTTGGGCTGAACTGCTCACAGATATTGGTTCTTCCAAAGATTCTTTCTCAGTGTTCCTATCATCAACATTGCTGGGCAGTAGAGTCGGTGAGGTACTCACAGAAGGAGTGTTGCTCAGCGCGATGCTATTCTGAGCAGAACTCTGCAGGGGTAATTCCTCAGCAACGTCAGTGTAGTCTGGGAATTCCACCTCTGATGATTGTCCAGATTGGGACTGTGTTGAGAGAGACAACTGATCTTTCTCAACTCCATCCTCGCTGGCTGACCTGTGTTTTTCACTCATCCTATCACACTGGCTGTCAGAAGCACCTCACCATTGAGTCAGAAATGTTGATGTATCCTTCAAATCACCGAGAAAAGAAACTTCCACTGCATGAGTAAACATAAACTTCGGTCACCTCGGATCACATAGAATCTTACATCAGTTAGGAAAGGATGGGGGGAGGGGGACGGGGGGGGGGAAAGAGGGGGACGGGGGGGGAAGAGGAGAGGGGCCGGGTGGGGGAGGAGGAGAGGGGCCGGGTGGGGGAGGAGGAGAGGGGCCGGGTGGGGGAGGAGGAGAGGGGCCGGGTGGGGGAGGAGGAGAGGGGCCGGGTGGGGGAGGAGGAGAGGGGCCGGGTGGGGGAGGAGGAGAGGGGCCGGGTGGGGGAGGAGGAGAGGGGCCGGGTGGGGGAGGAGGAGAGGGGCCGGGTGGGGGAGGAGGAGAGGGGCCGGGTGGGGGAGGAGGAGAGGGGCCGGGTGGGGGAGGAGGAGAGGGGCCGGGTGGGGGAGGAGGAGAGGGGCCGGGTGGGGGAGGAGGAGAGGGGCCGGGTGGGGGAGGAGGAGAGGGGCCGGGTGGGGGAGGAGGAGAGGGGCCGGGTGGGGGAGGAGGAGAGGGGCCGGGGGGGAGGAGGAGGAGAGGGGCCGGGGGGGAGGAGGAGGGGGGAGGAGGAGGGGGGGAGGAGGGGAGGGGGGGAGGAGGAGGGGGGGAGGAGGGGAGGGGGGAGGGACCGAGGAGGAGGGGGAGAGGAGGGGAGGGGGGGAGGGACCGAGGAGGAGGGGGAATCGAGGGCCCAAGGAGTACGGGGGGCAGGAGGGACGGGGAGCATGGCACGGGGCAGGGGGACAAGAGGGGGGTTTGGGGAACAGAAAGTAGGGATGGAGGAATGGGATCAAGAGGGTGGGGATGTGGGGTGATGATGGGACAGTGAGGTTTGTGAGTGTGGGTGGGCACTGGGGAGGGTAGCAGTGAGGGGATTTGGGGATGTAGTGAGGTTATGTGGGGTGGTTTTAGGGCAGGTAAAGTGATGGTTTTCTGGTAGTTTCAAGTTGGGGGGTTAGGGTGGCTGTTTTTCAGGCAGAATGGTGGTTTTTGGATTACCACCGAGAGGGGGTCACACAGCCCGGTCCCCAGTAGAGAGGGGGTTAGACACTCCAGTCCTTGGGGGTAGGGGACTACACAGTCCGGGCCCAGTCCTCAGAGAGGGAGGGGCTCACACAGCCCAGTTGGCTGGGCGGGGGGGGGGGGAGAGAGAGAGAGAGAGGGGTGGGGGGAGAGGGGGAGGGGAGTCACACAGCCCGGTCCCCAGGGTGGGGGGGGAGGGTCGCGCAGCCCGGTCCCCGGGGTGGGGGGGAGGGTCGCGCAGCCCGGTCCCCGGGGTGGGGGGGGAGGGTCGCGCAGCCCGGTCCCCGGGGTGGGGGGGGAGGGTCGCGCAGCCCGGTCCCCGGGGTGGGGGGGGAGGGTCGCGCAGCCCGGTCCCCGGGGTGGGGGAGGAGGGGAGTCACACAGCCCGGTCCCCGGGGAGAGGGGGAGGGGAGTCACACAGCCCGGTCCCCGGGGTGGGGGGGGAGGGGAGTCACACAGCCCGGTCCCCGGGGAGAGGGGGAGGGGAGTCACACAGCCCGGTCCCCGGGGAGAGGGGGAGGGGAGTCACACAGCCCGGTCCCCGGGGTGGGGGGAGGGTCACACAGCCGGGTCCCCGGGGTGGGGGGTGGTCACACAGCCCGGTCCCCGGGGTGGGGGGGGGAGGGTCACACAGCCCGGTCCCCGGGGTGGGGGGAGGGTCACACAGCCCGGTCCCCGGGGTGGGGGGGGAGGGTCACACAGCCCGGTCCCCGGGGTGGGGGGGTGGGGGGAGGGTCACACAGCCCGGTCCCCGGGGTGGGGGGGTGGGGGGAGGGTCACACAGCCCGGTCCCCGGGGTGGGGGGGGAGGGTCACACAGCCCGGTCCCCGGGGTGGGGGGGGAGGGTCACACAGCCCGGTCCCCGGGGTGGGGGGGGAGGGTCACACAGCCCGGTCCCCGGGGTGGGGGGGGTGGTCACACAGCCCGGTCCCCGGGGTGGTGGGGGGATGCTCGCGCAGCCCCGGCTCTCCCGGCCCCCGGGGTGGGGGGGGGATGCTCGCGCAGCCCCGGCTCTCCCGGTCCCCGGGGTGGGGGGGGGATGCTCGCGCAGCCCCGGCTCTCCCGGCCCCCGGTCTTACCGCGGTCGCTGTCGCGGTTTTAGCGGAAAAGCCGCGCGCGCTGCCCGCCAGCTGCTGCATTGTTACACCGTCCCCATGGCAACCACACAGTGTGAGTGACAGGCAGCTGGAGCCGCCCCACCCCTCGCTCCCACCAACATCCCAGGGGTATCCCAAAACACTTCCCAAATTAACCTGGAAACCCTGGCTTCCACATCAGTCAGCCTGGAAACCCTGGACTTAGGGAAATTCCAAAACAGTCAACCTGGAAACTCTGGATTTAGGAAAATTCCAAAACAGTCATCCTGGAAACTCTGGATCTAGGAAAATTGCAAATCGATCAACCTGGACCTGGAAACCCTGGATTTAGGAAAATTCCAAATCAACCTGGAAAATTTGGATTTAGGAAAATTCCAAAACAGTCAGCCCGGAAACGCTGGTTTTGTAAATTCCAAATCAGTCAGCCTGGAAACCTTGGATTTGGGAAAATTCCAAATTTATCAGTCCTGGAACACCAGATTTAGAAAAATTCCAAATTATGTCAACCCCAAAATCCCAGCTTTCAAAATATTCGAAATAAATCAACCTCAAAATCTGCATCTGGGAAAAAAATCAATTTCTGTCAGCCAGGAAGACAGATTTTTGAACGCTTATTAATTAAGCATTAAGGGGGAAGGCAATGTGCAACTAGACCTGGGTGTCCTTGTGCATCAGTTGCTGAAGGTAAGCAGGCAGGTACAACAGACGATAAAGAAGGCAAATTGCATGTTGGTCTTCATAGCGAGAGGATTCGAGTACAGGTGCAGGAACGGCTTTCTGCAATTAAACAGGGCCTTTGTGAGGGAACACCTGGAATATGGTGTAGTTTTGGCCCCCTTATCTGAGGAAGGATGCTCTTTCTATAGAGGGAATGCAGTGAAGGTTTACCAGACTGATTCCTCAGTTGGTTAGGATTATATTCACTGGAGTTTAGAAGAACCGGGGAGGATCTCACCGAAGCCTTTAAAATTCTAACAGGACTAGACACAGTAGATGCAGGATCAGTAATGTCCTGTAGGGAAGGAAATCTGCCGTCCTTACCTGGTCTGGCCGACATGTGACTCCAGAGCCACAACAATATAGTTGACTCTCAACTGCCTTGGGCAACTAGGAATGGGCAATAAATGCTGGCCAGCCAGCAATGCCCATATCCCACGAATGAATAAAAAAAGTGATCACTGTTGTATTGTAAGAAACACAGCAGCAAACAATATTGCACATAGCAACCTCACTCCCATAAATAGTGATATGATAGTGAAAAAATCCTCTGTTTTAGTGGAGGAGGTGTTTTAATGGTGGAGGTGTCCAGAACCAGGTGTCATGGTATGAGGATACGGAGTAAATCATCTAGGACTGAGATGAGGGGAAATTTCTTCACCCACAGAGTGGTGAGCGTGTGGAATTTGCTACCACACCAAGCAGTTGAGGCCAAAACATTGTATGTGTTCAAAAAGGACTTAGGTACAGCTCCTGGGGGCAAAGGGGATCAAAGAATACGGGGGGAAGGCGGGATCAGACTATTGAGTTGGATGACCAGCCATGATTGTAATGAATGATGGAGCAGCCTTGATGGGCTGAATGGCCTACTCCTGCTCCTATTTTTTATGTTTCTACAATACCCTGGATTTAGAAAAAAATCTATCTTAATTAGCCTGGAAATTTTGGTTTAGAATCATTCCCCAACGGGGTTGGCCATGGCTCTGGTAGGCAACACTCTCATCTCTGAGTCTCTGGGTTCAAATCCCAAACTAGGATTAGAGAACAAAAATCAATATTGACACTCTAGTGCCAATACTGAGGGAGTGCTGCACTGTCAGAGAGAGGCATTGCCTTTTTTGATGTGATCTTAAACCCAACCCTGATAAACTTGTTTGAGTGAATGCACTATTTTGGAATAAAGCAGGGGTTGTTATCCCTCTGTCTTGGCCAATATTCATCCCTCAATCAGCCTCACTAAAACAGAGGATCTTTTCACTATCATGTCACTATTTGTGGAGGTGAGGTTGCTATGTGCAAAATTCTTTGCTGCTGTGACTACACATTTTTTTTGTTCATTCGTAGGATATAGGTATTGCTGGCTGGCCAGCATTTATTGCCTATCCCCCATTGCCCGAGGGCAGTTGGGAGTCAACCATGTTGCTGTGGCTCTGGAGTCACATGTCAGCCAGACCTGGTAAGGACAGCAGATTTCCTTCCCTAAAGGACATTAGTGAACAAGATGGGTTTTTCCGACAATCGACAATGGTTTCATGGTCATCAGTAGATTCTTAATTCCAGAAAAATTCCAGAATTCCACTTCAAAAAGTACCTCATTGACTGCAAAGTGCTTCCGGCCATCTGCTGGTCTTTCCTTTTAATTAATCATGCTGAAATTCCCGGCTTTAGAAAAACTCCAAATAAATCCGATATGATTTGGAAGGAACTGGGCAGGGTGGCGATGTGTATCTAGGAGGAATCTTCAGGATATAGGTTATAGCAACCTTGGAAATCAGAAACCACTTGAAGCTTAGACTTCTGGGACTCTTGAGACAAATGAATAAAATAATAGAAGTACTTAAAGTTTTAACAGATTTTGACATGAAGAGATTTGTTTTCCCCCATTGGCAGATAGTTGGATAACCAGAGGACACAGATTTAACATCATTGTCAAAATATTCAGGGGAATAATGAGAATTTGTCTTTAACACAGTAAATTATTAAAATCTGGAAGACGTGACATGCAGCACTGGTGAAAGAATAATCAAAAGGGAATCAAAAGGGTGGCACAGTGGTTAGCACTGCTGTCTCACAGTGCCAGGGACCCGGGTTCGATTCTGGCCTTGGGTCACTGTTTGTGTGGAGTTTGCACATTCTCCCCGTGCCTGCATGGGTTTCCTCCAGGTGCTCCGGTCTCCTCCCACACTCCAAAGATGTGCAGGTTAGATGGATTAGCCATAAAAAATGTATGGGGATTACAGGGAAAAGGCAATGGAGAGGGGCTGGGTGAGATGGTCTGTCAGAGAGTCGATGCAGGCTCGACGGGCCAAATGGCCGCCCTCTGCATTGTAGGGATTCTATGATTCTATAATCTATATGATACTGAAAAAGTGCTGCAGTGTTATGGATGACATGTTAAACTGATTTTCCCATCAGCCCGTAGATGGATGTCCAATTAAGGGCCCATGCTACTTTTGTTCCCTAAAGGATAAGGAGTATCTCTGGCTCCTGATCAACAGTTGTTCCTCAACCAACAATACTTACAATAGGTTTACTGGTCATGTATTTCATTTTCTGTTGATATGATCTTACTTTGTACAAAGAAGCTGCTGTATCTGCCTATATAAAAAAACACAATGTGAATCACTTTAGAAGTATTACATTAAATATGAGGCACTTTGAGGTATTTTGAGAGTGTAAAAAGCTGTTGTACAAATGAAAAGTGGGCTTTGGCCTATGTAAAAGAAACATTGAGAATAGAAGCAGGAGTAGGCCATTCGGCCCTTTGGGGCTGCTCTGACATTCATTTTGATCATGGTTGATCATGTCATGGTTCTGCAATGTAAATACATACACTGCAGAACCATGTGGCGGTGTTGGGACTCTCAGCTTCTGGCTGGAAAGCTAATGAGACTCCCGCATTGCTTCTTTTCAGGAAGACTCACTGCATCTTATGCCAATCAGGCTCTTGTCAGGCCAGCGGTGGGCAGTCCCCCGGTATCGTAGTCTCTGGAGATGGAAGTTTGCATTCAAGGTTGGCAAGTATTCTGTGCTCAGTAGTGTCATCAGGAATTCAAAGGGAGGCAGTGGCAGTGGTGTCATCACTCTAGAGACAAGAGCAACGCTCTGGGGATCCAGGTTCAAAGTCCACCATGGTAGATGATGGAATTTTCAAAAACTCAATAAAAAATTAAAAGTCTAATGATGACCATGAAACCATTGTCGATTGTTGTAAAAACCCATCTGGTTCACTCATGTCCTTTAGTGAAGCAAATCTGCCATTGTTACCTGGTCTAGCCCACATATGACCCCTGACCCATAGCAATATGGCTGATTCTTAAATGTCCTCTGAAATGTATTCAACCACTACAATGAAAGAAAAAGGAATGAAATTGCATAGATCACTTGGCATCGACCTAAACACCCCAGCCCTGTAGATCATGCAGATTGCCTCTTAGTAACATGTGGGGGCTTGTGAAAACATTGGGAGAGCACAGACTAGTCAAGCAACGATCTCATGGGATGATATCTGGCCGATAATGTCCTTATCTTCTTGATGCTTGTTCCCTCAATCAGGACCCAAACATCTTTGAATGGGGGTCCCTTCTGGGGGCCTGCAAACAACCCCACACGGGCTTGCTGTTCATGTTCCCAGCATAGTAAGTCCCATGTCCGCTGTTGGGTTAATACCCCCAGTTGCAGGATGAGGCCCTTAAAGCGGGCATTAATTATCCATTTAGGGACCTCAATTGACATTGGGATGGGAAGGTGTTCACAGGCCTTTCTACCTTGAAATTAATTAGGGTGGAGGTAGAAGGTGCCAGAATCTTGGAGACTAGGCAACCTGAAGTAGGGAGAATTTTTGAACATCTTTTCCTCACAGCTGATCAAAGATGTCCCCAGGAGAATTGACTCACTTATAAAATGCTGCAAGTTCTACCAGGACATGGGGCCACATTGCCAAGGAAACATGGTTTTCTTCTCAACTAGCCTTTCATAGAAACCAGAAGGTATACATAGACAATAGAAACTCTGATCTCTCAAGATCTTGCGTTGCTGATCCAACTCAACACAACTGCCCCACCAATCCACTCTACATGTTTTACTTCACACCAAGAAAGAGTTTCTCTTCGTAAATCTGTCTCTTATTAATTGGCTCTAATTTATTGTAAGTAAAAGTCTGAACTTCTGTACTTGTCCCATTATCACTTTCTTACTCACACCATCATCCTTTCTGTCAGATTACCCTGCCTCACAGCGTCAGAGACTCGGGTTTGATTCCCGGTTTGGTCTGTGCAGACTCTGCATGTTCTCTTTGCGTCTGCATGGGTTTCCTCCGGGTGCTCCAGTTTCTTCCCGCAGTCCGAAAAACATGCTGGTTAAGTGCATTGGCCGTGCTAAATTCGCCTTCAATGTACCTGAACAGGCACCAAGAGAGTGGTGCCACCTGGTGGACAGGATGGAAAATTTGATGGATTAGCAAAAGGTCTGTTGATTCCATGCAGGAAAATCCCACCTGTTAAGTCAGTCCTTCTCTCCTGAGATACTGCCTGAATTGCTGAGTGTTTTAGCCTTTTCTGTTTTGAGTTACAATATCTGCAGTGTGGTATTTTTCCTCATAGGATCTTACAATGCAGAAGGAAGCCATTCGTCCCATCGAGTCTGCACTGACTACAATCCCACCCAAGCCCAGTCCTCATAACCCCATGCATTTATCCTAGCTAGTCTCCCTGACGTTAAGGGGCAAATTAGCATGGCTAATCAATCTAACCCACACATCTTTGGACTGTGGGAGAAAACCCACACAGACATGGGGAGAATGTACAATCTCCAGACAGACAGCGACCCAAGCCGGGAACTGAACCCGAGTGCCTGATGCAGTGAGGCAGCAGTGCTATTCATTGTGCCACCGTGCCATCCTCCTTGGAATAAACTGACCTCCTGCCTGATGGTTGCTGTGGGAGGCAATTTTGATGGCCGAGGAACATGAGTATTTCATCATACAGCTGCCATAGGCAGCTCCTTTAAAACTGACTTTTCTCAAGGGCGGCACGGTAGCATAGTGGTTAGCACTGCTGCTTCACGGCTCCAGGGACCTGGGTTCGATTCCTGGCTTGGGTCACTGTCTGTGTGGAGTTTGCATATCCTCCTCGTGTCTGCGTAGGTTTCCTCCCAGTGCTCCAGTTTCCTCCCACAGTCCAAAGATGTGTGGGTTAGGTTGATTGGCCATGCTAAAAAATTGCCCCTTAGTGTTCTGGGATGCTTAGGTTAGAGGGATTAGCAGGTAAAATATGTAGGGATATGGGGTAGGGCCTGGGTGGGATTGTGGTCAGTGCAGTCTTGATGGGCTGAAGGGCCTCTTTCTGCACTGTAGGGTTCTCTGATTCTATGATTGAAGTGTCAGGACTTTGTGGATCCCAGTTTAATGACTGGAAGGTGTTGGTGCATCTTCTATGCCTGGACCACTAGGGGCAGCATCCTGGTAAAGTAATGCGGCCTCCTTTTCAGCTGCATGTCCAAGTCTCCTTCTTCTCAAGGTGACTCAGTGTTTTCTGTGCACAAGAAAGGCAGCTCCTTTCAAATTGGGAAACCAAGCACCCTTTGGAATTCCCCTTGGCCTTGCTTCCCCCACCTCCCTATCTCTGTAATCAACAGCTCTGTGCTCCTCTACTCCTCCTTCCAGTTTTCAATGCTCCACTGTTAACTTTGGTTGCCTTAAATCTCTCCATCTATCTACCTCTCCTCATTTAAGATGCTCTTTCTCTGCAAAGCTTTTAGTCGCCTGTTCTGATGTCTCCTTGTGTGGTTCAGTTTTGAATTTTATCCAATGATGCTCTTGTGCATTGCCATGGGGCATTAAAAGTGCTACATAAATGCACATTGATGTTGTTTGTGTTACTATTTCATTGGTCCCAGTAAGAAGTCTTACAACACCAGGTTAAAGTCCAACAGGTTTATTTGGTATCACAACCTTTCAGTATGCTGCTCCTTCATCAGGTGACCCAGCAGCACTCCAAAAGCGCATGATACCAAATAAACCTGTTGGACTTTAACCTGGTGTTGTGAGATTTCTGACTGTGCCCACCCCAATCCAACACCGGCATCTCCACAGCATGGCGATTCCATTGGCGTGAACGTGCATGGAAGTCCTCCAAGGCCAGGACGTGTAAACCACCAAATGACCCCATCACTGGAGAGTAGGTGGGCTCTCAGAGACAAGTCTAGCCCCAGAACACTCCAGTTAGAAGACCAGACACCAGCAGACAGATTACAAGGAGAGAAAATGTTCGGAACAGAAACGGTGAGAAGGAAAGAAAGTAGGTGGGAGCAAGTAATTAAAGACACAAGGACACACAAACACAAAACAAATTTGCAGCATTCTAAAAGAAAATGCAGCAACTGCCCAGAAAGCCAGTTAGCATGGACAGGAGGTAAGAAAGTTCAATGCAATTCTGAGTTCTGACAAAGGGTCATCCAAACTCAAAATGTTGGCACTCATCTCACTCCACAGATGCTGTCAGACCTGCTGAGATTTTCCAGCATTTTTTATTTTTGTTTCAGTGCAATTCTCAGGATGAGGGGATGCTAGTGCTGATAATGAGACACTTTCTATTTTCGGCAACTGAACATAGCACAAATCTTGCCCTGATCAAGAATATCAGAGTGAGATGACGTCCAAAGCTCCCTTTACTCTGCCCCATTTTCTTGATAAAGTTGCTTCAAAGAACAAATCAAGAACAAAATACAATATAACATCAAAGGAGGATCCTGCCCCCTGAGACTGCCCAGAATTAAAGGTATAGTAGCACAATGGCTTATTTTAATGAAATAACTTCTTCAGAGAACATTTCTGCTCGCAGACACCCTCTGTTGGTACAATTCTGTACGGCATCTTCAAGTGGACAAAACATATATATTGCACTTTTCAAAATACTAACCCTCCAGAATAGGAGAGATGAGTTAACTAATTGGGCACAGACCCTTCTTCAGAACTTGTCAGGGAGAGGTGTCGGACGCCTCCCACAGGCAGAGCTAAGAAAAGAAAAATTTAACACATATGTTGGGGTTGCTTAGCATTGGCAGTTAGAAACGCACTTGTGAGTGACATCTCCAGACTGCTGAAATTTAAGTGTTGTTACAACTTTCAAGCTAGGCTGTATTGAGATGAGAGCTCGGCATCAGAACGAGGAAGCTTTCATATCAGTCAGGAAGTGGCAGCTGTTCTGTAGCAATTCCCTTAGTAACCATCATCGGTCAAAAAACACCTGACAGCAGAATATCATGAAACATGCAGGACCGTTGCATAAAGGCCAAGAATATATATTGCATCTACTGCAAACATATTCTGCACATATTCTATAAGGGGATGAAGTTCTATGAAATGGGAATATGTTTAAAAGTAATTAGGTAGTTACAAAGAAGAATGGTTAGTACTATCTTATTAGAACATATAACCAACTCCCTGTGCTACCCAAGGGCTAACTGTGACAGTGCCTGTGTCAGGATCCCTTTAGCAACCACATCCTTTTAATAGTTCTTAACAAAAATCATTTTTCTTTGGAATAGGGGGTCAGAAACAAAAACCCTAAATCTAGCATCACCTTATGGTTTGAGCGTGTCATCGTGGAGCACCAGCCAGTGAGCGAAGCCCTGTGCCTGTGTGGCAAATGTCAGGCAGTTTTCTTTTCCCAGAAGCTTCCCTCTGAACTGATGGAATGACTAGCGCAGGCTGAGCCAATGTCATTATGTATGGTGCGAAGATGATCCCAGTCTCCCTGGTGAGAGGTTTGTGAGAGAATCTATCACTCCACTCTCAAATGCATATCACACTTTATGAGTTCTGAATGTGACAGCCTGTTATATCTTGACTGAGGTTGGCAGTTATAAATTTCCAGGCAGCCTTAGAGTTAATAAAAGGAATTTCCATCGGCACTTTGATTGCTGTTACATATCTGAGTGCATTATTTTATATCTTCTTCTTTCTCTTGGGCTGTTCCTTTCTGTCTCTTCTCCTTTGGGGATCCTACCTCACATATCTGTTCTCCTCTTCTGGGTTTTGCCTCCATAAAGCCTTCTCTGCCTTCTTATCTCTCACTGCTGCTCCAAGCTTGAAGTCCCACTTTCCGTCCCTCTCTGTTTCATGGACAAATCTTCCTCAAATTATTTACAACAACACTCGAAAACTCCTATCTGTCTAGCTTCCAGCATCAGTCATTTTCTCGTCCTCACATTCGACGCTCCTGCCTGCAGGAAAATCATTTCCCCACCAGCCCCTTTCAACCTGATGACCCCTTCTTCCTTCCCTCGAGTTCAAGCTGGTGCAGTTTTGAGCATATTATGGCTCAGCCTTGAATATATCAGCAACCTGGCAGTGCTGGTTATACCACATCAAATGCTGTCAGCCCTCAATTCTTCTGCCCAAACCAGTCAATGTCCCAGGGCTGGAATTTTACATTGGTGGGCCAGGCATGCGTCCAACCCAGAGGCAGGTGAAATCGTGGAGGATGACGCTGAAAGCATGTCCCAACCTACAGTGCAGAGGGAGGCCATTTGGCCCAATAGCCTGCACCGACAACAATCCTACCCAGGCCCTGTCCCCATAACCCCACATATTTACCCTCCTAATCCCCCTGATACTAATGGGCAACTTATCATTGCTTTGCACCTAACTCGTACATCTTTAGATTGTGGGAGGAAACCAGAGGAAACCCACAGGGAGAATGTACGAACTCCACACAGACAGTGACCCAAGTTGGGAATCAAACCCAGATCGCTGTGCTGTGAGGCAGCAGTACTAACCACTGTGCTACCATGCCACCCCTCATCACTCCCGCAATATTCCAGTCGGAAGGTGCACTCGGGAATAGGAAGTGAGTCTGCTGACAATAAGCAGAGAATTTTGTCCATGAAATGGCCAATCGAACGTAATTTTACATGGCCCATTTTCTTTTATGACTGGTGGGTGGGCCGAATGACCAGGCAACCTTTACGTTTTAGCTGTAAGCCCGATCCAGGGTGGGACGAACTGTCTGGGCTGAAATAAAATTAACAAATGTGCCTGGGGACTGAGGGAGGTCTGCCGATTGACAAGACCTTGGATCCTGACATATTTCGTCCTAGAGTCTTAAAAGGACTGGCCAGTGAGATAGGTAATGTGTTGGTTTTAATTCTCCAAAATTCACTGCCCCCAGTCCGAGCCCAGAACCTGCTCGGTGTCCAAAGGTGTGTGGGTTAGGTTGATCGGCCAGGATAAATTAACCCTAGATTTAGGGGATTAGCACGGTAAATATGCGGGAATGGGGCCTGGGTGGGATGGTTGTTGGTGCGGACTTGATGGGCTAAATGGCCTCCTGCTGCACTGTAGGGATTCTGTGAAGTCACAAATTACATTTTCTGTTTCTGTTGATGATCCCTTCTCATCCCCTACCCCTTAATCCCTCTGAGAGAGCAGGAGAGATACCTGAGAAATGTGCAGGTTCTGGGCTTGGACTGGGGGCGGTGTGATATGGTGAGCTCAGGAAACAGTTCCTCAAACTTCTGCTTACTACGTGCTTGTTGCACTACTTGGTCCCTTTAAGATTGACACCTGACCTGTTTGTCTCTGCATGGCACATTGCCAATTGTCACATGGCAGTGTGCCCAGATATATTGCCTCACACTTGTTGTTGCATGTGAGGGTGAAGGCTTCAGTAAAGACTGGTTCATTGTTCATGGTAGACCATGGACTAAAGAGACCAGCTGTGCATTTGACCAAGCTGATGCTGAAAGTATGGAAGAGGAGAACAGGTTTCCACAGAGTTTGAAGTGGTTCACCCAGATGTGATGATTGGTGGCTTGTGCCAGAAAGTAGACTAAAGATGGTAAAGAATATATACTGGGGTTATATACTGCTTACATTACTGCTTACACTGTCAGCATATGTTACAAGACCATAAGACATAGGAGCAGAATTAGGCCATTTGGCTCTGCCATTCAATCATGGTTGATTTTTTTCTCATCCCCATTCTCCTGCCTTTTCCCCTTAACTCCTGATCTCCTTATTAATCAAGAACCTATCTATCTCTGTCTTAAAGACACTCAATGATCTGGCCTCCACAACCTTTTGTGGCAAAGAGTTCCACAGATTCACCACTCTCTGGCTGAAGAAATTCCTCCTCATCTCTGTTTTAAAGGATCGCCCCCTTTAGCCTGAGGTTGTGCCTTCTGGTTCTAGTTTTTCCTACTAGTGGAAACATCCTCTCCACGTCCACTCTATCCAGGCCTTGCAGTATCCTGTAAGTTTCAATAAGATCCCCCTTCATCTTCTAAATTCCAATGAATACAGGCCAAGATTCCTCCATCGTTCCTCATACGACAAGTGCCCCTATGCTGTGAAGATAGAGGAGATATATTGTGAATAGAAAGTGAATACACATTGAGTAATACCATGAATATAGATTGCAATATTACAGTTAAAGACCACATCCACTGGATAATTGGGAATAATTTCATAAAATACTGCTTTCCAAATGATCTGAGAGATAATGGGTTGGATTTTACAAATCCCGTGGGGAAATTGGCAGGGTGGTGGGGTAACATTAGGTGCTGTATGGGCAGTATGGTGGGACGGTGGTTAGCACTGCTGCCTCACAGGCCAGGGACCTGAGTTCAATTCCGGCCTCGGGTCACTGTGTGGAGTTTGCACATTCTCCCCGTGTCTGCCTGGGTTTTCTCCAGGTGCTCCGGTTTCCTCCCACAGTCCAAAGATGTGTGGGTTAGGTTGACTGGCCGTGTTAAATTGCCCCTTAGTGTCAGGGGAATTAGCAGAGTAAATGTGTGGGGTTACAGGAATAGGGTCTGGGTGGGATTGTGATCGGCACATGCTCAAAGGGTTGAATGGCCTCCTTCTGTACCGTAGGGATTCTATGATTCTATGTCTTTTTCCTTCCCCTGTCTCTCTCTACTCTCTCTATTCCTCTATCTGTCAATCTCTCTCTCTCTGTCCCTCTACCTGTCTCTTTTTGTAACTCTCCTTCTCCGTGCTTCTCTCTCTCCCACTCTCCCTAGTTGAATGGAATTTATTTATTGCTAAATGAATAGGGGCCGGCCTTACCAGAATTTATCAAAATGTCAGGCTCAGCCTGAAGCTGCACAGTCAGTGACACAGACCAGTTTGCCGTCCAGATTTTGAAACTCTTGATGAGTGGGCGTGATTTGTGGTGTCGCCCTGGTGGGGCCTTGACACTTTGGGTGGAATTTTACCAGCACGTCCACCCAAGACCCGTGGAGAAAGCCGTTCTCTGATTCGAGCCTGGAATCGGGGTGGGCGTGTCGGTAAAGTTACGGCCTTAGTGCCAGCTCCACTGGGAGCGAGGCGCCATTTTTAAAGGGCGCCCCCATCAGAAATAAAAATAAACTCCCCCCAACTCCACTGTGGAGTTATCGAGGGCTCTCCCCACCGACTCCATCCCAGCCGCACCCACCCCCCCCCCGCAATCATCACCAGCATTTCATCCCCTCGGTTACTGTGCCAACCCCCCTAGCCACACATAAACCCCCATTGGTTCTCCCACTAGGATGTGCCCCTCTTACTGCCCCCAACACAGGCTGGCAGTGCCTATGCCAAGGACAGTGCCAGGTGGCATTACCAGGCCACTGCCGGGCCATATCCCTCTCTCCTGGGGGCTATCATGACATCCCCGGGAGATCCCCTTGACAGGTTTTAATTGGGCCAAAACTGTTCATCAGCAAGGTATGAATATTTAGTGAGGGAGGGGAGGATCTTGTGGCATGGGACCGAGTTAATCATATTTAAATTTATTTAAATGTATTACATCTCCAGTGAGAGGAAAATTGGCAATGACTATTTCGAAGAAGAACATCAGGAGTTCTTCCCGCTGTCCTGGCCAATGTTTATCCTGTTCCCACCCAAACAGTTTATCTGGTCGCGTAACCCAATAGGGTTTTATGAGACCTTTCAGTTCAATTGCTGCCTTTTCCTACATTACAACTTTTCACTGGATATAAAATTTATCCATCCCACACTAACTGTGGGAACCAATGCGTGTATCCTTGGTGGCTATACCTGGTATCTCCGATCTTACAAGCAGTTGGGATTCTCCAGTCCCGCTGCAGTGAATGGAGTTTTGGCTGAGCACCAAATTCTCCATTCTCGCCGGCGTACAAGATCGGAGAATTCTGGTCATAATTACAGATACACTCGACCAAACTGAGCATCTCCTCGTTCAGGTTCAAGTACAGGGTCACTCCCCACGGCTCAGAGTGTGGGCACACTCTGTGATGTGCCAATCAGGCAAACAAGGCCCTCCCTGCTCCTCCACTAATGTTAACCAAAAGGGGCATACGAGTAGCATTAATAGATACCCCTGCCTCCCAGTAAAGGAAGCCAGCAGTATTCTGTCTTCGACAAGGAACAGCCTCTTGAATTAGTTCCATGCTTCAATTACCAACACGGCTGGCCCATATCAAAATTCCATCTCTTAGCCTCGATTCCATAGCCTAACGGAAATTTGATTGTGTGTGTCTGTTTAAGACAGCACAGCAGAAGAGGGTCATCTGGCTTGAGGGACCAATAGGAACTGAGAGCGAGTGATCACCCCAGAGAGTGAAATTTCTTCTTGGTTAGAATACATCAGGAAACCATGTAGTCAACGTGTAAGGACTGGAGCAGATTGCAAGCTAAGCTAGGGCTACAATCACCTATAACTGATTTCTCTTTATCTATAAATACCTGTAGTTTCCAACAAAATCTGAAATGTCTTGATGTCACCTGAGGGGTGGCACGCTACTACACACCAATCTCTGCCCATGGAACAAGAGTTCCTGATTACCACTGCCTCTTGTGTGAAGGGTTCCTTGACATCACCCCAAATGGATCCAATTTAAAGATTAATTTTCATGGCTTTATTTTTAAGCTTAAGCCCCCTTGTTCTGGAATAACCCGTCAGAGGCAATAGTTTCTCACTATCTACAGGGACTTGATGGTTCGATTTATAAGGAGAGGCTGGAGAGACCTCTGGAGCGTAGGAGGCTGAGGGCTGATTGTGTAAGAAGTCTATAAAATAATGAAGGGCATAGATAAGGTAGATAGTCAACATCTTTTCCCAAAGATAGGGGAATCTAAAACCAGAGGGCAGAGGTTTAAGGTGAGAGGGGAGAGATACAAAAGGGTCCAGAGGGGCATTTTTTTCACACAGAGGCTGATAACTCTCTGGAACAAACTGCCAGAGGTAGTATTAGAGACGGGTACAATTTTGTCTTTTAAAAAGCATTTAGACAGCTACATGGGTAAGATGGATATAGAGGGATATGGGCCAAACACGGGCAATTGGGATTAGCTTAGTGGTTAAAATCTGGGTGGCATGGACAAGTTGGGCTGATGGGTCTGTTTCCATGCTGTAAACCTCTGTGAATCTGTGACTCTATCCCACCAAATGTTTTACCCATCTTCAACTGCTCATTTCGATTATTTGTTTCTCTTCACTGCTCTAAGGAACATGAGCTTAGTTGATGCAATCTTTCCTGGTAATTTAATCCTTTGAACCTCCAGCACCATGCTGTCGTTTCTGTGCTGCATCCCCCCACTGAGACCAGTGTATCCTTCCTGCTGACTGTGCAGTCAGTGACTGCTCTCTGCTGCTGGAGGTGACTGCTCGCTGGGAAGCCGTCAGATTCCAGCGTAAAGGCTGTCATGGCCAAGCAGCCTGTCAACATTTGTTTCTTCAGACTTATACACAAAGAGCTGCTGTTTAGCCAGTGTGTAGGAGAGCTGGCAAAGGCTGAGAAATGGTAGAGCAGCATATGTGACAGTTAACAAGGCTGAGTGAAAGGGCAAAAGAAGCCAAGAATATTACTGGCACAGTACGAAATACATGGACTGCAGGTAATACATAATTTCATTTCAGTGTCCTACAGTCTGAAGATTAAAGTCCTATTTGTATTTCAGTGATCTGCTATTAATTCCATTTGGTTTTATTGACTTCACTCTTGAGATGTAGGCCATTATTACTGGGTGGCACGGTGGCACACTGGTTAGCATTGCTGCCTCACAGTGCCAGGGACCTGGGTTCAAGCCTGGTCTTGGGTCACTTTCTGTGTGGAGTTTGCACATTCTCCCCGTGTCTGTGTGGGTTTCCTTCCACAGTCCAAAGATGTGCAGGTTAGATGGATTGACCATGCTAAATTGTCCCTTAGTGTCCCAAGATGTGTAGGTTAGAGGGATTAGTGGGATAAGTGTATGGAGTTACAGGGATAGGGCAGGGTGGTGGACCTGGGTAAGATGCTCTGTCAGAGACTTGGTGCAGACTTGAAGAGCTGAATGGCTTCCTTCTGCACTATAGGGATTCTATGGTATATTTAAAATGTGTGCAGGTTGCTTTAAGCACTGATCACATGATTTGATGGTGATGTCATTTGGGTATGTGTTCAAGCTACTGTTTTACTTTCAGTTTTGTATTTGATGCAGCGCAGAGAGCAGCTCTTCAATAAAACCTGTTGTGTGTTAGTTGAATCTCTGTGTGCAAACCACAGCTTTTCATTCTGTGTAAAACCCAGAGCCCCAACATAGTTAGGACATTACAGTTGGAAAACCAATCTCTAACTGTCCTCAAGGTGATGATGAGCCTCCTTGAACCTCTGCAGTCCAGGTGGGGTAGGTTTACCCGCAGAAAGGATTCCAGGATTTTGATCCAGTGGCTATGAAGGATTGACAATTTTCCAATTAAGACAGGATGGTGTGAGGTTTTGGGGGGGAGCTTGCAGCTGTTCCCATGCATCTGCAACTCTTGCTTTGAGAAAAAGAAAGGGGGGGTATGAAATAGAGTGTGAGAGAAACGCAGTGATAGAACAAGAGAGAAAAACAAAACAGTGAGGGAGAGAGTTACGGAGAGAAAATGAGAGAGGGTATAGGGAACTACAAAATACAGTGTGAAGGAAGCACAATGATGGAATGAGGGTGAGATAGATAAACAGAGAGAGTGAAGATAGTCAAATAGGGCAGGGACAGTGATAGTAACAGAGAAAGTGAGGAAGACAAAAGAAGAATGGCAGAGAGAAAGGACACAGATGGAGTGTAACAGCACATTCTTGTGTATGCATATGTATATAGTCAAACCAGAATCAACTAGTTTCAATTGGTACTTAATTTTCTCTGTGGCATCTTGTCATTTACCTGTCTTTGTAAGATATCATAGTTTAGCAACAAGGTGAGATTGTGATGCTCCTATCTGAACAAATTTGGTTGGAGAGACTTCCACAAAGCCAATAGAGGGACTGTAACTTTTCTTTTGCAGAGAAACAGTTTTAAAAATCCAGTCTTAGAGAAAGAAATATTTATGCACGAGTAGATCGACCTTCAAAGACAGCGGCATCAACACATTGAGTGACTGGGAGAACATAGCCATGACCGAGAATGTATATGTGAAGTGGCTAGAGAGATTTTTCATTGCTAAAAATATACTCCATGTCGTTGATAATCCAACTGTTAACCAAGCAGCAAGGGACAGGATCTTTCTGATAGAAACAGGCCCAGAGCTGCACAAAGCGCTGAAGAAATTGCCTGTCCCTGCGAAGCTGAAAGATATCCTCTTGCTGCACATTTTGTATAAACCTGCAGCACTACAGGCCCAAGCTATTTGAGATTTTTAGAAAGCTATTGGGCTAGAACCAGGAATAGTCGTCAGTGAGGACATTGGAGACATTATCCGTCCATTGTAATTTTGGAGAATTTCAAGAGAGAGTAAAGGGTTGTCAAACAGCAGCAAGTCGATGAGGGGAATGGTGAGACCCAGACAACGCAAAGCGCAAAGATGTCTGGTGAAAATTCACAGGTCATCCTAGTCACTGAAGGATTGGATGGAGCTCTGGTAAACATGGAGGTGGACATGGGGGCACCAGTTAACATGACCCTTGAATTGCTACACCATGAAAAGTTGAGTCAACATCAACTGAAGAAATCACACATAGAAATATGAAGTTATGGGGGAGAGAAAATCCCAAGGATGGGGATTTGTGTTGGTTCCAGTCACATCCATAGGGCAAAACTGCCCATCATCATAGTGATGGGTGTAACCAGCCTTGTCCAGAGGCAACTGGTTAACAGAGTTTAAGTGAAACTGGAATAAGCTGTTTTGTGTCGAAATTCATTAAACAGGTGATGTGATCGCCTCAGGTGTTTGGTGAAACTAGCAAATCAGTTCAAGGATCTAAAATCAAAGTACAGGGTCAGAGGAACACAAGACCAGTTTATTGCAGGTCTTATCCAGTGTGCCACCCTCGAAAAGAGAAAGTCAAGCAAGAACTGCAAAGACTTGATACTGAGGACATTATCTTAGGTTTTTGGTTGACAAAGGAGCCAAGGGTCATGAAGGGCCCGGTAGGAAAGTGGAATTGAGACCACAGACAGATCAGCCATGATCATATCGAACCAGAGGAGGCTGCAATGGCCAATTGGCCTACTCCTGATCCTAGCTCCTTTGTTCCAATGACCCAGATAGCTAGAGAGAGAGACTAAAAATGAGACAGAGAGGGATTGAGAGAGAGAGAGCGATAGCGGGGCCTGAGAATTGAGAGAGACACAGAGAAAGAGATCTGAAGTGGTCCACTGATGCAGACTCCTCCACCAGTACAGACTGGGTAAATAACCTCCAGTTGAATAACACGGCTGCTGTGAAATTGTCAAGCAAACTTAACCAAAACATTTTGCTGCCTTTGGACCAAGGAAAACGTAATTATTGCAGACATCAACCCCGATAAATGTGTTGTGACAAAACCTGCGCTGCTTGTATTTTTGCACAGCTATTACGGCTCTTCAGTTGAAGTTTAGAGTTGTCATTTTGTGTGAATTGTAAATGAATCACATTTAAAATGCAGATTGAGAAGCTTTTTCTTTTGATGTTAAGGCCGCGTTAAGTAGCATTCCACAACCTGCTTTGATCTCTACTGAGCATCTACTGGAATTGTGGGGTTTAACGTGAAATGATAGATTTCCATCAATGATTATAGCTGGAGGAGATTGGTTTAATCTGTGCTCATTGTGGTCAGATCAGCTCCTACAGCTGTGAGTCTGCCCCGAGTGTATCTGGGATGTGCTACTGACCCTGAACCAAGCTGATTATGGAGATTGCGCACAGTGAGATTTAATTTTGCTCTGTAAATAAATGCACTGTTAAAGCCCCATCTGCTTCAGGGCTCTTTTGCTTTTCATGTGAGGCCACTTAACAAGACAACAAAATGATGATTAGTGGAAGCAGGAAAGATAAGAGGGCAAGAGACGGCAGGTGTGGGGTGGGGGAAGAGCTGAATGAAGAAATCAAGATCGCAAAGGAAATTGTACCCAAATCTTTTAACCAGGATTAAGGGAGAAGGAGGAAAGTGAACAGAATTTACAATCATGCAACAAAACCAACATAATCAGCTTTATAATGCAGCTCTTGTAACGAATGAGCACCACATCAAAGGCTGCATTGCTCATAGAATCCCTACAGCACAGAAGGAGGCCATTTGGCCCATCAAGTCTGCACTGACTCTCTGACAAATAATCCCACCCAGGTGCTTTCCTGTGACCCCACATATTTACCCTGCTAATCCCCCAACCTATACATCTTTGGACGCCAAGGGGCAATATACCATCGCCAATCCACCTAACTTATACATCTTCGGACACCAAGGGGCAATTTACCAGGGCCGATCCACCTAACCCGTGCATCTTTGGACCGTAGGAGGAAACCCACACAGACACGTGGAGAATGTGCAGTCTCCACACAGACTGTTGCCCAATGCCGGAATTGAACCCAAGTCCCTGGCGCTGTGAGGTAGCAATGCTAACCACTGCACCACCATGCCACCCAATGTGGGAATTGTAACTTTGATTTGAAGTGATTTCAGCTGGCACTGATGTTCCAGTTGTGATAGGATTCAGAATCCTGAATCAGAGCCTGACTTGATGCCTAGGACAGATGGAGTGATGCACTCTGGAGACCTTTAGTCTTGTTTTACTTTCTGCCCACTTCATCCCCACACCAGCTTAGTATAGGTGGTGTCCAAAGGCACTTTGCAAACAATGCATTGAAATGTATCCAAAGTAAAGTCACCTTTCCATTTCTACGATGTTTGTGTGTTACCACCTGACACTAATTCAATTAGCTGCAGAGAGTGACTCAGGGTCAATGCAGCCAGTCACTCACTCAGTTACCAGTCACCCAGAGTCTCCTATCTTTGTAACAACTGTCACAGCACTTGATCCAGGTTTACAATGTACAGGAAGGTAACATTAACATCCACCCTATGATCTACATTTTATATTCATATCTTTTTCAATGTATTTGAAGGCAAACAAATTATTACAACGCCACTGGTACCAATAGATGATCTGCTTTATTTCAAAGTAAAATATGATATAAAGTGGCAACTAAGATCCGATACATTAATTCACCACATCTTGTTTTAACGTGATTGCTATTAAACCAATAAATGTGTCATATTTCCCTACCTTTGTGAGTCACCTTACTTGAATTAATGTGATGACTTTTAGCTGTTCCATCATCATTTCCTACCTCTCACTTTCACCAAAGATTATTAACTCTCAGATTTCTCAAAGGCCTATTTCAAAAGTCTCTCTTATAACATTTGTCCCAGTCTAGCTAATATTTCTTTGTTAATGGCCAAATTCTATGTAACTACAACTGTTCCCTCACTGGGCACAAATCAGCTGACTTGCCTAATCTTTATCCCAACATGATTTTCCATTTTTGATTGACCTTGTAGGCTAGATCCTACAGTCTGAAAAGGATTGACAGTGACTGTGGAGTACCACATGCCTGCGGTAGAATCCCTGACAGTCTCTGCTTAAAAGGGGGACAGCTGCCAATAGTTCCAAAAATGGCAACTCTGGTTTAAGCCAAAGAGTAGCAGTAAACAGGACATCTCGGAGTGCAACAGGGGGCATAAACAGATGGAAGTAAAGAGCGGATCTATCAGCATTCGAAACGAAGAGAAAGGCAATTTTGCTTCAGATGTAATCTGCCACTGAAACTGTATTAATGCACTTGCTGAAAATGTGTGCTTTTTCCCAGCCTATTCTTGGTTTCGGTTTGGATTGCAAGTTTCCTGGCTTTCTTTTCAACAAGGTGGTTTCTTCATTGCTTCAAAATGAAGCCTGTTTTCTCTTTGTAAATGCATCTGTTTGCCATTTGCAGTTACAGGTGAGCCTGCGCTGTGAAGCATAAGAGCCTGTTTGACTAGGCCGCGAGGAGGCTTGCAGACTTTGATGTTGTCTAGAAACAACAGTCCACTGAATGATTTCCCTGCTGGACTTCACTTTCAGTGACAAAACAGACTTCGAGTGCTGCCGAGACTGTTAGCAAAAAAAAACCTGACTGCTCCCGACAGGATGACGACAGGTTAACATCCTTCACCATGACAAGTAGAGAGACTCGAGAAAGATTTAGAGAAAGGAACTAGGAGACATCACAAAATATACCTAAGTTTCATTGAGATGTTCAATACACAAGAGACAATTTCAATGCTGTTCTGTTTGAATTTAGATAGGATGTGACAGAGCAAGAAATACAGGCCTGTGGGTAATAAGAGCATTTACAATCACTCAATACTTTCTCAGTAAATCACATGCACACACACACACACACACGCACACACACACACGCACACACACACACACACACACACACACGTGTTACCCAACCATCATTATTTACAGATGGACTGAAATATCGTCTTAATTTATGACTGAATTTTTTCCTCCGACCTAAGTCTCCAGAAGTCATTATTTCTTGGTGCATGGATGACACTGACAAGGCTGGAATTTATTACCTGTCCCCTGTTGCCCCTGAGAGCAATACAACTCAAGCATACAGTGCAGAACTGGAGTCGCAAGTAGATCTGTCCATAGACTCCCTTCCCTGGGAGAGGGGTATTAGTGAACCACTTACGTTGATATGACAATCTGGCAGCTTTCCTCCCCTCGTATACATCTCGGAGGAAGGCTTTGCATTTGTTTTGCAGTTTTACTGCCTGTGGACTAGAAGGCAGAGAGCCCTTTGCCATGCTCGGTTAGCCTTTTACTGGGTTAAGCCTTTGTTTTACACAAGTCTGACTTATAGTGTGAATTGAGAAAATTAGATCAACATCAGACAATGTGCAGAAGGACAGGTACCCACAATTTAGAGTGATTCTAAAGCAAGAGACTCATAACGAACAATATGATTCATGGAACATCACATTATAATATTACACACCGAACTTCAACCCAACCCCTTTCAAACAAACAAAATACAAGAACACATCCTGAGTAATTTAGGGAAGAAATTTTTAACATGTGACTGTGAAGATATTTTCTTGCAGAAAATGAGGCAATATTAGTAGATTAACTGATGGTGTTAACCCTACAATGTGGACAGTATATCCTGGGACCTGCCTGATCACCTTTGAGGGTCCCAAGAGGAATATTTGACAGAGGACTCCTGAATTGGGCACACCTTTCTGTTCTTTTATTGCCTCTCCCAGGCAGTGTTGGAGTGCTGGGGGGGGGGACGTGGCAGGGTGGATGAGCCAAGGAGGGAGGGTTGGGTGTGAATGTGTCTGATGGTCTCTTCTCTATCCTTCAGAATTAAACATCAACTATTTTCCAACCCTTTGAAATGTTACTCCTTAGAAAGCATTGGAGGTGAAGAATTCACCCTGCCTAAACATTTAAAAATGGCAACAACTTGCATTTATATAATCACCATGTCTGTCCCACCAGTGCTATATGAGCCGTTATATATGTGCACTAGCCTGTGCGGAGAGCACTACCCAGCCTGACAGAAAGCCTTCTACAAATCGAAGACTGAGCCCAAAGCAGCTGAAGGCTAAGAAATCAGCCCTAAGGTAAAGGAGAAATGTAAAACAGTCCAAAGAAATTATATATATTATATCTGATTCCAAAGACTCTTCTCAGAGCCACCTATGTCTCTCAGGAAAAATCTGACCCCTGTCCCGGTGCTGGGGACAGCTTTCATGTGGAGGATCTTTGTGATCAATGATAACCAGAAACAGTCTGGTCTCCTTCCTCAGTCTATACAGCATACAGACCGCATGCGTGCTAGATCAGGATCTGAACATAGGTAAAATTGACAGCAGCAGTGAGGATCTCATTCATTTTGTTGGGGGCCATTATCATGATAAATATTCTACCTCAGCTGTTGGAGAGTGATGGTTGTGAAAGTACGGAGCCCTCGAAACACTAGAACTGTACACGTACAGGGCTGGCAGCAAAAGCAGCCTCGTATCACAACTTTTATAGTCAAACGTTGGTAAGGTGATTGAGAGGGCCAGGCCTCATTAGAAACGTTAGGGCAGCTGACCAAAATCTTGGCAAAGAGATAGGTTTAAAGCGGTCACTTAAAGGACACAATGTCGAGAGACAGAGAGATTCAGGGAGTGAATGCCAGCACTTTGGACCCTGGGCAGGTGAAGGCATGGCATCAGTGGAAATTGGGTGTGGAGGTCTGCGAGGTGTGTGGGGCTGGAGGAGATTACAGAGACATTTTATTTATTTTTATTTATTAGCATTACAAGTAGGCTTACATTAACACTGCAGTGAGGTTACTGTGAAAATCCCCTAATCACCACAATCCAGTGCCTGATCAGTGAGAATTTAGCATGGCCAATGCACTTAACCAGCATGTTTTTCTGACTGTGGGAAGAACCGGAGCACCTGGAGGAAACCCACGCGGACACGGGGAGAACATGCAGATTCTGCACAGACAGTGACCCGAGCCAGGAATCGAACCCGGGTCCCTGACGCTGTGAGGCAGCAGTGCTAACCACAGTGGCACTGTGCCACCCCGGGAAGTCAGGTCAGGGCAGCTTCCTTTTACAAACTCTGTACAGCTTATTTGACTTGTGTTGTATCGGTTCCTCGTGTGATTGAGGCCCAGCAGTGCAGGGCTCCCCACACTTCACTTTCACTCTGGATTGACACCAGGGAGTCACTTTGCACTGTGGTGTAACTGGGGACAGAGTCACACAGGAGCCAAGAGCCCTGTCTATTATTGTGAGATGATTTTCGATGTTAGCAATTTATTGAATAAATTTTGATGCTATGGTCAGAAAGTGCCCAGTATTGACTAGTGCTCACTATTATACAGCTAGGATCTTCTCGAAGGAGATTCTATTCCACTTCACCATGCCGTCAACACACTTTGCTCTGGGACATGTTGGTGTTGATGGGGATAAATATCAAATTCATTCCATTTTCTGAGTGTCAGTGTTTAACATGTGCCAATTCGGTGGTGGTAGAATCTAGCCAGTTGCCCATCCTCTGAAGGTGAAGTAGATGGTTTGAATCCACCATGCCCAGCTGGCAATGGAGGTGGTTCTTATGAATGGGGCTGGGACTCTGCCATCAGAGGTGGGAAGAGGGGACCCATGGCTCAGTTCCCAACTCTTACTCAAAGCCAAATGCAGATCTGATGAGCCATGCCAACTGTAAGTGATTTTGAATGACAGAAGTTCTAGCACTCTTGATTTTAAACTTGATTTGGAGTGACCAGCACAATAGGCTTTAATTTTTTTCAGAGTGTTATGTACTTCCCAAGCGGGAATGTCGCACTGCACCAACAGTAGTCTTGTTGATGTTAGTGTTTAATTGGGATCGAGTTCCCCCTTCTGCTCTCTGTACACTTTGTCCTGCTGGATAACAAAGTATGAGGCTGCCTTTGGGTGTCAGCAAGGCCCTGGGGGTGACACGCTTGCTTCTGAATCCAAAGGTTGTGAGTGTCAGTCCCACTCCAGAGACCACATCAAATAATCTCCAGGGGGCTGCTGAGGATGTGTTGCACAGTTGGAGATGCCTCTTAATCCCAGGTTTTGCCTCTCCTCCCTGGTGTAGAAGATCCCATGGCTCTGTCAATGGAGCAGGAGAGCTCAGTCCAATCTTTCCCCCACCCAGCCAATTGTTATCCCTCAACCAAGTCCACAAAAGCAAATTATCTGGTTGCTTTTCTTGTTATTGCTTGTGGGATCTTCCTGTGCTCAAATTAGCTGTGCCATGTTTCTTACATCACAACTGTAGCGAGGTCCCTTTAAGGGGCAATTTACAAGCATGGTGTAAAGTAAGGCAGTCAGCACAAAGCATACAAAAAAAATAGTTCGTGCAACTCTTAAAAAACTGGATGAGGAACCCGACAAGGGACCCAATTCATAAACACAAAAGCAAATACAATTAAACAAAGTGCCTCCTATAGTGAGTTAAATAAGGCGCCTCTGATGGTAAATGGAAAATCTCTTAAACTGGAGGTTGACGACACAGAGCTATGGCCACAGTCATTGAGGAACAGGCATTTCTCTGTCTTCAAAAAGTCTTCACCCATTGAAATTGAGTGAGTTGAAAGCTGCAGACAGATTGAATTTAGAGTTATAGAATCCCTACGGTGCATTTGGCCTATCACGTCTGCACTGACCATAATAACACCCAGACCCTATCCCCATAACCCCATACATTTACCCTAGCAGGTTCCCCTGACAATCAGGGGCAATTTAGCATGGCCAATCCACCTAACCCACACATCCTTGGATTGTGGGAGGAAACTGGAGCATCCGGAGGAAATCCTCGCAGACACGGGGAGAACATGCAAACTCCACACACAGTAACCCAAGCCAGGAATCAAACCTGGGTCCCTGGCGCTGTGAGGCAGCAGTGCCACCATGCTGCCCCAAATTTATGATGAGTTTTTTTCCCTGATGGCTTCCCCCTCTTGTCGTATTGAATTATGCTTGGCTACGTTTAACGATGTTCGTTCTGTTTCATTCACATGTAAACTTCGGAGTTGGGGGGAGCGTGGGATGGAGTCTGGTAGCGTGGCCCCTATAAGGGGATGATCCCTGAGGATCGAGCCAGACCATGTGGAGAGCCAGCATGGGAGGATGAACCAATTGGGAACAAGGGTGGTGCGTTAGGAGAGATTGGAGCCGGGGAGCAGTCATGTCTTTAGTTCTGTCTGACCATCACCTTATATTATTGGCAATAAACTCGTCTTAAACTGAAGTCATAACAAGTTGCCATCAAGTTATTGCAAGTGACTAAATTCTTTTGGCTGTAAAATGCTTTGGGACATGACAGAGGATGTTGAAGGGTCCTCAGGAATGAGAGTTCCTTCTTGTGTTTGAGTGAAAAGATTGAGTCATGTTTGTGTAGCCTCTCCTGTCTTACACGGCTTTATAACTGGAAGCAGGAAGCTGGGTTGGAGGGCACAGTGATAATGGCAGCTGTCATCTTGGATGCTGCTCTTCTTGTGACAGCGATTGCGTTTGACTGCAGCAAGTGAGAGAAGGCCTCCCTGCTGGAGTGTGGTTTCCAGGCAGAGACTGGCAAGGCCCAGACAGGCCACATGAGTTCTCACTTCAGGTGGGATGGAGCTCTCAGCTCGGGAACGGAGGTGAAATACTGACATGTCAAAACACTGCCAGAGCGAAGAAATGAAAGAATATGAAATGTAACTCGGGGGAACAAATCGGTCACAAAAATGATAAATATTCATCATTTGACGGCTGTAAATCAATGGATAGATTTTTTTCAAAAATCACATGAAACAATTTCTAATTTTCTTTTGAGCTTTGAGATTGAATGGGGAACTTTAACAGAATCCCAAGATTTTATATTATTGGGGCTGGGAATGCAATCTTCATAATTCTGTTGTGGGCTCTGTGTTTTACCATTTGCTCCCTCCAATAATCTTTCAGTTGACCCAGAACTGCCTCTCTCGCTCTCCCAGGGACATTACTGAGGCTTCCTCAGTCTCAGCTCAGTGAATCTGCGCTGTTGTGTGTCGCAAAGGCCGCCTTGGAGAATGCTTCCCCGAAGATCAGAGGCCGAATGCCCATGATCGCGGAGCAGAGACTGATAGCCAAGTTCCGCACACACGAGGATGGCCTCAACCAGGATCTTGGGTTCCTGTCACACTATCTGTAACCCCCATGACTTGCCTGGGCTTGCAACATCTCACTTACTGTCCTGTCTGGAGACAATACACATCTCTTTAACCTGTGCTTAATGCTATCTCCACTCACATTGTCTGCACCTTTAAGACTTGAATAGCAGATTGGCTGTAAAGACTCGCATTCTAATCAGTATTCTGTAAACTGTGTGTACCTTTATATGCCCTTCTCTGATCAGAACCTTCCACTCATCTGACAAAGGAACACCATTTCCGAAAGCCTGTGGGTTTACTCTCAAATAAACCTGTTGGACTTTAACCTGGTGTTGTGAGACTTCTTACTGTGTTTACCCCAGTCCATTGCTGGCATCTCCACCACCTATAGTTGGTCACGGCTATCGACACTCCTCTGCATAATCTTGTCATGCTTTGCCATGACTCATGGCCCCTTTTGTTCACTTGTTGGATGGTCTGGTGGTGTTGTATAAGCTGATGGTTGGTTTGCAGTCATTTTGCTTGAAAGTAATCTTTTAAAATAAAATCTTTCAAATGTCCGTTTCTCCATTTGAAATTGACCATGTTGTACATTAGGTTTAATATAATGTCTGTGTATCCTGTGGAGTTCATCTGAATGATGGATTTGATATGATCTATTATTGTCACATGTATTTACAATGAAAAGTACTGTTTCTTGTGCGCTCTACAGACAAAACATATTGTTCATAGAGAAGGACTCAAGAACAGTTTCTTCCCTGCTGCTGTCAGACTTTTGAATGGACTTACCTTGCATCAAGTTGATCTTTCTCTAAACCCTAGCTATGACTGTAACACCTCGTTCTGCACACTCTCATTTCCTTCTTTATGAATGGTATGTTTTGTCTGTATAAAGCACAAGAAACAATATGGTTTGATTTGATCTGATTTATTAGTGTCGCATGTTAATACATGATAGAGATCGGACCCACTATGGTGGTGTCTTCGGCAAACTTGAAAATTGAATTGGAGAGGAATTTGGTGTATGAGGAGTATAGTAGGGGGCTGAGAACACAGCCTTGTGGGGTGCCAATGTTGAGGATGATTGTGGAGGGCGTGTTGTTGCCTGTCCTTACTGATTGTGGCCTGTGAATTTGGAAGTTCAGGATCCACTCACAGAGGGAGATGCCGAGGCCCAGGCCACAGAGTTTGGAGATGAGTTTCGTGGGAATAATGGTGTTGAAGGCTGAGCTGTAGTCAATAAATAATTTTGATGTTGATTTGCTACATCTTACAATAGATTATAAACTCAAGTCTCTGGAGTGCTTACTTGGAACCCACAGCAGGCTGATTGCAATGGCAGAGGTACTACCATTGGAACACAGCTGGAAATCCAAAATAAGAATGGAGAGTGAAGGCTGATATCAGCTGTGAGTTTGAAGGAGTCTTCCACTGACTCTGATTAAATTCATATCTGGAAGCCTCAGGGCAGTCTCCTCATAACATGACACCATTGATACTTAGACAACTTAGGGTGCGCCCCCATCTCCATCCCCTGGCCCCTCTACTAATAGATGGAACTATGACATATGTTGGAATTATGAATATGAAAAATTTGTTTCACCCAAAGGCTAAGGTCAAAATACAATTTATGTCAACCCATTAGCATGAGATATTGTGCAGAATGTTGGCATATTTCATAGGCCAGAGGGCACCTATTATGATGCTGTGTACATTGGCACAACATGGGCTTCCCTGCTGGAGAGGAGATGAGCAGTTATCAGAGTGCTGGGCATCATCCCACTGGACCCCACTGTGAGGATTTATTTAGTGTGATCAGAACAAAACAAATCCTTGTTTGTGGCATCATCCCTCTGTAAACTGTTCCCCACTTTGAGGATTTATTTAGCGTGATCAGAACAAAACAAAGCCATGTCTGTAGTTAGATAGAGTTCTTTAAGCCTGCCCTCGAATTTAGCCAGTGGATACACCCCAATGATGGAAGCCATTGTTTGGACAGTGTTTGAAGTGGCCTTGGTGACCCCACTGATGTTGAGTGACTGCATAGAGGCCTTGGCCAGTCTGGACATGGTTTCAAAGGGCCTACTGTCGCCATGGGAGGTCAAAGGGTTGTGGGCAAGCAGTGGGGTCTGCGATGAGGGAGTGGTTTCCAGTGGCTGTTTGCTCCTGCTGATCATCCTGCCACAGTTCCTCAGCTGTTGCTGGTGTGGTGGGTTTAACCAAGCAGTGTGTCAAGAGTCCCAGAGACCCTCTTCCAGCAGTTTGATCTCAGGATATTGGAAAGATTTATCGGGAAAACTCAAACTGAATGTCACATCACAATCTAATGGTGTTGCCAATTTATCAATTGGCAGGAGGGGCACCACTGGTGGGTGGAGGCGGCCATTGAATAAAGCCAGGCTTGGCCTGGAATAGACCGGTAGTTTCCCTGTTGCAATTCCCCTCTGGATGAGGGAGGTTGGGGGAAACGTTGCCCAGGATTGGGAGCCAGGAGAGGTGAGTTGGTCAAAGGGTACCCGTGATAAAGCACATTGTTGAGTTGAGTTGCACAGTGTAAGGTTTGGTGTGGCAGATTGGTACCATACAGGGGCATTGTCTTCTGCAGTTGAGTACATGGTCATAAGAGCAAGGGTCTTAACTTGTGACCTCCATGAGGTACCGGACAGTTTACCAGGAGAGATATTGTGGGCTTTAAATTTTTCTGCGTGAGGTTTCTGTCATATGTGACACCTAAATAAACAAGAGGTACACTGTTTACAGTGATTAAGGTGGCTGGTCTGACAGTTTAGTTCAAAGATGTAATGTGTAAGCACCCTTACCAATTGGCAAGCTCCCACTATTTAACAGAGATTCTTTCATTGTGGCGCATGGATATCACTCACATCTCTGAGTCAGAAAGTTGTGGATTTCACAAGAGAAACTGAGCACTTAATAACAGATATACAAAACACGTTTTTTTACACGGAGGGTGATGGGTGCCTGGTACTCGTTGAGGGGGAGATAGTGAAAACAGATATGATAGTGACTTTAAGGGGCATCTTGACAAATACATGAATAGGATGGGAATAGAGGGATATGGTCCCCGGAAGGATAAGGGATTTTATTTCAGTTGGGCAGCATGGTCGGTACAGGCTTGGAGGGCCAAAGGGTCTGTTCCTGTGCTGTATTTTAATTTGTTCTTTGTATAATCTAGGCTGGCACGCCAATACAGTACTGAAGGGACATTGCATTGTCAAAAGCTTCACCTTTTACATGAGATGTTAAACCCAAGGCATTGTCACATAAAAGAATTATGTGGCACCATTTTGAAGAAGAGTTATTCCAATATTTATTCCCCAACCAGCAGTACTGGTCGTTATCACGTTGCTGTTTGTGGGAGCTTGCTGTGCACAAATTGGTGGCTGTGTTTTTTTATATTACTACAGCGGCTGCACTTCCAAAGAAAGAAAAGGTATGCCATGGAACAGGCTGTGAATCAGGAGTTCCGAGTGTCTTCATCCAAGAATCAAAATACTGGGCAAAAAAACATACTTCTTCAGTGAGATTTCATCAGGAAATCATTGCAAATACTGAGACCTACCAGTGCAATAAGAAGATCAAAATGAATAGAGCTCACATTGAGATATAAACATTGAGAAGAATAAAATTCACAGCACAATACAAACATTGAAATAAAATTCACAGCAAGTTGTAACCATTGAGAAGAATATTCCTTAACAGCAAGATATCTCTGAAATTGTTTGAAGATATAATTCACGGTGGGATTACAGCTGTATTTCCTGCTTTTGTAGCTAAAGTGTTACACCAGAACCCTGATAGGAGCTAGGATAGGCCATTCAGCCTCTCAAGCCTGTTCCCTATCTTCCAATAATTAACAATGGGTGGGATTCTCCAGACTTATCCATGGAGGGGCCCCATCGGGAGAACAGAAAATTTGACCGTTCTCAGCCAGGACTCCATTCACTTTTAGTGGCACCGGAGATGTAAACAAGGATGGAAGTATGGCAGTTCAGTGGCACAGCGGTCAGCGCTGCTGCCTCACAGTGCCAGGGACCCAGGTTCAATTCCTGGCTTGGCTCACTATCTGCGTGGAGTTTGCAAGCTCTCGCCATGTCTTCATGGGTTTCCTCCAGGCGCTCTGGTTTCCTCCCACAATCCAAAGATGTGTCAGAGATGAATTGGCCATTCTAAATTCTTCCTCAGTGTCCCCGAACAGGCGCCAGAGTGTGGCGACTAGGGGATTTTCATAGTAATTGCGTTGCAGTGTTAATGTAAACCTACTTGTGACAAGTAAATAAACTTGAAGATTTCAGCCAGTGTCTTATGTTAAATCTAATTGCTTGTTTAAACTTAACACTTGAAAAGCAGAGAAATATTTTGTCTGAACCAGTTGCTTCCCTGCCATTGCAAATTGCTCTTTATTTAAGAAATCAAGAAATGTTCTCGTGCTGCAGTTTGCATGAATTGAAGGGCTGATCTAGCATTTAAAATTAAGCAATTAACATTTAATTAGACAAGCAAAATTGTTGCTTTAAAGCAGTCCCATGAGAGGTATCTTATTAGTTAATTCTAGTACTTTAAATTTTGTCAAATATTTATAAAAATTGCTTTTAGGATGCTAATGAAGTGCTAATCTAAAACAATCCTCTTGGGCTTGCAAAAGAAACAGATTATACAAAATGGGGGTGGGGGATAGTGAAAAGAACATCTCTGACAGGATATTTCACAAGAAACCACTTTACTCTCCATACATGTGGTAATCATTGGTTTTATTCCCCTTCTCCCTATTCTCAACGTCAGAACCCCTAACGGATGGCACTTTATTTCAGATTAGCCTCCGGCTCATACTCCAATTATTGCACCATTATCCCCTGATTAGGTTAATTTGGCTGATCTGCTCCAAGTCATAATCTGCCCCCGTGTATCCCTGCAGGAAACCTTATCTGTCCAATTCCCAGCCTCAGAGTGCAGCTCTGCTCTGACAGCTTGTTACCATCACTTCAATGGGGGCCCCTCATGTGCCTAGATTGTTCATGTCATTCTCCGGGGCTGTGACAACCGGTCATTTCTGAAGCAGCGTTCATCTTTCCCCTTATTTCTCTTCCCTGTCTGCTGTGCTGACAGGCATTCCCATGACCTGTTATCAAACTCTCTATTTATTCAGAGGAATACAAAGGTGCGATGTATCATCATCATTGAGGCCGGAGACGTCTCAGACAGAAGAAGCCGTCCGGAGGCCTCGCATGTCAACATGTCAGCATACAATGTAAGAAGTCTCACAACACCAGGTTAAAGTCCAGCAGGTTTATGTGGAATCACAAGCTTTCAGAACGCTGCTCTTTCTTCAGGAGAATGGACTAGCTCTCCGAAAGCTTGTGATTCCACATAAACCTCTCCACCGGCATCTCCACAACAAGCAATGCAGCGGCAAGACAGGACATACCCTAAGCTTCTTTGGTTATCTCTACAGAGAAAGCTGGAGTTGTAGTTTTGACGAAGGCAGATTCTGAGAGTGTTTCCGTAGCGAGCACTGGGATTGGGGGGGCCTCTGTGATAGACTGACATTGAGCAAGACCTGGTCCAGGTCAGGAGTGAACAATAAACAGAAAGAACCGGACATTGACAGCTTTGGACAGCAGTGTCCCAGATGGAAACGGGAGGGAGACTGTCTGTCCCCAGCATTACCCATGAGTGATAAGATGGACATTGTGATATTTGCTCAAACACTGAATGCTAAAATTCAAACTACTGAAAGTAAATGGGGAAACTGAGCAAGAACAAATGATAGAGTAGATTTACATAACAGTGCATAGAAACAGGTCCAACATTAGAGCTTATGTTCTACATGAACCTCCCCACACCTTTCTTCACTTGACCCTATCAGTGTGTCCTTCTAATATTATTATGTATTATTTGTTTGTGGAATGTGGACATCCCTGGCTGGGCCAGCATTTATTGCCCAAACCCGAGGCATTTCAGAGTCAACCACATTGCTATGGATCTGGAGTCACATGAAGGCCAGACCAGTTAAGATTTCCTTCCCTAAAAGACATTAGTGAATCAGATGAGTTTTTATGACAATTGACAACGGTTTCATGGTTATCATTAGACTTTTAATTCCAGGTTTTGACTGAATTCTATTTTCAATCATCTGCCATGTGGGATCACCACTAGGATCACCATCTCCCTATGTCTCTGGTTACTAGTCTAGTGCCAATACCACTACACCATCATTTCCCCACTGAGTCACATTCAGCATTCCTCTACAAGAAGGTATGAGAGAAGATTAACTGTGTGCTGACTGAGCTAGGTCTCTTCACGTCTCTTCACAACACCAGGTTAGAGTCCAACCAGTTTATTTGATATAATCCCACAATTTTTCGGAAACGGTATTCCTTCATCAGGTGCATGGAAGGTTCTGATCAGAGAAGACACACACAGTTTACAGAATACTGATTAGAATGCATGTCTTTACAGCTAACCTGCTATACAAGTCTTAAAGATGTAGACAATGTGAGTGGAGATAGCATTAGCATAGGTTAAAGAGATGTGTATTGTCTCCAGACAGGACAGTAAGTGAGATTTTACAAACCCAAGCAAGTCATGGGGGTTACAGATAGTGCAACACGAACCCATGATCCCAGTTGAGACCATCTTTATGTGTGCAGAACTTGGCTATCAGTTAAATGTCTTACTGTGCTTACCCCAATCCAACGCCAGCATCTCTACATCATCTCTTCACGTCAGCCAACTTTCCAGTTATTCAGAAGAATACAAAGGTGCAATGTATCATGGTAATTGAGGCCAGAAGTGTGTCTAAAACAAAAGCAATCTGAAAGCCTCACGTGTCACCACTATATGTAAGGAGCCTAATTCTGTTTATTGGCAGCTCCCCATTTTTAACGTCTTTTCTGATTTTTTTTGAATGCCTTTAAGAGTTGAAAATTGCCCCCATGAATCGAATTGCGTCTTATTTGTACTAAATTGCCCATTCCATTGCCCTTGGTGAGTTGCCTTCTTGAACCCTAAATACACAGTGTTGTTTGGAAGGGATCTCCAAAACTTTGACCCAGTGACTGTGGAAGTACAGCAATATAGTTCCAAAAAAAAGGCTCTTGAAACTTTTCATCTGGTACTCTTCAGAATAGATTACCAACTGTAAAGGAAACAACAATTTATGCAGCATAAGAAAAGAGTGCTGATTGGGTGGCAAGTTTATTCTGACTGGTAGAAGCGTTGCCTTGGAAAGTGCATCAGGGAACAATTAACTGCCAAGATTTTGTTTCAATTCAAGCCAGGTAAGTTGACTTGGAATGGCCCTGGGGTATTGTCTGTGACTGTTTTTGGGTTACTCACCTGGCCCGGCTCTTCAGGTCTCCCGGGGTGCTGGGGGGAGGGGGGTCTTTCTGTCTCTATGTTTGGGTCAGCAACCTCAGGACCATCCTTAATTGATGGGCCCTTGGGCAGCCACTGAGGGGATAGCCTGTGGTAAAACTGTAAAGCAGGAGCTGCCACTAACTGTAGGTCCACGACTCACTTTTTACTTCGATATTGGGCTGCTGATGCGCCTTGTTAAAATCAGTCAGGTGCTTTTACCACTTTGTAAGTTGCTCTATTTTTCCACATCACCCAGCTATACTAATCTTCTCTAGATCCCCCTTAAAATCTCATTTTTTTTAAACCTTCCTGTACACGTTGAAAATGCACTGCTTCACATTTATTTCCATACAGCAACGGATAGCTTTGGTCTACAGAGATCATGTTTAATGGCTTAAGTTGCATATGTAGACCGTGAAGATCATTTATCATGCCAGGATCTTTATAGATTGTATCTGGCTAGCTTTAAATTGCTTTGAGTAACGTGTTTTTAATTGGAGTGTGGATCTTAATATGGTCTAGTCCATGTTGCCCTGTCAGTAGTTCCTTCTGTGTGTTGAAGGATGCAGGACAGTCCTTACAGTGTGTACTGTAATTTTTTTACAACTTCCTTTAGGTATCGAGGTCGGTAACGTAAATTGCAGCTGCGGTGAGTTATTGGATAGCCTCTATGTGTTAGGCAAGGAGAAAGGTAATGGCAGAACAATTAAACGTGTAGTGTGTTATAAATATTGTTTGAAACACTTATTATACCGTTCTTGCTTTTAATTTGCATAAAAACAGACATCCTGAAAGTAAACTGATTTTTCAGCAGTCCCCTCACTGCTTGAAGCACTGGACTTTAATAAACATACACAAGCCTCATAATGTCCCAGAGGATTCCCGAAACAATCCTTTGTGTTCGCCACTCAAGAGCAATTGAATTATTCAACGCTTTCCCCTGTACTTTTATTCTACCAGTGAGGCTGACTCATGAGCAGAATGTGAAATCACACACGGTGCAGAGTTGGAACACCTTCATGATCAGCCCTGAGGGTTCTCCAAAGCGTCCTTCTGCACGGGACTATTTTAAAAAATCCCCACCACCCCCCCACATCTTTGAAGTCAACTTTGAAATATTTCCTTGTGCGTTTTCAACTCAGATTGAATGATAATGGACAGCAGTATAAATTTAGTCAAGTATTTCACATTGGCAGGTAAGTGGGACTATGGGGAGGCTATTCAGCCCTGTTTCACCTGTTAATTATAGATTGTGACTGAGCCGTAGCTTCAACCCATCGACTTGCCTTGGTTCCATTTCCCTGAATAATCTCTTTGTCCAACAAAAATCCTTCCATCTCAGATAATTAACTTTTAAATTCTTTTTAATTCATTCAGGGACATGGGCGTCACTGGCTGGCCAGCATTTATTGCCCATCCCTAGTTGCCCAAGAGATGGTGGTGGTGAGCTGCTTTCTTGAATCGCTGCAGTCTGTGCGCTGTGGGTTGACCCACAATGCCGTCAGGGAGAGAATTCCAGGATTTTGACTCAGCGACTGCAAAGAAATGGCAATATATTTCCAAGTCAGGATGGGGCGTGGATTGGAGGGGAACTTGCAGGTGGTGTTGTTGCCATGTATCTGCTGTCTTTGTCCTTCTGGATGGAATTGGTCGTGGGTTTGGAACGTGCTGACTAAGGACCTTTGGTGAATTTCTGCAGTGCATCTTGTAGATAGTACACACTGCTGCTACTGACCGTCGCTGGTGGAGAGAGTGGATGTGATGCCAATCAAGTGGGCTGCAGGATGATGCCAAGATTCTTGAGTGTTGTTGGAGCTGCACCGGTCCAGGCAAGTGGGGAATATTCCATCACATTCCTCATTTGTGCCTCGTAGATGGTGGATGGGCTTTGGGGAGTCAGGAGATAAGTTACTCACCACAGTATTACTAGCCTGTGACCTGCTCTTGTAGCCACTGTGTTTATGTGGTGAGTCCCATTGAGTTTCTAGTCAATGGTAACCCCAAGGATGTTGAATGTGGTGGATTCAGTGATGGTAACACCATTGAATGTCAGGGGGCGGTGGTTAGACTGTCTCTTATTGGTGATGGTCATTGCCTGGCATATGTGTGGCATGAATGTTACTTGCCACTTGTCAACCAAGGCTGGATATTGTCCAGATTTTGTTGCATTTGAACATGGATTGCTTCAGTATCTTCAGTGAACACCCCCACTTCTGACCTTATGATAGAGGGAAGGTCATTGATGAAGCAGCAGAAGATTGTTGGGCCTTGGACACTGTCCTGAGGGAGATATCCTGGAGCTGAAATGACTGACTCTCCGCAACCATCTTCCTATATACTAGGTGTGACTCCAACCAGTGGAGTGTTTGCCCCCAATACCCAATGGTTCCAATTTTGCCAAGGCTCTGTGATGCCACACTCGGTCAGTGTGAAATTTTCAGTTGATCTTGTCTGAACAGTTATCTGAGGAAGACAATTCCAGATTTCCACTATCCACTGTTTGAAGAAGTGCTTCCTGATGTCTCCCTGAATGGCCAAACTCAATGGCTAAGCTCTGACAAAGGGTCATCCAATCATTGGCTCTACTCTCTCTCCACAGACGCTGAAGTTTTCCAACATTTTCTGTTTTTAGTTAAGATTAGTTCTGGATTAAGATTGAGATTCCCAAGGATCTCATTCCAGTTGCTTCTTTGCTCCTTACACAGCAGGTGGCTTGTTGCACCTGTAACTTATATACGGATATTTTGGCCCTGGAGGGAGTGCAGAGGAGGTTTACTAGGCTGATACCGGAGTTGAGGGGGTTGAGCTATGAGGAGAGGCTGAATAAACTAGGCTTGTACTCGTTAGAGTTTAGAAGAATGAGGGGAGATCTCATTGAGACGTATAAGATGATGAATGGGATGGATAGGATAGAGGTGGAGAGACTCTTCCCACTCAAAAAAGACAGTAGGACTAGGGGGCACAGCCTCAAGATAAAGGGGAGGCGGTTTAGAACGGAGTTGAGGAGGAACTTCTTCACTCAAAGGGTGGTGAATCTCTGGAATTCTCTGCCCGTTGAAGTGGTGGAGGCTGCCTCGCTAAATATTTTTAAGAAGCGGGTTGATGGGTTCTTGATAAGAGAGGGGATTAAGGGTTATGGAGAGAGGGCGGGAAAGTGGAACTGAGCCACGACAGATCAGCCATGATCTTATTGAATGGCGGGGCAGGCTCGAAGGGCTAGATGGCCTACTCCTGCTCCTATTTCTTATGTTCTTATGTTCTTATGTACTGCAGTTCAAACGCTAGTTAACATAGGAACAGAGAAACTAGAAGCAGCAGTAAGCCATTCGGCCCTTTGAGTCTGCCCCGCCATTCATCACGATCATGGCTGATCATCGAATTCAATATCCTGATCACCCCTTCCCCCATTATTCCATGATCTCTTTAGCCCCAAAAGCTACATCTAATTTTTCTTGAAATCTTGGCCTCAACTACTTTCTGTGGTAGTGAATTCCACCCATTCACCACCCTCTGGGTGAAGAAATTTCTCGTCAGTTCTAAAAGGTTTACCCCTTATCTTCAAACTATGACCCCTAGTTCTGAACTCTCTCACCATCGGTAACGTTCTTTCTGAATCTAACCTGTTAGAATGTTATTAGTTTCTATGAGATCCACTCTCATTCTTCTAAATTTTAGTGAATATAATCCTAACTGATTTAATCTCTCCTCATAGCACAGACCTGCCATCCCAGCCTGGTAAACCTTCCCTTGTTTTCTCTATTGCAAGATTGATTTACTTAAGGATCAAGGGTAAGGATCAAGGTTCATAATTGTAACCAGGAGAACTCTTTGGCCGAGTGAACATGAGGAGCCTTTTGACAGTCTTGGCTCTGTAGCCGAACTTACTCACATTTCCACATTGGTGGCAGAGTGTTAATGACCAGCTAATCTGTTACTGTGCCATCAGGTGAAAGATAAATAACAGGCCAGACCCCCCAGGAGAACTCCCCTGCTCTGCATCTGAAATGCTGCTGTGGGATCTGTTAGACCCACCTGAGGAGGTAGTCCAGCCTTCACTTTAAGGTCTCATCACAAAGTTGCCCTGCCCCCTGCCCCAGACCACTCACTCAACAGAGTGGACGTGGAAATGAAGTAAAGTTTATTCATTAGTAAGGCTTACATTAACACTGCAATGAAGTTACTGTGAAATTCCCCTGGTCGCCACGGTCTGATGCCTGTTTGGGTCAATGCACCTAACCAGCACGTCTTTCGGACTGTGGGAAGAGACCAGAGCACCTGGAGGAAACCCATGCAGACACGGGGAGAACATGCAAACTCCGCACAGGCTGTGACCCAAGCCTGGGAATTGAACCCAGGTCCCTGGCGCTGTGAGGCAGCAGTGCTGACCATTGTATCACCACACCGCTTAAGTGTTTATCCTTGGGGAAGAATGTAGAACTAGGTGTCATTGATTCAAAATAAGGTCAAAATAAGACAGAAATGGGGAAATGTTTTATTCTCTCAGAGAGTTGAGGGTCTCTGGAACTCTCTTTCTCAGAAGGCGGTGGAAGCAGGATATTTTTAAGGTGGGGCGGATCGATGCTCGATCAGTAAGCAGGTGAAAGGTTATCAGGGGTCGGTGGGAATGTGGAGTTGGGCTTACAATCAGATCAGCTGTGATCTTATTGAATGGCGGATCAGGCTCGAGGGGCCTGGAATGAAATTACATTCCCATTTGTTAAAGGAGGTGACATTCCTATAAGAAGGTTTATTTCACAGTTTTCCATGTGCTCACTAATTTGCTGTATCTCTGCATTAGGATAGAGTAAGGCAGCAGGAAGTCAGCTCCACTGTTCCACTTGCCCAATTTCAGCAATCCCAAATTTCTGCAGGGCAGTTTCCCTGAGGGTAAGTTACCCTTTTCTGACTGAATACCTCGGCTCCATCAAAGTGAATCATTCGGGACATTTAGTCGCTCCCCTGAAATTCCTGTTCCTAACTCACATGTTTGTATCTATGTGGAAGAGACAGGATTGGGATTGGGGTTTTGGGAGGAGTATGGGAGGGCTGGGATTGGGGTTTTGGGAGGAGTATGGGAGGGCTGGGATTGGGGTTTTGGGAGGAGTATGGGAGGGCTGGGATTGGGGTTTTGGGCAGTGAGGGAGACTGGGATTGGGGTTTTGGGGAATGAGGGAGATTGGGATTGAGGTTTTGGGGGGGTGAGGGAGACTGGGATTGGGGTTTTGGGAATGAGGAAAACTGGGATTGGGGTTTTGGGGAATGAGGGAGACTGGGATTGGGGTTTTGGGGAATGAGGGAGACTGGGATTGGGGTTTTGGGAATGAGGGAAACTGGGATTAGGTTTTGGGAGTGAGGGAGGCTCAGATTGGGATTTCAGAGGAGTGAAGGAGAATGGGATTGAGGTTTTGGGCAATGAGGGAGATTGGAATTGGGGTTTTCGGAGAGAGGGAAACTGGGGTTAGGGTTCTGGGGGAGAGAGGGAGACTGGGATTAGGGTTCTGGGGGAGAGACAGAGACTGGGATTAGGGTTCTGGGGGAGAGACGGAGACTGGGATTAGGGTTCTGGGGGAGAGACGGAGACTGGGATTAGGGTTCTGGGGGAGAGACGGAGACTGGGATTAGGGTTCTGGGGGAGAGACAGAGACTGGGATTAGGGTTCTGGGGGAGAGACGGAGACTGGGATTAGGGTTCTGGGGGAGAGACGGAGACTGGGATTAGGGTTCTGGGGGAGAGACGGAGACTGGGAGTAGGGTTCTGGGGGAGAGACGGAGACTGGGATTAGGGTTCTGGGGGAGAGACGGAGACTGGGATTAGGGTTCTGGGGGAGAGACGGAGACTGGGATTAGGGTTCTGGGGGAGAGAGGGAGACTGGCATTAGGGTTCTGGGGGAGAGACGGAGACTGGGATTAGGGTTCTGGGGGAGAGACGGAGACTGGGATTAGGGTTCTGGGGGAGAGACGGAGACTGGGAGTAGGGTTCTGGGGGAGAGACAGAGACTGGGATTAGGGTTCTGGGGGAGAGACAGAGACTGGGATTAGGGTTCTGGGGGAGAGACAGAGACTGGGATTAGGGTTCTGGGGGAGAGAGGGAGACTGGGATTAGGGTTCTGGGGGAGAGACAGAGACTGGGATTAGGGTTCTGGGGGAGAGAGGGAGAATGGGATTAGGGTTCTGGGGGAGAGACAGAGACTGGGATTAGGGTTCTGGGGGAGAGACAGAGACTGGGATTAGGGTTCTGGGGGAGAGACAGAGACTGGGATTAGGGTTCTGGGGGAGAGACAGAGACTGGGAGTAGGGTTCTGGGGGAGAGACAGAGACTGGGATTAGGGTTCTGGGGGAGAGACAGAGACTGGGATTAGGGTTCTGGGGGAGAGACGGAGACTGGGATTAGGGTTCTGGGGGAGAGAGGGAGACTGGGATTAGGGTTCTGGGGGAGAGACGGAGACTGGGAGTAGGGTTCTGGGGGAGAGACGGAGACTGGGATTAGGGTTCTGGGGGAGAGACGAAGACTGGGATTAGGGTTCTGGGGGAGAGACGGAGACTGGGATTAGGGTTCTGGGGGAGAGACGGAGACTGGGATTAGGGTTCTGGGGGAGAGACGGAGACTGGGATTAGGGTTCTGGGGGAGAGACGGAGACTGGGATTAGGGTTCTGGGGGAGAGACGGAGACTGGGAGTAGGGTTCTGGGGGAGAGACAGAGACTGGGATTAGGGTTCTGGGGGAGAGACAGAGACTGGGATTAGGGTTCTGGGGGAGAGACAGAGACTGGGATTAGGGTTCTGGGGGAGAGAGGGAGACTGGGATTAGGGTTCTGGGGGAGAGACAGAGACTGGGATTAGGGTTCTGGGGGAGAGAGGGAGAATGGGATTAGGGTTCTGGGGGAGAGACAGAGACTGGGATTAGGGTTCTGGGGGAGAGACAGAGACTGGGATTAGGGTTCTGGGGGAGAGACAGAGACTGGGATTAGGGTTCTGGGGGAGAGACAGAGACTGGGAGTAGGGTTCTGGGGGAGAGACAGAGACTGGGATTAGGGTTCTGGGGGAGAGACAGAGACTGGGATTAGGGTTCTGGGGGAGAGACGGAGACTGGGATTAGGGTTCTGGGGGAGAGAGGGAGACTGGGATTAGGGTTCTGGGGGAGAGACGGAGACTGGGAGTAGGGTTCTGGGGGAGAGACGGAGACTGGGATTAGGGTTCTGGGGGAGAGACGAAGACTGGGATTAGGGTTCTGGGGGAGAGACGGAGACTGGGATTAGGGTTCTGGGGGAGAGACGGAGACTGGGATTAGGGTTCTGGGGGAGAGACGGAGACTGGGATTAGGGTTCTGGGGGAGAGACGGAGACTGGGATTAGGGTTCTGGGGGAGAGACGGAGACTGGGATTAAGGTTCTGGGGGAGAGACGGAGACTGGGATTAGGGTTCTGGGGGAGAGACGGAGACTGGGATTAGGGATCTGGGGGAGAGACGGAGACTGGGATTAGGGTTCTGGGGGAGAGACGGAGACTGGGATTAGGGTTCTGGGGGAGAGACAGAGACTGGGATTAGGGTTCTGGGGGAGAGACGGAGACTGGGATTAGGGTTCTGGGGGAGAGACGGAGACTGGGATTAGGGTTCTGGGGGAGAGACAGAGACTGGGATTAGGGTTCTGGGGGAGAGACAGAGACTGGGATTAGGGTTCTGGGGGAGAGACGGAGACTGGGATTAGGGTTCTGGGGGAGAGACGGAGACTGGGATTAGGGTTCTGGGGGAGAGACAGAGACTGGGATTGTGGTTTTGAGAGAGAGAAGGAGATTGCAATTGGGGTTTTGGGAGTGAGGGAGTTTGGGACTGGGATTTTGGGACTGAGGGAGATTGGGATTGGGGTTTTGGAAGTGAGGGAGTCTGGGACTGGGATTTCAGGACTGAGGGAGACTGGGATTGGGGTTTTGAGAGAGAGAAAGAAACTGGGATTGGGGTTTTGGGGGAATTAGGGATTGGGATTTTGGGGGAATGAGGGAAATTGGTCTGCATAGCACGCAAGAAACAACACTGTATTGTAATATACGTGACAATAATAAATCGAATGGTGCTGCCTTGTGTATATCTATCCCCCCAGTGTGTGCGGACACCAGGAGAACCGGGGTAATTGGAGAGGTGGCATCACATCCAAAAGTGTTGCCTTCTCCATCTCCCCTGCTGGCCACCCCTTCCCCCCCCGTCCAGGTGAGGCAGCCACATCTCTGCACCAGTTTAACATTCCTGACGGGAAGCGGGAGCACTCGTGGCTGCCCTGTGGGAAGAAGACATTTGAGATTCGAGCACAGAGCTCATACACCCCCTACCCTCCCAGCCCGCAAACACCGATGCAGCGGCCTTTCACCCTCCCCGGTGGAAGGGCAAAGTTCCTGCCGCCCCTCCCCCACCCAGGGCAGGTGCCCAGCGGGCACTGAACGTGCCAACTCGCATCAAACACCAGCTGCTGCCAGGTTTCGGGAGCCAGGTGGAGTGGCAAACTCCTGCCCTGTTGGGGAGAAAAGTGGGAAGGCTGGGTTTTGGAGAGGTCCATGGGTCAGGAAAAAGGAGTGGGGAGATTGTCAAAAGAAAAGCACAGAGGATAACTTTGATTGTGTACAGTTGCACAAAACGGATCTGATCAGGTGGCTGAAAATGGGGAGACTGGTATCATAATATCGCCACGGTACCATAATATAAGTCACGGTGCTGAGCCTGGCTTGGGGCCGACCTTGGCGAAAGGAACACATTTCCCATTCTCACCGAGCCGAGGGGTTAAAGGCAGGCAACGTTTATTAAGACAGCTGGTTAACAGCGAGCAATAAGACTTGCCTGAGTGACTGCAATCATTGGAAACGGCCTGTGCCGCTCTCCCAGCAGACAGCATCCTCCAGCCCTCCTGTGGCTCGTGTGCAGTGAAATCAAAAAGACTTCCCTCGTCAAGTGGTAAATGGAATCTTTCACGGACACTGCGACCTTGTTGAGCTCCGTTTTATTCATCAATCCAGCCCCTCATCAACATCACCAAAAGCAAAAGAAAAATCTTCAGATGCCAGACTACGAGTTCTTTCAAATCACTTACACCATGGGTCAATGTCAGAACCAAAGGGAGAATTAAAACAGGAGGTTTTGAGGGTTTACTTAAAGATAAGAAATTGAATTTAAAGTCTAACTGAAGGCCTATCAGAGAATTATTAGAAACCTTGAGTTGTGTAAGATTGCTGATTACAATTGTTGTAGATTTTATACAATCCCTACAGTGTAAAAGGAAACCATTTCGCCCATGGTGTCTGCACTGACTCACCTACAGATCATCCTACCAAGGCCCTATCCCTGTAAACTCACATATTTATGCCGCTAATCCCCTAACCACACACCTTTGGACACGAACGGGCAATTTAACATAGCCAATCAACCTAACCTGTGCATCTTGATTTGATTTGACTGATTGTCACATAGAATCTACAGTGTAGAAGGAGGCCATTTGGCCATTCAAGCCTGCACCAACAACAGTCCTTTCGCTGTAGCCCTCCTAACCCCCCTGACACATTAAGGGACAATTTAGCATGGCTGATCAGCCTAACCCGCACATCTTTGGACTGTGTGAGGAAACCGGAGCACCTGGAGGAAACCCACACAGACATGGGGAGAGCATGCAGACTCCACACAGACAAGTAGAGCTAACATTTTGATGATCCTCGGTCAGAGCTCTGTTGCTTTGACGAAGATCTCTCTATTCCCTCTCCACAGAGGCTGTCAGACCTGCTGAGATTTTCCAGCATTTTCTGTTTTTGTTTCAGATTCTGGCATCTGCAGTATTTTGCTTTAAAAAGTCTGACAACACCAGGTTTTAGTCCAACCGATTTGCTTTTAACAGATTTATCCACTCCGGGGATTGGTGTCTGGGCCAACATTTATTGCTCGTCTCTAATTGCCCCCTATTTGAGAGGACACTTCGAGTCGACTACATTAGTGTGGGTCTAGAGTCACATGTAGGCCAGACCAGGTAAGGACAGCAGATTTCCTTCCCTAGAGGACCATGGTGAACCAGATGGATTTTAATGACAATGGTTTCATGGTCTTGATTAGACTTTTAATTCTGGATTTTTAAAATTGAATTCCAATGTCACCATCTGCGGTAACGGGATTCGAACTTGGGTCTCCGGATCTTGTCCTGGGTCTCTGGATTACTAGTCACTACACCAGACCAGTTGAGTGTTTCCAGCTTTTATTTTACAGTTTAGATGTTTAACATCCACTGCATTTTGTCTTTAAATCCTGCCTCTATGACCTAGCCTTTGATTCACATCTCCTCTGGCACCATGCTGTCAAAAGAAGGTGGTCTATAAATACAAGTTGTTACTTGCAGTAAGTGTGGGATCACACGGTGCCGATTTCTGATAGTCTGGGACTGAGTTCATTTGACTGTGGAGCTGATGTCCGTACGCGTGATCAGTGATGCAAAACCTGTCCCTCGATTTCTAAGACCCAAGTGTAGGCAGCCAAGAATGAACCTAGATATTTGAGAAGTCTTGTGAAATCTCAGGGAGCGCTGTTTTCAGTGAACTAGCCCTTTACCCATTATTTTAATCTGTTTTTGCAGCAAGTTCACGGCTTCCCTCGTGCAGATCACACTCTTACACCAGCAAATTGGCCAATTCACAGAAAGCACTCAGTACAGTGTCATCCCTATGGACCTACATGGCGAATATCCAACTAAACCATGTTATCTCAGCTTTGTAACTCAGCGTAGAAATTGTGTTTTGTCTGTGTGCCTCTTAAATAGAACCGAGAGCGCTGAAATATTCAATCCTGATCTCTAGGCAGAGAGAGTACATTCATTCTCTGTAGGGGTCTTGCTCCCAGCTCTGATTGAAATAGGAAAACAAATATTGAAATGCTAATTTCCCTTCAACAGTGATATTTCTCTTTCCAGATAAAGGTCCTGATTTTGGAATTAGACAAAAGCCTTGATAAAGTACTTTTGCTGCTCTGATCTAGGCCTGGAAGCTAGTGAAAGGGATGGTGTTTTTGCATAAGCCAATTCTCCAAAAGAATCATAGAATCCCTACAGTGCAGAAGGAGGCCATTTGGCCCATCAAGTCTGCAATCCTATCCAGACCTTACTCCCACAGCCCCACATATTCACCCTGCTAATCCCCCTGACACTATGGTCAATTTACCATGGCCAATCCACCTAATCTGCACATCTTTGGACTGTGGGAGGAAACCAGAGCACCCAGAGAAGGGGAGAATGTGCAAACTCCACACAGATAGTGACCCAAGGCCGGAATTGAACCTGGGTCCCTGGCGCTGTGAGACAGCAGTGCTAACCACTGTGCCACTGTGCTGTCCACAAGCTGAAGGTTATCTCTTGTACGACATCAACTGTGTGCTGTACAACGGTTTTTGGTTTTTGGAAAGACAGACACACTGGAGAAACCGCCCACAGTGGGTGCATTACAGACACAGAATGGGTGCCCATCCCGCCAGTGACAGAGCCCAGCTCTGTGTTGCGATCACAACGTGAGCAAAGTCCCAAATCTTGCCAGCCACACCCATGTTCTTTGATTAATCAGAGGATAGAAATGGTTGGTGCTATTTAAAGGCAGCTTGAAAAGGAGGGCCATAGGAGGATTGGCCGACTAACACTGCAGCTGCAACAGGAATCCAAAACATTCCTGGATTTTGGAATCAAAACAAACAGTGCTGAAAAGAAAAGTCGCAGCAGGTCTGTTAGCATCTGTGGAGGGAGAAACAGAGTTAATGTTTCTGCGGAACTCCGGATTTTGAAGGTTGTGCTTGAGTTTGAGGTGGAGACACTCAGCAAGAGGAGAGAGGGGCATCCCAACTACCAGGAATTAGGAAGAATGTCAGACAAATTTCCCCGCACAGGGTGATCAGAGGTCACAGGAATGCTCAGAGGCTTTCTCCCTGTCAGGACTTGACTCAACTGGAGTCACTACACCACCAAAGGAGGCCATTCAGTCAATAAGTTCCTACTGGCTCTCTGAAGGGAAACCAATCAGTCCCACTCTCGCTTAACCCCATAATCATGTAAGGGCTGTTTTCACAAAGGCCCATCCAATTTCCTTTCAAAAATACTTCCAACACCCTCGCAGGCAGCACACTGCAGGCCGTTACCACACACTGTGTAAAAAAAACATTCTTTCTCATATTCTCCCTTATCCAAAACTGCAGAACTGAGTCCCCTGGTCCTTATATAATCAGCTGATGGGAATAGATTTTCTTTGCCTACCTGTGGTGATTGTCCCTTTAAGGATCTATTTGCATAGCAAGGGTCACATGATCCAGAGCAGGGTGGAGAACCATCTTGGTAAGTGTAGGCTTCTATAGCCAGACTCATCTTGGAAGCTGACTGCAGCCGTGAGGCTACAAGCCTCTTCATAGTTTTACAATGTGCCGTGTTTTGCCTAAACTGGTGAACGAGCATCTTTACACTAGCTTATCTAAAACTTCTCATAGTCCTGTACACCTTTATCAAATCTTCCTTCAAACTCCTTTGCTTCAAGGAGAACCCCAGCTTCTCCAACCTAACCTTGTAGCTAAAATCCCTCAGCCCCGGAAACATTCTGATAAACCTCCTCTACATAGGGCCAATAAAAGTTTAAAGCCCTCACATGATCAGCTCAATGAAGTCTTCTGATTCACATCACTCATTATTCTCTGCTTAGCCGAGGCCAACTGCAGTGCCCAGAACCCTGTCAATTGTCAGTGAATTGTGGTAGATTGTATACAACTGGGGTGGGCATCAACTGGACATTAAACAGACACGTGTCTCTCTCTTCCACAGTTGAATCCATTCCTGGGTTTCCTGTAGAGGGTGAAGAACGTGTCTGCCAGTGAGTGTTAAGCCTGCTGCCAACAATATTTGATGTGGGGGGGGGTGTGGGGGGAGGAAAAGATCACAGCCCCGTCCTGTTTGTAGGGTCCAGAGGGAGACAGCAGACCGATGGCAATCCACACGGACACTATAAGAGCATAGGGTTGTTCTCCAGCGAACTAGTGCACAATGTCAATGGAGAATTTCAACTTCACCACGTGAATTGTCTTCATACACAGCATCAAGACTGTCTAGACAACCGGAGTGAGCGGTCAGCTTTATGTGTAGGAAATCCCACAGTGATAGAGTCTCTGGTGAATTTCTCCACAGTCTGAGTAGAAGCTCAGACTCCTGCCATCTTGACTCTATTGTCCAGCACCTCCTCTATCTTACAGGGCCAAAGGGAGAGCAGGGACTGTGACCTCGTAGGGCCCCAGCACACACACGGACTGTCCTTTCACAGAGTAGTGAGAGCAGCAAAGCCCGGCTCCCTTCAGTGTGGCACTGGCTCCATGTTGTCCTCTTATTAGGATGACAATGTGCTTGCTCCCCTTTCAACCCCTCCACCAATTCTCATGTTGAACCAAAGATCCTCGGTCAAAATCAATTTCTAGCAATCTGCACATGGCCATAGCTCCTTCAGCTTACCGTACAAGGCCATCCCAGGGCAATTCAGTGGACAATTGACAGCCTCTGAGCTCAATGGGAACCACTTTGTAGAATAAGCACACGACAGAACCAGTTGTGAAATCAAGAATGAGTGTCAGGCATCTACCATAGACACCTAAAGAGCACCTGGACCAATAAATGTCGCTCACACTCCCACCAAAGAATTCAATATTGTTACTCGTCTTTAACACGAGAGGTACATCCCTGCATTGAACTAGACAATCAAAATACTTAATTGTGAGACTCTCCAAGGCAGCCTTTCAAACTGGACGTTTTATAAATTTTATTTATTTATTAGTGTCCCCCTGACACTAAGGGGCAATCTAACATGGCCAACCCACCTAACCTATAAACCTTTAGACTGTGGGAAGAAACCCACACAGACATGGGGAGAACATGCAAACACACAGACAGTGACCCAAGCCGGGAATTGAACTCAGGACCCTACCACCGTGAAGCTGTAATTCTCGCTACCGTGCAGACTTGAAAGAAAATAAGATATTCTACAGCAGAAATTGCGATGTGAGCAAAACTTTTTTCACCCAGCGAGCGATTTGGATCTGGAATTCAACTGCCTGGAAATGCGGTGGAGGCAGGTTCAACCGGGGGATTTAAGAGGACATTAGCTATTATTTAAATAGAAACAATGTGCAGGGGTATGGAGAAAAGGCAGGGGAGTTGTATTAAGTCATGATGCTCAGTTGGAGAGCTGGTGCAGACACGACGGGCTAAATGGCCTCCTCCACTTTTGTAGTCTTTCTCTTAACTCTGGGATACCATTGAAAGAAACAAGACACATGGGTGAAACACAACACATAGTTTAACAATCCTTTTATTCACTTACGAAATTATAAGTCACTGGCTGGGAACAAAGAAATCTCTCACAACTGGAATAACATGATCAACTAACTTTTCTCCAGTAATCTTTCAGTTAACATTCCAAACAATAATCACTTAGACAGACAAACTAGTTCATTGATCAAATTTCACAGTGAGTTGACATGGAATAATTGGGTGTAGAAAAAGATTCATAGATTTCAACTTCAATTTCATTATGAAATTATAATTTCAGCACTATATATGCCACAAGATTAAAACGATTGAAATAAAGGGAACACCAGCATTTTAATATATTTCATTCCGGCATTGGGAATAGTAAAAAGATTATCAGCAAAGATTAATCAGGAACAATAAAAAAGCAATTTCTCGACCAGTACATGCCACGAATAAGATGAGATTTAGAAAATATGTCTAATTATCAAACATTTGTACCCAACGGGTCTAATTGACTTCATGAGGACAAAGTAACAGAAAGGAAGAACTTACATTTGTATAGCACCTCTCTAATCTTCAGGCAATCCCTAAAGTGCGTTATAGCCAGCTAGTTACTTTTGGAGGGTAGTTACTGTTGTACAGTAGGAGAAGCAGCAGCCAATTTGCACACAGCAAGCTCCCAACAACAGCGACATGGTTGTATTTCTGATTGTAACACAGCTTGGTATGGCTCCTGCTCTGTCCAAGACTGCAAGAAACTACAAAAGATCACAAACCAACCAAAAAACGCAAACCAACCTCCCATCCATTGACTCTGTCTACACTTCCTGCTGCCTCAGCAAAGCAGCCAGGATAATTAAGGACTCCACACAGCCCAGACTTACTTTCTTCCACCATATTCCATCAGGAAAAAGATACAAATGTCTGAAGTGACGTACCAAGCGGCTCAAGAACAGCTTCTTCCCTGCTGCCTTCAGACTTTTGAATGGACCTACCTTATATTGAGCTGATCTTTCTCTACACCCTAGCTAAGACTGTAACCCTACATTCTGTACTGTCTCATTTCCTTCTCTATGAATGGTATGCTTTGTCTGTGTAGCGTGCAAAAAACAATACTTTTCACTGTATATTAATATATGTGACAATAATAAATCACGTCAAATCAAATGAGATCATGTTATTTTAGAAGTGGGTAGAGGGCTAAATATCTGAAAGTCAGCATCTCTGACAGTGCTGAATTCCCTCAGCACTGCACTGGAGTTAACCTTATTACATGCTGAAGTTTCTGGAGTGGGACTCGAATCTACATATAGCTAACTTACAGTCATGACTGACAACTACATAACAGGATCTCCAGTGAAATACAGGAGTGAAGGATGAATTGTAGGAGTAAAGTAACCGCAGGACCAATACAAAACAAAAAAAAGGCAAAAAAAAATCAATGAACCACAGAATCAATGGCCCCCTAGGAGCCCAATTAATATAAAGATAAAAAGAAGTTACGGTGGATGAATATGTTATTCATCAATTGTCAATTCAACATTCAACAATGTGTTTGTCATCTCCAGACCTGATTACTCCATTAGCCTTTTAGGTGATCCCTTATTTGTCATCATCTGTTAAGCTCGACACCATCCAAAACTCTGCCATCAGTCCTCCATCCAACACCGAGCTCTATTTCCCCATCAGCTTCTATCCTCATTAATTCCCTCATCATCACAAGTTTAAACTGATTTCCCCTCTTTTTAAATCTCACTATGGTCCCACCCCTTCCCCACCTCTGTCATCTCCTCCGACTCTACAACTGCTGAACACTTCAGCACCTCCCCATAGGCAGCTGTACTATCAGCGGTCTCTGGAATTCTCTCCCTCAGTCTCTCTGCCTCCCACTTGCCCCTTCGGATCTTCCTTTAAATCCGTCCCTTCCGTCTCCCCTCTTCTTCGACTCAATGCTGGCTTTCTTTGCAAGGGAGAATTTTTCTATGGTGAAATACATATTGTTGATGATTGAGATGACAACACAGGACCATGTTGTGTATCCATGAATGCCCTGCCTTCTCGACCCTGCTCCTTGCCGAGATGTGGTGATCCTCAGGTTAAATCAGTCAGCTCTCCCCTTCAAAGGGACTGTGGCCACTTTACTTACTAGCGTACATCCACAAAGCAGAGCTAATCGTGGAGTTAATCACAACACAAAACCCTGAGTCTACTTAACACAGAGAGAGTCAGGTCCTTGTTATGTAAGGACAACGCAATAGGAAGCTGGAGCCTTCCAAAATGACATAGTGGTCACAAAATTCCCTTGCATAGCGCCTGTATTTTCAGTGTGAGAGGTGTTGCGGTGGGTTTAAGATGGCGCCCTCAGTGCTCGCACGCGCTTGTGATACGGACTGAGCTAGATGTCATTCTGGTGAAGCTGTTAGTGTGAGTGCTGAGGGTGTGCACCAGAGGTCATACAGCCTCGGAAGATTCTGATCAACGGATGAGGTGAACGGACCTTTCCAGGGTCCACCCTTCGCCCGCTCTCATTCCCATGGCGGGCGGGGACGGTAAAATTCCGGCCTGTGACGTCAGTCAGCATGGAATTTGGACTGGGTCTCAGCGCTGCCATTTTCTCCGCTGACCCTGCAGTCAGCCACAGGAAGGACTACCCTCACCAGGGCTATCCAACTGCATCAGCACCAACTTCCAGGTTAAAGACGGACTGGTCTCGATTGGCTGCTGACTGACAATCACTTTGACAGAAAATCTAGTCCAATGTCACACTGGGCAACCCAGCGACTGTCTAAAATCACAGGTACCAGTCTAAAGGGGCAGAGGGTCCTGGGCATTTGTAGATCATGAGAGTGGCAGGACAGGTGCAGACAGCAGTTAACAAAGCATATTGTATTCTGGGCCTTATTAACAGGGATATAAGATACAAGAGCAAGGAAGTTATGCTGAACTTATACAAGACACTAGTCAGACCTCAGCTAGAATATTGTGTACAGTTCTGGGTGCCACATTATAGGATGTGAACACACTGGAAAGATTGCAGAAGAGATTTACGAGAATGGTTCCAGGGATGAGAACCTTCAGTTATGAGGATAGATTGGAGAGGTTGGGACTGTTCTCCTTGGAAAGACAAAGGTTAAGAGGAGATTTGATTGAGATGTTCAAAATCATGAGGGGGCTGGACATAGGGAGGAACTGTTCTCACTTGTGAGAAGGATCGAGAACAAGACACAAATTTATATTGATTTGCAAAAGAAGTCAAAGCAATCTGAGGAAACCCTTTTTTATGCAGCGAGTGATTGGGGTCTGAAATGTACTGCCTGAGAGTGAGGTGGAGGCAGGTTCACTGGAGGCATTCAGGAGGGAGTTAGACTGTTAGCTGAAAAGGAGAAATGTGTAGGGTTACAGAGAGAAGGCAGGAGGACAGTATAAAGTGAATTGCTCATTCGGAAAGCCAGCACAGACACAGTGGGCTGAATGGTCTCTCTCTGTGCTGTAACAATCCTGTAATTCAATTGTATGCTTAAGCACTTTACTGTGAAGTAAGCTAGCATTCCAAATCCCCAATGTAGCAAAGTCTGAAGTGAATCTTCCACAGTTAACCAGTAAATAACATTGAGAGCCTGGTATTTATAATAAATGTTACAAAACAGTTAGTTTTTTTAAAATCATTACATTTTTTAAGGGATTTATAGCACGCACATGGTTTCTGAGCTCAGAGCAATTGTCCTTCAGAAGGTACATAACCAATAATGTCATCCAATTCTGTGAGCATCAGTGCTTCAAGCTGTGGATTTGCACAAAGGTGATAAGTGTTCATGTACATCCTGACAATCTGAATCATGGCTTCCTCGGTGGTAGTGGATGAACTGTGCAAGATTAACCAGTCATCCATTAAAAAGTGATAGCTTCATAGCTGTGCCAACAATGCCTGTTGTTAGCATGTGGATATTGTGACATTAATGGCGAGGCTTCCATTATCGGCAAACAGCTGAGCAATCACAGTGTCAAAGATCAGGCTATCAGTGCTTGTGGTGACCGGGCCCTCAGTAAGGCCCCGCGGGGTGGCCTCCCAGGTCAGTCGCCGGCGGTTACGGTTCAGTACTAGCCGGTAGGAGAATCCCTCAGCCTGCCTAGACGTCCCCAGCAGTAGCACGAAGATAAGGAATCGCTGGCGCCCATCCCGTCGTTCCTGCTTCTCCAACACGAGCACAAAATGGTGGCCCAGGCAGGACTGCACCGTCACCCACCCTGCCGCGCCCGGGAGGTGAATGCCGGCGGCCAGGAACACCACACTCTCTCCCCGGAGGGTGGCGACGCTGCGGTGGCTGACGGCCAAGTGGGGCAGGACGGCCTTCAGCGGCCCCTCCCAGCCACAGGAAGCCCCCGGGCACGGGCAGGAGAGCAGGCGCCGTTCGCTAGCATCTTCACCGTTCGTCCTCTGGTGCAGCGAGAGTGTGCTTCGGGTCGCTAGGTGCTGCAGGTGGATCGGGGGAACGGGAGGAGGAAAGGAGAGAAAAAAGGTGACACGACAAAATAATGTTCAGCAAAAATCATTGCTACAAACTCTCAGCAATAACTTGGGGTAAAGATCTGATTTAAATATCGGACACAGTTGACTATTGACTCCTGCTCTTTTTGGGCTTATCAAGCAAACGAACTCATATTAACAAGGGGACAAATTAAAATGGGCAGCTCCCAAAAGGAGGGGAACCACCGGAAACAAAAGACAAAACGGAAAGGAAACTTAGAACATCAAATTAAAAGGTGATTAAAGGGGTCAAGAATGCGTCTCAGTCCCTGCGGTGCCCAGCGGGCATGGAAAGCTTTAACAGTGCCCTCGGACACTGCATGAGCCCTTTCCAGGGACGCCTGGCCACCAATATAGCCTCGGTAGAGGGGCAAACAGTCAGGTCAGAGAATCCCCTCGGTCGCCCACTACCTGGGCCTGTTTATGGCACACCTTGTCAGGCCCAGGAGCAGGTTCACGAGGAGGTCCTCCTCCTTCCCCCCCACCTCCCAAACTGGGTGTCCGTAGATCAGGAGCGTGGGGTTGAAGTGCAAACAGAATATCAACAGAAGTTTTTAGGGGTGAAGGGGGAAAAGTTTAAAGGGAATATTGGGGGGGGGGGGGATCTTCATACAGAGAGTGGTGGGCATGTGGAATGAGCTGCCAGGTGAAGTGGTGAATGCGGGCTCACTTTTAACATTTAAGAAAAACTTGGACAGGTACATGGACGAGAGGAGTGTGGTCCAAGTGCAGATCGGTGGGAGTAGGCAGAGAAAAGGGTTGGGCACAGCCAAGAGGGGCCAAAAGGCCTGTTTCTGTGCTGTAATGTTCTATGGTTCTAGGTCACTAAAAAGGGAGTGCAGTCTATAGCGTCCAATGTATATGTGGCTCATGGACTCCACAAGGTCACAAAAAGGGCTTGGGAGTCCGTGAATCAGTTTAACCTTTTATTGTACAGAACTGTTGTATGCACCACCTGCCAGCCCAGGTCAATTACTGACTCCCTTAACCACCCACTCAAACAGGAAAAAATTTTAATAAAGGAAAGGCTTCATTAGTAAAAGGGAGCACGGGAAGATTTTATAGCAAATATACCGTAATGTATTTGAATAATGATGGTGTATAGGTTCAGAGTATGCAGCCTGAGATTATGAGGATTTAAGAATGGAGGAGCACATTATCTGTCCTAAAATGATCTATAATAAGCGACATTCACATTTATCACTGCTGCTGCTGCTTTGCAAATCCTACATTTACCTTTGAAAATTTCAGGTTCATTGCCATCAGAGACTGCAATTTACAATGAATATCAATTTCCACAGTTGGGAACTGCTGTTCTTCATGTGCCCATTAAAGCTTTCACTGCGGGATCAAAACGCAACCTGTCATGTCTAAAGTGTAGCAGATTGGTAACCAATGGCACGCAGGATATCACTCATCTTCCCAAATCATTCACACACACTCTGAGACCCAGGGATCTGGCCTCTGCTTTCAGCTGCAAACTCAATTTAAAACGGGGCATTTGCTTCCGCCTCCTGCTGACTTTGGAAAGCAAATATTGACGGTGAAAGGGTTGGGAGGGGAACAAGAGGATGCTCCAAGTTCTGATTTATAAGGAGGTGAGGACTGAGCAAAACAAAGAGAGAGAAATGACAGGAATAAAGCAGTGCTGAAGAGTGGCTGTTTTACAAAGGGGCAGCTAATGTCTTTCACAGCAACAGGCAACCAGCTTCATAAAGACATCATAAAGAGGTGAAAATTGCTGGGTGTAGGTTGCATCCAGTGCTTACACACAAATAGCAAAACTCTTGCATTCCCTTGAACATAGAAGATTAAGTGATATGGTCTAATTGAGCTGATTCGCTGATTTGATAGGATGAAATTATTTCCTCTGGTCAGGGTGATTAGCCCAGAACAAGGGAGCACAAGCTTAAAATTCGAGCCAGGGCCAGAGGTGAAATCAGGCAGTACCTCTTCACACAGAGACCAAGGTTTTCCAGCCCTTTCCACTGGGGGATAGCGAACTGGCTCTGCCCCTTCTTCACAGTAGCACAGCCATGGAAATACCCATTAGTATTGATCAGTCTGAGCCCAAAAAAGTTCAGCAAAGTTAAATATCTCTACTGATAAAAGTTTATTACAAAACACGTCATGGTGAAAAAAAATGACTCGAGGATCAAACAGAACAGGAAGATCCCACTACTGCCACTGCCACCTCAGAACACACCACGGGGTAAGGGGAGGGCAAATAATCCTGTCCGGGTGAGTTACTCGCCAGGGGATTCTGAGCCTTTATATAGCACCTTTCACAACCTGGGGAAATCTCAAAGTGCTTCCCAGCCAATGAAGTGCCTTTGAAGTGGACTTGTGGGCTGGAATTTTACTTCCTCACCTGCCCGAGGTTCCTAGGGTCCTGTCCGAGGCCAGCGGAGGATGCCGTTCTGCGATTCTGGCCCACCCAGAGGTGGGCGAGGTGGTAAAATTCCAGCCCCGGCGCGGGACTTGAACTCCTGACCTTCTGACTCAGAGGCACGAACAAGACCAGTGGAGTGGCAGCTGTAAGTTGGTTTGGTTCCGTCCCCTCACATATCCTTGCCCAAAATAACTAACGTTAATAAGTACGTGTAAGCTTTCACAATGAGCTATTCGACCACATGGGGCAAGGCATCGAGCCCAGTCATGTCCTGGCACACCAGCTGCTGATCGGAGTCTCCAGCACTGCTCAGGGCCTGATTTTCCCCTCACGATCCCCAACCCCCATTTGCCCCCCAGAAGCCCCCCGTCACCACTTTGCCTCGGATCAGCACACAGTGACAAATCAAAATATCCGGTTCTCTGGATCTGTGCTGAGGATAAAGTAGCATTCCAGGGGAGGGGGACAGGGTGAGGGGGGGAAATGTGGTAAATTAGATTCACACTGTAATATGCACACACGTTCATGGAATGTCATTGATATGTGAACTCATATATAAGTAAATCTTATATCAATGCTTAAGCAGCATTCTGTATCTGTACCGTACTAAACCAGTTGTTCTTCCTGTATTGTACACCAGATCTAAAATTGCTTCAGAAGCTTTATAAAGAGAATATTTCCACTTAAACTCCCGAGACTTGATTCACAGTTTGGCTTTTCCCCTGATTTTGACTGATGTCTTAATGTTCTGGTAATACAAGCGACGTAAACCCCTCCACCCTGCACCCCCACCCCCCCCAGCACACACACACACACACACACACAACCCACACCACAGCCACGTGAATGGTTCAGCTTCACCACAGCCATGTGAATGGTGATCAATCAGCAAGGCTTTAATTATGTTGCTGATCCAAAATAAAGACCTAACCAAACTGTTTCCACGCCACTAAAGGATCCATCTTTTAAATCATGCCCTGCAATCAGTGCCGATCGATCAGCACTCTTGTCCATGTACAAATAGCCATTGGCTCCCACTATCCCAACACCTCAGATCTTAAATTCCCACCCTTTTGTTTCACTCCACTCAAGGCCGTGTCCCTCGCCATCTCTGCAACCTCCATTTGCCTTGCAAATCCTTCACCAAGCTCTCTGTTCTACCACTCCAATGGATCCTTTGATTCTTCCCCCGCCAAACATTGTGACTCTCTGGAATTCCTTCCATAAAGCTTTCTGTCTCTACTCTCCCCCCATCCCTTCAAGGCACTCAGTAAAACTCAACATTAGAATCCCTACAGTGCAGAAGAAGGCCATTTAGCCCATCAAGTCTGCACTGACAACAATCTCACCCAGGCCCTTTTGCTGTAACCTCGTGTATTTTACCCTGCTATTCTCCCTGGCACTAAGGGGAAATTTAGCATGGCCCATCCACCTAACTCGCACATCTTTGGACTCTGGGAGGAAACCGGAGCACCCAGAGGAAACCCCATGCAGACACGGGGAGAACATGCAAATTCCATGCAGATAGGCACTCAAGGTTTGAATTGAACCCAGGTCCCCGGCGTTGTGAAGCAGCAGTGCTAACCAGTGGCCACCGTGCTGTCCTATGTAGAATCATGCCAAAGGTGCCACTCAGAAAAAGCCATTCAGTGAAGCAGCTCCAAATGACTAAAATCTCTGCTATTTCCACCAAACCAACTCCATCCCACCCGATCAGCATATCATTACTCCCTGATATCTACATCAACCTACCCTTTACATGGATTTATGCAATTCCCTTTAACCAATCCTTACGTGTCTAACTACTTCCTGAGTAAAGGTGTTTCTCCTGAATAGCCGACTGGATTTATTAGTGATATTTATGATTTCTCAGATTGGTCTCCCCTATAAATGGAAACATCTTTCCTTCCCCCATCAACTCCTTCAATGTTTTAAAGATCATTATTTAGTCACTGCTCAGTCATAACTTCCTAGAGAAAGGAATCTGAACCTGTTGGCTATCCCTGAAGTTATAAAAGATGTTAGACCAATGAAAATTCATTCACTTCATCTCAAATGGAATTCATGTCAAATTCAACCAGGATTGGTTCAAGATCGATTCGCCTCCAAGTTTCTTCCTGCCTTCTGGTAAAGTACAAAATTTATTCCTGATATATTCCCAAACTGTTCCTGCTGATGGTGGGCACAGAGGGTGAATGTGTTGAGTTTGCGGCACAGATAGTGAACATTAGGTATGAGTGTGTGGTACACAGTGTGAACATTAGTTACACTGTGTGGTACAGAGAGTGAACATTAGTTACACTGTGTTGTACAGGGAGTGAACATTACTTAATCTGTGTGGTGCACAGTGCGAACATTAGTTACACTGTGTTGTACAGAGTGAACATTAGTTATCAGTGTGTGGTGCAGAGAAAGGACATTAGTTACACTGTGTGGTACAGAGAGTGAACATTAGTTACACTGTGTGGTACAGAGAGTGAACATTAGTTACACTGTGTTGTACAGAGAGTGAACATTAGTTATCAGTGTGTGACACAGAGGGTGAGCATTAGTTATTACTGTGTTGGACAGTGAGTGAACATTGGTTATCACTGTGTGGTACAGAGAGTGAACATTAGTTATACTGTGAGGTACAAAGAGTGACCATTAATTACACCGTGTGGTACAAAGGGTGAACATTAGTTGTCAGCATGTGGTACAGACAGTGAACATTAGTTACACTGTGAAGTACGAAGAGTGAACATTAGTTACACTCTGTGGGAACAGAGGGTGCACATTAATTATCAGAATGTGATTGTAAGGGTACAAATGTTTTAAATATATATATATATATAATATATACAGTGGCCCATAGCATCAGGCCCGAGTGGTGACTTAAGTGGACTGTTCGCTACATGTGCACATCAGGACAATACAGAAATCCCTGTGTGTGGGATTGTGCCAAGTATAAACCTCCGACTGAGTTTTGTGAACCTGCCAGTATTGAAGTGCTGAGCTGCAATCTCTCCCTAACTTCCATCACTTTGCGGATTACAGGTGAGAATGTACGCTTATTTAATTGCACACTTTCTTTTGGTCTACTTCAGTGAGTGGAGGCATTTTTGGGAGGGTTAATTTTTTTCTAAATACTTTAAAAAGATGTTTAAAATATATGTAATGCATGAAAAGTGAAAGATTTCTTTTTTTTAACAACTTTATCATGTCACTAATTCCAGTAAAAAGTATGTTCATATATAACAAGTTTCAGCTAAAGTCCATTTGGATTTCTATGTATTCTAAACAGTGGTCATTGCAATTTTAAGAGTCTCCACGATGCAATGTTAAACCTTAGAAGCCTCTTGGTGGAATAAGTTCTACATTTACAGTGGGAAGTATGCAACTTGGCTAGTTCAAATGCTTTCAGAAAGTGTTCCTTAAGATGACATATGTCTTGTAAGCTAATGTGAACTGAATGTCTGATCGGTGTTACAGAATCCAGAGCAGACTGAAAACCTGGACTCATGCTCCATCGCTGCTAGTACAGCACACTTTTAGCTTGGCTTCTTAACTGAACTCCTTTCGAGGTTTCAACGTAGGTGCAGAAGAATCATATAAAACACACAAATTTTATGTCCCAACCCTCTTCTACCCCTTCCCTCCCCCTTCCCTCCTCATATCCCTCCCTCCCTACTTCCTTTAGAGACAACAGAACTAATGTGTTCATGTATAAAAATATTTTATTGATTGTTGTATTGATAAAGAAAAAGTATATTTTGTTAGAGATTTGAAAAGAAGCAATTAAACAAAATGTCATAGTGGCTGATAAAGTAAAATATTTAGTTTAATGTTAACATGGTATCAACATTCTGTATTTGTAACATTATTTCTGTTAACAAATGTTTTCCGTTAAACTTTACAAAATTCTAGAATCCCTACAGTGCAGAAGGAGGCCATTTGGCCCATCGAGTCTGTACTGACAACAATCCCGTCCATGCACGATCCCTGCATATTTACCCCACCAATCCCTCTAACCCACGTATTCTGGAACACTAAAGGGCAATTTAACCTGGCCAATCAACCTAACCCACACATCTTTCGACTGTGGGAGGAAACCAGAGCACCCAGAGGAAACCCATGCAGACACAGAGAGGACGTGCAGACTCCACAAGCCAGGAATTGAACCCGGATCCCTGGAGCTGTGAGGCAGCAGTGGTAACCACTGTGCCACAATGCTGCCCTACTAATACTTCATTGAAATATTAAAACAGAACAATTAAATATGACATTATACAAATGCCTGACTCAAACATCAAAACAGAACAGTTAAAAATTACGTTATTATAAATGAAATGCAGAAGAATGCTAATGATGAACATGCTTAGATTTTCCACGGCTCAGAATGTGAACTGTCCTTTGTTCAACCTCTTGCAATAACGTATCCAAAACAGGGTCCGAGAAGCTCTGACCTCTCTTCTTCCCAATTATATTTTCAGTTTCCATATTCTAAATTAAAACATATGAATACTTATAAGCATGCCACATGTAAAGCTATAGAATAATGCAGATTTAAATAGGTGTTTTAGAGATTTAAAACAAATAACAAAACCTATACATATTACATAATACTCATCTTCAATTGTAAAAATACAATTAAATATTACACTTTAAATGAGCCAATCCTAATATGATTAACTACTTAAAAGAAATTGCAAGAAAAATGTGGAACAAAGTTTCAACATACCTTTTATAATGACAGGGAATCCTTTTTCTTTGCTATTTCCAAGCAAGTCCTCAATGGATGTTGACACAAGCTGGCCCTCTGTAAAGGGGTGCGGTTACAGTCCTCCTGAGTTGCACTGGGGCCTGTGGAGATAGTATCGCTGAAAGCCAAAGGATGCTGCTCCTATCAGGAGTTGGAACCCAATGTTTGAACGCAGGTAAGCAGCCAAAGTAATGGGTGGCACAGTGGTTAGCACTGCTGCCAGGGACCCAGACTTGATTCCTGGCTTAGGTCACTGTCTGTGCGGAGTTTGCACATTCTCCCTGTGTCTGTGTGGGTTTCCTCCCACGTTCTGAAAGAGGTGCTGTGTAGCAGCATTGACCTGAGCAGACACGATAATGTAGTGACTAAGGGAATTTCACAGTAACTTCATTGCAGTGTTAATGTAACCCTTACCTGTGACTAATAAGTAAACATTTTTCTATTTTTGGCAGCCCATGGTTTTCCACTGCTAATCAGAAGTTATGGGCCATTGTTTTTTTCTCTTGTTTAAGGAGAATGTTTGAAATTTCAGATGTTCTGCTGACAGCCAGTCTGTCTGCAAAACCTTTAGCGCAAGAGTGTGAAAGCAAGTTAATAACTCATTTTCAGCTAGGAATTTGTTACATAGATAGAGCTACCAGATTTATGTTTGCACAACAGGCTCCCCTGGGATTTCTGATTAAGTTTATTTATTAGTGTCAAAAGTAGGCTTACGTTAACGCTGCAATGAAATTACTGTGAAAATTGAAGTTGATTGACAAAGCCAAGTGATAAATTGGGTTGGTAGCAAAGAGACAGGAGTGATTGCAGTTTTAGAGTCGCAGTTCCAGCTGAGAATCTACTGAAGACGGAGGTCTGCAAGCTGTTATTAAAATCAATTTTCTCTTTGAAAGCTTCTAAATTGTTAACACAATTTATAGCAAGTATATTTATGGTTGCTAATTGTATTTCAAGTGTCATCTAAATCTGCCAGAGCAATGTTGCTTATTTGGGTCTGAAACAGTGAGAAATTAGAAATTAAAGTTGTTTCCCTTCATTTTTAAAATATTGTTACTGTTAATAGTCAAGCTGCTTCATTTGCTAGACTTATATTAAAACAGTATTATTAATAAAGATCGTTTTACCATAAGAGATGCCTTATTTGTCAGTGGAGTAATTCCTGGAGAGAAGTATCCTTTCCTCATGTTTATATCAAAATAGAAAAATTGTTGGGGTCTAGTCTAGTCTGGCATCCAAATGTAACCTGGGGTACAACTGATGAACACTAACAATCTCTGTGTTGTACAGAGAGTGAACATGAGTTCTCACTGTGTGGTACGAAGGGTGAATATACCAATAAAACCAGGTTACTAACCTTCTAACTTTAGTTTTTGTTTCACTCAATTGTCATTGCTAGGAAAATGGTGTTAGACAATTTAATCAGACTATTCAAAATAGAATTGGATGAAAACTTGGGAAATGAATGTTTTTCAGAATGTTTTGGGACTATTGGACCTTTCCTATAGAGGGCACCAGTCTGATGACCCCCCCACCCCCCATGCTGCGTGATTCTGTGATCTATTGTTGGCTATGAACTCTGAATTGTTCTTTTCATGGTCAAATTAAAAATCTAAACAGTTTTCCATTGCAAATTTCTTGTTGCAAATAGCTGCCAAAGTCGTTTGGAGGAAATTAAATGAGCTGAGTGGGTGTTGCAGAGTGGAACGTATCGACCCTGTGTAGATGAAGTGGATTGTGTTCTTTTCCGTGCTGCTATAATGGACCATTCACTCATTTCTCGTTCCCAATTTCTTGGGTAAATGTGGCGTTACGTACTTTTGACAAAAACGTTTCAGAAGAACAAAGAGGTTAAAAGCTCGATCTAACAGCTCAGAAACTCCTCTGAAATCCGAGTGTTTAAATCCAATGAGGGACACACTTTGAACTGCCTACTTGAATGATTATATGAATTTGAACGGTACAAGTCAGTATTCTGATAGTGAGAGACTTGAAAGCAGAGGAACTGACTGAATTCACTGCATCAGTGATCAGAGTGTTTTATACTTCAACCCATTACAGCTTCATCCATATGCAAACTCTGCACTGTAATTTCAATATTTGATGAATGCCTCCACTTTATTGGACAGGTTCAATGATCACAACTAAAGAGACTCAATAACTTCTGCATTTGTTCAAATCCAGTAGATTGACGAGATGGCCTTGTCAGGGGCACTATTTTAATATGTTTCTTGCATACTGGGGAAGGGGCCCACAGGATAATGCAGTAATTAAAGGGCTGCTGCTCAAAATTTGACAGCATGCAGCTACCTAAAGATTGCATGCAGAGTTTGCAAAAATCTGGGAGCTTTTCAAAAGGCTCAGAAATAGTTTGCACAAGTCCTGTCTGTCAAATAGTTGGCCAATAGGACTATGAAAATGTATAACCTATTAAAACTATTGCTAATTCATGGCAATCTCTGACCTTATAGTTCTGCCATTACATTTTGGGGCAGCAGGATGGCACAGTGGTTAGCACTGCTACCTCACAGCTCCAGGAACCTGGGTTCAATTTCCGGCTTGGGTCACTTTCTGTCTGGGGTTTGTATGTTCTCCTTGTGTTTGCTCTGGTTTCCTCCCACAGTCCAAAGATGTGGGGATTAGGTTGATTGGACGTGCAAAATTAACCTTTAGTGTCCTGGGATGCGAAAGGCTACAGGGATTAGCAGGGTAACTAAATGGGGATAGGGCCTGGGTGGTATTGTTGGTGTAGATCGGATGGGCCAAATGGCCTTCTTCTGCACTGTAGCATTTCTATGGTGTCCACATCACGTGTACAACCAAACCTCAACAGGACAACATGGTTTGTCTTCCCCTGACCCTAGGAGCTTGAGGAATGATCTTATAGAGGTGTTCAAAATTAGAGGTGAATTTGAAAAGATAGACAACCGATAAATTATTTTCTCTCGTGGGAGAATCCAGAACAAGAGGAACCAACTACAGTTCGATCATCTAGAATTGAAATAAGCAAACTCTTTTTTTTATTCAAAGGTTAATGGAATGTGGGGACTCTCTCCTTTACAACAGCTGTCGATATCAGGTCAATGGAAATTTACAGTTAACAGTTTAGAGATCTGGGATGATGCACTTTCATAGGCTTCATTAGAAACACAAAAGATATTTAATGTTAAGAAAAACTGTACAGCACTACAGCAGCTAGCCTGGTTGCCCTAGTCCTCTACATGTCTACTGCCTCTCTTTATCTCCTGGGGTGACCACCCACTCTTAGTCTTCATTGGTCCCACAAGCCAGGTGACCCTTACTTTGCTGTGCTGCCCTTAAAGGACAATCACAACAAACCACCACATCCCTCCCCCTTTAACTCCTCTATACAATCTTCAATAACTAAAGTTACTCAGTTCTAAATTCTAACTCAACAAAATATACAAGTGTTGGACAATTATAAGTCAAGTCTTTGAGGGGTTGTCCTGTTTCTCATAGAATGGCGTGATTCTGCAGTCTAAGATGCTTCCATCTGATCGACATTGTAAATACAGGTAGCTCTTCTGACGCTGGCTGTTCATTACTATTACTTCCGCAGAGACATCAGTTGTGTTTATAGAGATCAATTAAGTACTTTGGCATTCATGAGTTTGAAAACATTTCTTGATGGCAACATTGACTGCTGGAGAGTCTCTCTACTCCTCAAGTGATGCATATGTTTATGAGCGATCTATCTCTCCACGTCTACTTGGTACAACAGGAGTCTGGTCTCAGAGACAATAATTCCAGGAATGTAACTTGATCCACTACCGAGCTTTGATATTCAGACACTATGACATATCATGTACTTAATATGGCTTTTTTATTGTTGTTCTGTTGCTGGTACTTAGATCGTGTGATAAAGTTTCTTCTCTTTCCAGCATTTTAATTCAGTATCTTTTTCATCAATCGTTTTATCATATTGGTTCTTGTGCTTTTCTATTTGTATGACCAATAATCTTGTTCTGGCATGTAATTGCAGTTTCTTCCTCTGCCTGAATTGCTGATTCTGCTGCCAATTACAATGTTTTTACCTCTTCAGCTAATCTCTTATTGTCAAGCATCTCTTCTTCAAGCTCTTATTCTCCTGATTCAATTCTTCACTGGACTTGTTCTTGTTTTTGAGTTGCTTTTCCATGGAGTCCAGCTTATTGTTTTCATTGCCTCATTAATTCCTTCTTCTTAACCTCACTTGCAAATTTTTGCAACTTGTTTTTCAAGTTTGGCATCAGTCATTTAATCTTGCTGTTTTAATGTCTTCTCTCAAGCTTTAAGTCTTTGCTGATTCCTCTTTATGTTCAGTGGTTCTTCATTTCTTTTGAAGTCTTCAATTTCTTCTGAGGGGAATCTAGCTGGATTTATACATCTCACAAATGAAACCATCATTTCTACTTCAGCCAATCCCTTTTGGCTTCACTGTTGGTTGGGTGTGTTTCCATTCTGCAATTCACTTGTTGCCCTTCTTCTGGTGTCTTTTGGTGCCTCCTTCTGGGATCTTCTATCGCCTCCCCGAGGTCTTCTGTTGCCTCTTAGTTGAGATCTTTGTTGCTTATGGACCTTGCTTGAGAGTTAGAACAAAGAACAAAGAACAACACAGCACGGGAAACAGGCCCTTCGGCCCAACGAGCCCGCGCTGCCATTTTAACATTATGAGTGCCCTCCTCTACCCATGATGCTCTCCTCTACCCAGTTGTTCTCCATCTGGGGTATTCTCTAATTTTTCTGTCCATAGCCATTTGGTCCTTCTTGTGGTTGCTTTATGATGGCACAGTGGCATCTGTGTTAGCACTGGTTAGCACTGCTGCCTCACAGTACCAGGGACCTGGGTTCAATTCCAGCCTCGGGTCACTGTCCATGTAGAGTCTGCACATTCTCCCCGTGTCTGCATGAGTTTCCTTCGGGCGCTTCAGTTTCCTCCCACAGTCCAAGTATGTGCGGGTTAGGTTGATTGGCCATAATAAATTGACCCTAGTGTCAGGGAGATTCCCAGGGTAAATGTGTGGGGTTACGGGAATAGGGCCTGGAATAGGGATTGTGGTCAGTACAGACATGATGGGCCAAATGGCCTACTTCTGTATTGTAGGGATTCTATGAAGATGTTCATTTTCACTGAGCAGTCAGTAGCTGTCAGTTTCTTCTTGGTGTTTATGCTTTTGAAATTTTGGTCCAAACTTAGCTGCCCTTTTTTTGAACGTTTAAAATGTCCGATGGAAAATTCTGTTACTGAAGTCTGGAGTTTATTTTCTTCTGGCCGTTTCAGAGTCCGTTTTCTTTCTCCTTGTTGAAGTGTTGTTTTTTTTATCAATTCCACTCGGGACCCAATGGGGCTGTTGTTGGTAAACTGGCTGACTTCATTTTTAAACTGGTTGAGGACTTCTTTTTAAAACTTCAGAAACTCTGTGTTTAAAGTCCACCAGAGCAGCCCCAGCTCCAACATTGAGAGCTGGTCAGCTTTGGCCCTGTGATTTTCCCACGCTTTTCGAGAAGAGGGGTGGTGAAAGGTTATTGGGAATAGGTGGGAATGTGGGGTCGAGTTTACAATCGGATGATCCGTGATCTTATTGAGTGGCGGAGCGGGTTTGAGGGGCTGACGTCCATAAGTACTCGTTACTGCGGAGAAAGCTCTTGTTAATTCTTGGGGTAGGTATCTCTACAAGGTCTGAGTTCAAGACAGGAACAGCTTTGCACTTGGAGATGACAAGATCTGTCTACAGGAACCGCAGGAGACTCTACAGTTCTGTAAAAAGCTGACATTGTAACAGGGGGTCTTCTGCGCAATCATGCTAACTATTAGTTGATATAGCCAGGTGCCTGAGGTTGTTTCTTGTTCATTAATTCTCTGGCTCCATTCCAAAGGCTTCAATTAATCTGATTTCATTTCCCTTCATCAACACACGGAGAGGGAGCAGCAGCAGATTAGTGTTAGGTTGGCAAACGAAGTTACGTTTACAAGTCCCTGCTGTAGCCGCCGTGAATGGAAATAAACCTGTCTGTCAGTGGGAGCAGAGATAATTACACCAAGCATTCCTGAAAGTTACTGGAGGACACCGTGGTCTCCGGCATCTCCTGCTCTCAGCTCCAACACTATTTCAATATTTTATCCCTTTCCCCTGAAGCCTCCTGTGCTGAAACACTGATTGAATGACAGCAGAAACACTCCCCAACCTCCTCTGGGCAGCCACTTGATGGGTATTACCAGACAAGCTATCCAGTAAATGTGAGTTCCGATCTGTTCCCAGCAGTGCCGGGGTATAGGAATTCAGTTTAAACAAAAATCTGGAAATAAGCATTTCGTGGAATCATAGAATCTACAGCATGGAGACAGGCCATTCGGCCCAACTAGTCCATGCCGACCCATCTAAGCTAACCCCACTTACCTGCATTTGGCCCATATCCCTCTAAACCTTTCCTATCATATTTCTGTCCAAATGCCTTTTAAATGTTGTTAGTGCCTCAACCAATTCCTCCCACAGTTCATTCCACATACATACCACACTCTGTGTAAAAGAAGTTGCTCCTCAAGTTCCCAAGAATTCTTTCCCCTCTTAACTTAAACCTATGCCCTCGATTCCCCAAACCTGGGCAAAAGACGGAGTGTCTCTCTGTACCTCTCATGATCTTATACACCTATATAAGATCACCCCTCAGTCTCCTGTCTTCCAAAAAAAATAAGAACATAAGAAATAGGAGCAGGAGTAGGCCATTTAGCCCTTCGAGCCTGCCCCGTCATTCAATAAGATCATGGCTGATCTGAAGTGGATCAGTTTCACTTTCCCGCTGTCTCCCCATAACCCTTAATTCCCTTGCCTATCAGAAATCTATCTACCCGTGACTTAAATATATTTAGCGAGGTAGCCTCCACCACTTCAACGGGCAGAGAATTCCAGAGATTCACCACCCTTTGAGTGAAGAAGTTCCTCCTCAACTCTGATTTAAACTGCCCCCCCCCACCTTATTTTGAGGCTGTGCCCTTTAGTTCTGCTATCCTTTCTAAGTGGGAAGAATCTCTCTACCTCTACCTTATCCATCCCTTTCATTATCTTGTAAGTCTCTATGAAATCCCCTCTCAGCCTTCTAAACTCTAATGAGTACAGACCCAGTCTATTCAATCTCTCTTCATAAGCTAACCCCCTCATTTCCGGTATCAGCCTAGTGAACCTCTTCTGCACTCCCTCCAAGGCCAATATATCCTTTTGCAAATAAGGGGACCAAAACTGCACACAGTACTCCAGCTGCAGCCTCACCAGTACCCTGTACAGTTGCAGCAAGACCTCCCTGCTTTTATATTCTATCCCCCTCGCTATAAAGGCCAGCATTCCATTCGCCTTCTTGATCACCTGCTGCACCTGCAGACTAGGTTTTTGCGACTCGTGCACAAGCATCCCCAGGTCCTTCTGCACCGTAGCATGCTGCAGCTTTTTGCCTTTTAAATAATAATCCCCCCTACTGTTATTTCTACTAAAGTGGATAACCTCACATTTGCTAATGTTATACTCCATCTGCCAGGTCCTCATCCACTCACTCAGCCTATCCAGATCTCTCTGCAGAAGAGAGTCCTAGCCTGTCCAATCTCTCCCTATAACTCAGTCCCTTGAGTCCAGGCAACATCCTTGTAAATCTCTTCTGCACTCCCTCCGGTTTAATAACATCTCTCCTGTAGCAAGGTGACCAAAACTGAACACAATATTTCTGTTATCAGTACCCCGGACATTCTCTCTTCCACCTTCTTTCGTTGGGAAAAAGATACAGAAGTCTGAGGTCCCGCACCAACTGACTCAAGAACAGCTTCTTCCCTGGTGCTGTCTGATGTTTGAGTGGACTGGACAGTTTCCCACTGTGGTATAATGACTGCTGTGCTTAATGTGACTTCAGTCACGCACCATGATGTTTGATTCTTTACTGTCCAGTAAAGTGGCCTAGCAAAGACACGCAAATGTAAAAGGCCCACTAGCAACCACGGGACAGATAATAAATAGCAACCTTGCCAGTAACGTCCATACCTGAAGAATGATTTATTTCAATGTTGCATTTAGTTATTCTACCTACATACGAACATAAGAACGAGGAACAGGAGTAGGCCACTCGGCCCCTCGAGCCTGCTCCACCATTCAATAAGATTATGGCTGATCTCATTGTAACCTCAACCCCCTGCTGACCCCAGATAACCTTTCACCCCTGTTGTTAATCCAGAATCTGTCAAGCTGTGCCTTAAAAATATTCAAAGAATCCCCTTCCACTGCCTTTTGAGGAAGAGAGTTCCAGAGACTCTAGACTCTGAGAGAAAAGTTTCCTCATCTCCATTTTAATTGGTGAACCCTTATTTTTAAACAGTGATTCCTAGTTCTATATTCTCCCACAAGGGGAAACATTCTCTCACATTCACTCTGTCAACACCCCTCAGGATCCTAAAGGCTTCAATCAAGTTGCCTCCTATCTTCTAAACTCCAGTGGCTACAAACCTAATCTCTCCTTTCCTTTCCTCATAAGGCAACTTGCCCATTCCAGCTATTAGTTTGATAAAACTTCACCAAAACGCTTCCAATGCGTTTACACTCTTCCTGAAATAAGGAAACCAATGCTGTACATTTCTGGGACCTGGCTATATACCATGGCTAGACTGCGTACTGTGGCTGTACTGCATATATACCATGATTGGACTGCATAAATACCATGGCCAGACTGTGTATATGCCATGGTTGGACTGTGTATATACCATGGCTAGACTGTGTATGTACCGTGATTGGGCTGCGTATATACCATGGCTGGACTGTGTAGTCCATGCAAACGCTACGACAACGGATGAATGAACACCACTTGACAATCACCAGGCAAGACTGTCCTCTCCTTGTTGGGGAACATGGTCACGGGCCTCTGATCTTTGGGTAAGCGTTCTCCAAGGCGGCCTTCACGACACACGACAGCGCAGAGTCACTGAGCAGAGACTGATAGCCAAGTTCCGCACACATGAGGACGGCCTCAACTGGGATTTTGGGCTCCTGTCACACTATCTGTAACCCCAACGACTTGCCTGAGCTTGCAAAATCTCACTAACTGTCCTGTCTGGAGACAATACACATCTCTTTAACCTGTGCTTAATGCTATCTCCACTCACATTGTCTGTACCTTTAAAATTTGATTAGTTGTAAAGACTCACATTGCAATCATTATTCTGTAAATTGAGTTTGTGTCTTTATATGCCCTGTTTGTGAACAGAACTCCCCACTCACCTGACAAAGGAGCAGCACTCCGAAAGCTAGTGGCGTTTGCTACCAAATAAACCTGTTGGACTTTAACCTGGTGTTGTGAGACTTCTTACTGTGTTTACCCCAGTCCAATGTCGGCATCTCCACATCAGGGACTGTGCATATACCAGGATGTGAGTTTATGCTCCTACACATGTAGCAGTTTAACCATGCGTCCTGTTATTAAGAACTGCTGTTGAGATTCTCCCTTGAGTAGCGCCATGACCCCTAAGAGTGCTTCACCGACACTCGTTCTGTGAGGGATTTAAAGGGAGCCGTCTACTTTAAAAGGGTTGACGTACATCTCTGTTATAACAGCAAGCAGACAAACCTGGTGTGAGTGCTTTAAACATTTGCACAACCACCTCACTCCATGATCCTGCCTGCACTCATGTCCCCAGTTCAATCGCAGGGATAGGGACAGGCTAGACACTGAGCTGTACAACTCCTGAGCCTCACCCCACATCCAGCCGGCAGCGGGCAGCCTTGTGCCAACTTTCTGATGTTTTTGAAAACATGGTTAAATGCCAGTACTGATTAGCATTCAATAATATATTTCAGAGAGAGAGACAGAGACAATAACAGCATGTGAGCTGTTTGCTACTTCATTTAAAAGTAAAATATTGCATGAATTTCTGCAAAGGCCACTTCACTCAGATGTCTCTCAAGCGCCACAGCGTGTGCTACTGAAAAGATTCTTTATTCAAATGCACTTTCATCTGAAATTTGAATTAAATATCTGTCCAATATTAACCTCAAAGCAACCGATGGAAGATGAAAGAGTTAGTCAGGATTGCCCAGTTTAGCTGGAATTAGGATTACCGACTCTTCAGGATTAACTCAGTGTGTGCAGGAACGAAGGATTAATCTGCCAAACTCCACTGTCAGCAGTCCCAGAGGAAAAGCACAGACAGATTCCACTCAAGTTGAAAGGAGTGTTCAACTCCTTTAAACACTTCCATTTATTAATTACAATAAACATCAGACTGAGAAAGGGTGGAAATGATGGAGGGGTGTAAAGGTGGTGGGGATATGGAGGGGTGGGGATGTGGAGGGGACGGGGATTATGGAGGGGACGGGGATTATGGAGGGTGAGGGGGGAATGGAGGGGGTGAGGACATGGAGGGCGAGGGGGGAACGGAGGGCGAGGGGGGAATGGAGGGCGAGGGGGGAATGGAGGGCGAGGGGGGAACGGAGGGCGAGGGGGAAACGGAGGGCGAGGGGGAATGGAGGTTGAAGGCAAATGGAGGGTGGGAGGGAGTGGAGGGCAAGGGGAAATGGAGGGCAAAGAGGGAGTGGAGGACGAGGGGGGAGTGGAGGGCAGGAGGAGTGGAGGGCAAGGGGCAGTGGAGGGCGAGGGGGAGTGGAGGTCAAGGAGGGAATGGAGGGTGAGGGGGAGTGGAGGATGATGGGGAAATGGAGGGTGAGGAGGGTTATGGAGGGCGAGGGGGGTTGTGGACGGTGAGGGGGTTGTGGAGGGAGAGGGGAATGGAGGATGAGGGGGAATGGAAGATGAGGGGAGTTATTGGGGGGTGGGAGAATAGAGGAGTTATGGAGGCCTGGGATGGCCAACCTTCTCACCAGATGAAAACGCTCTCAAATTATCAGTGATCCTTCACTATAGGGACGTGACTGTAACACGCGTTGTCTACAGTACAATAACAATCAAACTGTCAGCAGCTCAGCAGGCCAGTTTAGTGGGTTTTCCATTCAGCTTTTAATCACTGAGTGGAGGATGGATCTGAAGGTGTGGGTGTGTCACTCCTCTGGCTTCAGGCAGCTGGGTGACAAACTGTCCAGGCATCAGACAAGAATGAATATCTGGACATTCTGTCACTTGTGCCACAAAATTAGGAAAAAGCTTGTTCTACTCTGAGACAGGGGACAGTCGTATAGTAAGAAGTCTCACAACACCAGGGTTAACGTCCAACAGGTTTATTTGGTAGCACAAGCCACTAGCTTTCAGAGCACTGCCCCTTCATCAGGTAAGTGGGAGTTCTATTCACAAACAGGGCGTATAAAGACACAAACTCAACTTACAAAATAATGGTTGGAATACGAGACTTTACAGGTAATCAAGTCTGCTTTCGTGCATCTTTGTAGAAACGTGATGTCTGTGTCAATATGCATGATCTTCTTGGAGATCTCCCTATTTGTGAGCTGAAATCCCACTCACCTGATGAAAGGGCAGTGCTCCAAAAGCTAGTGCCTTGTGCTACCAAATAAACCTGTTGGACTTTAACCCCTGGTGTTGTGAGACTTCTTACTGTGTTTACTCCAGTCCAACAACAGCACCTCCACATCATGAATCAACAGCACCAGTAGAGGCAGCACAGGAGGAATTCAAACAGGGAGCTTCAAGAGAGATGGGCACAGAGGGCACGGGGGGAAAGGAGGGCAGCAATGGGGCTCCCTCTCTGGCAGAGGAGGGTGATAGATGGAGGGAGGGAGAGGGGCAAGAGTGAATCCCATTCCACAGAATTTTCAGGTATGTGTAGGGTGGCGTGAGCATTGGTTGTTCCTGTCAAGAGAGTTGAGAAGAGACAGCTAGATGCATTGCTTCATTGGCACAAGATTTGGGATGAGAGGCATAACATCAATCTGTACAGTTCAGCAGGATGCTGACCCTGGCTTTGGGTGTTCAGGTGACGTTGGGTGAGGGAGGGCTGTGGCTGGAAGAGGAGGAGATAGCTGCACAGTTGGTCTCAATCTTGGAATAACATTGAAATAAACTTGACACGGAACTATTATTAGCCATCTACAATTGCCTTGAGGAACTATTTAAAACTGATGTCTGTAACAGCAGCGGTCTGCAATGCTTATGGAAAGAAATGCCCTTAGACAAAAGCCCTCTCGGTCTAAGTGCCATCAGTAACAACACGAGAGAGCACTCAAATTAAGAAATGTAATTACTTTTCAGCCCAGACCAGCACTGTAATAGCAAAAGAGGCTGAAGTTAAACACTAATAAACCCCCAGGCAACAAATAATAGCTACACGTTTTAGAAGCTAAGTGCCGTCCATTAAAAGAGCATCTATTTTCCAAATAATATTGCTTCAATTTAAGAGACAGTTCCGTTTAAATGTTGAATAAAAATAGATACTTTTTTTAAACAAAAATCCATATTCCCTGAAGGAATTTGCCAGCTAACACGTCAGATCAAGGGGGAGGCAACAGAAGCAAGAGGAATAATCATCATCAATATCAGGGCTTTTAAACCATGCCAGGCTGTTAGTGTCACAATACATTTATTGATTCATTTTTCATGTCGGTGCTGGAATGTGCGCTGTAAGTTTCCTTTGACTCAAGTTAATGGGGCGCCCAATCAACCCAAATGATGCTTTATCAAAATACAATCCTCCCCCCCCCCACCACTCTTATTTTTTTTCCCAAAATGATTAAAAGACCGTTCTCGCCTGCAAGGTGGGAAGGCGGCTGGGATGTTGGGGTGGCTGAGCTGGGGGTAAGCGAGCGGAAATATCAATCAATCAATCCCATGGGCAATCCCGGAAAGTCCCTGGCAATTTCACCTGAAATGCACCAAACCGAGCCTGAAGAAGCGAGTGGATGTCACCCAAAAGGGGGCTAATGAGGGGGTTGGGGGGGGGGGAAGATCACATTAGCTTCATTCGATCATATGCAGCCTCAGCATGAAGACAACCTCCTTCGAGCAACATAGCAGCATTTAAGGGGCAACTAGATGAATACATGGACAGGATGAGAATGGAAGGATACGGACTCTGTAAGTACGTACGGTTTTAGTTTACGCAGGCATCATGATCGGCACAGGCTTGGAGAGCTGAATGGCCTGTTCCTGTGCTGTACTTTTCTTTGTTCTTTATCTAACCATCTAGTCGCTGGGTTTTCCAGTCCCGTGGGTTTGAATGGAAGGGAAAATGCCCTTTCTGTAATGGACAACCCAGCTGCAACAACACTTGTATTTCAATCTGCCCCAGTCTGCTCCCTCGCAATCATTCCTCTCACCTTTTGAGGATGTCCCAGTGACAGGGAAGCCTGGAGTGGTCATTGAGGTGGATGGGAGGGCAATCCTGGCCATCCCAATCCATTTTCAACTGCCCCCCCATTCCCCCCTCTCCCCATTCCATTGTGAATTTTGACATTTGTTTATTTGCCAGCCTGGCTGCGATGCCAGGCTGGCAAACAAACAACTGGCCTTAAATCTCACCCAACACTTGCTTGCACTCACTGATCCATGTAAAAGATTCCATTGTACTGGAGGGGCTGAATGGCCACCCCCTCTCCTGGTTTCCTGCGCTGAAGGAAAGCTGGGAGTGCCCTGCTCTGTATTTATCCTAACATAACTAACACAGATAATCCATTGATGATTGTGGGATCTTTCTGTGCGCCCTGTTTCCTACATCACAGCAGCCAGCACGCTTCAAAAGTGCTTCATTTAGTGGTAGAAATGTTTTGGGACACGCTAAGACCAAGAAAGGTGCAACAGAAATGCAGAAATCCTCCTTTCATTGAGGAGTTGCCCTTGTCCCGGCACACTGTGGCTTAGCTAATATGCCCCAGGTACCCTGCAAATCATCGTTAAAATAAATATTTACATCGGTTGAAAAAGGGGAGGGCTATGACTCAACTATTTCCAGGGAAATTGCTACATCCAAATAACATCGCCGCTTATCAACGACAGTCCAAAAATCACAAATGCAATCAAAATCTCCAACACCACACTGAGACAGAACATTTTTCCTCTGGCTTCTCTGTCTGCAGCTCAATATTAAATCCTGTACCAGGCACTGAATGTCAATTTAAATTCCGAAAGGGTTTCACTGTTGGTGGCCACACAGGGAAAAAAAAACAGCTTAATCTGTCTAAATCCTTAAATAACTCCCCAGTGTAAAGATTACAGCATCCATTCAGCGCCTTGTGTGCACTTTCTTCTACACGCTTGCTATTCTTGTCCTTAAGATGGACATATTGTAAAAGTAATAATGTCAGACTGGTTCCGCTATTAATGAACGCAGTTTGATTTAGCCAGGAGTGAAGCTTGAATTGTCCAGCCCGTGCTGATCTGATCTCTTATTCCAGCAGCTCCCTCTCCCTCTCTGCTCACTGTGACCTCTGGGTGCCCCTGCATTACTCCGGGGGTCAGGCAATAATGGACAATTCTCCACAATGCTGAAGCCACACTGCTGGCCGATGTGGACACATTTCCCAGCAGCGCTTTTACAACAGGATTAAATTCCAAGCAAGCAGTTTTGCAGAGCACATTCAGTGGTAACCTTTTCACTGGCACTTACCGTAAGGCTGCGTGTAGGTCGGACAACGCACACAAGTTGGATAGCGGCTGAGAATGCTGTCTTCGCCTTGCAGTGCTGGTACCTGAAGTGAACAAGATCTAGCACAAAGCCAAAGCAGTGTGTGAAAAAAAGCATTGCCACTCTTTAAAAAAAAATGTTGTTGCTGGGTGCGAGAGACCAAAGGAATGAACTCCCCGACCCTCCAGAAGGAAATCTCGAAAGGGAAGAGTTTAGTGGCGCTTTGTAAGTTCTGATATGCCCTCTCAATATAAAATGCTTAAGAGTTCTTGCAGCAAGGCATTAACCAATAGAAGGACAGCAATGTTATCCTCAAGGGCCAGGGGCATCCAATAACAAACAGCTCCCCTCCCTCTCCCATCACACTCACTAAACCCCTGATGAATAGGCCACAGGAAAATGCATTAATAAATATTCCACCATTATTCTGCTTGGACTTTGTGATCACAGTCAAACTGGAATACAGTGTGAAAGATCATGAACAGCCACACACTGGTTTCAACAGTTTTTAAAATGAGAAATTGAAGAGAAATAACAGCATCTCAGTGTTTTTCACCTGGTAGTTATGTTTCAGCAGAGCACTGTGAACCCATTACTGAAATGCTTCAGAGAGTTAAACCAGCAATTCAAAACTACAGTGGCACAGTGGTTAGTACTGCTGCCTCACAGCGCCAGGGACCTGGGTTCGATTCCCAGCTTGGGTCATTCTCTGTATGGAATTTGCACATTCTCCCTGTGTCTGCGTGGGTTTCCTCCGGGTGCTCCGGTTACCTCCTACAATCCGAAAGACATGTTGGTGAGGTGCACTGGCCATGCTAAATTCTTCCTCAGTGTACCTGAACAGGCGCTGGAGTGTGGAACTAGGGGATTTTCACAGTGACTTCATGTAAGCCTACTAGTGACACTAATAAATAAACTTAAAAACTACAGGTGACTAAATGCACAGTACCGAAAGGTGATTGGCTACTGCTGCTGAAGTTTGAAGGGGTAACTAAAGGTTCTGGCTTTGATTAGAGAGTCAGGGATACATTTAGAATTACAATCACAGTTAGTTAGGGTTAGAATTAGGCTTAGAGTTAGGGTTAAAATTAGGATCAGGAATGGAATTACAGTTAGGTTAGGATAGAGTTATTGTCAGTGTTAGAGTTGAGTTAGGGTTAGTTAGTGTTGAGGTTACAGTGACTGTTAGAGTTTTGGTTAGGGTTCGATTTAAGATTAGCGCGGGAATAAAGGCAGATATGTGACTGTCTCTTGGGTTTGCATTCTCATTTTTCTCATCTTTTCTCTTTCAGTTCCTGCACTCTTCTGTAGCTGAAGTTTTTGTTACTTTTTCTGCTGTTTTACTTACAATTATCACCTTCTTGGGTCAGTTTTCTTATCACTGGCAAGGGTTTTGGCAGTGGGGTTGATTTGGTATTGTGACTTCTAGTATTGGAGCTGTTTGGTCCATGGGTGGCATTGATTTGCACATCTGTTGGGGTTAGCGTTTGGAGGTAGTGGCTACTGTTGGATTCTGGAAAGAGGGCAGAATACTGGCTTCAGTTTGGATGATGATATGGATTGTGTGTCAGATTATTTCAACGCAAGGATTTGAGGATGGGTCCAGATACTGGTCAGGGCCAGGGGTACTTGAGTTTCACCACAGAGGGAGTATTTAGATTTGGGTTTAGAGTTGGGATTAGGGCTGGGATCAGAATTATGGCTCGTATTAGGGTTTTTGAGTTGCGTTTAGGCTAAGGATTAGCATCAGATGTAAAATATGGATTGGAGATGGCAACTCAGCTCCAGCTTACACTGACTATTAATCAGGGGCAGACTCCAACAAGAATATCCTTTAGAAAATACATGAACATATTATAGTCTAGTGATGCCCCATTACTCATAGCTAATACTAAATGCTATAATACTCAAGAGTTGATGCACCTCTGCCACATTGTTGGGTTACTGAAAACCAGCTATTATTTGACATCAAAATCTGCAATCGTGGCATTGTACACAAATCCAAACCTAGTCCAATACCTGGCTATGCACACTGATCCTACTACTCTGTGCTGACTATTTATGGACGCCCTGTGAACATTTCATAAACATTCTCCCACCAACCCAATCTCCACAAGCATGGGCTTTTGATTTGATTTATTATTGTCAGATGTATTAGTATACAGTATGCAATGGCCTAGTGGTATTATTGCTCGACTATTAATCCAGATACTCAGCTAATGTTGTGGGGACCTGGGTTCAAATCCTGCCATGGCAGGCGGTGGAATTTGAATTCAATAAAATATTTTTGGGAATTAAGAGTCTACTGATGACCATGAAAACATTGCTGATTGTCAGAAAAATCTATCTGGTTCACTAATGTCCTTTAGAAAGGGAAATCTGCTGTCCTTACCCGGTCTGGCTTACACATGACTCCAGAGCCACAGCAATGTGGTGAGGGCAGCTAGAGCTGGGCAATAAATGCTGGCCAGCCAGTGATGTCCATGTCCCACGAATGAATAAAAAAAAGTATGGTTTCTTGTGTGCTAAACAGACAAAGCATACCATTCATAGAGAAGGAAAGGAGAGGGTGCAGAATGTAGTGTTATGGTCATAGCTAGGATATAGAGAAAGATCAAATTAATGCAAGGTAGGTCCATTCAAAAGTCTGACGACAGCAGGGAAGAAGCTGTTCTTGAATTGGTCAGTACGTGACCTCAGACTTTTGTATCTTTTTCCCAACAGACAAAGATAGTATGTCCAGGGTGCATGGAGACCTTGATTACGCTGGCTGCTTTTCCAAGAGAGCAGGAAATGTAAACCGAGTCAATGGATGGAAGGCTGGTTTGCGTGATGGACTGGGCTTCATTCGCAACCCTTTGTAGTTCTTTCTGTCCCTCTGTGTCTCTTTTCCACCATTACATGCTGATCCCCTCTGAATAAACTGTTTTTTACTCTATGGATTCTCTCTTTCCCATATAACTATCCTGCCCACTTCATTCCTTTTTTCTGACCTCATAATCCCTCAGTTGCATCATTTTCCCCTGAAATAGTGACCCTTTCTTCCCCCATGACATGTCTATCTTCCTTCCAAGTCTTTATCTGCCTCTCTCTCCCCTTCTTTGAAAGATGTCATTCTTTATCTCTCTTACCAGGCTCTTTGTCCCACACCCATTTCACACAGCTACCAATTGGGAGAAATCATCAATGAACTTACAAAGTATCTATCAAAGCAATTTGACGGACACAACTGCTGGACTGTGATACCACGTGCTGCACATGGCCCAGTCAAACTGGCAGGAGCTGACACCACTAAGTTTTGGCCTAACTGTACATCTGAAATGATGCATTTTTGTGTAATTTTGGGTTAGTTGTTGCTGCAGACTTGCCCCACTGATGCCTACTTCAGAGTCATTGAACAGAGCTTTAATGATTAAATAGGTTAAAATAGCACTGAAATAATGATTCAGGAGCAAACCTTCTTCCTCAATGCTTACTGTGATTTTTCTGCTTGGAGAGCTTCCAGTCAAAGCTTTAACAGCACAAAGGCTCTCATGTCCTAGTGCAACCTAAACAATTGGAGCCCTGCTGTCTAGAACTCTCTGCTTACGAGGAGCCAGCATCCAATGAAATTGGTGATTTAGTGGAAAAGGGATAACAAAAGGAAAATGACATTTTTTTTAGATGCCTCATTTAACAGAATTACAAAACATTTGTGCGCTACGATGGGCTTCACTGCCTCATCAAACCAGGTGTGAAAATGGTGGGCTTTCCTGAGGCTTCCTGACATTTTCCAGAAGTGTAAAGCAATCATTTCTTATAAGACATCATCTTTACCAAGCAGCGACAAACTGCCTGGTTTAACTTTCAAACATCCTTCTGGCAGTTAACTGTCATTCACCTGATGATTCTCCATGGCAAAGCCTCTATCAATCGGAGTCCATTTGCCAACGAATCAGCACTTTCTTCTCATAAGATATAAATTGTTGATTATTTCCCCTCTTACTGGTATTCTTACAAAATGCCCTGATGAGTACAAGAGGAAAAGCTTCGATGATGTTGTTTTTTCAGCAAAACTCAAAAAGAAATGATTGGCAGATCCTTGCAACATTTAAGAAATTAGCCAGGACTGTAACGGAGATCTGATTTCTCATGCTGTTTCATTACTAGAGCACATTTGTGAACTCAAGGTTGCTGGGCTTAGATCTCACTAGGGAGAGGAGTGATTATAGTGCATCACGTAGGCTACTTCCCGGCATGGATACTGACCTCTGTGGAACACTGCACTGCTTGACAAATGATCACAATAAACAGCAGTTGGGCACAATACGACTTGAGGGGTAGAATTATTCAAAGGTTTCAAGTTTCTACTCACAGAAATCAGTGGTAAATTTGAGTAATTTTTTTTAAGTTAATAAACTGTTGCTGACTGTCTGCCTTTTCTATTAATTACCACACACAGTTAAGGCTGAATAAACACTTGTTCAAGGCGGCTAAGGTTACCTCGCGACAATGGAAGCTACCGTTCACTTCAAGAGGAGGAGAAGGCAGCTAAGGAGATCAGGGTTGCTACTTGGGTGAGCTGCCCTCTGACCCAGACCCCAGTTGTGCTACAGGAGAGAGAGCTAACAGAGAGTTACAAGGGAACTCGATCTGGGGGAGTTGTGTTTCACCTGGAAACAATTGCACGTCAGGTCTCACAGGGCCAGGCCCAGTGGGCATGGCCCTCCATCATCACTTCATTAATGGTGGCAAGGAAAGTCACCCTGTCTCTGAGTGCTTCACCGCACACTCATTCTACACCACTGTGGCACAGCAGGCAAAGAGAAGGCAGATTGCCACACCGCAAGCACCATAAATGTCCTGCTTCACCACATAAACTGTAGCAAGGGGCAGCAGCACTGGAGGATGAGAGGGATGCATTTCACTCTGGTACGTTGGAAAACAGACTAGTTCTTGTAATATTCCATGGACGTACAAGTCATCTGTGACTAAAGGAGGATGGTTGTGCAGCCGGATATACTCCCCAAGCGGCCTCCTGGGCTCCTTCTGGGGTTGCCAACCTCTCCTGGAGTTGTTACCATGAGGCACATGGGAGTGGCAGAGGTCAAATTAAACTCACTGTTCCCAAATGTTTCACTATTTAGAGGTAGACCTCCAGGCAACCGGTGTATCACCACATGGCAACACCTCACTGCTTGACAAATGATCACAATAAACAGCAGTTGGGCACAATACATGGATCTTTACCAATCAGGGGCAAACTGCCTGGTTTAAATTTCAAACAATGCCCCGGCAATTAACTGTCATTCACCTGGTGCACTCTCCATGGCAATGCCTCTAACAATCGGAGTCCATTTGCCAACTAATGGAAATAGGTGGGGAGTGTCAGGGAAGTGAGACTGAAGAGAAAGAGGATCTTCTCCAGCAGGTTTGTGGAAGGGGAGTGATAGCTCCTAAGTCAGCCAGCAATCAGATCCAAATACAATTCCACTGTTCGCACACATCGCACACTTTTCCCCCTCTCCATTTGAAGTCCACAGCAGACATGCTTACAGAAGTTGAATGAGGAGAATGGGGTATGTGGTGTCAATGTGCTTTTAGTTGTCTATCACGGCACAGAATTCCCTAACTCTGAGCTTCCTCAGAAAGGTGGGTGTGCTGCAAGGCACTGCCAGTTTCTCACGAATGGGCTACTGAGCCATACAGCAGTGCCAGGGTGACTCTATAATGCAGGACCCGGGTTTTCCAGCATGTAGCCAGTCATTGGTGTAATAAATAGCACAAGACTGGCACTGAAGTGAAATCCTGTTCCTGTTGGACGCTGAAGCTTTGACCAGTGTAGTCAAGAATAGAGTGTGCAGTACCACATTATCTACATTCTACTTTCAGGTGAACTGAAGTCCGTCATTGCTGAGTGAGACCCTAACCCCCACAGCAGCATTAATGGGAATATATTATGGGGAGAGAGAGAAAGAGAGAGGCAAAGGGAGAGGAGCAGAGAGAAAGAAAAATAGAGAAAGAAAAATTGGAATAGAGAGAAAAGGTGTATGTATATAACATGCCTTTCACTATCCTGAACCACTTCCAAACCATGAAGTTTAGTTGATGCATTAATGGGGGAAAAGTCACAGACACTTTGCATACAATAAGCTCCCAAAAACAATAATGTGATAATAACCAGTTAATCTATTTGTGTGATGCTGGTTGAGGGATAAATATTGGCCAGAACTCCCCAGCATTTCTTCACAATACTTCCAAGAGATCTTTTTGGTACATCTGAGATGTACCAAAATCTGTTGTGTCTTGACTTTTCCCACACCCATTACCCTTGCTGTCAGCAATCACCTCTGGTGCACATCATCTCTTGGTTATTAAAACTCAGCTTCTTCTGCCTAGAAAACAAAAATAAATAATAGTTCTGTCTGCCGCACGTTAAATGTAATTCCCATAACATGAACTGGTAATACAAAGCGCCCCTCTTAATGCTGTGTTGCCATTGCCTCACGTCCACTTTGTGAATCTTCCAAATTATAGGGTTAATGTACATAGATCTTCATTGTGTGCCTGTTATTTCACAATGCCCCACTGCTACTGATAATTTGATATTATACTTGTGTATAGTTCCTCAAATAATACATTGTGTGTGTGCGTGTGTGTGTGGGTGGAGAGGGAAAACTCCAGAATATTGTGCTGTTTAGGGGGTGGATTAAATAGGGGCAGGAGACTGAAGATAAAGGGAAGGTTTAACAGAGGCTTCCTGAAGATGAGGAAAATGACTGCAAATGAAGGGAAGAGCTCCCTCCATTGGTGGAATGGATCACTACAATTTGACTTCAGCAGAGATCAGGGTGCCCCTGGGGCAGACAGTTGGAGGTGATCACCCAGCTGTAGTGAGGCTATAAAGGGATTTGAAAACAAGGATGAGAATTGAAATAGAAGCAAATTACTGCTGGAATCTGAAACAAGAACAGAAAATTCTGGAAAGTGTCAGCAGGTCTGACCAAATCTGTCAAGAGAGAACGGAGCTAATGTTTGGAGTCTGGTACCATTGCCTCCAGTGGGATGGGATGGATTGGGCTGAAGTCTCCAGGAATTGAAGATCAATCTCCAGAACACTGCCATGTGTAACCCCGGAGAAAATCCACTGGGACATCAGGGAAGATTGTTTTCTTCCCATTGTTTTCTATGAACTTTGCCCTTTACCAGATGTAAGAATATTGGAAATGGAGATAAAAGGTTGTTTGGCTGATAGACAGGCATCATCCAATTGGATAATGAATCTTTTTGCATTCCAGTTGACGTAGGAAGATGGTACATCACAAAGATGGATGTGTTGGCTGACTAATGGCTGGAATGTGGAGAGGGAATGGGAGATAGTTGTGTGATTAAACCCCACATTTAATCACACTTGGCAACCTCTCATGCTTAGTGTTTCAGCATGAAGAGCCTAACTTGGCTAGGTGAAAAAATGTGTCTTGGTAATGCTCCAGACTTGGGATCGGAGGGTCAAACACTTGTAAAACTCCTGAGCGGGCCAACCATGGAGATCGATGGGATCAAGAATGACGGGCATGCAACTACAGGGAGGTTGGCTTCAGTTTTATAGATGGTAAATTCACAAAAGTTTCAATGAATCCAGGATTGCATGCGGGACAGACAGAATGGCAGAATCCTATAGCCAGTGGCAAAGTAAAGTACTTTATTGCTGGTGTTACTGTGGCAACTCACTCAATGATAGCTACGTCCCCTCCACAGCCAGGTAACTAGTTTGCTTTTTTATGACTCTGATAATCAGGGATGAACTCCAGTCCCCATTATAACACCAGACAAATGTGGCTAATCTCAAGTCAGGCAGCATCAGAGCATAGAAACCATTTTTGGTGCCACACTGCCTAACCTGGGGCAATCTAAGATATAGTATCCTGCCTGGATGTAACATAGAAACATAGAACACAGGAGCAAGAGGAGGCCATTTGGCCCTTCAAGCCTGCTCTGCCATTCATTACAATCATAGCTGATCATCCAACTCAATAGCCTAAACCTGCTTTTTCCCCATAACCTTTGATCCCATTTGCCCCAAGTGCTATATCTAGCCACCTCTTGAATACATTTAATGTTTTGGCATCAACTACTTCCAGTGGTAATGAATTCCACAGGCTCACCACTCTTTGGGTGAAGAAACGTCTCCTCGTCTCCACCCTAAACAGTCTACCCAAATCTTCAGACTGTCACTGCCTGGCTCTGGACTCACCCACCATCAGGAACATCCTCCCTGCATTTACCCTATCTAGTCTTGTTTGAATTTTGTAAGTCTCTGAGATTCCCCCCTCATTCGTCTGAACTTCAGCGAAAACAATCCTAACCCCGTATATCTCCGCTCATACATCAGTTCCGCCATCCCCGAAATCAGCCTGGTAAACCTTCGCTACAGTTCCTCGAGAGCAAGAACATCCCCTTGTCACACCCCTTCAGCTTATTACAGTGCCCAGGATACCATACAACTGCTGCAAGTTCCTGTGGTGATATTATATGGGAAGAGTGACAATGGACGTAAGAGGGATGGCCCATATTTAATATCATTTTATGAGATGAAGAAACTAATTGGAGACAGAAATGTATTTAGACTGAGAAAAATTGATGACTGCAGTGAAGTTGATGGCATTTATATATTTATAGACAAATGCTAGCTGGAAAACTGCCCCCAGGGGAATTAATGAGTTTTGACTCAGGAGTTGATCATTATTTGTCACATGTCCTCACACACCAATCACTCAACAACGCTCATTCTTCTTAATGACACATTGATGAATCTTGAAGAAGGCAGGCTTGCTGCATCAGATCTCTAGGGGACTATTTTGGTCAACTTCTACCATTGGCAATTACACAGCCAGTTGGTAACTTGATTTTCAACTTCATCTTATAGATCCAATGAGTTTCAGCTTGGCCCTTAAGCCGAGAAGGGGCTAAATTCTTGCTCCAGTTCAAATTCCATCACATTATTCTCGCGCCCATTTAAATTATTCCAGTAGGAGTGAGGGATAATTAGTCCATGAGGGTCCATAGGCATTTCTCTCTGTTAGAGATAGAGAGACATGTTGTTATGTAGCTTGAGGAAGCCCATAACAAGTAAGGGGGCAAGCCTCCACGAACTACCACAGCTTGCTGGGAGATTGAACCCATGCCACTGGCGTCTTGCTGCACTACATTCTGGTTAACAGCTAATTGAGTTAAACAACCCCCCCCCCATTAAATTGATAAGGAATGGCCTGACTTTGACAAATCCACCTCACCTTAAATTGATTGTCTTTTTTCTTGCTGGACACTCTTGAATTGCTTACAGTCTGAATTGATCAGGCCTGTTATTGCCAAGATCATGTTGCTGACCTTTTCCGAGGGTTGGAATGGTGTCAGCTATTTTTCACTCCCCTGTGTATAATAAGGCTGCGCCACCGTTCCCCTCACTTCTAAACTCATTTATTTTAGTGTTCTTGGATGCATTCCACGTGAGCGGACTGTATTTTTCACCTTCAGATACTCACATTCTGGAATCACTGTTCCACACTCACAGTAAGACTATGCACAGTTCTGGGCTCTTTATTAGAAAGTGATAGAGAACCACATGAGAAAGTGAACAGAAGTGAACTTGGCTAGGTGAAAAAATGTGTCTTGGTAATCAGATGTTCCAGACTTGGCATCGGAGGGTCAAACACTTGCAAAACTCCTGAGCAGGCCAACCATGGACAATACCGAGGGCACACCTGTTAGAAGGAATGAACAGGCCGGGGCTCTTTTCAATGGAGAAGAGAGGAGTGAGAGATGTCCTATTAAAGGTCTTTAAAATGATGAAGTGATTTGATAAGGTAGAAAAGGTTTCTCCAGGAGTCCATACATGTGGAACAGCCGCTAATAAATCCAGTAGGAAATTCAGGAGAAACCACTTTGCTCAGGGAGTGGTGAGAATGTGGAACCCCCTACCTTACAAGGTGAATATCAAGATGTATTTCAGAAGAATCTGGATAGGTATATTTACTGTTGCTGAGTCAAAATCCTGGAATGCTCTTCATAACTGCACTGTGGGTGTACCTACAACACAGGGCAGCATGGTGGCACAGTGATTAGCACTACTGCCTCACCACGCCAGGGACCCGGTTCAATACCCTGTTTGGGTCACTGTCTATGAAGAGTTTGTACATTCTCCCCGTGTCTGCACAGGTTTCCTCTGGGTGCTCTGGTTTCCTCCCACAGTCTAAAGGTGTGTGGGTTAGGTGGATTGGCCATGTTAAATTGCTCCTTAGTGGCAGGGGGACCAGCCAAGGTAAATGCATGGGGTTATGGGGATAGGGCCTGGGTGGGATTGTGGTCAGTGCAGACTTGATGGGCCAAATGGCCTCTGTCGGCACTGTAGAATTCTATGATTCTATAATTCTACATGAACTGCAGCAGTTCAAGGTGATTCCTACTCAAAGGCACTTCGGGATGAGCAATAAATGCTGGCCAAGCCAGCGACTCGTACATCCCATGGAAGACTAGAAAGTTAAAAGAAAAGTGAGGAGAGTATAAATACTGACATTGATCTGTCGGGCCATTTTCTGTGCTGGAAAATTGGATGTAATTCTGTGGTGTTCCCTCAGTAAATAAGACCTGCTTACCTGAGAGGTTTAGTGAATGCTGTTACGCAAAACCCCATTACTTTTATCTTTCTCTGTCTCTAATAAACAAGATTATTTAGTCACTATCTTTAATAACAGATTATCTGATCACTATCTCGTTGCTGTTTTGCTGTGTTTTCTACACCACAACAGTGACTACATTTCAAAAGTATTTCATTGGCTCAAAAGGGCTGGGGTCATCCTCAGGATGTGAAAGGGGCTATATAAATGGCAAATCTCTCTGTTCCTCTTTTAAAGAGGAAGTCTGGCCTCTTTCATAAAACTCACCAGATCCAAAGATCCAGCACGAATTTCTGTGTCCTCTTGTTTGTTCAGGGGTTTTAGTTATGAAATAAATGTGATCTTTGTTTAGCCAGCGGCAATTGTTCATTGCAGTTTGAAACAATTAACCAGCTTGTCAGCTATCAGTACATAAATCTGTTTCTTACTCATAAAACTGCTGAAATCCCATTTCCCCTTCTTACATATCACTAGCTGTGTGTGAACACACACTTTGAAAATGTGTCCTTGTGAGAACAGTATGAATAAATTCTTGCGTACATTGCCGAATATTCACAGCGATTTGCCATTCCAATTTCTCTCCTTTTAACCTGACATTAATGTTAGAATTTCTCAATTTGCTAAAAGGTTAATGAACATGTAAATTTAAAGAGGTGGAAGGAAGTCACTGAGGCAGCGAGGGGAGGTCAGAAAGGAGAACCAAAAGCTTGGACGTAAATTTTGAGAAGAGGATGCATGTGGAGGAAAAGTGAAATTGATAGGTGGGGTTTGATAACAGGGTACATTTGGAGGGAGGCAGTGTTGGTAGGTGGGGTTTGTGTGGAGGATACAGATGGAGGGGAGGCAGTGTTGAGGTGGTTTGAGGGGAGGTTACATGTAGAAGGGAGGCGAGGTTCAGGGGGTTTGGGTGATGGACAGGTGGGGTTTGTTAAGAGGCGTATGTGGATAGGTACAGAGGTTTCAGAAGGAAGTTCCAGTGGGAAGGACCCAGGCAGCTGAAGGATTTTTGGGATGAAGGGGGAAGACCTTGGAAGAGCAGGGTGTATAAGAGTAGGAGCTAGAGGAAGTTGCAGAGTTAGGTGGGAGCAATGCCAGTGAGAGATAATTTTATGTTGAATGTGCTGGAAAAAGCTGTGTGGCGGAGGCTGTTTTTGATTTGATTTATTCGGATGGATGAGCAGATCTTTGTGCAGAGCAGGATTAATATATCACTTATGACTTTGGTTACTGCCATTTCATAATAGACTTGTCAAATTAAGACCGTGATTTGCGGGAGTAATGGGCACTCAGTTGGAAGGAGACAACACCTTTGGTGAAGAAAAAGCGTAAAAAATAGGAGCAAGAATAGGCCATTCAGCCCTTTGAGCCTGATCCCGCCATTCAATGAGATTGTGGCTGAATTTCAACTCCAGCACCATTGGGAATGTTGGCAGTGGAAACCATTGACAAACAAAGCCAGAAAAAAACTTGGGTGCTCATGAGGTATTTGGGAAGAGGATGAAGGGAAGCAGGAGTAGGACTGACTGACAAGTGAGGTGGCACAAGAGCAAAGGTGGATGTGAAGCTATAACTAAAGAGAGATGGAAGTTCAAAGTTAGATGATGTTCAACAGCGAAGGGGAGTTGAAGACACAGGGGAAAAGGAGAACATTGAAGAGACAACTGTCTGCACAGTCTTGATCTTTCTCCTTGATCTCCTCATACGTTAATGTGATGACAGAAGGACAAAAGTCATTAAGGACTATCAGGCACTAGGTCAGTTTGGGTCGTCTACGAGTGGAGTCATTAAGGGGAAGCAGGCATCAGGATTCATTAAGGTCTATCAGGGTCTTGGAGTCATTAAAGACTTGAGACAGTTCAACTCTGGGGCACATATTCTCCCTGTGTCTGCATGTGTTTCCTCTGGGTGCTCTGGATTCCTCCCACGGTCCAAAGATGTGCAGGCTAGGTGGATTGGCCATGCTAAATTGCCCTTAGTGTCCCAGGCTGTGTACATTGGGGGGGGGGGGGGTTAACAGGGAAAATGCGTGGGGTTACGTAGTAGGGTGGGCGTGGGCCTGGGTAAGATACTCTGTCAGAGAGTTGGTACTCTCGATGGGCCAAATGGCCTCCCTCTTCACTCTAAGAGTTCAATGATTCGACATTTGCATCTTCAGTCTCAGCTCCTCATGGGTCACAGTAACTAAAACAGAGGTTAGGCAGGCAATGTACTGATGGACGTCTCTCAAGACTTCTAAAATTATCCTTGGCCATGGGAATGCTATCTCATTCACTGTGGAGATTGGCTTGGCATCCACATGAAGCTTCATTGCAATCACAAAGCTGAGGTTCTCAACACTGTGCAACTTGACAATATGTTTAATGATACTGAATCAGCACGTTGCCTCTCATTAAATCCTGCTCCAGGCTAGGCAACAAGGTCAAACCAGTAGTGTTATGTCTAATGGCACGCTAACATTCAGCAACCTCTACATGTTCATTCTTACTCCCAAATAGCAGGTCAGAGTAGCCTGTTCCCTGGCACCCTTTCCAGTGAGCTGTATCCCCTCGGCCCTGCACAGTCAGCACAACAAGACCCTAGCTGCTCACTCCTGAGGCAAAGAGGCTGCCATGACTTTGAACTGGGCAGCTGCTGGGATATTCTTGAAGAGGAAGGGAGGCAAGGCTGAGGGGATTTGAGTTCGGGGCCTGTTAAAATCCACGCAATGTTGGTGAAGCCTGAAGGAGTGCCAGAAAAATAAAGGTAGCATTACTTGTGGCAATTCTCCTTGGATGGGCCAGTGTACAAGTTGGCTACCAGTTTCCTGCATTATAATAGTGACTACACTTCAAGAAAGTACAAAGTGCTTTGGGATATCTGGAGTTTGCAAAAGGAACAGAATCTACGTAATTCCTTTCTTTTCCAGCTGGTATTGGGTGATTAATGCACGGCTACGCAATCCATCTAGTCGCATCCCATTTAATTTTTTTAAGTTTGTTTATTAGTGTCACAAGTAGGCTTACATTAACACAGCAGTGAAGTTAGTGTAAAAATCCCCTAGTTGCCACACTCCAACGCCTGTTCAGGTCAATGCACCTAACCAGCACATCTTTCAGACTGTGGGAGAAAACCCACGCAGACATGGGGAGAACATGCAGACTCTGCACAGTGACCCAAACTGGGAATCAAACCCGGGTCCCTGGCGCTGTGAGGCAACGGTGCTTAGCTCTGTGCTACTGTGCCGCCTTACTATTAGGTTCCTATGCACGTCATAAGACCTCAATTTACACTTTAAATAGGCCTCGACTCAGGGGCACCCAGAGATGGGAACTGGGGGAGATGTTGCATCGTTGCCTGTAGCAACAACAGCAATGGTGTGCTCGCTTTCCCAACATTTTCTGGCTGCGACTATTCAATTTCCAACAGGCAGGAGGCCACATAGTTGATTCCATTGTCTCCTTTAATATCTCCTCACCATCATTCCATTTAATTTCTGAGCAATTAAAATGATCTCTTGTCAGTTCTCAGGTTTTTCAATGCAGGCTTGTGATGGCACGGGAATATTTTACAACTCATTACTCACAATGTTTTAAGGAGCTGCTCTCTCTCACTACAGTCACTTGAGCGAGTCGTGCCATCTCAATAAGTGAAAGCTGTAGCTCTGAGCTTCCTGGGCCTACACATATCCTCTGCTCTTTAACATTTAAACAATCCCAGAATGGCAATGCCTATTTATTACACTTTACTTTTCTCCTAGAGACTCCTGTGGGTGGTACTATTAACAGTGCCATTTGAGGTGGCCTCAGAGTGTGAAAGAGAAAGTACAGCAAAAAGAAAAATCTTGCCTTTGTATAACATCTTTCATGGCCTCACGATGCGTTGAATTGCTTTACAGCCATTGAAAGATTTCTCTGAAGAGTAGTCACTGCTGTAATCTAGAAAAGACAGCAAGCAGTTTTCACCTAATGAGCTCCCACAAAGGGCAATTTAATAATAACCAGACAGTCTGATTTAGCTAAACTGATTGAGAGATAAATATCGGCCAGGACATGAAGAAATTCCTCCTGCTCTTCTTCGAAATAGCAATGTGAGATTTTTTACATTTATCTGAGATGGCTGGTCCTACTCTTGTACTGTACATCCCAGCCGTACTGAACAAAGGCTAAGCTTTGGGGTCACGATCTGGGTGAATAAGAACAAGTAGGCTGCATGGCCCCAGAAACCTGCTTCACCATTCTGTATAATCATGGCTGATTGTCAGCCTCAATTCTACTTTCCCGCCTCACCCCAATATTGCTTCATTTCCCTAGAATCCAAAAATTGATTTCTCTCAGATTGGAGTATATTCAACAATGAGAACTGTAGCCTTCTGGGAATAGATGTTCGTCCTCTGACACTGCCCTGCAGTTCTAGGCTCTCCAGACAGAGACCTTCCCTGTTAAGCCCCCTTGAACTTGTGTGTACTTCAATGTGATCACTTCTTATTCCTCTAAATTCCACAAAGGATAGGTCCAACCTGCCTAACCTCTCATCATAGGACAACCTTCCTATCCCAGGAATCAATCTGGTGAACGTTCACTGAAGCAACTTCAAAGCAAGTATATCTTTCCTTTGATAAGAGACCTAAATGGCGTACAGTACTCCAGAGATTTGGTCTTCTCAAAACCTTGCACAATTGTAGCATGACTTTGCTTTGGTTTTTACTCCAGTCCCCCTGTAATGAGGATGAAGTATTGTAAGCATTAGGCCAGATTTGGAGGCAAACCAAAATTTATTATTGCTAAGTGTGAGATTGAACACACCAACACTTTTAGCAATAGTGAGGTTAGAGAGTTCCACAAGCAGTGAAGAAAGGAACTCCAGTGATCATTAATTTCCAGAGAGCATTAGATAATCCAAAACAGAGAGATGGACAGTGGTTGACCAATATCTTGGCTATTTAAAACCAATACTTGGGATTACAGGGGATAGAGCCTGGGTGAAATGCACTGATGGTGCACACAATGGGCCAAATGACCTCCTTCTGCACTGTAGGGACTCTATGATTCTCTCTCTATGAATGTATTGTATTTATGACGGTCATCTGAAGTATGTTTGGTGTTGTGACCCTCACATGGACCATTTGTTGCTGTTGTGTTTGGGTAGCAAAGGGAGCTCAGGTCAGTAGCTGTTCAACAAAAAATTTAAAAATACACCAGCTCATTCAAGACAAAACACCAAACACAACCAGGTCAAAACAGGCAAAGCGCACAGGATTATAAACTGCAGCAGCACTTCATCCACACAATCAGAAAGTAGCCAATCTGAAACTGAAGTGTATCAATCTTTAAGGGAATTAAATAAGACCGACTGTGAACAAAGAACAAAGAACAACCCGGCACAGGAAACAGGCCCTTCGGCCCAACGAGCCCGCGCCGCCATCTTAAAGCATTTTCCTACACCTACCTTGCCCCGTGTGACTTGAGACCAGGACGGAGAACTCATGGGTTGAGTTTTGCTAAATAGATTTAAGTTACCCAGCTCTCCAAGGAGAGGTGATAGCCTAGTGGTATTATCACTAGAGCATTAATCCAGAAGCTCAGCTAATGTTCTGGGGACCTAGGTTCAAATCCCGCCTCAGCAGATGGTGGAATTTGAACTCAATAAAAAATATCTGGAATTAAGAATCTACTGATGACTGTCAATTGTCAGGAAAAACCTATCTGATTTACTAATGTCCTTTAGGGAAGGAAATCTGCTGTCCTTACCTGGTCTGTCTTACATTTGATTCCAGAGCCACAGCACTGTGGTTGACTCTCAACTGCCCTCTGAAATGGCCTAGCAAGCCATTCAGTACAAGAAGAAATAGTAATGGACAATAAATGCTAGCCAGCCAGCAACACCCATGTCCCATGAATGAATTAAAATAAAAGTTTTGCTTTCAGTGTGAATGGTAGAATTGTTGTAAAAAGTTATCTTATTTAGCTTTTGACTACAGACCAATATGGAGTTTTATTGAATCCGTCGGCTTTAACAGTGTACAATCTGATCAATCTGTCTTCGTCAAGAGACCAATTTTACTTTGAGAAGTGGGATCAATGAGATTTCTGGGACAGAAACTTTTATTTAATTTCTTAAGCGGATTGTTCTGGTCTCAAAAAGCAAGGTATCCTTTAATCAATTCAGAATAGAAACAAACTCCCAACTGAAGCTACGGATGTGGAGAAAAGTCACTAGAAAGAAGAAGCTCTTGAGAGAGAAGAGCATGAAAGCAAAGAGGTCAAAGTTTTAGTTCATTGAATCTTCCTTGGAAGCAGGCAGAGTTCACAGCCTGCAAGGTGAGATTTAAAAAAGATTAAGTTCCAGGCAAACTGTTGCTGAGAAACCGCTTTTCATTCATTGTCAGAAGCACCATATGAAAGAAATCAAAGGGGTGTGTGTGTGGTATGTATGTACGTACAACTAGCATGGTGGCACTGTGGTTAGCTCTGCTGCCTCAGCGCCAGGGATCCCAACTTGTTTCCAGCCTTGGGTGACTGTGTGGAGTTTGCACATTCTCCCTGTGTCAGTGTGGGTTTTCTCTGGGTGCTCTGGTTTCCTCCCACGGTCCAAAGATGTGCAGGACTGGCCCTTGGTATCCAAAGATATATAGGTTAGGGAGATTAGCAGGGTAAATAAGTGGGGTTGTGGAGGATAGAACCTGGGTGAGATGCTCATCATTGCAGATACCATGGGCCAAATGGCTCCTTCTACACATTAGGGATTCTATGACTTGTGAATATACTCTAGACCATGAAACCTACTCCATGGTATCCGAAGCAGGATTCTTCAGTTTGGACAAAGTCAAATCCTGATAATTTAAGCCTTAAAAAAAACAGAAAGAATTTTTAACACCCTTAATACCTCCTCCAGGGAGACTAAGAGGCAGTTTGATTTTTGATTTTTTTCTGAAGTTGTTGGGTCTCTTAACGTAACTGTTCGTTCTCGTGTACATTTCAAAACTAGCTCTGAACTGGTTTACAGAGAAAACAAGACAGTCCTTTAGTTTTACTTCCCTGTCCCATCCCATAATACAGCAACATAGGATCAGAAATAGGCCTCTAACTTGTTCAGCTATTCAATAAAATTATGGTTGATCTACAGCTTTGTTTGAAAAAAATTTTCACTCATAAATGCCCAAATCTAATTTGAAGATGATACTATCCTTGTTCTGGATTCTTCAGCAAGGAAAATTACTTCACAGAGTTTGACCTATAGACTCCTTTCACCATTTTTCACACTTTAATTCTGACACCCTCCACCTTCCAAATTCGAAGGACTATAAAGCAACTTTATGCAACCCTTCAAAGCCCTGAAATTATTCTGGTGAATCTGCACTGTGTTTCCTCCAAAAGCAAACTGATTTTTTCTGAGGCTCGGGTCCAAAACTGATCTCAGAAATGGTGAGGTGATTCTTTCAATCCTTGGTTAGACACAGTTCAGGTACTCAAGGCGTCAAGGTGGCTGTAATGTCCAAACCATTGAAAAACCTCAGCTACTAAATTTGAGAAATCCTGAATACAGATATGGGGAGTGCAATGTATGATTACATTGCACCCCTTGCTTTTGATGGGGCGGCACGGTGGCACAGTAGTTAGCACTGCTGCGTCATAGCGCTGGAGACCTGGGCTCAATTCCCGGCTTGGGTCATTTTCTGTCTGGAGTTTGTACTTTCTCCCAATGTCTGCATGGGTTTCCTCTGGGAGCTCCAGTTTCCTCCACAGTCCAAAAATGTGTGGGTTAGGTGGATTGGCCATGCTAAATTGCCCCTTAGTGTCAGGGGACTAGCTAGGGTAAATGCATGGGTTTATAGGGTAAGCACAGTAAGAAGTCTCACAACTTCAGGTTAAAGTCCAACAGGTTTATTTGGTAGCAAAAGCAACTAGCTTTCGGGTCTCTGACCCTTTGTCAGGTGACCAGAACTCTCCACTCACCTGACGAAGGGACAGAGGGCCGAAAGTTAATGGTTTTTGCTACCAAATAAACCTGTTGGACTTTAACCTCATGTTGTGAGACTTCTTACTGTGTTTACCCCAGTCCAATGCCAGCATCTCCACATCATGGGTTTATAGGGGCAGGGCCTGGATGGGATTGTGGTTGGTGCAGACTCAATGGGCTGAATGACCTCCTTCTGCATTGTAGGATTCTATGAAGCAGGTCACATACAAATCAATTGTTGCATGCTCGTTTTATGGATTATTGCTATGCACGCTGTTAAAGTGGTTGCATACCTGAGCAGGGGATGCAAAACCATGATGGACAAGCAATGCTTCAAGCTGCCTGAACTCAAAGGAGAGGCACATTATGGCTGAGCAGATGCTGGATGTAATTTACACTGAGTTTGGCCTGGGAAAAGCACAAGCACTGCGCAACATGATAAAAGGTATGGATAAAGTTGACGTGGAGTGAATGTTTCCTCTTGTGGGGTATTCTCGGATGAGAGGTCATAGTCTTAGGATAAGGGGTAGCAAATTTAAAACAGAGTTGAGGAGAAACTACTTCCCCGAAAGGGTTGTGAATTTGTGGAATTCACTACCCCAAAGTGCTGTGGATGCTGGGAGAGCGAGTAAATTTAAGGAGGAGTTAAACAAATTTTTAATTGGTAATGGGTTATGGTGGAGAAGGCAGGAAAATGGGGATAATGAACATATCAGCCATGATCAAATGGCGGAGCAGACTCGACACACCGAATGGCCTAACTCTGCTCCTATATCTTATGAATGTGTCAAAGAGTGAATTCCAAGCTTTTCTGGTACTGGACTGGAGATGGAGATGGGGACAATGGTCAAATACTGTGAAGGTAGTAGGAGTGGCTAGTTGTGGCAGTCAGAGATAGCAGTCTCAGACCCGAGGGCCTGGATGCAGTCCACAAGAAGTTTAATGACCTGACATGAGTATTCAAGTTCAGTGAATGTGTTTTCAAATGCCGTAGCCTACCAATGACACCACTAGCTTCACACACTGCCCAAAGTACCACAACTCATTCACTCACCCACTAACAACCTTTATCAATCAGGACTCATACTTGACATTCAGTTTCATCTCACCCTCACACACTTAACAATGCTCGAACCTCACACTCACATCTCACTTACATACACTGCCAGCTATTTCACTCTACAGGCACATTACCCTCACAGATTGAGCACACTCGCTGACGTTTTTTTCTCTTTTTTTGCCAGACAAGGTGGTGCAGGGGAGCAGCACCTAACCAGCGGGGGACAGGGAGAGCTGTATGTACTTACCCCAACTGAGGTGACTGTGTTCACCAGCATGGGGCAGGTATGACTAAAGGCCAGAGTCCACGTGGGGCTGAAACCGTTGAAGATGACAACATCCTCATTCCTAATCCTGCTCCTCAGCCCACAATCTTTTCTGATTTGCAAATGACAGATGGTGTAACTACGTACCTCTTACTTACCTTCCCTTCCCCTTATCACAGTCCTACCCTTGTACTTTACATCTTTCACATACCTGAGAGTTGCCACTTGGCCAAGCAGTGACGTACAGCAAGGGGTAGAGAAGAAGAACAAACACCTTCACTCATTTCCACACTCACTGTCACTGGATACTGTGCATAACTTAGAGAGTAACTGCAAGGAGGGTATGAGTGGGCCATGGGCAGAGCAGGGGCAGGAGTACCTGAAGACAGAGGTTGCATACAGGAGAGCTGCGATGAGGATTTGGATGAGGCAACCTACAGAAATTGGCCATTGGTGGGTCTGCCAGAAAATCTGCAGTCAGTGCCAAGGGCCATGGAGGAGTTCATCACCAACCTGGCACAGGGCAGAACCTGGAGTCCATTCTTTGCATCCTGAAAACAGGAGCCACAAGGACAAATTGCAGACCCGACCAAGATACAGCATCTGATTCTCGATGTCTCACTTTACTCTGCAGCATAAGCAAAAGCAAACAATCTTTGAATTCCACAGTGGAAGCTCAGACTGAGCTCACACAAGATCAGACCACTGTCTAAGCAACTCAGTCTGCTTGCTCCCATCGTTGCTGTGGATGCTGCAGGTTTACAGGCTGTCTCAGCAGTCCAGCAATCTGTTCTCCATCCTATTATTTGGATTGCTGAGGTGTGACTCCTGGAGGGGTTGGGATAGCAGTGATACTGTGGAGCACAAACCTGCTGCCCTCTGTCATGTTGGCAGCATTCATCCTCCCACCACTGCCACCGCTCAAGCAGTCAGCCCAGTCTGCTGCTGCCCACATTCAAGGCCCAGAGTTGCTGGAGGTTGGCATTGTCAGACCACCAGCAATCTCCCACAGTGAGAATTAGCAACCTTTCACTAGCTGTGCTGCAGCCATTGGAGTAGCACTGTGTAGGAGCACTGGACACGGCAAAGGCCCCTGTAAGATAGATACCAAGGGAATGGAAAAGGCTCCTTACTTGATGTTAATGGGCAACATGGGCCAACTAATTTATAAATGTGGTCAGGAATTTCTTTTGCGGTAGTTATTTTTTTGGCAGCTTAGCAATATGAAAATTGTGATGCTCAGTAACTTTATTTATTCATGCAAGGGATGGAGACTGCACTGACAAAGTTAGTATTCATACTTCTTCTGTTCTCTTCCCTAACCTAATGTGCACTAAGGCAGACTTTGGCCTGTTTCCACAGTTATTCTCAGAACAGTTCATGTGTCTGTTGCCAGAGACTTATAACTTGAGGAGTGTCTCTCCACATCAAGCGTGGCTCTCCCAATTTTACCACCAGTCAGTGGTGTGTTGGAAGGATTTGCAGGTCGATACGCAACCTGTTTGACTGCGTTATGAATGCTCCTTTCTTGGTCATCAAGTCCTGGAGTGGGACTTGAACCTGGAGCTTCTGGCTCAGAGGTAGGGATGTCACCCACTGCACTGGAAGATCTGGCATTAATACCCATCCCTAACTGCCCCTGAGAAGGTGGTGTTGAGCTGCCTTCTTGAACTGCTGCAGTCTCTGTGCTGCAGGTGCATCCAGAGTGCTGTTAGGGAGGGAATTCCAGGATTTTGACTCCAGCGACAGTGAAGGAACGGCGATATATTTTCAAGTCAGAGAGTAATTTGGAGGTGAACTTGCAGGAGATAAAGTGTCGGGTTGTTTATGAATGGCAAATTAGTGTTGCGCTGACTGGCAATCCACTTGGATGGGTCAGTTATAAACAGCTCAGTTAGAAAGGAATTCTGTCTCTTGTCTCTTTCCTGTCTTCCATTCAGCGGGCCTCTGTATAGGCAAAGGTCTTGGCCTCATCATGGCAAGACTGTGCAGCATGAAGCAGACTAGAGCAAATCTTGACACACACACAACTGTGCTCTGTGGAGCTCTTTCAAATGGTCCAGGCAGCAGATGTGTTGTTTCAACACACCAGTGCTATATGCATGTCTTGTCAAAGGATATCCTTCGTGACCCAGAAGCCACTCACTGGTTTGACATGGTGGCGCAGCAGACTGCTACAAAATGAAAGTCTCATGGCTGCTGCCAGGATATAAGGCTTTGATATACTGTCTATGGTCCCACAGCAGCTGGGCACTGAAATCCCTGTCAGTTCCAATACATCACAGGGTCAACATACGGCACCCTCAAAGTGGTATTGATGCAGTTGAAGGCATACTGTACCATGAGGAAACCCACAATCTCTGCAAAGCTACATGTTCACTCCACTAACTTCCATCCGGCAAGAATGAATGAACTATATTCAGGTCTATTCAAATGCAGAGCATCAGTGGAGTCTGGCTCTAGTTTAAAAGGAACTAGCTACACATGGGCACCTTCACAGCCACTAGCAATGCTTTTCTCATCCTGCTCTCAGGTGGCAGATTTTAGTGAGGACATTCACAGTAAAGTGGAGGGATCTGACACACTGATGTTCACTGAGGTTTTGGTCGGAGAATTTCTCCCTGGGCAGGTTTGATCTCTTTTTGAGGGCCCTTATCCCCTTTCCTCCTCCTCCTTCCAAGAGCTTGTCCTACACCGTGTTGCCTCTGCTCATTCTCCCTAACATGCTGTCAACCAAAAGCTGACCGAAGAAGAGTCATATTGAACGTGAAACATTAACTGTTTCTCTCTCCACAGATGCTGCCAGACAGGTTGAGCTTTTCCAGCACTTCCTGTTTTTATTTCAGCTCTCCAGCATCTGGTGTATTTTGCTTTTATGCCACTTGGATGGAGCTGCAGTTCCTTGTGGAACACAAGTCTTCAGCACTGCAGTGTACTCGGCCTTTTTTGGATATCATGCGAAAAGATTGGGCAAGGACTGGCTTCGGAATAATCGAGGCCTCAGTAGAGGATTGACTCAGCCTTCACTGCTTTGCTGCTTGTAGCATCTTGCTGTGTGTAAACTGACCTCCATGTTTGTCTACACAACAGTAATGACACTTCAGAACAATTTCATCAGCTGTCAATTGCTTTGGGACATTGTGAGAAATTGCGAGAAAGCAATTTGCAACTTCTTTCTTTTTAAAGTAATGCACGTTTCATCTTGTACCACATAGCCAAGGTAAAAGCTAAAAGCACATTCCCTCGAATTATCACAGTGTGATAATAAAAAGAACTCCGAGTTCAAATGGAAGGAAAATACTTCACAAAATTCAAGTTCAGCTTTTATCATTAGTGCAACAACCGTGCAAAACCGAGAGATGGAAACATAAAAGTTGTCTTTTTATTTATAGATGTCTCTCAGTGATCAATTTATAGTCTGCCTGTGCTGACTTGCAAGTAAATAGAAAGGACTGCAGGAGAACAATAGCTAAATCTTTGTCAGGAAAAAGATGGACTGGTTTTTAAACTGACAGCACAATATTGGATTGGGAAAACTATTGATGTATGGGGACTGATTATTCAGCAGAGCTTTTGTGGGATTGAGATGAGATGTAAATTGCTCCTGCGCACTTTGTTAGTGAAGCCACAGGCACTGACTGAAGATCTGATGGAGAACACAATGAGACAGACCTCTCATTTTAGATGTTTTGCATGGTGCAGGCTCTAATTAACAGATTATTTACAGCAGAAACACAGCTCTGACATCCTAGAAAAAATAGTGCAGTTCCAAAATATACAACTCTTTGGAAGTCAGTGGGAGGGCTGCAACCTCAGAAATTTAAAAATAGTATTATAGAATCCTACAATGCAGAAGGTGGCCAATCAGCCCATCGAGTCTGCACCAACCACAATTCCACCCAGGCCCCGTCCCCAAAATCCCATGCATTTACTCTAGCTAGTCCCCTGACACTAAGGGGCAATTTAGCATGGCAAATCTACCTAACCTGCATACCTTTGGTCTGTGGGAGGAAACCAGAGCACCCAGAGGAAACCCACACAAACATGGAGAGGATATGCAAATTCCAAACAGTGATCCAAGCCGGGAATCGAATCCGGTTCCCTGGCAACGTGAGGCAGCAGGGCTAACTACTGTGCCACAGTTCCCCTCACTCCACACCTTGATAAAACTACAGCCCTGTCCAAACCTTTCAGTTTTTAGCCCAAAAAAGATGCTATCTACATTGATGTTCTTCACTTTATAAAACTAAACAGTTGGGTTCGCTGTTCATCTCAGTTACTTTGGTCATATACCACTGCAAATATGCCCCTACCACTGGTAGCTCTGCTAGGCATGGATGGCAAGTGAGCAAGGCTGGTGCCAACCTGAGTGTGTGGAGATAATCATCTCTTTGTGCACTCCCACCACACAGTACTGTGGCAGACCTAGTCACATTAACCAGTCTCAGACTTCCAAAAACTCCAAAATCTGCTCTGACGAAGGGTTTTCTGACTTGAAACATTGGCTCTATTCTCTGTTCAGGGATGCTGTTAGACCTGCAGAGACTTTCCAGCGAGCCATGAAAGATCAGCCATGATCTTATTGAATGGCGGTGCAGGCTCGAAGGGCTAGAGGGCCTACTCCTGCTCCTATTTCTTATGTTCTTATGTAAGTTAGAGGGAGAAAGTTTCAAGTGTTAAAGCTATGAAAGTTGCTCTGTACAAACAGAGAAACATGCACATGAGCCTATCCTCCCTCAAAAGAATTTCACTACATTAGTTTTTAAAATCAAAAACAAGCAGGCAGCACAATGGCACAGTGGTTATCACTGCTGCCTCACAGCACCAGGGAACCCAGGTTTGATTCCTGGCTTGGGTCACTGTGTGGAGTTTGCACATTCTCCCTGTGTCTGCATGGGTTTCCTCCAAGTTCTCTGGTTTCCTCCCACAGTCTGAAAGACACGCTGGTTAGGTGCATTGATCTGAACAGGTGCCAGAGTGTGGAGAATAGGGGAATTTCACAGTAACTTCACTGTAGTATTAATGTATGCCTTACTTGTGACTAATAAATAAAGTTTACTTTAAGTGGCTTCCCTCCATTAGCCAAGATAGCCCCCTGAACCTCCAAAAGGCATGGTTTCAATTTTGCAAAAACTGAGTTGCTTATTCTTTTAACTCTAAAATGAAAAATATTCATATATGTCTTCAGAAAGATAAAAAAAGAAATAGCCTTGCTGGAACCCTGCATCAATGTTAACCAGATTTGGCTCAGTTCTGTACATTGCAACAGCAAAGCTTAATTGAGGGCTGTCATGGTATAAAGAAATACATTGTGAGATCCACTACCCAGAAAAAAAGTTTTTGGACGAAGTGACTAGTTAACAAGAATGTTTTTCTGCTGCCTTGAGCACCTAGAAGCCATGATAACATGGCACAGAGATAAAGGTACGTAAGTGTTTAGATAGACCATTTGGAGTCAATCAATGCAGGAAACCGATATTTGCTTGATAAACCTACTGCACAAACTATTCTTGTAATCAGTTTTGCTGCTGTTTAATATACAGCATCTCTCAGTTTCTACCACTGAACACATCGATTTTGGGTACTGGGATATGTCACGCTTTTGGTCATACTGTGGACCCTGTCTACAAAAACTAGATGGGACAGCAAAGCATTTCCCAAAACTGTACCAGTTGCTCAAGAATTTGCTCAAGAAACAGCATGGCAGCAATCTTCAAAAGTTCACATAGCAGTGGTGGTTCAGTGGTAGAATGCTCGCTTGCCAACAGGAGTCCTGGGTTCAATTCCTGGCCAATGCAAAGCCCCTTCTTTGGGGCGGTACGGTGGCACAGTGGTTAGCACTGCTGCCTCACAGTGCCAGGGTTCCAGGTTCAATTCCTGGTTTAGGTCACTATCTGTGTGGAGTTTGCACATTCTTACTAAAATTTCAAACGAGGTTTTTGACAAGTTTACCCAAGCATATTAAATACTAACCGTCAATATAAATTTTTATTTGTGATCGGAGCACCTTTTATAAACGGTGTCCCACTCTCTGTGGAGCCAGTTTCCATCTCAAAGAGTCCCCGCCTTGCCAGAGTAAACCATGCCCACTCTTTTTTCCAGTTTAAGTGACAAGATTTGGAGAGAAAACTGGCCAGTGAAGCTGGAGAATTTCACACCAGACTTCTCACCAGAACTGACACTTTGCCAAATTCTTGTAAATTGTCCCTACTGTTTTTATTGGCTTTTATTCTTTATACATATCAATGACCTATCTCATTGTTAAATTTGTCCACTATTTGTGTATCTGTCATTTGCAAAGTTTGCAAGAACTTAATTGTGAAATTTCCCATACTACAGACAAAGGTTATGGGAAAAAGCAGGATTAGGTTGAGTTGGATGATCAGCCATGATCGTAATGAATGGGGGAGCAGGCTCGAAGGGCCAAATGGCCTCTTGCTGCTTCTATCTTCTATTACAGTCAGCAACAAAGAATAGCCCAGAGTTATACAGTCAATAAGCATGGAACTAGACACTATACCTGGCTAAAGAAATATACTCCGGTTTCAATGCAGTGTTTAAATTTGATTTCACCAAATGTCAAAATGAGCTTGCCTTTTATTTCAATGACAAGTCTTCAGAAAGGTGCAAGTGCATGTAAATTCAGAGCCACAACCGCTGTTTTTTGCCATTTCAAGCACAGATAGGTTTTTAAAATGCAGAATTTTACATGTGTTCACCAGCCTAGAGACACAGGTCATTATAATTGGGAATTTTTGGAATATTTGGCAACATCTGGGTAAGTCAATTACAGATTTAAACACAGGAATAATTTATTGCTTACCATTTACTTCCACTGCCTTCTATGCGCTCCACCCCCATCGCCAGTCTTTCAATTCTGCCACATGAGGTCTCTATGAACCCTGACAATCTGACCTTCATTTGGACCAGTTTGACTTCTGAGCCTTGAAGTTTGGAAAGAACGGCTACCACAGTGGTGGATAAATATTTGTCAGAATACAAAGATTTATTAGCACCCACAGCTTGAGATAGAGAGGTACTAATGGGAACATTTTTAGATGTGGTTCTCAAATGTCCATATGTACAATAGATCCACAAAGTCAGAATGTGTAGACTTCTCACACAATAAGGAACCATTAATTGTTTCGGTGGCACAGTGGTTAGCACCTCTGCCTTACAGAGCCAGGGACCTGGGTTCGATTCCCAGCTTGGGTCACTGTCTGTGTGGAATTTGCACATTCTCCCCATGTCTGTGTAGGTTTCCTCCAGGTGCTTTGGTTTCATCCCACAGTCCAAAGGTGTGCGCGTTAGGTGCATTGGCCATGCTAAGTTGCCCCTTAGTGTCAGTGGAACTAGCTAGGGTAAATGCATGGGGTTATGGGGATCAGGCCTGGGTGGGATTGTGGTTAGTGCAGACTCGATGGGCCAAATGGCCTGCTTCTGCACTGTAGGATTCTATGGTTCATGTTGCCCTTATAACTCTTCAGATAAGCTAAAATAAAACACTATTTGGCTAAACAAACCAATAACCTACATGCAAAAGCTAAATACTGCAGATGCAAGAAATCTGAAATAAAAAGAAAATATTCAGCATGTCAGGCAGCACCTATGGAAAGAGAAACAGTGTTAATATTTTAGAAGCACAGAATCTTTACAGACAGAGGCCATTCGGTCCATTGGGTCTGCAATGGCTCTTCAAAAGAGTAATCTACCCAGTCCCAGTTCCCTGCCATATCCCTGTAACCTTGCACATTCTTTCTTTTCAGATAGTAATTCAATTCCCATTTGAAGGCCACGATCAACTTGTCTCCGCCACGGGAAGTTTGTTCAGACTCCAGCCACCCTCTGAGCGAAAAGCATTTCCCTCTCATCACTTTTACTCCTTTTGCTTATTATCCTGAATTTATGCCCTAGAGTTCTTGATGCTCTCGAGTGGGAACAGTTTCTCACTGTTTTTCCTGTCCATACCCCCCAGGCTCTTCAATACCTTAATCAAATCTCCTCTCAGACTTACTTTAGCCCAAAGTTGATGACTGAAGTTGAAGATGTAACAGACAATAAACAATTTGCTACACATAATAAAGAATAATTGGATACTGTTTAGTTTAAGGGACTAGTTCAATTTTGGGATTTTGTTGCAATTCAGAAGTTACTCAAGCTTCATCCTTTATAGTATCATTGCCGGTGTGGATTACTGAACACATCTTATATTGAATGCTTTAAATCCTATTGAATGAGCGCACTTAATGGCAAGACATTGATTTCTACACATTTACAAAATTTGTATTCAATTTTGCATAAACTACACTAAGGATGATATTGACTGCTATAAAGCTCCCACTGAACCTGAGTATATAGCCACACCACACTATAGCCATGTTGACCAGGAAGTTCTGAGGTTTGGTCAGTGATTATGCTGACTCAGCGGATTTGAGCCATGACTGTGATAAGATACTAGTAATTACTTGGAATATTCAGCATATTAAAATGTGCTTGGTCCTACTGGTCTACACCAATGTGTTCATATGACCCTCCTACCATCCATCAGCATAAAAATGTTCTCTGGATGGGGTCTGCACAATTGAAACATCAATTCCTCATCCTTGAATTCCAATCCACTTTAGGTGAAGACCACCATTATAGAATCCCTACAGTTCAGAAGGAGGCCACTTGGCCCATTGAGTCTGCACCGACCACAATCTCTCCTAGGCCTATCCTCATAATCCCATGCATTTATCCTAGTTAGTCCCCCTGACACTAAGGGGCAATTTAGCATGGCCAATCAACCTAACCTGCATGTCTTTGGACTGTAGGAGGAAACCGGAGCACCTGGAGGAAACCCATGCAGACACGATAAGAATGTGCTATACACAGACACTGACCCAGCTGGGAATAGGAATTGAACCTGGGTCCCTGGCGTTGTGAGGCAACAGTACTAAGCACTGCGTGAACGTGTCGCCCTAACAGAGCTAGCTGAAAGTTATAGTCTGGGCTTGTATTAGAAGAATAGTTACTTCAGCAAAGTAACAAAAGAGCCACCTTGCTAAAGTGGCTCTTAGAAAAGCCCACAAACTTCGCGAGAGAGCAAAAAAAAAGAGCTTTCAGTATATTGGCTGGTCAGCTGTCCTTTAACCCAGGAACAAACTTAAAATTCTCCTTCAAATCCTAGGACTTCAGCACAAAAACCAAAACAGAAACTCCAGTGCAATACTGAGGGACTCCTGCATTTTTGGGGGCACTGTCTTTCAGATGAGATGTCAGTTCTGAGGAAGGATGTTCGTGCTCATGAGGGAATGCAGTGTAGGTTTACTAGACTGATTCTGGGGATGGCAGGACTGACGTATGAGGAGAGATTGACTAGGTTAAGATTGTTTTCGCTGGAGTTAGATGCATGAGGGGGGATCTCATGGAGATTTATAAAATTCTAACAGGACTAGACAGGGTAGATGCAGGGAGCATGTTCCTGATGGTGGGGGAGTCCAGAAAGGGGGGAAGGGGGTCACAGTCTGACAATTCAGGGTAGACCATTTAGGACAGAGGTGAAGAGACATTTCTTCACCAAAGAGTGGTGAGGCTGTGGAATTCATTACCATAGGAAGTAGCTGATACCAATACATTAAATATATTCAAGAGGCGGCTAGATATAGCACTCGGAGTGAATGCCATCAAAGGTTATGGGGAGAATGCAGGATTAGGCTACTGAGTTGGACAATCAGCCATGATCATGAATGGTGGAGCAAACTCAAAGGCCAAATGGCCTCCTCCTGCTCCTATCTTCTATGTTAAACTGAGGCTCCATCTATCCTCTCAGGTGGGAAAGGATCCCATGGCACTATTTTAAAGAGAATCAGGTGAGTTAACCCTCACCAATATTCATCTCCCAATTAACAACACCACAGAAGATCTCGTTAATCACATTGCTGTTTGTGAGGGCTTACTGTCTGTAATTTGGCAGCCTTATTTCCTGCATTGACTACGCTTCAGAACTGCTTCATTGGCTGTAAAGCACTTTGGGGTACCCTGAGGTCCTAAAAGGTGTTACACAAAACTCTTTTTTTCAGCCTATTTCCTGGCAAACAAGTGTCTCTAATTTTGTTCAATGTTGGAATACTTACTTGAGATACTGTAAAGGAGACATCATCTGCTGGAATTTAGTACACATTTTAATAGAGGAAAATGATAAACATACCTTACATTAACTTAACTGGGTTTTAAAAATGTCAGTTTTCCTCTTGTCATGGAAGCCTTTGACAATGAATACCCTCCTGAGTATTCTGTCTATGTTTTGGGATGTAGGTGATCAACTTCATTGAAACTGCAGCCTGGGCAAGGAAAGAGAAAACCTCTTGAAGAATCTGTGCACCAACAGGAACACTTATGCTCTGGAAATTAATTTAAATTAATCAAAGGTGAGACCATTATTTTTCCATTCAAAAAGAAAGCATTTTGAACAATCACAGAATTGTACAGAGCAGAAAGAGGCCATTTGGCCTATCAAGTCTGCACCAACCACAATCACTGCCAGGCCCTATCCCCATGCATTTACCCTAGCTAGACCCCTGACACTAAGGGGTAATTTAGCATGGCCAATTCACTTACTAAGGGGTCCCCTGATACTAAGGGGTAATTTAGCATGGCCAATTCACTTAACCCACACATCTTTGGACTGTAGGAGAAACCTGGAGGAAACCCATGCAGACATGGGGAGAATGTGCAAGCTCCACAGACAGTGACCCAAGCTGGGAATCGAACCCAGGTCCCTGGTGCTGTGAGGCAGCTGTGCTAACCATTGTGCTACTGTGTCACCCTAAGTATTAATCCTGAATTTTCCCTCCTTTATAAATGATCAAGTGAAAGAATATTCTCCTTTAAATGTGGGATAAATATACATGATCAGGAACCTTTTAACATTGTGAAAACTAAATGGATTCAATTTAATTGTAATTATAGAATTTAAAGATACAACAGGAGAACACAGAGGTAACAATCTGACCAGCTTTTAACATGCTCCCTGGACATTAAGTATGAAGAACAGCAAGATAAAAGCAAATTACTGCAGATGCTTGAATCTGAAAAAGAGAAAGTGCTGAAAAATCTCAGTAGGTCTCAGAACATCTGTGGAGAGAGAACACGGTTGACGTTTTGAGTTTGGATGACCCTTCGTCAGAGCTGAATAAAATAAAAAGTGTGCATGTGTGAAATGAAGAATATTAAATTGATTGTTAAAAGATGGTACCAGTGCTGAGCCAAAAACAAGCTACTTAATTTGAAACTGAATTTCCCACAAAACATTTAAGAAATAAATTAAGGTTGCTTCAAATTCTGTTGTTACAAACTTCTTCAGCATACATAGATTGAACCATCGGTACACCAGGCACTTTGCAGTATATCCCAGAACATCACCTATTTTGCGCTCAAACATTTTTGCTTTTGAGCATTCCATAAGCACATGAAATAGACAACTTGCCCCTTCAAGCCTGTAACACCAATCAAGATGATTGATCTTGTACCTTAACTCCACCTTCCAGCAACATCCCTATATGCCTTAATTTCTGCTCTCAGAACCCAAAAACCTATTGACTTGCATTTTGAATGTACTCAATGACTCAGCACAACAGCCCTGGGGTGCAGAGAATTCCAAATATTCCCATCCTTTGAGGGGAGAAATTTCTCAATGGCCAACCACTTGTTCTGAGACTATGATCTGGTGTTCTAGTTCTCAAGGGAAACATAGTCTCACCAGTGACCTATCAAGCCCTTAAGAAATTGTGTGCGGCCAATTAGATTATCTCTCATTCTTCTGAACTCCAGAGAATACAAGCCTAATGTACTCAATCTCTCTTTATAGGGCAAATCCTTCATTCCAGGAACCACTCTTACACAGCCCATGTGCCTTTCCATAGGCAAGGAGACCAAAAGTACACACATCCTTTTGTAATCTCATCAATACCCTGTACAACTGTATTAAGTATTCTTGACCGTTATATTCCAGTCCCTTTACTACAAAAGCTAACGTGTCATGTGCTTTCCTAATTACTTGTTGTATCTACACATTAAGTTTCTGTACAAAGGCACCTGGGACCCTTGCTAGACTCATAGCTCCCCATTATTCCTGGAATTCTTTTTGTGTCTTTTACTTCCTAATCTCCCATTATAATTTCATGTATCTCGACTCTTGTGAGCCAATAGTTACTTTCACTAATCTCTTCCGATTTACATAGAGAAACTCTCACAATTTTCTAATGTTTCGGTTAAGTCTACTCTTATGTTCCCTTTCCTTATCAATTTCTTCATCATTCTTTGTTGAAATCTAAAATCTTCCCACTCCTCAGGTGCACTGCTCTTTTTGGCAACAGTGTAAGCTTCTTCCTTTGAACTAATGTCTAAGACTTTGGATAAATCAGCTTGGGAAATTCATCACATTGACAAACAAGCTCAATTGCTGAAACAGTAACAATTCTATGGAAGAATTCTCCCTTCAACACAGTTCGCTGTGCCATGGGTTAATATGTTCTTGGGCATTGTGCCTGTATTAGATAAAGCCAGTAAATAGTACAATGATTAAATGGCATAGCACTTCATATTTCAAATAATATTCTGTAATGTAGGCCATTGATCTGTGTAGAGATTTATAGCTGTGGCTACGCTACATGGAAATCTAAGCATCAGTGAGGTTGTCCAACAAAACCACCAAGGCCATAATTATTACAGGTCAATAATTTGCTTACAACACACATGATAGGTTGGTTTGTTTATTCATTGATCTGATTTACATTTTTCTTCTTTACAGAAGGTAATTCATTATACTGGTCCCCTCGAGAGCACATTCTGCATCAGCAGCATCAGTGTAGGGTCACCTTATTTGCTTTGTTCCTTCATACTCCCTGCGAGGACATGCATCACAGGGTAGTGTAGTACTTCAGTATAATGTGATGAATTATTAAACACACAAACTGACCCTGAGAGAAAGAGCAATGTGCTGCAAGGTGCTGGTTAGTGCCCCTGGTATACTGCAGAGATAGCTCTAAACCTTACAACCTTTGCCACAAAACAGTGACTGAAAGTACAATATTTAGCAACCCTGCAAACTGGTGCTTTCAGTTTATATGGCAGCTATTAAGCTAAACTAGTTGGTGCTAAAAAAAACCTTAGTCATCCAGTGAATCAATTACAACTCATCCCCCCATTATGTGTACAGACACAAGGTCACTGGCTGAGGTTAGAATTTAGCATGTACACAGGCTAGTGCTAGTACTGTTGTTTACATCCCCACACTGGTCCGTCGATCAGATAATTCACATTATTAGATCTGTCCACCTCAAGGACCTTCCCTGTGTGCCTGTCATTTGTACCACTTCACCTTTTGTACAGCTTTTTGTTAATCTATGAGCACAGTTCATAACAGTTGTATGAGAAATTCTTGTGTATGTGATCAGGTTGTGGTTTCAGTGAGCAACTCATTGTTTTAACTCTCATAAGGCTACAGTCCTGACAAAGCCTCTATGACCAACAGCAATGGCCAGCCTAGCAGTCGTTGTCTCTACTCAAAAGGGAGGATACAAAGAAATTATTCCCCTTGGCTGGAGGATCATGAAAAGGCGATGTAACCTTAAAATTATTCTTATGATAATCGATTATCATAATCTTAACAAAAGGAGTGAAATCAAGAACTTTGTCATGTTTGCGAATCAGGATGTTGAGACAACTGAAACCTTTAAGAGCAAAGTAGATAGGTTGTTCTTGGATGAGGCAAGACGGAACAAAGATGGGAAAATGAAGTTGAGATGCAGATCAGCAATGGCGTAAGTGAACAGTAACTTTGCATGATTACACAGTGAGTAATATCCATGGGCTTAAAAGTCTATTCCTATTCTCAATGTTCCTATTTTTTCCTTAGATTTGTCAAGTTTCACTTCTAAATAAAGTGATCAACGAGTAATACATCTCATCACTGCCCCAAATTGTCACAATTCCAGTTTTTCCCGCAACTAATTTCTCTTTCAATAGCAATGCCCACAAATGGATCTACATGTTAGTAATCTTGAAATTGTGCACTGCCAACACTCTATCCTTATTTAACTGTGCATCCAAGGGTGGCCATACACTTAGAAATCTTTTCTAAATTAAACGCAGATCATGGCAGTCTGTCACATTTATTTCAGAATGGTGGATATCAAACTGAGACCAGTTTTACAGGCTGAACCAACTAATATATTTATTGAAAATTAAATAGGGGTGTAAAGCATAAAAGTTCATAAAAAATCCAAACAGTGCAATTTATAAGTAGGAGATATGAAAAATGTCTGCCTTGGGCTAATTACACGTTTTGAAGAAATCTAATAGTCTTATAAGTTTGGCAAAATAAAATCTTTGTTATCACAGAGATAAGTTCAGTAAGTTTGTCTTCTTGTGCCACATCCGTAACGTGTGGTGTCAAATCGACTCCTCCAATGAATAAGTGGAGTTTTCAGCGTGATCAGTTACCTGAAGATGAGAGTGCTGTACAGTTTTGCAGACCTCCATTAAATTCTTAATTCCGTTGAATTTGAATGGTGATGGCTTCATTTTGTGCTGAATCAGTCTACGGTCTTGAAAGTATAAACAACATGATGTATGAAAATATTCTGATACATTGATGCAAGTGCGAAGAACTCAACAAGATTCATTCCCAGACAAGAGGAACATTCTGCCTGTAAAAATTCACCAGTTCACAAATGCTCATAATCAAAAGGGTGTTTTGACTGAAATGCAACCAGACATTCACAATGGTCTCACACACAATTACTTTGTTTAGTTTGAAGGAAATCCCTGCTATTTACATCAATATGTCTGTAAGAAATTAAAAATAGATGGATGCATTTAAAATCGGTGGGTCTATAATCAAAGAGGTTGCCTGGTCCTTCAATGAAAAATTAAGTGGGTTGAACACATTTGCTTATTAGTTGATGAGATTTCCTTCTTTCAAGGTTACAAGTGCTTCTGGATGAAAAGAAGTGTTTGAGTCCGGCTCGGAATATTTAGTATAAAGATATAATACACCAAACACTCACCTTTCTATTCATTATTAATGCTGAGGCTGAAAATCAATGATCATTACACAGAATGGCAAGATATTAAACTGTCCTTGCTCGAAATTCCATGGAATCACCTCCTCTTGTGCACATCCCTCAACAAGAAACAACACTTTTAAACAAAACAAAGCACAAAGCTGACAATGTTTTATTAAAGACTTCAAAATTGTACTGCAAAAATGAAACATTCACTTAAACAGTACATAGAACAGTATCTGACAAATTAATCTGAACTCCTAAAACAAATACTCTCGAAAGCTGGAACTTGTAAGTTTGACCATCACAGGCCTTGAGTCAGGCTTGTAATTAAGCAAGTGGTATCCATCCAATTGTTAAGGTGTGGGGTCCAGTTCTTTATATACAGGTTCACCAAAATCAAATCAATCCATGATGCTGCCAAACATTTATGTAACACAAACTTCCTGTTTCAGCTTTGGTCGAGAAATCTTGGCCTCATCACTTTTTTCTTGTCCAGGGCCATGACACAGCGCCTTGCGTTTGAACAACCGAAGGCTTGATCTTAGAAGATCGTTGTCCACCACTGGTTGGTTTGTATACATCTGTTTGATTGCACCCTGACAAATACAAATGCCACAAAATGAATGTCCCAACATCAAACCTTTCCTTATTAAGTACTGATGTCAAATAGGTGTCAGAAACTCCTCAAGTGGGCAATTCAATATCAGACTCAGGAGAAATTAGGACCTGGTTTCTCGGTTGGACGCTGGTATACAGGTACAGTGAGGAGTATGTGAAAAAGACACCATGAAATGAAAAATTAGGTATTTACTGATACGGTATCAAAGTGTTTGATAGTGATTGAAGGCAAAATATGGACATCAAGCCAAATGAGAGTTGGGATTGTAGGAGTAGGGGAACATAGGAATGATCAAAGCTTGATAAAATAAAGGAAGATGGAGAGGCAGAGGTCTTCAAGAAGAATGAACTCTGACAGTCAAACCTAGGTGACTGAAGGCTTCTGCAATGATGGTGCTGTTTGTTTGGAATTTAGGATAAGGAGTTTCCAGAGATGCAGTAATTCCTCTCAGGACCTCTCGGCACGGTGGCACAGTGGCGAGCACTGCTGCCTCACAACCCCAGGGTCCCAGGTTTAATTCCAGCCTCAGGTCACTGTCTGTTTGGAGTTTGCACATTCTCCCCGTGTCTGCATGGGTTTCCTCTGAGTCCTCCAGTTTTCTCCCACAGTCCAAAGATGTGTTGGTTAGGTGGATTGGCCATGCTAAATTAACCCTTAGTGTCAGGGGAACTAGCTAAGGTAAATGCATGGTGCTATGGGGATTGGGCCTGGATGGGATTGCAGTCAGTGCAGACTCGATGGGCTGAATGGCCTCTGTAGCATTCTATGATTCTATAAAGAAGCCTCTGACATCGGGTGAAGCAGACCAAGGAGGAAATTTGTGAAGACAATTGAGTCAATAAAAGCTTTCACTTATATAGCGCCTTTAAAAATACAAAGCATCCAGAAACATTTTGCAGAGAGAAATACATATTGTACTAAAGTACAGCTTAGCTTGAGTGAGTGGAGGCTTGGGTGAAAAATAGATTTTGAGGCTTTAAAAAAAGAGGTAAAGAACAAGAAGAAAAAAAGGAAAGAATAAGGAAAAAAATCTGAGAGGGAGATGGGTTTGGGAAGATGTTCCAGAAAGCAGAGTCTGAGTTTTTGAAAGTTCTGCTGTCAATTGTGCCTGAAGGGAAATGTATAGGAGACCTCAGTTAGATACTGAATGGTGCAGGAGAAAGGAGTCTGGAGGAGATTGTAAAGTGGAACATGTAAGGATGTGAAGGCATAGACAAGAATTGTAGATTTAGTGCACCAGGGCAGGGAGTTGGTATAGGTCTGCAAGGTAACAGGATTATGGAGGAGCAGGACTTACAGTGGGACGGGACATAGATAGGTGTATTTTGAATAAGCTGGAATTTATGGAAGGTGAATATAGGAAGGGATGCAACAAGAATCTTTTTTTTATTTGTTCATGGGATGTGGATATTGCTGGCTAGGCCAGCATTTATTGCCCATCCCTAACTGACCTTGAGAAGGTGCTGATGAGCTGCCTCCTTGAACCAGTGCAGTCCATGTGTTGTAGGAACACCCATAGTGTTATTAGAGTGCGAGTCCCAGGGTTTTGACCCAGCAACAGTGTAGGAATGGAGATAATGTTTCCAAATCCGGAGTTGAGGGGGTTGAGCTATGAGGAGAGGCTGAATAAACTAGGCTTGTACTCGTTAGAGTTTAGAAGAATGAGGGGAGATCTCATTGAGACATATAAGATGATGAATGGGATGGATAGGATAGAGGTGGAGAGACTGTTCCCGCTCAGAAAGGATAGTAGGACTAGGGGGCACAGCCTCAAGATAAAGGGGGGGCGGTTTAGAACGGAGTTGAGGAGGAACTTCTTCACTCAAAAGGTGGTGAATCTCTGGAATTCTATGCCCGTTGAAGTGGTGGAGGCTGCCTCGCTAAATACTTTTAAGACGCGGGTTGATGGGTTTTTGATAAGCGAGGGGATTAAGGGTTATGGGGAGAGGGCGGGAATGTGGAACTGAGCCACGACAGATCAGCCATGATCTTATTGAATGGCGGGGCAGGCTCGAAGGGCTAGATGGCCTACTCCTGCTCCTATTTCTTATGTTCTTATGTAAATTGGGATGGTGTGTGGCCAGGTGGTGGTGTTCCCATGCATCAGCTGCTCTTCTAGGTTGTGGAGACCATGAATTTGGAAAGTGTTATTGAAGGAGTGTTGATGAATTCCTGCAGTGCATCTTGTAGCCAGTGCATGCAGCTGTCACTATGCATTAGTGGTGAAGGGAGTGAATGGTTAAGGTGACGGATGGGGTGCCTATCAAGCGGGTTGCTCTGCCCTAGATGGAGCTGTACTCATCCAGGCAATGGATAATATTCCATTACATTCCTGACTTGTGCCCTTTAGATGATGGACAGGCTTTGGGGAGTCAGGAGGTGAGTTACTCTCTGCAGATACCCCAATCTTTGACATGTTCTTGTAGCCACAGTACTTATTTGACCAGTCCAGTTCAGTTTATGGTCAATGATAACCCCGAGAATGTCGATAGTGGGGGATTCAGTGATGGTAATGCCATTGGATATCAAAGGGAGATGGTTGGATTCTCTTTTGTTGATGGTCATTTCTGGTTTGAATGGATCTTGCCACCTTTCAACCCAAGCCTGATTATCATCCAGGTCTTGCTGCAGATGGACACAGATTGTTTCAGTGTCTGAGGAGTCGTGAACAGCGATGGACCTTGTGTAATCATCCCCACTTCTGACCTTATGATGGAAGGAAGGTGAAACAGCTGAAGATGGTTGGGCCTGGTGATGAAGTAAATGTTGAGCTGAAAGTTGTGGCTCCATCATAACAGGGCTGGGAATAGGATCAAGGAAAGACAGCTAAATGAGGGACCTGCCTCCTCACCTTGTCCCTAGAATGAAAGACAATAGCAAACCACCTCTAATGAAAACGGTCAAGGAGATGGTTCAGGATGAAGCATCAGCAGACAATGAGCCAAGGGCCTGCCTTCAGGCAGAGGACAAATGAACAAGTTTATAAAGAGGGCAGTTAGGATTTTATCTTGCAACCAAGGGGTCATTAGAACAAGGAATGTTTTAGCACATACCACGGTTAATAAAGCAGGATCAAGTATAGTTTTAAGAGAAAATTGAACAGCAGAGCAAAAGTAAGGGGTCAGGGTTACGGGGAAAAGACAGGAGAATGGGGACGAGAAAAACATCAGCGATGACTGAATAGCGGAGCCGACTCAAAGGGCCAAGTGGCCTAATTCTGCTCTTCTGTCTTATGGTCTTACAGTGCAGGAGAAATTGGAGAAAATGGGATTTCAGGAGATAGTTCCAGTCAGGGAGCAGGCAGCAACACAAGACCAAGCCAAAATAATTTTCTGCACAAAAGGAAACCAATGAATTTTTGAATTTATACATTCAATAAATTAAAGTTTGAGATGACTATCAGAAAGAACATCTTGAACTCAAAAAATGATACATTTTTTGGCATACTGTGTCAAGCCAAAGTATCAAGTATACTTTTAAGAGAAAGGAAGGAAAATATGGCAGTTTTCAAGACACAATTGGTTGTTATTAGGGGAGTTATGGTGATGAGCTGCAACTGAGACAGCGGTCTCTTCTCATGCCTATGTTTTGTTATTTACTCACCAGACATTTAGATAAGTACATTTCAACATGGTCACAAGATGGTATTCAGGAGTCAGAATCTAGGGGTGCTTTTTCTCCTTTTAGGTCATGGGGTTGCACTGCTTGTGACAACCAAAGCTGAGCCAGTTAACTCAGCATAAGGTCAAGAAGTTTCATTGCTTTTCCAAATTGCTTGATCCAGTTAAATGGGCACAGGGATCACAAATTCACCAATTCTAGGCACACACTGAACTCAGTACCACATATGGTAGTGAGGCTAAAACATTGTGTGATTTCAAGAAGAAAATAGATATGGTACTTGGAGTTAAAGTGATCAAGGGATATGGGGAGGGAGGTGGGATCAGGATGTTGAATTTGATGATCAGCCATAATCATAATAAATGGCAGTGCGGGCTGCAAAGGCCAAATGGTCTATTCCTGCTTCTATTTTCAATGTTTCTATACTTGGGACTTGTCTGGTCTTTATCACCCAGTGCAACAGAGCGCCACCAGGATATCCCCTGATGACCACATACTTAGTCTTCATGATAAAGCACAGTTAAATTACTTTACTCTGACTTGTTTAATCTATATTTAATACCACACTTTTTGATATCATGATAGCATATATTACCACTAGCCTTAAAATCAATAATTGTTTCAATTTCTGTTATGATGGCAAACAGAATAGAAAATGTTTACCAGATTCAGAATTTATTTGGACTCCAGCTATATTAAAGCCATCTCTTATTAAATTACACAATCAGGTTTGAATTTATTCCACATATATAAAATTTCACTTGGACTACTGAGGCAGTTTTTGATAAATGATAAAAAGATATTTACTTTTTCATTTCTTACTAACTGCTTGCGAATGGCAAAGTCCCTACGAGAGCAAAGTGCTTTACAGCAGGGTCCCAGGTTACTCAGCAGACTCGCTCTCTCTTCTCTTCTCTGCATAGCAGCCATGTTGAGGGCTCCAAGCTCATGTTCAAAAAGATTTTCTGCATCTTCAAGAAAATAACAAGTACAGTGAATAAACACATGTCAACATAATACAAAAATTTTTAATCATATTCATACTTGGTCAACAAAAATATGAACACACTAAGATAACAGTACTATTGATTAATATCAAAAATTGTGGAAGGTTTTGATAGCACATTCACAGACAGAGAGTTGTCACATGTAGGGAAGAGCAAAACTAGATGCTATCAATATAAAATAATCAAGAATTCAAATAGGGAATACAGAAGAAATATCTTTACCCAAAGTTGGTAAGAAAATGGAACTTGCTACCACAGGGAGTAGCTCAAGCTAACAGTATAGATACTTTTACGGAGAAGCTAGATATGCATAAAGAGGGAACGGGTGGTTATACTGATAGAATTAGATAACAAAGGATAGAAGGAGGCATGGCTGATTGGGCAAAATGGCCTCTTTCCGTGCTGTAGATTCAATTTTTTTTAATGCAATTAACAATCAATATTAGATTGCCAGCATTTTAGCCCTTTATTCTTTGAATGTTATTTACCCTTTATAAATAACATCTAACCAGGGACATACAACCAAAATCACAAGGTCTTGTGCTTAAGTGGTGAGCTGCACCACTATTCCTGTTTAACCCATTGCCATGTGGATATCTGTTCCAGAATTCATTCAGGAAGCTGCACTGTGGTCAATTCTCAAGAATGAGACAAATTCACCAATTCTAGACTGTGTATATAGAGTAAAGCAATTTCCAGTTCTTTTTTCTGACCAGTGCAATATAGTATGAATACCAGCTGGAGAACTAACTGCAACTACATACTTTCAGTCTTAATTCCACAAATCATCCAACTGAGGAACTTCGGGAGTGTAACTCAGCAAGTTCAGTTTGCTTCCACCGCACTTGCTCTGTTCACAAGGTGAATTTCTCCCACTGTCATAACAAGGCCTACTTCCACTCCATTGAAGAATCCTATTCCATACTTTCATCACCTGGATGTTAGGATCATAGAACTGTACAGTTTAGAAGTTCACTAGTGGATGGCTGTGGCTGAACCAGCTTGTTGAAAAAAGTATGCAATTAGTCCCAAACCTCTGCTCTACTTCCTCAGCCCAGCAAATTTCTCCGTTTCAATATTTATTCACTTCCTTTTGTAAGTTAGTTCAATAGTAACTTACTGAATCTATCAGGCAGTGCATTCCAACTCATAATTAAATGCCCTGAAACACTTTGAGATCTCCCGTGAGCAGGAAAGATGGTATCATGGAAAGGTGATAAATGAAACATGTTCTTTCTTCAAAAAACATTCTATTTAGCACCAATTCTTAAAGGGACAATGTTCAAAAACACTCATGTTCCGATTGCAGGAGAGTGGTATTTAAGCAGATCCTTATGTTAGCACCACTCCCTAATCTATAAACCTGGTGGAAAGAGGTTTACATTTCCAATTCTTCCATCCTATTCTCAGGACTTTGAGGTTGTCAGAGAGCAGAGTTATATTGTGTCAGATGGTCCCTTTTATATCATATTCATTTATAATGTGGAGCCTGAATGCACGAAACATGTAGAAAATGCTCTGATAATCTTACATTGGGTCCACAAGTTTCAAAATCATACCTGACTCCACAAAAAAGTTTCTGAAATTTTCATATGACATAAAATAAGACCAGTTTTAGAGATAAGTAACCAGCTATTTTGCCAGAAGTTTGCTACTTAGTTCCATTATTAAATCCCATAGTTTCAGAAGTCCTCTCACAGGCGCTGTTGTATTTCAGAACTCTATGAGGTGAACGACAGAACTGCAGCCAATCTTTGTAAGTTTTTATTTATGACAGTACACATTATAAATATATAACTCTTAAGCTAACCCCTAAAGTTTCAGTCTGCTCCCGTCTATAGGGGCACACATGAATCCCTTCTACCTGTCTGTAATACTAAACACAATTAATATATGATTGACAACTCTGTAGTTAGAAAGAAATAAAACATAAAAGCAGAGAGTATAATTGTAGTGCATTTTTTGTTCAGATTACATTCAATTCACTCAGGCCTTCTCCTTCCAGTATATTTGATCAATAGAAAGGTTATTTGATTTGAAAAAAAGATTGTGAACCTGTGTAGAGACCAATCCATACACTCCTACCAATGACAAATTATAATCAATTCTGCAGACTCAAGTTCATTTATCAAGACAGCATATCATGTGTCAATTGATTTTTTGATACAGCATATTTTCTATCAAACTCTGACTCCAGATTCCTTCTGTGGCACATACTGTGGGTAAACAAAAATCCTAACCATAATGTGTTTCATCTTTGTAACATTCGGATTATGTAGGTTTTGGGCAAGGAATATTTGCTTGTCTGTGATTTAATTCTTAAAAATGGAAATGTCTTTGCTTTATTTAAAATATGCATCCTTTACTCTCATGGGTATTATAACCTACTTTGAAGGATCAGGGATAAACAGATGCTGGGAATGTCCATGAAAGTATCATCATGACATTACATACGATCCTGTATCATATACAATTCAAAGACCTTCAAGCATTATGCCAGCTGCTTCAATTTCTTCACTTAAGGGGTTGTGAATCTTTGGGATTCTCTACCCTGATAGTTGTGGATGTTCTGTCTATGAACATATTTAAGGCTGATAGAGGCAGGTTTCTGGAATTTAGGTAATCAGAGGATATGGGGAACGAGTGGGAAAATGGAGTTAAGACTGATGGTCAGCCATGGTTGTATGGAAAGGAGCAGCAGGCTCACGGGGCCAAATGGCCTCTTCTTGCTCCTTTTTCTTATATTCTGAACTCATGACTACAAAAACCCATCGAATATAAATTACCAACCTTTAGGGACCAATAAAATCAGATATGTTAAACTGCAGAGATACTTAAAAAGAAAATACAAAATATGTAGTTTCCCACAAGACCATGAAGGTCAACTCATTCTTAGCATAGAATGTTAATCAAATACAAATATTTGGTCTTCTGCCATCTGGAGAATGCTATTCACCAGATGCTTTTAACAGCACAGCAAATGTGATAATGTGGTGCGATATTACTTCTAATACCTTTAGTGTTGTTCATGGCGGCTCGACAAGTTTCATTGACCTTTGCAAACAATTCCGCACCAGCCAAGCGCTTGGATATTCCAGCTCGCAATAAGATTGCACCAGGGGTAAACTTTAACAGAGCAGCTCCAGGTTCTCTGGGCTCTTTGGGCTGCTTGGGTAACAGACTCGACCAATCGACATCAATCACATCCATGGGATCTATAGATAAATTGTTTTCTTCAGTTTACTGTGTAAAACACATTTCTGAATCAAATGACAAAACACCAACACATACATATCCCAAAATTATGATTACAGTAGCAAATGAGAATCCTCACTCAACAGACCTGGCCATGCCTCAAAAAGCATTAGCCAGTATTTGAATTTTTTTATGATTACAGAAATGTTTGGAATCGTCAATTCACACACACTACTCATAAATCCATCTTCCTAATAATTAAAACACATTATTCTGCTTTGTACTTAAAATACTCCAATTCCAACCGGAGAACTACAACTACGCACATTTATAACATGACAATTACTCTCGAACCCAATTCATTCATTAATGTTACAATTGGCAATTTATATGTTTAATCTCTTTCTATTGGTGATCAATATAAAATGACTTAAATGGAAAGGGATGTATTAGGAAAACTCAACACACTTCATGAAAAGGTCTTAAAAATTTAATTGTGTTTTTTGAAGTAATGAAATTGTTGGATTGTTGGCAGCACGGTAGCACAGTGGTTAGCACTGCTGCTTCACGGCTCCAGGGACCTGGGTTCGATTCCCGGCTTGGGTCACTGTCTGTGTGGAGTTTGCACGTTCTCCTCGTGTCTGCGTGGCTTTCCTCCGGGTGCTCTGGTTTCCTCCCACAGTCCAAAGATGTGCGGGTTAGGTTGATTGGCCATGCTAAAAAAAATTGCCCCTTAGTGTCCTAAAATGCTTAGATTAGAGGGATTAGCGGGTAATAATATGTAGGGACATGGGAGTAGGGCCTGGGTGGGATTATGGTCAGTACAGGCTCGATGGGCCAAAGGGCCTCTTTCTGCACTGTAGGGTTCTATGATTTTATGGGTAGGCCAGCTAATGCTGGCTCCTTTCACTTTCGACAATATCACACAAAATGCTGCTTTATAAGTTTGAAAGTTTCTGGTATTAATGGCAATATATCAAGCTGAACTAAGAATTGACTGACTGAATGCAAGCAAGACAGATTTGGATCTATGTGGAGAATGGTGCTATCCTGCAGAGATCAATTTTGGGGCCATTGTTCTTTGCTTTTTTTTAAATGATCTGGACGTAGGTGCTGTAGGGATGAATTTGCAGTGGATAATTAGATCGGTGTAAATGTCCGGACTGTGGATGACGCTCCTGTTTCAGATGGATCTCAAATGTGTTGCGAGATTGGGCACACAATTGGTCAATGATACTTCATTTGGATAAGTGAAGTATTATGCACATGAGCAGGGTGAATGCTCAACATTCGTACGTCCTTCAGGAAAATGTATTAAGGAAGCTGGAGAAAGAGCAGGTCTGGGCACTTGAATGCATTCATCTCTGTAAACACAAGAGCAATACAGTGAAGGGATAGCTAACGCAAATAAAGTTGATGTGCATTGACAGGACAACGCTGCACTACAGGAGGCACGCTATTTTGCCTTTGTACAAGACCTTGGCCAGGCCTCAGTTGGAATACTATATCCAGCTTTGTCCCCTCACTTGGTCAGTGATATTGAAGATTTGGAGACCGTGCAGAAGACTGCTACTAATTCCCAACATAGTGCATCTTAGTTGGATTCTACATTTTATTAGAAGCTTAAATGTAGTGATGATCTGCTTAAGGTTTATAAAATGGTGAAGGGCATAAATTGAATCCCAGTTGTTCCAATTAAATAGGTTTGCATAAGGGCAGATCTAAGTTACATGTTACAGAGGTGGTTCTTTTCCCTGATGATAGAGAACCTTGAACAGGCTCGTTGAATTCCTTTGAGAGAGAGAGAGCGCTGCATTTTTCACCTTTGCCAAGAGCTTCACATGATTTCAGGTGGGATGGTGTGTATATATTGCATTTGTATGGGGCAGACTGGATGGATCATTATGTCTTTGCTGGGCTCCTCACACCTATTCCAAAGATAGACAATTGAAGGCACAGAACAGTAAAATAGCGTGAGGCAAATTCGCAAGGTCTGAATGAACTACTGATCAGACACAATGAAACACCAACAGTGTACACTGGGAGCTGAAGATTCTTCTCTTGCTAGAGTAAATCAAAACTGTTCACAACAAAATAAGAACAAAACCAAGGGAGTCTAGAATGAACCCTGTGTACTCTTGTCGGGAAATATTATGGTTTGTCTAAAAGGGATGATGTCAAATGCAATCTTATTTAAAATAGTAAATGGCAATATCCTTTTACAAATAAAAGGAAATAATGAAACACACTTGAGCAGAGCCAGGTTTAAATTGTTGGCAATTTTGAATTAAGAGGCAAGTTGTACCCTACAAAGGGAATATTCAATTTAGATTTTGTAAATATGCCTTTTCTATTTCTTAAAAATGATCATTTATTTAAAAATTACTAAATATATATCACAAAACTCATTGCACTAAAACATAATGCAGATTTTTAAAAAGAGGTACCTGATATTTTTTCTTCATCCTGGTTCTCTTCTCTTTTTCCTGCATCATCTGCCAGGATCTCGTCGAGCTCATCGTCACTAATTGGCTCATATTCTTCACAAGGTCCTGACACAGAGGACTGTGCATCATCTACTTTCCCATCTTGCTCACCTAAATGCAATAAAAAAAACATACTGGTGCACAAACTGATGGGATGAATAGACAAGCAAACTTCAGTTCACACATTCTCCTTATCCTTCCCTCAAAAGGACTTAAATGATGCTGTCATAACTCGTTTTACTATAATTTAACTTCAGTTTTACCATAACTACTTATCTCAGATTGACAGCTACAAGTGCATTTGCAGCTGGTAGCAACTTCATAGTGAATGCTAAGATCCAGGAGCAACCTAAGAGCACATCGCCTCAATATGTGTGCAGTGGCCGTCCCTGAGGTTACATAAGAACATAATAAGAAATAGGAGCAGGAGTAGGCCATCTAGCCCTTCGAGCCTGCCCCGCCATTCAATAAGATCATGGCTGATCTGTCGTGGCTCAGTTCCACTTTCCCGCCCTCTCCCCATAACCCTTAATTCCCCTCTCTTATCAAAAACCCATCAGCCCGCGTCTTAAAAATATTTAGCGAGGCAGCCTCCACCACTTCAACGGGCAGAGAATTCCAGAGATTCACCACCCTTTGAGTGAAGAAGTTCCTCCTCAACTCCGTTCTAAATCGCGCCCCCTTTATCTTGAGGCTGTGCCCCCTAGTCCTACTGTCTTTTTTGAGCGGGAAGAGTCTCTCCACCTCTATCCTATCCATCCCATTCATCATCTTATACGTCTCAATGAGATCTCCCCTCATTCTTCTCAACTCTAATGAGTACAAGCCTAGTTTATTCAGTCTCTCCTCATAGCTCAACTCCCTCAACTCTGGCATCAGCCTAGTAAACCTCCTCTGCACTCCCTCCAAGGCCAAAATATCTTTGCGCAGGTGCGGCGCCCAAAACTGCACACAGTACTCCAGTTGCGGCCTCACCAATGCCCTATACAGCTGCAGCAAGACCTCCATACTTTTATATTCAATCCCCCTCGCTATGAAGGCCAGCATCCCATTCGCCTTCCTGACCACCTGCTGCACCTGCAAGCTGGGTTTTTGCGACTCATGCACTAGGACCCCGAGGTCCCTCTGCACCGTCGCCTGCTGCAGTTTTTCGCCCCGTAAGTAATAGTCCTTCCTACCATTATTCCTACCAAAGTGGACCACCTCACACTTGCCAACATTAAATTCCATTTGCCATTTCCTGGCCCATTCGCCCAGCCTATCTAGATCCTTCTGCAGACTCTCCACACCCTCCGCACAATTTGCCGTTCCCCCAATCTTCGTGTCATCAGCAAATTTCGACACCCTACACTCGGTTCCCTCCTCCAGATCATCTATATAAATGGTAAATAGCTGAGGCCCCAGCACCGACCCCTGGGGCACTCCACTAGTCACCATCTGCCAATCCGAATAGCACCCGTTGACCCCCACTCTCTGCCTCCTATTTGACAACCAATCCTCTATCCACGCTAACACCCTACCCCCAACTCCATGTCCCTCGACCTTCTGCAATAACCTCTTGTGAGGTACTTTGTCAAACGCCTTCTGAAAATCCAGAAAGACCACATCCACCGGCTCTCCTCTATCCAACGCCCTAGACACATCCTCATAGAACTCCAGTAAATTTGTCAGACACGACTTCCCTTTAATGAAACCGTGCTGCGTCTGCTCTATCAAGCAATTCCCTTCAAGATGCCTCGCAATTTCCTCCTTAATGACGGATTCTAACATTTTACCTACCACAGACGTTAAACTAACCGGCCTATAATTCCCCGCCTTTTGCCTGGCACCCTTCTTAAACAATGGCGTAACATTAGCCGTTTTCCAATCTTCCGGCACTCCCCCGGAATCCAGCGACGTCTGGAAAATAACCACCAAGGCATCCACTATCACCTCCGCCATTTCTTTCAGAACCCTCGGATGCATTCCATCCGGTCCTGGGGGCTTGTCCACAATTAGCCCCTCCAGTCTGTCGAGGACCGCCTCTCTAGTAACAGTAATGTCATTAAGACCCTCCAGTCCTACCACCTTTCCATCACTAACACCCGGCAAATTATTCACATCCTCCTCCGTGAAGACAGAAACAAAAAAGTTATTCAATACCTTAGCCATATCCCCATCCCCTACCACTAGGTCCCCTTTCTCATCCTCTAAAGGACCAACGTTCACCCTAGCCAGCCTCTTCCTTTTTATATATTTATAAAAACTCTTGCTATCCTTTTTTATATTAAGCGCTAGCCCAGCTTCATAGTTTCTCCTACCCTTCTTTATCAACTTCTTTGTCAATCTTTGTTGACATTTAAACCTCTCCCAATCCTCTTCTCGCCCACTACTCTTAGCTACTCTAAATTCCTCCGCTTTTAATTTAACACTTTCCTTCACCTCCTTCGTTATCCACGGCTTATTACATTAAGAACATGGACATTAATGTCCACAATTTCCACCAATTTAAATTATCAAATGTCCTCATTGGACAATTTCCTCACCAGAGGAACCAGTCTACTAGTGAACCTTCAATGCACTTTATCAAAGGCACGTCCTTAGCTAAAAGAACCAAAACTTTATCATTTGGGGGAATTAATTCACCTTTAAGATTGGGTGTCTGGGTATGAGATTCTGGGCATTGCCAGCGTGTTTATGCCCTGCCCCATCACACAAAATGCCAGTAAGTTAGGCGAGAAAAGGCAGCTCTGAAGCTGGCGAGTTTCACACAGCTTTTCTCACCTGATCCAACATTTTATTATTTATTATAAGGAGGCATCCCTCTAAAAACTAACATTTCCCTCTTAAGAAATAATCTGCTTTTCTATTTGTCCTACTAAAGTGTATAACTTCACACATCCCCACATTCTATTTGCGATCATTTTGTCCACTCATTTAACCTGTCTATATCCATTCATGGCTTCTTTGCATCTCATTGTAGCTTATGTTTCCAACTAGCTTTATATCCTGGTTGACATCCATTTTCTACTGTAACTTCACAGTAGTTAGCTTACTGTAGTGGAGGCACACATGTTCCCCCATCACAAATGTGTAGGGTGAAACACCGATGATCCCAGGGCGGAAGAGTCAATTACTAGGAGCATAGGTTTAAAGAAGATGTACTAAGGCAAGTTTTTTTACACATAGGGTGGTGGGTGTTTGGAACTCACTGCCGGGGGAAGTAGTGGAAGCAGACACGATAATGGCTATTAAGAGGCATCTTGACAAATATACGAATAGGATGGGAGTAGAAAGATATGGTCCCGGAAGGGTAGGGAGTTTTAGTTCAGTCAGGCAGCATGGCCGGTGCAGGCCTGGAGGGCCAAAGGGCTTGTTCCTGTGCTGTAATTTTCTTTGTTCTTTGACACAAGCCAGTCAAAACAGCAATCTTTGGGCTCTGTCTGAGGCTATCAAAGCATCAGGTCTGTTTCCTTGGAATCCTACACCTCTCCACCAATGAACAAAACATATGTATATCAACAAAGGAGAAGTGGGAACATCATTTCTCTCAATTGGTTGCACGTAAGAATGCTAACCCAGCTCAACAGACCTCAAGGAGAGAGAAGCCCAACCAGTCACTGTAGACACCTTGATGTTAGCAGATAACATGCGATACCATGTCAGATTCACTTCATATTTGTAATCTCATCAGAAACACAATGCGGGATTTTCTGGCTGCGTTTGTCCCATGACTGGAAAATCCCACCCGAGGTCAATGGACCTTTCCATGGTCCTGTCCCACCCGCTACAATTCCCACGGCAGACGGGACAGTAAAATCAGGCCACCAATGTCAACAAAAATACTAATCAATTATTGATTTAAAAAATCCAATTAAAAAGCTCTGGAAAACTGTAGATCAAAGTGAAAAAAGCCAGTGACACTCCTGGTTCTTCTTGATCCCTGAGTAACGTTTAACATGCATGACCGTTACACTCCCCTTAAGTGCCTCACCAACAATGACCAGCTTAGTGGAACTTGTTGTCTGTTGTTACATTCTGACCTCTTCAAATGTAGCCAACATGATCTGATGATATAAGGATAATTATGACAGCCAGGTCGACCTCTCCACCTCCTCCATAATGTTAGATTCCTGTCTCAATTTTTCTCCAATTAAACACTAGAAGAATCAAAGCCATTTTATTTGGCCCCGGTATAAACTAATTTTATAATTAGTATATATTAATTTATATATTTATATAATTAGTAACTAATTATATAATAACTATAATATAGTAACCAAGCACATAATTAGTAAACTAATTTATATATTAGTATGAACTAATAGTTGCTACTAATTCCATTTCCTTTTTCTGTTTCAGGTGGAATTAAACCATTTACAACCTCAATGTCCCATTCAAAATTCAGCCTCCAACTCCAGGGCATTGTCTGCCTCCACCACATTCAGCTAATCTGTTGCTAAAATATTTCCAAACCATTCTCATCACCCAGATTCAACAGTGCTACTGCTCTTCTGACTGGTCTCACATTCTCCACTCCCCATAAACTTCAACTTATCTAAAACTATGCTGTCCCTATGCTATCCTGCATATAGTTTTGTTCACCCGTTTGCTTGCTGACCTACATTTGATTCTGGTCCCTCAGTGCCTCGTTTAAATTTTCATGCATGTCTTTACATTAAAGATTATTCCAATCTTATATTTATCTTATACTAATCTTATATTAATTCTTAAATCACATATATAATATACATTACATATATATTACAATCTTACATGAATCTCATATTTATATAGCACCTTTAACATAATAGAATGTCCAAGCTGTTTCACATCAGCAATACGAAAGTGTTAATAGACACTGATTCACACAGGTGATATTAGGGCAAAGGGGCAGGCCTACAGGAAAAAAGAGAGGTTTTGGAAGGAAATGTAAGAGCTCTGGGCCGAGGCAGTAAAATACATGGCCACCAAGTGAGGGCCGGAATTAGATGAGTGCAGATATCTTAACTGTGGCTGGAGGAAATGACAGAGATAGTGTGGGGCGAAGCCATGGAGGCATCTGAAAATCGAGGCTTTGCTTGAGTAGGTAAATATAAGTAGCTGGTACAATTTTTGAATAGGACTTGGCATGGGTAAGGACATGGGCAGCAAAGTTTTGGGTGACCTCAAGCTTCCTTTGGGACAGCAGCTAAGATTGAGTTGGAACAGTCACATCTAAAGTAGCAATGGTATGAATGATGGTTTCAGCAGCAGATGAGCTGTGTGGTAAGGTTGAAATTGGGCAATGTAATGAAGGTAGAAAAAAGAAGTCTAAGCGATAGTGCAGCTATTTAGTTGGAAATTCATCTTGGGGGTCAAATATAGCACCAAGGTTCCAAAAAGTCTAAAAACTTTTAAAATCCTTTGCCTTGCCCTCCCCACCCATATAACCTCTGCCAATCCTACAAAGCTCAAACAACGTAATGCTTGTCTTACTCTGTCTTCTTGTGCATTCTCTAATCCATTCGTCCCACTGACAGTTGCACTTTCAGCCACCTAGGCTGACTGGAAATTCTGGCAAAATCTCTGGCTTCTTTCAAATACACCTCTTTTCAGCCTAGTTTCTAATCTTGTCTGATTATGCTTCCATGTAGTACCATGGGGAATTTTCTGCATTAAAGGTGCCATATAAATGCAAGTCATTAAAATGCACTGACAAAAGCTTTTAAATATTCACATTTCTATGCCTTCCATTTCACTTTGTAAACAATGGAGCAAATCATATTGCAGTATTGGCTATATTTTGAAGCAACTTTGCAGCACATTAACAGTGTTGGTGGGATTTGTTTATCTCAAGAGGAATGGCAAGCCATCCTCTCAGGCCTCCATTAACACCACTCTCATTAGAAACTGCACAGAACAAGCTGTCCTTCCAGACCTCCATCAATCACAGAAACTAACAGTTGAGGAGATCACCATTCAGTGTACTGAATCTATGCCAGCTATGCCCCATTCCCTTCCTCTTTCCTTAAAATCCATAGTCCTACAACTCTCACATTTTTAAGTATCCATTTTGTTCAATTCCATTTTAAAGTTATGAATATATTCACATCCACCATCCTTTCAGGTAATGCATTTCAGATCTTAATAACTCCCCATATTAAAAAAATATAATCTCACCTCTGGCTCTTTGCCAATGACCTTAAACCCGAGTCCTCTGACCTTAAACCTGTGCCCTCTAGTTACTAATCCTTCAGTCAGAGGAACAATTTCTTTTTATTTATTTGATCAAAACTCTTCAACAGAAAGTGCATGGAACAAGGGGCAAAGTAATTCCCCAATGATTTTCTCATTTCTATTAATATATATGCAACTTCGATTAATGCTTAAGCGTTATAAGCAAATGTTCTCTGTTCTGTGATTAAACACTACCTTCAATGCTATCAATGGGCTCATCAGCTTGTAACTCTTCATTCTCTGGCTCTTTCACCGGTTCCTTTACATCTCTTTCACAGCTTATTACAGCCGAGGTTTCAACTTGCTCAAATTGTTTCTCAGTTTCTCTTCCTGGTCTTGGTTCTACTCGGGGCTGTTCCAATATGGAAGCAGCTTCTACAGTTCGCTCTTTGTCTTTATCAGGCACTTCTGCTGGCGGTTTCTCTCTCTCCTTGTTGACCTCTCTTCGTCGGTCTCTATTTCTGTCCCTGGTCTTAACCCAGTCCCGGTGTTCCCCATCCCGCTCCCATTCCCTTCTGTCGCGTCGTTCTCGATCGCGGTCATGTTCACTGTCCTGAAGCTTGTCTCTACTCTCAAAGGATCCAGCCCTAGAGCGCCCTTGTCGATCAGATTCAGGGGAACTTCGTCTAGAACTGTGACTCCTTGAATCTTGACGATCTAGAAAACACATGAGGATCACATCAATCACTCAACTGAAAATAAACTTTGGAAAGTATTTTTCCATGAAATAGATGTATATTGTTTATCAAGAGGATAGCACAGGCTAGTTTGGCCAGCTACATGAAGACACCATCTGTTGTCTTTCTTCAATCAATAACTACAGTCACAGTTACACAACTGTTCAATTAGCAGCAAATCAGGCCCTTCAATAAAAACTAAATAGTCAAGTCAATAAATAAATTCCAAAAGCAAATTACATTCCAACCACCAGTTTAATTTGTGGTGTTTTCAGTTTCAGAATGTTCTTGCTGCAATCTAAAGCTACATTTAACTAGTGTATCACAACAAATTACTGGTTTCAGCTCTATCATGCTAATGGTTGTGAGGAGAAATGTTTGCCATACTTTTATTTCTTACAGACACCATGCCATCCTTTGGCATCTCTGAACGCCAAAGCAAAATTGGCAAGCTAACTTTCTACTCGAGTGAACAACGTTCCAGTTGTGGGCATGATAATTTTAGGATCAGCCTAAAGCAGTGTCTACAGCAGATGTTCTAACATCCGGGAAAGGATGGGTATGATGAACAATTAAACTTCTATGGACTAGGTTAAATCCTCACTTGCAGAACGATACACCCTGCTGAATCAGATTAATTTTTCTATTTTCCACATGATCAACCCTAATTCAGCATAACAGGCACTCAGTTAACAAAAATGAGGAGACAGGTGTAGGAAAGTGAAAAGTATCACACTGGTACAGTAAGGGATGTCTTTTAGATGGAGGGGGTTAAACCAAGGTCCTGTCTGCTCTCTCAAAACAATGTAAAAATTTCTTGACACTATTTTGTAGAGCTGGAGAGTTCTCGTACTCTGTCCGAAATTTGTCCCTCAACCAGCATCGGTGAAGCTGATTATCTGATCATTAGCACCATGTTGTGGCAGCTACTGGGCGCAAATGGGCTACTTTAGACATTACAACTGTCACTATCTTTAAAGCGCTTCATTGATTAGACTTTGGAGCAGAGGTCAAGAAAGGCACCACAGAAATCCAGGTCTTCCTATTTTTTATTTTTCTTCTGAAGTTTGAGGTGAGGTATGTCATAGAACAAAGGGAATTTTTAAAATCATAGAATCGCTACAGTGCAGAAGGACGCCATTCGGTCTATCAAGTCTGAACCTACAACAATCTCACCCAGGCCTGATCCCCTTCACCCCATGTATTTACTCTGCTTTTTCCCCTGTCACTAAGGGCAATTTAGCATGGGCAAAAATCAACCTAGCCCCCTCATATTTGGACTGTGGCAGGAAACCAGAGCACCCGGAGGAGACCCACAGAGACATGGGGAGAACGTGCAGACTCTTCACAGTCACCCGAGGACAAAATCGAACCGAGGTCCCCGATGCTATGAGACAGCAATGCAAACCACCGCGCCACTGTGTTGCCCTGTTTGAATTTGAGAATGTTTGATGTGTGAAATGGAAATTGTTCCATTCCCCAGCACAAACATCTTTCACTTTCTTGAGAAAGAGAATTCCCAAAGAGGAGTCATTGAAAGGAAAATAATGAAGACTTCATTAGAGAAATTCTTTTGAAACCATTGCCTGTAAGCACTGTAGAAACATAATGCGGACATTCTTAATTACCAGATGAGCAAATGTCAAAAAGTACCAAATGAATCACAGAATCCTAATTGCAGGAGGAGGCAAATACAGCCCATCGAGTCTGCACTGACCACAATCCCAACCAGGTCCAATCTCCATAACCCCATGCATTTACCCCAGCTAGTCTCCCGACACAAAGGGGCAATTTAGCATGGCTAATCCATCTAACCTGCACACCTTTAGGCTGTGGAGGAAACCGGAACACCTGGAGTAAACCCACACAGACACGGGGAAAATGCCCAAACTCCATACAAACAGTGACCCAAGCCGGGAATCGAACCTGGGTTCCTGGTGCCGTGAGGCAGCAGTGCTAACCATTGTGCCACCATGCTGCCCGAAGATTGAAGGAAGATTCTTCATGAAATTTTCTGAAAACCATTTCTGATGGCAAGTCTGTTTATTAGACTGAGTTTTAATGGCTCTCATTCAAATAATAAAAAAAATCTGTGGATTTATTTATTTAAAAACAATCAAAGAACACCTGCTTTTGGAACTCTTGCCCCATTTGGATTGCATCCATGTATTTTGAAAGAATCTAGGAAAGAGATGGCAGGGGCATTATTTCTCCATTGTTCATAATTTATAATAATGATTTAGATTTTGGAATCAAAAGCGTGTCCAAATTTGCAAATAATATTAAATTGGGGTGGGGAGGCATTGATGGGATATTCCATACTGAGGAGGACTGTAATAAATTACAGGAGGAGACTAATAAACTTGCACAGTATACAAATTATTGGCAAATGATAATCAGCATGGATAAATGAGAGGCAGAACATTTTTGGTAGACTGAATAGGGAGGTCAATTATTATTTAGAAGGCGTAAGTCTAAATTGGGGAGGGGAACAAAGATATCATTACCAAAAATTGCATCACTAACAGGATATAGGCAGTGGCCCTGGCAGCTAGGAGCTGGAATTCTTTCTTCTGTCTGCCACATAACTTTGGAATGCAAATCCCTATGGATAGGGTAACAATCCTGACTAGCCGGCAAAAGCTCTGCCTGGGTTGTCAACTTATCAGCAGTTTGGTTTGGAAATTCTTAAGACTGATGATGGGTTTGAATGCACATCAGGCATCCAGATAAACAAGGTTCAATCTGGCATTCACATGTCCAGCCAGGTGAGGCTAGATAGTCATCAGAGGCAAGGAAATCAACATGCATTTTCTCCTTAATATTTCAGTTGGGGCACTGAAGCCAAGTCGAGTTTTCTTACGAAGTTCAACTAACAGCACTGGGGACAAAATCTGGGATCTTTCTAAGCAGCGTAGCTCAGCTTCTCAGTGGTTGAACTAAACTACTGAGATGACAGGCAATTGAAATTATCACTTATTCATTCTAAAGTCTGCCTGCACTGCTGGACAGAGTACTGCACAAATTCCACTTTGGTTGGTATAGAAAGGATGCCCAAATATTTGGTCTTATACTTCGTGAAACCCTAGGGCCTGGAATGAAGATAAGTACAAGACGAAAAACATTAAAATCATGTAAATCTTGATGGGATTATCAGGTTATATTTATATCAAGTAGAAGTAGATTAGTTATGTGCATGCACTGAAGTAATATGTGCAAATGAATCATGCACCATGAAATATCCTGACAGATAATCAAGGATAATTGCAATATGACGAAGGGAAATTCCAGTGTTCAATAAACACTGACATTTATGTTGTAATAATGGAATAATCCTGTCCAGTATCCTCAAGTATTCACTGATTTACTCAGGATCCTAGATATAATAGATTTACCACTTCATTAATGTTGAACCTATACATAGTTTCCTGCAGATCTATTTATACAGAAATTTTTCACACACTTGTGATTTTTAATATAAAAAGGTACCAATGCGCGTGTGCTAATACATCAAGGGAAGGTCAAAATCTTACTACCTGAGGAGGTGCTGCGGCTGGGTTCCCCACGTCTGAGCTGATCTATTCGGGATTTCCGTTCGCCTGTCTCGAGACTTTTATATTTCTGTCCATCTCTTGACGTTCCATGCTGCTGCCTCCTTCCGCCACTCTGGTCATCTCCACTGCGATGAGTAGATTCATTAGATGGTGATCTCAAACGACTTGAAGTCCGGCTTCGATTACTGCCAAGGCTGCTGCTTCGTTTGTGTTCTTCGGTTTTACGTGAACGATCATCTGCCACGGTCGGAAGTTCTACTTTCTCCACCTTACTTCGGTGACTTTTCTTCCGAGATTCATCCACACTCTTGTCAGAGATGATACTTTCTTCACGATCGGGCACATCCCCATCAGACCAGTCACTGAAAACCACATCACCTCCTCCCGCTGTGTTTCCTTCAACACTCTTTTCAGATACTTCTTCTACAGATTCTTCCTTTAGTGTTACAGGTGGAGTCCGGGGTCCCTTCCACTTTTTGGCTTGTGGGACCCCTTCCTCATCAGAAGGCTCTGAGTCACCTTTAGAGCGTTTTCGCTTTTTCTCGGCGTTCTTTTTCTTCGGAGGCTTTCTGGGTGACAAAACCAGAGTTTCCTCCACTACAGGCTCTGGAATGTATTTTTCAGATACATAGTCTTCATCCCTTTTATTTCTCTTCTGAGATTTTCGTTGTCCTTTAGTTTTTTTCTTACCGTATTCATGTAGTCCGAGAGGTATCTCTCTATCCTCAGCGACATGGTGAGCGGTGCTATCTGACTCCCTGCCTCGTGAGATCTCAACAGTATCTGCAACATGCTCCCTTTGCTTGTCCCCTGAAGCAACCCTTTCTCTCAGCATATGGTCTTCACGCCTCCTCGTACTTTCCTTCTTGTCTGACTTTCTGTCATCCTCTTTCCAGCTACTAGTTCTGTCTTCAGTGACACGTGATGGGCTGAGAGCACGAGAATCTTGTGGGCGGACAACCTGACTCAACAACCGGTGCTTTTCACCTGAAACAAAAAGACACTTCATTCAGAAACTGATGAAAGAAACATTTTACAAATTAACTGTGCAACAGTACCAGCCACTTTTGCTGCATTTGGGCATTGCTCCTGGAGAATCTTGGATATAAATTTCATTGCTTTTATTTTTTTAAAATCACCATGCTTCTTGCCTTGCAGGTCCAAAAGCATTGTGTGAAAATACTTCAATAGAAACCAAAATTCAATTTATAGCTTTAACTTTAAAGAAAAGTCATTTTAATGCATTTATGTGTACTCCAAAGTACTGCCAGCTGAATTCAAGAAGCTTTTCAAAAGTTTAACAGTCGATTCCATAGTTGGACTTTGCCAGCATAGAGAATAATTCATAGGGTGGGAACCAAGGCTGACAGCCTGGTTAATTTAAGCAGGCTAAAAATCAGGTACTAAGGGTCTACAATTTTATGATCAAATTTCCCAGTGCCTCTTATTCAGTGCCTGCACGATATATTCTTCCCCATCACTGACAAATCCAATACTAAATTCAGGAGAAAACTCCTTACTCAAAGAATGGCTTGAAAGGAGAACTTGCTGACACATGGAGCTGTTGAGGAAATTGGCATAGAGGTCTTTAGGACAATGTCAGATTCACTCATGGGGGAGAAAAAAATAGAAGGACATGCAGATAGTCTTAGATGAAGTAAGTTGGAAGAAGGGTGTGGTGGAGTATTGACTTTGGGTTGAATGGCTTATTTCTGTGACGTTAATTAATATAATTCTATGCAATCTGGACAGAAATGATAGTTCTACAGGACCAAAAAGATTCATTGAGACATAAAGGACAAAGATACGGGTCAGGGCACTTTTATTCTATGTACAGTTCACAGGATTGAACTGGATTTTTCTGTTCCTGTACACAGTGCAAAGGAGGCTTCTGGAATTGCTATGTAGCTTCAGGACTAAGGAATCACAGGTATAATCTCAATTGCTCACCAGCTTCAGAAGTGCAGGAAGCAAAATCACAACTTAAACACACATTTGTTGACTGGAAAGCTTTCAACACCAATCAATTTAAGTTTTAGGATGAGATGCTGTCTGTCCAAATCATTCTCTGTTTCAAATGGTGTGAAGCAAAACTATGTAGTAGGGGGTGAATCTATAGCAAATTTTAAAGGGTTATTCTGGGTGATGCAACTAGGCATTCGAATAGGGATTTGCACAATGGGGGAACTCTTTAATCTATCTTAATTGCAAACGTCAACTAAGTTTGAGATTTGAGTGGCAGGGTTTCATCTCTATAAACAATACCATGGGTGATCAATCAGCTTACAATAAAAAAGATTTTAATTTTTACTTGGAAAAAAATTATTCAATTTAACACAATTGTCCGCATTGAGAAACTCCTGCGTGACTAAATCATCCAAACCATTTTTAAGTCAATTTTCCCCAGCTGTCACCCAGATACAATGTGTTGGATAAATTTGGTTATACTGACATATGGCCAATTAATTTTACAGCCACCTGCCAAATGGCAGTTTAACATTTTTACTCCTGGCAGTGCTTACTGTACTGTTTTCCACAAAACAGCTTTCCATACCAGTGAAGACACAGGAATGAAGATCTCCATCTGTTGGTTAGGTCAGCAGAGACAACACGCTGACAAGTAGCTCTGATGTGACTGACCAACATAAAAGCTGACTGCAGTGTAATCTAAAGCAAAGTTTCTGGAATAAGTTCAAAGATAGGGAAATGGTCCAAATCAGCAAGCACTGAGGCAAGGGAATGACTTTAGTGTAATGCCTTGCATATAATGTTGCAAGGAAAAAATGGTCTTAATGACATCCAAAAGATTGCACATGTATATCGATTGTACAAATTCTGCAGGCATCATACAGAGAATGGAATTGCTGTCATAATATTGAAGTGGGTCTTCACCTCATTTAGCTTATACGTAGCTGTGCTGAGCCAAAACAACATAAGCACCTCAGAGCGGGAAAGGAGGTGGGAGAGTTAGGTTACCTTTGGCCACTCCTGGCTTTGTAGCCAGCTAAAGGTTAGCTTTAAAGAGAACCCATCAGGCAGATTTCCAGCCCATCTGTAGATGAATAGCATGGGATGGAATCTACCAGCAGGATTTTCCAGTTCCGTCAAAGTCAATGGAATTCGGAATGGCTCACTGCATTTTATGGGGCCATAACATTCCAGCCATGGAATGTGAATGCAGAGCAAACACCCCTTTGAATAACAATTCCCCACAAATTTACTCATTCAAAACCTCCTGAAAATTCATATCAAATACTGAAGAGGTTATGGTAATTAAAGCCTAAATTACAGTAGTGTACAGAATGTATACAACTGATTGGTTAGCCACCATTTAATGACTTGAAGAAATTGGGTTTATTAAATCAGTGCACAGCAGACTCACCTTTCTCATCACTACTGTTGTAGGTATCACTATCAGGAGATTCCTCACGGACACGCTTTGCCAAAGGACTGAGGCTGCTTTCGGTGCGAGGTCGTTTTCTGCTAGAAAGAAATAGCGTAAATTCAGTACTTCTGACTCACTAGATGTACTGCAGCTCCTAAGATTTGGTTGGAAGGCCATGTTTGAATCAGTGGGAAGCAGTTTTGGGTATATGTTGGCACAAAAGTGGTTCAGGAGTCAGAAACAGATTCCAACTCCCCAGGTAAGTTCCCTGCAGGAAAGTGCATCACACCCACTGGCTAGAGAAAGTTATCGCTGCTTAATATTATTCTACAAAAAATTAAACAGGTCAGTGACTCCCAAATATTTTTCCAATGATAGTTGTTGAGTTGCATGGAAAGATAAGAGGGGGACGGAAAAGGCTTTAGGCCATCACTAGGGGGCAAGGAGAACGGGAATAGGAAAGCCAGGCTTTCTACAAAAACATCACCTACTTTATTATAAGATTTTTTAATGCAGCAATCAGGCCTCAGAAAGCAGTCCACTAGGCCATGCCCATTCAGTCAGAAATCAGTCCAAGCCTGATGGCAGCCATTGCTGCCAACAAACATATAACCCCAAAGTCTCATTGCGCAACCCCTTATGCGTTCATGATTCAGTCCGGAAAGCTCTGATTTCAGTCAAAATATAGGTTGCAACTTCTATTTATCAGCCAAAGTTGCATTTACTGATCATCTGATTTCATTCTTCTAGTTTTTGAGATATAATCTATGCTGGGGTATACGTCCATGGTCTCTACCAATTCTTTGGCTGTCTAAGTTGCTGCCGTTCAGCAATGGACGTAGACAGTTACAACAGGTCTCCAGACATACATTTCCAATACAGATCACCAGAAAGCATTCAAAAGCAGGAAAATGGACATTTTCTCCCCCATTCATATTCCAGTGGTGTTGAAACCTAACATAGTACCCAAATGCACATTCGTCAAGAACAACCAGCTTGGTGCAAAACAGACTTAATCTTCATACTGGATTATCACACTACATAGTGCACAAAGTTTTTAATTTTCTTTTAAATGAACAAACATTATATAACAAGACCTTTTTTTAAACTAACTATGTTGGAGCTTTTGGGACTTTTTTTAACTTTGATTGAGGAACAAAATAATATTTTTAATTAGTTGGTAGTTAATCCAGAATGAGTATTGCTGAAAAGAGACATGCTAACAAAGATTTCCATCTTGTACTCACCAGAAAATACTAAAGGAGCAACAATTTATACTTCTTCTTATTCAGTCCCTCGGGAGTTGATGATGACTGACTTCCACAATAAAAATGAGTTCTCAGGTAACTGAGGAGTCCAATGCGTGACCTAGTCTCTGTCACAGATGGGGCAGATGGTGGTTAGAGGAGAAGGTGGGTGGGTTGACATGTGCTCCTTTGGTTGTGAACTCTGCTCAGTAGAGGTGTTGCCATGGAGCATGCAGCAGGAAACAGTTAACTGCTAAGGTTTTTGGCCATTCCCTGGTTCTTTCTCCAGGGTAGAGCCTTAGCCAATCAGAGTCAACCTGCCTAGTTTGAATTTGAACAAAAATCCTGGCAGTTAACAGTTTCCTGTTGCATTCCCCATGGCAACGTCTCTACCAGAGTCCACTTGCCAAACAATCAGCACCCTCTTCTCAATCAATACAAACTGTTGTACCCTTTAATGTTGGTAATTTCTTGTGAGCTGTCCTGATGAGTGGAAGACAAAAACCTTTGATAGCACGTCGCTTTTTTCAGCAATAGTATTTCATGTGAAAATTAACCTTTTGACTTTCAGCTCAAGGGTTTCTCAATTCCTCCTTAAGTATGCATATTTAATGCTTAATCACTTATATATTTTCATGTATGTTTGAATATTAATCTATTCATTATTTATTTTAACCATTAATCAAACAATTTCAATACGCAATCTAAACAATCATTTTTGTAATCAAATGTTCTGTGCATAATCCAGTGAAGGGTTTTTACAACCGTTGGCAAGCCACCTTCGTCCTTCCATGATAGATTTCATTATATACCAGCCCACGCCTGTACAAATTTAGTCAGTGATATTTACACAGTCAATATTAAAGATGAGTGACGTTGACCAATTTAAACCACATATTATTTCTATCCTTCTTGAAGAGTCAGTGACAAAGTCCATAATACAGACACAACAATCAGGTTCTAATTTATATGCCATTATATTATTTTTCACTAGGGTGGCATGGTGGTACAATGGTTGGCACTACTGCCTCACAGCGCCAGGGACCCGAGTTTGATTCCCAGCTTGGGTCACTGTCTGTGTGGAGTTTGCACATTCTCCCTATGTCTGCATGGGTTTCCTCCAGTGCTCCCACAGTCCAAAGATGTGCGGGTTAGGTTGACTGGCCAAGCTAAATTGCCCCTTAGTGTCAGGGTGATTAGCAGGGTAAATATGCAGGGCTATGGGTATAGGGATAGGGAAGGATTGAAGTCAGTGCAGGCTCAATGGGCTGAATGGCCTCTTTCTGCACTGTAGGGATTCTATGATTCTAGTTTGCTGTATACCTGATATAGTGCCAATGATGCATAAGGATTAAATGTGACACAGAAAATGGTAAATGTGAATGGAAACTGATCTCAAGAGGACTTTTCTTTAATAACCCAAACAATGTCTTTATGTCTGAATCATGCAGCATCATCAGTAGGTTGATAAAGTTTGCAAATTGGTGACAAAATATCTTGTGGCATTAATAAGGAAGGCATGAGCATGAATTATTTACATGCTCAGTAGCCAATGCCTGCTAGACAACTGCAAAGTGGTAAGAAGGTGGCAGTTTTTCTTGAGGAAGGCAATAAAAATTGAAGTGCCATTCCAATCAGCTCTTGCCCAGCTCAGAGTCCAACAGAGCAGCACTCAATTAATAGTCTCTTCTTGGCCAAGTTGTCTTATGCATAGAGAGACCCCAGATAGGAAAGAGGAAAATGTACCTAATAAACAGGATGTCTCACAAAAAAAAAACAAGCTGCCCAGCCTTGGCCAAGTTTTTACATTTAAACTACTTATTGCATATCCTATGCCTTTCTTGGTACGTTACCTATTAAGAGTATCAAAATACGTTTAGTCAGGTTCATTCAGGTTCCATCCTGGGTTATAATAATATTTCAGATACTTAAAAAGATCTACGGTAATTAAACAGTATTTCAAAGCTGTTTCCTCACTGAGAAGACTCAGGATTATCAGAAATTTGTTAAATTATGCAACAAGTCTGTGGCTTTGCGGTTTTGCAAAAGCTAATTTACATAGATGCTGATGAGTGATTAGTAGCCAGTATTCACAAAACAAGCTAAGCCATGAAAATATTATTGGGAGCTGACGATCGATTAATGATTTTCCAACCTGCATTCAGCATCAGTCTCTGGACTAATGTTTCCTTAATTCCATGCATTAGTCAATTTGGCCTTAAATAGTCAAGCAATGAGACAGAATATTTGTTTTATTAAAGCATATGGATTAATTTTGCGAATGTACTTAGAATGAATATACCTTGTCTTTCTTTCTCCATGACTTTCTCGCAAATCTCGGTCCTCTCGCTGATCGTCCTTTTTATCTCTGCGTTCATCTCTTCCTTTATCTTTGTCATCCCAGTCTTTTTGCTTCTCCCTCTCCCGGTCCCTATCTTTAACCCTCTCCCTCTCCTTTTCTCTATCCCTTTCTCTTTCTCTCTCCCTGTCCCTTTCCCGCTCTCTCTCCTTGCCCCTGTCACGCTCCCGCTCTTTATCTCGCTCCTTTTCTCGATCTCGTTCACGGACCCGTTCTCGTTCCCGCTCTCGATCTAGCTCCCTTTCTTTTTCTCGCTCTCTGTCCCTATCCCGATCTTTGTCACGGTCTCTTTCGCGTTCTCGTTCCCTTAGCCTATCATCCCTCCTCTCTTCTCGATCTGATCTCCGCTCATCCTTTTTGTCCTCATGGTCATGATCATCAGTCCGCCCTGGGTGTCGAGTAGCAGAACTAGCTGTGTGGTCTGTAAAATAAAGAGAGTACCTGGATCAGTAGAGAACACGTCACATAGAATCTTACAGCAATGAAGTAGATTATTCAGTCCGTCATGCTAGTGCCCAATTATTGAAGCACCTATTCCAATTAGTCTTGTGTCTTTCTTGTTCCATCATAGCTCTGCAAGAATTTCCTTTTCAAATATATATTCATATCCCTTTTGAGAGTTACTATTGTAAAATTCCATACCTATTCCTTCACAGCCTAAAGGTCATTGTGAAAAACGTATGTAATAATTTATGGCAGTTTTCCTTTATATGTTTCATGAGGGGAACAAAAAACATCTTTGATTAATTATCTTCAGGACAGGGCCGAATGCAGAACTTTGGGGAATAATTGGATCTTGGGGGTCTGAAAACTAAAGTTAGATATAGTTTGTGTTAGCAATGGGTTAACAGACTTTCCAATTAAGTCTTAATTTGATGTCAATAATTCAATTGAAGTTGCTGATATTTAAAGGGGTCACAGGTGGCACTATTGGTTGATGGAGAATTGTGTGGGGAATTGGATCAAAGAAATAAAGGTATTTTATGAAGAAGCAGAACTTGTGTTTCCTTTACAACAACCGAGGCGCTCAAACATTTTAGATTATTTAAATCCACGTTCTTTAGAATGATAGATTAAAATGCATGTTGGCCTTTATTGCAAGAAAATTTGAGTATAGGAGTAAATAAGTGCTACCACAGTTGTATAGAGGCGTGGTGAGACAGCGTCTGAGTATGGCCTACAGCCCTATTCTCCTTACCGAAGGAAGGGCATACTTACCATAGAGGAAATACAATGAAGATTCACCAGACTGACTCCTGGGATGGCAGAAATGTCATATGAGGAGAGATTGAGGACACTGAGACTTCATTCTCTAGAAGAATGAGGGGCAATCTCATTCATACACACAAAATGCTTACAGGGCATGCTCGACAAAGTAGATGTCGAAAGGATGTTTCTTCTGGCTGTGGCAGTCTAAAACCAGGGGACACAGTCTCAGAATAAGAGACAGACCTTTTAGAACAGATACGATGAGGAGTTTTTTTCACTCAGAGGGTGGTAAATCTTTGGAATTCTTTACCCCAAAGAGCTTGGAGACTCAGTCATGGAGTATGTTCAAGATAGGGATCAACAGATTTCCAGATCGTAGGAAATCGAGGAATATGGGGATTGTGCAAGAAAATGGCGCTGAGGTAGCAAATCAACCATAATCTAATTGAAATGGCGAGGGGCCGAATGGCCTGCTCCTGCTCCTATTTTCTTTGTACCTAAATCTTAGTGTTTAGATTATACAGACACATAAATTGTGCTACACAGCATTAGAAAGATCCTGTATGAATTTAATATGTTTTTTTGAGTATTGCTGGACTCCTGCAAATTTTGGATGTTAGAATCATAGAATCCCTATAGTGCATAAGGAAGCCATTCAGCCCATCGAGGCTGCACCGACAACGATCCCACCTAGGCCCTATCCCTGTAACCCCAGATATTTACCCTGCTAATCCGCCTGGTGCTAACAGACAATTTAGCACAGCCAAGCCACCTAACTTGCACATCTTTGGATTGTGGGAGGAAATCCACGCAGACATGGGGAGAATGTGCAAAATCTTGACTTATGATACTATAGGATTATCATTTTAACCACTCTTTCCAATATCAGTTTTTCCAGCTTGTCATTTTGTGCAGATTAAGGAAAGCATAAGACAGGGAGAGAGAGAGGAGGGAGAGATAGAACACAGGGACGAACAGAGAGCAAAACAGAAGGTGAGGGAGAGCAAGAGACAGCAACGGTGAAGAACACCAGCGAGAGAGAGAGAGAGAGCAAACAAGGGAGAGCAAGATGCATTTTTTTATCCATTGGTAGCCTGATATTATTTTAGAGGCTTTTTGTGAGAAAGAGGTGATGATCCATCTCATCTGAAAAGAACCAGGATCAGTTGAATTGATTTAAAAATAATTACTTTCCAGGGATGAAGGTCCAATCGGTCTTCAGTTTTCAGCAGATTCCAAAATTTTTGGCTAAATCATCTGAAAACACAACGTCCAGTTCCACAGTCTGCTGCCAACACCCAACTCTACTTCATCAGCATTCTTCTCAATCCTTCAACTGCCTCTGATTTGATATGACTGGTTTGACATCTAATGCTGAATGAGCAGAAATTTCCTCCAATTAAACACAAGGAAGCATGGTCTCTGTCCTCCACTGAAATCTCTGCTCCCTACCTACCAATTCCTTTCCTGTCCTTGGCCACTCTCAGACTGAGCCAGACTATCAAGTATACTATTTGACACTCAGCTGAGCTTTCAACTCCATGTCCTCCAAATCATGTGGACTGCCTATTTTCATCGCTATCTCCCCACCTGCCTCAGCACTCCTGAAAAGTCCTCGAGTCCAGACAGTGAGAACAAAATTTCAAATTTACTTTCAACAATGAAAACAGGCCTTCCTTTTTTAATAGTAGGATATTGAAAACTTTCAAAAGGAAGCTCTTATAGATCTGAGGCAGGTTACACTGAAGACTGATTTGGTTTCAACATACCACTGACATCAACAATTGCTGCCCATACCTCTTTCTCGATCTCTATTTTCACGCCTATCCCTTTCTGTATGACCACGCCTATCAAAGGAAGCATCTCTACTTTGGTCTCGTTCGTATCGGTCTCTTTCTGTGTATCCACTTCTTGTATCCCAGTTTTCATGGTAACTGTTGCTCGTGCTGTGTGTGTCAAACTGAGTGCTTCTAGTTGCTCCACGACTCCCTGGAGAGATCAGAGATTTGTTTATTTTGTAATCCAAAATGAGTACTTCACCAGAAAAGTGTAGACTCTCTTTACAATAGAGTGCTTGAATCCTTATGCTTGAAAAAGCACAAGGATGTTTCTCTGCTGATGAACAAAAAAAAGACTTTCTAAATTTCAGGTCAAATACAAAAATTGATTGTACTCTCTTAATGCTGTGAAAATCAGAGTTGAATGTTTCTCACTCAGATTCCTGCTGTGGTGAAACAACAGTAGTTTTATCTGTGATAAAGAGCTGTGTGGTATGACAAGCAGGACCATGGAAATTATTACTTTGTGTAGGCAACCACTATACCAATCTGGCAAGCTACAGGAAGCACAGGTAGCAATAGAGATTAGAAGTGGAGAAGAGAAGACCGGAAGGGAATGTGAAGTGTCAAATTGGCAAAAAGCAAAAACAAATCATGTTTTAGTACAAATAAAACGACTTTTCGTGGTGTATCACAACTTGTTAAAGAATATCGGGGAGGGTGGGGGAAACATTCTACCAGTTGACAAACACTGTTGAACAATAGGTTACCTAGAGAACATAAAAATGCAATTTCTTAGTTTAGCAAGGGTCCTCAGATCTCAGAAGAGACACGAGGGAAAAAAGAATTTGTTTGTATCTTTCACCTCGTCCAGTCTTCTCCAATGGTTGACAAGCAATGAATTACTTTTGAAGCAATTTGAACATAAACAGTACTGGTATAAAAGGATAATGTCCTGATGGTGGCTGTGGGATGTTACTACACTGAAATGTCAGGTTCTAAATCCCAAAGTGGAGTTTGACTCTGCTGCCAATGACACCAATCAGACAATTTTTAGTTTTTCAAGAAGCAAACTGCTCAGATTCCTGGCATCATCCACCTCCTTCTACCCAGATCAGACAAGCTCACTCTGAGGAACAATGTTGTTTTCCAGTTTTTAAGTCAGCCACCCAGAGCTGTTCCAAATTCTGTGAAATCATCGAATGGTGGGTCAGGGGGATTATTTTCTTCTATTTAAAGTAACCGCTACTCATGGAATAGTGTTACAGATTATTTGGAGGAAGTCATCATTGTCTCCAACTCCCAATTCCAAGCATGTGGTACTCTCACTTCCAATAGTAGTTTCAACACATAAATATTCAACCTTTCAGTAACACAGGAGAGGTCAACTTTTACTTTCACAATTCCATATACTCAAACGTGTGTGAATCCAACCATTACATTAAGACTACCAGGAAATTTAAGGCTGGGGGAGATGGTGACATAAAGGTAATGTCACTGTATTAATAATCCAGAGGCCCAGGCTAATGCTCTGGACACACAGATTCAAATCTCACCGTAACAGCTGGTGGAATTTAAACTCAATTAATTAACAGCTAATCACACTGATGGTGACTATGAACCTAGCACTGATTGTTGTAAAAACCCATTTGATTCACGAATGTCCTTTAGAGAAGGAAATCTACCACCCTTACTCAGTCTGGCCTACATGTGACTCCAGATGCTTAGCAATGTAGTTGACTCTTAACTGCCTTCTGAATAGGCCCTTCAGTTCAAGGGTAACTGGTGTTACCAGCAAGACATCCCATAAAAGAATAAAGAAGAAGTAATGTCAGTGAAGGAAGCAAAGGCAAACCAAGTTGTAAGTTATCAGCCAGGAAGCGATAGTTAGAAGGTGGGATACTTCAGCACATGTCATCTGAGATCAGATGCTGCCTTAGCAGAGTTAAACAGGCCAGGACCTGAGGATGCAGCCACTTCCAAGATAAAATAAAGGGACAAAGCAAGTTAGGATCCAATACTGAAGCATAGGTTATTTGGATTACAGCTTAATTCATGAGTTCTGAGCCAGGGAAGTATCATATTATTGCCACAAGGCAAAGTTGTGTTCCACCCATCAGCATGGGATTCACTTTAGAACAAACATTTGTTACATTCTTTTAGCAACAAACTTTTATGCAATCAAAGCGGCAAACTTTTTAAAATGACAAGCACATTGGCAAAAGTAACTCATCAGTGTGGATGACTTGTAAATGAAAACTTGCATACAGATTTCTCGCTCAAATTAAGCCCCTCATCATTAACCTTGAGTAAGATGTGTACGAGATGATTGTCATGCTGTTCAGCTATGTTGTCAGAAATGTAAATTGCATTTATGATTTCACTTTTGTAACCATCACAAATTTCTCACTCAACCATCTCACCTAGAATCTATTATGGGTTTTATGACACTAGCAAAATTGCACAGAAAAGATTCTGGAAGTTTCACTCAGAAGATGTGTCTGCTAGTGGTTGGAAATCATGGGTATTGGACCTGGAGTTCATAAGAAATAAAAACATACACATCTCACCCTTTTCGGTTACTTCTGATCCTCTCCCTCTTGCCTTGGCTGTCCTTTCGTTTCTGGACTCACTTCTGACATCACTCCTGGTATCAGTCCTGCTTTCACTCTTGATGTCAATCCTGCTCTCGCTCCTGGAGTCAATCCTGCTTTCGTTCTTGACGTCAATCCTGCTCTCACCCCTGGCATCAATCCTACTTTCACCCCTAGTATCAATCCTGCCCTCGTTCCTGCCATCAATCCTGCCCTCGCCCCTCGAGTCAATCCTGCTCTCATTCCTGGAATCAACCCTGCTGTCGCTCCTGGAGTCAATCCTGCTCTCTCCCCTGCCATCAGTCCTGCTGTCGCTCCTGGAGTCAATCCTGCTCTCTCCCCTATCAGTCCTGCTCTCGCTCCTGGAGTCAAGCCTGCTCTCGCCCCTAACATCAATCCTGCTCTCGTTCCTGAGGTCAATCCTACTGTCGCCCCTTGAGTCAATCCTGCTCTCGTTCCTGGAATCAATCCTACTGTCGCCCCTTGAGTCACTCCTGCCCTCGTTCCTGGAGTCAAGTCTGCTCTCGGCCCTAGTGTCATTCCGGCTCTCCACTCTGGAGTCAGTCCTGCTCTCCCCCCTGGAGTCAATCCTGCTCTCACCCCTGCCGTCACCCCTAGAATCAATCCTGCTCTCACTCCTTGAGTCAATTCTGCCATCTCCCCTGGAGTCAATCCTGCTCTCACTCCTCGAGTCAATTCTGCTGTCACTCCTGGAGTCAATCCTGCTCTCGCTCCTCGAATCAATTCTGCTGTCACTCCTGGACTCCATTCTGCCATCACTCCTGGAGTCCATCCTGCTCTCGCTCCTCGAATCAATTCTGCCCTCACTCCTGGAATCAATCCTCCCGTCACTTCTCGAGTCAATCCTGCTCTCGGCCCTTGAATCAATTCTGCTGTCACTCCTGGAATCAATTCTGCCGTCTCCCCTGGAGTCAATCCTGCTCTCAGCTCTCGAGTCAATTCTGCCGTCGCTCCTGGAGTCAATTCTGCCGTCGCTCCTGGAGTCAATTCTGCCGTCGCTCCTGGAGTCAAGTCTGCCGTCGCTCCTGGAGTCAAGTCTGCCGTCGCTCCTGGAGTCAAGTCTGCCGTCGCTCCTGGAGTCAAGTCTGCCGTCGCTCCTGGAGTCAAGTCTGCCGTCGCTCCTGGAGTCAAGTCTGCCGTCGCTTCTGGAGTCAATTCTGCCGTCGCTCCTGGAGTCAATTCTGCCGTCGCTCCTGGAGTCAATTCTGCCGTCGCTCCTGGAGTCAATTCTGCCGTCGCTCCTGGAGTCAATTCTGCTGTCGCTCCTGGAGTCAATCCTATTTTCTCCCCTGGAGTCAATCCTCCCATCACTCCTGGCGTCATTCCTGCTCTCTCCCCTGGAGTCGATCCTGCTGTCGTTCCTGGAGTCAATCCTGCCTTCGCTCCTGGAGTCAATCCTGCCTTCGCTCCTGGAGTCAATCCTGCCTTCGCTCCTGGAGTCAATCCTGCCTTCGCTCCTGGAGTCAATCCTGCCTTCGCTCCTGGAGTCAATCCTGCTCTCGCCCCTGGAGTCATTCCTGCTCTCGCCCCTGGAGTCATTCCTGCTCTCGCCCCTGGAGTCATTCCTGCTCTCGCCCCTGGAGTCATTTTTTCCTTCATTCCTCAAGTCATTCCTGCTGTCACTCCTGGAATCATTCCTGCTCTCTCCCCTGGAGTCAATCCTGCCCTCGCTCCTCGCATCAATCCTGCTCTCACTCCTGGAATCATTCCTGCTCTCACTCCTGGAATCATTCCTGCTCTCTCCCCTGGAGTCAATCCTGTTCTCGCTCCTCGCATCAATCCTGCTGTCACTCCTGGAATCATTCCTGCTCTCTCCCCTAGAGTCGTTCCTGCCCTCGCTCCTGAAGTCATTCCTGCTCTCGCTCCTGGAGTCATTCTTTCCTTCATTCCTGCTCTCGCTCCTGGCGTCAGTTCGGGAATTTTCATCTCTGCCATGGCTTCGGCTGTAACTACGGTCCTCATGATACTGTTCATCTTTGCGATGGGAGTCTCTGCTTTCTTTATAGTCATGAGCATCTCGTGCAGAACGTTGCTCTCTCAGATCGCGAGAGTCTTTGCTGTCCCTGTAATCTCGAGTATCTCTTGTATCACGAGTCTCACGAGGTTCCCTGTACTCTCTGCGCTCACTGCTTTCTTTCACTTCTTTGCGGTCTCGACTGCTTCTGGTATCACGGCTTTCCCTATGTTTTCGCTCATCCCTTTCTTGGAGCGTATTCTGATCCAGTTCGTAATCCCGCTGGTCACGACTATCCTTGCTCTCTTTTTCTCGTTCCCGTTTTCCTCTGTTTTCTAGAAAGAAAAACTGTAATTAGTGTTGGAACAAAATCTGCATTATTAGTTAACAACAAAATATGTCCTGTGCAAATAAAATATCGAAGGTGTGAGCAATAGGTAAAGATGTTGTTAACACATATATTTGTAGACCATAGAGAAATAGCTTGAAGTTAAATAGATTGGATATAGTTAGGCATATTGATAACCCACTTTATGGAAACAACTGTGAGTTTAGTCACAAACATAGGACATAAGGTTCGATGCTGCTAACACAGCAATAATTAGGGATAATAAAAAGACTGCCTGTAATGTAGAGATAACATCAGAGATGTGATGTGCAGTGAAGCATACACCACATCCTGCAGGAATGTAAGAGGCCCACGTTATAAAAAGCAAATGGTCTGCAAGATGTGTTGTTTATACAACTAAACATAAAAGGGGGAAGGGGTCACTGAGATAGTCGGGACAGCAGTGATTAAGTTGGCAAAGGATTGATTACTACCAATCTGAACTGGACATGTAACAGTATTGGATAAGATGGATGAGTTTGCTAATGCACTCTTGTGATAACAGGAGACATTGTTAGATGAGGAGTAGAGGTAATAGGAACTTAGGACACCTTGAGCCAATAGGAGAATGTCAACACATAGATGGGACAGGGACCACCAATTAGGAGAGAACATCACATTGCAAAGCTATCACAATGCTTGTAAAAAGGTATAAAATGTGCTGCAAATCTATGTGAGGTGTGCCTATTTCGCTAGACACCCGGTCTTGCAAGAACGTCAAATAAAATCTTGCTCCTTCAGAACTTGACTAAATTGTTTAACTGTGAGCTGTGTTTCTCACAAAGGTAATTACAAGTGCTGCTGTATTGAGAACTTGAGCCACTCTAAATGGCTGAATGTTGTCTGTAACTGAAAAACAAGAAGGCAAAACAACTTTTCTTAATGGGTTTAAGCATTCATTAATCATTCCTCAGTAAACTGATACAATTAATGGCTAGAATTCTAGAGATGCCAGAGCAAGGTACTTAGTGAAGTGTCATTGGATACAAAAGAACAAAATGTTCATTACACTATTTTATGAATTTAATGAAATAAAGATTTAACTTTGCAACTTCAGAAAGGTATTAAAACCTGTTATTTTAAAGATCTGAATATTAGAATAAAATAGAGCATATTTCATTCTCCCCATATAGCCCATGACCCATTAGAACAATGGACATAAACAAAGGGTAGCTAGTTTACAGGGCATTCCTAATGGGATGAAAATGGCCGTCAGAATGGGGCTGTTTAGTAGTTCAAGGAATTTGTCTTTAGTACCCACTTTTACAAGTTAAAGAAATGGCTTGTATATCTATAGGTTTTACAAGTTAAAGAAATGGCTTGTATATCTATAGGATGTTTCAAGCCTCAGCAAGTCCCCAAATACTTTACAGCTGATGAAGTACTTTGTAGGGACGTCACTCATGTAATGTAGACATGGGGCAACCCCTTGAGAGGGCGGACATGTGTCATGATTCAAAGTTGCTCTAGTTGCTTTCTACAAAGTCCAATGTATTGAGTAAATTGCTAATTTTCTATCCTGTTTGTGGGACACTAACTTTCAACTGTTTAGAGGATCTTTTTCTCTCTCTAAACATTCCAGTTACTACGCAGCAAAATACAGGTGTGAACTGGTGTCTTACTCTATCCAGTAACGAGTACTTGTGCCAATATATAAAAATAAACGCTGATAGAAATGCTCATCTCTCAACTGTACATTAATCATTGAACATTCAAGTACATTAAATTTGATGCAACAAATTAAAACCTTGTGTTAAAAAAAGAATGCACTTAATTCAACTGAATCTTTCTCAAAAGCCATTTGTTTTTACCTTCCCTTTTCTCACGTCGGCGCTCCTGTAATGGTGATTTTTCTTCTTCGTGTTTACTTTTTTCCCTGCCAGAGGACCTATGTCTTACTGGACTCTGCTTTCTCTGCGGTGATGACGAGCGTGCAGCATATGGTGAAGGGGAGCGTCTCCGAGAAGGAGATGCAGCACGATGGTAGCTTGGTGAAGTGGATCGCTTGTGATGTGGGGAAGTTGATCTTCTCGCTCCAGGTGAACCGGACCGTGATGATGGAGAGTGCTGTCTAGATACTGTGGGAGTTTGATGTTGTCTCTGGGAAGAAGGTGATCTGCTAGAAGGATAGCATTTCAAAAGTTAACTCAAATACTTAAAGGATTTTTAAAAGTCTTCAGGTATCATCACAACCTTACATGTGTCCCTATTTATTTTACCATCAGTTAGTAAGAAGGGATTTTATTCGTCTATCCTATCCAAACTTCTCAATCTTATAAGACCTCTGTTACATCTTCCTTCAATCTCCTTTGCTCCAAGGGGAACAGTTTCAGTTTCCCCAGCCTAATCTGTTAATAAAATCCCCATTCCCAGAACCATTCTGGTAAAGCTGCTCAGTATCCTCTCAAGCACCTTCACATCCTTCCTAAAGTGTGGCGACAAGATCAGGTCACAATAATCAGGGCTTTGTTCATCAAAACTTCACTGATTTTGTAGTCCATGGTCTCAATTTATGAAACCCAAGTTCTCATATGCTTTTCTAAGCACTCTCTCAATATGTTCTGCCAGCTTCAAAAATCTATGCACACGCACTCCCTGGTCTCTCCATCCCCGCACGCACCTTAGAACAGTGTCATTGAGTCTATATTGCCACTTTCTAACCTTTTTGCCAAAATGCATTACTTCACAACTTCATCTGCCACTGGTCTGCCCATTCAGCTAACCTGTGTCCTGTGGTGGTCAATTTGTATCAATCTCGTTGCCACTCCTCTAATTTTGGTGTTATCAGCAAGTTTTGAAATTTCACTATCCAAGCTATTTATATGTATCAAAAAGCAGTAGTCCTAGCACTGATCCTTGGAGAACATCAGTCTTTCATCCTCCAGTCTAAAAAACAATTTAGCACAAAACACTGTTTCCAAGTCAAATTTTTATCCCAATTGATACTGACCTTTCTATGCCATGTGCCTCGGTTTTATTAACCAGCCTTTTATGTGGTATTTTGTCAAATGCTTTCTCAAAATCTATATAACCAACATCCTTGTATTCCATTCATCAACCTTCTCTGTTTCTTCATCAAAAAATTCAATTATCAAACACAAATTGCTTTTCACAGATTCATGCTGGCTCACCTTAATTAATTCAAATCTCTCCAAATGCCTGTTGATATTTTTCCCCGATTATGATTTATAAACCCACCACTGATGTTAAATTAACTAGCCTGTAGTTACTAGAACTATTCTCACATTCTTTCTTGAATCTGTGTCATATTTGCCATTCTCCAATCCTCTGCCACTTCCCCCATATCTAGGGAAGATTGTAAGATCTTGACAAGCCCTTTGTGATCTCGGAAAGATTAAAATGCATGGGAAAATTGGAAGGGGACTGGAGTAGTTATTCAAAGGCCTGAGCTAATGCTCAGGGGGATACGGGTTCAAATCCCAATTCCTAATTAGCTATAACAGACATCTTGCTCCCATCTGAAGGTACCTAAGACAATGGATCTATATTTTATTATGGATGCTTTTTCAATATTTGACTGGGCAAAGGTCCATCCAAAACTTGTACACAGTTTAGTGTTCACCCTCCTTCAAGTGCTCATTCGTTTTCGAATCTAAATATCTGCCAACAACCTGATTAGATCTTAATCCCAATTGCTCCTTACTCCGGTAAATATCCGCATAGAAATATGTTGTGGACAGAGAAAGAACTGCTGCAACAATAATTTAACAACAATAATGGCAATAGTGGCTTTAAAATGGTGATTCTGGCTGAGAGTTGAAGCTGCTGGGAATTTTGGTCAACTTATAAATTAAAACCAGATGCAGGTGGTAAAGAAGCTCTGGTCTGGGAGCTGTGATCTGAAGCTTGTGTTGGGTCAGATCAGGGAAGTTGTTTACATAAACTGAGACATCATGGCTCCGATTCATGGCTGCTATGTATGGAACATGTAAAAAAAACAAGCATCATGGCTTAGTTCAAAAGTAATTTCATTGGATGTTCAAGTCATGTGATCAGTTTCTGGTAATAGAGAATCTTCCGGAAGCAAGTGGAGAATTGTGGATAAAAGACATGAGAGTTCTTTGTTTGGCAACAAAGCTTGTACCCTGAAGGATATTTCAGAGACATGCAGGTAGATTCTACATCGAGGAAATTTCTTGGCCAAGGTTTTCCTAACTCGCTAGTATCTATTTTCAGTTAATATGATGTTTAGTTAAAGTTAATATGCAGTTTAAAAGTTAAAGTTCGGTAAAAAGTTAACGAGTTACAAATGTTTATGTTTGAGTAGGTACTACAAGTGTTAAATAAAGAAATAATTGAATTACTTGTCCTTGTTTGTCTTATTAAATGGAATGCTTGGAAGATGTTTAAAGCTGTATAACAACATAAATAGTTGAATACCCCTATTTTCATTTCTGAAAATTTTAAAATAGTTTCATTAAAGGTTTCATTATCAACGTTTCTTAATCATTTTCAGATAGGAGAAAACGAAATCTTAATCATAGATCTTATTATTCTGTTCCCTTGAATTGCTTCAGCATTGTTATAACTGTCAGATTCCCAAAATTAAAACTCCAAAAAAATTACTCCAATACATGTTACTTCAAATCAAAGAATATTCCCTCAAACCAATAATTCCATGTTAAATCAACCATCAAAATAAGTATCTATTATAAACATTAGACAATTAAAGAATTTAGTCATGCACAATAGTTCCAAGAAACCCCCTTAACTGACTGAAAGAAACCTACAAAAAGGAGTATCTATATATTTGTCGCTTTCTTCCAAAAATGCCAAAGGGGAAAAATCCTACCAAGGGATTGCCAAAGGGGAAATAGTAACAATGGGAGCAATGTTACAGCTAATTCACTCCCAAAGCTCTTTATACCAGGAGCACTATTTTTACTTTAATTAGTGAGGACCAACAGGCAGAATTATGGTGCAGGTGGATAAAGGCCCCATTCTGCTCTCTGCCACATGCCAATATACCAGGCAGTGACCAGGAATTTCTCTGCAGGGAGAAGGGAAACACAAAACATTACCTGGCTGTACTGCTGTCCTTCACCTCTTGGCTTCTTAGACACAAAAAGTGACCCAGGAAAAAGTTTGTAAAGTCTTACAAATTTAACAAAAAGAACCTTCACCTTCATCTCAGCATAGCTTCAAAAATTCCAAGTATATTCACTTCAAAGTTAAAATGATCATTCTTCCAACTTTTGCGGGGTAAAATTATGCCTGGGTTTTTAATATAAAGCACTTGGCAAATTTTTTGCATCAATATAGAAAAACCATTTCAGCTGGAGGAAACCTTCCTTCTTTCAGCAAAAACATTGTTGTTTTGTACAGCAGAACTAATTAGAAACTGCTTTGGTTGTTGCATCCAGACACAACAAACAAGTGAAACATCTCTAATTACTGTGAACTGCAACTCAGGTTTAAGTTCGATCCTGCTAAATATCATTATACTATTGCATACATAATACATTCATGCTTTCACAATGTATGTTTTATAGACAATAGTCATTCACAAAAAAAACTTGCAATTTACTAAACGGCGTGCACATATGCATTTCACTCCTTTAAAATATTTAAAGATATTCTATTCCCCTGAAACCGTTGTCTTTACCTGCCTCTTTTGAGGATTCTATACCTGTGACGTGGGGAAAAGGAATGTTTCCGAGAAGAGGAAGATGAAGTTGACTTAGGTGGAGCTGGAGAGATGGATTTTCTCCTTGCTGCTGGTGGGGAATATTCTCTGGAACGAGAGGAGGTGCTGCCAGACTGTTCCTCGGGGCTTATAGACCTCTTCTGTCTATGAAGGCTATCAGAGTGATCCCTGAAAGTTGAACAAAGTAGATATCTAACCTGCAATGGTCTATTGCATAACGTTTTTCACTTTATCTGCCAACTGCGACAGAAGCCGTACATCACCTAAAACATTCAGAATTTGCAAGCTTGCTCCATATCAGACAGAGCAAAAACCTAAGCAGAAAAACTACTTAATTGATGACATTCGTAGGAAGAACAACTTCACAATTGGATTTGCTGAAGACAAATGTAACTTTTTTGTCCAATTGTTATCCTGTGAATGGATGAACTTGTTGGGAGAGAGAAAATGTTTGCATTTTCAGTGGGAGTTGCTACTCCCTGGTAGGCCACGCTGTCATCCAGATTCGATACGTTAGCTCTGTTCTCTCTCCACAGATGCTATCAGACCTGCTGAGATTTTCCAGCATTTCCTGTTTGTGTTTCAGATTCCAGTGTCCACAGTAATTTGCTTTTACCCTGCTAGGTCATACTGATTGAACGGGAGAAAAAAGTACCTTGAATTTTCAGATGACATGATAGCCAAATTTATTAATTTTGACAATATTTTTGTGTTGACATGACAATTTAAACAGCACTGCGAATTTCTTGCACATTTCACTTCGTATTCTATCCAACCATTAAAAAGAACACAGGAAATTACAGCACAGCAACAGGCCCTTCGGCCCTCCAAGCCTGCACTGACCATGCTTCCCGAATTAACTAAGGCCCCCTACCCTTCCGGGGACCATATCCCTGTATTCCCATCCTTTTTATGTATTTATCAAGATACCCCTTAAAAGTCACTACCATGTCCACTTCCACTACCTTCCCCGGCAATAAGTTCCAGGCACTTACCAACGTCTGTCTAAAAAATCTGCCTCGTATATCTCCTTTAAACCTTGTCCTCTCCTCATAGCTAATGCCCTCCATACCAGCCAACATCCTGGTAAATCTTTTCTGTACCCTCCCCAAAGCCTCCAAATCCTTCTGGTAATGTGGCAAACCGAATTAAACACTATATTCCAAGTGCAGTCTAATTAAAGTTCTGTAAAGCTGCAACATGACTTGCCAATTTTTAAACTCAATGACCTGGCTGACACAGGTACGTATGCTATATGCATTCCTGACTGCCTTCTTCACCTGCATTGCCACTTTCAATGACCTGTGTACCTGTACACCCAGATCCCTCTGCCTATCAATACTCTTAAGAGTTCTGCCATTTATTGTACATTTCCTATCTGTATTGGACATCCAAAATGCATTACCTCATATTTACATAAGAATAAGAAATAAGAACTAGGAGCAGGAGTAGGCTATCTGACCCCTCGAGCCTGCTCCGCCATTCAATAAGATCATGGTTGATCTTTTTGTGGACTCAGCTCCACTTAACCGCCCAATCATCATAACGCTTAATTCCTTTACTGCTCAAAAATTTATCTATCCCAAATATCTTATTTGTCCGGATTATACTCCATCTGCCATCTCTCCGCCCAAGTCTCCAACCAATTTGTATTATGCTATATCCTCTGATGGTCCTCACCGCTATCCACAAATTCACCAACATTTGTGTCATCTGCAAACTTACTAATCAAACCAGTTACATTTTCCTCCAAATCATTTATATATATTACGAATAGCAAAGGTCCCAGCACTTATCCCTGAGGAATGCCACTTGTCACAGCCCTCCATTCAGAAACACACCCTTCCACTGCTACCCTCTGTCTTCTTTGGCCAAGCCAGTTTTGTATCCACCTTGCCAGCTCACCTCTCATCCCATGCAACTTCACCTTCCGCACCAGTCTGCCTTGAAGGACCTTGTCAAAGGCCTTACTGAAATCCATGTAGACAACATCACTGCCCTACCCTCAGCAATCATCCTCGTCACTTCCTCGAAAAACTCGATCAAGTTAGTGAGACATGACCTCCCCTTCACAAAACCATGTTGCCTCTCACTACTATGTCCACTTATTTCCAAGTGGGAATAAATCCTGTCTTGAAGAATGCTCTCCAATAATTTCCCTACCACTGACGTAAGGCTCATCGGCCTGTAATTACCTGGATTATTCTTGCTATCCTTCTTAAACAAAGGAACAACACTGGCTATTCTCCAGTCCTCTGGGACCTCCTCCCCTGTAGCCAGTGAGGATACAAAAATTTGTCTCAAGGCCCCAGCAATTTCCTCCCTTGCCTATCTCAGTATTCTGGGGTATATGCCATCACGCCCTGGGGACTTGTCTACCTTAATTTTTCTCAAGAGCCCCAATACCTCCTCCTTTTTAATTGCAACATGACTCAAACTATCTACATACCCTTTCCCAGAATCATCATCCGCCAAGTCCTTCGGTTTGGTGAATAATGACGCAAAGTACTCATTTAATACCTCGTCCATTTCCTCTGGCTCCATGCACAGATTCCCTCCCTTGTCCTTGAGTGGACCTCCCTGGCTGCCGTCTTGCTCTTTATTTATGTATAAAAAGCCTGGGGTTTTCCTTAATTCTGCTGGCCAATGCTTTTTTGTGACCCCTTTTAGCCCTCCTTACTCCTTGGTTAAGTTTCTTCCTACTTTTTTTATATTCCACACTTGCTTCTTGTGTTCCCAGCCTCCTAGCTTTGACAAATGCTTCCTTTTTCTCTTTGACTAGGCTCACAATACTCTTCACTATCCAAGGTTCCAAAAACTTGCCATACTTATCCTTCAGGAATTGCCAGTCCTGAATCACTATCAACTTACACTTGAAAGCCTCCCGCATGCCAGATGTTAATTCGCCCTCAAACATCTGCTCCCAATCTACATTCTTCAGTTCCTGCCGAATATTGTTGTAATTAGCCTTCCCCCAATTTAGCACCTTAACTTGAGGACTACACTTATCTTTATCCATCAATACCTTAAAGCTTACTGAATTGTGGTCATTGTTCCTGAACTGCTCCCCTACTGAAACATCAATACCTGGCTGGGCTCATTCCCCAATATCAGGTCCAGTATGGCCCCTTACTTAGTTGGACTATCAACATACTGTTTCAAGAAGCCCTCCTGGATGCTCTTTACAAACTTTGTCCCATCCATGCCCCTAGCACTAAGTGAGTCCCAATCAATATAGGGGAAGTTAAAATCTGCCAGCACAACAACCCTGTTACTCTTACATCTTGCCAAAATCTGCCTACACATCTGTTCCTTTATCTCCCACCGGCAGTTGGGTGGCCTATAGTAAACCCCCAACATTGTGACTACACCCTTTCTGTTCCTGAGCTCTATCCATATTGCCTCACTGTATGAGCCCTCTGAGGTGACCTCCCACAGTACAGCTGTGATATTCAAAAAAACAGAATATTATTTTGTTTTCTGATGTACTTGAATTTAGTTCAAAGATAAAAGGTGAAAATGATAAATTTCTGAGAGCTCATTCAAATAGCTGAATAGAAGTTAGATGCTGTGCAAGATGGTTGCAAAATCCACACCTTACAACAATTTTCTGATTACTTTAATCTTACATTGTGCAGGGTCAAAAACTGTCTTGGATTAACAAGCACTTAAATAGAAAAAGAAACTCTCTGAGAAACAACCCTAATGTTCAATGGGCAATGGAAATGATCTTCTAAATATCAACTTGATAATTAGAGCAAATTATTACATTACATGTATTATCACATGGGACTATTTAAAGGGAAGGGTTCTAAAGCAATATTTAATCAATGCAAGGATGCTTAGTTTCTGGATATGTTTTCAACACAAATGTATCGGCAGTGTTCCGACTGCAAGGTTTAGAACGGACGAATTTGCTTAATTTAAGTCCTTATAATGCGAAAACCCCACTAAGAGACACTTAACTGCCATTTAAATGAGGTACACAGGGCACATCTATTTCACATCAAGGCCAAATGTAATTAGGAAGACAGACTTTTGGGACATATTTGAAAAAATATATTGCAGTATTCATCAACACTAAATATAAAAAACTTTTGCTGGGAAAAGAACCTTTATATCTATGAGCATAAAACTTCATTATGCTAATTTAAGTCCTACTTTTTGTTGACCTGCCCACCATGGTTGGTGGTACCTTTGCAAATAGCACTAAATAATGAACTGAAGTTAATACTATAAGAGGCCTGTGATAATAATTACAACTAAGATACCATCTCTGAAGTAACTTGTCTATAGCCAATGCAAGGATTAGCAATGAGAGATGGTTAAATATTTTAAGTATTTTGAAAGAAAAGGAAATAATTCAAAATAAGATTAAGTTAAATCAAGCCAGTATCACTTACCTGCGTTTTTCTTTTTTCTCTTTATGTCTTTCTACATCCCTTCCTTTTTCTCTACTCTCGCGGGTTTTCTCTTCAGTTCTCTCCTTTGTCCTTAGTTTTTCTTTATGCTTTTTAGTTACTGGAATCTCTTCATGAATCGGGGGTGGTGGGCTTGGTGTACGAGGCCCTTTCTTTTTACCCTGCTGTACTTTCGAAGATCTTCTGGAAAGGAAGATAGTACATCATTAGAACAAAGGCCTTCACTTGGATGAAATAACAGAAGCACAACAGTCTTATTAGCAAGTTGCCAGCTTCAAAGATTCAAGCAGTATTTCAAATAGGGAATAAGTACACTGGGTGGAAATACAGAGATCTTTAAAAGATCTTGTCCAAATGCACATTGTAATATCTACTGAAACCCTACATGGTACAGTTGCATAGCGGCTAAGTATTAAGAATGGCAATCCAGAAATCTGGGCCAACAGTGGAGAGACATAAGCCCAAAACTCACCAAGGCAGCTGGAGAACTTAAATTCAGTTAATTAAATAAATTTGAAAAAAATGCTAGCGTCAGTAATGGTAACCATGATCACAGGATTGTGTGAGAATCTATCCGAAGCAAAGGAAATCTGCTAACCTTGCCCAGTCTGGCCCATGTGTGACTCCAATCCCACAGCAAAATGGAGCAGAAAAATCAAAACTGACTCTGGCATTGAGACAATGCTGCACTGTCAGAGGTGATTTATTTCAAATGGAATGGCAAACTGTGATCCTATCTGCCCTCCCAATTGGAAGTAAAATATCCCACGACACTATTGCCAAGAGCAGGGAAATTATCCTCAGTGCCCTCGCTAATATTCATCTTTTAGCCAACAGCAGAAGAAAACCTAAAAGAAAATAGTGATTACATTTCAAAAATTATTTCATTGGCTGAAAGGTCCTGTGCTCATGAAAGGTGCTCATAAAGTTTTAAAACTTATTTATTAGTGTCGCAAGTAGACTTACATTAACACTGCAATAAAGTTACTGTGAAAATCTAGTCACCACAATCCAGTGCCTGTGGGTGAGTTTAGCATGGTCAATGTATCTAACCAACACGTCTTTCAGGCTGTGGGAGGAAACCGGAGCACCCAGAAGAAGCCCACACAGATATGGGAAGAATGTGCAAACTCCACACAGACAGTCACCCAAGCCAGAATTGAACCTGAGTCCCTGGTACCGTGAGGCAGCACTGGTAACAACGTGCCATCGATAAACAACTTTCTTCCTTAAAAAAAGGAATCTCACTATTTACTTTCCAGGTCTTTCTTAACCATTTATAGAACATAGTTTTCCCTTTTGAGACACAAAGGAGGCCATTTGCATTTTTGATCAGTAAATATTGCTGATCCAGTCCAAGAGTCTGCTATTCCAATTGTTACACCATAGGCAAAAATAACTGCTATATTTAGGTGAAGGCTGGGGATTTGTGGAGACAGGACAGGGCTTAGGATGAGAGAGACAAAGGGCAGCATACTGCGATGTGGAATGTGCTATGGAGGGGGCAGATTACTAAAGAGCATATGAAAAAAAGAGTTCAGAGAAGGAATGACTGGGCACCTGTCAATGGTTAAAATAATAAAAAAGTTGGAAAAATTCAGTGGATCAGGCAGCACCTGCAAGGAAAACAGCGTTGACGAATGACCTTCCCTCAAAACTATCGCAATGCCTCTCAGGGAACCAAATCAGGAATTGTATACTTAATGGTACGATCGCAGGAAATGCAGCCACTACAATGATAGAGAGTTGAATACTGCATTTACAATCCAGGCCGCTCTGCTATGATATTAACCGCAGCCTTCTAACCCAATTAGCCAACTAGCGGGTGTGTGTGTGTGTGTGTGTGTGTTCTTTATTGCAATCTCTGATAAACATAAACCAGGTTTAGCAGATTAATTATCAAATACTTATGAAGATAACTATGGCACAATTTACAGCTGTCCCCAACAACTACAATATATCTGTGTGGTAATATAATCAGGGTCTAGTTTTAAGGCTGATTAAATTGGATATCCTAGATTTAAAAATTGGGCGTCTTAAAATAAAAACACAGCTAAACCTCGGGCAGACCAGACTTGACTGAAGTCAAATATGCAAAAACACAGAAACATATGTGGGTCTGGCCCATCAATCATCCATCAAAGATCATTGCACTCTATTGAGACCCAGCAGGAGATCATCGCACCTCAAGTTCTTGCAGTTATCTTACGTGGCAACAGGTTACATGTAAGAAAACCAGTGTTCTGTCAGGCAGACATCAAGAAACCCACTGGGCATTGGGACACCCTCTCAGGACCACATTGGCCAGAAGCCAGAGAAGTTTCCAGAAAGGCAGGCAGGCAGAGGGCATCTCAGACACACCAGCAGCGAAGTCCCAACAAGGGAGGCAATACTGACCATCCGTAAGACTGACTAGAGAAGGAAGAAGCTGCTATCGAGACTCATCTTCATGATGATGGATCAGAGAGACTCAAAGAATCGGGCCTGCAGTAGCATACTTGAATCTGGGGTATGCTCTTGTTTTAAGTGGGTAATTTAAGGGTTAATAATTGAACCTTTACTTGTGTTTGTCCTTTGTCCACCTTGCAAATAAGAACATTGGGATAAAATTTTTGAGTAAGTAAACAGGTCGAAAGTATCTGAGAATTAACAGGTACAACATCAATAGTCAAGCAAGTTCATTTTTGTTTGCAGATGGTAGCACAGTGGTTAGCACTGCTGCTTCACAGCTCCAGGGACCTGCGTTCGAATCCCGGCTTGGGTCACTGTCGGTGTGAAGTTTGCACATTCTCCTCATGTCTGTGTGGGTTTCCTCCGGGTGCTCTGATTTCCTCCCACAACCCAAAGATGTGAGGGTTAGGTTGATTGGCCATGCTAAAATTGCCCCTTAGTGTCCTGGGATGTGTAGGTTAGAGGGATTAGCGGGTAAATGTGTACAGGTATGGGGATAGGGCCTGGGTGAGATTGTGGTCAGTGCAGACTCGATGGGCCTGTTTCTGCACCGTAGGGTTCTATGGTTCTATAGCTGGTGACTGTGCAGAAGACGGCCCGAGTTAGTGTGGACCACTTCTTAAGTATTTGAACAAAACTGACCTCACCATCAATCTGAAGCAGATGGAAGTTTTATACTAGCCTACCTCTGAAAAGCCCTACATCAATGAAAAACACATGTCATTTGAACTAAATTGGATAGATGAACCTATCAAGGAAGAAATGTATACCAAAGCGATGGGGGGAACTATAGATCATTTAAAGCCAGCAATGCTTTTGCAAGGTTCTGTAAGGTTATGAAATGAAGGGAGCATTAAACTGATCTGAAAACTTAAGGTCTACAAAGCAACAGCTGTAACATCCTGACTACACGTGCGTAACAGCTGGGTCACTTAAAGAGTTGCCACATCAGAAAACTCAACCATCTTCATCTAGGTTATTTCAGATGGATCATGAAAATTCAAAAGTGGCACAAGATCACTGAGATGTTCAGAGGAGTAGATATGTCAGGCACAGAAGCAATGATGTTACAAGCACAGCTGAAGTGGGCTATCCCCCTATTCTGAAAGCCATCTCTTAGACTAGATATGGAGGTAGTTTAGAGTGAGCTGAAGGCCATGTGGTGGTCAGTTCAAAAGATAAGTACTGCCTAAATAAATGCAAAATCTTAACAGACACATGGAAGCACGATGTTCGTGACAGGAAATATTGCCAAATTACGATTCAAAGTAGTGTGGCAAAGCTTAAACAAAGTCAAATCCAGCTAGCCAAAGAAGACAGCCCACAGGAAACAGAGGAAAGATCAGGCCTTCAGTCAGTCAGTGACATCCAGGCATGTAGAAATATTTCTTGCAAAAATCAGACTTTAGTCACGAGAATGCACAATCTGGCAATGAAGCACTGGCTGCTACCATTTACACTGATGGACAAACCACCAACATCATGACAGATACTGAAGATGATAGAAGTCTAGGTTTTCATGGCCCAGTGCTGACCCTATTTCTAGTTAACAACATTTTTTGCAAGGACCGCCTCTGCTATTTTTTGAAATTCAAGTTTATCTAACTTTTGGACTATATGAAAAAAGACAGGGGAGGGATTGTGCTTCACCAGTCAGTTCGACACATGGTGTAGCAAAACCTAGTTTTTATTTATACAATTTGACACAGTGGCATCTAGGACTAGAGAAGGGAATTTCTTTTATTAAATTTCTGCTTTATTTATAGATGTCGCCCCTTCCTGCAGATATGCGAATGAGATACAAGTTGGCCCAGTTTCCAACAATAACTTGGTATATGAAGAAAGGTAATTATTAGAAACCCATTGTGACTCAGATCAATGAGGAATTCCTCAAACCATAACATCCCCCAGTTTGCAGTGGTTAGGGAGTATTGATATTTTAAATACAATTTAAAACCATCACACCCACCTTTGTTGATCTCCTACAGGAGAGGAAAATCTTGATGCTTTTTTCTCCTTCTTACCAGATGAAGATAACTTTGGACTTGTTTTGCGTTTAGGAGATTTGCTTGCCTTTCTTGGAGATGGGGAGTGTTTACTTCTCACCGGTTCTGGAGAAATCTAGGACATATAATTTAAAAATCTGGATTAAGACAATAAAATATGTGAAAGAAATGAAGTTGTAGTCTTTTAAGAGCTCTCCCTGAATAACGCATATAGCGTCCGTGATACATGTACTCTCTCAACCTACATCATTGTCCAAGCTGCAAAGTTAATTTGTTGTAACTGTATACTGCTAACAGGCATCAGGAGGAAATCAAACACATACTTCTATGTTTAAAACTTAAATAAACTTTGAGATTGGGAGCTTCAGTTACTGGCAATGAATTTTTTTAAAAGGCCGTATGCATAAGAAATGGCATTTATAAAGCAACTATTTAACAAACAATTCTCTGCCTTTCACAACTTTCCCATTCAAGGAGACAGATTAGGGAATTTCTATTATATCTGTGTGTATTCTATATTGTTACAAATATGTTTAACAGACTTGTAAGATGGGGGGGGGGGGAAGAAAACAGTGCTGTTTCCAAAAGATAAAAATTTCCAAGTCTTGATGTTAAGTTAACTGCACAATTGCATGTTCCCCCTCAATTAATCCTTAAATACTCGCTCAAAAACAGATGGTATGCCTTATTATTACATCATTATGAATGCAAACAATAAAAAATTCAACACTGCTGTAAAAATGTTTCTAATGCCTAACATCATGGGTGGCACAGTGGTGAGCACTGCTGCCTCATAGCGCCAGGGACCTGGGTTCAATTCCCGGCTTGAGTCACAATCTGTGCGGATTCTGCAAGTTCTCCCCATGTCTGCATGGGTTTTCTCTGTGTGCTCCACTTTCCTCTCATAGTCTGAAAGATGTGCTGGTTAGGTGCACTGGCTATGCTAAATTCTCCCTCAGTGTACCTGAACAGCCACCAGAATGTGGTAACTAAGAGATTTTCACAGTAACTTCATTGCAGTGGTAATGTAAACTATTTCTAACACAAATGAACAATTAAAAAAAAAGTGTTCAAATTCAGGCTGTGGAAATAAGTTATTTAGTTCTAAATACTGAAAAATATATCACACTCTCAATTGTTACAATGCTTTGGCACAGCACGATCTTACTACTGCAAGATTATAGTTAAGAGGTATCCTCGCTCACAAACCTCCTTCTTGATGACTATTTCCTCTCTTTTTTCCATGTTCTCCTGTTCAAGTTTCATCAGTTCCCGCTGTATTTTCTGCCGCTTCAGCTCAAGGGACAGTTCATGATCGTAATCATAGTTAATATCTCCATTATCAGAATCTGTAAACCCATAATATTATCATGAAAAATGAACACGCTTCATAAGTACTATGTAATTTATCTCACCACCCACCTCGCCCAAATGTGTCAGGAATACTGAAATTATGAAACTGTAAAAATATTTTCAAAAAACCCATGGGCTTTTGAAGATTCTCATTTATGACCTGACAATTGTGATCCATTTACTTGTAAAAAATAATAAGGTGCTTGCTAGGTAAATGCCTTGACTCAGCTTAACTATTCATAAGGGCAGCTTTGGTGCCTCACAGCACCAGGGACCCAGGTTCGATTCCCCGTTGTGTCACTGTCTGTGTGGAGTTTGCACATTCTCCCTGTGTCTGCATGGGTTTCCTCCCATAGTCCAAAGATGTGCAGGTTAGGTGGATTGGCCATGCTAGATTGTCCCTTAGTATCAGGAAGACAAGCTAAGGTAAATGCAAAGGGTTATGGGGATAGGGCCTGGGTGGGATCATGGTCAGTGCAGACTCAATGGGCCAAATCGCCTCCTTCTGCACTGTAGGATTCTATGATTCTATAATAAGGACTGCATTGTTTCAAAAGAATCAATAGTTACAGCTCAGGTACAACTCCCTCAGCCTCATATTCTTCTGGGTTGCTAATACAATTTGGCATCCCACTTGCTCTGCTGGTTACATGTCAAATCATTGCAGAACAGCATAGTGTACTAATATTCCATGGTCTCGAAGACTTATTTGTGCACATTTTATGCATATATCTGTAAATTTAAATTCATTTTCCTCGTTTTGTCTTATTTATACATTGGCATAATTCATTTAACTGCTCACCAATGTTTGATATCATTTATATATGTAACTTCTTCGCAATAATCTTTTTTTCCACTTCAGACCAAGATTGAATAATACAAAAGCCACACAAGTTGTTACATTTGAAATAAACATGCCTACATTAATCCTTTAGGCACTCTCCTTTCTACCACTGGTACCATGCAAACAATCTCTTATTCACCCCAAAGTTTATGTGAATTCTCAGCATTTTAAGTCAAAGTAGCAGTTATTTGAATGGAACTTTGACAACTACCTTTCAGCAGTTTAGGTACACCAGGAAAGGGCATTTCTGCAGTACAATTGGGAATATACTTATCAGAAAAATCAACAGGATTAATCAAAAACTTCTCCTTCTGAATGCAAATTGATATTTAGTGTTTTTAATCATATAGAAGAATTCAAGTTTTTCTTCGGCAGCCAATTCCATTATTTTATTAGAAACCTGATAGAAGTTTACAAAATGTTGAGAGGAATAGATAGGGTGGACTCTCAGAGGCTATTTCCCCAGGTTGAAATGGTTGCTACGAGAGGACACAGATTTAAGGTGCGGGGAGGGAGGTTCAGAAGTGATGTTAGGGGTAAGTTTTTCACTCAGAGGGTGGTGAGTGAATGGAATCGGCTGCCGTCAGTGGTGGTGGAGGCGAACTCGCTGGGGTCTTTTAAAAGACTTCTGGATGAGTATATGGGGTTTAATGAGATTGAGGGTTATAGATAGGTCTGTAGGTTGGTAGGTGTTGATGTGATCGGCACAACTCGTGGGCCGAAGGGCCTGTTTGTGCTGTAGTGTTCTATGTTCTATGTTCTAAACAGAAAATGCTGGACAATCTCAGCAGGTCTGACAGCATCTGTGGGAGAGAGAATAGAGCCAATGTTTCGAGTCTGGATGGCTCTTTGTCAGAGCTCTTTTGCCTTGACCATTATTTCATCAGATGGGTTTGTAATTATTTGGCTTGGTCAAGTGATATGATTAAACGGCTTTAAATTAAGGGGGGGTAGTTATAGGACTGATGTCAGGGGTAGGTTCTTTACCCAGAGGGTGGTGAGGGACTGGAATGTCCTGCCAGCTGCAGTTGTAAATGCGCCTAGTTTGGGGGCGTTTAAGAGATCTGTGGATAGGTTTATGGACGAAATGGGATTGGTTTAGATTAGTGGGTTAGTGTTGTTTTTTTTTTGAAAGCTGGTCGGCGCAACATCGTGGGCCGAAGGGCCTGTTCTGCGCTGTAATGTTCTATGTTCTAAACAGATTCCAGGCCAGCTCATACAGAATTCAGAGAGGCCCAAGTATGTAACTGACATCTTCATAAAAGTCACACCTCTCAACTTCCATTGCTTCTGAATAAACATCATTCTTTCCTTAGGATTAGGACCTTAAATATTTGCAGTAGTTCAGAAGAACACACCACAGAAGAGCAGGGACCTGGGTATGCTGAATCTATCTGGGATTTTGTTCCACTCACTCTTGAGGAGGTGACTTCTGCCAGAACGACAGCAACTCCCTACACCTCAGGTTGACATTTCCTTGGCTTAGTAGCAACCTGCTGTAGTACTGGAGGTCAGCATTGAGCAAGATAAAACATGCGGCCCTCCAAAAGGACACAACCTACCCTAAAGAGTATACACCAGGCAAAACAGACTGAAGCACTTAAGAAGATTCATTTTATTTTAAAATCTTGATCCCATGCCAAAGAAATATAGCGATCGAAGGCATCAAGTAGATGCAATCCCATCATGACCACCAGAATGACAGTTTAAGAATTTTCAGGACTGTGCTATTCAGCTCTTTGAGAACCTCATCTTATTACACTGAAATTGTTAATCTTACTAGAAATATCACTAGTTGTGGAATGCATATTTTTTGCACCTTTTTTGGTATTTTAAAGAAGCATTCAATTAGTTATGTGCTCTTGCTGCTCCTCTGTTTTGGCCTTGTTGGCATTCTTTAGGTTTCTCAGTTATTCTCACTTCTGTAGTATGAGAAAATCTTTCATATTGCAATGTTAAGCAACAACATTGCACTTACTTCTAGATTCCTCTCTGCCCTCTGATCGCTTTATAAAAATGTCGACCCTTAGCCCTATACCTTTTGCCCTACAGGATTTGTGTAGTCAGTCATCACACAGCCACTTCGGTGAGCAGGACAAATCTCACCCCCCCCCGCCCCCGTCCGCGCACACACACACACACACAACTCCATTTAGTGAGATATCAAAATTTTAAAAAAATGACAGGAATTATTTCCAAGCATTAAACATTTGTAACATTAAGCACTATTCAATCTTCTCCCTTGGTCTCACTCTGCAGACACGTGTAGTGTTCTGGCAGGGAACAGACTAGCAACAGACAGATGGAGAAAAGTTATTGAAATGCTTGAAAGCAACTTTGTTTGGTTGATTTTTCAACTCACTTTATTTGAACTCTTATTATATTTGCAAAATATATGGTTATAATTATATCCGTAACCTTGGTCTCCCATTGAAAGTGACTTTATAGATGCTATGTTCTCAGGCCAATCCTTTTTGATCAGAGAACTAGGTCTCACTTACCATCCCTGCCTGCTTCCCAATCAGCCGGCTCTTCCTCACTTTCTGGAGTGCGCTCCTTTGTAATTTTCAGGTTAGCGTCTTCTTTTTCTCTGTGTCTGCTCCTTGAAGTATCCCTCTAAATAAAATGAGAACATTTTTCATTTTGCCACAGAGATGCATATATTACAGGTTATTTCCTCTGGTTTACTTTATCAAGGAAAAAGCTACAAGATTGGAAATTCAGAGCCTGCAACCATTGGAGCTTCCAAGGTTGAGAGGTGATCTTATTGAAACATTAGATCCAGAGGAGACTTGACAGGATGCTGAAAGGATGTTTCCCTTTGTGGAAGAGATTAGAACTAAGGGACAGTTTAAAATAAAGGGGGTCTCATTTAAGACAGAGATGAGAAGGCATTTTTCCCTCTTGGAAAGTCATGAATCTCTGCAACTCTCTTCCCTGAAGTGCACTGGAGGCAGAGTATATGAATATTTTTAAGGAAAAAGGTTGGTAGATTAACAATGGGGTTGAAGATGATCAGAGGTTGGTGGATTGTGGAGTTGAGGCCACAGCGGACCAGTCATGATCTGATTGAATAGCACTGTAGGCTCAAGGGGCTGAATGGCCTATTCATGTTCCTAATTTGTAAGTTTATTAGCTCTTGCATCAAAATTTATACCAAGTAGTCATCATCAATTTACAAGCATACAATTCTGGCACATCCTTTGTAGGCAAGTCTTATTTCAATCACGACTTCTTAAAATCACTACTATTCAACTTTCCCAAACATTTTAACATATTGAGACAACCTTGAATTGCTTTAGTTGTTATAAGCTTCATAGATTACAAAGTCCAAAATTTCAATGCAATTAAATCTAGCTTGCATTGTAACAAAATCAGAGATTGGATTATTCTACTCGAAATTGGCTTTGAAAAGACCAGACATAATTTTGTTTCAGCAGCCTTCAGATTAACTATTAATAGACACTGACAAATATTTAGAAAATATTTATGATTTACAGCCCAAAATGTTCCACTACCACCACAAAATTCTCAACAATTTGGTTTGAATGGTTTTATATAGGAACAAAAATCAGCCCCTAACCCAACGTAAAAGGGTCAACCTTCACTGGAATATCTGTCAGTTAAATCCATAAATTCTGAAATGGGATTCTTTCTCACCCTTGTTGGGGATGAAGACTCATCCTGGGCTCTCTTCTGTGGCTCAGATTCCACATCTTGCCTTTTGTTCTTCATTCTCTCTCGTAAATCACCAGTTGGCCTTTCTGGAGATCTATATACCCACAAAATAAAGTAACACACTTTTCTCTGTTGGTACAAAGCAGAAATTTTCTTAAGGGATTCTTATTTCTAGTCTTTTGGTCTAAAGCACAGAGAGGGCATGCACGGCCACTGCACTGGAGACATGCAGATGATATATTTACAAGTAATTACTACCATAATAATTCCAATTTGCAAGTCACAATGTAGGTAATAATTGATAAAACTAAGCTCAACTTGAACTTAGCAACAGAACGCTTAGCGTGACCAAGGAAATTGTTTGAAGTCATTAAATTTTCCACTAGCTAACATTAAATATTGAATACTATTAACTATTTTTAGCTTGAAGAAGTTTCAAATTTTGTTTTAGCCTGAGTTTTAAAAAAAGGCAATTCTGTCCTTAAAAAGCTTAATAATAACTCATCAACCAAGAAGAAATCTCAAAATATTGCTGACCATTTCAAGCTTCAATGCATAAAAATTAGACTGCTGCGCTCATAATACATATTACAGCCCTATCAAATTTCAGAAGCTGCATATTCACATATTTTAAGCTCCAGTGCATGGAAGTTAAAACGCTGCACCCACCACATATATCAAAGCCACAACAATTTTTTAAAACCTGTGTATTCACATGGTTTAAGCTCCATTGCATGAAAATTAAATTGCTGCACCCACAATTTACATCATAGCCCTTTTTTTTAAAGCTGCATATTCACATATTTATACTGTACTTATCATATACATATTGGACTAACAACTAGGAAAATAGCAAAATTGAAAGCCTACAATTCATTTTGATCTGTGGCACTAGTGTGATTTTCAGTCCTCCTCAAGAATGGAAGCAAATTATATGCCTTTCACTTATGAGACAGACTCTGCATTCAAGGGATTTTAGTCATAAATTTCACTGTCCTCAGAGAAAATATAACCTTGTGAGATCATAATAACTATTCTGAAGTCACAACAATTTCACCGTGACATCATAAAGAATACCGCAAAGTATTTTCAAAATAATTAAGCTCATTCAGTCATTTCTCCCGATAAAGATGAGCATGGGAATGTCAGAGTTGGCGCTACAAAGCGTAGAATCAGGATTTATATGATGCCTTGTTACATCTCTCAGAAATATACAAGATGACTCCCACATAACAGATTATTTTGGAACATATTCACTGATGCCCTGAAGGCCAACCACGCAACCAAAGGGCAATGTTCAAGGAAGAGTATGGAGACAAACAACTATTTCATTAGTTCAGGCCCACAATTCCCCAAATAGCAGATTGGATCCTAGCAATGCATTCGATGAAATTGTTGAATTGGAGGAGCTAGCCACTTCTCCATTGAATGATGGACAAATTAGAGTTAAAAGGGAATTGTGTGGTATAAATACAGACCTCAAAACGAGTGCTACAGATAATCTATACAGCTTACTCAACTTCACAATTCAAAACTAGAGTCATATTCATCACATGAATAATGGTCTACTTAGGTTGTCTTATGTTCACTGAGTTCCCTTTTCACGTCATTTCCTTCACTTTATTGAACAAAATTTTCCTTTCTTTAGCACTTAGAAAAATAGCTTATTTCCAGCTAAGATGAGCAATCGTTTTAACATGGCTAGATGTAAAAAAAAAATTGCTAAGTGATTTGGTATATCACAACCCTTGGCCTTCACTCTTGACAATTCTCTTTGAAGAAGGCTTTCTCTTTACCACCCTTTTCCTGTGTTTTCCCTATAGATATGCAATGTTGGATGCCCATACAGCTCTGATAATTCTTCGAGTACTGCAATTGCTTTTCTCTCTCTGGTCATTTGCTCCATTCTATCCTTGCTGTCCAATTTTATCAAATATTGGGTCAAGTCAGTTATCTCTCACTTTCATCTTGAATTGGTTTAAGTTTTACTTATTCTCATCTAAATTTATTACTTCTTTCGAACTGACTTTCTGTTTCATCAAATCTGTTGCATGTATGTAATTTCATAGCTGGTACTAGTTTTCTTCTCACTGTTTTGTGGGCTTGAGGGCAAAGGGGATTCCATTCCTGTTACTAATACATTATACAAAGTAACGCTCTAAAATTACTGCATGATTGGAAAAAAAAGAAATGAATGTGGACACATCATCAGTTTCAAATTGGTAGACCCCAAATAATGTGAAAAAAGCTGCTTGTTTTAATACACCGTTAAACCTATCAGACTCCTACCATGTAAAATTTGCAACAAGCGTTTTAGTTTCATATTAAATTCAATTTCAAAACTGCAAGTTATAGCATCTTGAGTTTTATGTTTATTTTGTGCAGAAATAGTTGTGCTTCCTCAGTATTATGCACTTCGTCAAAGTACAACGAATGCAATAACAGACATAAGTAACACCTCAATAAGGTGCACAGAAAGTAATAAAATAGCCTTATTGATGCATGCTCACTTCCCTTAGATTCTATTTCTTCTACAATTTAACATGGAAATCTCCAGATATTCTTTAAAATCTTTAGCATTCACAAACTTTCTGACTTCTTACAATCCCATAAAAACTAAAAACTTTTAAACAAATATTAATTTCCCAATGACCAATGCAAAGAATTGCAGAGGATTTCACATTTTAAGACTTTTACTGCAACAAACAAACTAAAATCAACACTAACTGAATATTACCTAGTAGGCAAAAAATACACTAAACTGAAGAAAAACACACCCAACCCCATCCCTTTCCTGGTCCACATTTCTCAAGCTCTTGGTTTCCTACTCCCTCTTCCAGATTCCAGTCTCCTATTTAAGCCCGTCAATGTACAAAGATGGCAATACCTGAACGCAACTGTGATACTGCATGAGAGACGTTTTATGATTGGCAAGAGGTAGTTTTTTTTTCCAACTGCAGTTAACTTAATGTTTCATACAGTTTCAGTCCTTTACTTGTCAAGAGCAATTTGGCTTGAGGAGCACAAAGCCACTTCAAAGTCAGTCATGTTGCCACGCATGTGGTGAAATAGTCCAATTAGTGGCCATCGATTGTAAGAAATCTCAAGTTTAACACTGAGGTTAAAACTTAAATAGAAATGTCTAGTTGGGAAATTTCATAAGATGATTTTTTTTTCAAATTTATTTTATACTTTAAGTTTTTTTGTAACCTTTCTACTGCTGGCTGGTTGAGGATAATTTTCAAAAACATTTTAAAAACTATTTTAAGTATCAGATTGATTGATTCCCTCCTTTTTGTTGTCCATCATCCCATTTTCATGTTTTCCTTATAAAATTCAAAATGGAAGGTTTTTAATTGCTGACTATTGCTTGCTCATTGAAATGACATCTTCCTGATTTGTAGATATGAAATTTGAGCCAACTTTGGATGGCCATGTGGCAGATAAAATATCTTTTAAAAATAAATATTTAAATACAACAGATCTCCTGTAGCATTACTCTTAGTAATTTGTAGCATGTTATGTTATAATAGTATTAATGTATCATAAATATAAATTATAGTGGACGATCTGAAAGAAATCATGCTACAATGTTCTACAAAACAGTTTTTGATTTACAGATGATACTAAGCTAGGGAGAATAATGAATTGTGAGGATGATGCCGAGCAACTTCAGAGGGGCACTGACAAGGTGGCCAAATGGGCAGATACCTGACAGATGAATTTCAATGCAGTGAAATGTGAGGTAATGTGTTTAGAAGAAACATGGGATGACAATACAGACTCAATAGTACAACTTTGATGGCAGTACAGGAGCAGAGGGACTTTGAGGTTCAAGTACATAATTCTCTGAAGGTGACCAGGCAAGTTGAAACAGTTAAGAGGGTCTATAGGCTCCTTGGGTTTATAAATAGAGGCACAGAGTATCAAAGTAAGGAAATGATGCTAGACCTCTACAAATCATTCTTCAGATCACATTTGAAGTATTGTGTTCAGTTCTGGACATATTATTTAAGGAAGGATGTTAAAGCCCTAAAGAGAGCGCAAAGGAAATTTACTGGAATTATACCAGGAATTAGGAATTTTAGATACAAGGAAAGATTAGAGAAATTGGGCTTACTCTCCTTGGAGTAGAGAAGATTAAGAGGTGACCTTACTGAGGTGTTCAATGTTATGAACAATTTTGACAGGGTAAAGGATATTCTGTTTCCACTAGTTGGTATGTCAGTGATTAGGGGACACAGTTTCACAATGATCAGCAAGAAAGCTATGATTGAGATGAGGAGAAACTTCTTTACTCAGTTGTTGGGATTTGGGATGCTCTGCCTGGGAGAGTGGTGGAGGCACATTCCATAGAAGGTTTCAAAAGAGATCTAGATACATATTTGAAAGTGATAAATTTAGAGGGCTGCAGAATGGGACCAGCTGGGTAGCTCTTTCGGGAACTGGTGTAAACATGATGGGCCATAAAATTCTGCGCTGTAAAATTCTATAAATCTATAAAACAGTAACATAATTTAAATTTTAAAAAATCATTTATGTTTTACCTTCTGTATGTGGCACTATATCCTTTACCTCTGGGTGAGGATCCATGCGTAAACCTACAGGTGTTCCCATATGGACAGAGGCCAGTTTTCATCCAATTACGGCATTGCGTCTAGATAAAAATACAGGGAATTTGAAATTATACAGTTGATGAGAATAGTTTTTTAAAAATAGATTGGATCAATGTAATGAACATGGATTGTTCAGTTTTTAACTTTTATATAAAACCTGCCATTGAAAACTATGTTACAAGACCCATACTTTCGTTACAAATAATCAAAGATTTCACCTCTGATATTTTGGTTAACTGCTTACAAAATGGGTTAGTGTCTTTCAATACAATGCAACATTCACAAAAACCTGAAAATGTTCAATGGAGTATAAAATTCTCAGAAACATTCAAAAGAAAGCCAATAGTTCAAATTATACAGCAACATTACTGCAGCAAGCTACTGTATATGGCATAATAAATACATTTCTGACACTGGTGCTAAATGATAATGCAAGCCGTGACAAGATTTAGAAAATTATGAACTAAGTTTCTATATAGGCAGACCATTGTACAGAATTCATAGAAAGTTACCAGAGTATAGCAGACCTCAACTTCATTCATCTCCCTAATCCCATTTTCTATTTCCTAAAATGGTTCCCAGCTTTAACAGAAATTCAAGTCCAAGCAATGAAAAAACCTCCCAAGTTTCATTGACTATGCAATAAAAATAAAGTTGCTACCACATGAATTAGTAACTCCAAGAATAAGTGGATAAACTTTTACAAGATGTTTGCAGCAATTTGGAACACAACTAATTATGAACATTCAGAATATCAGGGGCTTTCTGTCCTGTCCTGCTTGTAGATACTCCTACCAGCAGATCTGCTGTCATGGCTATGTCAATATTGTATGTTTTGCAATATCCTCACTCCCATTGCAGCTTGTCTGACGTCGTTGATTCCTAGTTCTGGGCACTGTGATGTGAAACTATTATAAATGGGCTGAAAATTTATAACTCTTTAAACCTTTTTTTCTACTAATGCTATTATGTTACAAACTAGATACAGGGATGATGAAAACCAGATAGATACGTGCCTTCCTCTAGCTCAAGCTATTTCTGATAATTATTTGTTAGTTTTAATACATGAAGCTATTAAAAATGCTGCTGATGTGGGCAAATCATTAACATTGGTGTCTCTTTAAGTGCCATTCTGGACAAACTAGCAAAGTAGTCAGTTCATGGAGACTCAAACTGCTCAGGATCTGCTGACTTATTACAATATACCGTTCAGTAGCTTCTTCTACTTGTTTATTATACATCTGTTGACACAAAGGAGTTGCTAGCCTTGTTTGCCCATTAAACACCCTGGTTCTGAAAGTTTTAAAGTTATATGGGCATGTTTTCAGTTCATCGAATTAAGATTTAAAAGCTTAGTTTTACAACTACATAGTCATCACCCTCACATCTCTTTAAGTAATCCGCACTTTTCTTGTTTTGAACATAAAATGAATTTGATTCGGAGTGCTGCACCATCTAGGGAAATTCATTTTCATAACCTCTGTCACATTTGGAAACTAAGAAGTAAGGCCCGTTTCCAAACTCAGCTCTTCTTTTTCATCTGTGCAGGTAAGAATTACAACACTTCAAGTAAGCCACAGAGATCAAGTCATTTTGCTAATATAGTTACACAGGTACATTATTTCAATCCTGACTATTCAATGTAGCTATGAACCAAGTACATTATGGGTCTCAAAACTGATCAGGAAAACTTTCGTACCTACAATAAAAGAATACATTATAATCGATTAGAGCTTCTGAAAGGAAATCTTCCAAATAACACACTGTAATTTAGAAACCTCTGTGTAATGCATAAATTGCTTAAATTTAAAAATGTAATTAAAAAGCAAAATGCTGCAGAAATCTGAAACAGAACCAGAAAATCTTGGGAACACTCAACAGGCCAGTCAGCATTTGTAGAGGGAACAGTTTCCTCAGAGAAGTCTACCCATAAAGGAAAACTTGGCAGTTTTCTGCATAGATATTGCTTGACCTACCAAGCATTCCCAGCATTTTATATCATGGACGTAACATTGTAGCCTGAATTTTGAATTTGTCTAGAATTTTTCTGAAGTTACTGTTTAGAATATAGGATTTATATAGGGAGTCCTGAAGTAAGGAGAGTGCTTATTTCGGTTTGGTGGTGAATAAATATTCATGAATAATTAGTCCCCACATTTAATGAAATTTCACGTAAGTGATTATCAGCAGTATTCTTTTAAATAAGAAAACTTGGAACATTAAAAAAGTATTCCAGACAACAATGTTTATCCTAATTAGTGCAGAGCAAGCTGAGAGGTCAACTGCCATCCAACGATAAAATCCAAAATGCTTATCAATAATTAAAGAAACCTAAACAATAGCTGATGACAGGGAAAACTAGCAGGAATAAACAAATGCTCAGGCTACATTATGACAAGATTACCTTGTCTTGTTCATGTGGAATATTCTATTTAGTAGCATGGCTAAAAATATCACAAGTGTGAAGACTGGCAGCTGATTAGTCTCATTCTACCAATTACAATGACCGGTGAGCGATGAGCAATGTTTCATGAGTTATGTGATTAATGTGCCTGAAGGGCCAAGACCTGAAGGGTCAAGATTTTTTACTAAGCTTTCTTGTGACTCAAGTAATTCTGACAATTATACTATAAATGTGCACCAATGTATTAAAAATGTTACCAGAGCATTCTAACTTCATATTATAAAGTTATAGCTAAAGTCTAAATAGTTTCCATTTAATATGTCTATCAAGTACAGGATTATAAAATGATCCTTGAAAGGAAACTAGCGGTGATACAGGTAATTTCTAACTTAGTCTTATGGTAATATGGTCTTAATCTTACAATACTACAAAGAAATGAACCTCATGAGTTATAAACCATGATACTGATATTCTGCCTCAAGCATTTTTCAAACATACAAAGAAGCAGTATTTTACAAAGTGATATAATGCGTAGAGTACCCATGAAATATGAGTATGAGTTGTGCTGAATGTTCACAACAGCTATATTTAAAAACTTCCAGACACTTCAGGCTGCTTCAGCATTGTTGAAACCATTCTTTTCAGTCCATAGGAAATGATTGACTGTTATAAGCATCCCAACTCTCCTAAATTAACATTCCCATCTATCATGTTTACAGGAGACATTTTTCTCAGAACAAGAGAAAATGAAATGGAAGAAACACTACATTTTATGTTGATCATCTAACAAGTGAGTGCATCACTGCGGTACAACCTTTTTTTAAATCATGATTTTATAAAGAGAAATCTGACAAACAGATGACACAAAATGAGAAGTATGGAGCACACCATTGCACAGTGATGAATCAGTAATATCAGTCAAATGTTTGATGCCACAGTGTGAATTCTGTGCTTTATTTCTGGACACCACAGCCACACATGTGAACAAAGTGCAACGTGAAAACGCAAACAGTAGTGTTCAAAACCATTTAGTACAAAATGTTCATGAATACATCTTTCTATTATACATTAAAAGTCATACTCCAGGGAACCAGAAACACATTAAAATATTAAATTAAGCTTAATGAGTTTGGTCATCAAGGTGACACAGTTAATACCTGAAATTGGAACAGTTTCCTAATTTTGGTACTTGGTGTTATCAAGTGCTTCTCGATCAGGAACATCCCTGGATGAGTCTCTATCTGTGCTAAAAATGTGTCCTGAGCCTCTTCCTCAGAAAATTCCTTACTACATTAGTGGCAGGAGTAATCTCTTTAATAACTGTTATTATGGAAGGAATATTTTCTTCAACTATTCTTTGTTTTCTCTTTGAATGAGGTTGAAATCCAGAGGCAAACTGGATTGCAATTATCCGTGAATAGCTCACAGAGCCAGTAGAGATGGGAGTTGGGGTAGGATTCAGTAATTCTCAAAGGTGATAGGATTGAGTTCCCATACAATATACTACCCAATTCTCAGATTATTACTCATATCACTTCTGCTAAGCACATTTATATTTTCAAAACACAGCCCAAAATATTGAAGGTGGTGCAAAAACATTGCTCAGGGTACTGCCATTAATACTTTTTCAGATCAATGACTCTCTGATGGATGGCTGTAGGTTTTTAGTTCATTGACGTTCATGAGTTGAAAAAACCTGTAAACTGTTGTACTATACGCAAATAATCAAGACAATTCAGACCAAACTAACTTAGCTAGAAGTAGGCGATTGGTTATCAGGAAATAAATTAAATAGTAAGGGCTGATATATGTCAAGTGTAAAATAATAAGTATTCAAAATTACTATACTGATTAAAACTAGATGGTTAAATTATGATCAACCTTAGCATCTGAGAAACATTTCGAAGAAGAATCCAAATGTTTGAGCAGTTCCTACTGCGTTAACATTTTGGCTTGGGGTAAATTACTCTGCCATCCAATTGTTAACTCAAAGGTTTAGGAGGTGTTTATGACACACCAGAAATCACCCAACCTCATCCAGAAGCTTTAACTTGCATTTGATTTGAACAAATCTCTGGCCAGACACTCCCTACCCTACCCCTTAGTACCCCACCTCAATCTATCCCGTTTCTCTGATCAATGATCATTTGCATCTATAGCTGGGGAGTCGTCTTGACCATCTGGTCTGAGTTGCTTCAGGGCAATAAAGGAAAAACACAAAATAATTTTTTAAAAATGTAATGGGAGCCATTGTTTTGAGAAATGATGGTGTTAAATATATATGTGTGTGTGTGTCACAGTAATAATGAGCTTGATTTTAAATTTGTTTGTCGCAGTGGTATTATAAAGTGTGTTAAAACCCCTCAACTTGAGAACAGTATACAATGCAAGTGGAGAATTAAATTTCAAAAGTGACCAGGGAATTATCAATTATTTTTCAGAATATGCATCTAAAAATATAAATTGAATTTAACTATAATATTAGATTAAAAACACTGCAATGATTAAATGCAATTGTACCATTCATTATATGACAGTATTGGTTTCTGTTTGACCAGAGCATCCTTTTAAGAAAATATTTAGCAAAAAACTGGAGAATAGAAGCTGTCCCCATTTTTAAATACTGACCTCAGCACTTGACCCCGTGCTAGGCCCAAGCCTTTCAAACACACTGGGCCTACGAGACGTGCTCTCAGAAATGGTCTTTGAATTTTCAACTGTAACCTTCCTCCTCACTTTTGACATTCTGATTCATTGGAAGCTAAAAATAAAAAGACAACCATATGAAAGCGTACAGGACAACATCTAGCTTCTTCATTTGCACTATTAGTTTTAATCGTGATAAATGGAAAACTAAAATGCCAAATGTAGTTGGAGTTAAGTAGATTATGAATATGAATTTGCAAATTGAAACACCGGATTTATAACAATATGCTTTCTGGGTTAAGGAAGATGCACAATCTTGGGGTTTGCTTTATTACACTTGACAAGATTATTGTGCAACAAATCACTGGGTATGTTTATTTGGTGGTTTGTCCCTTCTAGGATTCACAACCATGCTTTTCAAAAAGTCACAAAAACACAAGAGGAATATGTCAGGGTTCAGCCCAGCTTTGCTCACCCAGTCAGTGAAGTCTACAGTCCCCCATCCCTGTAATCACCCACCCAGAAGTTCATTCTGAATAATAATTACTCTGTGGAGAACGTCCTGATATCAGTCCTAAATTGCCTTACCTTACAAGACTTTTCTCTGGTCACTGTGGGGGAGATTTCCTCTGTTATATTTATAAGAAAATTTAAAAACGCAAGTATCTCTACTTCCTCAGAAGACGAAGGAAATTTGGCATGTCAGCTACGGCTCTCACCAACTTTTACAGATGCACCATAGAAAGCATTCCTTCTGGTTGTACCACAGCTTGATATGACTTCTGCTCTGCCCAAGACCGCAAGGAACTACAAAAGGTTATGAATGCAACCCAATCCATCACGCAAACCAGCCTCCCATCCATGGACTGTGTCTACACTCCCTGTTGCCTTGGCAAAGCAGCCAGCATAATTAAGGATGCCACGCACCCTAGACATTCTTTCTTCCATCTTCTTCCATCAGGAAAAAGATACAAAAGTCTGAGGTCATGTATCAACCAACTCAAGAACAGCTTCTTCCCTGCTGCCATTACACTTTTGCATTAAGTTGATCTTTCTCTACACCTTAGCTATGACTGTAACACTACATTCTGCACTCTCCTTTTCTTCACCATGAATGGCATGCTTTGTCTGTATAGCGTGCGAAGAAACAGTACTTTTCACTACATACTAAAATGTGTTAATAATAAATCAAGCTCAAATCAATTTGGGATAATTTTGCAAGGCTCTACAATAACAATGAAGCTGGACTAATGGGGAGTGCAGGCCAAAGGTGAATCTATTGTGTCACCTTTATGTCCAGCAAGGCTCTGAACTGTGTTATGATCCGAGACCACACTCCCGAGTTTTTGGTAGGATCCGTTAAGAACCAATAACATTTGGTTTAAGGGAGACAAAGCTTGAGATTCAACACAATGAATAAAGTCATAAAGTTCCATGTGTTTTGAACAAACAAAAAAAGCTACTATACAAGATCAAAAAGATAAAAACAATTACAATATTGATTCAAATATTCAGGGTGAATATGATGTACATTTGAATTAACAGACAAACTATGGGGTGAACACCTCACAGTGTACAATAATAGATGGGGCCAAGACAGATCCTGTGGATTTCTCAGCCCCCCACCCTCCACCAGATATCAGTAATACTGAGTCAACCAACCTCTTTGAAACTCCTGCCTCTGAATTCCCTCAAAGCCACTCCAAATCAGGCTGCTTCATAAACTGCACACCTCCTAGGGTTTCAATCTTGTCTTAAAGATTTGGTTCCCATGGCCATCTAAGAGCATGATGTGGGAATGCCGGCGTTGGACTGGCGTAAACACAGTAAAAAGTCTGACAACACCAGGTTTTGGTCCAACCGATTTATTTGATAATACTCACAAGCTTTCGAGGGGCATCCCAGTCTCTAGGTACAGGTGCAATTTCAGCTTTAAAATAGCTGGTTAGCTTCCCTGAGCTGGCACTGCCTCTGGTTTCACCAAGCTCTAATTTCCCATGCTACACCAAGCGTAAATTGGCCCCCAGGGTTTCTCCTGAAACAGAACCAGCACAGAATGATTTTTTGACACCTTCTCAACTCCTTAGGACTTTTGCTGTGCCCTAACTGCTGGGAGCTATCAAACAGATCCTCAGTCTTCTGAACTTCAACTACACAAACTAGCTAACAGCAACACTTTGGCTGTCTGGAGCCTACTAACAGCAGTAGCTTTGCTTATGGTCTTTTCCTTGCTGCAGAATACTCACTCCCAGAAACACACAAATCCATTGAAACCCTTGAATGTACTTAAGTTTCACCCATCCCTATTACAACATAGGTTTCCAAGGTTTATTGAACACTCCAACTCCCAAAATAAAACAACTCTCTGGGCTGCATTTCTTTACAAAGAGTATAAATGCCTCATCTCCACTTCTCCAGCTGAGGAAGCCCACCTTCTGTTTTATGATTTTACCTTTTTAGCTGTCAACTTTTTCCCTATTGCCTGTCTCGACTGTGTAGATGCTACCTGTCAATATAGCTGGGCAATGTAGAATTAATACAAAGGGGAAGGGAACCAGATCATGGTCTTATAGATGAAAATATAGTTCTGTGTATATAGGCAAGTCAAAAAAAAACAGGAGTAGGCCATTCAGTCCTTGAACTTAAACTTCTATTAATCCATGGATGATTCGTACCTCAACTCCATTTGGGAGGGGAGGGCAATATTGATCGAATCCAGAAGTGAAAAGCCAGCCTACAGCAAACCAGCAGCTGATTTTCCTGTTTTTATTTTCCACTGAATTGGAAAATATCATCAAATTTTTTATATTTCAAATCAACTAAAAGCAAGAGAAACCAGGGAGTGGTCTACAAAGAGTTTGAATTCTCTCTCAGAACTTCAGTGGAAAGATGAGCAGGCGAGGTAAAGAATCAGCTGCCATCTCACTCCAAGTCTATTTCATGTCATTGGTGTTACATCCCCACTACCTCTGCCTTTTCTCGATACCCTTACCTACAAGTTCCACCAACATTAGTCTTGAAAATCTCAACTGACCCAACATCCATAGACTTCTGGGGAATGTTCCAGATTCTCCCTACACCCTTTATATGAAAGAATGCTTTCACAGTTAACTGGCTGAGCTGTAATTTTAAGATCCTGATCCCTTGGATTGGATTTTCCCAATGGAGGATATAGCATGTCTGTGTCTCCCCTATCAAAGCTTAATTAGATCACCCCCAACCTTCGAAATGTACTACAATACAAACCATGTTTAGGCTGCCTGGTCTCTCAAGTTAACCCTTTAATCTCCAGTAATATTCTGGTGAATGTGCTATAACCCCACTAAGGGCAATACATCTTTCCTGAAGTATGGTGCCCAACTCTGGAAGCAGTTCTCCAGTTGTGGCCAGACCATGACTCTGTAGAACCAAAACATCACTTCTTCACTTTTGCATTTCTAGTCCCCTTGTGATAGAAGGCAGCACCCTATTATCCTGTTTATTTTTTGTACCTGTGACCTAGTGATTTGCATACACAGACACCCAAATTCCATCACTCCACTCAGTCCTCTTCTAAGACTCAAATTTGTACCTCAGATCTTAAGTCTATGGCCTCACACTGAAGTCCCATCTGCCACTCATTTTGTCTGTGCCACTTTGTAAATTTCTTCTTCTATCAACACAATCCATTATATTTCCCAGCTTCAAATTTGAATATCTAACTCTCCCTTTATGTAATTTATATATACGGTAAAGAGCTTACTAGAATTCTCTAGGGAATACCATTTGTCACATCTGCCAGTCAGAGAATAAAGTCACTGACTTCTACCTCCCAAAAATCATCAAGCCACAAGTCACAAGGTTTCCCTCAATTTTGTACATCTTCCCCTCTGTCAATAATCTCATGTGGAATGTTATCAAATTATTTCTGGAAGTTCACAGGCTTAGCACCCATAGATGCCGTTCTATCTACCGTGTTACTGACCTTCTCAAAAGATTCAACTTTGAGAGTCAGGCATGATTGACCCTTCACAAATCCACGCTGCTCTTCATGTTCAGCTCATATTTCCCAAAGTATATAAATGCTGTTCCTGATCATAGTTTGTAATAAATTTCTCCACAGCAGTAAAATACTTTGTCCCATCACGTCACCTGATCAGATCATGTGTCTCTCTTGCGGTCACATTATATGTAAAAAGAATGTTTCGTGACACCAGTGACATATACATACACCAAACAGCAGCACAGAGATCATTACAGCCATGGTACAATTTACACAAATAAAGATTTACAGTAGGATAATGTAGTGAGATGAACAAGGATAAAAAAATGCTTTGCAAGTACTGGTGAGGCTGAACAATCAACATTTTGTGGGAAAAGTACATTAAATAAGATTTTAAACTTTATTTATTAGTCACAAGTAAGCCTTACATTCATACTGCAATGAAGTTACTGTGAAATTCTCCTAGTCGCCACATTCCGGCGCCTGTCCAGGTCACTGCACCTAACCAGCAAGTCTTTCAGACTGTGGGAGGAAACCCACACAGACACGGGGAAAATGTGCAAACTCCGCACAGACAGTGACCCAAGCCGGGAATCGAACTCCGTCCCTGACACTGTGAGGCAGCAGTATTGACCACTGTGTCACCGATTTGTGAAGTTTTTAAAAAATTTTCATTCACAGAATATGGGTTTCACCAGCAAGGCCTGCATTTATCATGCATTCCCAATGGCACTTCAAAAGATGGTGGTGAGCTGCTCTCTTAAACTGCTGCAGTCTGTGTGGTGCAGGTGCAGGTACAATCACAGTGCTCTTAGGGAGGAAGTTTCAGGAATTTAACCCAGCAATGAAGGAACAGTGGTATAACTCCAAGTCAGGACGAGCTGTGACTGGAGAGAACTTGAAGGCAGTGGTGTTCCCATCATCTGACTGTTCTCGTCCCTGCAGGCAGTAGAGCTCATGGGTTTGGAAGGTGCTGCAACGTATCTGGTAAATAATACACACTGCTCATCACTGTGCTGTATTTGTGGAGGGAGTGAATGATTAAGTTGGTGCATGGGGTGCCAATCAAGTGGTTGCTTTTTCCTGAATACTATTAGACTTTTTGAGTGTTGTTGGAGCTGACACTCATCCAAGCAGATGAAAAGCAATGCATCAAACTCCTAACTCATACCTTGTCAATGGTCAAAATGTTTTTGGGAAACCAGAAGGTGAGTCACTTGCGCAAAATACTCAGGCCTCTGACTTATTCTTGTAGCCACAATATTTATGTACATGGTCAAGTTTCTGTTAATGGTGAGGAACCCCTGCACTGATGTCCAGAGACTGAGATGATTGGCCTCTGTTAGAGGGGTTTAGGATAACCTGGGACTAAAAGGACTAATATGTCAGAACAGATTAAGTTAGAGTGAATATAGTATAGAAAACTTACAAAGTACTTGAAGTTACAAAAATACTCTTTGCATAGAAATACATAAAAACACTGTTAGATAATTTAAACATATGTTTTTGAAAAAACATATTATACTCTGCATTAAACATACAACTTGGCCAATTACACACTGCTCAAAGCATGATGGGATATAGCTGAGCGAGAAGCGCCACATTCCTTGAAAACAATATAGCTACTGAGAACTCTTATCAATGTGGGCTTTAGAAAGTACAAGTTTCCCAGACAGTACAACGTACAGGGTTTTTTTTTCTGATAAGGGGTTGTAAGGAGACAGTAGGATAGGAACTCTTGAACTCTACGATTTATGTAATTGAGACTGCTGGGAGACGGTGGGCAAGAACTTTCAGATTCTATGGACCAATGAATTCTCATGCTGCCTGAGAGGAGAATGTCATTGGCCAAGCTAAATGATTCATACTAAAATGATTGGCTCACTCCAGCGAGAATGAGCAAAGTAGGCGGGCAATTGATTTTTGAAAATGTATAATTATGATACTGACAACAATGCAATTTAGAATAATCTGGGCTGACCCAAATCATTCGCCTACATGTGTGGACCAGGCTTGGGCAAATAAAGTATGTCTTCAACCAGAATTACTGTGTCCATGAATTCTTTGCATTTGCTGAGCAAAAATAAAGAGAAATCTCTCACACGAAAGCCAGCATGATACATCGGTCTTTGAAAAACTGTTACAGCATCCAACAGAAATAATTATAACTTCCGTGCTGCTAGACATAACTCCCAGTACTGAAGAGTTTTTACCTTGGTCTGCTCCTTGATGCTACACTTGGTCAAATGTCTTGATGCCAAGGGAAATCACTCTCATCTCAGCTCTGGAATTCAACTCTTTTATTCATGTTTGGACCAAGGCTATAATGAGGTCTGGTTAACCTGATGGAACCCAAACCACTGACAATTACTTCTTCCATCACTTTGCTGATGATTAGTAGATCGATGGTGGTAATTGGCCAAATTGGATTTGTTCTGCTTTTTGTGGACAGGTCATGCAATTTTCCACATTGTCAGGAAGATTTGGTTTACTAACTGGACTGAAATGGTTTGGCTACAGGCATGTTAATTCTGAAGCACTACAGTCAAATATTGTTAGATATTATCATAGCCTTTGCAGTCAGCCATTTCTTAATGTTTTGTGGAGTGAACTGAATTGGCTTAAGTCTGTCGTTGGTGATGGTGGGGATCTTAAGAGGAGGCCAAGATGGATCATTAGCATTTCTAACTTAAGATAAATGCTTTGTCTTCTGCACTCAACATTTGCTCTGCCATTAATGAGGATGGAGATGTTTATGGAACTTCTCCTGCCCTTTAGTACTTTAATCATCCACCCTAATTTATGATTGGATGCGGCAGGTCTATACAGCTTTCATCTGACTAATTGGTTGTGGGATTGCTTAGCCCTGTCCACAACATGCTGCTTTCAGTGTTTAGCATACATGTAATTTTTTGTATAGATTCACCAAGTTGGCATATCAGTCTTAGAAATCATAGGAATCCTACAGTGTAAAAAGAGGTCATCTGGCCCATTGAGTCTGCACTGACCACAATCCCATCCAGGCCCTACCCCCATATCCCTACAAATTTACCTGCTAATCCCTCTAACCTACGCATCTCAGAACACCAAGGGGTAATTTTAGCATGGCCAATCAACCTAACCAGCACATCTTTGGACTGTGGGAGGAAACCGGAGCACCCGGAAGAAACCTACGTAGACACAAAGAGAATGTGCACACTCCACTCAGTGACCCAAGTTGGGTATCGAACCCAGGTCCCCGGAGCTGTGAAGCAGCAGTACTAACCACTGTGTTACCATGCCGCCCAGTGTTACACCTGGTATGGTTTCTGCTATCTTCTTCTACATTCCTCATTAAAACAACTTGGTAGAATAAGGAATTGGTTCTGGTGTCTTTTGGGCCAGTGGTGGCATAATGGCTATGTCACAGGACTAGTAATCCAGAGAGCTAGGCTGATGCACTGGGGACATGGGTGCAAATCTCACAATGTGGAGATGCCAGCGTTGGACTGGGGTAAGCACAGTTCAAATCTCACCACAGCAGCCTGTGGAATTTAAATTCAATTAAATCTGGAATTGAGAGCTAGTCTCAGTAATAGTGACCATGAAACTATCACTGATTGTTGCAACAATCCATCTGTTCACTAATGTCCTGAAGGGAAGGATGTCATCATCCATAATTAAAATATAAATGAAGGGGAAAACCTGACAGGAGAAAAGCACCAGGAGGAAAGAGAACTGACCGCATTTAACAGAATAATGGGTGGGCATCCAGTACAGACCTGACGAAATACTGGAAATTTCTTACATTAACTAACATTTTATTCCTCCTATTTATACCATTCTGTAGAGATATGAGAAAGTGCACAAGATGGTGTGGGAATAATCTGCATTCCTTCCGACAATAGGGGGGAACTGGGATAGATGCAATCCATGCATACACTCTCACTGAACAGGTTTTTGCATCATAGCCCACAAATTAAATAACTGTTACATTCACAACTGGAAGACGTCACAGGTATTGGCATACATGCAGTCATGCAGTTGTAACTGTATTCATCACATTTAAACTTTCACCCAGCAACTGGAAAATACCATCCTTTCTTTTCACCATGCCATCGTTTCCATGATTATCTTGAACGAATACGCACTTATTCATTCAATCTCTACATTAGCACACTGCATATTAAGCTATTATTCAAACTTGGGGATTAGAGATGGATGAATGTAGTATTTAAGAATTTGGAACCTCACATGAAGTCTTAGTGTAGCATTTTATTTCCACTGAACAGCATCATTCTATTACTTACACAAACACAAAACACTCTAAATTCAGATCATACCTGACTAAATTGAATTTGAGCAGCTAATGATCCCTCTAACCTTCATTAATGTTGATGTTCTACACAGTCATCATCGCTGATTTAAGGTTTAAGAACATTTACTATTTCTCATTCTAAGTTTGTTATTTGAATCCACGTATGTGCCTCAGTCAAAGCCTTTAGTGATTATTTTGATGGTTTCAGCTGGCAACTCCATTCAGGTTAACTTGTCCATATTTCAGTAAATTCCATCAAGGAGATCCCAGAAGTGGTGTCTATATTTCAGCCCTGTCTATATTTCAGCCCTCTTACTGGACACAGGTACAAATGTGGTTTGTTCTGAATTGTCAATAGGACAGATTGTGATAGCCTAAATGGGAGTACAGATTTACATCAATCAATTTTTTACATACCAGCAAAATCTTAGAATGCACCTCATTTACCAAACTAAATAGCAAGTTCCCTAACACAGACAGTAAACCAAGTGTATAACATCAAGGCTGTTCAAACTATATAATCAAAACTTTAAGCTAGTCATGCTCCTTATTAATACAATATGAAACAGACCCACAGAATTCCTACAGTGCAGAAGGAGTTCAATTAATCCAAGTGTGCACCAACTCTCAGAAGAAGTATCTTACCCAAGTCCGGCCCTCACCCTATCCCCGTAATCCCACATATTTACCATGGCTAATCCATCTAACCTACACATCTTTGGACACTAAGGGGCAATTTAGCATGGCCAATCCAGATAACCTGCACATATTTGGACTGTGGGGGGAAAACCGAGCACCTGGAGGAAAGCCATGCAGACACAGGGAGAACATGCAAACTCCACACAGTCACCTAAGGTCAAAATCAAACATGGGTCCCTGGTACTGTGAGGCAGCAGTACTAACCACTGTGCCACTCTAGGAACATGTACAGGGCCCTGCAGGTCTCTCAATCCATTCCAGGTTCTGTTTTGAATATTGTCAGAGCATAGACATGGTATTCAGTTCAGGCTTCATTTCAGAGAGTCTAAAAGACTGCAGTAAGATTGGCTATTTCTGTCAGCAAACATCAAAGCCTCATTAACAACCAGAAAAATTATAAAAGCAAGAAACAGAATTCATCTGTAACAATCCTCATTTATCTCCTGAGTAATGAGATATATGAATTTCAGTGCTGGTGTAGTGCTAGGCATGTAGGCCGTACGTCCCAATGGCTGACGGATCGCAACAAACAGCATGTCCCTTCAGCTGTTTGAAATAGGAAGAGTACTGACTGCATCCAACCAATGCATGCAAAACTCAAAACATAATGTTTTAATGTTAAATATGATTCTATGATTGAGCAGCACTTCACAACGTAGTTCATTTACACTTGCTAAAAGCTACATATACCTGTTTGCAGGGACCTGTCCTTTGCAGTGGCTTCCCGGCACTAGTCCCTGAATACAGATGACAACTCTCTTGGCAATTAATGACTAGGATATTATCAGGCCTGAAGTCAAAGCCAGGTCCACTGGATAAACATCTCTGCTGAAGACATTATGAAAATGGTCATATGACTTAAATGATCATTTTGAAATCATTTCATGACTTTGAGGAATGAGAAAACATCAGATTGCAGTTTTAACATCAACTGGACAGAAATCCAACATTCTGGATGAGTAAGCAGTTGGATTACCACCTCTCAACTCCATGAAGCCTGCTTGATTTTAAAAGTCTCTGATCAACACCTGCCTCGCAACATAAGAACATAAGAAATAGGAGCAGGAGTAGGCCAACTAGCCCCTCGAGCCTGCCCCGCCATTCAACAAGATCATAGCTGATCTGTCGCGGCTCAGCTCCACATTCCCGCCCTCTCCCCATAACCCTTAATCCCCTCTCTTATCAAAAACCCATCAACCCGCGTCTTAAAAATATTTAGCGAGGCAGCCTCCACCACTTCAACGGGCAGAGAATTCCACAGATTCACCACCCTTTGAGTGAAGAAGTTCCTCCTCAACTCCGTTCTAAACCGCCCCCCCTTTATCTTGAGGCTGTGCCCCCTAGTCCTATTATCCTTTCTGAGCGGGAAGAGTCTCTCCACCTCTATCCTATCCAAGCACAGAGAGCCCATTGTGCTGCAGCATCATTCATTTCTAGAATTTTCCTCTTGCTATCTCCGAACTCGACACAAAGGAAACACCTTCTGGACTTTGACTTCTCAGACACTGGAAATCACATGATTCATCTCAATCATATTCAATTCTGTCATTTATACATTGCAAAATTTATTTTTTTCTATCTCGTCCCCACGTACTGTACCAACGTGTGCGTGCGCATGTGTAACAGAGTGGGAAGTTGCAGACACTCCTTTCCCCAGGGGTTTTAAATGTGAAACAAAACGAACCTTCTGAGTTAATCATAACACGGGTTTGGTGCGGATGATTAGGTCACACAAGCTGAGGGATCGGGAATATACTTTAAAATAAATCCCTTCTGCGTGTGGATGGGTGGTAGAGGAAATTAGGTACAGTTTGCCTGCCTCTCTCTTGTCTGCAGCATTAAAAAGTAATGAGTTAATTCACAACAGCACAAAAATGTAATGGGCAGCCTGTACTTAATTTAGTTTCTCAGGAATGTTGCAATATTGCAAAGAGAATGGAAATGATGTTGTAGATTGTCATAAAGTGTCAAACAAGATGCTACATGCTGACTAAGGCATATGTGGTTAAAGGGAATATACAGATGAGTGGGAAGGGAAAATGGAGTAATGTTTTTATGCTTATTTATTAGTGTCACAAGGAGGTTTACATTAACACTGCAATGAAGCTAAGGTGAAAATCCCCAAGTTGTCACACTCCGGTGCTTATTCAGGTGCACTAAAGGAGAATTTAGCATAGCTGATCACCTAACCAGCACATGTTTCGCAATGTGGAAGGAAACCGGAGCACCCAAACAAAATCCATGCGGACACCCCAGGCCGTGCGTGCGTGTGTGTGTGTCCGTGTGAATGTGCAGACTCCACAGGGAATCAAATCAAGGTCCTTGGTGCTGTGAGGCAGCAGTGCTAACCACTGTGCCACCATGCCGTCCTTGCAAATATGATTAGTGGTATATACCAAGAGACTATGTTATCATTGCTTTTGTTTCTCTTTTTAGAAATAATCAGACGCAGAGAAAAGAAGAATTAATTTGAAGCGTACTGATCTTACCAAAGTAGCAGACATCCAGTTAGGGGACATTGCAAGCTATGAAGATAAATTGTGCAGTTTGCAGGGTTGGGGACTGGATAGACTCTCTTAATAACATAAAACTGATAACATCTCTATTTCTCTTTTGTTCCACATAAGTTATATTCAACTTGAAACATGAACTCAGTTTTTCTCTTTCCACAGATGCTGCCAGATCTGCTATGTTTTTTCCAACACTGACTGTTTCTTTTTCAGATTTCCAGTATCCACAGTATTTTGCTTTGATTCTATGTAAGCAGGGTATTTAACAATGTAGCATAATTGTGGTAATGAATCCTGCCCTTACAATGCACGTGCACCAATGTACATCAAGTAGAAGGTGCTACACAGCCACTAACCCAGCTAGTTCTCTCTTCCTTAACTCAGGCTGTCAAACCTAACTGTTTGACAGTTGGTAGAATTTAGTGGGAACCTTGCCTGTGGAGCAAAGTCATTGCTATTAGCAGTAAAGCTACTGGGGACCCTTTTTTTGATGTATTTTATCATATCAAAGAGCTTAAATTCAAAACTGGAACAAGCCATCATGATCGAGGGAAAGAACTCTCTTCAAATAGACATATGGCAACAAATTCTCAGGCCAACATTTCCTGCTATTTTGAAAATACCCTGTTAATTTTTAATGAGAGGTTGAACTATATTCAAAGATCAGAGGAATGTAGTAAATGTAACATTCTCAGTTCACCAGCACAATGTATGGTAACCTCGTTCTGTGCAGGGTTTTATGACTAAGAAGAAACGCAATAACTTTCTTCTTTAAAACCACCAAAGTTGCATTAAGCTTGACACCAGATTTGGAGGAAATTTTTCTGTTTCCCCAACTGGCAAGTTTCCTCAGTTCAGATGTTACCAGACCAGCTTTTGGGGGGAGTTCAAAGTCATGGCCCCTAGTGTTTCCAATTGAGTGATTCCAAGGCACACAGGCACACAAAGGGGTAGGAGTTCCTTATTGCTGGTGACACAAAACTGATACTATCGCGTTGGCTACCCTCCACATCATGGCTTCAAAGGAATTGAAAACTGGGCTGGGGTATACAACAGGTGGCAGATATGCTGCTTATTATTTTGCAACAAATTTCTATCCAACATGACAGCCACAGCTCAGTTTTTAAAAAATTCTTTCATGAAATGTGAGCATCACTGGCCAGGCCAGCATTTGTTGCTCATTACTAAATACCCTTAAGACGTGGTGAGCCACCTTCTTGAACCACTACAGCCTATGTGGTGTAAGTACACCAATAGCACTGTTGGGAAGGAAGCTCCAGGATTCTGGCCCAGCAACAGTGAAGGAACTGCAATATAGTTCCAAGTCAAGATGACATGTGGCTTGGAGGGAAACTTGAAGGTGGTGTTTCCATGCATCTGCTGCCCTTGTCCTTCTTGTTAGTAAAGATTCCTTAATTGGGAGGTGCTGTTGAAGGAGCTTTGGTGAGTTACTGAAGTGCACCTTGTAGATCATACACATTACTGCTACTGTACATCAGTGATGGGGCGAGTGGATGTTGAAGGTGGTGAGTTGCTTTGTCCTGGATGGTTTCCAAGGACATGAGGGTTGTTGGAGTTGCACTCATCCAGGCAAGTAGTGTGTTTTCCATCAAACTCCCGACTTGTGTTTTTTTATGACAATTGACAATGGTTTCATGGTCATCGTTAGACTTTTAATTTCAGATTTTTATTTAATTCAAATTTTGCCATCTGCCATTGTGGGATTTGAACCTGAGTCACCACAGCATTATGCTGGGTCTCTGGATTACCAGTCCAGTGACAATATCACTATGCCACAGCCCCTCCAAGTCAGTAGACTCCACAAATTTCCCATGGGGACCCATCATAACAGTGCAAAAAATAAAGCTGAAGCATTTGCAACTAACTTTAGCCAGAAGTGCTGAGTAGACACTCCATCTCAGCTTCATCCTGAAGCGCCCACTATCACAGTCGCCAATCTTCAGCTAATTCAATTCACTCCATGTGATATCAATAAACAGTTGTAGGCACTGGATGCTGCAAAGGCTATCGGCGCTAACAATCTTCTGACAATAGTCCTTAAGAGTTATGCCCCAAAACCAGCCACACCCCTAACCAAGCTGTTCCAGCACAGCTATAACACTGGCATCTACCCAATAATGTAGAAAATTGCCCAGGTATGTCCTGTACACAAAAAGGAGGCCAAATCCAATCCAGTCACCTTCCATTCCATCACTCTACTCTTGATCATCAAAGCGATGGAAGGAGTCACTGACAGTGCTGTCAAGCAGCACTTATTCAAAAATGTCCTGCTCACTGACACTCAGTTTGAGTTCCACCAGGGTCACTCAGCTCATGACCTGTTTACAGCTTTGGTTCAAACATGGACAAAAGACATGAGGTGAAAGTACCTGCCCTTGACACCAAGGCAGCATTTGAAAGTCTGTGATATCAAGGAGCCCTAGAAAAACTGGAATCAGTGGGAATCGGGGGAACTCTCCACAGTTTTCAGTTCCTTTGTTCTCATACCTAGCACAAACTAAGATATAGTTGAGGTTATTGGAGATCAATCATTTCAGTCTCAGGACATCATTGCAGGAATTTCTCACGTTAAGTTTCCTAAACCAAACCAACTTCAGCTGCTTCAATAACCTTCTCTCCATCATAAGGTCAGAACCGGGGATGTCCGCTGATGATTGCACAATGTTCAGTGCCACTTATGACTTCTCATCTACTGAATCAGTCTGCATCCATACGCAGGTTCCCCGATTCCCATTGATTCATTTTTCTAGGGCTCTTCGATGTCACAGTCTTTCAAATGCAACCTTGATGTCAAGGGTAGGTATTCTCACCTCACAAGTTCAGCTCATTTGCCTGATCAGGTGGACACCAAAGATCCCAAGGAACTATTTCAAAAAAGAGCATGTGAGTTATCCTTGTTGTCCTGTCCAATGCTTATCCCTGAATCAGTAGCACGAAAACAGAGTAACTGGCGATGATCACATTGCGTTTTGTGGGATCTTGCTGTGCACATAATTATCTGCTGTGTTTCTTTCATTATAATAGTGACCCCCCCCCACTTCAAAATACACTCAATTGCCAGTAAAGCCCTTTGAGATACCCAGCAGCCTCAGTATCCATTTGATACACGCAGGTCTTTCTTTTTTCTTAAATCTTGAGGTGCATTACAGGTGTGGAAGGCCATTCAGCCCATCTTAACACATGCTTCCAATACAGCCTTCCAAGGTGGAGCTACCCAGCAAAGTGGGTGACCCACAGGGATAATACGATTCTTGTAAATGTGACCTTTTGAATGAGTGTGAGTGAGTGGTCGGGGCGGGGGGGGCGGAAACAATACTTTATACAAAAAACACCTACCCAGATCCAGACTTTAACACGCACTAACCATGTCAAAACATGCAGCATTTTACAAAGCCAGTAAGAGAGTTGAAGCTGAAACGCTGGGCCCCCCGAGCCCAGCCCCCCAATTCCCTATTGTGGGGAGCAGGGCAGGGCAGAGCAGTGCGGGCCGGGCCGGCCCGGGCCATGGAGCCGCCAAGAGAGCTCCCTGCCCGCGGCGGGCCAGGACCGCCGAGCCGAGACCCAGGCGCTCTCGCTTATCCCGCTTCTCTGTCCCGGTGAGAGCTGGCGGCCAGCGGCCTGTGCCAGGCGGCCTCCCCGCTCACTGTGTGTGTTGTACCCACCTGGAAAGGGCTGCAGATACCGCTCAGGGTCCGGGTCCCGACAGCCGGGACCTCGCTGCTCCGTCACTGCGGGAGCGACACGGCAACGTCATCACCCGGCGACAGCAGAGTCTGTTAGTCTCCAGTGCCTAGGAGCTCATCTCCACAGGAGTGATTCCAACAGGGAACAGGGACACAGCAAGGAACAGGGTCTCTCAGCAAGGAGTAGGGATTCCTTGTTGCAGGGACTCCAACAAGGAGCTCTGTACTATTCAACAAGAAGCTCTATATTATCCAACAAGGAATTCTACACTATCAAACATTGTTTCAGCAAATTAATCCCCTTTATAACAAAAACTCAGGATCGTCCCCCTGAAGTAAGTGGCGTTCTTTCCAAAAGGTGTTGCTTTTCAATAAGTAAATCAACCTTCTAATGTGTTTTTTTAATTTGCAAACATAATTGTGATAATACATTCCTTGCAGACAGTCCCTCAACTGAAATAATGCTAACGTTACTTAAGGGAATACCAGCTTGCTCCTTCATATAGTGAAAGCTACAAAGCACAATATTTTCAATCTAAAAGAACTGGTCACATGAGTGGATTGAAAGACAGACAAGTTGTCAGGATATTCTGTTTAAATCATACTTGCAATCTTAGAAATTCATCTTTATCCTTCCTAATATGTACACCGGGTGGTTTTAATCTTATGTTATGTCAGTGTTTGTATTGGACTACCTGAGTAACTACAATTACCTCATCTCAATAAAATTAATTGTGAAGCATGTTGAAATATTTCTTAAATGTGATAATGTTTTACCTAAGTATAAGTATTGCTAAATTCACTGCTATTATTTTTCAATGCAACATTAAGAATAAACAATGTGAGAAGTCCAATTTCTCCATTTAAGTACAGTCTGATCTAATGAGTAGTAAGGAGATTGAAAGAGTCAATGGAGAGGTTTCAAAGAACCATTTTAAAAAAGAAGTCCGGACTTCACGTTTTGCCACCAGCTAATGAATTGATAATCGGTAATGAACAGAGAATTCCTGAAAGCTTCGAGTCAGGATGGGGAAATGATAATGGTCTTAATGGAGCTTGATTGCTTAAGTTTATTTATTAGTATCACAAGAAGGCTTACATTAACACTACAATGAAGTTACTGTGAAAATTCCCCCAGTTGCCATCCTCAGGCGCCTGTTCGGGTACATTGAGGGAGAATTTAGCATGGCTAATGCTAATAGCACATCTTTCAGACTGTGGGAGGAGACCAGAGCACATGGAAGAAACCCACATAGATAGGGGAAGGGTGTGCAGACTCCACACAGACAGTGACCCAAGCCATGAATCAAACCTGAGTCCTTGGCACTGTGAGCCAGCAGTGCTAACCACTGTGCCATCGTGCCGCCCCAAGGCTGGGGAGTAGGATAGTGTGTGAGATAATTATTCTTTCAGTATCTCATTATGTAATTTACGTCTATCGTGGCATCGTGATGAATTAGAAACTACTAAGAAATCTTGTTGATATGTAGCATCTTCAATGATTAGCATCTTTATCTAAAACTTTGGAGACCTATGGAGAAATAAACTGCATTTCTGTTTGTCAGAAATGAAGAGGAAGGATCATGGCATTTGGAATTGGAAACCCTTGCACTTTGCAGATCCCATCCTATTTCAGCAGCACAGAGTACATTGCATGACACAGCTTACACTACACAGAGTACAGTGGGCATCTCCCAGTAAATCCTACAGTTAGACCATTGTTCAAGATTATGAATGGTACACAAAAAAATGAAAAACTCAGGAAAACTTCAAGTTGATCTAATGCCTTGTAGGAGAAGTGAAGGGATTGGAGGGGATTTTCATAGTAATTTCATTGCAGTGTGAATGTAAGCCTACTTGTGATTAATAAATAAACTTTAAACTTTATCACTCTCATAAAGAAGGAGGAGGCTTTAAGAGTATGCTCTTAGGTTTAGATGAATATTTGGAGATTTATTCAAGCAATAGATTTTTTTTGAACGAGAACTAAAACAACCTGTTCAACATCATCCTGAATGATGTGCTGGATTCAGAAGTACGGGGCATTTCTGAAAGGGCTGTAATGCTCCTTTTCACATGATCATGTGCTGTTGATGGATTTTCCAGAGAATCAAGTGAACTTTAAGTCCGACCTTGAACAATAGACTAACCAGAGCAAATGTTAGTTCACACCTCAGATGGGATCTTAAAATTTTTGATTAAAAGGTATAAAGATGTCCATACCAATTATTGATTCATTTTGGAAACTCAAAGTTCAGATGGGCACCCATTTTAGGTGAGAGACAGTTCTTTAAATCCAAGTTGAGGCGCAAAGGGTATACTGATCATTTTCATAGCCGTGCTTGAAAAACTATGTTCCAAAGCAGGTTACCATCTGACTGTGTAAGTTATGTGTCCACGAGTTCTTGATGGTAAAGAGCTGTTAGGCATTAATTCTAGTGCTTCCCTCAGCCCGTAAACTCTGAGGAATATTTGTAGCAGAAAAGGGAAACAATTGTTAGGTTGCTCAGTAGGCTGGAGAAGGAATAAGCCCCTCACAAGAGAACTTGAATTTATAACAAAGTTTGGTGCATTAGTATTGGGTATGTAGAACTGACTGTCACATTACACAGTAAAAAGTCTCACAACACCAGGTTAGATTTCTGCTCCTGCTTTTAGGGAGTGGGAACGATGGAGGAGATAGAGAATCAAGGGGGAAATCCCAAAATGGCTTTTACACTGTGGGATTTTCCCGTTCAATTTTGTGTGTGTGTCCCTCTAGTGACGTGGCAGAAATCCTGACTTTAAAAGTTGGGATTTCAATTTGCATCTATTTAACGATGCATATCAGGACTTTGTGTCTGATACTTACCTCAGTTGTCCATTCATGTCAGGGTGAGTGCATGCCAATGTGAATCATGACAGGTCTCCCATGGCCAGCAGCTGCTGATCAGAATCTACTGCAGTGCTAGCCCCTAGACAGGAGAGAGTCACTCCTGAGGAGTACCCTGTTCTACTAGCAGGCTAGTGGTGCTGGGGAGGTTCATTGGTACGGAGCGCTAGGGAGGGTCTTTGATGTGAGGAGAAGAGTTCTGTGATGGGAGTGGGAGGGGCTCCATGTTGGGTGCAATTCCCCTATTTTATTTTATCAGATGTCCATTTCAAAGGATCTTTTCAAAGCTGAAATTGCTGGTGAGGTGGCCTCACTTCAGCTTTGACAAAGGGTCATCAGCTCTGCGAGACCTGCTGAGATTTCCCAGCATTTTCTCTTTTGGTTTCAGATTCTGGCATCCGCAGTAATTTGCTTTTATCACTCAAAGCCTGCTCTGCCAGCATGATGTCGTGGGACCTGCCCCTTGGATTTTTTTTCGTCAAATGGTTTAAAAATATGATGGGAAAGGTTGACAAAAAATTTAACAAAAAACTGGTAAATTCCATCCTGGGCATGAGCACAGGCAGCAATATATCCTGAATTCTGTTGTCTTAATGGAGTTGGGCAAATCAAGCAACTCTGAGTTTCCACCAGTTGATGCTATCTCTTAACAAAGGGCAGCAGTACTATAGTGAGAAATATCATGGTAGTGAGCCATATACCTCAGGGCGGGACTCCTGGCATTTGCTATCTGCTTAATGAGATCTCAAGCCCATTAGTGACAATTATTTAATGCCCAGTGAGTGAATATCCTACATTTTTGAGAATGGGGTAAAGAGGGGTAAAGAAAGTTCTTTGTGATCAGGTTTAACCTAAAATAAGATAGTGATAGAAATCTATCTCTCTGTTGGTAAACGGAGGTCTGATACTTCACTAGTCAGGTTTGCATCAGCCTGCCTACCTAATAGAATCGGGACTTATCAGCTGTTGGGGGAAATGGGCTATGTATTGCTTAGAGGATGCAACTGAAAATTTCCCCACTCAGCCCTGGATAACTCAAGCAATGTCTTGTGGAGTAATTCCAACTGGGAAGAAATTGTGAAGCTTTCCATTAATTTATTGTAATTTTACACTTTTAGCTGGTTAAACTTCATTATTGCTGAGAAAAAGAGATAAGTCAAAGCTTTTTGTATTAGGACACTCACAAAAATGTAAGGGATAAACAACAATTTATGCAATATGGGAAGAGTGTGCTGATTGTTTGGGAAATGCTCTCCGATGGGTAGAGGTGTTGCCATGGAGAATACACCAGTTCATAGAATCCCTACAGTGCAGAAGAGGCCATTCAGCCCATCAAGTCTGCATTCGCTCTCTTTCAGAGCATCTTTACCCAGGCCCTCACCCCCTCCTGTTCCCATAATCCCACACGTTTCCTGTGGCTAATCTATCTGCCCTACACACTTGGGATGTTAAGGTGCAATATAGCATAGCCAGTCCACGTAACCTGCACGTTTTTGGACTGTGGGATGAAACCGGAGCCCCCAGAAGAAACCCACGCAGACACGGGAGAATGTGTAAACTCCACGCAGACTGTGACCCGAGGCTGGAATTGAACCCGGGTCCCTAGCGCTATGAGGCATCAGTGCTAACCACTGTGCTGGGAACTGGCAACTTTCCAGCATTGTTTAAGTTTAACCAGGCAGCTTGACCTTGATTGGTCAAGGCATTGCCTTGGGGAATGAATTAACAAATAATTAAATTTCAGTAATATACGCACACGTACGATGTGATTTTGAGCCCATGTTAGCAGCCATTGAAAATGCTGACTCAGGTGGCAAGTTTGACAGGAATCAGAAAACAGTGAGATTGTGATTTCTGATTTTGAAACCCCCTTGCTGGCGGCATAATGAGAAATCAGTTGTGGGAGGCGGAGATCTTATTTTAAGACAGTGCCATTAGCGAACGCTTCCTCTGGGACTGGGACTCCACCCCATCCTGAATATTCATCAGCTGCCAACGTGATGTCATGCCAGCACAATTTACAACAGCCGTATAAAAACGAGAATTTGTCGACCTCGCCTCCAAAGGGGATATTGGAGGTCAGCACTCAGGTCACCATTACCTTCAGGGTGCCAGCACTAAGGACATGGAGGACCCAGATAGGTTCAACTCAGGACCAGCAGGGGGAGTTTCAGTATCGGCACCTTGGGGGAAGGGCTCACTTGTAGAATTTAATGGCCTTTTATGTCCAGGTGCCCTTAAATTTAAAGGGGTCTGGCGGCTGGTATGCATGACATGGAGATGCCGTGTTGGACTGGGGTGAACACAGTAAAAAGTCTCACAACACCAGGCTAAATTCCAACCAGTTTATTTGATAATAAACCCACAAGCTTTCAGAAACACTGTTCCTTTGTCAGGTGTGTGGAAGGTTCTGATCGGAGAAGGGCATATAGAGGCACACACAGTTCACAGAATACTGATTAGAATGCAAGTCTTTACAGCTAACCTGCTATTCCAGTCTTAAAGATGCAGAGAATGTGAGTGGAGAGAGCATTTGGCATTGGTTAAAGAGATGTGTATTGTCTCCAGACAGGACAATAAGTGAGATGTTGCAATTTCAGGCAAGTCACGGGGGTTACAGATAGTGTGACATGAACCCAAGATCCCAGGTGAGACCGTCCTCATGTGTGCGGAACTTGACTATCAGTCTCTGCTCAGCGACTCTGCACTGTCGTGTGTCGTGAAGGCTGCCTTGGAGAATGCTTATCCAAAGATCAGAGGTCGAATGCTCGTGACCGCAGAAGTGTTCGCCAACAGGAAGGGAGCAGTCTTTCCTGGTGATTGTCGAGCGATATTCATTCATCCGTTGTCGTAGCGTCTGCATGGTCTCCCCAATGTACCATGCTTCGGGACATCCTTTCCTGCAGCGTATTTGGTAGGTAATGTTGGCCGAGTTGCAAGACTATGTGCTGTGTACCTTCAGCATTTAAACTTTACATTTAAAAAATATGTGAATGAGCACTTGGAATGCCATAACATTCAAGGCTGTGGGCCAAATGCTGCAAAGTGGGATTCGCGAAGGGCCCGTTCTGTATTGTATGACTCTAAAGCTTTCACATTATCCTGAAGTGCGGTGCCCAAAAGTGGATAGAGTGCTTCAATTGAGGCTGAACAAGTGTTTTATAAAGGTTCGTCATACTGCCTTGATTTGTAAAACCCAGGATCCTGTATGTTTTTTAACCACTTTCGGAGGTTAATGTGGCTGCTGGGCCATATTCAGTGATTTCTGCACCCATATCCCCAGGTCTTTATGTTCCTGTACCACTTTTAGAATCATAGCCTTTTGTTTATATTGCCTTTCTTTGTTCTTCATAACAAAGAATATCATTTCACATCATTTGCATTAAATTTAATTTGGTAGCGTCAGTCAGGTGGGATACACCCCCCTAAAATATACTAATGAGCTCATTTCAGTGAACCCGTTGAACAGCCCCTCTGTTAGAGATCAGGGTGCCCTTAAAAAAGGGTTCCTTCCTGCCATGGGTGGCACAGTGATTCGATTTATTATTGTTGCATGTATTAGCGTACAGTGAAAAGTACTGTTTCTTGCATGCTATACAGACAAAGCACACCGTTCATTGAGAAAGAAACGAGAAAGTGCAGAATGTATTGTTACAGTCATAACTACAGTGTAGGGAAAGATCAACTTAATGCAAGGTAAGTCCATTCAAAAGCCTGACAGCAGCAAGGAAGAAGCTGTTCTTGAGTCAGTTGGTACATGATCTCAGACTTTTGTATCTTTTACCCGACGGAAGAAGGTGGAAGAGAGAGTGCCCGGGTTTCATGGGGTCCTTAATTATGCTGGCTGCTTTGTTGAGTCAATGGGAAGTGTAGACAGAATCAATGGATGGGAGGCTGGTTTGCATGATGGTTTGGGCTACATTCACGACCTTTTGTAGTTCCTTGCGGTCTTGGGCAGAGCCAAGTGGTTAGCACTGCTGTCGCGCAGCATCAGGGACCCAGGTTCAATTCCTGGCTTGGGTCACTGTCTGTGTGGAGTTCCTACATTCTCCCTGTGTCTGCGTGGGTTTCCAGTTTCCTCCCACTGTCTGAAATACATGTTGGTTAAATGAATTGGCCATGCTAAATTCTCCCTCAGTGTATGCGAACAGGTACCTGAGGGTGGCAGTTAGGGGGTTTTCACAATAACTTTATTAATGTAAGCCAACTTGTGACACTAATAAATAAACTTTTAAATAAATGAAATGGTGCCTCCCCAACGACCAAGAGAGCAGCGCCAACCCCTCACCAAAGAGGGGCATCCTCTCCCCTCACCCACAAGGAATGGGTATCCACCCCCGCACCCCACCCAAACACACACACATCATACAAGCACGAGGGTGCCCCAATCCAACCTCCACAGGTTTGATGTTATTAGTTTCTCCCATATGTGAACTGGTGTTCCTTGTGGTCAGGAGTTTACTTTTGTTGCCTATTATCTGGATTTAAACTGGCCTAAAGGGATACATGTGTGGGCCTCCTCTCGTGTTGCGTGAATTGAGTATCTTGATCCACGCACACTTTAAAGAGTTTATTTCCAACCTTTAGAAAGGTGTACCGCCAAATTCAATTAACAAAGGTCAGAAATGAATCATTAAAATGCTTTATTTTACAGTTAGTAAATGGACATAATAAATAACATTTAGAGTAAACCTCAACCGATTTCAACTTAATTTTAGTTGTTCCTTGATAATGAAGGAATTAATAGAAAATATGCACATTGTTCCGACTAGCTGTCTCAGATCCTTTCACTGAATCAGACCAAAATTTACTTTGAGCCTGGTAAAGTTAAAGTTTATTTATTAGGCACAAATAAAGCTTACTTTAAGACTGCAATGAAGTTACTGTGAAATTCCCCTAGTTGCCACAGTCTGGCACCTGTTCAGGTCAATGCACTTAACCAGCACATCTTTCAGACTGTGGGAAGAAAGCAGAGCGCCAGAGGAAACCCACGCAGACACAGGGAGAATGTGCAAACTCCACGTAGACAGTGACCCAAGCTGGGAATCAAACCCGGGTCCCTGGCGCTGTGGAGCAGCAGTGCTAACCATTCTACTATCGAGATGAAGTTCCCTCAAGAAAAGTTGCCCTAATTTTTGCTTATAAATATGAGTTTTCTTTTCAATTTTCTGCTTATGAAGACAGGAAATTGAGGGTCATACCTCCAGCAACTTCTGGTTCAGGTGTCAATCCCGTCAGCCTGTCAGTTAAATTGGCTGTTGCTTCAGCCACACCATATCCAACATGTACCTCAAATCACTCCTGTCAGGATCCCAAGTAAAAACAAATACGGCCTCCATGATTAGTCTATTGTATAACATACTACACATAATAATCTTAATTTATTTTCTATTTCATTTTGCATAATTTACATTGTTGATCATCTAGTAAACCTATGTGTACAATGCAATTGAATATTTCAAACATTCTAAATACAGTAAACTCTTAATTCAAGGTCACGTAATTCAGATTTGAAGTCTTAACTTTCCACACTGCATTGTATATGTTGCTTGATGCAAAAACAACTTTGAATTATCAGATGTAGACTGAGCTTTGCTGCCAAAATGGTAAGAAGGTATTATGCATAAGAACATCAGAGAGTAGTTGTAACTAAACATTTCTATTGGTACTCTTGAGCAGAGTGTGTTCAACTGCATTGGGTGATATGGCATAGAATTTCTCTTACAGCAGCCATAGCTTCTTCACAAGTTGGTTTTATTAAGTGAGGTGGAAGTAAAAAGCCATATCTCCCAGTATCACGAAGTTCAAAGGTAAATGAGTATTTGATGCCCAAGTCGTAAGCCCAGTCATCTGAACATCCACTAGATAAATCTGTAACAATGATGAGAAAGAGACTTGAGGAATCTACATTGATTTGCTGGCTATAATTTCTTAAGAACTGTCCCCAAAGGAGAGGATCGTCTAACCAATCAATAACTTCATCCAGTGAGTAACTGAGCCATACAGATTCCAGATTCAGTTTTCTGGTCTGGTTGATTTGAGCAAACTCAGATACTCCACCTGTGGTGATTGAAAGATGGCAAGGTTGGCTTTTTCCAGCTTCTCCTTGTTGTCCAATGACCTCTAATGGAAATGCAAACGTGTGGACATCAGGTGAATATTTAACTTGTCTGTGGCTCTGAATTCCATGATTTTTAACAGGCACAGCATGTCTCTAATAAACATAATTGAAATTTTTGAGGAACTAACTAAATTAATATTTAGGCAAATGTCCACAGATTTTTTTCAATTCTGCCAGGGGATGTAGATGTTGCTGATCCCTCAAACTGAATAGTACTTTTTTAAAGAGTCAACTACATTGCTGTGGATCTGGAGTCACATACAGGCCAGACCACATAAGGACAGGAGATTTCCTACCCTAGAGGGCATTAGTGAATCAGATGGTTTTTACAACAATCGACTGGTTCTATACTTACCACTTTTAATTCCAGATTTCTATTGAATTCAAATTTCAATATCTGTCATGGTGAGATTCGAACCTGGGTCCCCAAAGCAGACCCAGATTATTAGTGCAGTGACAATACCATTATGCCACTGCTGCCCCAATATGGTTTATATGGGTTTCCAGAGGCATTCAATAAAGTTACACATTAACAACCAAAATTAAGACTCATGGAATTAAATGCAAAATATTGAGCAAGTTAGGAGATTGGTTAGACGAAAGAAGACAGATGGAGTAGGGATAGTTACATGTACTCATATCGGAAGTAAGTAACTAGTGGTGACCCACAATGATCTGTGCTGGGGCCTCAGTTATTCACTACATTTATTAATGACTTGAATACGTGGCTCTTTATTATGTTATTTAAGTTTATCAATGACGCTAAGATTGATAGTATAGTAAGCAGTGTAGATGAAAGCATAAAACTACAAAGAGACATTGGTAGATGCCGTGAAGGGGCAAAATTATGGCAGATGGATTTCAAAATGGATAAGTATGAGGTCATTCATTTTGAACCAAACAGAATAAAACAGAGTATTTTTTAAATCATGGAAGGCTGATGAAGAACAGCAGAGGCCCCAAGAGATTTAGGGATCCATGTACAAAGATTATTACTTTTAGGGATTTTGTCCAAAGAAGTCCTAAGATGTGCAAATTAGGTGCATTGGCCAAGCTAAATTGCCTTTTAGTGTCCCAAAACATGTAGGTTAGGAGAATTAGTGGAGTAAATATATGGGGTTACGGGAATAGGGAATGGGTAAGATTCACTGTCAGAGAGTTGATGCAGACTTGATGGGCCTCCTCCTGAACTGTAGGGAATTCTATGATTCTATACTATATTTTTATCAAGAGGCTAATGGAATGTTAAATTAGAGGACTAGAATATAAAGGAGAGGATGTTTTGTTATAACTGTACAAAGCCCCTAGTTTACCGCACCTTTGATTTGATTTATTATTGTCATGTGTATTGGAATTCAGTGAAAAGTATTGTTTCTTTTGCACTATACAAGCTTTGAACACACTTAATGACCTTCACAGCTCTCTCTAGTAAAGAATTCCACAGATTCACCACTCTCTGAGAAGAAATTCCTCACCTCCAATTTAAATGAGCGACCCCTTACTCTGAGATCATTGTCACCGACCGTACAGTTAAGTTTCACAATATCAACAGTAGCTTGCATTTAGATGGTATCTTTAACACAGCAAAACATCTCAAAGGGCTTGGGAGGAAGTTATCAAACTAAATTTCACACCAAGGCAGACAGGATATTCTGATAAATAGCAAAAGCTTGGATGAGAGATATGTTTTAATATAGAAACATAGAAAATAGGAGCAGGAGGAGGCCATTTGGCCCTTCAAGTTTATTCCATCATTCATTATGACCATGACTGATCATCCAACTCAATAGCCTGATTCAGCCTTCCCCTCATATCCTTTGATCCCCTTCACTCCAGCGGAGCATCTTAAAGGCGGGAAGAGAGACGAAAGGTGTATGAAGGGAACTCCAGAGGTATGGAAGCATGGCCATGAATGGTGGAATAATTGAAATGGGGGGTGTACAAAAGACCAGAGATGGAGCAGCACAGAAATCTTTGAAGGCTTGTGCAGTTGGAGTCAATTACAGAGATAGGAAGGGGTGGGACCCAGGGAAAAAAAATTCTAAACAAGGATGAGAATCTTAACCTTAGGCGGGCAACCTGTGTAGGTCAGCGAAAGGGACATGATGTGAATTAAGAGGAGGAACTTCTTCACTCAAAGGGTGGTGAATCTCTGGAATTCTCTGCCCGTTGAAGTGGTGGAGGCTGCCTCGCTAAATATTTTTAAGACGCGGGTTGATGGGTTTTTGATAAGTGAGGGGATTAAGGGTTATGGGGAGAGGGCGGGAATGTGGAACTGAGACGTGACAGATCAGCCATGATCTTATTGAATGGCGGGGCAGGCTCGAAGGGCCAGATGGCCTACTGCTGCTCCTATTTCTTATGTTCTTATGTTATGTTCTTAAGATCTAAGCAGCAGAGTTTTAGATGAGCTGGCTCAAGTGAGAAAAATGGCATGTAATCCATTGGCAGTGCATATTGTGGGAGAAAAATATCTGGAAGCGTGGCAAATGCTATCATGCCAACAGGACAGGGCTTGGCTGGAAAAAGCCAGCAACATTGAGATTCCTGAGCTCAGGGCACCCTTTCTAAATGGCATCCTGATTTCCAATTTTAGAAAAAAGACAAACCACCCCTCCACACACGCACATACAGACCCCCCACCCCCGCAACACAGACATGGCAAACTTACAGTCCCCACCCCCTACCCATGGACAAGGGCCCCCCCCTCCTCATGAATAAGGGCCCTCCTCCCTATGGAGAGGGCCCTTGCATCCAGCTCAGGGAAGGTCCCCTCCCACTCCCCCATGAATAGGAAGGCCCCCTCAAAGAACAAGGGGAAGCCCACCCCCACTCCACCCCACCCCACCCACACAGGGAAACTCTCCCCCCCCGCCCCTCACTACAGAGCTCCCCAGAGGGCTGCCCTCTGTTGTAAACCTCTCTGACATTACATCACATTGGTGAGAGGGGAAATCCCAATCTTGGGAGATGATATGGCAGGGAAGCCTACAATTAAATGTTAATCCACTTGCATTGATAGGAGGTCGTGCTGGCAAGATTCCTGTTTTTTTGATTCACACCCCTATCACCACACGAGCGCCAAGTCCCAGCCAATGGCTTCAGCATTCAACTGGAAAAAATGGATGTTGGGGTTTAGAGGTTGTGGTGAAGTGGAGCTGGGTGCCATCAGTATATTTTTGAAACCTGAGGCAATGTTTATCAATGATATCATCAGAAGAGGGAGTGTATCGATGAGAAATAGGAGGAGGCCAAGGAGAGATCCCTGGGGGAGTTCCAGATGTAACACTGGAAGCAGAAAGAGAAGTCATTGCAGGCGATTCTCTGACAAGACAGGATAGCTGACATTAGGACTGCCTCTGTCTCTAACTACTGGTCACCATTTCTGACAGTAAGGCTGAAAAGTCTGGCAGGTTGATTCTTCCATTAGAAAACTTGCCAGCCTCTGCTAGACTAACACTTGAATTTAAAGTTTTTTTTAAACAAGAAAGCAATTCAGCCACTTCAAGCAATAAATACTTTTCTGATGTTTTCAGTGACTGGAGATTGAAATTATGTTGACCTCTGGTATTTCTAAGGTTATTGATGGATTTAATTATCAAATGTGTTATGTTTTTCTGTAGTTTATCTTCTAAACGATCAATAATTTTGTTTGGATTTTCTGTTCCCTCTCTGATGAAGCAGTGATAGTTAATGAATGTTTTGTACCAAGGACTCATTTTAAACATTTCTCTAAGGAAGTGAGAGATTTACTGTGACAAGATTCATTCTCTTTGAGATTTATTTCGCTTTCCTGCTATGTTTCCTTGCGCATGGTCACCATCAATTTTAACAGGGATAACAAAGACTCCAAGTTGGGTCGTAAGTGGAATAGTGTGTCTAAGACTCTTGAGTGTTGAAACTTGATGTGCCTCCCTTCCTTATAGAATAAGAGGACCTTTTGTTTCTAAACCTTCTTCTAGAGACAATCATATCATTCCATGCTTTATAACTTGGTTGATGTTCCGTTGTATTGCTACAATTGAGGGGGGACATGATAGAGGTATATAAGATACTGAAGGGAATAGACAGGGTCAATAGTGAGAGACTGCTCCCTAGATTGGTAACAAATACAAGAGGACATGATTTAAGGGTGAGGGGGGAAAGATATAATTTGGATATGAGAGGAAGGTTCTTTACGCAGAGAGTTGTGGGGGTATGGAACGCGCTACCGAGTAGGGTGGTGGAGGCAGGAACGTTGGACTCGTTTAAGGTTCAGTTAGATAGGCACATGAGTGAAACGAGGATGGAGGGTTATGGTAGGGGTATTAAATAAGGGTTAGAACCTCGGGAAAGACCGGAAAGGCAGGCTTGTGATTAACGTTTTTGTCTTTTATTCCGCAGGTGGAGGTCCACCTCGTTGTCAAACGAGGGGCATGCACACGGTGGGTCGTGCGTGGGCTACTCTTGGAGGTTCCAGGAGTGGCCTAGTACTTCGTGTCGGTGTGTGTGCTTGATCCTGAACCGGTAGAAGGGCGCCGCAACAGCTTGGTGACTAGCACTGCTAGCTGTGCAGATACATGGATTTGGGCCTGTGTCTGTGGGAGTTTGCGCATTCTCCCTGCGGATGCGTGGGTTTCCTCCGGGCGCTCCGGTTTGCTCCCACACCCCAAAGATGTGCTCTTAGGCTGATTGGTTTTACCAAATTGACACTATTCTCCCCTGAATCTGGCTAAGTCAGGGGTTCTATTTGTAGATACGTAGGGTAGAATAGGTGTAGGGTGATGCGGCGGCACGGGCTTGTTGGGCCGAAGGGCCTGTTTCCCGTGCTGGGTTGTTCTTTGTTGTAATTAAAAGCTATGGGGTGGAAATCTATCTTGGGTGCTGGCTCAAAATGGCCAATAACTAATCAGCTGATCTTTCTATGCAGTGCCTGATACTCACTAAGTAGTGTATAACAGGGGGCTGATCCAATATCACCATTGTGTGCCACCTGCCTGAGATGAACTTTGACCCCTGTCTGTTTAAAGTAATTAGCAAAAGGACCAGAGGAAAATATTTTACACAATGAGTTATAATTGATGAGGGGAGGGGAGACCTGATTGAGGTCTCCAAAATCATGAGAAGCATAGGTAGGGTGGATAGACAGAGGCTTTTTTCCCAGGGCAAAAGTGTTAATTACAAGAGGGCAAAGGTTCAAGGTTGGCGGGGGGGGGTAGAGTTTAAGGGGGATGTGTGGGGGATGTTTCTTTCAGACCAAGAATGGTGAAAGCCTGGAATGTGCTGCCAGAAGAGGTGGTGGAAGCAGGCACGTTAGCAACATTTAAGAGGCATCTGGATGGATACATGAATAGGGGGGGAATAGGTGGATACAGTGCAAGTAAGGGCAGAAGATTTTTTTAAGTTTAGTTAGGGCATCATGATTGGCACAGGCTTGGAGGGCAGAAAAACCTATTTCTGTGCTGTACTTTTCTTTGTTCTTTGTTCTAGTTGTGTTCTGGAATGTGCTGCTTGATAGGATGGTGGTCGCATTCATAAAGGAATTGGGTAAATACTTGAAGGGGGAAAAATATGACCATGCTTTTGGAAAAGAGCAAGTGAGTTGGACTAACGGATGTTTCTTCCAAAGAGCTGATAAAGACACAATTGACCAAACAGCCACTCTCTGTGCTGTATCATTTGATGTGTTATGGAAATCCATTTTATGCCTCAAAGAAGAATTTTTAACCAGTTGCCAGCTGTAATATCTGCTTTGTGAACTGCTCCCCTCAATCTGCCTAACTTTAAAGATAATATAGCCATACTCACAGATAGTATATGCTGAGTTTCCGTATTTGTAGTTGGTCCCATGCACAGACTTGACAGCATTGACTGCCTTCTTTGCTACGTGATTCTACAGAAAAGAGAGATTACGGGTGTTAGTTCACCCACACACATTTACACAATGTGGGCATGTTCACATGTATGTAATTTCATTTGAACATTTGAGTGAATGTCTTACCAACTCATTATGATCCTTAGACCTAGATGTTTTGTAAGAGTATGGAAACATAACCATTTGAGAGTACGAATGTACTGAGATGTAACCCTTGATGTGATTTGATCTCTGTCTGATAAATGTAGCTACTGCTTTCACCTCTGGTTCAGACTCAGGGTGACGCCCACAGTAGATGTCACTGCATGGCTCACTTGATGCTCCCGGACCTGGGGACAGGAGAAAAGCCAAAATGAGTATACAGACGAACAGGTAAATTTTCCCCACAGTTAGAAATGGAGAACCGTGTATATCTCCCAACGCCATCAAAACTGAGGCTTGAATTGCTAATGCTATATTCTTTAACTCTCAGACAGATTAGATTACTAAACCATCTTAAATCAATGGCAGATATTTGCTACTGTTTATAGGAAAGTCTTGTGCAAAATGCTTTAGGTTTTTGAAAACAGTGGATCAAATCTCACAAGTTAATTTGGTTGGTGGTGCAGGTTTCTTGATGTTTTGTAGTACTGTGTGCCCCCTTAGACCTCTATTACTGAGTTATCTGAAGATGTGAATTTCAGGAAAAAAAACAATGGTATAAGAACTAGGAGCAGGAGTAGGCCATCTGGCCCCTCAATCTTTTTGTGGACACAGCTCTACTTACCCGCCCACCCACCAAAACCCTTAATTCCTTTACTGTTCAAAAATTTATCTATTCTTGCCTTAAAAACATTCAATGAAGTAGCCTCAGCTGCTTCACTGGGCAGGGAATTCCATAGATTCACAATTCTTTGCGTGAAGAAGTTCCTCCTCAACTTTTTAACGCTTAACGTCCTAAATCTGCTTCCCCTTATTTTGAGGCCATACCCCCTAGTTCTAGTTTCATCCGGTAGTGGAAACAACTTCCCTGCTTCTACCTTATCTATTCCCATCATAATCTTATATGTTTCTGTAAGATTTCCCCTCATTCTTCTGAATTTCGATGAGTATAGCCCCAGTCTACTCAGTGTCTCCTCATAAGCCAACTCTCTCAACTCCGGAACCAACCTAATGAATCTCCTCTGCACCCCCTCCAGTGCCAGTATATCCTTTCTCAAGTAAGGAGACCAAAACTGTACACAGTACTCCAGGTGTGGCCTCATCAGCACTTATACAGCTGCAACATAATCTTGCTGTTTTTAAACTCCATCCCTTTAGCAATGAAGGACAAAATTCCATTTGCCTTCTTAATTACCTGCTGCACCTGCAAACCAACTCCTTGAGATTCCTGCACAAGGACACCCAGGTCCCTCTACACAGCAGCATGCTGCAATTTTTTACAATTTAAATAATAGTCCATTTTGCTGTTATTCCTACCAAAATGGATGACCTCACATTTACCAACATTGTATTCCATCTGCCAGATCCTCGCCCACTCACTTAGACTATCTATATCCCTTTGTAGACTTTCAGCGTCCTCTGCACACTTTGCTCTGCTATTCATCTTAGTGTCATCTGCGAATTTTGACACACTACCTTTGGTTCCCAACTCCAAATCATCTATGTAAGTCGTAAACAATTGCGGTCCCAACACTGATCCCTGAGGCACTAGTCACTGATCACCAACCAGAAAAACACCCATTTACCCCTACTCTTTGCTTTCTGTTAGTTAACCAATCCTCTATCCATGCTAATACATTACCCCATAACACTGTGCATCTTTATCTTATGTAGCAGTCTTTGCTGTGGCACCTTGTCAAATGCCTTCTGGAAATCCAGATACACCACATCCAAAAGTTCCCCACTGTCCACTGCACACGTAATGTTCTCAAAGAATTCCACCAGATTAGTCAAACATGACCTGCCCTTCAAGACCCCATGCTGAGTCTTACCAATGGGACAATTTATATCCAGAATTCCACCAAATTAGTCAAACATGACCTGCCCTTCATGAACCCATGCTGTGTCTTACCAATGTGACAATTTATATGCAGATGTCTCGCTATTTCTTCCTTGATGATAGATTCAAGCATTTTCTCTACTACAGAAGTTAAACTAACCAGCCTATAGTTACCTGCCTTTTGTCTACCTCCTTTTTTAAACAGTGGCATCACATTTGCTGTTTTCCAATCTGCAGGAATCGCCCCAGTGTCCAGCAAATTTTGGTAAATTACCACTAGTGTATTTGCTATTTCTCCCACCATCTCTTTTAGTACCCTGGGAGGCATTCCATCAGGGCCAGGAGATTTGTCTACCTTTAGCCCCCATTAACTTGCCCAACACTGCCTCTTTCATATTAATGATAGTTTCCAGGTTCTCACTTGCCATAGCCTTTGTGTCATCAATTTTTAGCATGTTATTTGTGTCTTCCACTGTGAAGACTGACACAAAATGCCTGTTCAATGCCTCAGCCATTCTCTCATTTCCGTATGCCAGTCGCCTGGGGAATTGCTCACAGACAACTTGTGATGTTGCAGATCTGCAAGCCAGAAGACTTATGGTGCACATTATTTGATGCTGATGTTTCAATGCTGCATTGAAGGGTTTTTGCACTGTCAGAGGTGCCAGCTTTCAGCGGAGATGTTAAGCCCAAAGCTCCTTTAGCTCCCTCATTTTGACATTAAATATCCCATGGCACCGTTTCAAAAACAAGGAGAATTATCCTATAGTTCTGGCATATATTATTATTCAACCAACGTGGCAGTGAGACATCCATGAACTCATTTCACTTTGTGAGATTTTATTGTGCACATTTTGACTGCCCCGTTTCTGACAATATAACGGTGACTACACTTCAGATTTACTCAATTAGCTGTAAAGCACATTGGGATAGCTTTAGGTTGTGAACAGCAGTATATAATTTGATTTGATTTATTATTGTCACATGTATTAGTATACAGTGAAAAGTATTGTTTCTTGCATGTTATACGGACAAAGCATTCTGTACCAGTGGAAGGAAAGGAGAGAGTGCAGAATGTAGTGTTAGAGTCACAGCTAGGTTGTAAAGAAAGATCAAATTAATATAAGGTAGGTCCATTCAAAAGTCTGATGACAGCAGGGAAGAAGCTGTTCTTGAGTCAGTTGGTACATGACTTCAGACTGTTATATCATTTTTTGTGACGGAAGAAGGTGGAAGAGAGTGTGCCCGGGGTGCGTGGGGTCCTTGATAATGCTGGCTGCTTTCCCAAGGCAGCAGGAAATGTAGACCGAGTCAGTGGATGAGAGGCTGGTTTGAGTGATAAACTGGGCTCTGTTCATGATCCTTTGTAGTTTCTTGTGGTCTTGGATAGAACAGGAGCCATATCAAACTGTGATACAATCAGAAAGAATGCTTTCTATGATGCATCTGTAAAAACTGGTGAGAGTTGTAGCAGACATGCTGAATTTCCTTAACCTCCTAAGAAAATAGAAGCATTGGTCAGCTTCCTTAATGATAGCATCGGCATGGGGGGACCAGGTTGTTGATGACCTGGGCGCCTAGAAATCTGAAGCTTTCGACCACTTCCACTTCATCCCCATTGATGTAGACGGGCAAGCGGGAGACAGTCCCTAGCGGAAAGGATCTGCCGAGCCCGAGAAAAGGCAAGTTCTACTTCTTATTTGTTTTTAGTAATGTGAGATGGAACAGCCAGCAAGGCCAGTTCTACACTGGGCACTATACAGAAACTTATATATATTTTTCTACATGAGGAAAGTTTACTTCCGTTCCTACAACAGTGGATTTCTGGCTTTCCTCAGCAGCTGCAGTATGTTCAACGGCTCTTTTCTTTTTTAGAATCCAGCATGGTATTGAACTGCAGTTTTTGAAGCAATTGCTTTATTTGGCCAAACAGATGGTTTTATTAAGGCCAGGCCAGCATTCCCAACTGGAATATCAGATAGCAGCCTGTCATATTCATAAAGAGATATCTTCTCAGGGAATTACAAGTCATTGGTTATGATATACAAATCTATATTTATTTGATATGCTGTGACTGTGTCAGCCTTGGTTCAGCGGCGGAAATTTTCCCACTGAGGCAGAAGGCCAGGAATTCATAAGAACATAAGAACATAAGAAATAGGAGCAGGAGTAGGCCATCTGGCCCTTCGAGCCTGCCCCGCCATTCAATAAGATCATGGCTGATCTGTCGTGGCTCAGTTCCACTTTCCCGCCCTCTCCCCATAACCCTTAATCCCCTCTCTTATCAAGAACCCATCAACCCGCTTCTTAAAAATATTTAGCGAGGCAGCCTCCACCACTTCAACGGGCAGAGAATTCCAGAGATTCACCACCCTTTGAGTGAAGAAGTTCCTCCTCAACTCCGTTCTGAACCGCCCCCCCTTTATCTTGAGGCTGTGCCCCCTAGTCCTACTGTCTTTTTTGAGCGGGAAGAGTCTTTCCACCTCTATCCTATCCATCCCATTCATCATCTTATACGTCTCAATGAGATCTCCCCTCATTCTTCTAAACTCTAACGAGTACAAGCCTAGTTTATTCAGCCTCTCCTCATAGCTCAACCCCCTCAACTCCGGTATCAGCCTAGTAAACCTCCTCTGCACTCCCTCCAGGGCCAAAATATCCTTGCGCAGGTGCGGCGCCCAAAACTGCACACAGTACTCCAGCTGCGGCCTCACCAATGCCCTATACAGCTGCAGCAAGACCTCCCTACTTTTATATTCAATCCCCCTCGCTATGAAGGCCAGCATCCCATTCGCCTTCCTGACCACCTGCTGCACCTGCAGGCTGGGTTTTTGCGGTTTTTCGCCACGTAAGTAATAGTCCTTCCTACCATTCTTCCTACCAAAGTGGACCACCTCACACTTGCCAACATTAAATTCCATTTGCCATTTCCTGGCCCATTCGCCCAGCCTATCTAGATCCTTCTGCAGACTCTCCACACCCTCCGCACAATTTGCCTTTCCCCCAATCTTGGTGTCATCAGCAAATTTCGACACCCTACACTCGGTTCCCTCCTCCAGATCATCTATATAAATGGTAAATAGCTGAGGCCCCAGCACCGACCCCTGGGGCACCCCACTAGTCACCAACCGCCAATCCGAATAGCACCCATTGACCCCCACTCTCTGCCTCCTATTTGACAACCAATCCTCTATCCACGCTAACACCCTACCCCCAACTCCATGTCCTCTGACCTTCTGCAGTAACCTCTTGTGAGGTACCTTATCAAACGCCTTCTGAAAATCCAGAAAGACCACATCCACCGGCTCTCCTCTATCCACCGCCCTAGACACATCCTCATAGAACTCCAGTAAATTTGTCAGACACGACTTCCCTTCAATGAAACCGTGTTGCGTCTGCCCTATCAAGCAATTCCCTTCAAGATGCCTCGCAATTTCCTCCTTAATGACGGATTCTAACATTTTACCTACCACAGACGTTAAACTAACCGGCCTGTAATTCCCCGCCTTTTGCCTGGCACCCTTCTTAAACAACGGCGTAAGAGTATACTTGAACGTATAATCTAGACTAACACTCTAGTGCCATGGTGAAGGAGTGCAGCATTTCGGCATGGCTGAGAGTCATGGCAACGTCACAGAAGGTTCCTGAATCCAGACTATGCTTCATGAATCCTCTGAAGGACTGTGAACCATGTATCCTCTGGAGGCCCATCCAAGTCCACAAAAATGACACAGAGCCAGCCGGGTTGGGAATGCATGAATCGTATTGTTATTTCGTGCCGGTGAAAATTGCCGGAACCAGAAATGGGGGCAGGAAGCCCAGAATCAGATCCCACCTGACATTTTTAAAGACCTCCAGGATTGGCCTGGTTCCACAAAAATTAGGCTCCATGTCTCACTTTCCTTTTTCCTTCTCTTCCCCCTCCCCAACTTCCATCTCCCTGGGCCATTGCTGCACCCAATAAAGGCTATTTGTTCTTTAGAGATGTGGTTATCCGGTTGTCATTATTCATGTTCATTGCCACACGCTCCTTCGCAAACATTTTTAGATAAAATTCACCAGGTGAAAGGTTTTTCGACAAGGCCCCAACAGCAAGTTCTGGGAAGCTTTCCCAATCGTAGAATCCTTACAGTACAGAAGGAGGCCATTCAGCCCATTGAGTCTGAACTAACCACAATCCCACCTAGGCCCTATCCCCATAACCCCAAACATTTCCCTCGCAAATCCCCCGGTACTAGTGTCAATTTAGCATGGCCAATCCACCTAGCCTGCACATCTTTGGACTGTGGGAGGAAACCGGAGCACCCAGAGAAAACCCACACAGATATGGGGAGAAAGTGCAAATTCCACACAGACAATGAGTGACCTGAGGAATTGAAACTGGGTCACCGGTGCTGTGAGGCAGTAGTGCTAACCACAATGCCATCCTTTCCCAATAATTTGATTTGATTTGATTTATTACTGTCACATGTATTAACATACAGCGAAAAATATTGTTTCTTGTGTGCTATACAGACAAAGTATACCATTCATAGAGAAGGAAACGAGAGAGTGCAGAATGTAGTGTTACAGTCATGGCTAGGATGTAAAGATAAGCATTGTTAGAGAGTTTAAAAGAGAATGAAGGTTTAGAAGCATAGATCAAGAGTAAAAGATAGAATTGGAAGGCATGCTGGGCACAGCTTGCAAGAAGTCACCTCACTCCAGCGCCATCTTGGAAAACAGTCAGTCAGGAAAAATGATCAAGGTTAAGTGCATCTACCAACTTTCTCTTTCCTCCTTTGCTTCAGTTTCAATTTTTCTTGCTCATCCTTCACTTGCTTTCTTCCTCTGCTTTTCTGTTAATCAATGTGATGCTAATTTTGTTCATAAGAACATAAGAAATAGGAGCAGGAGTGGGCCATCTAGCCCTTCGAGCCTGCCCCGCCATTCAATAAGATCATGGCTGATCTGTCGTGGCTCAGTTCCACATTCCCGCCCTCTCCCCATAACCCTTAATCCCCTCTCTTATCAAAAACCCATCAACCCGCGTCTTAAAAATATTTAGCGAGGCAGCCTCCACCACTTCAACGGGGAGAGAATTCCAGAGATTCACCACCCTTTGAGTGAAGAAGTTCCTCCTCAACTCCGTTCTAAACCGCCCCCCCTTTATCTTGAGGCTGTGCCCCCTAGTCCTACTATCCTTTCTGAGCGGGAAGAGTCTCTCCACCTCTATCCTATCCATCCCATTCATCATCTTATACGTCTCAATGAGATCTCCCCTCATTCTTCTAAACTCTAACGAGTACAAGCCTAGTTTATTCAGCCTCTCCTCATAGCTCAACCCCCTCAACTCCGGCATCAGCCTAGTAAACCTCCTCTGCACTCCCTCCAAGGCCAAAATATCCTTGCGTAAGTACGGCGCCCAAAACTGCACACAGTACTCCAGCTGCGGCCTCACCAATGCCCTATACAGCCGCAGCAAGACCTCCCTACTTTTATATTCAATCCCCCTCGCTATGAAGGCCAGCATCCCATTCGCCTTCCTGACCGCCTGCTGCACCTGCAAGCTGGGTTTTTGCGACTCATGCACAAGGACCCCAAGGTCCCTCTGCACCATTGCCTGCTGCAGTTTTTCGCCACGTAAGTAATAATCCTTCCTACCATTATTCCTACCAAAGTGGACCACCTCGCACTTGCCAACATTAAATTCCATTTGCCATTTCCTGGCCCATTCGCCCAGCCTATCTAGATCCTTCTGTAGACTCTCCACACCCTCCGCACAATTTGCCTTTCCTCCAATCTTGCTGTCATCAGCAAATTTCAACACCCTACACTCGGTTCCCTCCTCCAGATCATCTATATAAATGGTAAATAGCTGAGGCCCCAGCACCGGCCCTGAGGCACTCCACTAGTCACCATCCACCAATCCGAATAGCACCCATTGACCGCCACTCTCTGCCTCCTATTTGACAACCAATTCTCTATCCACGCTAACACCCTACCCCCAACTCCATGTCCTCTGACCTTCTGCAGTAACCTCTTGTGAGGTACCTTATCAAACGCCTTCTGAAAATCCAGAAAGACCACATCCACCGGCTCTCCTCTATCCACCGCCCTAGACACATCCTCATAGAACTCCAGTAAATTTGTCAGACACGACTTCCCTTTAACGAAACCATTCTCATTTCTATCTCTCTTTTCAGCTTAATATTTTCATCTCTCGGCATTTTGTTTGGTGTCTCCTGGTGTTTAATTCTGTTTTAACTTCCTGTCTTATGTCTCTACTCAATATTCTCCCTCTCAGTATTTTACATGATCTCTCTACGTTTCCCTTCCTCTGCCAATATTTTATTCTTTCTTGCCATTTATTTCTGCAGTTGCTTTAAGATCTTGTCAGGTGACATGGCTTCACTCCATGTTCTCCAACCGAGACCACCCAGCTCTGGGGTTAACCAGAGGTACAAACTAACTGATCAAAGATCAATCAGTATATTTGTGTTGTTGGATCATATTACTATATATACGCCACTATACTGGAGGCATGAGCTTTAGGCCACTGATCCATCAGCACCAAGTTATTCGCAGTGCCTATCCTAGAAACCCAGGCAAAGCCACTCATGAGACTGCCCAAAAAGACACCCCTGTGACATGTATTGCAGTAGCAGAAGTGGCCCACCATTGGCCAGTGGTGGGATCTTTCACTCCCGTTGCTGTCAGCAGGGTTTCCGTTGTTCACACCCTTCACTGCTGGGGAATCCATGGCAGGGACGGTCACCATCTATGAGACTGAATCCTGCCAGTGGTAACAGCCCGAAAATTCCACCCTCAGAAACTTTTGTCTTAGTGTTGAGAGTCTCAGACAAAATACAGCTTTTAGATTTGACTCTTGAGCCAAGATGTTTCTCCCCATGGTCATCATTTCTGTTGTCAGCATAAACATCAGTCACTCCTTAATTTATAGCTTCCAAATAAGCATCATCTTCCCTTGCTACGGGGAAGATGTTATTAAACTGGAGAATGCAGAAGAGATTTATTAGGAGGTTGCCAGGACCCAAGGGCCGGAGTTAGAGGGAGAGATTGGACAGGCCAGGACTTTGTACTTTGAAGAGTAGGAGACTGAGGGGTGATCTTACAGAGGCGTCTAAGATCATGAGAGGCATGCATGGGGTGAATGCACTCAGTCCTTTTGCTGGGGTTGGGGAATCAAGAACTAGAAGGCATAGGTTTAAGTTAAGAGAGGAAAGAATTAATGGGAACCTGAAGAGCGACTTTTTTACACAGAGGGTGGTATGTATGTGGAATGAGCTGCCTGAGGAAGTGGTTGAGGCAGGGACATTGACAACATTTAAAAGGCATTTGGACAGATACATGGATAGGAAAGCTTTAGAGGGATATGGGCCAAATGCAGGCAAATGGGGTTAGCTTAAATGGGCATGTTGGTTGCCATGGACCAGTTTAGGCGAAGGGCCTGTCTCTATGGATTCTATCATTGTGTAATTCTGCATTGAATGCAAGTCTGGTGTTTCAACAGACCCATCTTCTTTCTAAAAGGAAGCCATTTTTTTATCCCCAGCCGAGTTATTTTTTACAAAAATTGCTTTCAGAACTCTGCAGCCCCTTCTTTTGGAGGTACTCTTCCACTGGTGATTGAGAATTGTTTCTGAGGTGGAGAGTTAATTTTTCAAGTTCTTGTCAATGGTAAAATCAACCTCCCGTTCAGTGAATTTGGTCTTCCTGAATCTTCTTGACTGGATTGCCATCTCTTTCTATATTGCATTTCATTCATTAATCCTGTTGCTGATCAGAAAGAATGGCTTCCTTATTTAACATAATGTACCACGTGACCAGTTGTCATCTGATGGCTTGCTATGCTAAACGCAGATATTGATCTCACTTACCACTGAAAGTGCCTGAATTCTTACACACCTGAACCAGACTTCATAGAATTGTGACTTCAATTGTTAACAAGATGGATGGAGACAGTTCACCCAAAGCATAAGTGAGAACTGACCCTGTGGATTAGGCTTTGGGTGGCACAATGGTTAGCACTGCTGCCTCACAGCACCAGGGACCTGTGTTTGATTCCCGGCTAGGGGCACTGTCTGTGTGGCATTCGCACGTTCTCCCCCTGTCTGCGTGAGTTTCCTCCGGATGCTCCAGTTTCCTCCCACACCCCAAAAATGTGCACGTTAGTTGGATTGGCCATGCTAAATTGCCCCTTAGGGTCCCGGGATGCATAGGTTAGAGGGATTAGCGGGTAAATATGTGGGGTTACTAGGATGAGGCCAAGGTGGGATTGTTGTCGGTGCAGCCTCGCTGGGCCAAATGGCCTCCTTCTGCACTGCAGTGATTCTATCAATTTATGAAATCACTCACCACACCAGCCAACATCCCAGTTGCGGTTCAGGTCAGTCCCGACACATTGACTCCTGTTGTGTTTGGAACGGTTCTTCCTCCAGAAGCGGTCCTGAAATATTCAATTCAAAACACCTGCTAGTGTTTTTGAATGTTCTTCAATTGTACTTCCAGAGACTAAACTGGGGAATTCCAAACACTAAACTGAGTTCTGTTTTAACTTATCTTTTAAATGGAGAACTGCCCATTTTAATTACAACTAGAAATTGAAATGTACATTCCTGGTACGTTCTACAAATATAATCTGGATTAGCTGTTTTATTTGAACACCTGTATTTACAAACACAAGAATAATGCCACTGTGAAGTTGGAGAAAATTCTAAATGAACTTTCTTTAGAAACATATTGATGCAGCTTCAGATGAATTTTCAGCTGTGGTAGCATCACGTCCCGTGAGTATTCACAGCTGCCAGGATGTGGCCCATCTCAGAGAGGAACTCTACAATCTCTTTGTCAGTCTTTAGTTACACCCCAATGCTTGGTTGGGGTGGGATTGCCGTGATGTGTGCGAGGGCTGAGGGGTCTTCCCCTTGTCCGCCAGAAGATGCCAGTGGTCATACAGGAGGAGGGATGGGTGTGATGACTTCAGCCAGGCTAATGAGGTTGGCTTGCGAGAGTATGAACTACCTGAAGAGTCCTTTGTCTCCAGATCCTGCAGAGATACCTTTACGTCGCATCTCCTCCACAATGGTGTACCCTGGCAACGTATTTCTTCCGCCAGTTGCATGGCCTGAATTATGACGTGCAGCTCCTACATATCAATCTGGGTTGTATTCCGACCTCCTTGCAGGCATTGTCCATCTTTTACCAAGACCTCCTCACAGTCTGGAACGTGGTCGCCTCGTGACGTAGTTCTCCCCCGTCAGGAATAGCTGCCCCTGTGCGAGAACTGCTGCTCAGGAACCTGCACTTCCAGCTGTATAACTTCAGGTGGCCAGCGGAGAGGAGGGCTGTGGATGCCGGGGTGACCAGGATCAGGGATGTGCTGGATGCCGGAGGAGCGGGCTGGATGAGCCCCTACGTGTTGGCTGAGCGCATGGGGGTGGCCATCTGGCACGCGGTCAAAGCCATCCAAGACCTTAGGACGGTTGTGCTCAGCCCCGAGTGCACATACGATCTCGTGGCAGCGCAGACATGCAGTGGGATCCCGCCCGAGCGTTCCCCTGCTCAGATGGAATTTCACATTGGCCCAAATCCTCGATCCCCCCCTCACCCCTACCCCAGGTCAGGTGCCCCACAACATGTGCCGCCTCACGGAAGTGTCCTCCATTGCCCTTTTCCGCCACGCAGAGGTGTTTCCTGTACGGCCTGCTGCTGCACACCTTCTACTACTGCGTCCTCGCCTGTTGCCTGATACACCTTGGCGGGCCTTGTTGCTGCCAGGCAGCAGAGGTCCCCAGTGGAGGTCCTTCTACAGAGGGATCTCCCTCAATTACATCGGGGACCTAAGGTCTTTGCTTGAGGACCCTGTCCTGGTGGGCCGACCATTCCCAAGTTTGTCCCTTTTTTAGCAACTGGCGGAGGGGATCCAGAATGGAGACCCTGTTCTGTATGAATTTCCTGTAGTATATTACCAATCTTAAAAACGACCATAGCTCCTGATGGTTATGGGAGCTGGGGCATCTTTTATTGCTTGCACCTGATCCTCCAGAGGATTTGGCCTGACTTATCCACTTTGTATCCCAGGCATTTCTCCCTTTTCAGACGCACTCCCACTGCTGCAAATCTCCCTTGAACTTCCTCCAGGTTCTGCAGATATTCCACCTTTGTTGTACCCATAATGAGGACATCGTCTAGGTGAATGGCAACCTGTGGTAACCCCTGTAGGATGCTCTCCATGGTCCTTTGGAATAAGACGCAAACTGACGAAATCCTGAAGGGCAATTTTTTTATACTGGCATATTTATTGTGGTGAATTTTTGCAAATCATTGAGTGGCCGTAGTTGCAGGTATATGTGGCTCATGTCCAGTTTTGTGAATAGGAGTCCTCCTGCCAACTTTGCATACAGGTCCTCAATCCTGGGAATTGGGTATTTGGCTAGCTGACAGTAACAATTTATCACCTGTTTGAAATCACCGCAAAGGCGCAATAAGTCATCCGGCTTTAAGATAGGAACCACAGGTGCTGCCCATTCCACAAACTGGACCAGTTTTATTATTCCTTCATGCTGTAATCTCTTGATATCTACATCAATCTTAATGCAAATGGTCGAGCTTTGCAAAACTTTGGGATGTGCAATTTTGCCTTGACTCCTTTGATTGTCCCTAGACCTTCCCAAAAAACCTCTGAATATTTGCTCAGGGCCTCTTTCAGGCGACCATTTTCCAACTGGAAGGTATTTGGCCACTTTAGCTGGATATCTTTTAGTCAATTTCACCCTAATAGCTTGGTTCTGAACCTTCCACTACCAAAGATGGTGCCTAACTAATTGTTTCCTGTAAGCAACTGGCATGTGGGCTGTACCCATCACTTTCCTCTAATCCCTCCTTTATTTTCTCTCTAACCCCCTTTTCATCTCTCCATTCCCTGGCAGGTCTATTTAATCATCCATATCGGAAATGTACATAGGATTCAGATTACACAGTTATGAGAAAAACTTAGATTTAATCAATTTTTCTTCGCTTGACAGTGACAATTTTTTTAAAACTCAGTCGGTTGGTGCTCGCTGTTCCCCCTCAATGCTCTCGGCCATTGCCTCTTACAGTTATCATGTGAAGTGTAATGTTAACATGAGGCAAATAATTAAAAAACTTACAGTTGTCCACGTGTACTCATAGCCATCAACATTCCAAACAGGAAGAACATAAATTTCAAAAGATTTCAGAACGTTGGTGATCATCGTGTCCTGTGAATCTACAACCTAAAAATCAACAGATTCAAGGGTTTTATTTTGTGACACATCGACTAGACATTAACTGCGTGAAGCTGAAGTCAGGACTGTGAAGCCAGAATTCCCAAATATTTATAATGTGCAAAAAATGTAGTCCAACATTTGTTGTGACGTAATTGTGCACAATATTATTAAGCAGGTAGGAACAAGAGCAGACCATTCAATTCCATAAACCTGTTCTGCCATATTTACTAACCTTAAAAAAGTTTGTTTTAATTCCATATCAACACCCTTAATTTCCAAGAAATTATTCACTTTGGATGAGGTGATGATGTGAGGAAGATGATGGCGCAGTGGTATTGTCACTAGACTAGTAATCCAGAGACCCAAAGTAATGATTTGGGGAGCCAGATTCAAATTCTGCCGTGGAATTAAAAGTCTAATGATGGCCATGAAACTATTGCTGATTGTCGGGTTCACTAATATCCTTTAGGGAAGGAAATTTGTCGTCCTTACTTGGTCTGGCCTACTTGAGACTCCAGATCCAGCAAATCTAATCTGAAGTGGCCGAGCAAGCCACTCAATTCAAGGATAATTAGGAATGGGCATCAAATGTTGGCCTATCTCACAGTGCCCAAATCCCACGAGAGAATAAAGAAAAATCAAGGATGGGCAATAATGCCAGTCCGTGAATAAATTGAAAAAGAAATTGATTTACACCTATAATCTTCTGAGACTTCTGTTTGATTTCGCGAAGCAGGAAGGGGAAAATCTCAACCTCTGTTATTCATACATTTACTTGCAACCAGTATGAAGTCACATCAAAAGAGGCAACAAGTCTTTCAAAGAGCCACCCCAGAAACGAGGGACCGACTGGCCTCTTCCTATCCTGTAGGATTCTATGGGTATTTACCCATCCTGTCAGTCAGCGTCTGAGAAGTTTGTACCTTGCAAAGAGGGAGCAACAATATAAATTTATAAAGTAAATTAAAAACTGATAAAACAAAACTTAAAAGCTAATAAGGGGCTGCTGGCTGCTCAAACTTTCAACTTCATACCTTACAGCTGCTGAGCATTTAAACGTATTGTTTATAAAATGTGGGCTCTATATTACAGTAAGCACCACCCCCCCCAACCTCCCACACACACAGCAGCAACAATTCTCCTCGCCTGATTGGCTGTCCTTTCAACCTCATGATGGGGAAGTTACCATTTCAACAACTTGTTTATTTTCATCTCTGAATTGTGGGAGTCGCTGCATAGACCAGCATTTATTGCCCATCCCTAAATGCCCTTGAGGAGGTAGTGGTGAGCTGTTGTGCTGGTCTGCTGCAGTCAATGTGGTGTAGGTACACCCACAGTGCTGTTCAGATGGGAATTCCAAAACTTAAGGAGCCTTCAGCCATTTATACTTGCATCAGAAAACTCAGTATTCGTCAGGAGTCTGACTGACTGTACCAGCAGGCTTCAGCTCAACTAATGGCAATCATTGTATTATTGGTTCTACATTGGAGCGATTCCTTACCTGTTGTGGGATAGAATCCCTAAAGGGTAGAAAAAGGCCATTCAGCCCACCAAGTCTACAATGACTCTCCAAAAGAGAATCTTACCTGGGCCCACCTCCTTGCCCTATCTCCATAGTCCCACACATTTACCATGGCCAGTCCACCTAACCGGCACATCTTTCGGACTGTGGGAGGAAATCAGAGAACCCAAAGGAAACCCATGCAGAGTCCGGGAGGATGTGCAAACTCCACACAGATAGTCACCCAAGGCCAGAATCGATTCCGGGTCCCTGGCGCTGTGAGGCAGCAGCGCCAACCACGCCGCTTGACTACGTCATCACGTAACTCCCTGCCTCCAACTGCCCTGTGACTCCACATTCTGTCATTGGCTGGAATACTTGCAAAGTCTCATCTTTCCATGTTAGTTGGATAACCTCTTCATTATCTGATTGGTTGAAACAGCTTTTTTTTAAAATCCAGTTTCATTATTTTTATTTATAGTAAGGAAAAACATTCAAAGAATTTTTTTTTAGAAACTCAATTTTGAATGACTTTTCACCAGGGTTTCTCACTGGCAGTGTTCTGGAGATGAAGTCGTAATTCCCAGAGGTAATGGTGGAGTGTAAGTAACTTCGTAGATTGGTCTACCTATGCTGGGAGGTGGAGTTGGAGGTTGCCGGGAGGTGGAGTGGGGGGTTGCGTAGAGAATCACAGCAGCTTGTTTGTGTATAACCTGTCTTTCTGACACACTCACGTGTTGAACAAACCACTGGCAGAACGCTGGTGCTATCCATTCTCTGGCATGCATACCGCAGTCAATCCACAGGGCGCCTTTCGGTGGGGCAGTACCATTGAAAAGCTGGGGAAAGAAGAGTGACAGCAGGACAAAGATGTGGCCATCCTTTAAAGAAGGAATAAAGACAAAACTAAAACAGAAAACACCTTTACCTTCCAGACATAAATTAGACGTTTCTCAGCTGATGGCCCAATAAGTATTTTTTGAACGATGGATGGGTACTCCTTTGTAATTTCTGACATCCAGAAATAAATCTGTTAATAACATCAAGACAAATAATGAATATAATTTGCATTATCCCATAGGCCCCAAGCAATTGGTTTCATGAAATGTTGGACATTAAAAGGCTCAGTTTGGAAATGAAAGGAAATCATCAAGTTCTTATCTTTATATCTATTGCATCAGTAATGTTACATTTTTCCAAAATCACATTTGAATAATAAAATCAATAATTAAACATAATCCACTATTATGATTGAACATAACTGTCATTGAAATGAAAGGTATAAACAGCTTGTACCACTTGGTACCAATAATGTCAGCTTTGCTCAGTTGACAGCATGCTTGCCTCTGAGTTGGAAGGTTTATGTATTTAAGCCCACTTCACGATTTGTGCATAATGATCAAACGTAATTTACAGATCAAATTCTGCACTGCTGTTGGCACCAGAATGCAAGTGAGCTGTTGAGAGCTGGAAGGGAGCGCAGAGAGGAGCCATGTGGCTGACCCTTAGTGTTAGGGTGACTACATTATAAGGAAAGACTAGGTCCTTTCAGCCTGAAAAGGAAGTTTCTTTCCAGAAACATGCCAGATAGTTAAGATTATGGTTAGGCTGAATCTAGAACAGAGAGCACAGATGGAAACTGGGAAAAAGTAAATGTAAGATCTTAGGACATTTTCCTTTTCATAAAGAGCAATTAATAGATGGAAAGGACTCCCCAGTAAAGCGATGGAAGTGCAAACCTTTGAATCACAGAATCATAGAAACCCTACATTGCAGAAGGAGATCATTCAGCCCATTGTGCCTGCACCAACAACAATCCTGCCTAGGCCCTATCCCCATAACTCCGCATATTTACCCAGCTAATCAATCCAACTGTTGCATCCCGGGACACTAAGAGGCAATTTAACATAGTCAATGCACCTAACCCATACATTTCAGGAACTATTGGATTCAGCAAACAGACTGACTGGAGTTTGTTTTAGATGGATGAATTGTAGAAAAAGTACCCAGAGATATTCCCAAATGGTGATCTGAAGGAAAAATATAATGGAAACTGCTTGAAATGTGCTGAGTTATGACTTAAAAGTTGTCAAATAATATGGAGCTCAGCCATTGAACTGAGTGCAGGAAAATGGCTGCCAATAACATTCCTTCCTATCAAATGTAGGCTCATCTAGCTTATGAAATTTTTAAAGTCAGTGCCACCCTTTAGATCTGTGCATAGAAAGCCTAGCCATCAAACCATCCCTGTTTAGTCCAGACTGCCACCTATATCGGATAAATGGTCAAGATCAATGTCAGACTAAAAGGCATCACACAAGTTGTATTGGAATCATCTTCCATCTGCTGCCATCTACTGTAGTTTGTTCTGAAACACTGTTCAATGTACACTGCCTAAAAAAACCTTCCAGTTGAGTATTTTCGGCAGAGAACTCAAGACTCACAGAGGAACAATGTTCAGCAGATGTATTTTCTCCTTTGAATCATTCCCTTCTTTCAAAGCCAAGTTTTAAAGTTAAAACTAATTTGCAGGATCAGTTGGAACCTGAATCCTGCATCTATCAAGTTCTGACCTTTGACGACTGATTCTGCTGTTCAGCAGTGAGCTCTGACAGAAGGTAAACCAACCTCTGCGGTATGTGTATCCCAAGGCAGCCCAATTCCACACACAGTGTCAGCATGCATTAGCACCTGACAATGCAACACTAACATAGCCAGACATCACTCCAGTCTAACTAGCCTGATCCTTTGGCCTTTTCCATCACTCTGTACTTGGCTGTTGCAGGTATACCCGACTCTATCAAACACTTTACTGAGTAGTGGTGAAATTCCATTTGAAGAATGGCGATACCATTTCCAGAATTACAGTATACTAGCTGTTGGCAAGAGTCTGTACAGAGTTAAGAATGAAAGGGTAACAATATCTTGCAAGTCTCGTGCCTTCAGTTATTAGAGTAGACATTTTATAGAAGGTATCTGGGCTAAAGAGGTATTAAGACTGTCACATTTCCCTAATAATTGTCTTTCTTTATATTCTGATGATTTTAAAAAATATTAGTTGGCTAATTTACTGAAAACAGCCAAAATTGTCCGACCTCTCCCGCAGCTGGGATTCTCCAGTCCCGCTGCAGTGAATGGAGCTTTGGTTGAACAATAAATTTTCTGCTCCTGCTGACAGTGGTAGCAAGGTGTACAAGAGAATTCTGGTCATTGTGTTATAGTTATGTAGCCTTCTCTCTAATTGTGCTCTATTCAAGGACAGTTCGCTGTTGGGAGTGTAAGATTGATGAATTTACCTTGCTAAAGTAGATTCATGTTATTATGTGCCTGTTAATCAACACATTTTGTTTATTCTTCTGCTTTATTCTTGGCACTACCTGATGTAATTTTCTTGCCAAAGATGCAAAATTAAAACAGAAACGTGACTAACATCTGGGTAGATTTTCCTGAAAACGCGTTGTCATCTTTACCCCATTGCCCACCCATTGCCTTGCCCCATCTGCTCTCCAATTTGGTAGGAATTATCTAAATGTATCAATCTAAAATGGGGACAAAAGATGCTCTATTGAGTGGAATCGAGATGACGGCTTCAGGAAGGTTGAAGGAACACACCTCACAGAGAAAGGACAGAGTGATGTGAGAGAATGGGAACATCCTACAATGCATTGTTGTTGTCTTTTGAGTTTGTAATTTGAACTTTGCACATATACCCTACCCATTCCACAGACTACCCCACCTTCCCTCCCCAAACCAAAGTTCTGCATCTTCGGGATTGCACCTCGAACACAAACTTTATAGAGTTTATTATTGTCTGGGTAAGATATGATAAGGAAATATCGAGCTGTTTAATTAAGATGGAAGTACTTTGTGAGCATGTTTGAATACACTGTTGATTGGAAGCATATAAATATATATAAAAAAATTACCTTTCAAAAAGGACGCATACGTATATATATATATATATAGGCTTTGTCCTGGTTACTTTTTGAAAAGTAATTTTTCACCTGTTTTTCATATTTAATAGTCCACTTGAATAATTGAAAATTGATAGACTGGTGAGTTTGTTTTATTCGTTCTTTAATGGGATTTATTATCAGACTGAGCACTTTAGACAAGTCTGAGCTGATCAGTGAGTTTCGGCATGGATTTCTGATTGATAAATCACATCTGGCTAGCGCAGGGATCACTAGTATGATAATAGGAGGGTATCTAATGGATATTGTCAAAATGGACTTTATGTCCAAGCTTTTAGTTCTCCTTTCTGACCTCCCTCTCACTGCCTCAGCATCTCCCTTCCACCTGATTCAATGCAAGCGTTCATCAGTATTTTAGCAAATTAAGAAATTCTATCATTAGTGTCAGATTAAAAGGAGAGAAATTGGAATGGCAAATTGCTATGGATATTAGCAAAATAAGCAAGAAGTTATTTGTATTATTTTCACAAGGACACACTTGTAAACTGTGTGTTCACACACAGCGAATGACATGTAAGAAGGGGAAATGGGATTTCAGCAGCTTTATGAGTAAGAAACAGATCTATGTACTGATAGCTGACAGGCTGATTAATTGTTTCAAAATGTAAAGAACAATTGCCGCTGGTTAAACAAAGATCACATTTATTTCATAAATAAAACCCTTAAACAGACAAGAGGACACAGAAGTTAGTGCTGGATCTTTGGATCTGGTGAGTTTTATGAAAGAGGCCAGACAGTGAGATTTCCTCTTTAAAAGAGGAACAGAAAGACTTGGCATTTATATAGCTCCTTTCAGATCCTCAGGATGACCCCCATGCTTTTGAGCTCATGAAATACTCTTAAAATGTAGTCACTGTGGTGGTGTAGGAAACACAGAAAAATACCTAGTAACTAGATAATCTGTTACTTGAGACAAAGATAAAAGCCTTTTACGTAAGTGCTCACTAAACTTCCAAGACCCCTTGAGAAGGTGGTGGTGAGCTGCCTTCTTGAACTGTTGCAGCCCATTGTTGTCTAGGTACACCTACAGAGCTGTTCAGGAGGGGGTTCCAGGATTTTGATCCAGCGATAGTGAAGGAACAGCTAGGCATCTAGACAATCAGAAAATATTATCTATACTCCAACACTCTAATCACTACTGTGGTGATTGTCCCTTCAAGGGCAACGCATCTCCATTCCAACTAACTCACCTATCTCACAAAGATATCTCTAATTTGATGCACTTTCCAGAATCTCTCGTGTGGAACCATATTGAATGTCATCTGAATGTTCATTTTGACAGTATCGATTAGATATCTTCCTACCACCATCCTTACACCAAAACATTCAACCAGGTTAGCCAGATGTGATCTACCAATAACAAATCCTGGCTGATACTCATTGACTAGCTCTGATTTGTTCAGAGTGCTCATCTGATAATAGATTCCAGTAACTTCCTCCAAACCTTTCTTAAACTAACACATCTGTAGTTAACCGTGTTCCTCCTCCCATCCTAAATAATATATTTCACATTTTTAGGTCTAAGGTGCAGTTCCTGATTCTAGGGGCTTTGAAAGATTATGCCGATCATGTCTGCCATTTCCTCATCTACTTCTGTTAATACTCTAGGCTATAAATAATCATGTCTTGGAGATTGGTCTATCTTAAGTCCCATTATTTTCTATGAAAATGGATACAGCATTTAACAATTCTTATCACCAATTATGTCTTTGCCCCTATTTGCCTTTAATGGGTCTGCATTCCTCTTCATCATGCTGTTGCTATGTATTTGCTTGCCACACATACGTATTTTCTTGATATATTTGCCAAAGTGCAGTGGATGTTCACCAGTCTGTTTCCTGGGATGGCAAGCCCCTTGAAAAGGTAGTAGTGAGCCACATTCTACCAGGAGAGATTGAAGAGACGGGACCTGCATTCTTTGGTGTTTAGAAGAATGAGAGGTGATCTTATTGAAACTTAGAAAATTCTTAAGGGGGCCAGACAGGATAGTTGCAGAAAGGATGTTTCCTCTGGCTGGGGGTGGTCTAGAACCAAGGGATACAGTTGCAGAATAAGGGGCAAGCCATTGAAAAATGAGTTGAGGAGGAACTTCTTTAGTTAGAGGGTAGTAAATCTTTGGAATTCTCTTTCCTAGAAGGCTGTGGAGGCACAGTCATTATGTTCAAGATGAAAATTTCTAGATACTAATGACACCAAAGAATAGGGATAGTGTGGGAAAATCGCTGAATTAGATGATCAACCACGATCCAACTGAATGCTGAAGCAGGCTTGAAAGTCTGAAAGGCCTACTCCAGCTCATATGTTGCTACCTTCCTTCTCTTAACATTTATATTTATATGTATATACATGTATAGTATATACACATATGTATTATACATGTATAAAAATTTGAAGTAAAAGCTTCTTAAAAAGTTCTTACCTCATGCAGTGGGTGATACCTTTCATGGTACGAAGAGAACACCCTGGGATGAGATGTTTGTTTTTGTTCCATTATGAGCTGCTGAACATCCGCGATCAATACCCTGAAAATGATAGATATTCTGGACAAGTGAGCTTGCTGGAAAGTAAATGACCAAAGAGCAAAGAAAATTGCAGCACAGGAACAGACCCTTTGGCCTTCCAAGCCTGCACCCACCATGCTGCCTGACTGAACTAAAACCCCCTACCCCTCCAGGGACCATATTCCTCCATTCCATTCCTATTCATGTATTTGTCTAGACACTCCTTAAAAGTCACTAGTGTATCTGCACCCACCTCCCTCTGTATAAAAAACTTCCGTCAGACATCTCCTTTAAACCTTGCCCCTCGCACTTTAAACCTGTTCCCCCTAATAATTGACTGTTCCACACTGGGAAAAAGCTTCTGACAGTCCATTCTGTCCATGCCCCTTCATAATCTTGTAGACTTCTATCAGGTCACCCCTCAACCTCTGTTGTTCCAGTGAGAATAAACAAAGTTTCTCCAACCTCTCCTCTTGGCTAATGCTCTCCATGTCAAGCAACATCCTGGTAAATCTTTTTGTACCCTATCCAAAACTTCCATATCTTTCTGTTTGACCAGCCAAACAAAATTGGCAAAAGACACAAGTTTCAAACGTTGGGGGACAATGTGGGAAGTGCAGTTAGACATCCTCTAGTGGGTCTTTGGTAAGTGAATCAAATAGGACCATCTGGGGCAGCAGTGGGAGTGCTACAATTAGCGCTCAGCACCCTGTATTAGGGAGAGGAAAAACACCCTGCGTTTCTACTATCAATGGCTATCCAATGCTGAAAACTGTGTGAATGGTAGGTTGGTACAAAAGTCAGCCTGGGCTGCCGGTACTCACTGCCTATCCTCGCACGTGAACAATGGCTGCAATTCCAAAAGGTTTTGCAACATTTTCGTAATTGTATTCTATCTGTGACACCCACATCACTATAAAAAATGTGTTTGGCGTACCTATATGTGACGGCTGCTGTAGTCAGTTGAGTTTTCACCTCTTCGATATTAGATGCATTGATATAAAGGTGGATTTCTTTGTTGATTCTGATCTCATCAATTGAGCTTGGTTGCCAGAAAATAGGCTGCAGACAATGAAATCCAGTAGTTATTAGATTTTTGTACAACATCATCAAAAACAACCCTTATTTAAGTCACTTTATAACAATACTTAAATTTACTGTAATTTGCATGTCAGAAAAGAACTCTGGCACTACTAAAAGCAGGGTAGAATTCCTCTTGTGTTCCCAATGAGCATGACTCATTTCAGGGAAGCCACACAAGGCTTGGTTGAATGGACAATCCTTGCACAACACTGAGTTAAAGGTATCCCTACTTAAAACTGTAATAGGAAGTCAATCAACAAAACGCATGTAACATACAGTCAACTGACATTTCACTCTGTGTTTTATGGCAAATACGGTCAGCCTGCTAATTGAGAGTAGAAAGATTCCAATACTCGTATTCGGCCAGTACACATGGTTGAGAAAGATCATCACATGTAACAGTGGGATTCCTCACACATTTTCATTACTCCCATTAGTATTTGGGACAGTGTTTGGGGCAGGAGAATTAGGTCATGAATACCAGCTTTCAGGGAGAACCTGTTCATGTTTCACAGAATCACAGAATTTTTTCATTGCAGGAGAGGCCATTCAGCCCATTATGTCTGCACCTGCTCTCCAAATGAGCATCATGGCTTAGTGACATTCCCCTGCCTTTTCCCCATACCTCTGCACATTGTTTCTAGTCAAGTAGTCATCTAATGTTCTCTTGCATGCCTTGATTGAGCCTGACTCCACCACACTTCCGGGCAGTGTATTCCAGACCCAAACCACCCGCAGTGTGAAAATGTTTTTCTCATATCACATTTGCTTCTTTTGCAAATCACTTTAAATCTCTGCTTTCTTGTTCTGAATGCTTTTACAAGAGGGAATAGCTTCTCCCTATCTGCTTCGTCCATCCCCCTCATGATTTTGAACATCTCAATCAAGCCTCCTCTTTTCCTTCCCCTCTCCAAGGAGAACAGTCCCAGCTCTCAATCTATCTTCATAACTGAACTTTTTCACCCCGAAACCATTCTTGTAAACTCTCTCCAATGTATTTACTCACATCCTTCCTATAGTGTGGTGTCCAGAACAGCGCACAGTATTCTAGCTGAGGTCAAACTAGTGTTTTGTATAAGTTCAGCACAACTTCCTTGTCCTTGTTCCACTCTATGCCACTGTTAAAAAAAGCCTTGGATACTGAATGCTTTATTAACTGCTCTCTCCACCTATCCTGCCACCATCAATGATCCATGCACATATACGTTCAGATCCCTCTGTTCCTGCAACCTTTTTAGAGTTGTGCCTCTTATTTTATATTGCCACCTGACGTTCTTCATGCCAAAATGAACAACTTTGCATTTTAAATTTAAATTAATTAAACAGCAATTGATTGGGATTGTACATTGCCCGTCTGCTTTCATGGTTGGCGGGCAGGCCAAGTGACCAGGCGGCTTTTACATTTTGGCTGTAATCTTGATGCAGGGCATGATGAAAGGCTAGGGCTCAAATAAAATTAACAAATGTGCCTGGGAGGTCTGCATTTCATTGTGCAGTTTAGACACTTGTGGTGTAGTTTTTCTGCTGCCTCAGACAGCTCCATAGCAGCTATCCCCTCCAAGGAAGCATATTGGAAGTGCCATCCACATCCTCCCTTTTCTCAGTGTCCACCCTCTGTTCCTGCCCTCCCCAGCAGTGCTCAGCCTTTCACAGAGCGCATTTCACATTGGGTGGCCGTTAAATGACCAGCCAACGTGATATCACATTAACAATGCCATTTTGGGTGGGAGCGGGTTTCACATTCAAGATTTGTTTAATGCTATGGATTTTGTAGATGGGATTTATTTTTTGTTTTCTCCAGGTCACTAGCAGCAAGCGGATATGAAAGGAAGAAGTATTAAATATGGATTACAAAAGAGATAAGATTATCACAGAGGTTGAAAGGAGATGCAAAGGAGAGATCAGGTAAGTTTAAAGCGAAGTGCCCAAGTACGTGCTCTGCTTGTTGCTTCAAAGCTGTTGGGAGCATGGATAGAATTTAAGGAAATCTAGCTTCTGTAGTTTTTTTTAAGTTTATTTATTAGTCACAAGTCTGCTTACATTAATACTGCAATGAAGTTACTGTGAAAATCCCTAGTCACCACACTCCCGTGCCTATTCGGGTACACTGAGAGAGAATTTAACGTGGCCAATGCACCTAACCAGCACGTCTTTTGGACTGTGCGAGGAAACCAAAGCGCCTGTAGGAAACCTATGCAGACACATGGAGAACATGCGAACTCCACACAGACAGTGCCCCAAGCCAGGAATCAAACCCAATCCCAAACAGTAGTAGTTAAAATGGTATGCAGAGCAGAAAAATGTTTCTGTACGTGACTAGAGATCCCCAGAAAGCTCAGAGAACATGCTCTCCCAGATGAACTAAATTGGGAGGTGGCTTCTAATCTGATGGTTTGGAGTGTGAAAGGATAAAAATGGCACCAATTTAGCTGGTTTACATGAGGGAATATGTAAAGATAAAAAAGTTTGCATATCTTCAGCAACTTTTGTGGCCTCGGGATCTCACAAAGCACCTTGCAGCCAAGTAAGTACTAAGTGGAGCAATTGTTGTAATGTGGGAAACATGGCAACCAATTTAAGCACAGCAGGATCCCAAAGACAACAATAACTATGGTTGTGGAATAAATAGTGGCCAGTTGGTGATTGTGAAACAGCAGAATGTTATTGCTGATCAAGAAGTGGGTGAAGTAATCCAGGACAAAGAATGGAATGGAATATTGTTGTGTGTGTACTCTGCTATGGTCAGACAGAAAAGGGGGAGCTAAGTGAGGGCAATCCCATTAGCTGGACAATGGAGAAAAGACACTGTATCTTGGTTAAAACGAAATTAGACGACTAAATGGGTCTAAATTGTTATGTTTGAATGCTCCTCAATCACATGACTTGGAATTCTAAAGAAAATTGTGTAAGGATTTTGTACTTTTTAAATAAAGCAAATTGTACAATGAAAGGTGAAATTAATGAACTGTAAGAAAATATTAACTAATGCCTAAAAAAAGCTAAACTTTACCTTATATTGGATGCATATTTGTTTGACAAATTGAATTTCTTCATCCGACTGAGGTTTAATAGACAAAACCTGATCTCTAAAAAGCAAACAATACGATGGTGGGTTAATGACGGCTTCTGAAGATCATTCACAACCATTTCTAAATGAATAATTTCACACATGCATTTCCTATTCAAAGTTGAACATTGATCATACGCATCAAAGGTTTATTTGATCCACATAAATGATGTCTGACGGCTGAAAGTGCAGGAATATAACTACCCAAAGCAGGTTTATGCAAGCTGCGATTTCTCTGAAAGAACTACGAACAGGAGTCAAACCCAATGTAACTGTCATTCCAATTAAGAGGTAGTTTGATTATTGTCAGCAGCACTAAGGATAACATACAAATTACCCTGAAGATTGATTCCCAGTCATTTTACTTGCCTTGTTGGTGAAGAGGCAACTATGACTCCGGTGAAGGTCCCTAAGAAACAAGCTAAAATATAAAATGCCATCTCGGGTAGCACCAGAAATACAATGTAGAAAGATTTTATGTGTTCTATCATTTGACCTGGACTATCGATTCACAGGACTCGTAGTATTTGTATTCTAGTTAAAGTTTATACTGACTGGAATCCAGCTCACCAACAAGCTTTTTTCCGGGAGCAGTTGGCGATAGATCAGGGTTGCAGCACTGATCGGAAAGGGAACAAGGGTAACAACACTGGCTCTTGTTTTCTCATGTAATGGTGTCAATCAGTATGTGTTCAGCTAATAGAGACCCTGGTACAAAACAATATCCTATAATCCCCATCAAACTACCTCAAGAGATTTGACCTTTGTAAGAATCTGTCAATCGTGATCCTATGTAACTGATTGTAATATATTTAAATGAGGGCCAGCTGAATGGCAGACCCAGGAGCGCTGGTTTTTAAACGTGCAAATTGACAGGTTTCAAGTTAGGTTGCAAAATAAAAGGCACATTTGTTACCAGGATTGGCAGACGTTTTGCCACGTGGAGGCTGTTACAAGTAAGATCAGTGATCATAGCGGCTGGCAATGATTATTGTAGCTTTCTTTTTATATACAGAGGGTCTTGGAAGTGCTTCTGATAGTTACAATGGGGGGTCACTGGAATTTGGTTCACTATCCTCTCCTGCCCCTCCCTAAAGTCAGAGTGTTTCAGGATCAGGCATGGCTAACCTTCGTACACCATTTATCAGGGGCAGCACAGTGGTTAGCACTGCTGCCCCAAAGCACCAGGGACCCGGGTTCGATTCCCAGCTTGGGTCAGTGTCTGTGCAGAGTTTGCACCTTCTTCCCATGTCTGCGTGGGTTTCCTCCAGGTGCTCCGGTTTCCTCCCACTGTTTGAAAAACGTGCTGGTTAGGTGCATTGGCCATGCTAAATTCTCCCTCAGTGTACCCGAACAGACGTCGGGACGTGGCGACTAGGGGACTTTCACCTCATTGCAGTGTTAGTGTAAGCCTACCTGTGATAAACAATTAAATCATAGAGTCGCTACAGTGCAGAAGAGGCCATTCGGTCCATCAAACCTGCACCAACTCTCAACAGAGTATATTACCCTAGCCCTCTCCCCCACCCTATCCCTATAATCCCACACATTTACCATGGCTAATCCCCCTAATCTACACATCTGGGGACATGAAGGGGCAATTTAGCACAGCCAATCCACCTAACCTGCATATCTTTGGACTGTGGGAGGAAACCAGAGCACCCGGAGGAAACCAATGCAGACATGGGGAGAATGTACAAACTCCGCACAGACAGACACCCAAAGCCATAATTGAATCAGGTCTCTGGCGCTGTGAGGCAGTAGTAATAACCACTGTGCTGTAATGACGGCTGGAGAAAAGTAGTGAGTGATGATGCATCAGAAACATGAATTCCTCCTCCCATGAGGGGAATATAGTTGTAATGAGAAACTTAAGAGAATTTGATGTTGATGGAAAGAGAAAATGAGAGCTTATAACGTAACTAATTTCATCCCTGCGGGTTTTCCTTTCACATCCATCCTTCTTTACTAATTGTTTGTGGTCCAGCAACACACTGGAAATCAATGTTGTGCCTCACTGATTGGGGAAATCCATGCAGTAAATATCATAGCTGTTCATTGCCGAATATTTTTGGACGAAAAAGGTCTGGCACCCACTTGCAGGATCACTTTAGAAGCTGGACACATCAAGGAAATAAAATCAACTAAAAAAACAATAACTGCTCAAAATCTGCAATATGGCAAAAAATGTTACAAAGACATGGATCGTCATCAACTTTTGAAAAAACCAAAGGCAGCCTTGAACTAATACCTTAGTCAAATCTCTGACACCCTCCAAGCCTCTCGCTATTTATAGGTGGCTTTCAAATTTCCTAACAATTCCCTAGGATCTCTTCTTGCATTGACTGATTGTGTTCTAGAATTTAGGGGGAACTTTTCCCACATGTTTGTAAGGTTGGTCACAAAATGGATACAGTGCAGAAGGAGACCTGTCGACAGCTTTGGCCAAGATTTTCCCATCACACCTGCAATGATGCATGTGGTGGTGGGTGGGGGGGGGGGGGGGTGGGGGGCGGGGTGGGGGGGTGCAGGAGGGGCGGGGGGGGGGGGGCGGGGTGGGGGGGTGCAGGAGGGGCGGGGGGGGGGCGGGGGGGCGGGGGTGGGTGCAGGGGGGGGTGGGGCGGGGGGGGGCGGGGGGGGCCACCCACCACCCACCACCCACCACCCACCACCACATGTCCCTGGCTCTACCTTCACCCACCACCACATGTCCCTGGCTCTACCTTCACCCACCACCACATGTCCCTGGCTCTACCTTCACCCACCACCACATGTCCCTGGCTCTACCTTCAACCCTGGAATGCCTAGATAACAAAGACACTTATGTTAAACTCCTATTTATTGACTACAGCACAACTTTCAACACTATTATTCCTTCAAAACACATCTCCAAACTCCGTGGCCTAGGGCTCGGCTCCTTGCTCTGCGACTGGATCCTACACTTCCTAACTCACAGACCACAATCAGTAAGGACAGGCAACAACACCTCTTCCACGATCATCCTCAACAGGAGTATCCCACAAGGCTGTGTCCTTAGCCTCTTACTATACTCCTTATACATTTATGACTGTGTGGCCAAATTCCCCTCCAACTCGATTTGCAAGTTTGCTGACGATACCACCATGGTGCGTCGGATCTCAAACAATGACGAGACAAGTACATGAAAGAGAGAATCTGGTGAACTGGTGCGACCACAATAATCTTTCCCTCAGTGTCAACGATATGAAAGAGAAATTCATCAACTTCAGGAAGCGCAGTGGAGGACATGCCTCTACATCAATGGGGTTGAAGTGGAAATAGTTGAGAGCTTCAAGTTTCTAAGTGTCCAGATCACCAATAATCTGTCCTGGTCACTCCACGCTGATGCTATAGTTAAAAAAGCCCACCAAAGCCATCTACTTTCTCAGAAGGCTAAGGAAATTTAGCATGTCCACTATAACTCTCACTAACTTTTACAGATACACCATAAAAAGCATTCTTTCTGGTTGTATCACAGCTTGGTATGGCTCCTGCTCTATCCAAGACCACAAGAAATTACAAAATGTCGTGAACAAAGCCCAGTCCACCACACAAACCAGCCTCCCATCCATTGACACTGTCTACACTTCCTGCTGCCTTGGAAAAGCAGCCAGCATAATCAAGGATCCCATGCACCCCAGATATATTCTCTTCCACTTTCTTCCATTGAGCAAAAGATACAAAAGTCTGAGGTCATGTACCAACCGACTCAAGAACTTCCCTCTGCCATCAGACTTTTGAATGGACCTATCTCATATTAAATTGACCTTTCTCTAACGCCTAGCTATGACTGTAACACTACATTCCGCACTATCTCCTTTCTTTATGTGTGGTAGACTTTGTCAGTTTAGTGTGCAAGGAACAATACTTTTCACTGTATGCTAATGCACATGACAATAATAAATCAAATCAAAGTTACAGAGATAAGAATGGACAAAATCATAAAGACATTTAAATACAAGGATGAGAGTTTTAAACTTGACGTGTTGAGGGGTCAGTGTAGCCCAGTCAGCATAGGAGTGATGGGTGAGAGTAACCGCTGGCTCCATTTGTAAACCTCTGTTTCTGAGGTCCCAATCTGAGGTCCTTATCTGTTTCAAGGAGATGACCATCATCTCTGTAGTACAGAAAAGCCAGGCAGTGTGCCTTCATAACTATTGCCGGTGACTCTGACATTCACCATTATGAAGTACTTCAGAAGGTTAGTCATGGCACAAATTAATTCTGGCCACCTCTCCAAACCCCTCCAAGTAGAGGAATGTTATATGTTTAAATGTTTGCATGATTGCTTTAAGAGTCAGTGATAGGATTTAATGGTGATATCATTAGGGTGTTTCACAAGCTCCTGTTTTGGTTTTACTTTCTACTCCATACAGGCAATTGTTATTTTGAATCTGTGCAGGCAAACTAGATCTTTTTCTTTTTGTTTAAAACCCGCAATGCCTAACACAGTCCGGACATTACAAGGAGCTTATGGACTTTGTAATTAAGATTGAGACCACCTGATTAGCTGCGCTGCTGCTTCCCTCTCTTCTCTTAGCCCGCTGGACCAAACTTCTTCTAAGGTTTCACCCTGCTCTTCCCCAAATTCATATGTTTCTCCAGTTTCTCTCCTATCTTCCCTCTCATGCTCTTTTTGAGCTTAACGACCACGAGGCCCACCTCCTGCTCCTTTGATCCTATTCCACCAAATCACTGACCACCTAACTTTTCTTCCCGGCTCTTGATTTTGTTAATGGTTCTCTTTCTCTTCAGATGTTGTCCGTTTCTCCTTCAAGTCTGCCTTCTTCATCTCCTCTTCAAAAACCCTCTGGTTTTGCAAACTACAGTTCCGTCTTCAACCTCCCTTATCCCCTCCAAGTCCTTAAAAGTGCAGTTGCTTCCCAAACCCATCTTCCCCAGAATTCCATGTCTGAATCCTTCCAATCAGTTTCCACCTTTGCCATCATCAAAATACCTCTTATTAATGTCACAAATGTGATTTGACTGCAGCAAACAATCCCTCCTTGCCTTCGTCTGCCACTGTTGACCACACTATCTTCCCATAGTGTCTCCTCAACATGCTTCAGCAGGGTGAGACTGCATTCCTCTGGCTCCATTCACTTCTATCCAGTTTTAGCCAGTGGGTCGCCGCAATGGCATCTCTTCCCACTCCTCCAGCCAGTACCTCTAGTGTCCCCCCAAGGATACATTCTTGCCTCTCCCCTCGCACTTCCCATCTACATGTTGCCCCTCAGCGATATTATCCGAAACACAGCTTCCATATGTATGCTGATGACACCCAGCCCTATCTCACCATCACCGTCTTAGCTCCTCCACTCTAGCTCAATTATTAGTCTACTTGCCCAACATCCGGTATTGGAATACCAGAAGTTTTCCTCCACCTAAATATTGGCACGGCTATTTTCGCTGGTCGCTGCCACAAACTCCATTCCCTAGCCGTCAACTCCTTCTCGCTCCCTACCAACTGGCTGAGACTGGACCAGGCGGTATGTAATCTTGGTGTCGTACTTGACTTTGAGATGAGATTCCGATCACATTTTCGTGCCGTCACTAAGGCCACCTATTTCCACGTCTATATCAACATATTGGGGGGGCGTTCTCCCATTCCGGCTTGCTAATTTTTTAGTGCGGTGGGCCAGAAGAATCGTTTTTGGGCTGATTCGCAGGATTTGCGCGTGCGTTCCCGGATACTGACGCAGTCAGGACCACGCTGGAAACCTGCGGGAACGGCAAGCAGATAAGTGATTTTAATTAATTTTTAACGTGATTTAAATGTCGTAATCAGACCTGGGATTGAAGTCTCCAGACCCAATAGTATTTCCCATCCCGCCAGTGCAATTTCACTCCAGTGGGGTTCAGACTTGCTCCCTACCTTTGGGGGAGTAGCGGGAAACCCCACTGGAATGAAGGGGGCAATCGGGGCCCCCCCCAGGGAGTTGGGCAGAGAGGGGGTGGTGCCCCTCGGAATGGCACCCTGACAGTGCCAGCCTGTGCCCCCTGGCACTGCCTAAGAGGCAAAGTGTCCATGCGCAGGGGGTGGGGCTTAGGGACAGCTGAGGGAGGGGCCTAGGGGCAATCGATGGGGGTAGAGGGTCATGCTGCCACTCTGCATTTAGATTGATCAGGAGAACAGCGATCGGGTTGGGGAGGATCTGCCGGGGGGTGGGGGACGGGAGGCGGAATCGGCCCGGGGGGGATCATCACTGCTGGGAAGGAGGGCTAAAGATTGGGATGCCCTGGAATGGGAGAAGGGTTGGGATTGACACAGGAGTGATCGTGGGGGCTGCAGTCAGGGTGTGGGGGAGGGTTTGGAGGGGCAGTGGAGGCCCCAGGCTAGCCAGGGAGGCTGACAGATTGAGGCCACTGCACATGTTCAAAGACTCTGGCGTGAGTAGGCCTCGCCCCAAGCCTTTAATGATATTCACAATAGTGACCTCTGCATTGCACAGAATGTGGGAGGTTTGAGTCTGAACTCCCACTGAAATGCAGTTTTCCCATGAATTCAGCACTTTTTTGGGAGAATCGCCTCCACAATGCAGGATTCTATGACCACGATTGGGCAACGCTCATAAAATCCTGCCCAAAGCCAATGCAGAATTGTATTCTGCAAACCTTGTCCACCCTGAATCCAGGGTGGACAAAGCGGTAAATATTCCTGCCACAGCTTCAGTTTACTTGCTGCGGAAGCCTTCATCCAAAACCTGATCTCAACTTGACTATTCCAGTACACTTCAGGCTGGCTTCCCATGTTGAAGCCCACGGCACGGTAGCACAGTGGTTAACACTGCTGCTTCACAGCTCTAGGGTCCTGGGTTTGATTCTTGGCTCGGGTCACTGTCTGTGTGGAGTTTGCACATTCTCCTTGTGTCTGCGTGGGTTTCCTCTGGGTACTCCAGTTTCCTCCCACCGTCCAAAGATGTGCGGGTTAGGTTGATTGGCCATGCTAAGAAATTTCCCCTTAGTATCCAGGGAAGTGTAGGTTAGAGGGATTAGTGGGTATAATGTATAGGGATGGGGGGGTAGGGACTAGGTGGGATTGTGTTCGGTGCAGACTTGATGGGCTGAAGGGCCTCTTTCTGCACTGTAGGATTCTATGATTCTATGATAAGCTTGCTGATCTTATCCATCTTTCACAAGTCCTATTCACCCATCACTCCTCTGTTTGTACATTGGTTTCTGGTTACACAATGCCTTGCAGGTTCAAAATCCTGGAACTGCCAGCCTAACAGCACTGTGGGTGTACCTACACCAGTTGTTGGCGTATGTACATCACAGGGACTGCAGCGGTTCAAGAAAGCACCTCACCATGTTCTCAAGGGCAATTAGGGATTTACAATAAACAATGGCCGAGCCAGCAGTGTCCAAATTCTATGAACAAATAACAAAAAAAAAGTGTGACTTTATAATGGGAACTCTGCATCTAAACCCAATTTAGATTTGGCCCTTGCCTTCTCCTTCACCTGAATGGTCCACTTGATCTTCACTCATTGGGCGGGATTTTACAGCCTTGCTCGTCCTGAAACCGTAAAACCCCGCCCTCAAGTTTGGCAACATGGAATGTTAACGTTCTTCCTCCTCATTTTTGTGCCTACGTACATGAAGGCATTGATACATATGCTGTCTACTTGACTTCTGATATTCATTCCTGCAAGTTTCTTTGATGGGTTTCAGCTGTTGTTGGCTGAGATTGTGTGATCAAAAACAAACCATTTTTTAACTTGCTCTTCGAGTGAGAGAAATTGTCCTTGAGGGTGGTGGTGAGCTGCCTTCTTGAACCGCTGCAGTCGAGGTAATGTCCTTATGCCAACAATTGTGTTAGAAAGGGAGTGCCTACAGTAAATGCAGTGAGGAGCTACTCTATCAATAACTAATTTAAGGACCAATTGTTAACAGGGCATGCTCAGAGAGCTGAAACTTTGCATCTCAGAAAAGCATTGATTTTAAGAGGATATGATTCATCTTTACAATGACAAAGAGGTTTGATTCTGTTGCAAGAAGAAGGAATGAGGTTACATGCCCAGAAGTCTTTTCACAGGGAATCATCGAACTATGGAATAAGTTGGCAGTACGAATACTGAATACAGCGAAGAGAGCTTGTTGAATACCTGCCCATGGAAGACATCTAGAGTTCTAGAGGCTAGCCGGCTTGACCACGATCAATGATACTGGTCACTTGATCTCTTGGACCTCGCTTGATCATCTATAGGGAATGAGTGAAGAGTTTTCCTAAATTGATTTTAGTGTTTATCTTGCCTCTGCCAGGAAGTTGTTTGATTAATGGACTCTCTTCCACCTTCTACATTGGGAAGAAGATACAAAAATCTGAGGTCACGTACCAACCGACTCAAGAGCAGCTTCTTCCCTGCTGCCATCAGACTTTTGATTGGAGGTACCCCGCACTAAGTTGACCTTTCTCTACACCCTCGCTATGATTGTAATACTACAATTCCATGTTCTCTTTTCCTTCCCCATGACCGGTACACTTTGTCTGTATAGCACGCAAGAAACAATACTTTTCACTGTACACTAATACATGTGACAATAATAAATCAAATCAGGGAGGGGGCAAAGACTGGCAGTGGGCTTAGTGGTGAGAGGAGGTTGCATCATGTAGGATAGAATAGTTTCACTCAAAGGGTGGTGAATCTCTGGAATTCTCTGCCCATTGAAGTGGTGGAGGCTGCCTCGCTAAATATTTTTAAGACGCGGGTTGATGGGTTTTTGATAAGAGAGGGGATTAAGGGTTATGGGGAGAGGGCGGGAATGTGGAACTGAGCCACGACAGATCAGCCATGATCTTATTGAATGGCGGGGCAGGCTCGAAGGGCTAGATGGCCTACTCCTGCTCCTATTTCTTATGTTCTTATGTTTTGATGGACCAATTTCCTGATGCTTTTTGTATGCGTATAACATGATAGCGAATATTTCCATTTGGATAGTCAACCTTAGTGAAGAATCCAAGGATGTCATGCTGTCAGAGATCCTTGACCACTGGCAGCACCTGTTGGAAAATCATGTTCATTCATAATTGCAAGATGAAATTGAAATAGTCCCACCGATTGACTCCTTCATCTCAGGCACTTGGGCAAAATCAGTTCATTTTGTACAAGAGAATTCTATCTGAATATCTCACTTTATAGTTAGTACATCCATTGAGCTGCCTGTGGGAATTTTTTGTGTTGCCATGGTGATCTGGTGGAGAATGACGGAGACAATTCCTGTCCTTGCACCCCGGCCCCTCCACTTAACGAGTCAAAAATTTATCCCCACAGCTTTTCTGGGCTCAAAGACAATCTATATGCTATTTTAATTGTCTAGAGGAGCAACACCACTGATGGAAATTAAATTATGCGGTTAGACGCACAAACAACTTGACTGCAGGTAACCACTTGTTTCGACAAAGTGCAAAGACAAGACTAGGGGTCAGAATCTAAAGTCAAAAGAAGCATGAGTTCAAAGACAGTTAATTTTTAGTTCACAGGACCTAGAGCTGCTCACAAGGGATTGTTACTGAATGATTACTTGGGCACTATTATCCAGTTGAACTGTGGAACTTCTGCCTTGAAAATCACACTCAGCAATATTATAATATGTTCTTGTTTTTGTGTGTAATTCCCCTAGCTGGTTTAAATAATGTATTTATTAATATATACAGCCTGATTTCAACCCTTTGGAGTGTGATCTTTTTGTGAACACATACATACATCAATTAGTATCATTGCTCTTCCTCATGTGGTCCTTCTGCATTTACGGCAGGTATGATGTAAAGAACAAAAAAATTAACAGCACAGGAACAGGCCCTCCAAGTCTGCACTGACCATGCTGTCCATCTGAACTAAAACCCCCTACTCTTCCGGGGTATACCAGATCCCTCTATCCCCATCCTATTCATGGATTTGTCCAGATGCCCCATAAAAGTGACTATCATATCTCCTTTCACTACTTCCTCCAACAGCGAGATCCAGGCACCCACCACCCTCTCAGAAAAGACTTGCCTCGTACATCTCCTTCAAACTTCGCCACTCACTCCTTAAACCTTTGTCCCCTAGTAATTGACTCTTCCATCCTGGGAAAGAACTTCTGACTATCCACTGTCCATGCCTCTCATAATCTTGCAGACTTCTGTCAGCTTGTTCAACAAACGGTGGAGAACATCAACATCATCGAAGAATGAGCCCAGCCACGCAGGGATTTAAACAGAAGAATGGCATTTTTCAATTTGAAACCAGGAACCAAAGTAAGTCAACTGCCTCCAGGACAATAGGCAAATAGGACTGGTTGTGAGATTAGATGGAGACAGCAAAACTTTGCATGAGGATAGGAGGTCAGCCATGAGAGCATTGGAGTGACCAAGTCTGGAGATGGCCAAAGCACGTATTTGGATTTCAGCAGCAGATGAGCTGAGGCAGGGGTAGAGATGGGTGATATTCAAGGTGCGAATTGGCAGTCTTTGTGATGGAGGAAATATAGGATCAGATCAGCTCAGGGCAGACAGGTTAATGTGGTTGAAAACAAACAAGAAATGAGGATTCAAGACCCTTATTCAGCATTGATCTTGATGACTGTGATGGTATGCTTTGTCTTCGGTCGTACCAATCAATATCAGGAGAGAGTATTGGGAATTTCAGGACTGCGATGTAGCTGCACTGGGAGAAAATGACAAATTTCTGTGCCAAAACATTATCCAATGTTTCATATTTGTATGCAGCCTGTTATAAAGCGGAGGTTGATCCCTGTGAGGACTAACACCAGAACACCCAAAAAGGAGTACCTCGCCTTATAAAAACAAAAGGCCATCACCAAAATAAATCACTGACACTCATTCTAAAATTAACATGTCACAATTTATTTAACTAACTAACGGGGAACAACTTTACTAAACTATTAACAGGCCAAATAAAACAAAATTCTAATGGTATTCTGTTCCAATAAATACGATTCCCACTCATTAACAAAAAATAGAATTTGGTTACCCTCTAAATTGCAAAGGTTTTGTATCTTCCAGAGTATTCTGGGCCTCCTTTCTTGATTCTCCTGACAGGAACTTCTTTCTTTTCAGAGCTGTGACCTGTGGCAGGTGACAATTGCTCTCTCCTTTTGTCCTACTGCCCTCTACTTTTATATCTGTGATGACATATCAATATTTCCCACAATAGGATTGGTCCTATGTTGTCAAATCCATCAGATTTAAATTTAATAGGTTCTTGTTATGAAATATGATTTAAATTTATTGGCTGAATTCAAAAAGTTCAAAAACCTGTTGTCTTGGTAAAAACTGTTGCCTGGCCTTTCGATACAAATGTTTCATTCTGGGCCCTCTATGTACTTGCTTTTGTTATAACTCTCTAAGCACAGAAAAAGCACCACCTCTTAAAGGGACCACATAGTGCTTTCCTCAGAGCATTTTACAATCATCGGTCTACAATTACGCTACCCAACTTTGTATCAAGCCCGCCCAAGCAGACATTGAGTATCTTGAAGCTTTGTCTTTAAGAGATGTTATTCAACCGTTGTTTTGGCAGATAAGGCAAAGGGGAATCCAAAGAATTTCTACAAATACATAAAGGGCAAAAGAGTAACTAGGGACAGAGTCGGACCGCTTAAGGATCCACAAGGTCATCTATGTGTGGATCCACAAGAAATGGGTGAGATCCAAAATGAATATTTCTCATCAGTATTTACTGTTGAGAAAAGCATGGATGTCAGGGAAGTTGGGAAAATAAGTAGTGATGTCTTGAGAAGTGTACATGTTACAGAGAAGGGGGTGCTGGAAGTCCGGGCGAATCGTGTAGATAGGACTGTAGATAGGGCTTTGAACTAATTGGGGGCGGGGGGGGGGGTGCGAGGGTAGGTGAAATTACAGGGTCGAAAGTAAAGGAGAGGGTACAGGTAAGGGAAGAGGCCAAGGATGTCCCAATAATAAAGGGAGTAGGGGGCATGAAAATGGTTGGTGGCGTTCCGGCAAATAGGGTACAGGTGAAGGCTGGGATGACGGCACTTTATCTGAATGCACAAAGCATTCGGAATAAAATGAATGAGCTGGTGGCGCAGATCAGCACAAATGGATGTGATCTGGTGGCCATTACAGAGACGTGGCTGCAAGGTGACGGGGACTGGGAGCTGAATGTCCAGGGGTATCAAGTGTTTAGGAAGGATAGGCAAGAGGAAAAAGTGGGGGGCGTAGCTCTGCTGATTAAGGATAGCATCAGGGTGGTAGTAAGGGATGATATAGGAGCCAAAGAGCAGAAAGTGGAATCGTTGTGGGTGGAGATTAGGAACAGCAAAGGGAGGAAGACGCTGGTGGGTGTCATCTATAGGCCCCCAAATAATGATCTGGAGGTGGGGCAGGCTATTGACGCGCAAATAAGTGCAGCGTGCAGGAATGGAACGGCGATAATTATGGGGGATTTCAATCTACATATTGATTGGTCGACCCATGTTGGACGCGGTGGGCTTGAGGAAGAGTTCTTGGAATGCTGCCGGGATAGTTTCCTTGAACAATGTGTGTTGGAGCTGACGAGGGAGCGAGCTATCTTGGATCTGGTGTTATGTAATGAGGCGGGTAGAATTAGGGACCTTGTGGTGAAGGATCCTCTTGGGAAGAGTGACCATTGTATGGTGGAGTTTCTGGTGCAGATGGAGGAGGAGAAAGTGGGTTCCCGGACATGTGTCCTTTGTTTGAACAGAGGGGAGTACGATAGGATGAGAGAGGAATTGGCGAATGTTGATTGGGGGAGCGCGTTGGAAGGTAGGTCTGCTGAGGAACAGTGGAGGATCTTTAAGGAGATCTTTCTTGGTGCTCAGCAGAAATTTATTCCAATGGTTAAAAAGGATCGTAGGAGGAGAGGTAATCAGCCGTGGATAACGAAGGAGGTAAAGGAAAGTGTTAAATTAAAAGCAGATGCGTTTAGAGTAGCTAAGAGTAGTGGGCAAGAAGAGGATTGGGAGAGGTTTAAATATCAACAAAGAATGACAAAGAAGTTGATAAAGAAGGGTAGGATAAACTATGAAGCTGGGCTAGCGCTTAATATAAAAAAGGATAGTAAGAGTTTTTATAAATATATAAAAAGGAAGAGGCTGGCTAGGGTGAACGTTGGACCCTTAGAGGATGAGAGGGGGGACTTAGTGGTAGGGGATGGGGAAATGGCTGAGGCCTTGAATAACTTTTTTGTATCGGTCTTCACGGAGGAGGACATGAATAATTTGCCGTGTGTTAGCGATGGAAAGATGGTAGGAGTGGAGGGCCTGAATGACATTATTGTTACTAGAGAGGCAGTGCTCGAAAGACTGGAGGGACTGATTGTGGACGAGTCCCCAGGACCGGATGGAATGCATCCAAGGGTTCTGAAAGAAATGGTGGAGGTGATAGTGGATGCCTTGGTGATTATTTTCCAAACCTCACTGGATTCCGGGGAAGTGCCAGAAGATTGGAAAACGGCTAATGTTACGCCGTTGTTTAAGAAGGGTGCCAGGCAAAAGGCAGGGAATTATAGGCCGGTTAGTTTAACGTCTGTTGTAGGTAAAATGTTAGAATTCATGATCAAGGGGAAAATAACGAGGCATCTTGAGGAGAATTGCTTGATAGAGCAGACGCAGCACGGTTTCATTAAGGGGAAGTCGTGTCTGACGAATTTATTGGAGTTCTATGAGGACGTGTCTAGGGCGGTGGATAGAGGAGAGCCGGTGGATGTGGTGTTTCTTGATTTTCAGAAGGCGTTTGATAAGGTGCCGCACAAGAGGTTATTACAGAAGGTCAGGGGGCATGGAGTTGGGGTAGGGTGTTAGCGTGGATTGGGGATTGGCTGTCAAATAGGAGGCAGAGAGTGGAGGTCAATGGGTGCTATTCGGATTGGCAGTTGGTGACTAGTGGAGTGCCCCAGGGGTCAGTGCTGGGGCCTCAGCTATTTACCATTTATATAGATGATCTGGAGGAGGGAACCGAGTGTAGGGTGTCGAAATTTGCTGATGACACCAAGATTGCTGGAACGGCAAATTGTGCGGAGGGTGTGGAAAGTCTGCAGAAGGATCTAGATAGGCTGTGCGAATGGGCCAGGAACTGGCAAATGGAATTTAATGTTGGCAAGTGTGAAGTTGTCCACTTTGGTAGGAATAATGGTAGGAAGGACTATTACTTACATGGCGAAAAACTGCAGCATGCGACAGTGCAGAGGGACCTCGGGGTCCTTGTGCATGAGTCGCAAAAACCCAGCTTGCAGGTGCAGCAGGTGGTCAGGAAGGCAAATGGGATGCTGGCCTTCATAGCGAGGGGGATTGAATATAAAAGTAGGGAGGTCTTGCTGCGGCTGTACAGGGCATTGGTGAGGCCGCAGCAGGAGTACTGTGTGCAGTTTTGGTCGCCGCACTTACGCAAGGATATTTGGCCTTGGAGGGAGTGCAGAGGAGGTTTACTAGGCTAATACCAGAGTTGAGGGGATTGAACTATGAGGAGAGGCTGAATAAGCTAGGCTTGTACTTGTTAGAGTTTAGAAGAATGAGGGGAGATCTCATTGAGACATATAAGATGATGAATGGGATGGATAGGATAGAGGTGGAGAGGCTCTTCCCGCTCAGAAAGGACAGTAGGACTAGAGGGCACAGCCTCAAGATAAAGGGGGGACGGTTTAGAACGGAGTTGAGGAGGAACTTCTTCACTCAAAGGGTGGTGAATCTCTGGAATTCTCTGCCCGTTGAAGTGGTGGAGGCTGCCTCGCTAAATATATTTAAGATGCGGGTAGATAGGTTTTTGATAGGCAAGGGGATTAAGGGTTATGGGGAGAGGGCGGGAATATGGAACTGAGCCACGACAGATCAGCCATGATCTTATTGAATGGTGGGGCAGGCTCGAAGGGCTAGATGGCCTACTCCTGCTCCTATTTCTTATGTTCTTATGCATCAAGGTAAATAAATCTCCAGGAACTGATGAAGTGTATCCCAGGACATTGTGGAAGGTTAGGGAGGAAATTGCAAGCCCCCTAGCAGAGATATTTGAATCATCGATAGTCACAGGTGACATGCCTTAAGATTAGAGGGTACTAATTGTTGTGCCTTTGTTTAAGAAGGGCTGCAGGGAAAAGCCTGACAACTACAGGCTGGTGAGCCTCACACCTGTAGTGGGCAAGCTGTTAGAAGGTATTTTGAGAGACAGGATCTACAGGTATTTAGAGACGCATGGACTGATTAGGGACAGCCAGCGTGGCTTTGTGAGTGGAAAACCATGTCTCACAAATTGGATTGAGTTTTTTGAAGTGGTTACCAAGAAGGTAGATGAATGCAATGCAGTTGATGTTGTCTACATGGACTTTAGCAAGGCCTTTGACAAGGTACCACATGGTAGGTTGTTGCATAAGGTTACATCTCACAGGATCCAGGGTGAGGTAGCCAAATGGATACAAAATTGGTTTGATGACAGAAGCCAGAGGGTGGTTATTTGTCTTTTATATTAATGATTTGAATGAGAATTTAGTAGGCACGGTTAGTAAGTTTGCAGATGACACTAAGACTGGTGACACAGTGGACAGTGAAGAAGGGTCTGTAGGATTGCAACAGGATCTTGATCAACTGGCCAGCCAGTGGAGTGATAAATGGCAGGTGGAGTTTTAGATAAATGCCAGGTGATGCATTTTGGTTGATCGAACTAGGGCAGGGCTTGCTCAGTTAATGGTAGGGGCATTGGGAAGAGTTATAGAAAAAGGGATCTAGGGGTACAGATTCATAGCTCCTTGAAAGTGGAGTCACAGGTGGACAGAGTGGTGAAGAAGGCATTCGGCATTCTTGGCTTCATTGGTCAGAACATTGAATACAGGAGTTGAAGTTGTACAAGATGCTGATAAGGCCACACTTGGAATACTGTGTACAGTTCTGGTCACCCTAAGAACGCAGAAAAAATTTACTAGGATGCTACCGGGACTTGATGGTTTGAATTAAAGGGAGAGGCTGGATAGACTGGGACTTTTTTCTCTGGAGCGTAGGAGGCTTAGGGGTGATCTCATAGAGATCTATAAAATAATGAGGGGCATAGATCAGCTTGATAGTCAATATCTTTTCCCAAAGATAGGGGGGGTCTAAAACTAGAGGGCATAAGTTTAAGTGAGAGAGGAGAGATACAAAAGGGCCCCAGTAGGGCAATTTTTTCACATAGAGGGTGGTGAGTGTCTAGAATGAGCTGCCAGAGTAGTAGTAGATGTGGGTACAATTTTGTCTTTTAAAAAGCAATTAGACAGTCACATGGGTAAGATGGCTACAGAGGGATATGGGCCAAATGCAGGCAGTTGTGACTAGCTTAGGTATTAAAAAATGGGCAGCATGGACAAGTTGGGCTGAAGGGCTTGTTTCCATGCTGTGAACCTTTATGGCTCAGTGACTCAATCCCAGTGTCGTCAGGATGAGCAAGAGTAGTCTTGAGGAATGGGCGGGTAGGAGGCAGGCCTGGTGCCATAGCATCTTATGGGCCTCCCCTACCTGTAAGTCCACTGCTGGGGTGCAGTAAAATCCCAGTTAGTCTGAGGCTGGAGCACAGAATGAGTGGCAGTGTATAGCTGAGAGGACCAGGTGTGTTCTGCATTAATACCCACACACGGCTCCAGTCAATGATCTGCTTATCAAATAGAATTTATAGTGCAGAACCAAGGTCTTCAACCCAACTGGTCTCTGCAGCTGTTTCAGTTCTACACAATCCTCTTCCCACTCCTCTCAGCATCGTCTTCCAATTTCATCTCCATCCTGGATTTATCTAGCTTCCTCTTAAATGCATTTCTGCTGATTGCCACAGTGAATGGTTGAGTCAATGATTTCCACATCCTAACCACTCTCTGAGAAAAGATGTTTCTTCTGAGTTCTTTCCTGGATTTATTAAAGATTCTCTTCTATTTGTGACCTCTAGTTTTAGTCCCTTTTCTATGTTTACCCCATTAAATGCTTTCATCATTTTCAAAGAGCTCCATTAGCTTACACCTCTGCAGTCTTCCTCTCTGAGCCATGCGGTCATGCAGCAATCCAAAGCTCCCGTGCACAAGTCAGCCCCTTTAAATTACTATGCATGTGTGCCACTGCAAAAATGTTTAAAGGGGCCATGCACTTAATTGCCCACACAGTCCTAAAAGGTATTAAATGGTATGTTGTGCTTTGGTCCAAAGAACCCCAAGACTTTTCAATTTTTCCTAACGATTACAACTTCAGTTTCAACATCATCTCAGTAAGTCTTGCTTCCTCCATCTGCGGTGCCTCCACATCCTTCCTGTAGCAGAGACAGGAACCGTGCATGGTATTCCATAAGCGTGGTCAGCTGTTTTTGTAGAAATGTATCCAACGTGCAATTTTGTCATGTCAATGCAATTCTTAGATGGGAGAGGTGGTGAAACTGCTGACAGTTCTGACCAATGCAGCAGTCTCGTGCTTGATACAAGTGTGGGACAAAGTGTTTGTTGATAATGCCATTCTGGACTAGAAGCCAAAAGCAGGGGAATAACTTTTACTGCCCCCCAGCAGTGGCATCACTATTGTGCCTGTTACTTTGCAGCAGATGGCATAGTTCTGCAGTTGGTTCTCTGCCAGTCTAGAGGCTGCAGAAACAATCAGGGTTGGTGTGCTAGTGCTCACAGACACAGAGGTGGGCAGTCTGGCTCTGATGCGTGCTGATCTCCCTGGCACATCCTTCGCGTATCTTGTATCATTCAGCCATGAAATATCATACCAGGACTGTCCCAGAACAAACCTTGATCGCTGCGCTTGACTTGCTGATTGCTGAGGAAACCTGCCTTGCCACTCTCGGCTGTTGTGTAAAGTTATATTACAAGAGCTTGTCTCTTCAGCTCTTCTGATTCTACTGCAGTCTTATAAATGTGTTGATTACAGCCAGCTTTCTAACAAATTACAGACAGTATTTAGCTATTTTAGATTTGTGTCTTCTGTTCTAATAAAAATATCAAACTCAAATAAATATAAAAATGACAAAAAAACCAAAAGCACAGAATGAAGCAGGCCATTAAAGTATCAAAAAAAAATTCATAATGTCTCTCCCCCCACCTCCCCCGTAGGAGCTATGTCATGCACAGAGTCTCAGGCTCAATTCAAATGGCCAAAAGAATTCTGTCTTATACAGACAGAAAATTATCCCATGCTTCATTTAACTACATTCTATTATTTAAATGAATGTCCTGCACTATCAGTCAACCATGCATGGAACGTAGAAATAGAGTCAATCTAATGTTGGATCACCAGTCCTGACGATTATTACAGCCGTATTATATTCCTTACCAATCAAGGAATACGTCAGTCTTTTTCTGAGTCACAGAATGTCTATGTCGGGACATATCAAACTGCTTTCACAGTTGCAGTCTCGGTTGACTGCACGTACTCATGGTGAAGCAACAGAAGTCAATGGAAGAGAGATGAAGAAAGGTGGGCGGAGGTTGAAGTGGAGCTTATACACTGGCTGTAAAATTCTATATAAAAGTGTTCTGCCAAGCCAAGAGAATTAGAGTGTATGTCATGTAAGTTGATACACATGCGTAATTATCTCAAAAGGCCCAACAGGGATATGTTTTGCACCACCAATAATTGGAATGATTACCTAATGGACTGAACCTGAAATTAGGGATTGTCTCCTGATTTAGTAGGCGAGCACAGTGTGGTACTTAGCAACACAGATGAGGAAGCTCACAGGTTTAGTGAGATCTGTACAGCACTTTCAGTATGAAGTATGTAGCAGAGTACGTGACAGCCAGTTCATTATTTTTGCAGTACAAGCACTGTTACAGGCAACCAGTTTTCCCACCAAGTCTCAGAAACAGAAAACCAGAGAATCAACCAGTCTTTATGCGCTAAAAACCTCTGACCTTGTCGCGACTGAGATTCTCCAGTGCCACTGCAGTGAAGGGAGTTTTAGCTGAGTGCCAAATTCTCCACTCACAGTGGCAGAGCAAACAAAATTCTACTCATGGTGTTTAGTTGAGGGGAGACAATTCTTCAACTGGTGACCAGGGGATCTTTTCTCCTCAACAATGAGTCATGGCCTTACTTTGGACATCTCCTCTGCGAGATTCCACTTCTGACAGTACAGCATTCCTTCAACACTGCTCTGAACTGCAAGTCTGGATGATACATTCAAGTTGCTAATACTTGAGTCCACAACCTGCTGGCTCAGAATGCTCCAGTAGAGGTGCTGTTCTGTGTTAGTTGATACAGGTTGGGACAGCATTGCGAGTGTTACTTAACTAAGGCTAAAGAATAGAACAAGAACAAAAATGAACCAAGGTTCTCATTTGCGATGCAGAGGAAGAGGGAAAAAATGATGCAGATATACAATTTTTTTTGTTTTACTTGCAAGGTGTCAAACCATTCTTTATTTTTATTTTGTTAGTATATTTATATGAAGACATGAATTTCTGGCTTGCAAGTACCTTAAATAAAAAGCATCTTATGCTTAAAGCTAGCATTTTGAAAGGAATTTTACAAAACAAAAATATAAAAAACATACTTTCTTTGGGTAGAAAAGTTAGTTAAGAAAAATGGAGTGCTGTAATTTAGATTCTCTAGCATTGCAGTAAATACAACAACACAAGGGCCATTTTTGGTTAGTTTACATTCAATACTGTTCAATTATTTCACAAACTCAAAGAAGGAATGACAAGGAAGAGACATCCTTTCTGCACAGATGCAAACTCATTGGTTTAGAAAGTAGGGCCAACTTCCATTATTTAGTTAGAGAATATTACTCAGGGTGCATTGTTGGCAGGGTTAATGAATATAAGATCCTGCTGAAAATCCTATCATAGCATTAGTTTTAACCCACTTAAAATAAATGGACCAACACCTATGTTGCAAATGACAAGGGAATATCACAGGAATGGGTGAAGTGTTTATTCCCCATTGTCAGTACTGGTTTCTTGGTTAATGTGTAGGGACTACACATAGTACAATTAACATCTCCTTTAATCTTTGTCAAGCATATTCAAGCTGCAAATGTAAGGACAGGTTAGCTGCTATCTTGGCTCTAAATCTAAGTTAGTGCAATCTTAGGTCTGAATCTAGCTGTACCAGAAAATGTTGATGCATTACATCAACCAGTGATGGAAATACCATCGTCAAAATAAAATGAGCCAGGTGTTTCCGTAAAAATAACAGTATTTGAATGACACACCATTATTAGTATGCAAATTATCCAGCAACTTGTGGCAAGAAAAGTATTTCTTGTGCATGTCAAATCGCCTCTAGTTTCTAGCCAATTTGTGCTGCTCTGCAGTTAACCTCACAACATTTTGCATTTAAATCTCCCTGTGATTTTTACCAAGTTGTGGCATTTGCACATTAAATGTCCATGAAATTAAGTCTAGTAATTAACAACACGAGGATCATTTTGATGTGATAATTATTCATGATCACCAATCAACCTCTCTGGCCCAGAAAGTAAACCATTATAAGTATGGTTCTTATTCCTTCAGCTTGTGAAGTGTTCTCAGCAGTATTAAATATGTCAAATTTTAATTAATTTTCCTTCCTCTTTTTTTCAATCTCTCAATCCATTATTATGTTTTCCTCTCGCTTTATTTTACTTTCTGTGTCTGAACTAACGTTGAATTCACCCATCTTCTCCATTCCTTCTTTGTTTATTTCTCAATACTTCAGTTTCATTGGTCAAGGAGATAGATACTTTGGCCTGTTGTTCACCAAGCTTCCAGATGCCCTGTTGCCTTCGCTATGTTGTCAGCCAGCATGTCAGGCAACATCTTTTAAAACCTAAACACGCACAAATATGTCTAACAGATTATGAAGCACATTTCCATGCTCCAGCAAAGCCTGGGCCTGTCCTCACAGCCTCTTTCATGGTGTTTCCATGGCACAGTAGAACAAGCTCTGAAAAAAATTGCCTCCAAATATACTCTCTTGACACAACTCAAATTGTATTTGTTGAATAGGTAAATGGTTTGGTAATTATTGTGAATGGTCTTATTTAGGCACCAGTTGCAACCCGTTTTGGTTTAGTGGAGAAAGTTTAGAATATGCATAGAAGTTCTGTAGCTCAGCATGCATTCTAGAAAGCACCCTGCTGGAGATTTTTTTTACAATGACAAGGGGACAGGATCTTTGATCTACCATAACTTTTCAGCAGTAGCAAAGCCAGTTAAAATGGTTGTGACAAAACAGGAGCAAATCTAAGCAAATGTCCTACATTTGAAAGTTGCACCCAGGCTAGGAACTGGTGAAAATCAATTTAACTTGGGTCACATCTTTCAGACTTTCTTCATTCCTTTTCCCATCAGACATGCAAAAACAGTCATAACCATTTTCGGTTTTACTTCAACTAAGTCCTCTGGAAGAGCATAGACTCGAGTTCCAATTTTTCTTGACATCGAAATGGCATACCTGGAGAAAAACAAAAGAATCAAATGTACTTGGATCGGGCACAAGTTTTTTAATAAAAGCAATCTCATTGTTCCAGTTATATGAATAAACATGTTGTGCAGCTGCACTAGCTTAAATATTGCTGGCAGATTTGCGACAGTTCTTGTGGCCTGAATGGTAGTTTGGGACTGCTGCAGAAACTTAATAACTAATGCTGAATAAGAAAGCAAGTTGTGTTATTGTAGATTTCTACAATCTAGGGCAGCACAATGGTTAGCGCTGCTGCCAGGGACCTCAGTTCAATTCCTAGTTTGAGTCACCGTGTGCAGAGTCTGCGTGTTCTCCCCCTTGTCTACGTGGCTTTCCTCCAGGTGTTCCGGTTTCCTTCCACAATCCGAAAGACATGCTGGTTAGATGCACTTAGATGCTAAATTCTCCACTAGTGTATCTTAACAGTGCCCAAGTGTGGCGGCTAAGGGATTCCTGCCTTGTTATGATTAGGGCTTTGGGCATCAAACAACACTCTGAATTTAGATAGCATTGTCAATGCTAGAATGTTAGAATTTACTGAATTAAAATGATCCAAGGTTATTCACAGGAACGTAATCAGTCCAAAACTGACATAAAACCGTAAAGAAAGCTATAAGGACAGGTGACCAAAGGTTTGATCAAGGAGCAGGTTTGAAGGAGCAGAGAGAGATAGGCAGGCTTGCAGGGGGATTCCCAGGATTTCAGGCTGTGGCAATGAAGGAACTGGGAATGCTCAAGAGGCTAGACCTTTACAGATGTTCAGGATGAACACATCACGGGTGGGATCCGAGCCCACTCTCCGCAAAGATCTGGCAAAACCCAGAAATCGCAAATCTCGCCAGCGAGATCACAATATCCTATTTCCACTGCCCCTTGCCAGTGATGTAATGAGTGTGAACCTGATTTTAATACATTTAAAAACATTAACATATTAACCACCCCTCTCACCATATATTGAGCCCGAGGTGCATTTTCAAACCTCGCTGACAGGATGTCACGTCGACACATTTAACAACAGATTCACCCAGATGGGAGCCTGCTGTGGGGATTCCTCTGAGGGAGAGGGACATGTGCCCAGGCAATGCCCTGGCACATGTTGGCATTGTCAATTTGGCGCCATGCCCATGCCAACCCGTGCCAGGGGCAGACCTGACTGGAAGTCTCATGGGAGAGGGGGGATTCAGTTATCTCTTGCAGTGAGGCGATGTGGGAGCTGGGGATGCCAGCGGCAATGTTGTTTGTGGGGGGAGGGGAGTGCTGCCATTGATGGTCTGGGGGGATAGGCGCCCTGTTTCTCTGGAGAAAAACGTGCCATTTTTCTCGGCAGAACCGACAGCTTGCTAAATCCTGATAAGATCATGTTTAAACAATTTTAAGTGCATTTGGTTCCTTTACTTGCAATTTTGAAGGAAAGCAAAAGTAAAGTTTATTCATTAATCACAAGTAAGGCTTACATTAACACTGCAATGCAGTTACTGTGAAATTCCCCTACTTGCCACAGTCTGGCGTTTGTTCGGGTCAATGCACCCAATCAGCAATTTTGCAGAATATGGGAGGAAACCAGAGCACCCGGAGGAAACCCACACGGACACAGGGATAACATGCAAACCTCACATAGACAGTGACCCAAGCTGGGAATCGAACCTGGGTCCCTGGCAGTGTGAAGCAGCAGTGCTAACCACTGTGATACCATACCACCCCAGGACATGTATATAGGTTTTAAAGATGTGTTTTTGAAAAGAAAAGGGATTGAGGGGTTTGACAAGAAGGCAGCTAGATGGAATTGTGATAATTCAAAACACGCACACTTTCTGGGCCTCATCATGCTCAAAATGATGATATTATTACACATGCCAAAGTACATCAAATTCTGTTGTATTTTGTGTAAACTACATTAAAACCATTAATTGTAAGAATATAGGATCAAGGGTGAGCTATTCAGCCTCTCAAGCCAGTTCCACCATTCAGTTAGATAATTGCTGATCTGTTCCTCAGCTCCATAATCTGTGTTAGTTCTGTATCTTTTGATACCCAATTCTGATGAGGTTGTCAATAGGACTCTCCACAACTGAAGTATCACATTCTTATGTTTGAATTCTAGCACTTTATTCATTTATATATGTCCATTTGTAACTTCTTGCTCCATCTCAACAACTGACTGTGCCTGATCGGTGTCATTTGCGAACTTGGAGGTACTCCCTTTGTTTCTTCATTGAGTTCAATGATGTAAATGGGGAAAAGCCGAGGCTCTAGTACAGACACTGGGAGAACATCACTCGTCACAATCTACCAAATGGATGATGTCCATCCCATCTGCAAAGGCACGTATGCAGAGACACGGGAGTACCACCATCTGGACATTTCCCCTCCAAGCAACTCACCATCCTGACTTGGAAATGCATTGCTGTTCCTTGTTGTTGGGCAGGGAGGCAGTGAAGAAGTGAAGATCATCAGGAATTGGGGTGATGGATTAATGAGATTTGGAGCACACTAAAGTACAGGCAGTAAAGTTTTGGATGAACACAGCCCGAAGTGAGGTCAAATTCCATTCACAGTTATATCCTGGAACTCTAATCAGTTTGTGTAAAGGAAATTGGTTTTGCTCCTGCTTTAAGCAACAAGGCTAGAATTACATAGAATTGGCAGCACAGAAGTAGACCATTCAGCCCAACAGGGTTATGATAGTGCTCACACTATTAACATACCCTTCTTTTCCTTTCTCCCAATTATATAGCTTTCCTTAAAAGGGTGCTTCCAGCATATAGACTACTCACTTGGCATTTTGAAGTTTCTCTTCGTCAGTCAGATCTCCAGTCTTCACAAGGTCATATCTGATTGATGCAGGCTGAATAGCATCGATTAGATCCAGTACTGGTATACTTGTGCTAATTTCTTTGTCCTGTATATTGAATAACATATTGGATGGCATGCATCAGACAACGTTCTGAACAAACAACACCCTTGCAGGCTTGGTGGTCACACACAGGCAATGAGTAACAATCCCAGACACAGGGACTCTGCTATCTCAGACAACTCACAGCTAGGAAAGAGGCCAGCTGAACTCGCTGGCCTTTCATGCTGCTGGGATCTTCCAGTCCTGCCAGCAGTTTCATGGCGACGAGGAGTGCATTCAACAGGAAATCCCTTTGGACAGCGACAGGACCAGAAGATCCCACTGTCAGCCAATGGAGGACCACCTCTGCCACCACGAAACACGTGGCACAGTGTGCGGAAAATCCCACCCTGGGTTAATGGATTTCAGACTTGGGCTGCACACCCTATACAGGTAGATCTGGGATGTCAGCTTCAAATAATATCCAGATAATTATCTAACTTCTTCCTTACAAGAAATCACTGCAATCATTTGTCCCACTTAATCTGATTTCCAGAATTACACGTGTTCGCGGGACAAAATGAAACAAAGGCTGTAAACGGTGGTATCACAAGTCTTGGATTGGGTACTTTCACTGTCAGTCGTACCTAGGAACCACACTGAATTGATTTTACACAGATTTGTGTGAGATAATAATACTCCATTCGTTTCATTTTACTGGAGATATAATCCTGCTTTTACTGGAGATGCATGTATGGTGGAATTCTCCCATCTCAACCGCAGCAGGTTTGGTTACGTGCAGGTGTAGAAAATCTGGCAAAAGAGCCAAAAAGTCAGAAACCCGCTGGCATAAAATTAGGTTGCAACTCTCCCAAAGGCGAGTTAATGGGCGGGCCAGTCATCTTGCTGGCAGGTGGCACAAACAGTATTTGGATCTCATGAATGCTCATTAAAACAGCTGCCTGCTGGTGTCCCTTCAGGCCTTTCAATCCTGTGCCACACCAGCAGGAAAGCATGTCAGCGTTAAACCCGATTGCTAAAGAGTGGCATGCACAAGGCGGCACTCAGGGGTGAATGCCATTGTGCTGCACTGTTCATTACTCTGCCAGGCAGACCCATTCCTGCCTCCATCTCCATGCTGAGCTGGTCTCCATGGACCCTTGGGCCCTCCTGCGTTACCATCTCCTGTTCAGTACTGTGCCTGGCGTTGAGGGATACAGGGGTGACCTGGTGAAGATGGGTGAGCTGGAGAGAGTGATACGAGTCTGCTGGACTGATGTTTAAATATGGTGCCAGGACCTTTGAATCTGTCAGCTGGGGACAGGGAGATGAAAAATCAACTACCAGTCTGCCAGGAAAGTCAAAGGGGAACTGAACCATGTATAAGTAAGGAAGTTTCAAGCACACCATCTGGCGCAGGATCCCACCATTCTGGTTGGAGGCAGCCACCTCAAATGCACTTAGTCTCAACAATGGGATACCTAGTTTCAGTCATGGGTCCTGTTTGTCAATATTTGTACAACAATTTGGTGGACTCTATTAAGTAAGTAGACTTTTGCTGTCAAGACTCTTTAAATAGGCCCCTTTGTAGTTCATATTCACTGTCAAAATAGGCTGTTTGCTGACTAAATAGACTCTGCTTTGTGTCCCACCTCATCTCTCACTCACAGACACTGTGCCAGCCAGTAAACGGTCAGACCATTAAACAAAACTCATGAGTAGGGGGGCTGGCTGTGAAACTAAAGCTGACCTCTGTAATAGTAAGGAAATGTCAGCACAGTTACTGTATGATTGTTTGATGGGAAGATCAGAGTATTAGGTATGTATAAGTGGTACACATAAAACAAGACACATTTGTACGCTCTTTCATTTCTAACTATAATTTAGGCTGGTGAGTTTGACATCGGTGGTAGGGAAATTAATGGAAAAAGTAAGGGGTAGGATGTATGAGCATTTGGAGCGTTGCGGTCTGATTGGGGATACGCAACATGGCTTTGTTAGAGGGAGGTCTTGCCTTATGAATCTGTTGGAATTCTTTGAGGAGGTGACAAAAACGGTTGACGATGGTAGAGCCGTTGATGTCATCTATATGGATTTCAGTAAGGCGTTTGACAAAGTCCCTCATGGTAGGCTGGTAGAAAAGGTTAAGGCGCATGGGATACGAGGTCAGGTAGCTAGGTGGATTGGGAACTGGCTGGGAAATAGGAGACAGAGGGTAGTTGTGGAGGGGACTTTGTCCGGCTGGAGGCCAGTGACCAGTAGTGTGCCGCAGGGCTCAGTACTGGGACCTCTCCTCTTTGTAGTCTACATAAATGACTTGGAAGAGAGTGTAGGTGGTGTGATCAGCAAGTTTGCTGATGACACCAAGATGGCAGGGTTGGCGGGTACTGAAGTGGATTGTGAGGTGATACAACAGGATATAGATAGGTTGGTGCATTGGGCAGATAGGTGGCAGATGGAATTTAATCCTGACAAATGCGAGGTGATGCATTTTGGTAGGAATAATGTAGAGAGGAGCTATGTGATTAAAGGTAGACAAATTAGGAGTATAGAAACACAGAGGGACCTGGGAGTGCAGGTTCACAAATCCATGAAGGTTGCGACACAAGTGGAGAATGTTGTCAGGAAGGCTTATGGAATGCTAGCCTTTATAGGAAGGGGTATAGAGTTTAAAAGCTGCCGTCTAATGCTTCAGTTGTATAGAACGTTGGTTAGACCGCATTTGGAGTACTGCGTCCAGTTCTGGTCACCTTACTACCGGAAGGCCGTGGAGTCTCTGGAAAGGGTGCAGAGGTGGTTTACCAGGATGTTGCCTGGCATGGGGGGACTGGGTTACGAGGAGAGGTTGAAGAAACTGGGACTATTCTCCTTGGAAAGACGGAGATTGAGAGGGGACATGATAGAAGTATATAAGATACTGAAGGGAATAGACAGAGTCAATAGTGAGAGACTGCTCCCTAGATTGGTTACAAATACAAGAGGACATGATTTAAGGGTGAGGGGGGAGAGGTATAATTTGGATATGAGAGGAAGGTTCTTTACGCAGAGAGTTGTGGGGGTATGGAACACGCTACCGAGTAGGGTGGTGGAGGCGGGAACGTTGGACTCGTTTAAGGTTCAGTTAGATAGGCACATGAGTGAAACGAGGATGGAGGGTTATGGTAGGGGCTATTAATTAAGGGTTAGAACCTCGGGAGACACCGGAAAGGCAGGCTTGTGATTAACGTTTTTGTCTTTTTATTCCGCAGGTGGAGGTCCACCTCGTTGTCAAACGAGGGGCATGCACACGGTGGGTCGTGCGTGGGCTGCTCTTGGAGGTTCCGGGAGTGGCCTAGTACTTTGTGTCGGTGTGTGTGCTTGATCCTGGACCGGTAGACGGGCGCCGCAACAGCTCGGTGACTAGCACTGCTAGCTGTGCAGATACATGGATTTGGGCCTGTGTCTGTGGGAGTTTGTGCATTCTCCCTGTGGTTGCGTGGGTTTCCTCCGGGCGCTCCGGTTTCCTCCCACACCCCAAAGATGTGCTCTTAGGCTGATTGGTTTTACCAAATTGACACTATTCTCCCCTGAATCTGGCTAAGTCAGGGGTTCTATTTGTAGATACGCAGGGTAGAATAGGTGTAGGGTGATGCGGCGGCGTGGGCTTGTTGGGCCGAAGGGCCTGTTTCCCGTGCTGGGTTGTTCTTTGTTGTTCTCTTTGTATAATTTATAGCTTTTCTGTGCAGTAGATGAGGGGAATCCTTTTTGGGTAAGCAAGTGTAGGTAGTCTTAAATATAAAAAGAATCTCTCTTCAAGCAATGCCACAGGAGATCAACAAGTAAAACAGCAGGAAAGTAATTACCTTGAAACTTGTAACAGAGGAACTTTTTCCTGAGTCCGATAAAGTCTGATTAACCCAGTTTATAATGATATCATCATTAACCTTTTCTCCATCACCAATATCCTCCAGCATGTTCAATGTATACCTAGGAGCAACGAAAACAGTATTACTTTGATCTGTGAGAAGAGACATCATTGCTGCCATCAGTGCAGTGTCAGGAGTTGAAAGAGTAGTGCCTGGACTATAGTATTATAGAATCCTTACAGTACAGCCTATTGAGTCTGTGGCGACCACAATTCTACCCAGGCTGTATTCCCATAACCCCATAAATTTACCTTGCTAATCCCCCGACACTAAGGGGCAATTTAGCTGGCCAATCATCCTAATCCACATATCTTTGGAGGAAAGAGGAGCACCCGGAGGAAACCCACGCAGACCCGGACAGAACATGCAAACACCACACAGACAGTGAACTGAAACCAGGTCCCTGGTGCTGTGAGGCAGCAGTGTTAACCACTGTGCCACCATGCCACCCAAAAAACAATGGCACCCAACATTGGGCCTAAAACCATGACCCTGAAATTAAGAGTCTCATGCTCTCCCAACTGAGCTCACCGGGCAGAAGGAAGCCATTCAGCCCATCGAGCCTGCACCGATTGGTCCACGCCCTATCTCCGTAAATCCACATATTTTCCTGCTGGTTCCCCTGACATTAAGGAACAACTTAGCATGGTCAATACACTTAATCCACACATCTTTGGACTGTGGGAGTATTGCTGGAAATACTTTTAATTTTAAATACATTTGATGAAAATCACTTAAATTTATAGAGATTTACAGCATGGAAACAGGCCCTTTGGCCCAATCAAAGTAAACCATGAAAAAAAGTATTTTCTTGAGTGGGGATGCATCACCTGAGAAGGAAGTGGAAGCAGATTCAATAGTTCCTGACTCCACAGCAAGTCTCCCTCAAGATTTACAGAGTGACAGACCTCACCTGTTTCACACAGGCTTCAGCCACCCAGCCACCTCACTGAAGATCTCAAACTCGGAAATTCAAAATTGAAACAGGCATTTGAAGAGGAAAGATTTGCAGGGATGTAGGGATAAAGCAAGGTAAGTGAAACTAATTAAATGGGCTGGATTCTGCTGAGCAAACCTGCTGCCAGTGCTGTGCCAGGTATAGTGAACCATACATCCCACCGACTGACTGATAAAATCAAGCACCATGCTCCTCTGGCTGTGCCCAAGTTTGCAAAACCCAAAACAAAACATCTGCTGTTAAATTGATTTGATTGGGTAGCACTTGCTGAACAATCCTAAATAACAGCTACACTAACAACCAATTGAAGATAATCAGTTGCGCTTTTGGAATGACTTATTTTCACTTGCTAGAAGCGACATACGTTCATAGGCAGAGATCTGTTCTCTGTTAACAAAAGGAACATGTTCAAGCCTTGCATCTTTTCTGAATTACCTGGAAGCTTCAGGAGACATATAATTCCCTGTTGTTTTCTTCATGGCAACACCTCGTCCAGTCAGAGCCAATTTGCCAAGCAATCTGCACTCTTGGGGGAAATCCTGACCTCCCAGCCATGCATTTCTCGACAGTGGGAGGTGGTTTGCTGGCGGTGGGATTCTCTGGTCCCGCCGTTGTCAGTGGGAGTCCCCATTGATGTCAATCCCCCCTCGCCCCACTGCCGCAAAACCCACAAGAGGGGGTGCACTGCCAGCAGGACCAGAGAATCCCACCAGCGTGAATCGGCCATGAAAATTCCCCTCTTTTCTCCTTTAGTATGAATTATTATGCTTATTTAAAATTTGGCATTCTTGCCTTTGTTCTGATGAGTGCAAAACATGAAGTTTCAGCAACATGTCCCTTTTCAGCAATATTCAAACTAGAGATTATTTAATGTTCAAATGTATAAGGTAGAAACCGGCAAGATTATAACAAGCTGTCCATATTTCTAACATTCGTCAGATAGACCTCATTTAGTGCCATCAATGTCTAGTTTTTAATCAATCTTACCTCCTCATTAACTGCCACATCAAGGCTAAAGTTGGCATGTGTTTGCCCTCATTCAGATCTTGACCTGCAATCCCAACGAGTGAAAACTTGGCTTTGTTCTTTCCCAGTTCAACTGCATAGTTACAGTTTTCCAGCTTTTGGGTAAGACGACAAAATAAAATACATAAATATATATTATCCTGGCTACTTTATAAAATGATTTCAAACAAAAAAACTATATATGTATTGGACAAAGGCTTTTCACTAACTGAAGCCATGACTGGTTACGACTCACACAAAAGGAAATCCTAGCCTTCGGAAAATTACAGCAATCTTGTTATCACTAAAGATACATGGATGCCCCTTATAACTGCAGAAATTCTGAGGAAATGCACAAAGACCACTATACATTTAAGGACTGAATCACTCCAAAACTGAAGGGATGAGCAAAATATGCTGCCACTTCTAATGGGGGAAATCAAAATCACCTTTCTGTTCAAGGACAGTGGAGAGAAGAGAGATCAGGGTAGTTTTAAATTAAACCCCCATATATATCCATAACATTAACAACTCTAATTTATCTCATAACCAGTAACATATAAAAATAATAATGACCATTTAGTTCAACTCAAAGTGATCTAGATACCTGCTGGCTCTAGGAGTACAGTTTCATATGGCCTCGGTTTCAATCCCAGTCTCATTTGTCATTTGTGCTCATTTCAATTCAATGAGCAAATCTCACCAGCAATATAGAATATTGTTAATGGCATAATTCACCAGAAAAAAACCTATTCAAAAAATGAAAAACTGATTCGCGGTCTTGAACTCAATCCCTGACATCTCTTCTCCTCCAAGATGCTGTGGATTGAGCTTCATCATTCTGTACTGCACAGTTCAGAGATGTCAACCTGCTGAGGTGGGTGGGTGTTGCTCACCAATGATCATCACCCATGCCCATCCCTTCACTCCCCACTTCTCACAACTCCCAATTTCTCATGACAACCTACTGTTGGGTATCAAGTTGGCTGTCCAGTCACCTCCCTGGTGGCATTGGTGTATGTAGAGGCCTCGAATTTGTTCTCTCAGCATCATCATGCCAGAAGACTCCACAAATGGAGCTACATTTAACAGGAGGCGCTGGCCTAGCGGTATTAATGCTCGACTATTAATCCAGAAACTCAGCTAATCTTCTGGGGAACCAGATTCGAAACCCACCATGGCAGATGGTGGAATTTGAATACAATAAAATAAATCTGGAATTAAGGATCTACTGATGACCATGAAACCATTGCCAATTGTCAGAATAAGCCATCTGGTTCATTAATGTCCTTTAGGAAAGGAAATCTGCCATCCTTATCTAGTCAGGCCTGCATGTAAATCACAGATGTGGTTGACTCTCAACTGCCCTCAGGCAACTAGGAATGGGTAATAAGTGCAGGCCAACCAGTAACGCCCATGTCCCATGAATGAATGGAAAAAAAGATACAGTAGGCAATTCTGGAGCCCCATTCTAATACACTGTCATCTGGGTTAATTTTGGATCATGTTGAGGAGTCCTTTTTTTTAAACAACATTTAACAAACTTACGGATTATTTTTCAGAATTAAATGAGAATTAGAAAATACAAAATGATACAAAGGCTGGTGGAAGTTGATTAATTACTAACCTTTAAAAGGGAATTAGATATGTACTTGAAAAGCAAAAAGAAAAATGACAAGGCGAATGGGAAAGAGCAGTGTTAATTGAGTGGGCCTTTCCAAAGAGCTGGCACAGGGACGGTAATAAAAATGGCCCCCCCTGTGCTGTAGGACTATGAATTTCTAAATTCTTTCTTTAAAGAGTGGTTCACATTTGCAGTTCTTAGGCACAGGCAGCAAAAGCAGATTTCATCAATCCTTTTAAAAGGGAACTAAGTAGTTGCTCAAAAAAGGAGAGATATAAAGAATAGAGAATAAGCCTGAGAGTGGGATTAGATTAACTGATTCAAGTGGGGTAAGGGACAGTATAGACTTGATAGGCTGAATGGTCTATTTCTGTGCTGATTTGATATTCCTCATATAGTGTTGGAAAAGAAAAAGCACACTCACCAACTATAAGTAGGTTGTAGATCTGGAGGGAAATCTGATCTTGTGATAAAACTTTGGGAGAATTAGTTTCCTAAAATTTTTGTTGATAGGTGAGAGGATAGGAACAGTGACTGCCTGTCATTCATTGTTCAAGAAATCAATTAGAATGCCATAAAAATATATCCCATTTCAAACAAGTTGTGGAATACTGAGTGAGTCATCAGGCAACCCCAAAGTGTACACTTTCAAGGATGGCTGGACAGGAGTTCACCCAGAGCTCATACATCTAGAACCATTGGACCAAGAAACCTCTGCCATAGATTTTGGGTGACTGGCTGACATTGCAATTATATAGATTGGCAGTCAAGTATTCTAAATTTTAATTCAGTATTCAGCTCCAAGGACTGGGACTGGACAACAGAATGCCTCATCATCATTTCGCAGGGAAACCAAAAAACCCTACAAGGTTATAACCTTTTCTTTAGTTACAAATATATTCCAATTTTCACCCATTCTCCAGTTCCCAGCATTGCATTCCTGTTTTTATTTCATTGAGGATTTGTTTTGTCTGTTCTGTGATTTGGAACTGTATTTTGACCAAAGTCTTTTAGCGTGGCACACTACTGGAGTCATTATTACGGCCATTCAGTCCATTGAGTCCATGCCAACTCTTTGTAGAGCAATCCAGTCAGTCTCATGCCCCCTCTTGAACACTGCAGCTGCGTGGGTTTTTTTCCTTCAAGAGCCTTTCCACAGCTATGGGTTTTGCAATAGCAGACATTTTTCATACTTGTCTATTTTTGATCATCCAAAGTGCTCTAATTCCTATTTTAAAGAGTAGCAAGTATCTAAAGCCTCTTGGTGTACATGAAGGAATCTCAGAATTACAAAAGGAGCATGGGCAGAGACCCTTGAGGATCTCAGATGACCACAATTTACAGCAAGCCATTAAGTGGTCAGAATATTAGAATTTTGTTGACATGATTGCAGTCGGTCTACACAAAAGCTCTGCTATATCTTGCCAGAGATTAGAATCTTTCATTCAAAACTCACTTTCTTCATGTTAGCGCCCAGTTTAGGATAAGGTGGTTTGTTCACGCGACTCCAGTCCACTGGAACCTTGATCTTTTCATACAGCTGCAGAATCACCAAGGCATCCTCCAGATCACTGCAACAGAATGGTTTATGGAGTATTAAATCATTTCCACAGTATGGTATGAGAAAAATATGATCAAATAGCAAACTGTGTGTTCAGAACAGCTCAGGTTGGTGTGCAGGCCTGGATCTGGGTCCAATCAGAATATGTAACTGTATATTCAGGTCCAGAGACCGGAGCAAGTTTTAAAAACAGGGAATAGGTGAAATTCAAAGATTGATTGCCATTTCAAAGAGTAAAAGCCACATTAACCTGATATAGGAGCAATAGTTGGGATCACAGAAACAACAAGCCAAAGCACACAGCGTTCTTCTAATAATTCCAAAACTGGCAAATGGGCTGCCAATAATTATGTTTTGTTTTAATAAATAGTAAACCCAAGAGCAAAGAAATACGTGCAACTTTCAAAATATCCAAACGGCGTCCTGCCTTTTATAAACCTAGACTGGCTGTTTGGTGGATTGACCTTCCAGCCAACATTTTAATCTGCAACATTTTACATGGATTCAGGATATAGGGAAGATATCACAGAATCCCCACAGTGGAGAAGGAGGCCATTCAGCCCATTGAGCCTGCACCGAGTCTCCAATATAGCATCTTATTCAAGCCCACCACCACCGCATAGTGTAATCCCATGTATTTACCCCACTATTCCCCGTAACCTGCACATCCTGGATACTTAAGGGGCACTTTAGCCTGGCCAATCCACCTAACCTACACATCTTGCACAGATTCAGGAAGAACATGCAAACTCCACACAGACAATCATCTAGGCTGGAACTGAACCCAGGTCCTTGGCGCTGTGAGGCAGCAGTGCTAGCCACTGTGCCACTGTACTGCTCAACATCTATTCACCATTTGCCCCAACATTCATCAATAGGTTAACAGTATTTTTGGATTAATAATTTAAGAGTCTGCCATTGTAAATCAGTACTGTTTATTTTATAATTAAGAACATAAGAAATAGGAGCAGGAGTAGGCCATCTAGCCCTTCGAGCCTGCCCCACCATTCAATAAGATCATGGCTGATCTGTCGTGGCTCAGTTCCACATTCCGGCCCTCTCCCCATAACCCTTAATCCCCTCTCTTATCAAAAACCCATCAACCCGCGTCTTAAAAATATTTAGCGAGGCAGCCTCCACCACTTCAACAGGCAGAGAATTCCAGAGATTCATCACCCTTTGAGTGAAGAAGTTCCTCCTCAACTCCGTTCTAAACCGCCCCCCCTTTATCTTGAGGCTGTGCCCCCTAGTCTTACTATCCTTTCTGAGCGGGAAGAGTCTCTCCACCTCCATCCTATCCATCCTATTCATCATCTTATACGTCTCAATGACATCTCCCCTCATTCTTCTAAACTCTAACGAGTACAAGCCTAGTTTATTCAGCCTCTCCTCATAGCTCAACCCCCTCAACTCCGGTATCAGCCTAGTAAACCTCCTCTGTACTCCCTCCAAGGCCAAAATATCCTTGCGTAAGTATTAAGCATATATCCTAAAATCTAATTCATATACTAACTGCAAATGTTCAACAGTTGTGACTGTGGAGAAGGAGAATTTGGTTCAAACAGCATGTTGGTACCATCTAATGGTGATACAACAGAAGTACAGTCTCATAAGGCAACTACAAATTGCTTCCGCCTCAGTTGTAAATAGTACAATCACGTAAGGATTTCTTGATTTACTTATGTTGCAAACAGCATTAATATTAAATGCAATTTACTTAATGTGCTGTTAGTAGTCAGAGATTAATGATCCACACAGGACATTCATAACCTTCATGAATTTCAATGGAAAAACCACTATTCAGCCAGTAACTGATTTTGAGCTGTTCACTGTGGCTGGGTGGTAGCTCAGAAGGTTCTCGGTTCAAGTTCCTGTGTAGTGTTAGAAACATATAATCCAGGCATTGTTGGGAGTGTTGTCTCTGAGATGAGGTGTTGGAGGATGTATGGCACTAATTCAAAGAAGAGTAAGGGAGTTCTCCCCTGTATCCCAACCAGTATTTATGCCTCAACCAATGTAACAAAGAACAGTTTATCTGGTCATTATCACATTGCTGGTTGTGGGAGCTAGTTGACGGCTGCGGTTTCTATACTGTGGCAGTGCAATCAATTTCAAAATTATTGCTGGAACAACTCAACAGCTCAAAGGCAAATCAAATGGGGGTCATTTACATGCCATGGGACTAGGTGTGAGGGGCCACAGGAGTGGGGCAGGGGGTGCAGTGGCGGTTCAGAGGTGGAGAAAGAGGGGGACAATATGGGTGCAGAGGGGATATCCACATCATGCGTACTGTCCAGAGCCATCCCTTCTGTTGACTTGCACAGAGCTTTGTTGTCAAGTATTTGCTGCTATAGTTTATGGAAGACTGAGCTGATGCAGTTAATCTGGAGTTGGATCTCCTCGTCAGTGTTGGTCTTTTCAGAGAGAAAGCTGCCAAGGTGTGAAATGTGTCTCAGTGTTCCCAGAATGGAAGATGCTGCAATTGGTTGTATAGTGATACTTGCAAAATATTAAAGCGTAGATAGCTTATTCACATGTGACTGAGCTGGACTGCTAAAACATTGTTCTTGTGATTGATGCATGTGCCTCAGTGTTCACAGTAAAAAGTCTGACAACACCAGGTTTTAGTCCAACCTATTTATTTGATAATATACTCACAAGCTTTCGAGGGACACCCTCTTCGTCAGGTGAATGGAGAGTTCTGGCCTCAGACAGAGCATATAAAGCACAGACAGTTTAGAGATTACTGATTAGAATGCGAATCTTTACACCTAACCTGCTGTTCAACACACGACAGCGCAGAGTCGCTGAACAGAGACTGATAGCCAAGTTCCGCACACATGAGGACGGTCTCAACAGGGATCTTGGGTTCATGTCGCACTATCTGTAACCCCCGTGACTTGCCTGGGTTTGCAAAACCTCACTTACTGTACTGTCTGGAGACAATACACATCTCTTTAAACTGTGATCAGTGCTCCTTCCACTCACATTATCAGCCACTTCAGGTCTTGAACAGCAGGTTAGGTGTAAGGATTCGCATTCTAATCAGTAATCTCTAAACTGTCTGTGCTTTATATGCTCTGTCTGAGGCCAGAACTCTCCATTCACCTGATGAAGAGGGTGTCCCTCGAAAGCTTGTGAGTATATTATCAAATAAATAGGTTGGACTAAAACCTGGTGTTGTCAGACTTTTTACTGTGTTTACGCCAGTCCAACGCCGGCATACCCACCTCAGTGTTCACCCAGAGGTTAGTGTTCTGCCAGATTGGCACTGCAGAATGGAGCAGTTTTACCTGGGTATAACTTGGGATTATTCTTTCAGTGACCTCACCTGTACAAATGATTCACACGAGGAGTCACACCCAGTGAATTCATCCAATTTCTGAATGTTCTTTCCTCTCTCGTTTCACCTGCAAGTTTAGAAAAATTATCAATTTGCTTGAATGATTCACAGAAAATTGTCAAAAGAGGCAGGCAGTATAATTAATTCCTGAATCACATAAACGTATCAGCCACAATCATAAGGTCAGAATTAAAGAAAGACAATGGATAAAGGACTGTCTATGAATTTTGTCCATACGACCAGGCAGTTGATGTGGTTCCACATAAGATATTAGCAAAGGTCAATGCACATGGAATTGATGATAATCTTGTGGTTGGGGAGATTGAAGATAAGAGTGTAAGGGTTCCATTTTGACTGTATAACATCATAAGAAAATAGGAGTAGGCCTCGAGCCTGCTCCGCCATTCATTACAGTCATGCTGATTAGCAGAGATGTGACAAGTGTTGTTCCCTGGGTATTGAGGGCATATTTCACCACAATTATTAATCAACTGGATGAAAGAAATTGTATTGTCTTTCAAATTTATTAACAAGGAACTACAAAGGAACATAGACCAAACGAGTGAGAAATAACCATGGCAGACAGAATCAAGTCACATCTTAACCAAGTGAAATGAACTGCGTTAACTCAAGTCTGTCTTTATATCAGTAACCACCACCATCATCGATGCCCCTCCGCCACCTCCCGCTTCTCACAGCTCCCCATTTCTCGTGACATCCTCAGATTGTATATTTTCAGAGTTTTTAATATTCTTGCCATTGAATATATTTAAGAAGAAAATAGATAGATTTCTAGACACAACAGGTGTCAACTGGGATGGGGTGGGTGTGTGAGTGTTGTGTTGAGACAAAGAATCAACCATCCCAGAAGGAAAAAACAAACAGCTCAGAGCATTATTTTTATTTCCCTGTTTTACTCTTTTCCTTCTGGATGATAACATTGAATGATAGAGGAAGCTTGAGGGGTTCCTCCTATTTTCCATGTTTCTGTGTTTCCTAAACTGGGAATGCAGAACACTCCATCGGTAACCAAGATGGTTTTTGTGGGCTATATTTAAATCAATTTACCAGAACAAATTTTGAAAAATTGCATTCCTTTGTGCAATGACCCTCTCTTGGTTGCTGAATTAGCACATGATTAAATTTACCCATCGCCATAATTGCAGTGAAGAGCCTCACCCAAGATGAGCAGAGGTGACTGCAGCATGCAGTGCCGGTTCTCGGGTATTTACCTGAGATTCGGGTTTGTCTGGCATCAATGGGCTATAACTTGCACCAGAGGAGGAGTAGATATTTATTAACGGGAGCTCAGACTCAATTAATAATTTTGCTAGTAGGGCAGAGGGGTTTTATACACTCAGACACATTTTAATATTCTCAAAAGCTTACCCTCTAGGAGGCTCCAGTCAATGTCCTGGTTCTCGGGTTTCCGAAGTGCTGGATACTTGTTGAAAAGATTCGCGACAAAGGCCAAGTTTAGCTTGGGGTTTCCACGAACGACATCTGTTGCTGTGACAAACTGTCTGCAGCCAAGCTTGTCAGCCTGCTGAAGCATTGACTCTGCCCGTTTCAGGTCGTCATTTTCCTGCATGAGTAATTGAAATATTTGTGATTTACCATCAAATGTGGTCAAAACATAAAATCAGGCTAAAATCTTTTAATATTCTCTCATACACCCAATATAAGGCAAATAGAGATCTCATTGAGACGTATAAGATGATGAATGGGATGGATAGGATAGAGGTGGAGAGACTCTTCCCGCTCAAAAAAGACAGTAGGACTAGGGGGCACAGCCTCAAGATAAAGGGGGGCGGTTTAGAACGGAGTTGAGGAGGAACTTCTTCACTCAAAGGGTGGTGAATCTCTGGAATTCTCTGCCTGTTGAAGTGGTGGAGGCTGCCTCGCTAAATATTTTTAAGACGCGGGTTGATGGGTCTTTGATAAGCAAGGGGATTAAGGGATATGGGGAGAGGGCGGGAAGGTGGAACTGAGCCACGACAGATCAGCCATGATCTTATTGAATGGCGGGGCAGGCTCGAAGGGCCAGATGGCCTACTCCTGCTCCTATTTCTTATGTTCTTATGTTCTTACAGCCTCAGCATCCAGCAATTCCAGCCCCCACAAATCATCCCCTCACACAGGTGGTATCTGCCCTGAATTATGAAGCATGGTGACGCTACACAACTGGATTTCTGTAAGGGATCTCCTGCCATCACATTGTTGTTCCTCTGACATTTCTGCAGATCTTCCGCCAAAGTTCGGCTGACAATTTGTTTTATTTGTGGGACATGGGTGTCGCTGGCTGGCCAACATTTATTGCCCATCCCTAGTTGCCTGAAGGCAGTTGAGAGTCAACCACGTTGCTGTGGTTCTGGAGTCACATGTAGGCCAGGCCAGGTAAGGACATTGGTGAACCAGATTGCTTTTTTCAGCAATTGACAATGGTTTCATGGTCAAAAATATTTAATTTTTTTTATTGAATTCAAATTCCACCATCTGCTGTGGCAGGATTCAAACCCGACTCAACATTAGCTGAGTTTCTGGAATAATAGTTTAGCGATAATACCACTAGGCCATTGCCTTCACCTCAACGTCCCCCAGCAGAAATTCAACACCCTGGTTCAGTCTTAACCTTACTTGATGCAGTCGGTAATTCATTTAAATATTTAAAAAATAACAAAAACAGGAGCTTCTAATCAGAACTGTTAACCCATGTTACACTCAAGAATTAACCCATTTACGACTGTTACACTATTTCTGTTATAACTTGCAACCATACCCATTAACCAATTGTTGCATGGATAAATTAAACCTTAGCCAGTGTTATGCAGGGAAAGTTGAACTCATTAATCAGTGTGTTATACAGAGAAATTAAATTCCTGTGAACTTCTAATCAATTAACCCATTAACTAATGCACAGGAACTAAACTCATTTAGTCAGTAAGATGATTTGAAATGAGTTAACTAGTACATTATTTTGAAAATGTCCAAGCCTTAACCAGTTTGTTATACAGAGAATGTTAAAGCTTTAACCAGTGTCGTATACAGGGAATATTAAACACTTAACCAGTGTATCAGATAAGCTATGTCAAAACAGTTAACCAGTGAGTTAAATTTCCTGTTAACCTTTATTTCTTCCTCTTTTTACAGTTGGAAGCAATCTTTGAGCAAACTAAATGTCATTTTTACTACTTTAGAGAAGTGTGACATGACGAAATGCATTGTACAGATAGGTCATGGGAAGTTTAAGTACTTACATTAATACCAGACATATCAACTGGAATTGGAGGTTGACCCTCTTCTTCACCTTTTGGTGCAATTTGATTGAGGAGGTGGAAGTAAGCTTTCGAATCCTGCGGAATTGATGAAGATGGTATGAGACTGGTGCGTTCGTTATAAAAATAGGTAAATCACACTGAGGGAATGCTGCTATTATTTAAGACTTCTCATTTATTCTGAAAGGCTAAATTTCACATGCAATAAGATACAGGATAAATGGAATCAAATACATTATCACTTGGCACATTAAACCCACCTTAATCCAATACACTAAAAACAGTTGAACAGATACCTTCATCAAGTTACAGAAGTCAGTCAGCTTTTGAGTTCACCCATATGACAACAGTCCAGAAATACGAGACATCCAGGGGGGCAGCATTAAGAATTCAAACAGACAAAGAGTAGAGGAAAGTAAAACGGGACAGGATTTAGCATTCAAGGGAGACACATCGAGGGGAAAGCATTCAAGGGACCATCACTGCAAGCTACAGAACAACAGTAAAGACGCGGTAAATATGTTCCATTTATGTTGTCATCGCTTTTGGTGATGCAGAGAATTTATACTTTAATGAAGCTTTAGAAGGTATGGCGGCATGGTAATGATACTGAACTAATATTCTCATGAATACAAGTTCCACCGTGGAATTTGAAATCCTTTTTCCATCGAAGGTTAGTGTCAGTAAAGTTGAACATGAAGCTGCCAAGAGTCAGCAAACCTCAACTGGTTCACCAATCCTCGAGGAAAGGGAATCTTATCCGGAATTACCTATATATATCTAGTCCCACACGGATGTAGCTGATCTTTTTGTGAAGTGGGTGTTGTATTAAATTGCTTTCAGGGGTTCGAGAAGAGGGTCCATCATGACCTTCTCAGGGCAACTAGGGATAGGCACTGAAAACTGGTCTTGCCAGTGATACCCACATCCCAAAGATGAATAGCGAGAAACAACTTTAGCTTTCTGGTCTTTAATGACTACTTTTTTGTAACAATTCCCTTTAATTTATTGACATTCTTCTCCTATTTTAATTGGATGTTCAACTTAAAAAGAAAATTATATACTGGTCAAAGGTGAACTTGTCTTGCTGGTGGTAATCTCGCTTCTTGAGTCAAAAGCTATGGGTTCAGACTCCACACTATTATTGCCGTATCTAATAACCTGTGCACTTTGCAACCTATCAGAACAAGTTTATGCAATAATACAAGGAAAAATAAGGTTTGTGGAAAGTCCATTCAGCTCATGAAAGCTCAATGCTCTCAATTCTTCCACCTCAGCATCTAACTGTTTTAGGTACATGCTTAATTATTTAGTCTTTATGACATATTGCTAGCAGTGAATTCTGGGCATTCACTGAGTGAAGAGGATGTTCCTGACGTCTGTTTTACAGTGACGCATCACTTCTCTCTGTGCATGTACAATGGTCAGGGGCAAATTCTACATCTCCTGGAGTGGAGCCTCACTCGACAGCAGGACTGCTTGCAGACTGGATAATTAGGCACCGAGGCCAATTTGTAATCTCTTGATTCCCCATTGATTAAAACGGGGAGTAGTGAATCAGAGGTAGTACTCCATCTCCATGATCGATTCAGTCGTCAACACTCCCTTTGAACAAGGCTCCACACTTGGAGTTCTAACATATCATTTACTCCATAGTACCACATCTGGGAAATCATTTTAACAGTAACATTAGGGTTGGTCAATTGTATATGTACCTTGGACAATTTCACACAACATTTAGAGGGAAGACATTAGGGAACTATAGGTAGTAGTAGGGTTTACAGTGATCAGACTTACTTCAGTTTCTTCAGTTGATGACTAGTTTAAAAAAAATAGGAAATATATTACTTTTACAGACATTGTCCACAAAAGTCCACTCATGAATCTTTGTGGCACTCTGATGCTTCAGTGTGGTTATACCACAGAATGGGGGATTGAGGGAATACATCATCTTTCATAGGCCCTTTTGTCCATAGGAAATCAGGCCTTAACTGATCTCAAGTCCATGACAGGTCTGGAATGCACTGCAATGAAGTGTGGTGGAGGCAGGTTCAATTGAGTCATTCAAGAGGTCATTAGATGATTATTTGAATACAAACATTGTACAGGGGTACGGGATGAAGGCACTAAGTTATGATGCTCGTTTTATGATGCAAAATGGTCTCCTTCTGCACCATAACAATTCTATGAGGTCATCTTGAAAAGATAACACGAAATGTTACATGTGAACCAACATCATAAAAAAGATGATTTGGTCAATCACTCTCTGTGATGCTTTATACAGATTCTCTATCATGTTTGCCTGCATTACAAAATAATTCATTGGCTGTAAATGTTTTGGGATGTATCTGAGGATGTGAAAGCTGCTCTACATATGCAAGAATTTAGAAGAAAATGTTACATAAAAGTAGAAGGCAATCGAATTGTTTCTTTCAAGAACTGTTAGATTACCATTACAAAGGTTCAGGATGAGTTTCCCTTTTGCAACTAGTGGCAGCACCAAGTGTTCAAAAGATTTGGTAAGTACAGGCGAAGTGCAGAGTAAAAGCTATCCTATTCTTCCCAGCATTGTGACTTATTACTAATGAATTGAAGAATAAGCAAGCACTATGTACTGATGGTAAATGTCCTACACCAATCAGCCTCTATCAGAACATAGGGACAAGAATAGGCCATTTACCCCCTTGAGCCTCCTCTGCCACTCGGCTACATTAGGGCTGACCTTTTACCTCAATCTCATTTTCCCGTACTATTTCCACATCTGTTGATGTCTTTAATAACTAGAAATCTATCAATCTCTGTCTTGAACTTACTCAACGGGGCAAATTTTCCCATCCCATCTGTCACAGGAATTGTGGCGGGCAAGGTGCAGACCATGGAAAGGTCACTGACCTTAGGCAGGATTTTCCGGTTTTGGGGAGAGCACAGCCAGAAAATTCCCCTCCCGATGGCTGAGTCTCCACAACCCTGCTTCTAGATTCCCCAGCCAATGGAAACATCCTTCCTGTATCTACACTGTCAAGTCTTTTAAGAATTTGTAAGATTCAATTAGATCACCTCTCATTCTTCTTAACCCTACAGAATATCCTGTCTCCTCTATCTTTCTTCGTAGGACAATCCCACCACCTCAGAGATTAGTCTGGTAAATATTTCTTGCACTTCCTCTGGAAAGGATACCACAATTGCACACAGTACTCTTGGTATAATCTCATCAAAGTTCTTCAGTTATAGTAAGACACGTTAATTCTTGTACTCTACTCATCTTGCAAGAGGCTAAACAAAGACTGCCCGTGTAGTGAATTCCCTATCTAACACCATTGTGGGATCACCATCACTACAAGACCTGCGTCAGTTCAAAATGCAGATCCACAATCATTGCTCCAGGGTAATATGGGATTGGAAATAAATATGGTCTTGCCAGTGTCACTCATCCCAAGAATAAATTAAAACAAACTAAATTGTGTGAAGTTCAGAGTGGACTCATATGCATTAGGAACTGAATGGAGAATTCTCAAACATTTCCTTACGCTATTAAAATACTTGAACTGCAGCCTTGTAAAAATCATATGAAGCATGATTCTATGAAATAACACAAACAGCCACAAACTTCAATAAAATATTTGGTTAGATTATATTCCAGTTAATTTCAAACAGCACAGACCGTAAAGCCGTATTGCAACAGTTTCTCTCCTACAGTGTGTGAGACAAAAACTAAACAATTTTCTTCTGAACTCATCACTTGTACCTTGATATCAGAGCTGAAGTTGTTAACTTTTTTGCAGCCGGCACCTTCCAGATGGTAGTTAGCCCAACGCAGCAGCAGTTCCTCGGGGGACAGTTTCATTAGGTCCTCCAGATCTTCACCCTCTCGGAGTAGGGCAATCAGTGCTGCAAACAAACATTTCTGATAAATAACAGTGGGAGCTCCCAGTTATTAATAACACATTAAGTTACCTGGTAATTTGATATAGACAAAATGTGAACAGAGGGTACGTTACAGAGTGTCATTTTTGAGAACAGAGTGTTCTTATGAGCTTTTTCTGCTACGTAATTATTTGTTGAGGGGTAGAACCATATGATCCCTACAGTGCAGAAAGAGGCTATTCAGCCCTTCGAGTCTGCACTGACCCTCCGTAAGAGCATTCCATCCAGACCTTCCCCTCTGCCCTATCCCTGTTGTCCCGTGCATTTACCATGGCCAATCCACCTAACCACATCTTTGGACTGTGGGAGGAAACCAGAGCACCGGAAGAAGCCCATGCAGACACAGGGAGAACATGCAAACTCCACACAGGCACCCAAGACTGGAATTGAACCCAGGTTCCTGTCGCTGTGAGGCAGCAGTGCTAACCACTATGCCACCATGCCACCCATGTTCTGAGCAAGCGTGGGTTTTGGAAGGTTTTTTACTCTGCAAGAGATACTTGTGCTCCTGCTTTCATAGTTATCACTGTTCTGCTGAGTTACTCTTATCGTTAAACTTTGTTATTTATTTACAAAAAGATCATTCCATAAACAATGCATTTGACTATCTTATTTGTGATCTCACAGGGTAACCAATGACATACTTCCACCTTAAATAATTGCACAGAATTCCAGCTCCGAGGGGAGAGTTAAATGAAAAATGTAGATTCTATGGTGTATCAGAACATATCATTATAATTACAACTGTTTCGCCACAAACTTATTTTTTTGCTGAATGAGAACTAGTTTCAAACAATCACAAAATTAATAATTAATAAAATGGGTTTGGTGGATTTGATACTTAGTAATCCCAATTTAATACAGATAATAGAGGTCAAATTCAATTCCTCCTGAAAAATGTGTTCTCAAGCTGCTAGCTTTTATTCGTTCATGGGACATGGGCATCACTGGCTGGCAGTATTTATTCCAATTTCTAGTTGCCCGAGGGCAGATTACTCTGGCTCTGGAATCACATGTAGATCAGACCAGGAAAAGAATGGCAGATCTCCTTCCCTTAAGAGCATTAATGAACCAGATGGGTTTTTTTTGACAATCAACAACGGTTTCATCGTCATCAGTAGAATTTTAATTCCAGATATTTTTTATTGAATTCAAATTCCACCATCTGCTGGGGTAGGATCCGAACCCAGGTCCCCAGAACATTAGCTGAGTTTTTGGATTAGTAGTCCTGTGATAATACCACTAGGCCATTGCCTCTCCCCTACCCTACTGCCTGTACATGCTGGGGTGACCCAGATTAAATTTGGACTCTGAGTTATAGGTAACAGACATGCTCATGGATAACAATATTATACAAGTTGAGGTATTTGGCTGTGCTCAAGTCAAGAAGATCAAGGAAACAGGTGGATTTTTCACCTGTTGCCGATGGCTGAGGGGAGAAAAAGAAAAAAAGAAATGTTCCAACATTCATTCTCGGGACCAGGAACCTGGCTTAATATCCACTGTGGGGAAGTTAGTAGAATCTGTCACAAGGGACAAATGCAGTAGTACAGCACAGATTCATTACAATGATACTGGGGTGAAAAAGATTAAATTACAAGAACAGGTTACATAGACTAGGCTTGTAATCCCTTAAATATAAAAGAGAGTGATCTAATTGAGGTGCTTCGGACACTGAAAGGAGTTGATAGGGTATTGAGAGAGAAACTATTTCATCTGGTGAGCCAGACCAGGACAACGGAAGTTAGGCCATTCACGAGTGATATCAGGAAGTACTTCTTCACACAAAGGGTAATGGGAATCCGTAACTCTTCCCATCCCCCACCACAAAAAGCTGCTGAGACTGTGGGTTAACTGAAAATGCCAAAACTGACTCGACAAAAGGAAGACAAAACCGAGGCAGGTAGATGAGGTTAAGATGTGGATCAGCCACAATCTAACTGAATGCAGAAGAGGCTCAGGAGGCTAAACAGCTTATTCTTCATAGAATCTACTGTGCAGAAGGAGGCCACTTGGCACAAAGAGCCTGCATCGACAACAATCCCACTCTGGTCCTGTCCTATTTCCATAACCTCAAACTTACCCTCCTAATTCCCTGCCATTAAGGGGCAATTTATCATGACCAATCAACCTAACCCTATTCCTATTTGTTCCCAGCTAGACATTCTCTTCCCATTCACAACTTTCCACTTGTGAGCTGAACAATCCTTACCCATTATCCTTCAAGCCTTAAATAACCCGAAAACCTAAAATAGTGGTGGGTGGGGTGGGGGATTGTCTGAGAACTGCCCATTAACAGACACCAGCACCTACCTTCATTTCTACTCAGCTCAATGTCTGCAAACAGGCCAATTTTGATAACTTGCCACAAAAGGCCCAATACAAGGTGAGGCTTCCCCTCTTTTAGATCCTCAGCACCGATATTAACAACGTGACACCCAATTGCTGAGGCAGAATTCAAAGCCAGATTCAAATTTTCCTGTAAAAATATAGAAAGAGTGGCAGCAATGATAAACATCTGTACATGTAACACTTAGTACAAAAAGAATTATGGCGGCAAACAATGTATTTGGTCATCAAAAATGAGCACACCAACTTGGTGTTAAAATGGAGAATATACTTTTATTCATTCAGCCTTAGCAAGTTGATCTCACTACCTGTATAGTGAACGGGGTGAGCTTCTTTTTGTTAATCGTCCTCTCATCAATGGTATCAGGCACTGACAAATTGATCATTTTACTAGATTAAAACAGAAGTAAAACAGGAATTCAGGTTAATTATTGGATATCCATGACTCAAAGATTCAGCAACCAAGGGAAAAAAAATGAACAAGCAAATGAACAATAGCTTACCTTTTCAAAGGCAACTAAGAACAAAGGACATGTTTTTAAAAATCAGATATTACATTTTTTAAAAATTAATTGCGGGACATGGGTGTCACTGGTTAGGCTAGTATTTATTGCCCATCCCTAGTTGCCCTTGAGAAGGTGGTGGTGAGCTGCCTTATTAAAGTGCTGCAGTCCATACGCGATGGGTTGAACCACAATGCCGTTAAGGAAAGAATTCCAGGATTTTGACCCAGTTACTGCGAAGGAATGGTGATACATTTCCGAGTCAGGATGATGAGTGGCTTGGAGGGGAACTTGCAGGTGGCGGTGTTCCCATATATCTATTGCCCTTGACCTTCAAGATGGATGACGTTGTGGGTTTGGAAGTTGCTGTCTAAGGATCTTTGGTGAATTGCTGCACTGCATCTTGAGGATAGTACGCACTGCTGCTACTGAGTGTCAGTGGTGGAGAGAGTGAATATTTATGGATGTGGCGCCAATCAAGCAGGCTGCCTTTCCTGGATGGTGTCAAGCTTCTTGAGTGTTGTTAGAGCTGCACCCATCCAGGCAAGTGGGGAATATTCCATCACACTCCTGGTTGTGCTTTACAGATGCTGGACAGGCTTTGGTGAGTCAGGAGGCAAGTTACTCACCACACTTTTCCTAGCCTCTGATCTGCTCTTGTAGCCATTGTGTTTATCTCATTTTGGCCTCAACTCCACTTTTCTGCATGCCTAGATCCTTCTGTATGCTAATATTTCTAAGGGCTCTACCATTTACTGTATACTTTCCTTCTGCAGTAGACCTTCCAAATTGCATCAGCTCATATTTGCTCATGTTAAATTCCATTTGCCAAATTTCGGCCCAGGTCCCCATCTGATTTATATCCTGCTGTATTCTCTGACAATCCTCCTCACTATCTGCTATTCCCCCAATTTTTGTATCACCTGCAAATTAACTAATCAGGGCACCTACATTTTCCTCCAAACCATTTATATTTATTACAAACAATAAAGGACGCAACACTGATCCTTGTAGAGCACCGCTTATCACAGACCTCCAGTTAGAAAAGTACCCTCCAAGCGCTACTCTCTGCTTTCTATGCCCAAACCAGTTTTGTATCCATTTTACCAGCTCACTTTGGATCCCATATGACTTCACCTACTGTATCAGCTTGCCACGAGGAACCTTATTGAAGGCTTGACTAAAGTCCATGTATACAACTTGCATTGCCTTCTCCTGGTCAATTTTTGTCACTTCCTCAAAGAACTCAATCAAGTTTGTAAGACATGGCCTCCCCTTCACAAAGTCATGCTGCCTATCTAGTAAGTCTATTCTTTTCCAGATTCTTAGATTCCTTAAGAACCTTTTCCAACAATTTCCCCACCAGAAGCCTGTAGTTTCCCAGATTGTCTCATCTGCCTTTCTTAAACAGAAGAACAATGTTAGTTATTCTCCAATCTCTGGTACCTCGGTGGAACAGGCTCGATGGGCTGATTGGCTTACTCCTGTTCCAATAAGTACACCAGATCCCACTATACCGAAGCACTCTGAAGTTTCTCTCCATTTAGATAATAAGTTGCCTTCTATTTTCTTGACCAAAATGGATAACCTCACATTTATCCACGTTAAACTCCATCTGCTGAATTTTGGCTCAATCATCTGACTTATTCATATCCAATTGTAAATTTCTTATTTTCTCATTGAAACTTACGATCCCATCTATTTTAATGCCATCTGCAAATCTGGCTATACCTTCTATCCCTGCATCCAAGTCATTGAAATAGATTATAAATAGTTGGAGCCCGAGGATAAACCCTGTGACACCCCACTAATTACATCTTGCCAACTAGAAAAGGATCCATTTTTCCAACTTTCTGCTGGTTGGCTTGTCCTCTATCCAAGTTAATAAACTTTCAATGGACCCAACATCCACCACTGTTTTGGGGAGCGAATTCCAAATTCCCATTACATTTTGATTTCACTCCTTAACCCTAGCACAAAGTTTAAGGTCATGCCCCCTTGTTCTGATTCCTTCACCAGAGGAAATAATTGATCTGTACCTACTCTGTTAAACCCCTTTAATCATTTATAAACACTTCAGTGGGATCATCCTTCAATCTTCTAAACTCAAGGAAATTCAAGCCTTGTTTATTGAACCTGTCCTCGTAATTTAATCCTGTAAGCTCCTGGTATAATTTTGCTGGAACTTAGCAAGTTAAGGGGTGATTTGATTGAAGTCCCCAAGATATTAGAGGGACAGAGAATGTAGATGGGGAGAAGCTATTTCTGCTGATTGAGGAGTCCAGGACTAGGGGACAGAGGGCAGAATTCTCTGGCCTCCCGGCGGCATGTTTCCCGATGGCAGGATCTTCTGGTCCCACCGCTGTCAATGGGATTTCCCATTGATCCCATGACGTCACCGGGAAACCTGTGGCCAGGGGCGGGGGTGGGGGAGGTTGCCGTTAGTGGGATCAGATCATGCTGGTATGAAGAGTCAGGAGATCGTGCCCATAGTCTAAAGTTAGAGCCAGAAATCAGGAAACATGTCTACACACAAAGGGCGGTAGGAGTTTGGAACCGTCTTCTGCAAATTAATGCCAGATCAATTGTTAATTTTAAGTCTGTGATTGATAGATTTTTGTAATTAAGATATTAATGGATATGAGGTGAAGACAGGTATATAGACTTAGGTCACATATCAGCCATAATCCATACTGAAAGATGAAACAGGCTTGAGAAATGTTCTCTCCCTGCTCCTATGGTGAATCTGTGCTGTTCCCCCCTTCCAAAGGCAATACAGCCTCCTGGGGTTTGGTACCCAACACTGCAGATCTAATCACAATTCTGCAAATCATATATTTGATACTTCAATGTTCATTGAGTATTCTGTTCTCACCTGTTCTAAAAATAATTCAGTGCTATTGTGGTTAATTTTAAAATATTTTTTATTGCTTTTAAGTTTAATCTTCTGCAAAGCACAGACATGGACTGCAGCAATGGCATGTCAGAGAAATGCCAGGCATCAACTTTGCTGCTTCTGGTGGTTCCCTGGTGACACGGGCAACACATCTGGCAAAGCCAAGGATGCTGTTGCTGGCAGTGTCTGAATTACCAAATCAGAGTAAGCTTTCACCAGCTACAGGATAAATATTATATTCCCCATTCCACTTGGTGCAAACAGAGGAGTGACGGACAGTTTTGGACCCATAGCAACCTGGCAGTAATATGTTAGGAAAAGCTGAGTTACTTACCAAAGGATAATGCCATTCCCAACAGCAGCAAAAAGGTCAGTGTCACTGTTGGCATCCATAGGAATCAATTGCTGACAGTCTGGATCCTTCTCCAAAGCCTTGTTGATCCAATTAACAAAAGCATATCTTTCTTCCTCTGCAATAAATGAGACAAGAATAGTGAATAGTTGCTCAAGGAACAATCAACATATTCAGCATTTGCTCAAATGTATCACTTTTGTTTTAGCCTTCCCCTTGTACATGAGACACAGTACAGTCCACATATACTGCAACACAATAACTAACCTATCAGTAATTGAGAACATAAAATTCCTGTTACCAAAATTCAAAGAGAGACAGACTTTTGAATTTCACCAGCAGCTGTGGTGGGGATTTGAACCCTTGGCCCCAGAGCATTAGCCTGAGCCACTGGATTACTGGGACAGAGACTTTTGAATGCCTGTCACAATACTGAAGTTCCTGGTACACAAAAAAAGCAGCGTCAAAGAAAGATCGTAGAATAATAAGATCCCTACAGTGCAGAATGAGGCCATTCAGCCCACTGGGTGACCACAATCCCACCCAGACCCTATTCCTGTAACCCCACATATTCACCCTGCTAATCCCCTGACACTAGGGTCAATTTAGCTTGACCAATCAACCTAACCCACACATATTTAGACTGGCTGACATTATGTCAGCCAATAACATGGGGGGAATTTTCCTTTTTTGTTGCAGTGTCACAACAGGTGGGAAAAGCAATGTTAAGATGGCTGTGAAGTAGAATATATTTTACGCAACAAGTGATAATGACCTGGAACACGCTGCCCACAAGGTTGGTGGAAGCGGAGATGATCAATGATTTCAAAAGGAAATGGGGTGGGTACTTGAGAGAAATAAATGTAGGGATAGACGAGACTGACTGGATTGTTCTACAGAGTGCTAGCACAGGCTGAATGGTCTCTTTTGGTGCCTTAATGATTTTCATGCTGGAATTTTACGTTCCACTTAGGAGCAGGCTAAAAGACAGGTGGAGAGATGGTGCATAAAATCAGATAGGATGGTGCCATGTTGGTCTCTGCTGCTACTTTACCAGTGGCAGAGTTGGTGTTGGATGACCCACCAGCCCTTGGGCTAATTGAGGCCCTTATGTGGTTAACTAGTGCCCACCTAAGACCTTCCTCTTACTGTTGCGATTTTACCAGCAACAGGTTTGCCCATGCCATCTCTCGCTATGGGCTTGATCTCCTGTCTGAGCACCCTGTGTCCAGTAAAGCCACCCCTAACACATAAGGTCACGTGCCCTGCTTGAATTCCATTCCTTTCATTGTCCCCTCCTTGCCACACTCACATCCCATCCCTTCCCCAGGGCTGGTCTGACAAGCCCTACTGAGCTCACTCAACTCACCTCCAGGCCAGCCTACATTTACCTTGTTAGGGGCCAATTGCAATCCCAGCAGGGACTACTGGTTCTGGAGAAGCCGCTGGGGAGCTGTCAGCCATCTGACTGACTCACAGCTCTTGGAGATGTGACATTTTCACTCACAGTTCAGAAGCCACCGAACAGCCATGACCATAAAATCTGGTCATGGCTTCCCAGTGATGGGCTCGCTCCTGACTTCTCAGCTTGTGGGCAGTGCCACCGGCTTGATACAAAACTCAGCCCCAAGACTGATCTGTGGAATGTACAATGGCTTTTTTGAAATGACTCATTGCTGAGTGGGGAAATTCCATATCACACACGACAAGCTGCACGTGTGGAAGACACTGTGCGATACTGGTCGCTGCAATTATTAATTCTCGTGTTTAAAATAAACTTCACACCGCCCCCCCCCTCCACTTTAAACTATTCTCAGAAATGTGCTAATCCTTGCCAGCAATTCATAGTTGCTCAACTTCTTGCAAAATTTCAAAAACGGAAGAAATTTTCCAACTGACAACTGGGCCAGTCCTCGAATCAGAGGAGAACATAGAATTGTTAAAAACTAGTAGTACGATGTAGTTGTTTCATAGAATCCCTACAGTGCAGAAGGAGGGTATTCGGCCCATCAAGTCTTCACTGACTACAATTCCACCCAGGCGCAAACCCCACAACCCCATGCATCTACCCTAGCCAGTTCCCCCAACACTAAAGGGGCAATTTAACATGGCCAAACCACCTAACTCGCACATCTCTGGACTGTGAGTGGAAACCAGAGCACTCGGAGGACACCCACGCAGACACGGGGAGAACATGTAAACTCCACACTGACAGTGATCCAAGCCAGGAATCGAACCCGGGTCCCTGGCACAGTGAGGCAGCAGTGCTAACCACTGTGCCACCATGCCACCCATTTTAGAATATTCACTGCACAAGACAAATTATGTAAATCAGTAACTAAAATTACTCAAAGTATTCATATATGAATGATATTAAAAATGTGGATTTTAAATCTTATAGGAGGAGATAGTTATTAAATTCACTTCACATCAAATTGACTTAACATGCGACAATAAGACGTACTATAGATTATTTACATTTACATACCAGAAAATCAAATATTAATAAAAACAATAGTGAGTCAGATTTAAAAGCAACAGCCACAACAGGTACAGTATTCAATTCAGAGGACTGAGTCTAATAAGTATTAAATATTATCGAGTTCAACAACTTCAGACCATAAACTTTGTCCCCATTTCACATTTTTCTCCCTCGGTGCTTTCAACTGGCTCTGACCTTTATTCAACATATATTTAACATCTATTCTGGACCAATGCTTTCTTCCTTTTCTACTACTATTATTATTGTCTTTGCCTTGTGTTCCATGACACCTTTGTCCTTTGACTTCTCCTGCCCCTCTAATGTATTCCTGACCATTCCTTTTTCTCCATCTGACCCTCTCACATTTAACAACAGTGTAAAGTCCAGAACATTTCCACCTCTCTTCAGTTCTGAAGAAGTCACATTAGATCCGAAATGTTAACTGTTTCACTCTCCACAGATGCTGCCAGATCTGCTGAGTTTTTCCACCACTTTGTTTTTATTTCGGATCTCCAGCATCCGCAGTATTTTGCTATTATTTTTAATAAAGTGGGGTCAGGTTATGTATTTTTATAAGCTTAAAGCCCATTAATGAGACATATCAAAGAAGCAGATTTGTGCAGGTCAGCATATTAATGCAAATGATGAGGTCCTTTAGCCCACCTAATCGTACCTATCTAGAATGGAAGAACATCTGCAGCAACCTTTACACCACATGCCTACCCTGAATGAATTCAAGGTCATCACCCTCACTACCCTGGTCCAAAAGGACATTCCAAATGCTAATCACCGTAAACAAAGATTTTCCACACCACTTCTTTTGCTAATTTGTTGCCTTGCACTGGCATCCAGATACCAACACTTTAGTCTGAAAAGATACATTTGCACATGCAGATATGAACATACTCCCCAGAGGAATGTGAGATTATGGGAATAGGGCTTGGGTGGGATTGCGTCAGTGCAGAATTGATGGGCTGAATGGCCTCCTTCTGCATTATAGGGATTTAGTGAAGGAAGCAAGAGGTCTGTGATATATGTTTGCCGCAAGCCACCCTGGTCCCAGTTTGTGCAATGTTTCCACATTTTCTTCAGGCCAAAATCTAGTTTGATTTTCTGGAAACTAATTAAGCCATAGCCTCTAAATTGGCTATTATTTCAGGGTCGCAATGCCAGAGATTGTGAGATTGAGATATAATGTTCTGAGGCTGCATTTAGACAATGCTGTTACTACAGTATAGTGCCTGTACATTTGCATTCTGAACTCTCATTTTAAAAGTAGACATCATTTGAATGATGTAGAATACACTGTGTAGAAACAGGCCAAAAGGCCCATTAGTTCTGTGTTTAGGCCTCACGTGAGCCTCCTCCCATTCCTCTTCTACTTCATTTTCCCTCATATGTTTATCTAGTTTTCCTGTAAATGCATCTCTTACAAACATTCAAATACACTTTGCAGCAGCAAACTAGAGTGTAGAACGAGACAACTTGAAATACCTGAGTAAGAGTGCTGGGTTCCTTCACTGGATTTTTCAGTTCCATGAACAGCACAGATTCCCTCCTTCTTAAAGAGTTGCTTTCTGAACGTTTTTGCGACATCACTGCTCTTTAAACCATGGAAAAGCTGCAAAAACGCAAGAGATGAGTATGAGTTCTCAACAATATTGTGTTTCCTGATTTCTTTGTGTTTAGCATCTATTAGTGAATCTGTTATTCTTTTGGAGTGCAGAGCACCTGCTGTTAGCCTGGCCCTTGCAATGTTCAGGTTCTTTGTGTGGCAAGTTGTTGAAATTGTGAGCTGTTAACATCAATGTAAGGGAAACCAGGCATCTGGGGCCAGAGTGAACAAGGCAAGCAACAGTGACTATTTAACCAGTGCAACGAAAGGATTGTGAAATAAACAGTGCAATGACTGAACAATTGTAGCAGTTGGCGAATTCGATATCAAATCAGGAGAAATAAAAAGAGGGGAAGAAATACTGGATTGATAGAGAAAGAGGGGGCAAAAAGAGACAACAGTAGAATGGAGTAACTCTAACAATGATCTTTGCATTTTTATCTTTACCCATGTGTCTGTCTGAAGCTGCTGCACATTTGCACATAAATAAAGGCAAGTGTCATTACTTTAACAGCAAAATCTTGCCCAATAAAACAAATGACTCCTTCACTAAACAGCAAAGGGAATTTCACATCTCTGTACCTTAATATCAATATAGTGCAATTTCACCCCAATTTGAGATGAGATTTTCAGTCCCCACTCACTGCTGGGATCATTCTGTCCTGCCGGAAGTCGGTGGACTTTTGGCTGGGTTACCAAATCTCCCGCAGCGGATCCCACCATGACTGGGCCGGAAAATCCTGAACTTGGTATTTAAAGCAAACATTCCTGATTTACAATAAGATCCTCATTTCATTCACAGCTCCACTCTGAATTAACTAATCACACTAACTGAACAGCCTAGAATGAAGGGTCACAGATACAAGATTAGGCCAGAGAGCAGAAGGAACTCCTTTAAAGTGTTGTAAAGCTGTGGAATTCACTTCCAGGATTGGTATTTGATGCACAAAATATGTCACTATTCAAAATTAGATTGGATATGTGGATAAGAAATAAGGGACCGGGGGGAATAAAAGATAATTAGACTGTTTGTTCACATAAAGGGTATACACCAACATGAATTAGCCAGGTTTCAACAACAATAATTTGAATTTACACATTATAGTAACGAGGTTCTTTTTCTGGGAAGAAGTGTAAATAAAGTGTTCTTACTGACAATGGTAGTAGCATCTATGCTTACAGTAGTGAGACTGGCAGTCTCCAAAGTTCCAGGAAGTTGTTGAGAATGTCTGCTTGTAAAAAGTTATTTTATGAACTGTGTACTTATTTCCAGCATAAAAGAGAGTTGGATATCTAATCAACATTTCTAATTGGATACTAGGCCCATATGATTTAAGTTGCCAAACTGAAAGCTAATGTAAGTCAGCAAGAATGGAGATGATAGGGTAAATGGGACATGTGCAAATTATGATACAGGCAGCAGAGTGTTGGTTGAGTTCAAGTTTTATGGAGGTCATAAGGTGGGAAGCTAGAGCATTATAATACCTGAATCGAGGGGCAACAAAGCCATGAACGAGAGAGATTCAGTAGCGTATGGGGTAAGGGGTGAAGATGTTATTGAAATGATGGAGAGGATACGGGGTCAGAAGCATAGCTCAATATCACACTGCATGTTGCAGTTGTGAATTGTCTAGTTCAGCCTCAAAAGGAGAAAGATGGAGTTTGTGTAATGAATACAGTTTGTGGCAGGGACCATCAACAGTGGTGTCGGCCTTACAAATATTTAATTGGTTGAAACTGTCACTTATCCAGTACTGGTTGTTGGATAAGCAGTGTGACAAATCAGAGACAGTGGAAAGATTGAGAAACATGGTGACATAGTAACCTTTATATATTTCTATGTGAGCCTATTTCTCTGAAATCAAACTTGTTTCTGGTTCTAAGATCTTTTATCTTCATATAATTACTATGTTTCCATTACTAATCTCCCACTCTGCATACCATATTCACCGCTTCAATGGTTAGTAATTCAATATACAGACAAAGTGGGGAAAAGTGCTTTGAAGAATACAGTTTAAGAGTTTGTGCACTGTACCATAAAGCATATTTGATGATTAATATGCTTTAAGTTCAAGAAACATTTAGTGTTAACTTTGGAAAATATGGTATGGTACAGGTTGAAGGCAAATATTGGCAAACATACATGCTAAATTCAGACAATGTACACTGTAGCCAAGGCTAAACTAAGAATTCCTTTTTTCCCTCTATCAAGGATAACTGTCCTTCAGGTGAGATGTCAAATAGAAGCCCTCTCTGCCCTCTCAAGTGTTACAGATTCCGCAACACTATTTGAAGAGGAGTTATCCTTGCTGTCCTGGCTAATATTTATCCTTCAGTCAACATCACTAAATAAAAAAATTTACATGAGCTCAATTTTTGTTGCTGCTTCTGGGCCGCCTTGTCCACAACTTCAATGTCCCATTACAATAACATGCCTGCACTTCAAAAGTGTTTCATTGGCTGAATAACCCTTTGGAGTTACCCAAATTCTTTCTTTCTTTCTTTCTTTCTTGATATTCATTTAAAAGTGGTGGGGTTTTAACAACAATATTCAAGGAATCCAGTCCTTTTAAGCCAAAGTTAATCAAAAAAGTCATGTCGTGACCTACTCCAACAAAGTCTTCAAAACTGATCTGGTCTTTCTGACTTCCGGAGGCCATTAGCTCATCTTTTATTTCTCGTATTTTGTGGCCTGGTAAATCCAGATTTGCTGCTTTAAAGAGGTTGTGGAGTTCATTGTTATCAATGTATCCAGAGTAATCAGTGTCTGAAAAGGAAAAGAAGATCCAATTAAAACTTGTAAATTTCTTTGTATGAAAAGAGGACTTAAAGAATGCGCCCCATCAAACTTATCCCTGTACCCAACCTGAGTATTCGAAATCTGGGCCTAAAGATTGCGTTTTAGATGTAATCTGCCATCTGTGTGTTTTGCTCCACGTTCCCATTCAAATTTCCTTGCATGTTTTCAAATATCAAATTCCATAGTACCAACAGCCGAATCCTTGACCATCTGGCATGTGTCATCAACTGTGTGTGTGGGGGTGGGGGGGGGGGGGGGGGTGGTAGGATGTGGGAGGGATACATATAGGCAGGCACTAATACAGGGCCTGCTGAATGTTGAGTCACCTGCCCAGATTGGAGTAGTCAGCTCTACTCACCAAAGGTAGGTGGTATGGCCAAGAAAGAGCGTGGTAGCTGCAGCGAGAGATGGGCCTATTTTCAAACCGAGTGTGATAGAGTACCAGTGACATGTTCCAACTCCCCGACTTAACCTGAGGTACAATCAGTGCACCTTCTGTTCAATCAGGCGAACACTCTTATTCCTTCCCAGATAGCTATTGTTAAGGTTACATCAGTAGGTTACTTACCAATTTTTGAAAATGCAATTCGAAGTTCTTCTAGCTCTTCATCTGGGATCTGTGCTGTGTCTGCCATATTCTTCTAATATCTTTGATACAAACAAACAAATCTGAAAACAAAATTAGAATTTTTGGCTTGTTACTTTCATATTCGTTGTCAAAAAAAAAATTTCTTGCAACAGTCTTCATTCCTGCTATTTACTTTAAATCAGTTAGAAAGGAAAACAATCTTGTTCCTTTCTTGTCAGCTGATTTTACTGATTGCATAATCTTATAAATCTCTGTTTTTGTTCTATGATTTGAAACCACAAAAGAAAACAGGATCAAAACAATAGCAGCAAGAAGTGCACAAGTACAGCATTTTTCACATCCTCACCACCCAAGAGCACTTAACAACCAATTCTCACACAGCAATGTCCCACAAACCTCAATGAGATAAATGTTCAGCTAATCGATTTTCACTGTTATTAATTAAGGGATAGATATTGGCCTAGATGTCAGGAAAACTGCAGTTGTACAAATTAAAGAATTGTTTACATTCACCTGATTAGGCAGATGAGGAATCAGTTCCATACCTCCAGGACAGCACCCCAACACTGTAGCACTCACTCAGTACTGGTGCTAAAGTACCAACCTAGATAATGTGGTGATGTCCCAGAGTGGGCCTTGAACCCATGACTTCTGACAGAGGCAAATCTGGTACCAAAGGAGCCAAACTGACTCAAATGGAATTCACATTGCAGTAGTTTAACAAATTGGTTTAGAAATGGAAACATTGTCATCCTAACTCTATCTACTGCCATGCACCTAACAACATTAAATATATAGGATCTAAGGTGCTTAATGTTAATTTCAGTATGTTTGAGATTGGTGTTAATCTCCACATTAATGCCCTTTACTAATTGACCAATTTAACCAAATTACTCTGGTCAATATCTGAAATTTCTTTAATGTCCATCTTTCTGTTCTGCAAATGTAATGCCATTGTTTAAAAAAAGGAAGTAGACAAAAGGCAGGTAACTATAGGCCGGTTAGTTTAACTTCTGTAGTAGGAAAAATGCTTGAATCTATCATCAAGGAAGAAATAGCGAGACATGTGGATATAAATTGTCCCCATTAGTAAGACACAGTATGGGTTCATGAAGGGCAGGTCATGCTTCACTAATCTGATGGAATTCTTTGAGAACATTATGCACGCAGAGGACAATGGGGAACCTGTGGATATGGTATATCTGGATTTTCAGAAGGCATTTGACAAGGTGCCGCAGCAAAGACTGCTGCATAAGATAAAGGTGCACAGTGTTACAGGTAATGTGTTAGCATGGATAGTGGATTGGTTAACTAACAGAAAGCAAAGAGTGGGGGTAAATGAGTGTTTTTCTGTTTGGTGCTCAGTGACTAGTGGTGTGCCTCAGAGATCTGTGTTGGGACCGCAATTGCTTACGATTTATATAGATGATTTGGAGTTGGAGACCAAGTGTAGTGTGTCAAAATTCGCAGATGACACTAAGATGAGTAGCAGAGCAAAGTATGCAGAGGATGCTGAAAGTCTGCAAAGAGATATAGATAGCCTAAATGAACGGGCGAGGGTCTGGCAGATGGAGTACAATGTTGGTAAATGTGAGGTCAAGTATTTTGGTAGGAATAACAACAAAATGGACAATTATTTAAATGGTAAAAAATGTTGCTGTGCAAAGGGACCTGGGTGTCCTTGTGCAGGAATCACAAGGAGTTGGTTTGCAGGTGCAGCAGATAATTAAGCAGGCAAATGTAATGTTGTCCTTCATTGCTAGAGAGATGGAGTTTAAAAACAGCAAGGTTATGTTGCAGCTGGATAGGATGCTGGTGAGGCCACACCTGGAGTACTGTGTACAGTTTTGGTCTCCTTACTTGAGAAAGGATATATGCAGAGGAGATTCATTAGGTTGATTCCGGACTTGAGAGGATTGGCTTACGAGAAGAGACTAAGTAGACTGGGGCTATACTCATTGGAATTCAGAAGAATGAGAGGAGATCCTATAGAAACATATAAGATTATGATGGGAATAGATAAGATAAAAGCAGGGAAGTTGTTTCCACTGGTGGGTGAAACTAGAACTAGGGGGCATGGCCTCAAAATAAGGGGAGCAGATTTAGGACTGAGTTGAGGAGAAACTTCTTCACACAAAGGGTTGTGAATCTATAGAATTCCCTGCCCAGTGAAGCAGTTGAGGCTACCTTATTGAATGTTTTTAAGGCAAGGATAGATACATTTTTGAACAGTAAAGAAATTAAGGATTATGGTGAGCCAGCGGGTAAGTGGAACTGAGTCCACAAAAAGATCGGCCATGATCTTACTGAATGGTGAAGCAGGCTCGAGAGGCCAAATGGCCTGCTCCTACTTCTTATGTTTTTCTTCATCTTAAGTTGTAGACATGTACATATGATGGACATAGTACCAGAATGGTTATGGTATGTTACTGGACTAGTAACCCAGCAGTAAAGACAAAGGACCAGAGTTACGAGTTCAAATCCCCTGTGACAGCAGCGGGGGAATTTCAATTCAGTTAACTAGATAAAATTGGAATTAAAAGAGCTAGTTTCAGTAAACTACCAGATTGGCACTAATGAATCAGATGAGTTTTTATGATATTTAAGGGAGCCTTCAGTTGTCCTCATCAGATGTGATCTACAAATCTCACAGTGATCCTCAGATGTCCATCTCATCTCGCTAACATCTGGTTTTGTATCAGAATTGGGACAGCTGTCCCACAGACCAGTCCAGCAACAGCCTTATATAGGCATACTGATGGAATCATAGCTTTCAGCCAAGATTCCAGACTCCTCAATCGGTATCCCTTAGTATATCCTATTGTACCAACAGCACTAGCCCACCAGAATTGGTCACACAGAGGTATCCAGTCAGGAGAGAGAAGAAGTCTTGCCTCTGGACCTAATACAGTTTCATGGCATCAATTAAACACAGATGAGAATTTCCACCCACAGTATTCCCTCAGCTGAAGAATTAGTTCTCCTCCATTTGAAAGAAGCATCAAGAGAAGCACAGATACATAATGTAATCTGGGGGGAGAACTTCAGTGTCCAGTTTGAAGAGTATCACCACCTCTGAACAAACCCTGAAGTACATACCTACAAGACTAGGCCTACAGTAGGTAATGAGACCATTAACATGAGGGAAAACCCTACTTGGACTCATCTTCACCAACCACCTGTTGCTGATGAAACTGTCCATGGCTGATATTTAGATAGTTACATGAGTATAAGAACATAAGAAATAGGAGCAGGAGTAGGCCATCTAGCCCTTCGAGCCTGCCCCGCCATTCAATAAGATCATGGCTGATCTGTCGTGGCTCAGTTCCACTTTCCCGCCCTCTCCCCATAACCCTTAATCCCCTCTCTTATCAAGAACCCATCAACCCGCTTCTTAAAAATATTTAGCGAGGCAGCCTCCACCACTTCAACGGGCAGAGAATTCCAGAGATTCACCACCCTCTGAGTGAAGAAGTTCCTCCTCAACTCCGTTCTAAACCACCTCCCCTTTATCTTGAGGCTGTGCCCCCTAGTCCTACTGTCTTTTTTGAGCGGGAAGAGTCTCTCCACCTCTATCCTATCCATCCCATTCATCATCTTATACGTCTCAATGAGATCTCCCCTCATTCTTCTAAACTCTAACGAGTACAAGCCCAGTTTATTCAGCCTCTCCTCATAGCTCAATCCCCTCAACTCCGGTATCAGCCGAGTAAACCTCCTCTGCACTCCCTCCAGGGCCAAAATATCCTTGCGCAGGTGCGGCACCCAAAACTGCACACAGTACTCCAGCTGCGGCCTCACCAATGCCCTATACAGCTGCAGCAAGACCTCCCTACTTTTATATTCAATCCCCCTCGCGATGAAAGCCAGCATCCCATTCGCCTTCCTGACCACCTGCTGCACCTGCAAGCTGGGTTTTTGCGACTCATGCACAAGGACCCCGAGGTCCCTCTGCACCGTCGCCTGCTGCAGTTTTTCGCCACGTAAGTAATAGTCCTTCCTACCATTCTTCCTACCAAAGTGGACCACCTCACACTTGCCAACATTAAATGATGGCTATAGAGGGATATGGGCCAAATGCAGGCAATTGGGATTTAAGGGTTTTTAAAAAAAGGGTGGCATGGACAAGTTGGGCCAAAGGGCCTGTTTCCATGCTGTAAACCCCTATGACTGCACTGTAGGGAGTGACAACCATATAGCCCTTGTAGAAAGGAAGTCCGGTTTTCACACTGAGGGCACCCTCCATGGTGCTGTGTGACACAGCCACCGAGTTAAACAGGGTAGATTCAGATCTAGTAGCTCAGAAGTGGGTATCTGTAAGGCCATCAGCAGGAGCAAAACTGTATTCCACCACAGGCTGTAAACTCATGGCCTGGCAGATCTCTTACTCTACCACTACCATTAGCCAGGAAATCAATCCTGGTTCAATGAAATGTACAGAAGAGCATGCCAGGAGCAGCACGAGACATTTCTAAATATAAAAGTCCCAACCTGGTGAAGCTACAACACTAATACATTCCTGTTAAATATTGGAAGCACAATGCCACTGACATAGGGTAAGCAATCCCACAACCAATGGATTAGATCAAGATTCTGTAGTCCTGCCACATGTGAATGATAGTGGACAGTTAGAGACCTATCAGGGAGAGAGGCTTCAGGAATATTTTCCATGATGAGAAATGCTATCATGTGAGCGCAAAAGTCATGGTTCAGTGTTTGCAGCCATTTTCAGACAAAAGAGTCGAGGGAACGATCCATTTTGAGTACTCCGTGAGGTTCCCAGCATCACAGATGCCATCTTCACCAATTCAATTCATTCCAGGTGATACCAAGACATGGCAGCGCACATTAGATACAGCAAAGACCATGTGCCCCAACAACACTGCAGCTCCAGAACCAGCCTCTCCCCTAGCCAAGATGTTCCAAGATAGCTACAACACTAACACTATCCAACAATGCAGGTAATTGTCCAAGTGTGTCTGTCCAGAAAAGCAGGACAAAGCCAATCCAGTCAATTATCTCCTCATTGCTGTATTCTTCATCATCTGCAGAGCAATGTAAAGTGACACTGGCAGTAGTATCCAGTGACACACACAGCAATGGCATCTTCAATGATAAACAGTGTGGGTTCCTTCAGGATCACTCTTATCTAAACATCTTTGATCTGCACATTGACAAAAAAGCTGCATTTCAGAGGGGAAATGAGGATGACTGCCTTTGACAAAGAAGCAAGAGAAAAACAAGAAGAAAATTCTCCCAAGTCATACCTAGCTCAAAGAAATGTGGCTGTGGCCGTTGAAACCCAAATCACCTCAGCCCAGGACATCACTGTAGGAGTTCCTCAAAGAAGTATCCTAAATCCAACCATCTTGAGTTGCTTCATCAATGACCTTCTGCCCATTATTAGGCCTGAAATGGGGATGTTTGCTGAAAATTTCAGTGTCAATCCCATTTCTAACTCCTCCATGGATGCTTGCAGTAAGACCTGGACAGGTTTAGCCTGATACATGCCTAGTAATATTTGTGCTTTACAAGTGCTAGGTAATGACCATCTCCAACAATAGAATCTAACCAGCTCCACTGAATTACCATTACTGAATCTTACAGTATCAACATAATCAGAGAATGTACTCTGATAGGCCTGCTGCTATTTTATGCTAAATTGGAGAGCTGTTAGCCAAACTGATGAGCTGACATCTCTCCAGTACCTCCAGGCATAGTGCTGCACTGGCCAGAAGAGGTACTACAGCACCATGCCTGAATCTATGTCCCAGGACTGTAAAAACTGGGGATCCTGAGGGCTTCAGGGTACGAGTTGCTCTTGGGGGTCAGAAGGGTTATCTCAGTGCCAGGGGTCAGACCAGGAGTGAGGGAGAACCTGAGCTCTCAGGTCCCTGAGGGGACAGTGTCCAAAATCTGAAGATGCATGCAAATTGTGGTGTCTCCCCCACCCCTTGACACTGAGATTGAGATCGTTAACTCCTTCTATTTGGTCCAATCAGCACCTGCCAGCCTAAAAATAGAGGCTGGATGTGGAAAGGCCCTCAAGTGTCCCCTCCACCTCACCATGCCCAGCTCAGAACCTGCCGGAGAGGAGCATAAGAATTTGGCTTAGGCTTATAAGTGGCAAGTAACATTAATAACGCATGAAGTACTAGGCACTGACCATCTCTAACTAGAGAGAATCTAACCACGTCCCTTTGCCATTCAATAGCTTTACATTTACCAAATCCATCATCAACACCCTTTCCATTATCCTTGATTAAAAAAACTGAACTCAACTGGTACATAAATGCCACAGCTACTACAGCAAATCAGAGGTCGGGTATTCAGCAACAAGTGTATCATCTCCTCACTGTTTAACACCTTTTGACCACATACAAAAATGCATATCAGATTGCAGTGGGATACTCTGCACTTGCCCAATGGGTGTACTCAAGACACTCATCATTATGTAAGATAAAGCAGTCTATTTGATTAGTATCTCATCCACTCCCTTCCTTACCAGTGCACCAGGGTTACAACACATACTTGTTTTCAAAACGTCTAGCAGCAACTTGCCAAGGTTTCTTTAACAGCACCTCCCAAACCTGCAACCTCCACCAGCCTGACTAACAAGGACAGCAGATACATGGGCTCTCCAAGTCACATACCACTCTGACTTGGGACTCTCTTGCTATTCCCTTATTGTCACTGTGTCAAAATCTTGGAACTCCTCAACTAACAGCAGTGTGGAAGCCCATCACTATCTTCTCAAGGACAGCCAATAAATGCTAGCCTTGCCACTGTTACCCACATACCGTGAATGAATCAAAAAAAATGGAAGGAACTGTTTATTTGAGCAAATGTGAAACATGCAGATAATAAAATCAGTCTCCAAATGCATTCAGTGATTGAGTAAGAAATAATTAATCATTTTTATAGGTCTATTGGTACTCAGGCAAAAAAAAACACTTAAGAGATTAAGGTCCCACAGCAGATACACTGTACATATTAGAGTGGAACCCATTTTTAGTGCACTCAGATGTAATTGAAACTGCATGCCTCAAAACAGCTGTTAAAGAAGTTAATGGAATGGCACAATTCTAGTGAAATTACTGCCTAGATGCCAATAGCTTAGCTTCTGGTGCTTAGCAGATGAGGAATAGGGGGATGCATGGCCTTTCACTTCAATGGAAACAGCATTATCAATCATAAAGCATTTTGTTTGAAAGCTGCTTGCTGCAAGTGTGGTAGTGATCTCAGATTTGCAAACAAGTTCTTTTTGCACAGGCTTGCCTAGAATTTACAGCATGCAGACAAGACGTGCGAGCAATAAAACCCGAGGAAAAATATTCATATGAACGCTATCACAAGTGCTGAGGTGTGTCACAAAAGCTCCGTTTCCTGCCTGACATCCTAAATTAAGAATATTCTACTCCACGAGCCACTGATTTGCATGAAAATGAGTTGCAGCTGTTTTAACTTCTTACACATTTACATATATAATCCAGCTTGGCAGGAGAGAGAAGATTGTGAAGGTCCTTGAAGCTCGTTTAGAATTTAATTCAGAAATGTGTATAATCTCATTGGAATAGTGTATTATATGTGGAGAAACCAGTCACCTGTGCCATCCAATGCTATCATGTGACAACTTTAATGTTAGAAAGTGTTCCTTAAAAAAAACCTTCATTTTGCATCATGTAACAAAAAGTTCAGAACACTTTATTGTACTGATGATCTAGAAATGAGTGCACTTCCTCCAAAATAGGAGACATAACCTTTTATTTCTTAAACTTCAATGTCTGCATACACTTGCCAACTTTTTCCCTGTGAAAAATGCAAACTTTGCAAAATTTCATTAAAATTGTTGTTGGGACTCAGCTCATTATTACTTTGCTCTGCACAAGGTTCTAAGCTTCATTCCAAAACTATGGTAGGTAACTTAAAGTTGAAATGGTTCCATTTCCTGACCAATGGATTGGTTACTTGTCACATACCTGGTAACAAATTCTTCTCGGGGTATGACCTACAGGATTCATTTTAAAAATCCTGTTCCAATAGCACCCTTTTTTCCCCCACATGAAATCCAGAGATGATGAAGGGAACTATATAAATGCAAGTCATTCTGTTTTTTTCTTTGTCTAAGCCTGCAGTGAAAGCACTGCAGCAATCTAATTTATATTTTTTGAGCTGCTTGCCTGCATTAACAGTGTCGCATCAGTATAACTAACTCATTGAATTACAATCTGTTCCTAATTTCGTGCATTTTATTTCCATGCTACCTTTGCTCCCTCTTCTTCTTGTATTTACCAACTGGCTAAATTAACAGATTCAAGGAATTCTCCACCACCTCATTACAGTCTGCTTTTATTCATCCTTCGTAATTCTCCTTTCTCAGTGTTTAGTTTCTGATAGACAGAGGAATTAAGGGTTATGGGGAGAAAGCGGGAAAGTGGAACTGATCCACTTCAGATCAGCCATGATCTTATTAAATGGCAGGGCAGGCTTGAAGAGCTATATGGCCTACTCCTGCTCCTATTTCTTATGTTCTTATGTAACCATTAACCCTCAGCAACAAGTTTGTAGTCAGAGAAATATTCTGTGTTAGATGGTGATCAGAATCATTCTTTAACCATCAAAAAAAATGCGAACATCTATCTTTATTTTCAATGATTATGTTTAGGAGTACTCAGTGAATTATGAGGCGTACCATCTCATCAATCCCATATCAAAAACAGCAAATGAGATTTGTGCCAACTTTTGCCTGATCTTATTCAAAATCAAAACATCTCCTTCACACCTTGATGCAATTTTGATCAGCTGGATCCAAGAATACCAGAATAAATTGACAAATGTTTCCTATGCTTTGGTCCTGAGTTTAGTGATTGTGGGATGATTGATGTCAACCATAATTCATTCCAGATGTTCACTATCAGATTCCAAAATGAATTATGAAAAATTTAGTAGGTAATTTGTCAGACTCCATTGCACAAAATATGGACCCAGAGGTAGTGAATGCGCAGATACATCAATAAATTCAGATGCATCTGAGTGAAAAAGCAGCAAACAGAACAAAATTCCTTTTGACAGAGTACAGAAATACAATGACTTAGTGAAGTGCAGAATATTTACAGATTAATGTCAATTTGTTTGTAGGGATGCTGATACAATATAGATCTTACAATTCACTCCTGTCTATTCCAAGGGATTTAGTTTGAATTACAACTCTACTCAAGGTGATACTGTCCAAAAAAACACAATATCCTTCTGTTCTTTTATTAAAATGGCTAAGATCGCCCTAATGAATAATTCAAGTTTTTTCAAAGCAAAGAATAGGCTTCTGAGCAAAGTTAAAGAACCAATAAAGAAAGGAGCTGCATTTATAAAGCACCTTTCACAACCTTTAGTTATCCCAAGGCACTTTAAAACCAATGACATACTTTTTGAGGTGTGGTCGTTGTTGTAATGTGGGGAATCATAGAATTTCTACAATGCAGAAGGCAGCCATTCGACCCTTCAAGTCTGCACTGGCTCTCTGACAGGAGTATTTTACCCAGACTCTCACCGCATCCTATCCCCGTAACCCTACATTTTTACCATGGCTAATCCATCTAACCTACATATCTTTGGACACGAAAGGGCAATTTAGCATGACCATTCCACCTAACCTGCACATCTTTGGCTTGTGGGAGGAAACCAGAGCACTCAGAGGAAACCCACACAGACACACAGAGAAGGTGCAAACTCCATATAGTTACCCAAGGCTGGAATTGAACCCAGATCCCTGACATTGTGAGGCAGCAGTGGTAATGTGGTTAATCAATATGAATACAGCAAAGACCCACACACAAAAATAATGTATGAATCAGATTATCTGTCCTTTTAGTTATGTTGTTAATGGGATAAATGTTGGCCCAAAGACACAAGGAAAACACCCCTTTTCTTCAAAATAGTTGCAAGGGATTTTATAGATGCACCCAGGAGGGCAGACAGGATCTTTGATTAATGTCTCATCAAAAAGACTGCAGGCCAGATTCTCCCACCCCGCCAGCGGCTGGGGTTTTCTGGTCCCCCTGCTGTGAATGGAGCGGAAGTGGGGCGTACGAGACTGGAGAATTCTGGCCGGCATCTGTGAAAGTGCAGCACTCTCTCTATACTGTGCTAGAGTGTCAACCTGGTTTGTATACTCGATTCTCGTGTAGGACTTGAACCCACAACCTTCTACTTTGAGTCAAGAATAGTACCAATGAATGACAGGTGATCAAAATAGAGTATTAGCAGATTGTGCAGACAACGGGTGGGATTTTCTGCATGATGGAAAAATCGAGTTTGACCCCACCTGAGATGATGCCTGATGCTGGCAGGGTTGGAAAATCCCGACCAGCATCTTCACAAATTTCTCAATAAAGGTGAATGTACTTTAATAACAGCACTCTAATAAAATGAGTTAGATCTTTAAACTCTAACTTGGTCAATAACCAACATACTAGGGTCGATTTTTGGATACAGTTCAGATGGTGATGTTGGCAGGACACCAGATGGGTTGGCATTGGCAGGTCTTATTTAAATTGAGCAAGCACGAGTGAGAAATCTGCACTGGGGAAACCACTGATGGCAGCGGGCCTGTGGCAGCATCCTAAGGGGGAATTGGGGTTAGGGAGCAGCAGATTTAAGCAGAGGACCTTAGTGCACACTCATAGCAGCAAGGAAAATGCAAACCTATTGAGCTCAAAATTCCCCAGAAGAAATCCAGGATAAAAAGGTGTGAGACTTGCACCACCTATGGTTCCTGGGGATGTTAAGGAAACAGTGATGACAATACTAGTTGATCCCTAATTCCTACACTAGGATAGTAAAGTAAATTAAATTACTTTCAAAAGTAAACCATTGTATGTAAAGCATTTTGGGAGATCTTGACACCATCTAAGGTGTGATATAAATATGAGTCTTTCCTTCCAATTGAATATTTTAGTATGGTATCTTTCTGTTTCCACTCTTGAGCGCTAGCTACTAAAAAATGTTCTGATTCTTAGGCTGATTATCAACGGTAAGTCAGCAATTTTTTTTTCCCCACTGGTGAAAGAAATTGGGCAACACCAGGGTTGAAGTCAGCACTGTTCAGTACTCAATGAGAATATGTTTTGTTACCTCCAAAGTTGGTATTTCCTTCCAGGTGTAATTTTGTTATTGCAATCTATTTATGGAGATTCATTTGCAATGTGTAAAACAAGTCTAAAATTCGGCCTGGAATTGAAGCGTAAATCATTTACACTTGATTGAAATCACCATTGACGAGTTACAAAGCTATCCTTTCTACTTACAGCTCAGAACAAACCAGAAACAGGAAATGACTAATACAGCAGGTTCCATTTTGTCTCATGTTTTAATCATCTAACAATTATCACAAAATGAATCTTACAGAGCAAGATAACATTCTGACTCAAAGCTATGCATCCTGGAAAGAAGCATAAACTGCGACGCGAGTCTCGTTCTTTGGGACGTGAGCTCCTGCAGCCAATGGGGAAGCAGCAAGTCGACACTATATTTGAGAGCAGCTGGAGAGAAGCTAACCTAAAGTACATAAAGCAGCTTTAACAACAAGTGGGCCGAACTACATTAACTGGATATGTGCTGAACTAAAAAAAAATTCAATTTTTAACACAAAGTATTTCATCTAATAGGAACCACTTTCTTTTGTCTAAATCTACTAATCCATAAAGCCGTTGACATTTATGGCAGAGAAAGGGCTATTCATCCTGTACTGTCATTGCAAAATTAATTCCACTGCCTTGATCTCTCCCTACAGATCTGTATCATTCTCTGATTCAAAATACTTATCTTTTTTCCTCTAAAATAATTTCTGCTTCACTCAGTGTGACGATTAAAGCAAACTCTCCTCCAAGCACTAAATCTAAAGAGATTTAGTATAATTAACCTCTGCATTCTCTGTTAGTAACAATTTAAAATGTGGATTCATCAACACTGACTCTCCAATTTGAGGAAATATTCCTTCTTTGCTTACTCCAGGGGTGGCACGGTGGCACAGTAGTTAGCACTGCTGCCTCACAGTGCCAGGACCCTGGTTCATTTCCAGCCTCGGGTATCTGCCTGTGTGGAGGTTGCACGTTCTCCCCGTGTCTGCATGAGTTTCCTCCGGGTGTTCCAGTTTCCTCCCAGAGTCCAAAGATGTGCAGGTTAGGTTGATTGGCCATGCTAAATTGCCCCTTAGTGTCAGGTGGACTAGTAGAGTAAATATGTGGGGATCTGAGGATAGGGCCTGGGTGGGATTATGGTTGGTGCAGACTTGATGGATCAAATGACTCTTTCTGTATTGTAGGGATTCTATGAATACCCCTTATCATTTTAAAACTCTCTATAATATGCTATCTGAGCTTGTGTTGCTCCAGTAGAAATAGTCCTAGTATCTTAAGTCATTCAGAATAGTTATAGTATCCCTAGTTGGTCCAACCCAAGTTAAGATATAATCTGTATAAATGCATTACTAAAGAGTACAGAGGCCTTCATTTACAAGCTACATTTGAATTTTGCAACACAACTGTTGTCAATCTCCAATAATTAGCAACTATCTTAAGAATAAATAAAAGCAATAATGATCATCAATAATAGTCTAGATATTTTGCGTAATATAGCCTGAAATGTATTGGAGACTCAGCTACTCACTCACGCACTGTGTGCTATGAGCTGATTCAGAAAATAACCCGGGGATCATTGTTTCTACTGTTCCTCATCTCTGAACTGATCTAATATTTCCCATAAAAGTTCCCCCCACAAATTCCCCAAATCATTACTTCTCCTTTTCAAGTTGCCAGTCTACAAATGAATTATTATTATTATGCAAGCATTTACAAGTTAATACATTTATCAAAGAGGAATTACATTTTTCAGGAAAATCAATGATAGTCACCAATAGTGAACCTTGTTATCCAATAGGTATCTACAAAATCTTCCTTAGCCATTTCCGTCATACACTTGAATCCCTTGGTTTTCAACTAATGTTAAACAGATGGTGGCTGGACCACCTTAGTAATCCTGTTTCTTTTTCACATTAGTTAAACACTGTAACTGAAGTGATTTTAATTTTTAAATTTGAACATGCACTGACTGAGATTGCACGCACAACTGTGGACTTTAATAAAATACTTCCACAATTTTGAAGTTGGATTTAATCAGTGGAAACTATGGAAAACAAGCTGGTTTCAGATGAAACGTTAGGTTGAAGTGCGGTTTGGTCTTGTTACTTGGGCACGGAGGGTTAGCCAATAGAGATTATCTACACCAACCAGACTTAAGAATCCATCAGGCTGTCTCTTCAGGGCAAGTTTCACTTACTTCCAGTTAGCTTGGAAAGTTGGCCTTTTAATATTGACTTCCGTTTGCTATATCAAATTAAAGAATAAAGAGAGTGGAAGTTTGTTCCAGTGCCAGTCAATAGAGCTAAAATGAATCATTGTTATACAAGCTTTCAAATGAAGGAGTTAGTACATTTAACAAGGAACAAAGTTTTCCAATGAAATAAATAATAGCCAATAGTTAGTTCTGTGTACAAAGTACTTCAAAAGCTATTGACATAATGCTTGAATTCCTTGGTTTTCGGTCAGACTGGTTGTTAGTTGGACCACTTTGACAGTACTCTTTCACCTTAGTAAAAGCTGCTTACTATTCCTCAAGGTTATCATAGAGAGTAGAAATAACTCCAAACTTAATCTTCACTGCTGGCCCTCACCTCAGTTGTCCCTCCATTCCCATTCTCACATCAAATCCAAATTCAAGGGACTAAAGGACTTCATGTCCACTCAACTTCCCCTTCAACTCCTATTTACTCAACTGAGCTTTCTCCCAGTGCATTTTTTAATATTTCTCCCACATCCACCTGTTTCTTCCCTTCAGTCCTATAAACATCCATCTCATGAATGATGCCAATCTCACCTAATCTTCTCTTGCCACAACTCTATATCAATTTCATTTCTTCAACCCTATACGAGTGGACATTATTAATCTGTCTCTGTCCTCCAGTATTGTCTCCACCTCCTTCATAACCATCTTTATCAGGCCCTGTCTCAAGCAGCCTACCTTCAATCCACTAGCTTGTCTAAGTACCACCTATCTAAGACTTGCCTTTCTTTCATTATGGCTGGAATGTATCTTGACTTCACAAATTGGCTTGCATCTCTTCCACTACATTTTGTTCAGAACTTTTCAATCTGGCTTTCACACACAACACAATACAGAGACCACATCAAATTCAGTAATCCGTCACACTGCTGTCTCCAAGCTCCACTGCCTGCACCCCCCCCCCCCCCCCCCCCCCCCAGGATCCAGTGATGTTGACTTTAAAGTTATCATCCTCACCTTCCAACTCCTCCATGGCCATGCCACACCCTGTTTCAGCGGTCTCCTCTTGTAAAGCTTTCTCAAATGCAACACACTCTTCTACAGTGCTGGGCTTCTGTTTGTAGCCAATGTTCCTAACATCAACTTCTTCCACTTCTCCCTTTCATAAACATTCCCAAAATCCTACTTGTTGATTCACTGCCCCAATCCCATTCAACTTTCCTCTCTCCTCCACTGCCCAGTAATCCACCCATTTGTCTTCCTCAACAGAAAGAAAGCACTTTGAGGCATTGCACTATGCAACCAGCACCAGAGAAACACAAGTAATAGTTCTGAAAACAGAGCAGTGGCACAGACTGTGGAGCGTTGTACCCGAGGGAGATGCTAGACATGGGTTTGTACCCATATGGCTACCTTCCGATCTCAGTAATAGCACTGTGGGGAATTATCAAGCAGAAGCTGGGGATTATCCGAGCACCAGTCATCTGCAGCCACTCAGAATACACTTCTCACCGGCTGCTTATAAGGCAGTTGAAGCAGTAGTTTAGAAACAGATCCCCACCCTGTTACAAACAGAATTAAATTTTTAAAAAATCACTTTGGAAGAATTCAGAGAACATTTTTTTAAAAGTTTACATAATACTGTCTACATCTCATCATCTTGTTACTTAAACCAACTTACATTTCCTGCAGATTCTCTGTATTTTATATATGGTCTTGATTTCACTATTTACTATCTCTGATTCCCATTTATAGTTATCAGCAGCTTCACATCCCAGCCAAAGACTCACAGTCTATTCGCTTGTCAACTGTAATGGGGTGTGGAGTAGTCAAACCTGGAAGATAATATGCTCATAACGTACCTACAAATATTTCCTCAGAAACAAGCTACATATACATAGTATGCCATGCTTTTGCAATGCCTAAATTTTTACTTCCTTAATCTTTGGTTTCCCAACTTCCCTTAGCACAGCTACACTTCTGCTTGCCTGATCAGTTCTCCCTAATGTCATTTAAATAAATGCTCCCACTGCGCCCTTTTAATAAAGTACCTAGTTTGGCTTTCTTGTACAATCTGTAGTTTTGAATGTTTCTGCGTTTTCACTGCTCACACTGCAAATTATCAAGTGAGTTAAAAATAGGTAACTCTGGGGAAAAAAGAACAAGTTGTATCAAACGAAGACTTCTAAGTAAATGTTGAAAATTTTAAGAAGGATTAATTCATTAAATTCAAATATTCCACCTTTGATTCATACAGACAAAAGTCTAAGGATAAATTATAATGTTGTATTACAATAATGATTTTACAGCATATTTCTGATAGTTTTTTTAATATATTTAGGACAAATTAAAAATAAGAATAGTTCATATCTGCAACCTGTCAAATACTAATTAAAATTATATATTACATATTATATAGCACAAAAATAAACAGATCTATTACATTCAGCAACTGAATTGTTTAGAGGTTCTGTATAACATTTTTGATTTCCACTGATAAAGAATAAGTTAAAGTAAATTCAATCAGATTCCCAATTCATTAGGCAATCTGGGCCTAAACCAGACACAAGAGAGTGCCCTTAAAATAACAATTCTATTTTAAATCAGAAGGCTATTCTTAAATCTAATAAGATTCAAGAAAGTAAGAACAAGGTGCATTAACGGCAACTAGTTTTGCACGAAAAGCACGTTGTATTCTGTGGCCCAATATCACGCAGAGTAACCTTGACAAGTACTAACAAAGATGCATAATTTACACTGACCATGCCAAGTACATTCTACAGATTGAGCAAACTAACAAATACTGCATTCTGTAATGCTCAATGATTCCTTTTCAAAAAATTGCAAAATGACAGTTGAAGGTGGGACAAATGTATACTCACAGCCTGACTATCAATATGCCTGCCTGGTGCAGTCTAACCACAAGCTTCCTGCACTTCTGATTAAAGATATAATCACATGCTTACAACACTGACTGTGCTCAATTCACATTGACTGCTCAATTCCAGTGCAGCACACCACAGCTCAACATTGGTTCCTTTGCATTTAAAAAAAATTCTTGTAGCAAAGATGTACAATTCCAACTTCCGTCGTTACCTTAAGAAAGCAGAGTGATTTTTTTAAAACTCTATCCTTGTCTTAAAGAAGTCCTCACTTTCTTCTGTCAGAAGAGAACATATGCAGTGTATGAACTAGAGATGCATAAGAGGAAGGAAGTGATGTGAGTGGCGGTAACATGTCATCCGAGAGTGCGAGATTTGCCTTTATAAGGCAATTGAGTAGTAGGTATGGTTATCACATGAACCAACTCATAGCCTGTTTTCGGCCTTCATTCACTTCCATCCACTCAATCACTTTCCAAAAAGTCTTCATGCAATCATTTCTTAGAATCTAACCATTTCAATCCCCAGCATCAAATAATGTTGCATTAATTTAAAATGGGGGAAAAAATTACCTTAGTGATAGGAAAATATCGCAACACCAGAACAAAATAACTAACAATCTCAGCAGTCTAGAAGCAAGTTAACACTAGTTGTTCCACAGTCTGTGCTCATTGCTTTAGGACGTGCATGGTTCATACTTTATTCGTAACGCCTTACCATTTTCTGCAATTGAAATTGATTTCCTTTTTAAAATTATAATGTAATGTGAGAATGAATGTTATTTTTATAAATATTTTTGGGGACTATCGTGTTATTCTGTAAAAAGGCTTTGGGTCCACAAGTGTAAATTATGTAATTAAACTGGGAGAAGGTTAACAGAAACAGCTTGTCTGGGAGATTTGAGAGATGAAAGGAGTAGAGGTGTGAAATGCATGCATTTGTATTGAAGCTATGATCAAGTGGATTTAATAAGCAGAGGTTAAAAATTTCTTTAGAGATAGAGAGGAACTTGTTTCTTCAGCTGTTAAATTCTAAAGGGGAGTAACATTTTTACAAATTACAAAAGTTTTATAAATAAACAAGGAAGGTTATTAAATTTCATTTGACCGGAAAAGGGAGGCAATAGAAAAAACATGAGAGAGTCTTACATTTTGGAAAGCTCAAAGGGATGCTGAGGACAATGGAGTCGAAGGCGAAAGGGAAAAACAAATTCTTTAGGAAATGTGTTGGCTAGGTGAGGAAGACCTCATTGGAACACCTCTGTGCTGACAGAAGGTGAATCAGCCATCCAGTCAAGCCAGATGAGTCTTCGTTGCATAAAGTTTTCTTGTTTCTGAAGTTTCTTGGGTTTCCTCGGCAAAGTGGAAATGAGTTTGAGAGATCTTGTGGTATCTATTTATTATAGTGACAGCAGTTTTGCCTTGGGTAACATTACTGGATTTTGACAGTTAAATGTCTGTAAGACAGAATTGAATGGAAGGTGTTTACTTGTTGGTTGGACAAAGTATGTTTTGGGGGGAATACTTTGTAAGAATATTTTAACTGTGCAACTGTAATTTTCTAGTTTAAGTTGCCTTTTCTTCTTGTTAATATATCTTTTACTTATTTAAAATCCCAAAAGTGTTGCTGGAATTCCTTGCTGGGGAGATCAGTAGATTTCTTCTCCTTTTCAGAACACAAAGGCTTATAGTCGGTAAGCCAAGTTTCCCTCTGGGATTTGGTTTGTTTAGCAACTAATATCAGATTTGATCACAACAAATGCAAGAATTCAAGCCAACTGATAAACAGTTAACCTGTATTATAAAAGATCTTTTGCAATTAAACTTCTAATACTTATAAATTTTACATCCGTGGACTCCTACTGTCAAATTTTCCCATTCTAAATTCCTATGTCCACCCTTATATCAGAAACTGCCTATATAATTGTGTGCAATTATGCACTGCCACCAGTGGAGGAACTATATTTAGATCACTAATAGCATGGTTACAGAGTGACAAATTTACATAGGTGATTTTAACTGGAAATGTGGCCAAAGGGCTTATAACCAAACTTTAAAAATAATGGCAGAATGTGTGACTTTAAAATAGAGGCTGAATTACTTTTGTACACTTGCATAAAATCATAGAATCCCTACAGTGTAGAAGGAGGCCATGTGACCCATTGAGCTTGCACCAACAATAATGCACCTAGGCCCTATCCCATTACCCCATTTTGATCCCTTTTCTCTTAACCCAGCCTCACTTGAAGACCGCACTGTGCAGTGAGATAGGAGATTGACAAGTTTAGCATTTTTGTTGAGGCGTGTGACCTTAACAAATATTTTATAGCATCGTGGATTTATGAAGTGGAAAAGTTAGGACCAGAGAGAATCAGTCACATGTTTGCAGAGAGTTAAACTCACTTCTCCATTGTAAAGAACTCCTGTGCTGATCTAGACCTTGCACTATCCTGTGCAAATGTTAATGTACTCATTTACATGAAACTTTCTCATCAGTTATTTCAATGGCAGCATTAAGCAGCTTACCAACAAATGAAGATTGACATGGTTTCAGAGAGGGCAATTGCTGTCTGACCAATGTCTTATTTAATAGAGTGACATTGCAAGTGAATATTGGAATTCTTTCTTGGGACATGTGCATTGTTGACAAAGTCAGCATTGTTTTGTCCATTTCTATTTGCCCTTCAGAAGATAGTGCTGCTCTTTCACCTTAAACTGCAGCAATCTGTGAGATGAATATTCCCAAAGTGTTGTTTGGAAGGAAGTTCCAGAATTTTTACCCAGTGTTGAAGGATTGGCAATGCATTTCAAAATCACAGAGGTGTGCAAATTGGAGGTGATGGTGTTCCTGTAACTTGCACCTCCTAAGCCGTCCTTTGAGGTGGTGGAGGTTGCAGGTTTGGGTTGTGTTTCTCAAGAAGCCAAGGCAACCTGCTGCAACCAACCGAAGAGGTTATGGATCACCCAGCCACAATACAATTATTGAGCAGTTGTAGTATGCCCATGGCATATTTCAGATGGTGAATGGGAAGCCAATCAAATGAATGATATCAAACGTCTTTGGTTGTTGGAGCTGCACTCACCCATGTAAGACAACAATCCAGCATAATCTTGAATTGTGCCTTGTAGATGTTGAAGAAACAGCAGAGAATCAATTTAAGTGACTCACTACAGAATAGCCAGCCTCTGACCTGCTCTATTCACTACAACATTTATGTGGCTGGTCCAGTTGGGTTTCTACGCAATGGTGACCCCGAAATGTTGATAATGGCGGAAGCTGGTAATGGTAATGCCGATGAATAGACACAGAGGTAGTGAGACTTTTTCTTGTTGGAGATGGTCGTTGCCTGGCACTTGTCTGATGTAAATGTTACTTGCCGCTAGTCAGCTGAAGTTTTGCTGCATATGGGTGCAAATAACATTATTATCTGATTCTGGGTAATTGTGAATGGAACTGAATACAGTGCAATCAGTGAACATCCTCACATCTGAACTTGTGATGGAGGAAAGGGCATTGGTAAAACAGTTGAAATGGTTGGGGCCAAGATGCTGCTCTAAGATTCAGATACACTGCAACAATTCTTCAAAACCTTCTGCTGAAGTTCCACATGAAAGGTTGGTCCACTAACTTTGGGCACAAGTCTTTGTTAAGACTTGATATCAATTGGCTGAAAAAAGGGGGAGCAGCAGGTACTGAGTAGGAGTATTCTGATTTACTGTGGAGATATGTCCAGTATATCAGATAACAAGGACTGGAGCAACTATAGTTAATAACTTACAAAGTTGTCCTGTGTTCATAACACAATCCATGCTGGTCTGATTTAGGACAGGAAGTAGGTGCAATCAAGTCGCAGAATTTTGCCAAATATAATTCAATATGGGTGTTGTACAAAGAATAAAAATGGGGAATATATTTCCTGAATGAATAGTGTTTACCTGGCTATGGAGGAAGCTGGAAGAAATCTGTGGTTCTAGTGTTGGCCCTATCCTAGTCCTCTGCCCTTGTGTCCTCTCGCTCTCTGGACTAAGGTTATGTTCTTTGACATTAAACCTTAGCAGGCTTCAGATGCTATCTCGCAGAGGACTGAACAAATGCCATTTTCTCTCTTTCTCTTTCTAGCGGTCCCCAACAAGGGGCTTAAATGTCAAATTAACTTTGCCTGGATCAGATTAGACAATGTGAACTCAAAGAACCCGATGCATCAACTGTCTGTACTCCTTGGTTACCACCTTCTCCCCTGATGTAGCTGTCACCATTGACCCATCTAAAATAGCTTGCTTGCTCACCTATCTCTCTGATGATGTCTACTTTAAACTAAATTGTACACAGGATGGGTGTCAGTCACACCTCAGGTCATAGACAAAGTAAGGGCATCAGTCATGAATACTTCCACTGTTGTTGTACAAAATTTGGGTTAAAAGTCCAAGGTGCCAGCATTGACTCCTTCTACCTGCTTTGCTGCTAGTTCCAGGAAATACTGCAGGACAGCCACTGAAAACTCACAAAAGCCTGCTCAGAGATTAGTGGGCAGCAGAATGAAATACCCTTTGCTAGTAACATGCATGGTACGGTAACATAGCAGCGAAAGTCAATGGCTGATGGTCTGCTCTGCAAGCCAACATTGAATGACGGCTGTAAAATGGTTTGATGCAGTTTCACTAGGATAAGGCTCAGTCAGCATGTCTTCAGTATCCCTGAAGTACGCTAACTAGGGAAAATACAGATACACAAACAAACATGGTGATGATCATAGTGCGAATGGCAAAAATACACTCACCAAAGATCATAACATTAATTCATTGTTCCATATCTTGCAATTCTTTCAGTGTGCTCCCTGACCACTACCTTCTCCATGGTGAATTACATGACACCAATGGCTTTTATAACTATGTTCTCAGGTAGAAAACTAAACCCACTAAACTAAAATTAAATCAAACTTAGGTAAAAATCTACACCATTCTAGAATCAGTTCAAAGAAAAACAGACCTATGTCTAATACTCTCATCGAACTAATATCAATCGGAAAGTTCCTTTCTTTGAAAAATATGCCACAAGATCAATTCTACCTCAGGTCAATAGCACACTTATTGCTAAAATAATGAGTAATTGAATAATGACAAATATCGTTGAGGCAATGAGATTCAATATCTTTACTTCTTCCCTCAGCAAACAATTTACAAGTGCTGCAGGATTAGTATACAATAAATGTAAGCATTGTTGTCCAAACCATCAGGCACTAACAGAGGGGATGGGATCCTCTGATGCACAAAAATACTTTGTTACTATCGTGGTTGACAACTGGGTTTTTCAGGCATGGCTGCACCTCGATGCCTGATGGAATCGTGGTGTACACGTACACACACACGTACCCATATACACACGTGTGCATGCACACCCCGAAGGAGATTGTCATTGACTTCAGGGACCGTAGTAAAGGACATGCCCCTGTCTACATCAATGGGGACAAAGTGGAAATGGTCGAGAGTTTCTAGATATCCAGATACCAATAACCTGTCCTGGTCTCTCCATGCAACTCTATAGTTAAGAAAACCCACCTACTTTCTCAGGAGGCTAAGGAAATCCGGAATGTCCACTACAATTCTCACCAACATGCAACATAGAAGGCATTCTTTCTGGTTGTACCATAGCTTGGTATGGCTCCTGCTCAGTGCAAGACCACAAAAAACTACAACTGGTTATGAATGAAACCCAGTCCATCACACAAACCAGCCTTTCATTCACTGACCGTCTTCCTCAGAAAAGCAGCCAGCATAATCAAGGACCCCACGTTTTTCTACCGGGAAAAAGATAAAAAAGTCTGAGGACACGTACCAACTAACTCAACAACAGCTTCTTCTCTGCTGCCATCAGACTTTTGAATGGACCTACCTCATTAAGTTGATCTTTCTGTACACCCTTGCTACGGCTGTAAAACTAATTCTGCACCCTCTCCATCTATATGTATGGTATGCTTTGTCTGTACAGCATGCAAGAAAAATACTTTTCACTTATATCAATACGTGTGACAATAATAAATCAAATTCAAACACACGCACACTGCACTAATGAGCCACTGCCCCAGTTTCTGCTCTCCAGTCAGTCTCTCTTGATGGTTACATTAGTGGCAGACTCGGCATTGTAACATTTGCCTGGGACCATGGCCGGTTGTCCCTGCCTGCTTCCTGCAGAAGCACTGCTTTCCCCTCACCTCCCAGAGCAGGGACGGGCCTCCCAGTCTCCTACCAAACAAAGTGACACCCAGAGACATGGCAGTCACCATCCGCCACTCAGGTCTACTCTTCTCTTCAACTACATGTGAGAGCTTAGCCAGTGGGGAAAAACAGATATTGAGGATTGCAGTGTGCAACCCGCATCAGTACCAGTTTGCGGCACATTTATTTATTTGCTTAAAATAACATATTGAAATCTCCAGGGTGCTTTCATAGTCATCGGGAGTTTGATGTTAACGCCAGGAGATTCCTGGGGGTGGTGGGCGGTGACGACTGTGGGCTTCAGGGGTTGTAGAACCCTTAAAAAGTTTTTCTGTCACAGAGGAGAAACCACCCTATTAATCTAACATGGCCATTAACGCCACAGAAAGTGTATTTATGCTGCTGCTGGTGAATCTTTCCACTACTTTGCATGTTTTCCTGGAAGGTGGGAACCAAGGCATGAAAGCAGCACATTATCACTGAGCATTAAATGGGAATCATTGAGGTGGCCCATTGCTTAGGGATGACAATGTGCTCCAGCTTGAGTCTTGTACACAGCTCAGTTCCTGATAATTAGAGGAAGTGGTCAGGTAATGCTTTGTGCAACTGGGGCCTCAGCGGGTAAAAAAACCTATAAAAATGATTGAAGAATACAAATTAAAGCAGTATGCAGCCAAGCTGCAAGTAACCCCTTTTGCCAACTGTGTGAAACCCGGCCTGGTGTACTGCCATTGCTTCAAGTTAAGAATAAGACAGAGTAAAATACAAACAAAAATACAAATGTAAGACAAGAAATTCAAGCACCTCCCAGCAAAGTGCTTCCACCAAAGATGGAAAATGATGTATTTGTCAACTTGCTACAGACTTGAATCTCAACACAAGTCTACGGTTTGTGAAATAAATGATGGAGAGAATGCCAAGGACAGCAGGAGAGTGGGTTGGCAGAATTGATAGCCATATCTCTGTAACCAATGAGATCAAAATCTGCCCCAAATGGGGCTGGCGGTCAAGTGGAGGAGAATGAGTCTCCTCTGTAGACTGGAAAGATCTTTCCTTTGAGGAACTAAACCCACTTAACATGCAAGTCACACAGAATTCAAGTTGGCAAAATACCAGTGAATGGTTAACCACAAAGATAGATGCGGAAACAGCAGGCAAACATAATGAGGTGAGGAAACAATGAATCATGGGAATAAAATGTAGGCCATACGATAACACAACTCTGAGGTTCTGATTAGGTGAACAAATACAGGGTCATGTTTATAGCGAGAATTTTCTTGTTGTTATTTCGAGCAAGTAAACTCAGCACAAGGTTTATGAATCTGGGCAGAACTTGAACTTTACATTTCCCCACCACCGGTTTGAGGGGTATGACCATAAAATTTTCTAGATGGCCTTCCCACTAGGTTCCCGTCGACCCGCCTCTCTGCAATTTTATGCCTGGATGGATGAGGGCTACTCTTACATGCCAAATGTTGGCCATTTGAGGGCCATTTTCCACCCAACCGAATTTTCAGGCTGGCAGGAAAGATTCAGGAGCAGGGGCAAAGCTGGGAAATGAATGCTATTCAGCCCTTGGGTGGGAAGAGGGAACCTCATCTCCTTTCTGTGCTGAGACCACCCCCCCCCCGATACTTACATGGTCCTTTACTCCCAGAACTTAGGCTCCAGGGGCTGCTTGCAGTCCTACTCCTGTGCACTGCAGTAATAAAATTGGCCAAAAGCTCTCTGAGCAGGACTTCCTCCTTCTCAGAGAGCCCAGGCCAGGAAACCTTGCCATCCTGCAAACTGAGAATGTCACAAAGTTTAAGTGGGCTAACAAAGCTCTCTTGCTTGCATTAGGAGAACTGTCTGAACCATCTGTGGCACCTTTTCACAGGTGAAACTGATTAATCTGGTACAAATTTAAATGATCATTTGAGATTTCTACAACTTGGCTTGGTTAGAACACTCTTGTCTCGGTCTGAAGGTGTGGCTTCGTGTGCCACTCTGAAAACTTGAACACTTAACCTAGGCCGACAGTTTGCTGCAGTAACGAGGGAGTTCGAGATTAACATTCCTCCCTTAGCCAATGTCAAATGGACTGGTCACGCAGCTGTTGGCTGTTTGTAGCTCAAAATTGGTTGCTGCCTGTCAATGGTTACATTCAAAAAATAATTTATTGATTGCGGCTTGACCCTGAGGGTGTAATAAACTTCTATAATAATGCAAGCTCATTTTTCCTCCCTCTTATGCTCAAATGTACTACCCAACCCACAACTCACTGTTGCTATCTTCTGCATATCCCAAATCAAGCAAGTTGAAGGAATCTGCAGGTTTGCATTTGTGCTTGTTTCTTCTTTTTGTTTTTATTCCAATTCAATCAAATCAAGTCCAATTCAGAGTCTGAACAAGTTGAGACATTCCCGATCCAAGCTGACAAGACAGGGCTCTCACCTCCTGTCTTGGGCTTGATCTACATGATCCAAGCTGATGGAAGACGAGCAATGCCTACTTCAAAGGCTTGACCTCATTTGCATCTTAGCCAAAAGGCCAAGATGCTGCTTTTAAAAATTGTGTCAAATGAAGCTGAAATGTAACCTAATGACTTCAACCAAGCACAGCATGTTGATACTACACCTGATCTTACCCAAAAGGCCAAGAAGCATTCTCGTTTCTATTTTTATTTTCAAAAATATACTCTATTCATAAGAAACTCTCAAATTGACAACTGGAAAACGACAAATCAAAAAATTACAAACAGTGCAAAAAGTAATTGTTTTCTCAGTCCAATACTATGCTTATTTACATGACATTACAGTCATTACGTTTCATTGCTTAAAACTAGAGACATGCCTCAGATTTTATTGTGTGCTGTTATTTTCAGATTAGCACACAGTTACACAGGCCAAGGGTATTCTGCAGTTATCGGGCCCTTGGTCTGCCTGGTTGAAAGGCTTTACAGTGTGGCCTTTCCCCATTGTATCTTTGCAGCAGTTGCCCCAAGCTTCAGCACATCCCACAGCACGTAGTCCTGGACCTTGGAATGTGCCAGTCTGCAACACTCAGTCGAGGACAAAACTCTCAACTGGAAGATCAGCAAGTTTCGGGTGGACCAAACTGTGTCCTTCACCGAGTTGATGACCCTCCAGCAGCAGTTGATATTTGTCTCGGTGTGCACCCTTGGAAACAGCCCGTAGTCCTGCGTCACCGAGCTGCTTGGGACGAACCTCAAGGCATCTCATTCCAGACCTTCTTTGCAAAGACATTCCACAAGGAGGTGTGCGACTGTCTCATCACCCCCGCAGCTGCTTCGAGGGCAGCGTGCAGTGATGTTGAGACCTCGAGCATGCAAAAAGGATCTGACAGAGAGTGCCCTTCTCGCCACCAGCCAAGCCAGGTCTTGGTGCTTGTTTGTGAGTTCTGGTGATGAGGCATGCTGCCATATGACACTGACAGTCTGTTCAGGGAACCATCTGACAGGATCCGCCATCTCCTTTTCTCCCAGAAAATATTTGATTTTCAAATATCAAAATTTGAATAGTGAAACATTACTTATCTGAATTGAAAATAACACATTGTTCTCAAGTTCATTTTTTAGAATCTTTGAATGGGATCCTTTGATTTTTTGAAAACATATGTAGTGGAAGCCTTACCCTGATGGAATGCTTACAATTAATAATTGAAATAATGATCCTAGGTTGTTACCCATACATATCTCTGTAACTGACCCTTACAGCTACATGGTGATGGTCAACCTGGCTCCCCAGGTTTGCATACTTAATCAGGTGCAGAGTAGTATTGGGGGCTCCTCCCAAGACGTTACGCACTGACCGCTGCTTGATTGCCATGTGGTCAAAGGTGTGTTTGCGGAAAAGTTTCTCCACGAAGGACAGGTGCTGTGGTACGGTCCAATTACTTGGAGCGTTCCGTGGCAGTGTGGCCAGACCCATCCTCCACAACACTTGGGACAGGTAGAACCTCAAAAAGCAGTGGCACTTGCTGTTAGTGTACTGAGGATCTACACACAGCTTGATGCAGTCACACACAAAGGTGGCCATCAGGATGAGGGCAGCGTTGGGAACGTTTTTCCCTCCATTCTCTGGAGATTTGTGCAACGCTTCCCTCCAGACATGATCCATCTTTGATCTCCAGATAAATTTGTTTCTTTTGCTTCAGCCCAATTCCTGTCACCTGCTTTCTCTCTCAACTATTCACCTGACTTGCCACTCTTGAGGGGGTTGAGCTATGAGAAGAGGCTGAATAAATTAGGCTTGTACGCGTTAGAGTTTAGAAGAATGAGGGGAGATCTCATTGAGACGTATAAGATGATGAATGGGATGGATAGGATAGAGGTGGACAGACTCTTCCCGCTCAGAAAGGATAGTAGGACTAGGGGGCACAGCCTCAAGATAAAGGGGGGGCGGTTTAGAACGGAGTTGAGGAGGAACTTCTTCACTCAAAGGGTGGTGAATCTCTGGAATTCTCTGCCTGTTGAGGTGGTGGAGGCTGCCTCGCTAAATATTTTTAAGACGCGGGTTGATGGGTTTTTGATAAGAGAGGGGATTAAGGGTTATGGGGAGAGGACGGGAATGTGGAACTGAGCCAAGACAGATCAGCCATGATCTTATTGAATGGCGGGGCAGGCTCGAAGGACTAGATGGCCTACTCCTGCTCCTATTTCTTTATGTTCTTATGGAGTGTGTGACCAAGGACTGTCAATCCGTTCAGATATCGCAAAGACTTAGACCTGAAGCTCTGACTCCTGATAGAGACCCAGATTCCCTGGACACTTTGGAGGTAGGATCAAATCTTTCATTACCCTTCTACTCATCAATTCTAATTAGACAGAGAAAATATTGACACTTCTTTTCATACTAAAAGCAGTCAGCATATTCAAGGATTCCACGCACCCTGGACATACTCTCTTTCTTCAGGAAAAAGATACAAAAGTACTAAACGACTCAAGAACAGTTTCTTCCCTGCTACCATCAGACTTTTGAATGGCCCTACTTTATATTAAAATGATCTTTTGCTACACCCTAGCTATAACTGTAACAGTACATTCTGCACCCTCTTCTTTCCTTCTCTATGAATGGTATGCTTTGTCTGTATAGTGCGCAAGAAACTATACTTTTCACTATATACTAATACATATGACAACAATAAATCAAATATCAAAATTTGAATAGTGAAACATTACTTATCTGAATTGAAAATAACACATTGTTCTCAAGTTCATTTTTTAGAATCTTTGAATGGGATCCTTTGATTTTTTGAAAACATATGTAGTGGAAGCCTTACCCTGATGGAATGCTTACAATTAATAACTGAAATAATGATCCTAGGTTGTTACCCATACATATCTCTGTAACTGACCCTTACAGCTACATGGTGATGGTCAACCTGGCTCCCCAGGTTTGCATATTTAATCAGGTGCAGAGTAGCATTGGGGGCTGCTCCCAAGAACAAAGCAGGATGGGCTTCAGTCTCGTCCAATGAATTGGCAAAAAGTTTTAAATTAATCTACAAGTTGATGTTGGAACAGCCAGACTGCATGGTGGTTGGCATATGGGCCAAGAGAGCTGGCCGTTGGCAGCATTTACAAGAAAGCTAACTCAGGCCTCAACACGCAAATGAAAAAAAAGGAAACGAACTAGAAGGTGACATCTTTGGTCACACGTGTACCTCTTGGCTAGAGCAATCCAAAACGAATCTCACATATTTGTCCCCTCTCCGGAGTGCTCTACCTGAAAATGTACAATCGCCTGTGCCTCAACCAGTGATTAAATGCTTCAACATCCTGCGCATTAATAACCGTCTACTAAACCTCTCTCTGCATACTGAGTATTTTACATTGACCTCTGCTCTTAGGCTTCCCAATTCCAATATACATCATGCAGCAATGCAGCAACCGGATAGCTGACATTAAAAATCCTGTTCAGAAGACCGAATTTCTGTTGCTTTGCAAGATATTCATGCACAGAGTTTTTTTTTCAGACATTCGCATGCAATTTCACAGTGATTGGTACCGCTCTTAACAAGAGTGCGAGCACATACCGGTCACCCTGCAGTTTCATCTAAAAAGCCAGTCGATCGGAGGGAAATCAATTCAGCCTGTCATATCCCAAAATAGGAGCAGAACTGGCTTTTAATTTCTCCGCGCTGAGTGAATAGAGGATGACTTTTGAAAACGAGCTGTAACCTTTTTCTACAGTCTATGCTTTTACGTTGCAACCTGCAATAATCAAAATGCAAATCCCCGTTTTCCCTATTTTCCACTCAACAGTTTTTTAAAATGATTATTAATGATTCAAACCAATGCAGATGAACAACGGAATGCAATGTTAGATTTTACGGCCAGCAATTTGTTTATCTGAAATAACCTGTCCCCTGATTTTTGTAGGCGTTTCACATCATTATCTCCAAGGAAGCAATGAATTCTTTCAGGGCTGGTCCAGTACCTGCAAGTGTTTCTTGTCCATCCACGGACGGAGTTGGAACTGGATGCAAGTACCCCCCTCCCCTTTCTGTATGTAAAATGTTGCCGGTCCATTGCGACAAGCTGCCGCCTCACTGAATGGGAAAGCACGTAGAGTGGAGTTTATCGATGGGGATCTGAGTGACGTCCCAGCACAGACCCACCTCTCCCGGCTAAAGAGAAACATGCCGGCAGACAGCCCCCGCTCCAGTGCCCGGAGTTTAAAGGTAGCGTTTCCCACAAAAAGGGGCTTGTTTGGCGGAGGAGGGTGAGCCACAAGAAGCCTCGTCCCCGCCGTCACAAATGTGGTGCTGAGTCTGTGAGCAGCGCCCGGAGCGGTTGTCGGGATCATTGTGGGGGCCATTATTGGGGCCGTTGCTCGAGCCGTTGTTAGGACGGTTGCTAGGGCTGTCGATAGGGCGATTGTCGAGGCCATTATTGGAGCAGTTACTAGGGCCATTGTTGGGATCGTTTTTGGGGGCCATGTTAGAGCGGTTGCTAGGGCCGGACCTCGGGGTCGGGGCTGGCCGGAGCTCGGGGTCGGGGCTGGCCGGAGCGTGGGGCCGGAGCTCGGGGTCGGGGCTGACCGGAGCGTGGGGCCGGAGCTCGGGGTCGGGGCTGACCGGAGCGTGGGGCCGGAGCTCGGGGGCGGGGCTGACCGGAGCGTGGGGCCGGAGCTCGGGGTCGGGGCTGGCCGGAGCTCGGGGTCGGGGCTGACCGGAGCGTGGGGTCGGGGCTGACCGGAGCGTGGGGCCGGAGCTCGGGGTCGGGGCTGACCGGAGCGTGGGGCCGGAGCTCGGGGTCGGGGCTGACCGGAGCGTGGGGCCGGAGCTCGGGGTCGGGGCTGACCGGAGCTCGGGGTCGACCGGAGCTGGGGGTCGGGGCTGACCGGAGCTCGGGATCGGGGCTGACCGGAGCTCGGGATCGGGGCTGACCGGAGCGTGGGGTCGGGGCTGACCGGAGCTCGGGGTCGACCGGAGCTGGGGGTCGGGGCTGACCGGAGCTCGGGATCGGGGCTGACCGGAGCTCGGGGTCGACCGGAGCTGGGGGTCGGGGCTGACCGGAGCTCGGGATCGGGGCTGACCGGAGCTCGGGATCGGGGCTGACCGGAGCTCGGGATCGGGGCTGACCGGAGCGTGGGGTCGGGGCTGACCGGAGCGTGGGGTCGGGGCTGACCGGAGCGTGGGGTCGGGGCTGACCGGAGCGTGGGGTCGGGGCTGACCGGAGCGTGGGGTCGGGGCTGACCGGAGCGTGGGGTCGGGGCTGGCCGGAGCGTGGGGCCGGAGTTGCGGCTGTTCTGAGCTTTGGCCGGGGCTGGGCCTGGATCGGCGGCCGCATTTCCCAGAATCACTGTCAAAGCTTCAGTTTGCAGGCAATGGTCGCATGTGAAGCCAGCCAAGTAGGTCTGAGCACTGTTTTACTATAGTGTGCGTATTGAAGTGCAAGCCAGACTCAATAAAGCTGAGGACCCATTAGTCAAGAGCCTTTGACAATCCTCGGGTGATGGAGTAAGGTCGTTCCAGCAAATGGCTATCATTTATTTGGGTTAGATGAAACAGGCACACTCCGTCTGCAAAGAAGAGCCTTGTGTATTGATATATAGATAGCTTACAGAGCATACAAGTTTGCCTGTACTGGATAGTGGGCCTGAGTTATAGGGAGAGATTGACCAGATTTGGACTTTATTTTTTGGAACATAGGAGAATGCGGGGGACTTTATAAAGGTGTATATAATCATAAGGGGCCTAGATAGGATGAACGCACTTCGTGCTTTTCGCAGGGAAGGGGAATTGAAAACTAGAGAGCGCAGGTTTAAAGTGAGCGGGAAGATTTAATGGGACCTGAAGGACAACTTCATGCAGAGGGTGATGCAAATATTGAATAAGCTGTGAGAGAAAGTGGTTGAGGCAGGTACAATAGCAACATTTAAAAAGCATTTTAGTAAGTACATGGGTGGGAAAAGATTCGACTGATATGGGCCAAAAGCAGGCACTTGGGACTAGCTGGGAGGGCACCATGGTTGGCATGTACCATTTAGGCTAAAGGGCCTGTTTCCATGTTGTATTGCTTGATGACTCTATGACTTGTCAATCAATCGGCACTCTCTTCTCATATAGTATAAAGTTTTTTTTTCCCCAGCACGGTGGCAGAGTGCTTAGCACTGCTGCCTCACAATGCCTAGCACTACTGCTTCACGGCACCAGGGAGCCAGATTCAAAAGTGGCAATAGGTGACTGTGTGGAGTTTGCACGTTCTCCCCATTTCTGTGTGGGTTTCCTCCCACAGTCCAAAGATGTGCAGGTCAGGTGGATTGGCCATGGCAAATTGCCCCTTAGTAACCAGTGATGTCTAGGTTAGATAGATTAGCCATGGTAAATGTGTGGGTTACAGGGAGAGGACCTGTCTAAGATACTCAGTGCAGACTTGATGGGCCAAATGGTCTCTTTCTGCATTGTAAGGATTCTGTGATTCAATGACATTGGTATTCTTGCAGTTGTCCTGAATCATGCAAGATGAAAAGCTTTGACAAAATGTCTTATTTCAGCAATACTAAAGTTCTGTACCACCAAACACTCAAAGTAATTCACTGCAGGATAAATTGGATATCCTGAGAACTTGAAAGGCACTATTTATGGTGGCACAGTGGTTAGCACTGCTGCCTCACAGTATCAGGAAGCTGCGTTCGATTCCCAGCTTGGATCACTGTGTGGAGTTTGCATGTTCTCTCTGTGTCTGCGTGGGTTTCCTCCAAGTGCTCTGATTTCCTCTCAGTCTGAAAGATGTGTGGTTAAGTGAATTGGCCATGCTAAATTCTCCCTCAAAGTACCCGAACAGAGTGGAGTGTGGCGACTAGGGTATTTTTACAGTAACTTCACTGGAGTTAATGTAAGCCTACTTGTGACACGAATAAAAACAAACTTTAAGTTCAAGTTCTTTCACTTTGGTAAATGGTGCCACCCAACTGCATGTCAAGGTTTCTTTCGAATATCACAGAGGATGACAATCAATAAATGCAAAACAGTTGTTAAAGGAACAACCGACAAGTCTTATTTGTGATTCCCTTAACTAATTAATTTAACATGTATGCTCTGCTTAACGTAAAATATGATGTTTTGTTTCAATTAACTTCTTTAAAAAAAAGTCTCTGCAGGTTTGAACCGAGCACAATATGTCCAAATATCCACAGCTCCTTCGCAGACCTTTGCCACCGAAAGACACATTACCTCTAAAACCCTGTGAACCCAGTAGACCTCCCGGTGAGTACAATAATTTGATGTAGTAGTTAATGGTGTAGTTTTGGCAATAAAATGCTTAAGACTTGTTCTTCTGAGCTTGATCAGTTTTATTTCCAGATTTGTGGATGTAATTGTGTCATAGTGTCAGTTATGGTTCAGGTGGTTGCATTGTTGATTTTGAACCAGAAGGCTGTGGGTTCAAGGCTCAAACCAAAGACTTGAGCACAAGACCTCCAGCTGACACTCCAGTGCAAGACTGAAGGAGTGCCACACAGGCAAAGATGCTATGTTTTGGATGCAACAAGGACCCTGTGGGGTTGACAGAAAATATTTTATGGCAATATTTCCTCTTAAGGATCAACAGGGTCATCTGTGTGCGTATTCACAAGGGATGGGTGAGATCCACATGTATGCTAATGACACCCAATACTATCTCACCATACTTCTCTTAGCTCCTTCATTATCTCTAAATTGTTAGACTGTTTGTCTGATCTCCAGTCTGAATGAACAGAAATTTTCTCCAACTAAATAAGGTGCCACACAAGAGACTGATCCAGAAAGTTAGATCTTACGGGGTTGGGCTTAGAGCATTGGCTTGGATTGAAGATTGGCTAACTGGTGGAATGCAGAGGGTTGGGATAAATGGGTCCTTCTCCAGTTGATGATCTGTTACTAGTGGGGTCCTGCAGTTCTTGGACCAAAACTATTTACAAGAGTGTAACGTAGCAAACTTTGCTGATGACATGAAAATAGGTGGGAAAGCACCTATGGTGGATATTGACAGGCAAGGGGAATGGGCCAAAATCTGGCAGATGAAATATAATGTGGATAAATGCATATCCATTTTGGCTGGAAAAATAAAAGAACAAATTATTATTTAAATGGGAAACAGATTCAAAAGCATCTGTGCACAGGGATCTGGGAGTCATTGTGTGTGAGTCTCAAAAAGTGGGTATGCAGGTGCAGAATTTTGTAAGGAAGGCAATTGGAATCTTGGTATTTATTGCAAAGAGTCTAGAGTATAAAAGTAGATAAGTATTGTTACAAGTGTATAAGGTGGGGTATTGTGTTCAGTTTTGGCCACCTTCTTTGAGGAAGGATGTGGTGGCACTGGAGATTGTTCAGAACAGATTCACTAGATTGATTCCAGGTTTGAAGGGACTGTTGCATAAGGAGCGGTTGAGTAGCTTGGGCTTGTACTCACTGGAGGACAGAAGAATGAGGGGGAATTTGATTGAGGTATATAAAATACTCAGTGGGATTGATAGAGTAATGTTAACCAAATGTTTCCCCTTCTAGAACAGTCTAGGACAAGAGGCCATAGTTGTAGAGTAAGAGGGGAGAGGTTCAAGACAGAGCTAAGGAGAAGCAACTTCTCACAGAGGATTGAGAATTTATGGAACTCACTGTCCCAGAGTGCAGTTAATACAGAATCAATCAATGGATTCAGGAAAGAGATAGATAAATATTTGATCAAAAACAGAGTAAAGGGCTATAAGAAAAGGTAGGGAAGCGGAGTTAGGATGAGATGAAAATCAGCCATGATCATATAGAATGGCAGAGCAGGCTTGAAGGGCTGAATTGCCTACTCGTTCCCAAATCCAATGTTTCTATGAAGCCACTGTCTTCAGTCCCAATCACATCTCATTTTTGTTTTAAGTCCTTTTACGGGCTGACTGTTCCTTATCTCTATAATCCCCTCCATCACTGCAATCCTGTGAGATAGCTGTGGTCCTCCAAATTGGGCCTTCTTTTACATCCCTGATTTTAATGCTACATCATTGATGGCCATGCCCTCAGCTGGCAAAGCACTAAGCTCTGGAAATTCCTCCCAAAACTTCTCTGCCTCTTTAACTCTCTTTCATCCAATGGTGACTTCTGAAACTTTGGTGACTTCTGCCACTTTGAACAAGCTTTTGGTGATCTGCCCCAATACCTTATGCGGATTGGTGTCAAATTTTGTTTGATGAAGCTCCAAGGTGCCCTTTATTCTACATTAAGGGCACTACATAAATACAAATTATTTTTGTTATTGTCATTGATAGCAAAATGTCCTTTTTTCACTACAGCAAAATCCTACTCCATCCTCCCTCATGGTGTTATTTAGCCAATCTCTGTGCTGCATTTTCCATACGTAATACAGTTGCATTTCGAGTTACTTCAGAAAATTTACAGCAAACATCTTGAGAGAATTTGCCAGACCATATAAGTGTTTGCTGTGCTGTATTGGTTATATTTATCAGCGCTGCGGTTTTCTCATGTGGCAGTATTTTTGCCAGTCATCAGAAAGACTACAGTATAATAGCGTAATAACTTGAAAAAACCCTGTTCCAGTATTAAACTATTTACTGCCTTTTTTAAAATGTATGTTACAGACAAAATTTCAGTGAAAAATGTATCAGTTCCCAAAGGTAAAGACAAGAGAGAACAGAACTCTACCAACCAACCGGAGATACTCTCCAGAATGTCTGCTTCAGAAAGATTTCTCTTCTCTGAATTTACATCAGACAGACAGGATGATCTGAATTTTGAGGAGGATGACTTTTGGACTGAGTTCATATTGGATAATTTTCTTCCGGAACCTAGTGTGAATGCTCCACCTTTGAAAACTAAAGAGATAGTTTTATCCCGCTACAACTATAAAAAAATTGTGAAACTCCTTGCTGCAGAGCTGTGGAGCCGGAACCAGGAAAAAGTGAACATAGTAGAATTGCCTTTTGATGATATTCCGGCAGTGTCAAAACGAATCCCTGAGAGACAGCGTATTATTGGTACATTATTTTTACAGTTTGGGGAATTTGCTTGCAAACAAAAATTGCTCCTAATAACAGAAAAGATGAAAGTAGACCTAAAAGTAGATTTTCCTGATTACTTGATAAAAATGTATTTGGAATTAGGGGGACTAAAGTTTCCCCACGTTGGAGAAGGAGGTGGGGTGACAAATTCGCCAGTGTTCCTACACCTCATCATCGTACAACAGTCCCTCTAGAAGCATGTGTGTGGAGATTAGCTAAAAATGGAAATACTGTAACTTGCTTTGTGCTCTGTAACAACAAGAATGCACCAACAATCATATTAAAGATTCACAAGTGCAGTTAAGATTTCTACCTTAGAGAAGAGTTGATATCTTCTGGACAGGAAAAGGAGGAGAGAAAATTGACACAAGGGGAAAAGTTCAGGAGTGCTAACTTTTGAAGGACCCTACTTCACCCCTTCCATGTCCTGGTCATAAATGGTGAACTCTTGAGGGGCTCCAGATATTGGGCCTTGGATCCCATTATACTACTAATGGCATAATAGGATGCTGAAGAGATAAGCGCTGCAAGTTTGGGCTGCCTGTAATGCAGTTGCCCACAGGTACAGTGGTGGCATTGGAGTTGGTGTGGTTAGGGCATAGGCAACAACAGGTGGGAACAACTGGTTCCTTTGGTGTCAGGGTTATCAGGATTTGGGGGGGGTGGGGGTGGGGTCTGGAAGTTGGAGATCTCAAGATTAGAAGTGGCTGTGATCAGAATGGGGATTGCTATAACCACTTAATTTGCTTTTATGTAGGCAATGTTTATCTTTGCTTTTCCGTGAAGACTTAGTTGCCTCGGTGCAAACCAATGTAGCAGGGATTTGAAACAAGTGTTTGGGCTGTTTTTTTTCAAAAAAATTGATTTATAGGATGAAGCTGTCACTAGTAAGGCCAGCAGTTATTTCCCTTCCATTATTGCTGTTGAGAAGATGGTGATGATTTGAATACAACTGACTGAATTACTAAGCCACTTTTAGAGGACAGTTAAGAGTCAACTACATTGCTTTGGGTCTGGAGTTACATTTGGGCCAGTTCAGGAGAGGATAGCAGAATACGTTCCCTAAAGAACAATATATGCAAAGAACCTGATCTGCTTAAGGCATGGGTCAAAGATCCCTTTGTTTGTCTTTGTCCAATGTTATGCGTAGGTCTTGTCTTATTTTTGGACTAGTTAGGAGACTGTTAGGAGAAAAACAGGTGCAATTTAACTTCCCTTTGACCAGACTCAGCATAGGCACTTGTCTTCAGGTCTGCAGAGAATAATAATGTCATCAATGTTTGAAATCCAATTCCGACCAAGGGATCTGAAGGTCTCTAATATTTGCAGGAGTCGTGATGTGGTTGGAAACCTGGTGTTGTCAGACTTCTTACTGTATTTGCATGTCAAATAATTATAAGCTTTCAGAGCTGCTAGTTTTGGGCATTGGCCCATAGCAGGAATTCCCTGTAACTCAGCAGAAAGTGGTATTAAATTGTCATGCTGCCTCAGAGAAGCTGTAAAAATGATTAGTGTAAGAAATGAAAGGTGAAATGCATAATAAAATTGCAGCCACACCTGGTTTTGAAGTGTTGAATTTCAGAAAAAGTGATTCTGTTAACAAGCTATTGGGAAAAGAGGCATTCTTCATTTCTTTTGTCAGAAGAGCTGACCTCAAAGAATTAAAGGTGCTTTTCTAGGGATATTACTAGTTCTGTGTCCAAACTAGCCTATATGATTATGATTTATTAATGTGCTGCGATGTTGTGTGCTAATGTTTGTTCACTTTGCCACACTTCAAACTTGCTCCTGGCAGTACAATTTGGCTGCCAATTGCTTTTTAAGCAGCAATGAATATACTCATTTGTTCAAAGTGACTTTATTTCCACATTGGGTTAATTGCCCCCACTTTATACAAGTATTGACATATTGGAGGGAGCAGCCGAATTTTAGCCAATCCATTACTTAATTTACATAATAAGAATAGAATACAATTTTTGCTGTAAAATCTCTCTCTTTCCTGTGTTCCTCACTGATCAAAACAACAGAGGTGCCATCTTACTATATATATAGACTTCGGCCAGTTTTTTTAATAAGTTGTGTTAAGTCAAAGCGAGCTGGTTTGTGCTTCTGTTGCTAGACATAGCTCACCTGCTGCTTCTTTGGAGAACCCTTTTTTCCCATAGATTTGTGGGCTGGAGTGGGCATGAGGATTGACCAACAGAGCAGACATACAAGATCACCACCCCAATTGAACATCTCCCCTTTGACCTCAGTCAAACCAACTGTACAGAGGAAGAGAAACAACATTTGGCCCCTCCGGTGTTACAAGAAGGCCAATGCATTACAACAGTGCAAAATGCTCAAGATTGTATGTAACTATCTCAACCTTTGGTTATTGATAGAATTGACACTTTAAATATCAAGATGTGTCAGTCACAATCCACGAACAAAGCATTTTTAAAAACCTTCCTTGATGCTGCCCTATCTTGTTCCATGTAGAACTCCCAAACATTTAGTTTTTCCTCATTTATTACCAGAAGAAGACCAATCACCATTTTCTCAGGGGCAAATAAGGATGGGAAACAAATTGCTGACCTTCCCGTTGATTCCTACATCCTAAGCATGAAATGTGACACGTTTGCCAGTACAAATAGTATCACCAGTTAACTTTCAAAATGTACATGTAATAAATATTAATTTGCGTTAATAACTTGGAATTTTATTGTTCCAGAAATGATCGCTGCTGCTAAAAACCAAGAAAATTACGTTAGGCAATGTATCAGCTCAAAACTGCCCGGCCACCAAGGTAATGAAAATATTGTAAAATATTGCAATAAGAATAAATCCCCAATGGAATGCAAAAGCATAACCACATCAGAACGTTTGCCTCAATACTCAGCTTTACCTTTGAAAAAAAATCATCACACTCAGTTCAGTATATTGTTATAGAACAATTAATACACAAGAAGTGTATCAGAAAATACTACAAAATTAAATGTTGATATTTCATGGCAGAGTGTGAAATATAGAAAATCCATTATAAATACACGTTAGGTAGTATTTATATTTAGGAAGTCATATTGCACAATTCATTTGATAATAAAGGAGCCAGTTTTAAGAAGACATATGGATAAGCTGGCTCTCTCTTTTTATTTGCAGAAACTGATCTCTCAAAATTCATAACTTGGTTAACCTTAAGAATCCGTGCTTTCTTAGAGATACTTACCATCTGTTAGAAAATTAATATCCAGTAGCATACAAGGTGACAGAAAAATAAAATCACTTGCTGAGTGTGCATATGCATCTGGGGTTTGAACTTAAAATGGAGGGTGTAAGTTGGAATGTAGGGCTGGAGTATTTTGCAAAATATAGAATATATTTGCATCATGGGCTACTTGTATATAAGAATAAAGATGTTGGAGTCCTTTCGATTGAAGTTAATGTGCTGGAGGTCAGTGACAACAGGTACTTGCAGCTATTTCAGTCAGAAGTGATGAGTAGATGATCCAGCTTGGGCTCATTTTTGAGGTTCCCAACATCAAAGATGACAATCTTCAGCAATTTGATACAGACCCAATGATACCAAGAAATGGCAAAGTGAACTCGATATAGCAAAGGCATGTCCTGTCCATAAAAGTGGACATTAATTCACCAACATGCCAACTGTAGTGCTGAAGATTTGATCTCCAGCACTAGCCGTGCCTCTAACCAGTACACTTACAGCACTGGCATCTAGCCGGCAAAGTGCAAAATTGCCCAGTAACCTGTTGACAAAGAACAGGAAAAATCCAGTCAACAGTGCTATCAGGTGGCACACATGCCAATAATTGGTTCTTTGATGCTAAGTTTAGATTCGGCCTCTCAAATCCATGCCTATATTTCTCTCCCTCCAATCATGTTTCCACCAAAATAGGCTATCCCCATTTCATTGTCACTGTTGTCACTGACCTCCAGTACATTAACTACAATCAAACAAATTTCAATATCTTTATTTCCATTTACAAGTAGCCAATTGTGCAATTCTATATTCTGCATTATCTTATAGCTTGTGCCCATCAAAATGGGCTCCTATCAAAGTTGAGAAAAGTAACCTATCCTTCCACACACTTCTCATTGTTATCTCCTTTCCATTGTTGTCAAATTGGGCAGAACTGCACTCACTTGGTTCCTTTATCTGTCCAATCACATCCAGAGTATGAGTTGCATTAACTTCTCTTCCTGGTCCTGCACTTATATCTCTAATACCCCACATGGATTATCCTTGGCTGTATTTCTTGTCTACCTGATGTCCTAAGGAACATCGCCTGAAAATGTACTGTTAGTTTTCACATACGTGCTGGTGACACCCAGCTCCACCTCAATTTCCATCACTCTCAACTTCTCCACTGTCTCTAAATAATCAGACTACTTGTCCAACATCATTGGATCAACAGAAATTTCCTCCAATTAAATATTGGGAAGACTGCAGCTATTGTCTTTAGTCTTAGAATCGTAGAGGTTTAGAGCATGGGTTCAAGCCTTTCGACCCAATTTGCCCACGCTGCCCAGTTTTTACCACTAAGATAGTCCCAATTGCCCACACTTGGGCCAATATGGCTTCTATATCCGTTTAACCCACGTAAGAGCACAAACTTTGGAACTCTTTGCTACTGACTCCTTCCTTCTCTTTGGCAATTGTCTGATGCTAAATCAGACTTTTCTCAATTTTGGGGTCATATTTTAGCCCCATTAGCTTCCAACCACATATTTGCTCCATCACTAATATGGTTAATTTCTTTCTTTATAACATCACCTGACCTTTGCCCTGTCTGAGTTATCTTCTGCCAAAACTGTCCTCCATGTCTTTGTTACCTTGAAGTTTACTGTCGCAACACATTGTTGACCTACATTGGCTCCTGGTCAAGCTATGCCTCAATTTTTAAATTCTCACTTTTTTTAAACCCTCAATGGTTTTATCCCTCCCTATCTCCTATCATCTCCTCCAGGCTCATAGCCCTCCAAGATATCTGTGCTCATCTAATTCTGACCTCTTGGGCATCACTGATTTTAATCACTGCAACATTAGCGACCGTGCCTTTAGCTACCCAAGTCCTGAGCTCAGGAATACCCTCTCTACACCTCTCCATCTCTTTTTTTCCTTCTTTAGGACACTCCATAAAACCTACTTCTCAGCCAAGCTTTTTGACTATTTTTCCTAATATCTCCTCATGTGGCTTGGTGTCACATTTTGTTTTATGATTCTCCCACCTTAGGAATTGTTATCCCACTAAAGGCTGTGTAATTACAAGTTGTGTTGTCTTCCGTAAACTAATAAACCCACATTTCAGTATTAACAGAATTTGTACTTTTCTGACTTCAGGAGCAGTTCCAAATATTGAAGGAGGTAAACAATTTCTTGAATCTTCAGACTCTGAATCCTCAGCCACAGAGGAAGAACCAGAAAGAGTGATAAACCCATATGAATTTTTTATTCTGAGATCCGTAGCAGTAGGAAATAACTGTTTAAATTTCAGGGTAAGTAGTTTAAAAATCCAGTCATCAAAATTTAGCAAATTTAGTTTTCACAAAGAGTCAACTGGACTCAAAACGTCAGCCCTTTTCTCTCTTTACAGGTGCTGTCGGACTTGCTGAGATTTTCCAGCATTTTCTCTTTTGGATTGAAATTTAGCAGTTTCAATCTACATTGAAATCTAATGTAGAATTCAGATTTGGACTATTAAAAACAGTGCAAATTTGCAGGATTACCGGTTTCAGAACTTGGAATGAGGCAAGGAAAAGCTTCAAGGAAGAGTTGCATAAGTTAACACAGTGTGGCACAGGTGTAAGCTCCACTGAATGCCCTCTTCACTTGTTATTATTGTCACTTCTTGGTTTGCTGTGAGAATTCTTCAGTGTGATTGGCTGCTTAGCCTGCTTGATGACATCACCATTGCTGGAGACCAGATTCCCTATAGCTGCCACCAAAGTGAAAGTGTATTTGGGAAATGCGTGCAATCCATGTCTTATAGGCCAGCTAGATCTTTATGAACAGCTTTTTACAAGGTTCATGGCAAGCACTTATGACTTTGACACTGACCACAAAATCTGGGCCATTTGTATTCTGCAAAGTACATAAATGGTTGCTACCAGCATCAGTGATCAATCTTGTGATGACTTGCACAATATTCAGACACCAAAGAAAATAGATCATTGTTTAGTGTAATGATGTTTTATATACAGTAGCTAATTTCAATGCTAGGATTTTGATTTGAGATATCATTGTCACATGTTTTTTCATACAGTGACAAGTATTATTTTACGTGCTATCCATACAAATCATACCATACATAACTCACAAAGAGTCACCATGCTCCAATGTCATCTTGAACCATGGATGTGGCCAATCCAGAGTGGGATTGGGCGGCACAGTGGTTAGCACTGGGACCAGTGTTCCATTCCCAGCTTGGGTCATTGTCTTTGTGGAGTCTGCAGTTTCTCCCTGTCTGCATGGGTTTCCTCTGGGTTCTCAAGTTTCCTCACAAAGTCCAAAAGGCATGCTGGTTAGATGCACTGGCCATGCTAAATTCTCTCTGTGTATCCAAACTGGCAGAATGTGGTGACCAGGGGATTTTCACAGTAACTTCATTGCAATGTTAATGTAAGCCTACTTGTGACACTAATAAATAAAAATTAAAATAATCAGTAACACATCCCCATTCCTTCTCCACTCCCTATGTTGTGGGACTGACTGCAAGTATTTTAGGGCCTTGTTTTGAGGTCAGGTTTTGTGAATGAAAGGACATGACCAACCAGGGAAAGAAATAAAGTTTCAAAATGAGCTTAAAAAAAGACAGACGGCAACTTGCACAATGGATTGCTGCCCTACATTAACATATCAACAGAGAGACAGAGATTGCAAACATGTCGGAGACTTGGATGGAATGTGCACATAGTTCACTCAGGATGATTTGGAGTTTGAGAGACTTCACTTCCCAAACCAATAATCCCTGAAAACATTAGCAAGAGGATTTGAATATAGGAATACAGATATTTTACTGCAAGTGTATAGGGAGTTGGCTTTCTAATTTTATAAAGCTTTCATAGTTTTCCAGGTTATTTTACAAGTTGGAATGCATTTGTTAAACTTCTGAACAAAGGTCACCTGTCTTGGGAGAACCACCACATAGCTTGGGAAATAATCACTGGTCATTTTTGGCCCAGATTTTGTAGTCACCTTGACAAAACTCACCCTCTAGCGTGGTAATGAAATAGACAATTAGCATTTTATCTTTATTATTTTCTTTTTGTAGTTTTATTTACAATACACTTACCAAATTACAAGATCAAATGTCTATTACTAAATGTATTTGAAATTTTTATACTGTATAGAGTTTTCATGTACAGCTTTTTACTTATATTTATTTTTATTTATTTCTACTCAGACTTTTTATTCAGAAAATATTTGTGAGGGCCATTGGTAAATGTTACAAAAACCAATGAACAATGGAGCAATTCGGATGTATTTACTTCCACCTTATTGATAGTCAATTCTACAATTTTGTGCATTAAAATTATTCCCTAAATTGTGTTTAGCTTACATTTCTTTTTACTTTAGACTCAAAACCCTTGGTTCTTCTCTTTGAGTTCTGCACAAAGATCTCCAAATTTACCTTAGCAGTTCCCTTTAAATACAAATTAAGGACAGATCTCTGGAAATAGAAGGCATTGAGTTTGTAGCATTGGTTCCTTTTTTTTTTCTATATAAATGATTTGCAGTTGAAATTACCTGTTCATTCCTTGATGATTCAATATTCTTAATCTTCGGGTCTTATACCAATCTAAGCTATTTTGTAAATCTCCAGTTTTAACTGCCTTCTTGAACCACTGCCATCCCTGAGGTGTAGGTTTACCCACAATGCTGTTATGGAAGGAATTTCAGTATTTTGATCCAGCAACAATGAAGGAACAGCTATATATTTCCAAATCAGTGGCTTGGAGGGGAACTTCCAGCTGGTGGTATTCCCAGACATGTGCTGCTCTTGTCTTTTGAGATTGTAGTGGGCATGGGTTGGGAAGGTGCTACCTAAGGAACGTGGTGAGCTCCGGCAGTGTATCTTGTAGATAGTGAACACAGTTGGGAATGAATGTTTGTGGAAGGGAGAGCAATCAATTGGGCTGCATTGTCCTGAATGGTGTTGAGCTTCTTGAGTGTTGTGGAGAGTATTCCATCACACTCCTGACTTGTGCCTTGTAGATGTTGGACAGGCTTTGGGGAGACAGAGGGTGAGTTACTTGCTGCAGGATTTCTAGCCTTTCACCTACTCTGGTGGCCACCGTAATTATATGGCTAGTTCAGTTCAGTTTCTGGTCAATGGTAAACCCCAGGATGTTGATAGAGGGGGATTCAGTGATGGTAATACCATTGAATGTCAAGGGACGATGATTTGATTGTGTCTTGTTGGAGACGGTCATTGCCTTGCACTTATCTGGTGTGAGTGTCACTTTTTAATGACTGCAATTACATAAATTTGTGGTTAGTACTTGGGCATATTGCATTTAGTCACATTGATTAGTTTCAAGCACACCGGATTTCTGTGTCTTGATTGCTTGCTTCGCTGTATCTGAAGAATGTTTTTAGAGATATAGCCAAAGTACCAATTACCAACTTAAACAATTTTCAAAGCTGCAAAGATCTGCCGAAACATTATATTTACTGAAATATTTAGTATTTCTATCACTTCAAAATAATGTAATATTTATTCTCATTGAATTAAAGTAATGCCAAAAGACACAAAGCAACATTTCCAGATTTGAATATGATTACCATCTTGTTTAATATTATCACTATAGGGCCATTTTATTAGCAAACTTCCTGATCTGACTGCACTTACTTCCATAATAAAGTATCTGAACCTGTCATTCAACAGTTTTCAGGACATCCCTGCTGAGGTGAGTGCAATTTATTAAATCATCTATAAAATTTATGTTTGTACTTTACTCCAGTGAATTATGAGATCATAAGTCCAGGTCTAAACCGCAGCATTCCTGTAGTAAAACCTCTCATGGCCAATTGCCATACTTACATTAATAACTACCATCTGGTTAGCAAGGATGTGGAGCACATTAATTATGGAAAACAAAATACATAGCATATTGTTACATCCTCAGAATAACACCACACAATCAATGAATTATTTTGAAATGGTACTATTATTTACCAAATGAAGGTTTGCCAGCATGTAATGTAGTGAGCCTTCAGTGTCCGGCTTTCCCTTTAGCAAATAAGCTGGTATGTCAAGTAGCTTCAATGAGTAGAATTTAAAACAAAGACAATACATAATACCTCACTGATGTTTATTTACCTTTTTTCAATGATGCTACTGTTAATTTGGTGCATTAACTTATAAACATTGCCTCTAGAAGGTGATATGAGATATTTATATCACTGTTACCTCATTTGTGGATGATTTAGAAAGTTAAGACATTCATTAACTGTCACATCATAAATTTCACAACATTTTTGGCTTCACAGCAAGATTATCTTTTCTAGTGTATGAGCACCCTTTAAAACTATTTTATATCAACCAGCTCTCTTCCAAAATGTTGCTCAGGTTTGAGTGGACTCCTCTGTGGACTGAAGTCTATTTTATTCATTTGCAAATCCATAAGACAAATTTTCTGTTTGCTGTTATTCCTGCGTGGATTTACTTTGGTGGTGTATGTGAAATGTTCAAAGAATGAAGTAGATAAAGTGAAGATGATCAAACATGGAAAAACAAAATGTTCAGCATAAAGTTCATGCGTTGCTCCATTTTTACTGTTTTTACTTCTTTATATCAACTATTTTGTTTCCAGTGTCTCTCTTATCTGGTCTGCTGGTATTTTATACTCATTCTTCCCAACATTTGAAATTTTTTATTGCTTTACTTTGCGGGCTGACTATGTTGACTTGTTGCCAGCAATTGTTGTGCAGTACATGGAAACATTTTAAATTCATTAATAAGTTTTCATATGAACTCTGTTTATCTTTAAGGTTTATAGATTCCTCCAACTTGAAGTCCTGATTTTAAGAGACAATCCTATTTCAGCGATTTCTTCTGATATTGCAAAACTGACAAACCTGAGAATCTTTGATATTTCCTTCTGCCTGGTTTCAACTCTGCCTGCTGGGTAAGGAAGTCCAAAAGTCCTGTAGAGCCTAATAGCAATTTTTAGTAGTACACAAATCATGAATCGGTCATTTTTAAAAGAGAATTATGAACAGGTGATTGATGTTGTGAAATGTCAAGGGCTGGGATTATAGACCATAACATAATGTAACAGCACATAAGTGACATGTGCCTGTCGACCTACACTTTGCACGTCACTGAGGTTAGTTTGCCTACCTTACATCCTGCAACACTCATAGGAATCAGTTTTGTAGGCAGCACCACATCATCTTCAAATGGTTGTCATAGGTATACCTCTACCTACCAGACCAGTTGTAAGGCAGGGGTGGCTCTTCATGTGCTGCAGCATTAGGGCTGGGCTGGAGAAGGAAGGAAACTGTCCTAAAGCAAGAGAAGGGGTTGAAGGGCTAGGGCAGCACATGAGGCAGGGGAGGGTGGGGTACCAACAGGGAAGTTTGCATTCAGACACACACATAACTTGGGGAGGGAGAAATGGGTTTATGCCAGATAGCCAGGAAGCATTCAAAACTCAAACATCTCGAGTAGATTGCAGATCTTTGAGGAACCACACAGAGCTAGCTTTTCGGTGACAAAAGGTATTCTGCAAAGGATATAGCTGAAGACACCCATGCAACAGCCTCAGACTCATGCAGAGCGAAGGTACAAGATTCGTACCACTGGCTGATCATACCATAGGCATCCAAAATATGTAATTCCAATGCCTGGACAGATGTAGCAGAATTTTTTTTTTCTATATACGGCATTTGTAACTGATCCCTAATTGCCCTCGAACTGAGTGGCATTTTAAGAGTCAACATCATTGCTATGGATCTGCAGTCACATATCAGCCAGACCAGGTAAGGATAACAGATTTCCTCCCCTAAAGGACATTAGTGAAACCAGATGGCTTTTTAACAACAATGGTCTCATGGTCATCATTAGACTTATAGTTCCAGATTTTTATTGAATTCAAATTTCACCATCTGCAGTGACGGGATTCAAAACCAGGGTATTGCCTGGTTCTCTGGATTACTAGTCCAGTGACAATATCACTACGTCACCACCTCCCAGAGGGTCTCACGGATCATCATGACTCGCTGCTCCACCTGGCACTGCAATGGCGAAAGGACTTGAGTTGGAGAAGCTGCACTTCTCTTCTGAGGAGGGCTTTAAAAGGAATGAAAGTGATTAGTTCAAAAAAGCTGAGGCTGCAGGGGAAGAAGCAATAGCGTGGGCCAAATGAGGTAGGCGTGCTTGTGAGGTGCTCAGATTCTACAAGGAGTTAAAGTGAATACCCTCTTTGACAATTGCCCCTATCATGGTCCAACGTGAATACCAGTTTTGCTACTCTTCTCATTTCACTCATGCATTTCACTATGAGAATTAAAATACATCAGGCTCACACATCAAGATCCTTTGAAGGATGATGAAGCTTCCAGAGCATGTGACTTTGCTTAGAAGAGGTGCTAACTGGAAGAGGACATCTTGGCAGCAGAAGTCAAAAGGTGTTGTCCCTTCAGGCATATCTCCAGCAACACATTTACAATGGCATCCTACAAAGTGGGGAAGCAGTATTACGATCTTTAATTGGCTTGTATGCCTTCAGTGTGACAAGGTTCCTGATAGAAATCCATCTGAAGCAACAGAACAACGCACTATGTATCATTGATAGTGAATCAGATGATTCACATAGGGCAAGACAGCCAATGATGTGCTGTTGCCATGAATCCATTGAGAGATGACTCCGTCATGTATGGTGCAATCTCCTACTTCAACTGACATCTAGCATTCTGAGTTAGGGATCCTGGGCTACATTTTTCCACACCTGAGCATGATAATGTCAAACACTTGCTCGCCAGATATTGAAATATCATTTTTTAAACACAGATATTGTGCCCCCATAGCCATCCCTAGCTCTTGCAAAGTCCACACACTCGGACAACATGAGGTCCTCAAAAACACGCAACATTGCTAATAAAAAAAACACTTCAGCTTCAGCACATCCTTGCTCCTGTCCTATCACTCCCCTCCACATTGTTTAAAGCAACGATGTGCACTGCCAGTGCATCCTCAATATTGCCCTTCAGAAATTGATATTTGGAATTAGCATCAGTGACTTTTGCAAGTGCTAAGGTGAGGGGACTGTTATGACCACAGCTGATGTTATTGTTGATCAAGCCAACCCAGAGTGAGGTCTGTCTCACCAATCGTTATTTTATTGTGAAACTAAGGAAGAAGAGCTGTTGACCCCAATAGAACTCCTTTTAGAATTAAAACAAAATTATTACAAAAACCTAAGCGCACGAGATTAAAATAATTTAAAATTTAAAATAGATATAAAAAATATAAAACTCTGTGGTCACATACCAACCGACTTGGGAACAGCTCCTTCCCTGGTGTCATCAGACTTTTGACTGGACTTACCTTGCATTGGTCTTTCTCTACGCTCTAGCTATGACTGTAGCACTACATTCTGCGCTGTCTCATTTCCTTCTCTATGAAAGGTATGTTTTTGTCTGTTTAGCATGCAAAAACAATACTTTTCACTGTATACAAATATATGTGACAGTAATAAAGCAAATCAAATCAAAATCAAGCCTTCCAGAACACCCCAACAGCTGCCAAAAACCTACTTGGTCAAAAGTACCTTTTTTTAGCCCCCATTATAGATTTATAACTATAAAAATAAGTAACTATTACCCAAGTCAAGGAATTGTTGACACACAGCACAACTCCTCAAATACTTGCACCTTGATATAGATTCCAAAAGGAGGTTCAGAAACGAGGGGAATTTTCCAGCTGTTTACACAGGTGGAATTTTCTGATCTTGCTGCAGTGAACAGAAATTTGGCTGAGCACCAAATTCTCTGTCCTCATTTGCAGTCAGAAAGTTCCAGTCAAACTGTTTTTTTAAAACAAAGATCATCCCCTTAACAGCAGGTAGCTGCCTCCAATTCAAAACTTACACAGCAACGCACAGAAAAAAGGAGCTAGTCTTCAGGGCTTTCTCTCACAGCCGTACAACTAAACATCCCTTCATAAAAAATCTTTTCCCACTTTCATCTCAGTTTCTGTTGTCCACAGACACCTCTTTGAACTTATGTTCTCAAAATATAAAAATCCTTCATGTTTTCTATTTTAGGGTCAGGCAAAACATACCGTACATAGAGAAGGAAGGGAGAGAGTGTAGAATGTAGTGTTAGTCATAGCTAGGGTGTAGTGAAAGATCAACTTAATACGAGGTAGCTCCATTCAAAAGTCTGATACCAGCAGGGAAGAAGCTTGATACGTGTCCTCAGACTTTGTTATCTTAATCTAGATGGAAGGAAGCGGAAGAGAGAATGTCCGGAATGCATTGGGTCCTTAATTATGTTGGCTGCTTTTCCAAGGCAGTGGGAACTTTAGACAGTGTCAGTGGGTAGGAGGCTGGTTCAAGTGATGGACTGGGCTTCTTTCACAAACCTTTCCAATTTCCTGTCATTTTGGACAGAGCAGGAACCATACCAAGCTGTGATACAACCAGAAAGAATGCTCTCTATGGTGCATCTGTAAAAGTTGGTGTGATTCGTAGCAGACATGCCAGATTTCCTTAGCCTCCTGAGAAAATAGAGGTGGGCTATTTTTAACTATAGTGTTAGCATGGGGGTACCAGAACAAGTTGTTGGTGATCTGGACACTTAAAAACATGAAGCTTTCGACCATTTCTATTTACTTCATCCTATTGATGTACATAGGACCATATCCTCCACTACGCTTCCTGAAGTTGATGACTATCTCCTTTGTTTTGTTGACATTGAGGGAGAGATTGTCGTCGCACCAGTTCACCAGATTCTCTATATCATTCCTATACTCTGTCTCATCATTGTATGAGATCCAACCCAGTACGGTGATGTCATCAGCAAACTTGAAAATCCGAGTTGGAGGGGTATTTGGCCACATAGTCATTGGTGTAGAAGGAATAGAGTAAAGGGTTGAGGACACAGCTTTGTGGGGCACTGGTGTTAAGGATGATTGTGGAGGAGGTATTGCCTATCCTTACTGGTTGTGGTCTGTGGGTTAGGAAGTTCAGGATCAGTTGCAGAGGGAAGGGGTGAGCCCCAGGCCGCAGAGTTTGGATCTGAGTTTCATAGGAACAGTGGTGTTGAAGGCTGAGCTGTAGTTGATAGAGGAGTCTGACATAGGTTCCACTGCTGTAGAGCAATGTTACTGACATCCACCAGCCCGAAAAGTCCAGAGTACATGCAAAAACTTTTCCTCTTCTAACTTTTCTTTTCCTGACATTTCCTTGGTTAATTTGTCTTCGCTTTTGGCTAGCAGGCATTGTTTGTCATCCTCATTGCCAGTTTTTATGTTGTACTTGGAGAATGACACAAGGAGCACAGTGGGTTAAAAGCAATGCCATTTTATTTAGTGGCTGCTGCTTCTGTGCCTGTTTCCCACCCTAGGGACTTACAGCAGCACTCCTGGTAAACCCATGAATATATTAATGCAGCAGAGCTCAGTAAGTCAATAAGAAATAATAAAAGTACATAACACTACAGAGCTTTATGGAGTATTGCTGAAAAAACACGTTCTTAGCACACAGAGGATCATTGTTATCCAATCGCAGAATCACATCTAATGTTGGACACTGCAAAGTTTTGCAGGCATAAGCTGGTTGGGTACGTTCTGTATCTTGCCCATTGCAAACAGCAGCAGGGATGTGCTGTTTGATATGACCCACCAGTCTTTGGGATGTACAGCTTACATCCTTACCATCACAGTGACACAAAAATTCACATACCACATTACTCATTTATGTCACAGGCAGAATATCTTTTTGGCTTGATGGCAGCAGCCTGTCAGTGGGAAATACCACTTGTGTTGCTAGTGCATAGTTGTAGCATAAAATGGCTAGCTTCAACTGTTGCTGAAATTTTCAGGGTGATCAGAGGTTGACTGCGCACTTTTCAGGGATGAAAATGATGGCCGTAGGCTTGTTCATAAGTTTGCATGATACACAGTATGAAATGATCCAATCAGGATAGCCATTATCCTGCAGGATGCCTTTGATATGCCCCATTTCAGCATCAAGCTTCATGGTGAGCAAATGGCTTGGGCCTTATTTGTGAGATTGCCAATAAGGCTAACCTTAAAGCCTATGGAATTGTAAGAATCCCAACTCTTAAATTGACTAATGAAGGTAGGCTTGCAATGAACCAGAGTCAAGTTGCTTGGTTTAAATTTCAAACAATGTTTGACTGATTTTCAGTCACCATCAGCTGTCGCATTCTCCATGGCAGTGATTCCACCAGAGTCCACTTGCCAACCAATCAGCAATCTCTTCTCATACAGTATAAATTGTTGTTCCCTTTACATTTGGTAATCTTGTGAATTGTCCTGACAAGTGCAAGATGAAAAGCTTTGACAAAATGCCTCATTTTTCAGTGATACTAAAGATCATAGTAAACCAAATGGGTTTGTTAATTAAGAAATGCTAAGCTTTTCTCAACTCCCAAATTAATTAATTTAAAGAGCAAAAATACATTAATACTGACCTTCTCTCCACTCACAATTCTTTATCTGCACTGTTCTTGCCTGGTCCCATTATCACTGTGCTGTCTCTCCATTCTGACTCCTTCATCCCACCACCCACAGTCTCTGGTCCTGTTGCCATTGCTCTCTCTCAATCTCCATTCTCGTTGCTTTTAACCTCACTAGTTTTGGTCTGTTCCCACTCATTATGTGCTTGCTCTGCCTCTGCTCCTACTACTTTTATCCTTGCCTTTCTCAGCCATTGATCCTGTTGTCACTGTGATCTATTCCCCTCTGCACCTGCTCCTTTTATCACCCCCAGTCCTAGTCACTGGTTCTGCTCTTCTTGTCCTCAGACTGAGGTCATGCAAGGTTAACTTATTGCTAACGTGGCTCTGGGTACTAGTTTTCAAAGGGAACTTGTCACATATTGCAGCAATCCTCCAACAAATTACTAGGATTGCTGAGGTGCCACACCTGAGGAATGGCAGTGATTCCGTGGACCTCAAACATGTGCTCTCCCAGGATCACAGTATTCTCTGTCAATGTACAGGCTTTTGCCCATCAGTCGGCCCACCATCACCCATAATTAGATGGAGTAAGGTCACCTGTAGTTTCCTCCACAGAAAGTCAGCATCCTTCCACCAGCTATGCAGCAGCCATTGATGTAGCACTTTGTATAAGAAGTGACACAGGCAAAGGCACAGGGAAAAAGGTACTATGGGATTGCACAATGGTGATTGGCTTAATTGTATACGTAATATGGTGTCATTTGATTTATACATTCTGTTTTTAATGTTAATTTTGTGATGGCTTTTCATTTTGTTTTGTGGCCACGAATGAAGTCTCAGTATGCAACAGAAGATAAGGATTGTTAGACCCTTGGTGAACAGGGAATTGGAGTTGCTGTTACTGATATTGGACTTGAATTAGTTCTTCACTGTCAGCTTAGAAAGAAAAGGGCTTTTTTGGGTCTGCACCTCCCTAACCTTCCTTTTTCTCCTCCTCATGCCCTTCCTCTCACTCCACTCTCCACTTTCCTCTCTCCACTCACATTGTCTGTACCTTTAAGACTGGATTACCTGTAAAGACTCACATTCCAACCATTATTTTGTAAATTGAGTTTGTGTCTTTATATGCCCTGTTTGTGAACTGAAATCCCACTCACCTGACGAAGGAGCAGCACTCTGAAAGCCAGTGGCTTATGCTACCAAATAAACCTGTTGAACTTTAATCTCGTGTTGTGAGACTTCTTACTGTGTTTACCCAGTCCACGCCAGCATCTCCATGTCAAGATACTGGACAGTGGCCTGCATTATTCATTTTCTGTGGTCAGATACCACGTGAACATTGAGGGGGGAAAATGCCTTCAGATTCCTATGTATTGCAGAGTTGACACATAGCACTGACAAAGCAATGTGCCTGTCAGCAATGGCACCCTACATCATGGGAAAGCCTACAATCCCTAGCAAACCCTTTTGCTGTCTCTCCTGACCTCTTTTTGGCAAGATAGAATAAAATGTAGTTATCCCTCAATGAATAGAGTGCCTCAGTGACCTCCTTTAGGCAACTGCACAGCAAGCTGCGAGATGTTGCTAGCATCTTCAGATCCAATCATGCTCCTTTCCTAGAGGAATGGCAGTCAACCTGTACACCGACATCTAGTAGCAACTGGTTTGTGCAGAAGCCTTGAATTCAGCATAAGCTCTTCATCACCTTTCACACTTCTCCCTGTAGACTTTTGCCATTTGAAACAACATTATGATATGCCAAACACTTGCTGAATTGTGTTAACACCGAGATAAAATTCAACTGTGAGTGATTGATGGTCCTTGTATTTAGCGTTGATGGAAGGTCCTTCATGTGACTTAATGTGTAGGATAAAGACAGGTTCGGTGTCAGCCAGAGTGTGGAACTTGAAAATGGCAGCACTGGTATCAAATCATTGCAGTTGACACCATCATGATCCCTGAACAGTCTTGTAGCACCCAAATAATGGGGCACAACCTAGTCTAATTTTGCACCCTTTGTCTTCTGGGGAGAGCTAGTGTAGTATCAGAATGGCCAATCCTCCTAAATTATCTTGAAATCATTAAGAATGGAAAATTAATTGCTGTTAGCAGTATAGGAGGAAAGTAGAGTTTATGACTATAGTTTACGACGGAGGACTCCTTCTTGTACGATACCAGAAGCAAAGATCCTTAAGTACAGTAAGCTCAGCTATTAATGTAAAAAATAAAAGCAAATTACTGTGGATGCTGGAATCTGAAACCAAAAGAGAAAATGCTGGAAAATCTCAGCAGATCTGGCAGCATCTATAAGGGGAGAAAAGAGCTGACATTTTGAGTCCAGATGATTCTTTGTCAAAGTTAAAAGGCATGGAAAATGGGAGATATTCATACTGCAGGGTGAGTGAATGAAAAATGAGTCATAACCCCAAAAACCAGGGGAAAAGGCTGCTAATAGCTATTCATAGACAGAATAAAGGGTGTGAAAGGCTGTGACAGATGAAGATGTGAGGGGAGGTGGTGGGATGAAGTAGAGCTAATCAACTTCAGATGATTAGCTGTACCCCAACTCCACCGCTTTGCTTTCATTTCATTTAATTTTTTTATTGTTCTCTACCTTTTATTTCTTTATTGTTTTTCTTCATTTTTCTTCCCCCAATTTCATCCTCCTTTCCATATGTTTTGTCCCCCTTTCTCTCAATTTACCTCTTTCCCACCCATTTCCTCCCACCTTCCTCCACTCCTCCCACATCATCTGTCACAGTTTATCCTCTGATTTTAGCTTCTCTGCCATTTGGCCATTCACACCCTTTATTCTTTCTGTGGACAGACATTAGCAGCCTTTTCTCCTGGTTTCTGTGGCAATGATTCACCTTTTATTCCCTCACCCTGCAGTATAAATACCCCCCCACTTTCTATGCCTTTCAGCTTTGACAAAGGGTCATCTGGATTTGAAACTTCAGCTCTTTTCTCTCCTTACAGATGCTGCCAAACCTGCTGAGATTTTCCAGCATTTTCTCTTTTGGTATCATGATGTAAATCTTTGAAAACATCTGTCAAGTGTGACATGACCAAATTTCATATCTTCAAATGTTGCACAAAGAAACATCCAGAGTTGGCAACCCTATCCTACATTAAAGGGTCAGGAATTGTGCATTTTTAAATGTAATAAATAATGCAGAAAAAAAAACATGCAGTCTGCTTGTGTTTTCAGAAAATAGCAGATGATAATATTCCAAGAGGCACCAAGAAACAATAGTAAATAGCTTGTATGTTATGTAATTTCTTGAACATGCTGCTATCAATATTTTGATACTTATTTGTGGGGAAAGCATTCTACATTTTAATTGATCAGATGTCTCAAGGCGCTTAACAGAAGCATGATCAAATTAAATTTGACATCAAACAACATAAGGAGATATGGGGGCTGGTGACCAAAAACTTGGTAAAAGAAATAGGATTAAGAAGCACCTAAAAGGAGAGAGAAATAACAATGAAGATTCAGAGGGGGAATTTCAGAAATTAGCACGAAGGCAACAAATAGAGGAACAAAAATCAGGATGTGAATGAGGGCAGAATTGGCTAAGCGAAAGGGACCAGTGCAAGAAATTAGCTCCAGTGTTAATTCATCTTAACATTTCAATCTCTCTAATTTGTAAACATCAGATAAATGGTATTGAATTTAACTTTGTGAAAACTGACAAATGGAAATTGTTCCTTGGTTAGGCAGAATGTGCAATTCTTCTACAGACTACATAACATCAATGCAACCTAATTTTAGTCTGGCAATTATTAAAAAATCATTGGCAGTTAGATTAATTTTAAATAGATATGGATTTTTTTAACAGGCTATTCCTCTTATCAAATCTCAAGTCTCTGAATGTTGCCTACAATAAGATATCTTCAATTTCCGCTGACATTAAGAACTTAAGGTTGGTGATCAATGTTTTTGTATAATTAACATTACAGCATTTCCAGTGCTGCATCGATGCAGGTTAGATCTGATTCTGAACTATTTTATAAAACATTAAACATTTCATTTACATGTACATACAGAATTTGGTGTCAAGAATCAGAAATACAATTTCAAAAGTTGTGGATGACACCAGGTTGGGGATATAGTTAATGAGGAAGGTTGGGCGTTAATACATTAATAAACTAGCATAATGGCTGCATTAATGACAAATTAATTTCAATAGAGATAGGTATGTTGGTGTATTTTGGTAGGAGGAATAAGGAGGCCATATACTCCTTGCAAAATGAGAGTGCAAATAGAGAGGATTGACAAAGGGATCTGGAGTATAATTTCACAAAGCACTAAAAGTGGAATATCAATTTTTGGTTCCAGTCCACCTGTACCAGGTTATTTTTTAATTTGTTAAAGTTAACTCTTCAGCAGTTATGTATTTTTATACATAATTGTATCTTTTCCATAAATGGCCTCCTTCTATACTGTAGGGATTCTATGATCACGCTTCCCTAAATGCTATCCCATTAAAACATGTCTTACTTGCCCTTCAGTTCTCAGAACTAGCTTCGCTGCTGTTTCCTTTCTCAAAAAGCAGAAACTGCTGAAGCTGGAAGTAAAAACAGCAGTTCAGGCAGCAACTGTGGGGAGAGAAACAATGTTAACATTTCTAGTTTGTTTTTTTTAAATCAGAACTGGGGAAAAGTTAAGAGATCTAGTCGGTTTTGAACGTGGAGTGAGTGGGATAAAGATGAAAGGAAAGTCTGTAATAGGGTAGAAAACAGGAGAAATTGAATTAAGAAGGATTAGTCTTAACAGGCCAAAGGGAATGGTGATAGGGCAAGGAGAGAACAAAACCGATGCCGAGAGCAGGAGTAAAACTGTTTGAAAGTGAAAAGAAGAGAAAAACTGAAACATGCAAAGAAAAGGATATAAAAGAGGGGGACAGAGTTTACAGTCTGAAACTGTAGAATTCAGTGTTGAGTCTGGAAGGCTGTAAAGTGCCTAATGGAAAGATGAGATACTATGACTTAAGCTTCTGTTGGGCTTCACTGGAGCAATGCAGCAGGCCAAGAACAGAGATGTCAGCATGAGAGTAAGATGGAAAATTAAAATGACAGGTTACTGGAGGTTTATGCTTGTGGCTTCTTTTCTGTTTTGCCTGGAAACATACTGGTCAAGAAAGTTCCTTTGTACACATTTCAGAAATTCCTCCCCTGTTACTATTCCTATCTATGCAAGGACGATTGAAGTCCCCCATTCTCACTTTTCTATAGTTCGTACATCTTTCTTAACGTGCCTGCAAGTTTACTCTTCAAAGTGCTTCCCACTATCTGCTGGTCTATAGTATACACTCAGCATTGTAATAACAGTAATATTGTTTTTTTTTAATTCTAACCAAATAGCTTCTGCCTTTGGGAGATAGGAACATAGGAAATAGGAGCAGGAGTGGGTCATTTGGCTCTTTGAGTCTGCTCTACCATTCAACTTGGTCATGGCTGATCTTCTACAAGGAAATTTGCATGCACTATTCCCATATCCCTTGATATCTTTAATATCAAGAAATCTATTAATCCTTGTTTTGAACAGATTCAATGACTGAACCTGTACAGCCCTCTGAGGAGTAAAGAAATTCTTCCTCATCACAGTCCTAAATGGTCTGCCTCTCATTCTGAAACTCTCCTCTTGTTTAGACTACCCAGAAAGGGGAAACATCTTTCCACCTCTACTCTGTCGCTCCCTCTAATAATGTTGTAAGTTTCATTGAGATCCTCTTTCATTCTTATGAACTCCAGAGAATACAGGCCCAGTCTTCTCAATCTCTTCTCATAGGACAATCCACCTTCCAGGATTCCCTCAATAGTAAATATTATCCTTCCTTACAATGCAGCAAGATATCTATACCTCTGTACTCAAATTCTGTTGCAGTAAAGGCTAACCTACCACTCGCTTGCCTTCCTAATTGCTTGCTGCACCTGCATGTTAGCTCTCAGTGACTTCTGAACAACAACATCCAGGTCCTTTTGTACATCAACATTTACTAATCTCCCATCATTTAAAAAAAAATTGTATTTTTGTTTCTGCTACCGAGATAACTTCATATTTTTCCATGTTATTTTTCATCTGTCATGTTCTTACTTTGCCTAAATCTCCTTGAAACCTCATTGCATTCTCCTCACAACTCACCTTCCCATCTAGTTTTGCATAATCATAAAACTTGGAAATATTATATCCTACAGTTCAAAGATGTGTGGGTTAGGTGGATTGGCCATGTTAAATTGCTCCTTAGTTTCGGGGGACCAGCTAGGGTAAATGCATAGGGTTATGGGGATTATGGTCAGTGGAGACTCAATGGGCTGAATGGGCTCCTTCTGCACTGTAGAATTCTATGTTTACATTGGTCTCCACATCCAAATCATTGATATATATTGTGAATAGATGGGGCCCAAGCACTGATCCTTGTGGTACCCATTAATTACAGTATGTCAACCTGAAAATGACCCATTTATTTCTACTCTTTGAGTCACATCCTTCCCCAATGCTCTCTGATAGCTTTTTTGATCAATACTGCCACTACACCTTTGTTTTCCTTCCCCAATTACCCTCGTAGCTGGAAATACTATGTTCTCAATCTCCCCTCCTTTGAGCCAGGTCTTTTGTTTATGACATAGTATCATAGTCCCATATAGCAGCTCATCCCTGCAGCTCACCAATCTTCCCCCCTCCCCCCCCATGCAATGTGCATTCATTTATGTGCATGTACCCAAAAGCCATCTTAAAGTATTTCATATGATGCAGCTGAGGTGAAGAGCATAGATGCATTTAAAGAGAAGTTAGCTAAGTACATGGGGGGAAAGGAATAAAAGATAAGCTGATAGGAATAGATGAAGCAGTTGGAAGGGGGCGTATGTAGGAACATAAACACCAGCATCAACCAGATTACCCGAATAGTCTACTTCTGTCCTGTAAATTCTGTATTATGATTTTGGCCATCTGTTTCTAGGATATAATGATGATGTAAAAACTATTTTTTCCTTTGGATTCACTGCATGGTAAAAGCAAAGTGACAGAAAGTAAAGTCAGCTAATCCTCTGCATCTAAACAATCAACTCTCCTTGTACTGATAGAGATTACATATTTTCAACATATGACAGACATATTTTTGATTGTTTTCTAAAGTAATTGCACTTCAGCTTATTTCTTTGATTGCAGTGAGTTTACACACCTGTTATTGATTCCATGTAATATATTAATTTCCATTAGTAACTTATCTGTATGTAATATAGAGAAGATAGAGCACAGAATTTCATAATTATGACTTTCCTATTCCTGATGGAACTCCTGTTATCCAGAAAACTTCAGTTTTTAAACATCGAAGGCAATGAGCTGATAACGTTGCCATGTGGCCTCCTCCAGCTCCCGCTCAAGAACGTACGCACAGAGAATAACTATATGCATCCTTTGGTGTGGCAAGGAACTATTCAGAACCAACCACAACGACTGACTGATCTAGCTGCTGTTATTTTCTCCAAGAACCATTTAAGTCAGCAGTACACAAACATTTCTAAAGAGGTGCAAGATATACTGAACAAGTAAGTAGCTCAGTTTACACTGGACTGAGATAATGGGCTCAGATTTCACTTACACTCTCCAATTCTAGCACTAAACCTTTCACAGGTATGCCTGATACAAGGCACCATTGCCCTGTAACATGTATTATTCAAGCTTCTCCAGTTACATTTTTTTATGCCCAACGTAAAAATCAATTATCATAGACAAACCCGGACTCAACCTGTGAGCTGAAGTTAGATATCGAGTACGGAGTAATCTAGGATGGTATTTCCTATGCAAATGATAAATTGACTTATTATCTCTCAGTAACATATAGTGTCCATGTCACTTCAGCTAATAGAACCATTGAACACTACAGCACAGAAACAGGCCTTTTGGCCCTTCTTGGCTGTGCCGAACCATTTTTCTGCCTAGTCCCACTGACCTGCACCTGGACCATATCCCTTCCACACCTCTCTTATCCATGTACCTGTCCAAGTTTTTCTTAAGTGTTAAAAGTGAGCCCACATTTACCACTTCATCTGGCAGCTCATTCCACATTCCCACCACTCTGTGTGAAGAACACCCTCCCCCCTAATATTCCCCTTAAACTTTTCTCCTTCACCCTTAACCCATGCCCTCTAGTTTTTTTTCTCCCCTATCAATATCAATCACACCAGCCATTTGGATACAGGTTAAGCACCAAACCAAACGCAGAAATGCATTTGCAGCAAAAAGCAGTAATATCCATTTATTGAAACCAATTCCAAATAACATACCAGCTTTCACACCCAGTTCATGAAAGAGGTAACCAGATAAACCAACCAATTAGGTTTTTTTTAAATGGCTTTCCTTGAGGATTTTTCATCTAAAGCCAGACATTTCTTGGACGATGAGTCGCTTCACAATTCCAACTGATTAGACTCTTTTCCAAAATTACAAAGGCAATTCCTATCCACAAAGTCACACTTGTTCCCCTTCCTACCCCCCACCATCTACTCCATCTGTCATGGTGAGGTCAAAACCATGAATCATTAGTATATCAAAAATGCATACAAAACACATATTGAAATACAATCTTATCTTTTGAGAAGCTAATCTTAAAATGTAAATCATGCTAATTTTCTGTATTTAATAGTTGATATTTCAATGTCAGTGATACCAGGGAGGGGGGTCACATGCATGTTTTTTGGAATTAACAACCATTTTGGCTGCCAGTTATACCTGATACTTCAGTTAGCATAGCTGAAACTGTACTTCACATTGAAAGAAGCAATGCTGTTGCACTACATTTCATTGATCACAAAGTGTATTGGACATCCTGAGGTCATGAATGTGCTATATGGATGCAAATCTTTCTTTTGTACTATAGTTTCTGATCATCCCAATATTGCACTTAAGTCCTTTATACATAAAAAATTTAGTCACTTAATCTACCATAGAAGTCCACAGGCTTTGTGGAAACCTACACCAAAAGAAATGCCACTCGTATGCCTGATATCCCCAAACTTTTATTTCTATAACTGTACAGCAAAGTCTGTCTGTGTTGCCTGCTCGGCTCTCAATTGCCTGTGCAGGTCCTGTGGCTGATTCACCAATATAGCTCCAACTGTGACCGGGGACTGCAGTCCATGTGTTGCACCACAGGCCAAACCTATTAATATGACCTCCATGTGGTCAAGGCTGGCAGAATGGTTTGGTCTCTGTCTAACAAAGTGTGCCACACAGGGCCCATTCCATCCCCTGGATAGGGAACACAACGAAAAGTCTGACAACACCAGGTTTTAGTCCAACCTATTTATTTGATAATATACTCACAAGCTTTCGGGTTAGTCCCTTCATCAGGTGAATGGAGAGTTCTGGCCTCAGACAGAGCATATAAAGCACAGACAGTTTAGAGATTACTGATTAGAATGCGAATCCTTACACCTAACCTGCTGTTCAAGACCTGAAGTGGCTGATAATGTGAGTGGAAGGAGCACTGATCACAGTTTAAAGAGATGTGTATTGTCTCCAGACAGTACAGTAAGTGAGGTTTTGCAAACCCAGGCAAGTCACGGGGGTTACAGATAGTGCGACATGAACCCAAGATCCCTGTTGAGACCTTCCTCATGTGTGCGGAACTTGGCTATCAGTCTCTGTTCAGCGACTCTGCGCTGTCGTGTGTCGTGAAGGCCGCCTTGGAGAATGCTTACCCGAAGGTCAGAGGCTGAATGCCCGTGACCACTGAAGTGTTCGCCAACAGGAAGGGAACAGTCTTGCCTGGTGACTGTCGAGCGATGTTCATTCATCCGTTGTCGTAGCGTCTGCATGGTCTCCCCAATGTACCATGCTTCGGGACATCCTTTCTTGCAACGTATCAGGTAGACAATGTTGGCCGAGTTGCAAGAGTATTTACCATGTACCTGGTGGATGGTATTCTCACGTGTGATGATGGTATCCATGTCGATGATCCGGCATGTCTTGCAGAGGTTGCTGTGGCAGGGTTGTGTGGTATTGTGGTCACTGTTCTCCTGAAGGCTGGGTAGTTTGCTGCGAACAATGGTCTGTTTGAGATTGTGTGGTTGTCTGAAAGCAAGAAGTGGGGGTGTGGGGATAGCCCTGGCGAGATGTTCATCTTCATCAATGATATGTTGAAGACTCCGGAGAAGATGTCGTAGCTTCTCCGCTCCGGGGAAGTACTGGACGACGAAGGGTACTCTGGCCACTGTGTCCCGTGTTTGCCTTCTGAGGAGATCAGTGCGGTTTTTCGCTGTGGCGCATCGGAACTGCCGATCTATGAGTCGAGCACCATATCCTGTTCTTATGAGGGCATCTTTCAGGGTCTGGAGGTGTCTGTCACGATCATCGGCAGTTCCGATGCGCCACAGTGAAAAACCGCACCGATCTCCTCAGAAGGCAAACACGGGACACAGTGGCCAGAGTACCCTTCGTCGTCCAGTACTTCCCCGGAGCGGAGAAGCTACGACATCTTCTCCGGAGTCTTCAACATATCATTGATGAAGATGAACATCTCGCCAGGGCTATCCCCACACCCCCACTTCTTGCTTTCAGACAACCACACAATCTCAAACAGACCATTGTTCGCAGCAAACTACCCAGCCTTCAGGAGAACAGTGACCACAATACCACACAACCCTGCCACAGCAACCTCTGCAAGACATGCCGGATCATCGACATGGATACCATCATCACACGTGAGAATACCATCCACCAGGTACATGGTAAATACTCTTGCAACTCGGCCAACATTGTCTACCTGATACGTTGCAAGAAAGGATGTCCCGAAGCATGGTACATTGGGGAGACCATGCAGACGCTACGACAACGGATGAATGAACATCGCTCGACAGTCACCAGGCAAGACTGTTCCCTTCCTGTTGGCGAACACTTCAGTGGTCACGGGCATTCAGCCTCTGACCTTCGGGTAAGCATTCTCCAAGGCGGCCTTCACGACACACGACAGCGCAGAGTCGCTGAACAGAGACTGATAGCCAAGTTCCGCACACATGAGGAAGGTCTCAACAGGGATCTTGGGTTCATGTCGCACTATCTGTAACCCCCGTGACTTGCCTGGGTTTGCAAAACCTCACTTACTGTACTGTCTGGAGACAATACACATCTCTTTAAACTGTGATCAGTGCTCCTTCCACTCACATTATCAGCCACTTCAGGTCTTGAACAGCAGGTTAGGTGTAAGGATTCGCATTCTAATCAGTAATCTCTAAACTGTCTGTGCTTTATATGCTCTGTCTGAGGCCAGAACTCTCCATTCACCTGATGAAGGGACTAACCCAAAAGCTTGTGAGTATATTATCAAATAAATAGGTTGGACTAAAACCTGGTGTTGTCAGACTTTTCACTGTGTTTACGCCAGTCCAACGCCGGCATACCCACATCATAGGGAACACAACAGCAGCTTTCCTCAAATTTGAGTTGTTTTAAGGAAGACACAGCTTTTTGAAACTGCTGGTCAGCTTTTGATTAGTTTCAATTTCAGCATTCCTACTTGTGACTGACTCGATGTAAATTGTGGGAAAATTTCCAGTCTACAGCACAGACATCCCTGAATATGATGAACACAAAGCTCATTAAATAAGTAGCACCAAAAAGAGTAGTGGAATACAATAATGTTTTCTCATGTATCAGCCCCTTTAGTATTCCCTAGGATATTGTTTGGAACCATTTTCTCTGCTTAAAATTGTATTTGTTCAATAGTTTATAAAGGGTGAGAAATTTGGGCATGTTCATGGAGAACATGAGTCACATTTCTGTTTCAAACAGTTTCAGCACATTGTCCATCTTTGCCTCTCAGTTAACTAGCTTACTGACAAAAATGTGGACAGAATAAACAGAAAAGTTGATGAAAATAATACACAACATAAAACAGGGCTTGAATTTACAATATGCCCAGCACAGCTGATGAATTGTGCACATACAGGTAACTCTAGTGAATAAAGGAACTCTGTCTCCACAAAAAGTGTGTTCAAAACATCTTATTTATTGAAAGGAGGAGAGAAAATTGAGGAAGATTGCCCCATTACTTATCAGCAAAACCCACAGCTTTGTATCAATTTTCATTTTATTCTAATTCCTTTTTTTTATATAGTGCAACAATATGTGACTGCTGCAGAGGACCTCTGTATGGTGCAGGACTTAGATTGATCAAGCAACGCAAGACGATCTTTAATACTGAAAGCCTTCCATTCCTTTTTCATGCCTGTTCACCATCCTGTTACAGATGGTTCTTGTCCAAGACTCACTGAACAGATCTATTTTCATTAACTTCCTTTTCGGTAAGATAAACGTTAATGAGGACTAGGTATTCTTGTTTTGCATGTTTCATTTAACATACTATCCTTTGTGAATGGATACTCCTGGAAATACATTGCACAGTGCTTGTTCTTCACTCAAGTCATTAAATGTGCACATTTGTCACTAAATCGATTCAATAATATATATAATTTAAATTCAACAATACAGCAATTCTGGAATGCACTGTCCAGGGAGGTGGTAGGAGCAGGTATTATAGCGTCATTTAAGGAGCAACTAGACGAATACATGAATAGGATGGGAATGGAAGGATATGGACTCGAAGTGCATGCGGTTTTAGTTTAGGCAGGCATCATGATCAGCTTGGAGGGCCAAAGGGCCTGTTCTTTGTAATACACGGTTTAAAAATATCAATCTGATTTGAGTTGCTGTCAACTCATTAAAACTCATGTGGCATAGCTGCTTAAAGAGGTTTTTGAAGGGGGAAAATGTGTGTTTTGAAATGTGAAAGCACAATGTCGACTATTGATACAAAATACTTGACAATTACTTCCTCCAAACTGGTAATCTTCAAAATAATTGCACTGTTACTTGCATCAACTATCTAATTAATGCTGGAAAGTACTTCACAAAACTCCATCTCCACACTATTTCAAACACTGCTCCAATGTTTAGTCCTTAAGACAAAAAGTGACAAGGATTGAAAATAGGTTTAGCAATAGAAAGCAAATGGTTGGGGACCAGGCAACTCTAGCTTCAGGGCTTTGACTAGGAGAGTTGAGCAAGAATTGGTTCCGATTCCCCAGCAGTTCATACATTTCATAAATGACAAGGAGGATTGGTAATAATAATGGGCTATCTATGGCATATTAAAAATGGTACATCTGTGAATGCTTTCAGTCACATTTCAGACATTATGGTCTGGTGTGGTACTTTAGTTAAAATGGTCAAACTTAATAGTAAAACAGTAATAACTCAAGACTGCTGGAAAAATGCATCTGTTAAAATCAGAAACTAAACCAATAAAATAATTTCATAAATATTAGTCCAGCCAGCTTTCTTTGTCACAAACTCAAATACCCATTAGTTGAAATGAATTTTTGAATGCAAGTATTTAAATATTTCACCACGCCAAAAGATGCACTAAGAACTCCTGCAGGTGTTCCCAGGAAAAGATTGGATGGCAATTGCCTGGGTCAAACTTACTTTGGGCAATCGCCATACGTTTGGATCGATCAAAAAATGAGATTTAAATTGCAGACTTCGGATGGCTCCCATTATGTTACAGCAATAGTTATTTAGAAAAAATTAGAAGAATTAAAACCACTTCTAGCTTCTGGGTAAGTGTAGCAGTGCTTTAGTTACCCAGAAGCTAGAAGTGGTTCAATTCTTGGGGGAGGGGGCAGCCCTATGAGACCCCTCCCCCCCACTCCCAAACTACACCTGTGACCAACCATCCCACCAATGCCCTTGCCCCTACCCCACATCCCTCAGTTCTGCTCCCCACTGCACCCCCCCTCCTCCACTATCAAGCACAATCCAATTTCTCCCCCACCCTGATCTGATCCAATTCTCATCGCTTCACTCACTCACTCTCTCTCCATGTGCCCCTTGACCCAACTTCTTCAGTGAGAGGTTGCCTCAGAAATAGAAAAGGTTGATATGTCATATTTATAATGAGTATTGTAGGAAATTCTTTCAGGTGGCCTGATTAACTTAAAGACTTGCTAAGATCTTTTCAATAAACATTTCATTTCAAAGGCAAAAATTGTTTATTCAGTTTAATGAAATTTTTCAGTTAAACTAGTTTTTATTAGAATATTGAAATGTTAGACTCAAAAGTATTACAAATTAACAATATTCAGACAAACATACAATTAGGATAAGACAAATCTCATTTTGGCCAAAATGGGAGAGCAATAGTTCCACCTACACAGCTAATGCACTAGAAACCTTTCACAAAGGATCTACTTTTTTGGCATGAAGGTTGAAAATAGTTACACTTTTTTTTAAAATCAGATTAATCTGCCCAGCACTTAATTAACAGCAATTTTATTCATTCACTGATCTGTCAATTAACCGATGATATGTCTTTCAATCAATAATTCTGACACCTTCAAATATAATTCTTATTCGCCAGGCTCTTTATGACTGAGCATTTTCTCTAACCAATTCAAACCAGTTCTATTGAAGGAACCTTTATCTATTGGACTGATTTTCCCCGGCTTAGAAATGCATTGGTAATTTAGGTGGTTGCATTATTTGTACCTGACTTGTGCTGATATCTTTCAGGAATACATCTTTAAATTTTAATGGCATGTTAAAAACATTTCTTAGAGAAATTAAGATGTTACCTATGTATTTTGTATTATTCTCAAACCACATAGTAAAACATTCACTGCTAATTATCTTCAAGTTGGGTATTTAGAATTAATCAGAATTCTCAACTACAATGAGAATTTGTAAAAGATGATTATCTAGAAAGCTTTTTGCAGTTATGCTGAACATTTATCCAGCTGCAGCGGGCACAGAAAATACATTGGTCAGAATTCTCCAGTCTCACATGCCTCACCATCGCTACTAGCAGGAACAGAGAATTTGGCATTCAGCCGCATCTCTATTCACTGCAAACAGAACCGGAGAATCCCAGCCACGGGTGAGGTCAGAGAACTCTGGGCTTCTTTGTCAAGAATTCATTAAAACATACTTGTTTCGCAATCCCTGATCTAAGGTCTTAGGGATCTCTTTGCCATGTATTTTTAAGTAGAGACAGACTTCTTCACTATGTCCATAGCCCCTTATAAAAACATAGCCTAATTTAAGATCAGCCAGCACTATGAGAGATCTGCTGGTGCTATATTGAAATGGTATACTTATGACCAGCACACACTAGCCATCATAGTTTATTAACAGATGCAAAACAGTTTGGATGCTTGCATAATCCAGCTACTGAAACACATTGCAATCTGAAAATTCCCTGACCTTAAAAAAAATTAAGTGCTGATTGGGTTGCGATTTGTTCAACTTACCAACAACTGGACTTTGTGGCTTTAAAAGAGACAATTTCTTTTTTGTTGAATAATATAGAGTATTACAGTAACATTTGGATGTATTCATGGAGGTTTGATTGTGTGACATTTTGATCATACAATTACAATTTGTAAATATTATTGTTGCCTGGTAATTCAGAGCTCAAGTATTGCACAAAGAAAATAGACAGGCTGTCGAAACTTTTTGTCTTGCATCAATCAGGACAGATGCAAGACTACTAAGTTTCAAAGGGAAAAGCATGAGAAAAGGGTGCGGATTGATTGAGACATTGCCAGGAAGAATGCACCAGGATACAGTTATTCCCCCAGCTTTTACCTATTTTGAATTTAAGCAAATCAACTGATTTGTCGAGGTTTTGCTATAGGCTGTGCACCAGGGAAAAGTCACCTTCATCGTCACCCCCGTGTAATTCTTAGCAATATTTGGGATTGTTCAATTACAGGATCACATTTGGACACTATGTTCTGAGTTCTGTAAGCACAGACTTTGAGTGCAGTCAATATTCTGCCTGTTAAACAGTCGCAAGTACATGCTGTTTGAAATGATCTTGTATTCATTGGGATTCGTGGCCTACATATCTGGCATCACACCAACAAATTAATATACCATATTACTAATTTACATAGGAGAGAATACCACTCATTGCTATTAATTAGTAGCAGCATGACTTGGTTAGCTTCATTTGTTCTGCAAATTTTTGGAGATATGTTACCCTATCAGGGTAATATTTGAGACTGGCCTCTTCCCAAAAGACTCAGAAAACTGGATAATAAATGACTATTAATATTGGACCTTTGAAATATGGATGCAAAGCCACATTCTGAAAATTCCACAAGACCACTGAAGAGATGCCTTAAATTGCAAGTGTAATGAAGTTGCATATATAAAAAGGTTAAAAATGTTTGACAAATGTAAATATCAAAACAAAATGCTGAAACGAAAAGGAGAGATCATATAGCTTTGTATCTTTAAAAAGCATGTGTTTTTTTAAGAAGACAGTAGGCTGCAGAAGGCAATTTTGCAACATTGTGTCAAAAGCCTAGCAGCCAGAGTTCTAGCATAGCAAAACAGGCTTTTGAATTGGATCAAGCACTCAAAAGACAGAACCAATTGAATTCAAATGAGTGTTGTTGACAGCCTTAAGCCACTCAAATTGTAAGCATACCGTGAGGTAATTCTAAGTATTTAAACCCAGACAAGGGAAATAACTGTTAGAATAACCTTGCCACTTCTTAACTCAAAAGAAGTCTCTCATATAGAATGTGCAGTTTAAATGTACATCTTCATAAAATTTATCTACAGTTGAAAAATAAATCAACTTGGAAGATGCGTCAGAACTGAACCGACAGCATTCCATTGGGGAGGTTAGTCCATTTGTTCATTGTTTTAATAAGGTTACCAGGTTAAAAAAAAAGATGTGTTAATTATCATGATACTGTCTGAGCCTGCTTTAATTGAGCTAAACTAATAACTACCTACTCCCCCACACACACTTAAGGTTATTGGGGACGAGGGGGGGTGTGGTGGTGCTATGGTATAGCTGCTGTATCATGACAGCAAAGATACAGGCACAGCAGGGTACTTTGCACACAACATGGCAACCTCAAGTTTGTGCAGTTATCTAATTAGCAAGTCATTATTCTGCAAAATAGCTTTGATTACAAAGTTAGCACATGGCTTGCACCTTATTTACAAGGTTGCCAATCTTCTAGAGTATAGAATTATAGGAATCCTAATGCGCACTGACCAGTAAAAGCCAGGTTCGCAGTAGAGAACCTATTCACAGATTTCTCAACTCTCATGTTGATGAAAGGGAGTATATTAGACAGCTTCAAATGCATCATCTGCATATTATTGTTTGTACCCACATGATGTAAGGGCTGAAAATATTTCAGTCTTTTTTCTAGTTTAATATTCTCTGCACTCTGCAAAGCAAGAGTGCACAAAAGATTTACTAAGATGCTACAGGGCTTGATGGTTTGAGTTACAACGAGAGGCTGGATAAACTCAGGACTTTTTCTCCTGGAGCATAGGAGACTTGGGGCTGATGCTTACAAAATAACGAGGGGCATAGATAAGGTAAACAGATAACATAATTTCCCAAAGATCAGGGAATCTGAAACTAGAAGGTATAGGTTTAAGGTGAGGGGGAGAGACACAAAAGGTCCTGAGGGGCAATTGTTTCCACACAGGGTGGTGAACATCTGGGACAAGCTGCCAGAGGTAGCAGTAGAGATGGGTACAATTGTCTTTTAGAAAACATTTAGACAATTACACAGGTAAGGTAAGTATAGAGGGAACCAAAAGAGAAAATGCTGGAAAATCACAGCAGGTTTGGCAGTATCTGCAAGGAAATTAAGTATAGAGAGATATATATGCATCAAATGCAGCCAAGTGGGACTAGCTTAGTGATTAAAAAAAAAAGGGCAGCATGGACAAGTTGAGCCGAAGGGCTCGTTTCCATACTGTAAACCTCTGACTCCAAAATCAAGAAAACCTTTTCTATGCTATCTTCAAAGGCCCCAAATTTTTCTCCTTCACAGCCCTTGTGCTTTCACATTATCCTGTTTCCTTCATGACTTCTGTTTCAACACCTCACTGCTGCCAACTTTTGTCTTGTCATTGTTGAAGTTTTCCACCTGAGCAAAACATTAAAATTAAAGCATTTAGTGAGAAGGAACTGCTATCATCTTTTCTGCTCCAGTCAGCTATCCAGTGCTGGAAGATTAGATTGACCAAACAATTCTATGCAGCATTTGACCTTGTCTGGTCTACATGTGACTCCAGAGTCATAGCAAATCATTCAGTCAATGGCAATTGGGGTAGGTAATGATGACTGGTCCAGCCTGCAATACCTGCATTTAATTTTTTTAAATTGTACAGGAAAAAAAATCCAACAGTATGTGGCTTTTGTAAATTGTCAAATTTGTGCTTTAATGTTTATATATCTTGTACATTAGCTGTATGCTACAATCACAACACCATGAAGTCTCCCCTGTGAAAAGAACACATGTCTACTTGAGGACTGGTCACTCCCAATACTGGTCATGGACAAATGTTTCTGCAGTTGGTGAGAACAAGATCAAGTAGCTTTTTTCATTTCTGTTGCCATCAGCCACAGCCTAGACTGGCAGAAATGTCAGTATTGGTGCTCCTGAGCCACTCTGTGGACATTGAAGCCCTTCTCAGATTCATTCTGTGCCACTGTGTACTTATCGGCTTCATTAGTGGTGGCAGGTGGTAACTAGTTATCAGCAGGAAGTTTCCTTGCCTGTGGCTTGACCTGATACTAATGATACTTAATGGGTTTCTGAAGAAATAATTGTGTCCCTAATCACTGTACTGCCCCCTCTGGGGTTTGTACATAATGATAGCGATTCCAAGTAGGCTTATGCTGCTTTCTCGCAACTGATAGACCTGTGATTAAGTAGGTCTTCAACTGAGCCAATCTGTCCAGGATTCTCTCTCAATGCTAATTGCTTTGGACAGGATGTGTGCTATATGTGGAGGATTCTAGAATGCTGAAAGCAGTGCTTTGTGGTGAACTGGTAAGCAAGACAGAGGCGTTCCTCAAATCCTTCAAAGATCAGTTAAGAATAGTTCTCTTGGGCTGACAGAGTGTGCATGTGTAAAGAGGGAGGTGGCTGCTGACAAACTGCTGCTGCACATCCACAAGGCAGACCTGTAGGTTTGAAACAATTAGACATGAGGCTGCTAAAGAAAGGTGCAGAAGCAGTCTGCTTACATCGGAGCCCCTTCTAACCCAGAGTTCCTGAGCCCAACCTGCTCAAGTTGCAGAATCGGTCTCCTCAGTCACCAACAATTATGCTGACCAGAGATTTGAACCTTTCCATGAACTTTGCCTGCAAAGAATCTGCCATCATTTACTAGTAGCACCACAATTTCCCAGGCAAGATGAAGCAAAATTTCCAAAAACTTCATAGCTTTTATCCTAGTTCTGCATATACTGTGCTGAATACAAACCATGAACAACATCACAAATGGCTTTCTCCAAACAGCAGGATGAAATCATATTAAAAATATCTGCTGAGTTTCTCTCCAAAATAGAGTTTACATCTGTTAGTCTCTTGATCAACAGGAAAGTTGTACAAGTTTAAATTACTTATTTCATCTGTCAACTTCCTGGTCAATGTGACATATCTTACAGAAAGCTGTGACTACTATTAATTTTGGCCAGATGCGCTACTGTTTCCAAAATGTGTGCTTTTATGTTTAGTAATGTTTTATCACATGGTTAAAGATCATGCCTTGGAGGAGGAGCTAGGCCTACTCCGATCAGCTTGGATCATGTAGATCAAGCCCAAGATAGGAAGCAAGAGCCCTGTCTTGTCAGCTTGGATTGGGACATCCAAGATTGGGACAACTTGTTGGGACTCTGAATTGGCTTTAATTTGACTTGATTGGATTTGAATAAAGTAAACAAAAAAACCCTTTCTTCCCCTCTTGAAATATGTAGGTTTGAGGACATTATTGATAGACATCGAGACCATTGTTGCAAACTGACAAAAAGATTTGTTATTGTCATAAAGTATGAGGAGCACTCAAACTTAGATTTATTTTGTGATTAACTGTTAAAAATTTCCTCCTAGTTTCACTTCCAGAAGAAATATATGAATGTTAAATCTAGTAACTGTATGTGACTGTTGGGTAACAATCAGTTGACTGGCAGGAGAATGTTGGGGCCAAGCTAAAAGATAAATGTTGATCAAGATTTCTTTCTGCCGTTCTGTGCCGATGACATTGTTCACAAAATTAGGTGGGGTTTTAAAAAGTTCAGACAGGTTAGGATACCAATCATGCTGAAAGCAAAACACATTCCAAACAAATCTTATGCAATAGCTGATGCATTTTAATGCGAGTGTTTCTGCCACAAATTCAATTCTAGCAGTAGCCCCTGAGGAGAATAATTCAGGCCAATTGCAAAGAGGATTAAACTTCTTGGTGATAACATCTATTATTGTGTGTTGAGTGACTATGATTTATTTCTATTAATGGGTTAGTATCACACAACCTGACATCCCTCCAATGGTCAGTTGCCCAAATGAACACATCAAGCTTTTTTGATACAAGCATATTTTATTGTACCACATTAGGGAAAAACACACAAGAATTAATTTTTGAAAATACAAGTGCTCTTCAGAGGATTGTACACACAAAAATAGCTGTGCCCAAAATAAAGTCACCTTCTTCAAGCACAGACAGAAATACCGGGCCTCACTTATAGTAAAGGAGCTTGTTCACAATAAAGTGCAATTTTAAAAATTGCATTTTATTTTCTGCAAAAGGCAGCTTAAAGAGCAACATTAAACTTGGGGTAGGAGAATATTCAATGTAGAATATTCCCCTCCCCTCAAACACCCACCACCAGAATTTATAAAAAAATCAAATACATATTTCATGATGCAAGCAGCAAGAGACTAATCTCCACAAATATTTTCTCTTTCTGATGATAGGGATTCAACGAGGCCACAGGAATATGTCCCACTGGCCTCAGAATTCTAACTGACCAATGTTTAACTGTGGGCAGCTATTCAACCACATTTTCTAACCTATAACTATAAACACAGACTTTAAAAAGAATGTCAAGTCCAGGCCTAATTTTAGTGACCCTTCCTTTGCTCTCCCAAGAGCCGCATCAAGCTTATTCTGGACTTTGGATTGTATCTGGAATTTACAAGTCTTTTTTGTTTTTTGGCTGAGTATTGTACTAAGTGCATTTATCTCTTCTCTAAACCCTGGTTGTATGCTTTATTCTAAATGCAAAGCAGGAAATCCCTTATCCCACCCAACTCCCCAGTGTTTTCCACTTCCTCACAAAGTGGGTTCTCCCTCTGTGCAACCTTGTGTCTGCCTGGCCTAGCACTAGCATGTATATCCCAGTGTCATATTATTTAGCCCCACTAAAACATTTGTTCTCACCAAAGCCGCCTTCATAGTTCATTCAGTTTTTGTTTGGGGTCTTCAATTCTAAATGCAATTTATCACTAGTTCTCCAGTTCCTTTCTACACAAAAGATAGTGCATAACATGATCTATATCAAATATGTGACAGCATTATGCTGTAATTCATACCCCTTCCACATTGGTCAAGATTCTATACTCATTCACCAAGCCATAGACAGCTGCTGTTATAGCGAGTTTCCTCAACTCCTGAATGCTGATCCCACTGCAGGAATGCCATTGGTTAAAAAAAATTATGGGCTTCCACTTTGCATTGCAAACAGCATTCAGGATCAAAAAGGAGATTCCTTACTCACCAGAAGAGCAGCCAGGAACAGACCAGATCACATCCAAGATGACCTTTTACAGCAAGGATACACATGGAAGGTGCTTGCATATAGATCAAGGGAAGGTAAAATACTTCCTATGCCAAAACATTTTAAAGGGCTGCTGTATGCAAGAAAATTGTTTTAAGTCTTCACTCTGATAACATGAAGACTGGCTGAAATGAAACAATGATTGGATTCAGCTTTGGGGCAACCTGGAGTTTTTCATTTTCCCCACTAAGAATATAAAGCAGACAAAAAATTGGGAACTCAGCTTTATTGGTGGCAAAACTTACCTCTTGCATCTATTTCTGCCCTTCCCTCAGTTATTCCATTTGCAAAATAGCCTAGTACAGATACCAGATGTGCTGGTATCAAATTGTCCACTGTTTTGGATTGGATCATGGGGAAGATTTGTTTCCAAAAATGGTTATTTTACGTGTTTTAAAAATTGTTGCAAAATCAAGTTATGTTTTGAATATATATTGTGCAATCCTAAGTCTTTGAGAAATGCATGTCAGGACTAAGTTTGAGAAAGGTAATGAAGGTCAGTCCAATCATTACGTTGATAATATTAGGCAAAACCAAGTAGTGAATGGCAGGGGGAAATCTAAGTAGAGCAGAGATAAAGTCAGGCAGCAGAGTCAGATTATTTGTTCTGAACAGGCCACTTGTAAGGTTGAGAATAGGGTAATCAAACCAACAGATATGGAAGTATGGAGACAGGATGAAAGTGAGGTACTGCTGTACCAAACCAGTCAAATAAAAGACAATCCTTGAAATTATGTTGTGGAAATTTTAGTTTACAAATATTTAAATGCTCAAATAAAATTCCTCTATTCTGCCTTTTTAAATGAGGAACTAATCTCAACGTCCCCATTAAAATGGTGGATAGAGCAATTTCATAAATAATTGCAGTTAAAATTTACAAAACAGAATTTCAAGGATTAAACTTTGTTTAAAAAACAGAAAATCAGTCCTGCTTGGAAGTGACAAGGTTTTTGCATTTAAATTTTCCCAGAGTAACATTCCCTTTCGAAAAGAATCCCCACCTTCCAACAGAAGTGGTTGGGAAACTTTTTTTGGTAAAACTGTTGCCCTTTAACTGCAAGTGATACAGACCCGTGCAATGGTTAAATCCATTAGCTCGGATTTGCATATTTGCAAGAAACTTTTAAAAAGGACAGTGAGAACACCTGCTCTTAAATGCAGTTTTGCTGCATTTACATATTGGGTTTCCTTAAAATATATTTAAATGTCTTAAAAAGTTTGATTTAAATTTTTCCACATAAACAAGAGTGAAAGAATGCTTTACACATTTACAAGTGTAGGGTTTGAAACTACAATTCTTTCACACACAATATTTTCATTGCCTAGACAAGAAATCAACAGTTCTAAATGGAAATTTCATGAAGCTGAGTGTAAACATGATATGCAAAACTTTCTAAATTAAATAGTGCTTTTTTGGAGCACGTGGATTAGTTTCACGGGGAAGGAAGAAAGAGTACATTTCAACTTTCATATTTCCATAAATATTAAGAAAATAAATTAAGCTTGAAAAAATCTTGCATCTCAATTTCACAACCTAGAGCAACATTTGAGCAGAGATTATAGATAAATATCAGTGCAGTAAGTGCTCTAATGATGCCAATGATGTTAACTGAGGAAGACTTTTAGCTCTTAACCTTGACACAGACCTCCATACCGGAGATAAGAAAACTAATCTAGTAAGAAGAGCAGGTATGTTAGCACCATGGCAACATCCCAGCATCCAATCAATTTAACGATATCCAAGCTCAGATAACTGGCTCAGATTTTTTTTAAACATATTTTTCTTAAGTTATAATTTTTTTTGCTGGGAAGAAGACAATGACGACTTTACAACTTGATTTATTTTTGGGCAATTTTCACCTGCTCCCCACCAAAAAATTACTTATTCCAAAAAGAATGACCGAATACTTAAACTGGAATTTAAATAAGCACATTTGCTTTACACCACTGCATAAAATACTTTCCGTACATTACAATAGATATTTTCTTTTAAATTAAGGTTTTAAAGCTTCTGCATGAAGTAAAAAAAACCTTAATTTAAGTCCTAACTTTGAAGGTTAAATGATATTTTCATGGTTCATGCTAGTTTAATCTAGATAACCTTCTTTTAAATACTTATAATGTATGGAATGATTACACCATGGTTAACTTCATGTAGGCTCTATAGTACCAGAGAAATTTTGCATTTAATCGCGAGACATTTCAAAAAAAAGGGACGTTCCAGACGTCGTTACTTTGTTCAACTTTTTTTTGCTTTTTTTAAAATATAAAAAATGGAAGCTGGCATTATAGTTGTGCTTTTTAAAACCAAAATCTACTTGGAGGATCTCCACTTCAATACTCGACATGTTGCTTAGTCCGTTGGCTGCTGGAAAGTCAGGAGTCGTTCCTTCCGAGCCTGGATCCGTGCACACTTTGGACACTCTTCAGTTTTGAAGCACTCTTTATGAAAGCACGCTTTGCACACTGATGTTTGGAATAAGAGAAAAAGAGAAAAGCTAGTTATCTGCCAATTAAAAAGCACATGTATTTTGAAGGAGGCCCTAAACAATTTTAATATCCATTATTAAAATGAAGGGGACTGGGGAAGGAAAGGTGGAATTATTTTGCTCCAAATTGTGTTGCCAAAGGGATCAAGGTGCATCAAGAGAAGAGAAAGCGGGGGAACGGGATACTGAAAGTGCATGATCCTGTTGAATGGTAGTGCAGACTCAAAGGGCCAAATGGCCTATTCCTGCACCTATTTTTTATGTTCTACGTTTCTCTGTATGCACATTACAACAGGAACATCTTGCATTGCATTTGCTTTAGAGGAGCCTTTCAAAAAGAAAATAATGCAAAGCTAGAAAGGAGATTTTTCCTTCATGGAATGTGGGCATCACTATCATTTGTTATCCATCCCTAATTAAAATGAGTGGCTTGCTTGATCCTTTCAGAAGGCAGTTAGCGTCAACTCTATTACTGTGACTCTGGAGTCACGTGTAGGCCAGACTAGGCAAGAATGGCAGATTGCCTTTCTAAAGCAGACATTAGAGGAGTTTTTTTTTTACAACAAATTCTGATAGCCATAGTTGCCACAAAACTGAGGCCAACTTTATATTCCAGATTTTAATTAAATTTAAATTCCATTAACTTCCAAGTTGAGTTTTGAACCCACGTACCCCTGGCGACTACTACTAAAACCCCTGGATCATTTAAGACATTTAATTTTTTTTGGGGGGGGGGGTGGGGCAGGGCAGTGGGACAACTGCAGGAGGGTTGTCCCCTGGCATTGACAGAAAGTTGAGATGCTTTAGCTGGATAAATCAAGTGGACTTATTATACAAACTTGTCATTTGAGAGAATTGTCTACAATCATCAGGATAACTTGGCTGCACAAAGAACCATCAATACTTGGATATTTAAAGGATTGACAAGTAGAAAAATAAAAAAAAAGGATAAATGAGTGAAGAAATTACTCCTCACCTCGGTCCTAAATGGTTTACTCTGAATCCTCAGACTGTGACCCTTTGGTTCTGGACTCCCCCACAATCAGCAATATCCTCCCTGCATCAACCTTGTCTAGTCCTGTTAGAACTTATGTTTCTATGAGATCCCCCCTCATTTGTCTGAACGCCAGTGAAAGCAATCCTAACGTAGTCAGTCAATCTCTCCTTATACAATCAGTCCCATCATCCCTGGAATCAGGTGTGTTTACTGATTTTTGATAAAAACCAATTCAAACATTTGACATTAATGGAGGAAATAAAAACTCAGCTATCTTGGCCAGCGTTGCAAGAAGCCTTACCATGGATGATTTTAAAAAAAGCAATTCTGAAATAAAGAAATGTTATATATCTTTATATAAACTCTTTATATTTACAATTTAGGTAGCATATTGTCTCATCTCCAGGCATTGGAGGAAGTATTTTTCAAAAATGACAGCAGCTTTTAAAAAAGCAAGCTGTAAAGCAGAAGCATCAAAACAACGAAAATATACAAGTCAGAAAACAGTACAAAAAAAAGGGGAAGTTCCTTGATCACAAGTGAATTCTGCACCTAGTATTGTCATTTCCATGAATGCAAACTAATCTTGGTTACACAATTGGTTTCCTCTTTCACAAAAAGAAGTTCTGTATTGGTGTTGTTATCAACCCAGCACAACAAATTCGATTTTAAATTGACTGGTATAAGAAATGGAGTAAGAAGTCTCACAACACCAGGTTTAAGTCCAACCAGTTTATTTGATAGTAATCCCACAAACTTTCGGAAACTGTGTTCCTTCATCAGGTGTGTGGAAGGTCCTGATCAAAGGGCATATAAAGCCACACACAGTTTACAGAATACTGATTAGAATGCAAGTCTTTACAGCTAACCTGCTATTCAAGTCTTAAAGATGCAGACCATGTGAGTGGAGATAGCATTAGCATAGGTTAAAGAGATGTGTATTGTCTCCAGACAGGACAGTGAGATTTTACAAGCCCAGGCAAGTCATTGGGACTACAGATAGTGTGACATGAACCCAAGATCCCAGTTGAGGCCATCCTCATGTGTGCAGAACTTGGTTATCAGTCTGAGACTAATGCACATCTCTTTAACCTATGCTAATGCTATCTCCACTCACATTGTCTGCATCTTTAAGACTTGAATAGCAGGTTAGCTGTAAAGACTTGCGTTCTAATCAGTATTCTGTAAACTGTGTGTGTCTTTATATGCCCTTCTCTGATCAGAACCTTCCACACACCTGATGAAGGAACAGCGTTCCAAAAGCTTATGGGATTACTATCAAATAAACTGGTTGGACTTTAACCTGGTGTTGGGAGACTTCTTACTGTGTTTACCCCAGTCCAACACCAGCATCTCTACGTCAAAAGAAATGGAACCATGGTATGAGTTACAATGGAGGCTAAACAGAAAGGGAAGCTTGAGAGGTTGTGATTAATGTGCATGACTGGGAAGAGTGGATGAAGCTTTAGTCAAGGTGTGGGCACTGACTGCATACAGAAGTGATTTTTAGACGTCTAGAAAAAAAAACCACTTGAGAACAGTACTCACCACAGCATCGCTTGCATTGGTCTGTCTGAAAGGGGAAGATGATATCTCTACTCTTGCAAAACTCACAGATGAAGCCCTTGGCCATGCACAACTATAGGGTGGGGGGGGGGGGGGGGGGGGCGGTGGAAGAAAGAGGAAACATTTAAAACAAAGTCTTCACAGTAACAATCTTAATCCACCTACATATGAACCTGAATCACTGAAATGACAGGTATACAATGCAGGAGGCTGCCATTCAGCTCATTGAGTCTGCACCAAGTCTCCATCAGAGCACTAGGAAACAGCACTAGGAGTCAGTGTTGTTGCTGAACTTGTACAGCTGAAAATTCACTGAGTGAATAGTAATGAGGAAATGTTGACCAAAGGCTGAATTTTTGTCCCAAATGTTCAAGACCAGGATGACATTTTGTAGATGTGGAAGAAGACAGAAATAAGTTGTGTTTAATGAAAAATAAATTCTGTATTGCTTGAGAATGGGGAGCACCATGCATAGGCATAAATCATTGAAATCCTGCTTTGTTATAGGTGCCAGAGGACTGGGGAATTGCAACATTTGGTTGCAAGATTAAGCCCAACAGCTACAGGCCAGTTTAACTTGTGAGAAAGCCTTTGGCAGTCAGCTTTGCAGACAAATGTGGATTCTTCAAGGAAAACCAGCACAAATTTAAGGGCAAATCACTTGGAGTGACAGAGAGGGAATACAGTTGTCCTGGATTTCCAACCACCATATGAACAGGCTTAAAACAACAAGGTTAGAGTCTCAAAAAAAATGCTACCAACATGCGTGTGTAATTTGCTTGAGAAGTTGTGACTTTTTTCCTCCCAGATTGGAAGATGGTATGTAGAGAGATTCCCCAATAGTTTTAATGTTTTTGTTTTTATTCCAATTCAGAGTCTCAACAAGTTGAGACATTCCTGATCCAAGCAGACCAGAGAGGGCTGTCACCTCCTGTCTTGGGCTTGATCTACATGACCCAAGCTGATTTGAGTAGGCGTAGCTCCTCCTCCAAGGCTTGATCTCATTTGCATTTTATTAAATAAGAAGAACCAAACTAGGAAATATTTTGTATTCTATACACAAGTTTGATATCATTTGGAAATTTGTAACTGTAATGAAGATGATTCAGAACTTCACAGTAGGGCAGAACGGTCAGTAGGGCTTCAGTGGAGGTTGGTGGAACGAAGTATACAACTCTAAATGAGTGCAGAGCAAAGCAACGCCTCAGTGGAGGTAGATTCAAATCAAGGCCTTAAAAAGGAATTGGATCATTAAGGAGGAGGAAATATTTGCAAGGCAATAAAGGAAGAGGCAAGTGGGTGGCACTGGGCAAATTGCTCTAGGCACAGACAGGCAGGCCTCCCTCTGTGCTGCAACTATCCTAGAATTCTAAACATGGACAAAAATCAGCCATGTCTTTCTTATCTGTACGCTACTCCACAAAGAAACTTTCCATGGGATAAAAAGTTGCCATTTTCAATTAAATGTCAAGTATCCATAAGCTCAGCTGTATTCTCTATATCATACCTGAACAGTTTAAGTGTTTGACATTGCTGAAAATGAACCTCAAGTTACCATTTTAGACACAAAAGTCCAGTAGTACTGAATCTTCAATAAGCTAAACATGAAGTGCTTAGACTTTTCTTCTACAGGGGTCACATGCCTCAAATCAGACTTGCACCATATATTTTCCTTGCCAAAATTTTTGTTTGCTTTTGTACAGAACAAAATTTCCATTTACACAACATCCTAATACAATTCACAACCAATGAGTTACCTTTGGAGCAATCAATTTCTGCATTGCAAGATGTTATTTTGGAGAATCAATGCAGACTCAATGGCCCGAATGGCTTCCTTCTGCACTGTAGGGATTCTAAGGAATATCGAACAGAATTTTCCCATTGCTCAGATACTGCCACAGGACGACACTTAATGTCTGGATCCTGCCTTCCAAGTAAAGACATTTACTTGGAAGGCAGGATCCTCCTTGTCCAGTTTCTGTACCACACTAGAGGAACAACAGCCTAAAATGGTATTTAAACTCAATTATGCTCGCTCAAATGGCAGGAGTAGGACCACCAACCAAGGGGTTCAGAGCCAGACTAAAAATCTGAGCTCTTCAGAAAATTTAATATGGTTTTACCTCACAACCTTCCACATGAGCAAGGACATTTTTCAGGGTCTCTTTCAGGCCTGGAACCAGCAGGCCTCGTTTCACCATCATCAGATCATTCAGTGAGTAAAGGTGCAGCTCCTCAGTCAGATGGGAACATATCTGCCAGAACTCAACCATTGCTCTATCAAATTTAAATAGACAAACCAATATTAGAAGAATAGAATGCACTTTAAATTAGAATAAGCAATTCTGACAATGGTGGAGACCTAGTGCACCTGGAGAAGAAACCAGAGGAATTGCAATGGATTTCCAACACAGCCTTTATACTGCTCGACTTTACATTACAGGCAGTCCTTGACTGTACAACATTGGAGTTACGACAAACTGCACTTGCAACATTTATAAATCAACACCCCCATTTCAACTTTACAATGTCAGTTTTCACTTTGACACCATATCAGCATGTTCATGCATGCACCTTGATGTTCTGCATGACTGGACAGGTCAAACTGTCTTTATTAGATTGGAAATTAGTGTTTTATTCTGTTAGATCTTTTTGGCACCGCTGGCATGATTTTATTACATTTATACGACGTGCTCAGACTTGAGCTAGTTCAAGGTGAATCAGGCAGTGATTTCTTTGTATCCCTCATACTAATTGAAGAACTTGTGCTATGATGAGCAGGCATCCACAATCATCTCAGGTGACTTGACAGGGCAGGAGTGGAGAGCATTTAAACAAGCACTGGGTGCCCCACAACTGGTTTGTGACCTTGGTTCAGGAACCAAATCGGTGGCACTGTGGCTAGCACCGCTGCCTCACTGAACCAGGGACCCAGGTTCGATTTCCAGTTTGGTTCGTTATCTGTGCAGACTCTGCACATTCTCCATCTGCATGGGTTTCCATTGGGTGCTCTGGTTTCCTCCCACAGTTCAAAAGATGTGCTGGTTAGGTGTATTGGCTATGCAAAATTCTCCCTCAGTGTACGAAACAGGAGCTGGATTGTGGCGACTAGGGGATTTTCACAGCAACTTCATTGCAGTGTTAAAGTAAGTCTACTTGTGACACTAATAAGTAAACTTTATTTTAGAAATCACCATTGTCTCATGGTTTTCAGAGATCAATATCATAAGTATAAGGATTGCCTGCATTAACATTCAAGATGCATTACACTTTGAAAACCATTACTCATGAACAAATCTGTTCTGACTTCAGACTTTGTGACAACATGCAAGAGAGAATTGAGGCCATTCAGTTCCTCAAAACTATTCTGTCAGGACAGAATGAAGACTGGCCTGTTGGAGGAGGGTGGCAAGCACTTGTTTACTTGGAACATGATTGAGATTACTGTGGGAAAGGATCCAAACTTGAACCATGCAGGGTTGCAGCATGGATCCTTTATAATGATGTAACACAGGCAATGACACACCTTCATGAAACAAAGAAAATGCTAACCTGTGAAATATCTTTGGATTGATCTTCAAACCATGATGATTAACATTATGTATTTGACAATTGGTCAGTAAATTAGATTAAGGTTTGCTGAAAAAAATGTGGCAACAATTGTTGAGCTTGAAGTGCATTGCAGGAATGAAATGACAGCTGCCTAACAGTCCAGCATGTTTCTTTTTTTAAAAAAAGGTCACTTCCTGCAGGTTACTAATTCTGCAACTTCGCAATCTAATCCTTGATGAGGGGGTGGGCTGCAAATATTACTTTCAAACCCACCAAATGTCCCAAAGCAATTTACAGCACCAAATGAAGTTCTTATTGAAATGCTACCACTGCTGTACAATAGAAAATGCAGCAGCTAATTTGTACACAGCAAATTACTAGAAACAGACCAATGTGGTAACAACCAGATTTTGTGATGTTGATGGAGACGAATAAAAATTGGCCAGGGCACTGAGGATCTTTTACATCCACCTGGGAGAGAAGATGAGGCCTTGGGGCCTTGGTTTAAGATCTCATTAAGAAGCCAGCACCAGTGTAGCACTTCCACAGTACTGTACGGGAATGTCAACTCAGCTTTTGTGCAGAAGAAGTGACACCTGAACACACGAACTTCTGGCTTGGGCAAGAACTCTACTAACTGAACCATGTTGACACAAACGATGAAATGAATTTCTACCCAATCTAGTTGTGCAAGCTTAAGGACAGGTAAGGTACCTTTCAGCCAATCTGCAGGTCTTTATCAGTTTTTTGATGTGAATCAACTGTTCTTGAATTTCCTGATGTAAAAAAAGTTCCGCATTATTGCATTAACCATAGATAAGAATAGCTAACATACCAGTAAACATTCAGAAGCCAGTTCTACCCCACCTTTTTAAAAAAACTGCACATTTAAAATGGTGAACAGTTGTTAACATAGCCAGGAGCAACATTAGCAGTACGTCCATCATTTGAACAAAGCCAGAAGGTACATGGCAACATCAGTCGCGGAATACCCAGAATTTATTACCATTCCATCACAGTAACTGAGTCAGGAAGTCCTGACCCAATGGCAGAGTACCTTTGACGCACAGACAGCAACAATTCATGGCTACCAAGGGCAACTCAGGATGGACAATTAATTCCAGCCTTGGCAAATGATTTCCCATTCCTGAGATGTGAGTATAAGTTAACAGAGTTCCCCTTTCATAGCAACTATTTAAAACTCAGCATTAGTAACTAAATCAAATACAGAGCCTACCTCCATACTACACAAGCACAAATAGCCCCACACATACCTTGGCCTTTCTCAGTTCCTTTACTTTGTCGTAGAGGGACTTGTTGATGTAGAATATATTGAATAGTGGATCATGCCATATACTTTCCAACAGCTGTTTGGAGAAATGGCAGACAGGATGCTTGCTGAAATCCCACTTCATTAGGATTCGGCCAGGAATTGGGGATTCCTCATTTTGGTGACAGCATTCACAGAAGTATTTCCCCAAGTACTCACAATAACGAAGCTTTTTGATATATTCTGCAAGGGTTAAATAAATATGTTTAAAAATGTTCCATTCCGAGATAACTGTTGAATTCTAAATGAATTAAATCTTCTTTTACTACACAACTAAAGTTTCAATTGTAATTTTCCCAATTTGTAAAATAATGTTTAATAACAGTTGCATTGCAAGCAGATACTACCTGATATCAAGGGTGTGAGGGAGGAAATTACAACTGTTGATTGCAGTCCATTTCTCCCATGTAGAGCCCCAAATGTTGCAGCAATGGGGAAAAAGTGTTAGTCTCATAAAAACAATAAAAACAACCTGTGCTGAAACAAACAGTGTTTCAGCACAGGTAAAAATCAGTTACAAGCAGGACATCAAAACAGACGACAGGATGCTAAATGTGGTCAGAACAGTGGCCCAAGCCACTGTCAGCATTTAAATATGGTTTAAAACCACTTAACTTGCACATAAAAATTATTGAAAATAATCCAAATAAACTGCCTTGCATTAATTGGAACAGATTTTGCCAGGAATATCAATTACAAAGGAAACAATTTGCACTGCAAGAGAAATAAAGTGCTGATTGGTTGGCAAATTGTTTGGTAGCAGCATTGCAATGGAGAATGCAGCAGGAAACAGTTAACTGCCATGCTTTTGTTCAAACCAGACTTGGTCAAGGCACTGCCATGGGAAATGAACATCTGAAAAGGGCACAATGAATGGATGTAGCCTGCAAATGACAGGGCCTGGTATGTGAATATGTGTAGCTTTCAGCACACTGTTGTGAACAACCTAAGGAATGTGCCGTTTGATGTGATCCAATTGTTGGAATGTATAACCTACCTGCCTGGAATCACACTAGTGGTAGCATCCTGTTAGTGGGGAATACAACTCTTGTTGCTACTGCATTGTAGCAGCATAAAAGGGATTCACCCATTTCTCAACTACCTCCTGATAACTAGTGCAGTAAATTTACCTTTGTCTCAAAAGGTGATTTGCACGCTGAGACAGTCCCAAGCACAAAGTGACTTTTACTTGATCCAATGGCACTCATTTGCAAGTTCAGATAAAGAGTGACAACCAGATTATTTGATGGAGGACATGTGTTTAGCATCACCAAATCCACATAGAAATTTCCAATAGGGATTAATAAGAACATGGCTGATCATTTTGTGGACTCAGCTCCACTTAGCTTCCCACTCACCATAACCCTCAATTCCTTTACTGTTCAAGAATCCATCCTTGCCTTAAAAACATTTAATGAGGTAGCCTCAACTGCTTCACTGCGTAGTGAATTCCACAGATTCACAACCCTTTGAATAGGTTCCTCCTCAACTCAGTCCTAAATCTGCTCCCTCTTATTTTGAGGCTATGCTCCTTAGTTCTAGTTTACCCACCAGTAGAAACAACCTCTGTGTTTCTATCTTATCTAGTTCCTTCATAATCTAATATGTTTCTACAAGATCCCCCCCTCATTCTTCTAAATTCCAATGAGTGTAGTCCCAGTCAACTCAATCCCTCCTCATAACTCTGGAATCAATCTAGTGAATCTCCCTAATAAAAGCAAATTACTGCTGATGCTGGAATCTGAAACCAAAAAAAGAGAAAATACTAGTAAATCTCAGCATGTCTGTATCTGTATCAGCATCTGTAAGGAGAGAAAAGAACTGAGTTGAGTCCAGATGACCCTTTGTCAAAAGCTAAAAGGCATAGAAAGTGGGAGATATTTATACTGCAGGGAGAGGGAATGAAAGATGAGTCATAGCAACCAGGGAAAAGACTGCTAATGGCAGTCCATAGAGAGAATGAATGGACAAACAGCAGAGAAACTGATACATTAAAATCCCCCAAGATAATTGCCATACCATTTTTACATGCATCAGTAATTTCTTTGTTTATTGCTCGCTTCACCATGATGTTATTATTTGAAGGCCTTATAGGTTATGCCCAGTGACTTTTTATCCTTACTATTTCTAATTTCCACCCAAATGGATTCAACTCTTTTCTCCATAGAATCTATATCATCTCATTACCGCCCTAATGTCATCCTTAAATAATAGAGTTACACCACCTCCCTTATCTTCCTGTTGTCCCGCTGAATAGTCTGATACTCCTAGATAGTTAACTCCCAGTCGTGACCATATCTCTGTAATGGCCACTAAATCATACTCATTCATGGTGATTTGTGCCATCAACTCATTTACTTCGTTATCTAAATACTCATAGCATTTGAAAAGTGCCTTTATGCTAGTTCTTATACCTTTTTGAATCCTAACACCACTTAATAACATTAAGTTCTCCTTCCTTTTAACTTTTTTCATAAATTTTCCATGTAGTTGAAACCTCCTCCCCACATTAACTGTTATATTTCCCATAGTTTCCACCCCACCCCACTCACTTGTTTAACGTCCTTGTGACCACCCTTTCCACTGGATCCCAGGTCGGTTCAGGTAAAGACAATCAGAACAGTACAGATCGCTCCTTTTCCAACACGGATGCCAGTGCCCTATGAAATGGAATATGTGCTCACTTCCCTAATTTTCTCATCCCCATGCCAATTTGCATGTGGATTAGGTAGTAATCCAGAGATTATAATCCTTGCAGATCTGTTCTTTAATTTAGTTCCAAGTGATTTATAGTCCCCAAACAGGTCCTCTTTCCTAGTCTTGCCCATGTTTGTCCCAACATGGACCGCAACAACTGGGTCCTCCCCCTCCAATATCCTTTCAAGCCAGTCAGACATCCCTCACCTTGGCACCAGGCAGGCAATATAATCAATCTTGCTTATTAAGGATGCTATCAATCCCCTTAATTATAGAATCCCCGACAATGACCACTTGTCTTTTCGCTCCCCCCTCTTGAATGGCCTCCTATACCACGGTGCAGTGGTCAGCTAGTTCATCCTCCCTACAGCTCTTTTCGTCATCCACACAGGGAACAAGTACCTCATACCTGTTGAATAAGGTCAAGAGCTAAGGCTCCTCTGTTCCTCAATTCAGTATCCCTCCACCTGCCTCATTTGCAGTCACACCCTGCTGCCCCTGACCAAATTAGAGTTATTTACCTACTGGCTGCACTCCTGAAATTATGAACCAAATTCCCTCCTCTCACCCTGGTTTCAATTGCTCAGTTGCACAACATGCAGCACAAATTACTTGCAGAGTTGTTGGAAGCACCATTAGATCTTAAATATTACCTCACCCATTGCATCTTCATACACCATGTCTGAACTAGAGGAACCTGCAAAGCCTCCTTGGGGAGACAGTGGTGAGGTGGCATTGTCACTGGACTATTAATCCAGAGCCCCAGGGTAATGCTCCATAGGGATCCAGGTTCAAATCCTACCACAGCAGATGGTGAAATTTGAATTCAATAACAAAAAAAAACTGGAATTAAAAGTCTAATGATGACCATGAAATCATTGTTGTAAAAACCCATCTGGTTCACTAACATCCTTCAGAGAAGGAAATCTGCCATCCTTATCTAGTCTGGTTTTCACATGACTCCAGATCCACAGGAACGTGGTTGACTCTCAATTGCCCTCAGTGTTGGGCAATAAATGCTGGCCCAGCCAGCAACACCCACATCCCATGAACAAATAAAAAAAATAAACAAGCTACAAAGCCAACTTGGATAAATGATCCATCCCTATGGAAGAAATGCTGGTTCTCCAAACAAAGCTGATAATAGCCCCATAACAAAAATCAGGGATTCCTAAGAGAATTCTTCCCCTTAACAGCCTAATCACTTCAGGATAATAACACTGCCTTATCTAGGCATTGAAAGTTTCAAGCTTGCTAGTTATTTCCCCACCTTTCCTGTTCAATTATCAATGGTTCAATCACCGCTAGTTTGAGTTGGAGGCTGTGAAGAATAAGTACCATGACATTATTTAGGGATAGGTGACTGAATGCGTAAAGAGCCAAAAGATCTTTAATTGCTATAACAGCACCATCTAGGTAGCTAGCAGGTGATTACAACAGTACAGATTCAATCCCCTATCCCAGCTGTAGCTTTTAGCAGCCTGCCACCTTACCCTGCTCCATGCTTGTGGAGTATTGCTCCTCAAGCTAATTATATATCCAATGGAGAGATGTGCCATGCCTATGGCTCTTTGACCAATACTGAGGTAGCAGTGTGCAGCACTTCATAATAAGCAGAAGACCAATGCCATTGCACTAGATTTGCCAAGGGAAGAAAAAACAAACTACCTCTTTTTCCACATTGAAGTTAATAGAATATTGGCCTCCTCAAGGGGTTGGAATATAAAAGCAGAGTTTACATTGCCTTGGTCAGATCCCATCACTCAGGGAGAAAAAAAGTGTTTAATTCTGGACATCACCTCAGGTTATTTTGACTGGAAAAAAGAGGGTGTAGCACAGATTCCCCAGAATGATACTGGGCCTCAATAGGTTAAATTTGAAGGACAAGTTTCAATTTGTCTCACGTTCCCTTTGAATTTGGGAGGTCAAAGGGTGATCTAATTTAGGGTTTCTGAAATTGGACTCCAGCTATAGCTGGATGATATGGGCAGACTCCTATGGTGCAGTGATCCAGAAAGCAAGTGAGCTGCAGCCAAAGACATGTTTTGCTCGCTATAGGCTTCTGCCAACAATTGACAGATTGTGCAGTAAGAAGCTGTGACACCCCGCTCACTTATCTGCATGTAAAATCTAAATTACTAAACAGCCCTTGACATGCAACACCTCATATTGAGTATTATGCAGTAGCAAGGCAATCATTCCTAATCTGTCTTAAAAGGCACCCTTCAGTTTAACAAAAATATTTCTTCTGGTGTGAGAATCAAGATCAAAAGTACATAAATTAGATTTAAACCATTGGAATTGAAATCTTACCTCTATTTAATTCAGTGCTGGAAACGGTGTTATTTACTATTTACATTAGTGATTTGGAAGCTGAAAAATACCACCAAATCAGGAGGAGTCAGGGAAAGAAGACTGAATGGATATGTAGATGGTAAATGCATTTCGATATTAGGCAAGTGCAGTTAATGCAATTATTAGAAAATGACTTGGTATTTATAATGTCATTCACCAGAAGTTTCAGAGCCAAATGAGGTAGAGTGATTGTTAGCCAGGTTAGCGGCCAGGATTCCTACGTTGTAACAAAGTGCCAATTGCCATGCAACTCATTTAACGAACTTGATAAAGGGATAAATATTCACTCATCAGGACATTGGGAAGAACGCCCCAGCTCTGAAGTAGCACCAGGAGATCTTTTGCATCTCCTTGAGGGACAGCACCTTGAGTGCAGCCTTTCCTCAGGACAGGGTCAGCTTTGGTTTTTGTGCTCAACATTTGGGAGTGGGACTAGAACTTAATCTTTTGACAGGCAGGAGTGCTATTAATCAAGCTACTGCTGTTTGGGAGAGGTGAAGTAAGGAGGCCACACACCAACCCTACTTTAGCCTTGCAGGCCACAGTCCATATCATCAAAACTGGCTCTATCTTGAAAAAATTAAAACCTAGCAAAGTTGCATCAAATGTACATCAAAATCATGACAAGTGTCATGTTTGTGTGACTGAATGAATACTCAAGAAGTCTCAGAAACCCTACAGTGCAATAGGAGGCCATTCAGTCCACCGGGTCTGCACCGACAACAATCCCACTTAGACCCTATCCCCGTAACTTCACATATTTACCCTGCTAATCCCACACATGTACGAGAGAAGGGGCAATTTAGCATGGCCAATTCACCTAATGTACACATCTTTGGACTGTGGGAGTAAACTGGAGCACCTGGAAGAAACCCACGCAGACGTGAGGAGAATGTGCAAACTCCACAGTGACCCAATCTGGGAATCAAACCCAAATCTCTGGAGCTGTTAGACAGCAGTGCTACCCACTGTGCCACCCACACATGATCAGATACATCTTATGCTACTTACTCTGCTCTATTGGTGTTCCACAACCAGCACACATCGAATTCTGAGCAGCTATAACAGTTTCTCGCCTGTAATTGTAAACAAAGAGATTTGTTTTTAAAGACAAACATACAAAGGTTCTTACTTTGATCCGATATCACTTTGCTAAAAGCTTTTCTTGAGAATTGATTTGTATATATTACGCAGACTGCTAAGACAGGTTCCAGGTTTGCTCAATAACAGCAAGTTAATCATTTGTACTTTTAGTCTTTGAAGAAAACTAAACAGATTCCCTTATAGTTATTTCTGAGAAACTGAATTTCAGCAACTTTCATCCTTCTCAAAAAAGTTTAGGATATTAAGTAAACAAATTTTGAAGTATTGATAGGGCAGAACTCAGTTTGCATCTTTTCAGAAGCAGCGTCAACTGTTCTAGTGCATCTACAACTCTTCTACAAATATTCTGTCCACAAATGAAACAAATCCAATCTACAAATTCCCATCCCACCTAAGTGCATAGTCTGTGCTAGTCAGATGCACTTACCAATACCTGCTCACTGATCTCAGCTTGGGTTCTGCCAGGACCACTTGGCTCCAGATCTTACTACAGCCGAGTCCAAGTATGAACGAAACCAAACTCAAAAGGCAAGACAAGAGTGACTGCCTCTGCATCAAGGAAGCATGGCAAAATTGGAGTCAAAAACTCTCCACTTGCTGGAGTCATGCCAAACACAAAAGGAAGATCCACCCTAGGATATTGCTGCAGGAGTTCCTCAGGGCAATGTCCTTTGCCCCACTATTTTTAGTTAAATATTTATTAGTTACAAATAGGCTTACATTAACACCGCAATGAAGTTATTGTGAAAATCCCCTAGTCGCTGCACTCTGGCGCCTGTTCAGGTACACTGAGGGAGAACATAGCATGGCCAATGCATCTAACCAGCTTGACAGAGTGGAAGAAGCCAGAGCACCTGGAAGGAAACCTATGTAGACATGGGAAGAACATGCAAACAGTGATCCAAGCTGGGAATCAAACCCAGGTCCACGGCCCTGTGAAGCAACAGGGCTAACCACCATGCCTCGATGTTGCATCAGTGGCCTCGCCCGAGTTTGTTTGCTGATGATGATTGCACATTTGAATTCCTCAATAGTATTGCAGACTATGCCTGGATAGAAATCATAGAAACCCTACAGTACAGAGAGAGGCCATTCAACCCATCAAGTCTCACTCCAGCCTTACCTCATATCCCTACATATTTTACCCACTAACCCCTCGAACCTACACATCTCAGGACACTAAAGGGGCAACTTCTTAGCATGGCCAATCAACCTAACCTGCACATCTTTGGACTGTGGGAGGAAGCACCTGGAGGAAACCCACGCAGACATGAGGAGAACTCGCAAACTTCACACAGACAGTGACCCAAGCCAGGAATCAAACCCATGTCCCTGGAGCTGTGAAGCAGCAGTGCTAACCACTGTGCTGCCCCAATTGGATGCAGCAAGATCTGGACAACTTTCAACCTTAGTATGGCATGAACCATAAAATATGGCATGAATGTGACTTGTCAAACAATGATCAGCTCCAATGAGAGAATTTAATTATTGCTCTTTGATGTTTAATGGTATTACCATCACAAAAAATTCCTCCATCAACAACATCCTGGGGAACCACCGATGATTCAAAACTGAATTGGATCAGCCATACAATTATTGCAGCTTCAAGAGCAAACCAAAGGCTGTGTATTCTGCAGCAGGTAACTCAACTTCCATTTCGAAGTCTGTGCACAAGCTAGGAGTGTAATGGAACAATGGAGCATCAAAAAGACAAAAGACAAATTCAATACTATCTAGGACAAAAGGTTGCCACTTAATCAGCATCCTATCCACCACCTTAAAACTGGGGCAGCACAGTGGCAAGCACTGACTCACAGCGCCAGTGACCCAGGTTCAATTCCAGTTTGGGTCACTCTCTGTGCATTCTCCCCGTCTGCGTGGGTTTCCTCTGGGTGCACTAATTTCCAGTCCAAAGATGTGCGGGTTAGGTTGATTGGCCATGCTAAAGATTGCCCCTTGGTGTCACAGGGATATGTGGGGTTACAGGAAGATGGCCTGGGTGGGATTGTGGTTGGTGCAGACTCAATGGGCTGAATGGCTGCCTTGTTCACTGTAGGGGTTCTGTGATTCACTTCCTCCTCCACCACCAACACATCGGAGCGGTGTATACAAATCTATAAGATGCACTCCAGCAGCACACCAAGTTCCTTTGATAGTGTCCGCCAAACTCTTACCAAGATGGTGGTCAGGGCAGATGCATGGGATCACCATCACCTACCCCTCCAATTCTGAAAATATATCACCATCCTGACTTGGAAATATCACTGTTCCATTGCTGATCACAATCCTGGAATCTACTTCCTAACGACATTGCTGGGTGTACTACATGGACTGCAGTGATTCAAGGCAGCAGCTCATCACCACTTTCTCAAGGGCAATTAAACAACTCCGTGGAAGAGGCAGCTCCACAAATATTCCATCCTCTATGATAGTGGGCCCAGAACAGTGAAAAATATCCAGGCATTTGCAACAACCTTCAGCCAGAAGTGCAAAGTGGGTGGATCATCGGCCTCTCACAGATGCCAGTCTTCAGCCAATTCAATTCACTCCATGTGATAAAGAAATGACTAAAATATTGGATACTGCAAAAGGCTACGAGTCTCAGCAATAGTACTGAAGACTTACGGTTCAAAGTTTTCCCCCACAGCCCTAGGCAAGCACTTCCGGTACAGCTACAACACTGGCATCTACCCAGCAATGTAGAAAGCTGTCCAAGTATGTCCAGCACACAAAAAGCAGGACAAATTCAAACCAGCCAATTGCTGCCCCAGTCTACTCTGGATCATCAGCACTGAGAGGGAGGGAAAGTGCTATCAACTGACATTTATTTGACAATGACCTGCTCATTGACGCTCAGGCTGGGTTCTACCAGGGCTACCCAACTCAGGGACTGGAAGGGGGTGGGGGGTGGGTGGGTAGGGGTGGGAAACCAGAACTGGAGACCAGATGCAGCCTTGCCAATATCATCCATATCCAGAACATTAAAAAAACTATAATTAAATAGTCACACGGTGTTTCCTTGAGGCAGAACTAGGAGCATTTTTCTGTAAAATTATACTTCAATTCCCTCTTTAAAAAAAATCAATCTTCATTCCTAAATAACATAAACTAATGGCAAATATCAAATTTCTCTTTAATAAGTGATGTTTTAGAAAGATATTTAGCCCATTCTAGGTGAAGAACAGTGAGTGACTAGTCTTCAGAATTTATGTAATGAGTGAGTAGCTTAAAATAAAATGAAGCTCAGTTACTGAAAACAGAATTTGCTAGATATAAAAATTTGGCATCAAATGTTAAATTTATTTCCACAATAACATGACAAAATTATCTCTTGACTGACACTTTACTCCAGATACGTGCCTTCATTAATTATGTTATGGTGCTGGAAGCTATACCTGGCCTCACATACCTCTGTGGTGCATGGATGAAGAACAGAATTTGAAAGCGAGGTGGGGCCCACTCTGTAGTTCCTCTCAATCGGGAGTTTAACTTGAAGTCCGTCGTCAGATCTACTGATTCTTCAGCGCCAGGCAAAGTATCCTTCAGAGGGAGAAACTGGAAGGTGCAGGCCAGGGGAGAGAAAAAACACATAGGTTAAAGAAAAAAAGGTGGAGCTGTGCTGTACAGTCCATCAGGGTTGTCCAGACATGTAAAATCTAATAGCCTCTCAACACTTCCTGTTTGCAACCAAAATGGTGGTGAGAGAGGTGGGGGGTGTAAATCTTGGTCAGGCATTTGCTGAGATCACATGGGGCTCATGTTTGATATCTCGGCTTATTTACGCACATCACAACATTTCATCTATTGAGTGCCAGTAACAACGGACTAAGCAAATGTCAAATTCTGCAAGTTTACCCATTATGTTTAAAAATTAAAAAGACACAGCAATGTCATTTCACCATCTGAATCATAAGCAGCTGGGAATTGGAAAACTCAACATAGCAACTGGTTGGAGTTTGCTGTGGTGAAAATGTAGCAGAAAAATTGTGCCACCCCATACTCCACAGATTAGATTCTTCTTCACCACAGAGAGCATAGGTCTAAAAAGAAACAAGTTTGATGGTGACATGTTTAAAATACCAATGAAACTGGCTTAAAAATGGGTCTAATGGGCTGTTGGTATTTCCTGGGGGCTAAGTTTTCTAACACATTTCAAGGACTGAAGCCACTTATTGCAGTCCAATACACAGCATTCCCAGTATTGTTTAGGTCATTAAGAAAAACTTCATTTGTGCAATAATTCTAATTAAAAGCAGTCTACAACAGTACCAGGAGCAGCAACTGGAAGATTCATCAAACAGAATGCCGGAAATAAAACAGCAAATCACAAAAAAAAAATTAGGGTTAAGGGCCATACCTCTTATCGTAGGTGGCGACTGACCTGGGTATCAGCAGCACCTTCTGCTCTAGTTCCTAGCATTTGCAATCATTTGTGTTCCTTTTTGTAATCTCAGAAAAAGGGCCAACTATGGACCTGTGTCAGCAACCCTGCCTCAGAGTCAGAAGTCCAAGTTCTAATTCAGAGACTTGCTTGTATAAGTCACCTGGACTGATGTAGGGCAATGCTGAGGGAGTGGTGCACTGTTGGAGATGATGTCCTTTTCAGATGAAACACTAAACCATGGCTCAGCTCAGGTGAACATATTAGCAGAGGATTCATGGCATTCGCCTGGCCATTGTTTATGCTTCAACCAACTAATAAATTCCCTTTGCTATCTGGGCCAAAGCAGTGGATAAGATTGCCAGCTGTGTCTCTGGCATTAGAATAGTGACTGTAATTAGGAAGGAAAGAGCTTTTTGACATCTTGCTACACAAGTGCTCTTTCAATAGACCCTTTACCTTACCCTTACTGCAACAAGTGTTAGCTACTGACCTAGCTCACTGTCGTTGACTGGGTTTTGTTTACATGGTGAAGTAATAGGAGTGTTTTTCCCCCCACCCTACAAGGTTATATTTTCTCCAAACTTTCTACACAACTGCACATCACTTGCAATTCATTTGCAAAGCAGGTAGCAGTGATCAATAATTTACATCAATGTCATTAATGCAATAAAAATCCCAAGGCCTTGCATTGAAGAAAAATATTCAGCCAGAGTAAAAATGATCAAAAGTCCATTCAAAGGGAGGGAGCAGCATTGTCAGGGGTTTTAAGCATGGTGTCCAGAGAGTAGGTAGTGACTGGACCAAAGAAAGTGGGGAGGAGGCCAGAGAGGAAAAGGTTTGGAAAGTCAAAGAATTCAGCCAAGGTGTATGCCTACAGTCTCTTGTAGTCCAAAGATGTGTGCATTTAGGTTGATTAGCCATTGCTAAATTAACCCTAGTGTCAGGGGATTAGCAGGGTAAATAGGAGTTGTGGGAATTGGTCTAGGTGGGCGAATGGCCTTCTACTACACTTTAGGGATTTTATGATACAGCAGGTTGCACAGATAGAATGGTGCAAGGCTGCTTGGAGAGTAAGGGGTAGATTAGTTACGTTGGAGATAGATGCAAATAGTCTCTCACAATGAATTCAGGAGGTCTTGGGTTCTAGTCAGGTGCCAAACCTTTGAGCTCAATCAAGACTGATCCTCAATAACGTGGCACTTAGGGAGTCTTGCACAGTCAAAGATGCCATCCAATGATTGAAGCAATAGACCAAGGCCCTGTCTTTCAGTTGATGCAGAAGATTCGCATTACCGGGAGATCCCAAGAGTTTCCTGGTCAATATTTATCCCTTAACCAAACAGGTTGTTATCACGTTGCTGCGGAACCTTAAAACTATTGACTGCTGCATTTCTAAAATTAGGGATTATACTTCATGGCTGTAAAGTGTGTTGGCATGGATCATGAAAGGTGCTATATGAATGGAAGTTTTATTGTCCCCTTTCCTTTTGTTTAGGAAAAGAATCTCAGTTCAAATTATGCACATTAGCTAGTGCACGGTTTGGAAGATAAATGTTCCAAGGAAAGATATTTCAACCCATTAGCTACATACTTCATCCAGCACCTTCTCCACCATATCAAGATGATGCATTTCAGTGTCTGGGGGCAACCATGTTGTCCTGAATGATTTAAATAGTCGGCGAGCCAAATATTCAGCAGATAAACAGTGCCTGAAAGAGAGAAAATAAAAGAGTACCAGTTTAAAAAAAAAGTCATGCACTGCAAACAAGATAGTTAGGAATAATACAAGGTTGTACAGTGCCATGAAACATACCAGGAGTTGCTGTGCAAATCTTTTGTTTTTAAACAGCTGGCATTTCAACATAAAGAGCTGCAGGGAAGGAGCAAATAGCAGCTAAAACTCAAGACACATTCAGCCTTCTGCCCAAGAGGACAAGTTTGAGATTGGCAATTGAGCAGATGTTCTAAAACCCTCAGATTAGGCCCCTTTTCACCATTCAATTGAATCATGTCTGAACTGTTATCTCAACTCCATGCGCCTGCTTTAGTTTTCCAGATCCCTTCAAATCCTAGCCATATAATAAAAAAAAAATCATGGTGGATACTTTCATTTAACCTTCAGCCTTTTGAAGCAAGGTTTATCCTTTAATGGTGAAGAACCTCCTGATGCCACTGCCTACCCATCTAGACTTCCCCACCAGATGAATTTGACTCATCCTCATCTCTATGGTTACCCACTTGTTAGTTCAGGAACAGCACTGCCCAGAAATGGGGTGAGATGCCCTGCTAGAGTGGGACATCTCACCCTACCTGCATCATTTACTTTCCAGGTTATGGTGCTATGAAGCCAATAGAGTATGCAAGACTAGTGATTACCATGATAAGTATACCTTAACCAAACTAAGGGAGTTAACAATGAAGAAAAACAGTAGGAGGGGAAAGAAAAAAAGATTTGAATATTAAAAATACCCCAAAGATCAGTTATTTGCAGGAACAAGACTATTTTAATTGTCCTCAGGCCTGAGTTATAAAATGATGTGCCAGTCCACCAAGTTTAATTGGTAGTTAATGCCCATATGCAGTAATCTTTTCAAATTCACATGGAGATAGAAGATGACATGTTGTTTGAAAGGTCAAAGGGACCTGGGTTCAATTCCCAGCTTGGGTCACTGTGTGAAGCCTGCATGTTCTCCCATCTGCATGGGTTTTCATCAGGTGCTCTGGTTTCCTCCCACAGTCCAAACATGTGCGGGTTACTTTGATTGGCCATAAATAAATTGACTGTAGTGTCAGGGGGACTAGCAGGGTAAATATGTAGGGTTACAGGAATAGGGCCTGGAATGGGATGGACCAAATGACCACCTCATACACCGTAGGGATTCTATGAATTGTCTAGCAACTGGTGACATTTTTGGTATTTACAGGGTTTTTCTTTCGCAGTACATTTTGCTGATTGCATTACACAATGGCTTGCATATGGCGAAAAACTGCAGCAGGCGACGGTGCAGAGGGACCTCGGGGTCCTTGTGCATGAGTCGCAAAAACCCAGCCTGCAGGTGCAGCAGGTGGTCAGTAAGGCGAATGGGATGCTGGCCTTCATAGCGAGGGGGATTGAATATAAAAGTAGGGAGGTCTTGCTGCAGCTGTATAGGGCACTGGTGAGGCCGCAGCTGGAGTACTGTGAGCAGTTTTGGTCGCCGCACTTGCGCAAGGACATTTTGGCCTTGGAGGGAGTGCAGAGGAGGTTTACTAGGCTGATACCGGAGTTGAGGGGGTTGAACTATGAGGAGAGGCTGAATAAACTAGGCTTGTACTCGTTGGAGTTTAGAAGAATGAGGGGAGATCTCATTGAGACATATAAGATGATGAATGGGATGGATAGGATAGAAGTGGAGAGACTCTTCCCGCTCAGAAAGGACAGTAGGACTAGGGGGCACAGCCTCAAGATAAAGGGGGGGCGGTTTAGAACGGAGTTGAGGAGGAACTTCTTCACTCAAAGGGTGGTGAATCTCTGGAATTCTCTGCCCGTTGAAGTGGTGGAGGCTGCTTCGCTAAATATTTTTAAGACGCGGGTTGATGGGTTTTTGATAAGCGAGGGGATTAAGGGTTATGGGGAGAGGGCGGGAAGGTGGAACTGAGCCACGACAGATCAGCCATGATCTTATTGAATGGCGGGGCAAGCTCGAAGGGCTAGATGGCCTACTCCTGCTCCTATTTCTTATGTTCTTATGTTCTATTAAACTCAAACCAGTCTTCCTCTAGAAATTGCTGAAAATTCAAGTGTCTCATGAGAGCCAATGCTTCTCTGCTCCTACCATGCGGCCTTAGCCTTACAATCATCACCACCACATGGCCCAGATTGCAGGCAGCAATTCACATTTATTACAATAATTTTGAAAACACAATGTGTCAAAACATTTCACTGAGAAAACCTTTACCTTTCTATTGACTTTAAGGGGCCATCAGAACCAAAAAGATCATCAAATTCTGCAATTGAATAAAATGTTCAAGAAATAAAAATGTCAAATAAGGCAGCATTGCTTCCTGTCCCCCCTCAAAACAAGAAACAAAAGTTCCACAAAGCTGAAAACAAGCACACATTTAACATGAATGGTCATTACAAGTAATTAACTTGGGTCTCTCATGTTAGCTTGTAACACAAGTAGCATTTACTAGGAACTCCCAACTCTGCCTACTAGTTCACACTATTGATTTTCCATGTTGCTATCAGGACTGATAATCAAAGTCTGTGATCTATCACAGCAAACTCATTCTAGGAACATAATCAGCAGTTCCAGCAGGATATCCTGTCCCATCCATGGTCTACATCCTGTATAACAATGCTAAATCTAGTACAAGTTGCTATTACAAAATGGCTGGATGACAAGGTCACTTTTATGCTAAAAGTCATCAGAAACTGCAGGCTCAGTGTTACATCCCTCCATGGAATAATTAACTAACTAGAATATTGGCCTTGTTCAAGTTATCCGGTGCAGTGATGGGAAATGCACAGGTTCATAGCTGACGACACATTTCTTACAAGATCAAGTACTGTGCTTTAACAGAGTCCAGAAAGTAGCTCTACAGTCAATGAAAAATCTGAGAAGTGCAGTGCACACACATCACCCAAAGCAGGAAGTAGAGATGGTAAGAAAACGTCTTTACCCCAAGACTCCCCCACCACCAAATAATTTGGAAATTATCTGCTCCCTCCCCACCCCCACTTATTGCTTATTGAGGTTAAGCATCTTATAATCTAGGTCTATTCTGACACCGGTACCTATTATCACAAAATCATCATAATCATCATCGTCATCAGCACCAACAGCTGCATCATCACCATTTTGTTTGTCTTCACACAGGGACTTGAGGCCAGAATCGAAGGAATCATCCAACTGAGTTGCTGAGCCACCTATAGAATAAAAATGACAGGTCAGTATGCCCAACTATCACTCCGCCAGGGTATGTACAAGGTTATTTACTCCCAAGGAACAAGAGCTCACCAAATGGTCAGTTGTCAGGAAGAATGGAAATTACAACTTTGGAAAACCATTTGGTTAATCTTAACTCTTTCAGAAACACCCTCCACTCTCCCCAGTGCAGTATTTAATTCTAAACACAACCACGGTTTTCACCATCAATGGGCCTGAAGTAGGTTCTAAAGTTTGGTCACTTACTGCATGAAGATCTAAAAAGTTGCCTTTTAACTAGCTTGAGGACATGTCCTTTGACCTACTCTTCTGTTTAATTAAAATTAATATTTGACTAACCTACATCCATCTTTTAGGTACAAATGTCAAGTCAAAGCTGTCAGATAATGCAGAGTACATAGTAATTTTTCCACAAAGAGTTGTGAAAGCTATGAAATCACGGGAAGCCTTAGCAACTCAAATTACAAACCAGGAATACTGAAACTGATGAGTTAGACTTGGCAGAGATAACGTGTGACTGCCTCTTCATCAAGTGAATCAGGGAAATAAAAAAAAACAAAACATTCATCTTGTCCTTCATTAATGGTCCAGAAATAGCAGCCTCCCCTGGAAGGGGGTGGGGGTGATAAAAAGTTGAACATGACTCAGGAATCAAAAACATCCAAGGCCAGGATACATAATTCTGAGCAGTAAATTCAATAAGTAAAAAGGAAATAGATTGAGAACTTTCACCTTCAGTGTTGATAAACAGAATCCTTAAAAAAGGATAAAGCATGCAGGGGTAGCAACCCAAAATGGACTAAGGTGATCCCAATGACATCGGCAAGCTTCGGCTTTTGACAGATGTTCCACATGAAAAGCTACTAAATTCACAGTAATGGGTTCAGAACAAATCCATGGAATCAATAAGAAGCCAGTTGAGAGAGACAATTTGATTAAGGATCCGTTACAAACACCATGTCCAGTTGATTCTGGATCCTCACTGGGGGAGGCAAAGACTTTGTTGGAAAATGGATGGTCGCTAGATTAGGACCCATGCAGTCTATGTTCAAACTAAGTTCTCTCATGCTGAGATTGGGCAGTGAAAAATTGACTAAATGAATATTATAATATTTACCACTTTGCATTTAAAACTGACTACAGGTACAAAGGACCCTCATATTTCATTCTATCACAGTAAATCTCAAATCTATTCTGGGAAGGTGGTGATAGACATTGCAAAGCCTAAGAGTTCAAGCTGAGTTAATTTTGCTCTGTCAATGTGGTCTAAAACCAAGTGATGTTCAGTTTATTCATCGTGTGCATCAAATACAAGGGTTTCTACAGATTGTATTGAGTTGAAGAGCCAGATATTTCAATTCAAAGGCAACTCAACACTTACATTCATAACCACTGTCCACAGAGTTCACCGAGTCAGAATGTGCCTCCTTCTTAATAAGGGTGTTCAGGTCATCTGCTGGGGCTTGGATAGTTGTCAGATTACCATCCAGCACCTCCGCTTGTTCACACACACTACATTTTACATTCTCTAATGCAGCAATTACCATATCAGCAACAACAAGGTGCGTATTCTCCTGCAAACAGAAGCAGCGACTGTTTTACCAAATTCATGTGAGGCAGAATCTAAATCATTTACTGGGCACCACATAAAATAGTAGATATTCTGTTTACAGCAAGTGTCAGGATAATGCCACCTTCTATCTTAATGTGGAATCATAGAATCCTACAGTACAGAAAGAGGCCATTTGGCCCATTGAGTCTGCACTGACCATAATCCCACCCAGGTCCTGACCTCGTGCATTTATCTTAGTTAGTCCCTCTGACACTGAAGGCCAATTTAGCATATCCAATCCACCTAATCTGCACATCTTTGGACTGTGGGAGGAAACCAGAGTACTGGAAGAAACCCATGCAGACACTGGGATAATGTGCAAATTGCTCACAGACAGACCCAAGCTGGGAATTGAACCCAGATCCCTGATGCTTTGAGACAGCAATGCTAACCACTGTGCTGCCCAAGTGATACCTGGTCTCGCATGACAAGATCCACCCCAGTCCTCAGAGGTTTTCTTACAAATGTAGGCTAGAAATGGTCACTTTAATATGTGGCAATGGCACTGGGACTGACACACCGTACCAGCTTGAGATAGCAAATCATGGATCCAAACTGTTCAAAGGCAAGATTAAAATCCAGAAATCTGCCAACACCTTTGGAATCACTTGAATGTATTCCCAAGAATTTTTTTTTTGAAAAGGGACTTTTCTCACATTAGCTGCTACTTTTTTCACCAGAATGTCATTTTGAAAGAGCAATCGCAAAGCCCGGCCCTGAGCACAACTATAACCACCCTGTGAGACTTCTGCCCAGTCCCCACAGAACCCTGGTCAAACAAATAGTTATCCCCACTGCTACCCATTTGGACAGGAATCCTGGGGACTACCAAGGCCAACACACAGACTTGCTTGACCATATCCAAAAAAAAGACAGCTTGACTGGTTGTCATTGACAACAGCAATAAATATATCTCTGCAACTTAAATGACCTATGCAACTGGGGAAGTCCATAAGGTTTTTTTGTTGCTGACCTGAATCCTGAAATATTCCCTGTTCCTTTCACCTGAAGTCATCGGTGTCCTTCCATCTCACTGCTCCAGTGCCCGTGAGCATTTCCTTTTCAAAATACTTCATGCAGAAACATGCCATATAGCCCAACAGACCGATTCCAGCATTAATGCTTCACATGAGTCTCTTCATGCATCTCACCCAATCAACATTCTTCCTTCATGTTCCCCTTTAAATACACAGTTTCACTATTTGCCACAACTACTTCCCTGGGGCAGCAAGTTCCATGCACTCACTAGTTAAAAACAAATTTCTCTTCAATTCCTTAGGCCACTTATTCACATACCCCTCTGGGCTCGATCATAAGTACAAACATGTGCTCTTGACATCTACCTCAAACCCCTTTTATGGATTTTAAAAGTCAGGTCATATTTCCTTCCAGAGTGAATAAACCCCCAGCCCACTCGTCCTTCATGATCATTTAGCCAATTCCTCATTTTAGTTTCAGCAGACAGTTACTCCATGTTTCAGCGACTCTTTGAAAAAAATCCTACTTCTCTTTTTGCTGCTTCAGTGGTAATCTTGGTGCACACATTTGATTAGCCAGCTATATACTTTTTTTTATATAAAAACAACCATCAGGCCTTGGAAGGGGCCCAGAGGAGGTTCATAAGAATGATCACAGGAATTAAAGATTTGTCACGTCAGGAGCACTTGAGGAGATCTGGGTCTATAGTTGATGATGTTTATAAGGACAAAGGGGGAGGATCGTATTGAGACTTACAGGACACTGCGAGGCCTGGATAGAGCAGACGTGGAGAGGATGTTCCCACAACTGGGAGAGACTAGAACTCAAGGGTTCAACCTCAGAGTGAAGGGACACTCCTTTAAAACTGAGATGAGGAGAAATTTCATCAGCCAGAAGGTGGTGAGTCTGTGGAACTCTTTGCCAGGAGGGCTGTGAAGGACAGATCACTGCATGTCTAAGACAGAGATAGATAGGCTCTTGGCCAATAAGTGGATCAAGGGTTACAGGGAGAAGGCAGGAGAATGAGGGAGAGAATCAGATCAGCCATGATTGAACGACTGAGCAGACTCGATGGACCGAATGGCCTAATTCTGATCCTATATCTTATCTTAATCTTTGCACCACCTCTCTTCCCCCTCCCTCCCACTTACCATCTCAATTCAAAATCCCTCGAGTCCACCATATAATTTCTGTTCCAATGGAAATTAAACCTTATTTGCTCATTGAAAGGGGGACTTGCTGTGTAGCAGTGATGCCCCTACACCTGAGCTCAGAATGAGCATTGAGGACATGGTACAAGGGGCTGAGTATTGCTTAGTGATAATCCTGTATCTACTTTCCTCAACGATTTCAGCCTTTCCACATGGGTAGCAGTGGAGATGATGGAGATATCTGCTTGTTTGATCAGGATTCTGTCAGGATTGGGCAGAAGTCACACAGGGTGGTATAGATGTGCTCAGGGCCAGACTTGAAAGGTCTGTTCTTTTTTTCCCTTCTATAATAACCTTTCAGTAATGAGATGCCACTAAAACTGCATGCAATATTCAAACAAGTCCAACAAATTTGGAATCACTTGTGGAAATTTATTAAATTTCTGATATGCAGAACTCAAATGTACACCCACACTTCAAAAATGTAGTAGTATCTCAGGATGCCCAGTGAATCACTCAGCTTGGGAGAATAGTCCCATTTCTTCCCATCAATACATACTCATCTTTACATTAAATTCCCCTCACCCACAACAGTAACTACATGTCCTCTCGAAACCATGAGTCACACATTCCTCAACCGCATGTCTGCAGTTGAAAAAAGGAAGTCCCAATACAGATCACATTATCAAAATATAACATCTACAATTTTAACAAACCAACTGCAAACTTCAACATTTATTTCTGTCATCAACAATCCTCAAGTGATATCAGATTATTGACATAACCAACTCATTCGTCCCAAAGCGAAGGTTTGGGAGACAGAATGGGCTGGTTAATTAAAAAAAAAGATAAACCTGGTGAAAGTGGAACTAATCTTGAAGCCCAGTTTTGTGGAATACATCCTTACCCTTTCCTGAGCCCTGCTTGCACTGAAACTAGGATTGGAGAGGTAGCTCGTGTACACAACAGTTTCTGGTCTGTTATTCGGGCCATATTGTGCTCTCTCTGTGGAAAGAGGGCAACATTTTAGATTAAACTGCAAAATGGGGAAAGGGAGCAAAGAAACTGAAGGCAAATTAAACAAGCTGTTAGCCTGAATCACCTTTAAAAATAAATGCAACATACCGCAAGTTGCAACTGCGATTTGCACAAATTCACAACTTTAAACCACATGCCAAGGTAATTCAGGTAACGTTATAATTAGTAAATTGATACCCCCTCTCTCCCCCATGCATTAACTGCCAGTTCCCCGACACCCCTTTAGTGAGAAAGGCCATTGTACCATAGTTAAAATTAGAAACAGGTGCAGAGGTTCAGGCTGGTACAATTTTTCCAACCTTGACTACAGTTTCTCCCAAAGGGAATCTATCTTCAGTTATCTGCAGCCTTGGGAGATTGCTCATATGAAAAGTCGTAACATAATTAGGAGCAGGAGTAGGCAATACATTCCCTTGAGTTTGCTCTGCCATCTCATCTCAGCCTCTTCTCCATCTTCCTGCTCACTCTCCATAACCCTTCATCCTGGCAGTAACTAAAAACTTCTCAAATTGAAGATCACCAACTTGCTGCTCCTCTGGAATAAAAGAGTGATCCACTTGTATGGAACAGTGATGGCAGGTGTACTGGATATTACTGTTCCAGCATAGCAGGGTCACAAGGACAGGCCTGACCTAATAGTTTGATTTTAGCTATTCAAAATGTTGCCGTGCAGGCAATTGCTTAAACAGCACACTTAAGTACTGTTTAATAAAGAGAAGTGACACAATCTTCAACATTAAGTTTCTTGTAAAGTTAGTTGTCAGTTGAATATTAAATCCCGTCACTAGGAGGCACTTCAAGTGCCTCCAAATCCACAGTTCCCTAGAAATGGCAATGGTCAAGATGATTAAGAAAACACATAGCCTGCTTGCCTCCATCAACCAGGGCATTGAGTACAAGAGTTGGGAAATCATGTTGCAGCTATATAGGCTGCATTTGGAATATCATGTGTAATTCTGGTCACTGCACTACCAAAAGGATGTGGAAGCTTTGGCGTGAGTGCAAAGAAGGTTCACTAGGATGTTGGCTATGAGGAGAGGTTTCACTCCAAAGACAGGAGGCTGAGAGGAGATCTGATGGAGGTCTACAAAATGAGGAGAGGCATAGACAGGGTGGCTATTCAGAGGCTTTTTCCCAGCTTGGAAGTGTCAATTACAAGGGGGCAAAGGTTCAATGTCGGCAGGGGGGGGGGGGGGGGCGGTGGGGTGGTGAAGTTTAAGGGAGATGTGCAAGGGATGTTTTTCAGAGAGTGGTGGGTATTTGGAATGCATTGCTGGAGGTGGTGGTGGAAGCAGGCACATTAGCAACATTTAAGGGACATATGGATGGATACCTGAATAGGAAGAGAATGGAGGGATATGGACTGAGTAAGGGCAGAAGGTTTTTTTTAAAAAAGTTTAATTAGGGCACCATGATTGGCATAGGCTTGGAGGGCTGAAGAGCCTGTTCTTGTGCTGTACTTCTTTTTTATAGGCCCATCATACCTTAGGAAAATGATCAAAGCAGTTTAGAAAAATGTCACACTGAATAACGAGGCACTAAATAACAACCATGATCGAGGATATGGCATCCTGCTGTACAGAGAGAAAAAGTAACAAGACAAAAAGATTAATTAATTAGCTGCTATTCATCTTTTATGCTTTGCCAATTGCAAATCTTATTATTTGGACAACCTGTCATTTGGTATTCTTTGGACAAATATCTGTTACCTGAATAAATGTTGGAATCAGACTGTGAACGCTGATGACGTGATACATCAGTCTTTGAGACCACAGGTGGAACCCTGGTGATGCTCTTGCACTTGGAAGCTGTAGATAGCATAGTGGGGAAGAGTTTACTGAAGGGGCTGAATGAAAGACCAGAGGACCTTTCAGGAGAGGCAGACATCGACAAACTGCTGCTGCGCAAGCCATTGCTGGAGGTGGTCATTGGAATCCCAACACCCTGATCATTATTTTTGCCATGACTGTCCCAAAACCTCTTTGGATCTCTATCTTGGAACACAGTCAAATAAGAAAGCCTCGAATTAGCCATATGGCTCTCTGCAGGTGTTGGTTTGATGCCATCATAGGTCTCTAACACAGAGATCAGTATCTCTTTGATAGCCTCTGGGTTGTTTGAGTTCCGACCTGAAGTCACTGCTGTCTGGCCCATCACTGCTGGTGTGGAGTATTCATCTGGTACAACAAAACAGAAACAATGGTTAGCTGAGCTCGATTGGGAGTGGTTTCAATGAATAGATCATTTTGATTAAGAGAATCAAGGAGGAACAGTATAATAGCAAACTGTTTGACCTATTCCATTTTAGAAAGGTCCATGGAGGACATCCAGCCTCCAGCCAGGCTTGGGGGAGGGGCTGATCTTACAGCAAAGATGTAAACACAATACAAATTTATTGACAGAGTAGGATACCCCTCAATGTCCAGATTTTTAAAAAGTACTCTATTCCATTAGGCTGGTCCTGCCTCGAGGTGCCCCTGACATCTCCAGCCCAGTTCTCAATCTTCATTCCCCACTCAAACATGATAATCCAATGCCAGGACAGGGAGAGATTGGATAGGCTAGGGCTGTTTTCCTTGGAACAGGAGGTGCCTAAGGGGTGGCCTAATTGAGGCGTATAGAATTATGAGGGGTGGCAGTGGCAAATATCAGAGACATAGCTTTAAGGTGATTGGCAAGAGCATTACAGGGAACATGAGGAAAATCCTCTCATACAGGGGAATGGTGGGTGCCTGCAATCCACTGCCTAAAACTGATGGTTGAGGCCAAAACCTGGTACCTGGATCTGTATCTAATGTGCTCCTGGTGATGGAGGTGTTTGATCTGGTGGATATAGGGATGTTCCTATTTGTGACGTTCAAACCTAAGGATCATAAATACATTGAATAATAAATTTAAAAAAAAATGCAAGCTGGACCAGATGCTGGAACGTGGGATTAAAATGAGTAGCTACTTTTTTTTTTCTAAGCTGGTACACACATGATGGGCTGGATGGCCTCTTTCTGCACCATAACTTCTCTATGGTTCTAAGGAACCAAGGGAAACAAAACTATTTTAGAGTATGACACAGGGAAATTATGAAGGAAACAGTGCTCCTAGTGTGCTAAGTTGATGTTAAATTCAGAGTACGGTGTGATTAAGCCTAAAAAGTAATTACAGAGATACGAGTGATGAGCTGAGGTAGACTGGGAAATTAAGAGTACAAGGTGTGACAGTCAATAAGCAATGACAAACATCTTTTAAAAACTTTAAAAATGTTCAGCAAATAAAAAGTACCTTCACTGGAAAAGTAATACAATGGTCGCTAGCAAGGTTATGGGTAGGCTTAGAGTTACCAGAAGTAATATCATTGGGAGGATTTTTATTTTAAAATATGTAAGCGGGATTTGACAATGAATGTTGAAGGATGTTTCTCTTAATGGGAGAGACTCACGTTTTAAGATGCAGTCGAGGAAAAATGAGAGCATAATTTTCTTCCAGAGAGAGCAGTGGAGGTGAAATTTTCAAATTTTTAAAGAATAAATTGATAGATTCTTGTCTGACAGGGGATCGGGGTGGGGGGTGGTGGGTGGTGGGTTGAAGTGGGGGAAGCAGGCTTGAGGGACACTGATCAAGTCCTGCTCCCATTTCATATATTTGTATGGCCAAAATATTTAAGACAATACTATATGAGAATTGTAAGAGCAAAAGAGATTCGTGAAAGGAAACATGAGGAGTTCTTCATACACAAAGAAGTAATTATAGTGGGGAAATCAGGAAGTATGCCCTCACAGTAGAAGGTATATAAAGCATGCCAAAAATTGTGGGAACTAAGAGTTTTACGAGTAAGGAGTTCAGAATAATAAAGTATAGGAACAAATTAGAGTGAGAGCTCGAGCCAGTTAACCTTATATTAAGTAGGAAAGAACATTAGAAGTGGTAACAAGGAGTTTGAAAAATTAGATTAGGCAAGGTCAAGTCATTTATGAAATAGGAATCATGCTTCACAAGTTATTACTTTTGAGGATGTAAGTAGCAGGGTATGGGGTGGGGGGAACTCGCAAATGTTTTTGCATTTACAAAAAAGGCACTACACACGATTAGGGGAAATACATGGTAAAGATAGTCACAAGCAGGCTTACATTAACACTAATGAAGTTACCGTAAAAATCCCTTAGTCGTCACATTCCAGTGCCTGTTCGGATACACAGAGGGAGAATTTAGCACCTAACCCACACATCTTTTGGACTGTGGGAAAAAAACCTGTGCAGATACAGGAAGAATGTGCAAACTCCACAGAGACAGTGACCCAAGCCAGGAATCGTACCCGACTCCCTGGTGCTGTGAGGCAGTAGTGCTAACCACTGTGCCACCTGAACTTATAGCATGGATTAAGGGTTGGTTAATGTACTGAAAACTATTTTTTTTTGCGATAGAAGTTAGGGAAAACTTAGTATGTTCATTTAGCTCAAATGGGCTGCTGTAGAAGAATAAAAAGGCCCATCTATTTGGCTTTGATGAGGTCATACCTGCCGTATATTGTAGACCTGTGGACTCCTTACCCAAAGAGGAGGGTTGCATTAATGTTCACAAGATTGATTCCTGGGATAACAGAAGAATTGTTTATTGTTTCTGGATTTGGGGTCTTATTGATATAAAGAATGTCCTGAGTGGGCAAGGTAGATGCTGAGAGGCCATTTCCCTGAGCAGAGGGGCCTAGACCAAGGGATGTAAAAGGGATCAGCCGTTTAGGACTGAGATGAAAAGATTTTTGGTGGTCTCCATAAAAGGGTTGCAAATCTTTAGAATTCTCTCTCCCAGAGTTGTGGATGCTCAAAGGTCAAAGACTTTTGGGTACAACTGGAATCCTAAGCAGGCAATTAGAGTTGGATGTGGAAGATTACACGTGAGCTTCTTGAAGTGGCTAGGCCTACATTAGACCTCAGGCACTAATTCACAACCTGGACTGCAGCCACACCGGATACAATGAAACTGAATCCATACCAAAATTAGAGGGAGCAGAGGTAAAAATGAGTATGACAAATAACTGCATATCTACACAACCGTTACACCATCCAGATACTGACTAGGTTTAATCTTAAAGGCAGCAGTAACAGAGTCCAAGATCAGCAATGTTAAGATCACTTGCTGCCCAGACTTAGGTTGATCTCAATCCTCCCTGAACTGGTGGTGCTTTACAGTGGACTGAGATATCAGGCAAAATGCTATCTTGGGGGTCTTAGCAACAACGCTAATACTACAATGTTTGAAAAGGATGCCTCTGAAATTGTCTTGCAAAGCAGATGGGGTGCAACAATTTAAACAAGAGGAATTCCATAGCAACTATGGTGTTCATATGTGTTCGATTGGTGACAATGCAGTGTGGGGAGAGGCTTTGACCCTCCTTCAAATATGTATTAGGGGTGGGCAAAGGGAAGATTTCAGCAGATGAAAGTTAAAGCATGAATTTGTTTGAAACTCTCTCTGATAAGAGATGGATATATATCTGACCTAGCCAACTCAAACAGCAGTGCGACATAACCCACACAAAGTATTCAGAGCTTAAATTTAATATACTGACATTAGGAGAAATCAAAGATCTGGATGTTTCCTAGTTAAGTTCACTGATTTGAAATCCATCATAAACAGCCCAAACAAGGTTGTTTCATCACCACAAAAATACAATCCCAAGCAGAAGGGTAACCAAACTTTTTGGTGTGTGCCATCTTTGAGCCTCAAATAGGCCATATTCCCCAATTTAAAAAAAACCTATCACAACAGTTATCACAGGCTTTGGGATATATCCTGCAGTATGCAGCAGTGTCGAGAGCTGCTTATACCAAATATCCCTGAAAATCCAAACACCAGACAAGTGAGAATCAAGTAGATGGGTTGTTAGAAGTTAGGGGCTATAGTGTGAACGTAAATCCTCATCCTACCGAATCCCGTCAACAATTAAAATACCCAAAGGCTCAGTGAGGAAGTAAGTGGTCTGAAATCACAAAAATGAGGCAATTAAGTCACATTGACTTGTCTTCACTTTTAATGCAGCTTCTACTGGGTGATGAGTGAAACTGGAAAATAAAAAAGGTCAGTCAATATTTTCCAGCACTATTTTTATTTCAATGAATACGGATGTAGACAGATGATGTTTTAAAAGTATTTTAAAAACATCGGAAAACATAATGGTGTTTGCCTGGAGCGCTGCTAATATCCTCCCGCCAATACAGTGTGATTGAACTGAAAGAGTGCATATGCTGTTCTCACTCTGTGCCAAGTGATCATGGCAATGTAGAAATGGACCACAGTTCAGCCTTTTTTGGGCTACAGAGGAACAACACCCACAGTCCATCACTGGAAGTGCATAAAAGGCAATTTAACATGTTCAGAGTCAGGCTTAGGGTAGCCCATCCCTAGCTCACTAAGCTTGAATAATTAGGGCATGTAATGATACTTGCCTTGAATAAATAAGCAAAGTACAAGGCACTTACAGAACCAGATCCACATCCAAAGAAAGAGGGAGAATAAAAGGGATAAAATCTCTTCCTTGGCACAGAAATAATCTGCATTTAAACTAGAGTTGCAAAATAGTTAAACTTTACTTAGAGAACATCAAGCCTTCCCATCCCTCAAGGAATAAGCCTCATTGACAACACTATTCCCAATTGTAATTTTCCTATCCTGACAATGATTTCTCACAAGTAGGCAGCTATAAAATATAGAGGGTCTTGCAGAGATAACCATAATCCCGTCTTACTACGTTGCCATGAAGAGCTGCACCTTGTTAATAAGCTATTGGGTAAAGTGAGTCTGTTTCACAGAATGGAGAAGTCAATTTAAACTTTCACACTCCATTAATCAATTAAATGTCTGAGAAGCAGTTCCCAAACAGAAAAGAGATCTCACCACCCCAGAAATAGCCATGCTGGTTTTACACTTGCAGAAATCTAAGTGTCCCCCACCCCTACCAAATAGAAGAAAGAAAGGAGGCTATATGGAAAGCAACTCATGATGTTTACATTCAACATTGCCTGGCCTGTTAAGCATATAAGAAAAATACCCAGATACCTGTCAATACTGTGGTACAGGGCGACTGGGCCGGAGGACGCCAACTGCTCAGATCAAATCCTGAAGGTACATTCTTTGCCGCAGCCACTGGTGGTAAGCTCCTCTCCTTTGCCTGCTGTGTCAGGAATACAGAAAACAGGTTCAAGCTAACACAATATCAGTTGTCCAATGGGAGCTCTATCAGTAAATGAGCACAACAGGTTTGAACCTGTGGAAGCAGATTCTCATCTAACTGATCTTGTGTGGAAATGCAACAAGCTGGAGACAGTCAATCAATCAATTAACTATCTGATCTGGATTAATACTGCTGAAACAGTTTGGATTTTTAAAGGGGCACTATTTAACTGAAAAAAAATGTTTGTCAAATATCCATTATTTGTTTGCTAACACACAATTGTGATATACTTCTTCCGATCACTTAGAATCAACATCTTACTGAACCTTTCAGGCCCTTGCATTCCTCAGGAACTGATCTACCAAGAAACCTTTTCAATGAAAACAGTGCCCCTTTAAGATAGTCTGAGTTAGAAACAGTCGAGTGAGCCCCCCACCCCAATTGATTATTTTAACAAGGATCCTGCATGGAAAAAGTGGTGTATTTAATTGTATACCCAGTATCTTCTTTCTATAAAGTTCTCACTAACCCTTATCCAATACTGAACTTAAGTCTCATCGTGAATTCCTTCTATGAGTACTGTCTGTTGTCAAATGTATCATAATACAATCACACCAAGATCCCTTTATGGCGGCAACATTCGCAGCTAGGTGTCTCTGGAGAGGGAGCATGCGGTGTCTGTGGGTGCAGGTGACACCTTCCATGCCTGCTGGGCACCACAGGGGCTGGCGTGTGTTATAGGCCCCGACAATCATATTTTGATTTGATGTGTCTTAAGTTTCCTTTGTACTTTTGTTTTTGTTCAGGCTGTTCCCCTTCCTTTTGGGGAGCTGCCCCTTTTACTTTGTCCTAATTTAGTTTGAGTTTGTCTATTTGGTTTGACCTTAAAAGAGGACAATCACACCAAGACTCAAGTTCAGCAATAGAACACAAATAAAAATGGCATTTGTCTATTTCCTTGCTTATAATCTCATTGTGACAAAATAGCTCCAAGCTGCTCCCAAAAAAGCAAGGTCAAAAACTTTTTATAACTCACCCACACTTCTCATAAGTTCAGCTATTTTAACTTTAAAGCAAGGCTATGAAACAAATTATCTTGCCTTCCTGCATTTCAGTCTCAAATCCCTTACTCTTTTCTTATCCCCAGCTAACAGAATCAGGGGAAGTCAGACTTGTTGCATTGAAGCATTTCCAGTTTGCCCCACTCCAACCCATTGAGTGTGTCTCAGTCACAGAGCAAGGTACATGCACTTAAAGCTAATGATTGACATTCAGCAGGCTGACAGGCTGAACTCTCATCATCAGTGCAATGTCTCCAGCTTGCATGTTCATCCGACTAATCTACTTAATGGCATGCGAACATGTCCATAACATTGCTCTTCCAGTCTTCAGGTTCTGGCACTAGCCATGTGGTGATAGGAAACAGAAACGGTATCAGTAGAGTCAAACATTAGTTGACTTTCCTGGACAATGGCATATTTCCTTATCACTAGATTGTATGACCTTTAATCCTCAAGGCAATTTAATGGACAGATTACACATTGTCACCTTTCATCTGACTGCTGCTGCTATGGATATAGCAGCTCGCTGGAGTATTTTAGAATAGGTTCTTGATAAATGGTTCTGGAAGATAAATATGGTATCAGAACTTAAAGTGGAACTGTATTTAACTAAAATGTCATCCAAATGGGAGATGTACATGCTTGGGATGACAACTTTTGTTGACCCCAAGAGAATACTAGCAGTAACAGCACTTGGAAAATAAACAGGAGCTTTGTAACCTTCTGAATGGGAAGACTGAGTTGTGCAAAGGGCAGTTAAAGCTTTATGAAATAGGCCTCTGAACAAATCTAAACCCTAATCTTTCTTAAAGAGCTGTCCTACTTCTCTATGGCTGAAAAAGGATTCATGCTGCCGATGCTTTTTGTCTTGCATCAGGATAAATGCAAAATGTGATAAACTAAATAAATTCATACGTAGGGACCTGTCTTCTGCAGGCAAAAGGAACATGGTCCAGAATTGCACCTTTGTTAAATCAAATAAAAGTTCTCTCATATATTTTCCATGGAAATGCCTCAACCAAACAGAATTGTTTTGCCAACCCTTGTCCCATGCAGTATATATTGTTGTTTCCTTTGAGGTTTGGTATTCTTGTGAATCTGTCCTAATGGGTGCAAGATGAAAAGCTTGTCTCTTTTGTTCACCAATATACAAGTACCAAGCTTCTCGTCAAGTGCTCAGTGATCTACAATATGCACACGAATAAGCAGAGTTTGAATAGTACCACTGGCAGCGCAGCACTGAAGTGTCAGCATAGATTACATCCTTTAAAGTCCTCAAGTGGGATTTGAACCCGTGACCTTCTGACCCCAAGTCCTGTCTGCGGCGGCATGGTGGCACAGTTGTCAGCACCAGGGAACCCAGGAGCCTTGGGTGACTGTCAGTGTGGAGTTTGCACGTTCTCCCTGTGCCCATGCAGGTTTCCTCTGAATGCTCCAGTTTCCTCACACAGTCCAAAGTTGAGCAAGTTAGGTACATTGGCCATGTTAAATTGCCCCTTGGTGCCCCAAGATATGCAGGTTAGGGGGATTAGCAGAGTAAACATGTGGGGTTACAGCAATACGGTGGGGGCTGGGATTGGGTAGCGTTCTCTGTTGGGGAGTGGGTGCAGACTCAATGGATCAAAAGGCCTCCTTCTGCACTATACAGATTCTATGAATTTAGCCAGATTGGCACTTATGCCAAGGTGTTGCTGTGAACATTTAGTTTACATTAGGACACTGCAGAGTATAAAGCCACTGATTTGCAATTCTTATGATCAAAATGAACAGAACTGCAAAAATGGAAAAATCCTGAACCCCTCTACTAAATTTCAGTTACCATAGTCCGATGGGTCTTTGATTTGATTTAATGTAAAATGCCCAACATGAAATATATAGATTAGAATTGATGGTGTGATTAAATGTGTGTTATATAAGTGTTGTTTGAAGGTTTGCATGCTGAGAGTGGTATATTTGAACTTAAAGGACTCAACAGGCTGTGCCTCACACACTAGACTCAAGGAACATCAAACGTACTTCAAACAGAGTGGATGGGACAAGTCAGCTATCATCAAACTTGCTAACCTTAATAACCACTTTATCCAATGGTCTTACTGTAGATTTAACTCATCAATCACACACTGGCATACACGTCAGGAAGGCCATGGAACTCTACCAAACTCACACCACTCGTACCCCCAAGCTTTCTCATTAGTGATATCTGGGTACCCTTACTCAATAAATATGTTACCATTCCCTCAGAGGGTTGTGGTGATCTGGAATGTACTGCCTGGGAACCTGACAGCTTTTAAAAATATTTGAATGAGCACTTGAAATATTATAATATTCAAGGATATGGGATAAGTGCAGGAAAATGGGATTAGCGCGCCTTTGGTGGTAGATATTGTCGGTGCAGACTCTAAGGACCCAAGGCCCTTTACTGTGCTATATGGCTCTATCCATTCTGCACAGTTGAACAAGCAGCAGCACAGTGGCACAATGGTTAACACTGCTGCCACAAGCTCTTGGAACACGGGTTCGATTCACTGCCTATGTGGAGTCTATACTTTTCCCCGTATCTGCATGGGTTTCCTCTGGGTGCTCTGGTTTTCTCCCACAGTCTGAAAGACGTGCTGGTTAGGTGCGCTGGCTATGCTAAATTCTCCATCAGTGTACCTGAACAGGTACCTGGCAGCTAAGGGATTTTCACAGTAACTTAATCGCAGTGTTAATGTGCCTAACAAGCCTACTTGTGACACTAATAAATAAACTTAAAAGAATATTAATATCTACTGACCTATTACAAACACAAGTCTGACCAATCTGCCTCTATTCCCATCCTCTTGTACTATGTCTGATTATCTCTTTCATCTCAGCAGTCCCAGTCATTCCTCCAGGTGATGAATCAAGTCTGAAATGTTAAGAAAGGCCACAACTGCTCTTTTCAGAGCAGTTACAGGGTGTAACTACTAAATTGCTCACGTGTGGTATAAATATTTCTGGTGTTACAGAGATTTTACAGCAAAGAAACAGGTTCAACTGGACTGAGCCATTGTTTATTGTCCTTACTGCATCTCAATCTATCAATACATCTTTCTGTTCCATTCTACCCCCTGTGTTTATCCAGCTTCACATTAAAGGCTGGATACCTTGAGTATATGCTGCGAAAGTGTGTGCCCCACATTCTCACCACTCTGGGTAAAGAAGTTTCCCTTCGATTTTTTAATTGGATTTATTAGGCATCATCTTATATCTATGGCCCATTGTTTCAAAAACTTGTTTCACAAATGCAAGTATCTTGTCTACACCTAAACTATCAAAAACCCTTTCATAATTTTAAACCACCATTAGTTCACTCCCTTGGCTTTCTCATCTCTAGAGAGAAAAACTGCAGCCTGTTCAGTCTCTCCTGATCGTTGTACCCTCTCTGTTCTGCTATTGGCTACATAAATCTGCCTTACACTTTCTCTAATGTATCTATATTCCGTTTGTTATATGGAGTCCAGAACAGACTCCAAATGTGTAAAAGTTTAACGTAAATTCCCTACTTTCCAATTCTATTTCTCTAGAAATAAACCCTTGTGCCTTGTTTGCATCTTCACGGGTTTATTAACCTGTTTTGCTACTTTTAATGAAGTGTTTAAACGTACCACTAGATCCTTTTGTTGCTCCAGCCCATTTAGAGCCTTATTTTTCATATGGGTTCATTACTTCCCCTACCAAAGTGCACAAATCCACTCTCAGCTAGATTAAAGTTACTCTGTCAGTTAAACAGTTATCAGCAAGTTTATTATTTTACATTTTGCCGCAGACTTTTTTCACTTTTTTCCTAGTGCAGAAGGAAGCCATTTAGTCCATCGAATCTGCACCGACCACAATCCCATCCAGGCCCTATCCCCATAACCCCATGCATTTACCCTAGCTAGTCCCCTGACACTAAGGGGCAATTTAGCATGGTCAATCTACCTAACCCGCACATCTTTGAATTGTGGGAGGAAACCGAGGGAAACCCATACAGACGTGGGGAGAATGTGCAAACTCCACACACAGTGACCCAAGCTGGGAATCGAACCCAGGTCCCTAGTGCTGTGAGGCAGCAGTGCTAACCACGATGCTGCCCCCCCCAACTTTCTCTGTAACCCCAGTCCAGACTCAGCCATCAAATTTTGAATGTTATACTTCCTATTTCTGAGTACAAAATTATTCATGTAAATGATGAACAGTAGCAGTCCCTGCACCAGTGCCTGTGGAACACAATTTCCCAGAAAGTGCCTAAAACCACAAGCTAAAACAATAACTCTCTTTCCCTCTCCACAGATGCTGCCAGACCTGCTGAGTATTTCTGGAATATTCTCTTTGGGTCCTTGCATTCCTACACTCTGTGTTCTATAGTCAACGTGTGAATACCTAGCTGTGTCCCCTGATTCCACCTGCTCCGAGTTTAGTCATGCGTCGAAGAACTTTTGAAAATCAAAGTTTATTAAATGTACTGCAATATCCACCCTCATTGATAACTAGCTCATTGATGTTTGGTTTGGGTTTAGCCAAGGCCACTGGACTCCTGTCTACACTTCCCGCTGCCTCGGAAAAGTAGCCAGCATAATTAAGGATACCACGTACCCCGGACATAAGACCATAAGATAGTAAGGCATAGGAGCAGAATTAGGCCACTCGGCCCATCGAGTCTGCTCTGCCATTCAATCATGGCTGATTTTTTTTCTCATCCCCATTCTCCTGTCTTTTCCTCATTATCCCTGATCCCCTTATTAATCAAGAACCTATCTATTTCCGTCTTAAAGACACTCAGTAACCTGGCCTCCACAGACTTCTGCGGCAAAGAGTTCCACAGATTCACCACTTTCTGGCGCAAGAAATTCTTCCTCATCTCTGTTTTAAAGGATCATCCCTTTAGCCTGAGGTTGTGCCCTCTGGTTCTAGTTTTTCCTACTAGTGGAAACATCCTCTCCACGTCCACTCTATCCAGGCCTTGCAGTATCCTGTAAGTTTCAATAAGATCCCCCCTCATCTTCTAAACTCCAACATACACTTTTCCATCTTCTTCCAGAAAAAGATACAAAAGTCTAAGGTCACATACCAACCGACTCAAGAACAGCTTCTTCCCTGCTGCTGTCAGACTTCTGAATGGACTTACTTCTCATTAAATTGATCTTTCTCTACACCCTAGCTATGACTGTAACACTATATTCTACACCCTCTCCTTTTCTTCCAAATGTACAGTATGCTTTGTCTGTATAGTGTGCAAGAAACAATACTTTTCACTCTATACCAATACATGTGACAATAATAAATCAAATCAAATCCAGACATTGTTACAGAATTGGCAGAAGTACTGAACTCCAGTGATGAGCTAGGAGAGTGGCTTTGCTTGACACCAGGTCAGCATTTGAATGAATGTAATGTCAAAGGGCCCAAGCAGAATTCTGGTCAAGGAGAATCTAGGAAATGCTCTTGCCCTGGCAGAATGATACCTTGCCCAAAAGCAGGTGGACAAGAATGTTGGAAGTCAATCTTCTCATCTCCAGGACATCATCGCAAGATGGGTGGTGCTCCAGGCCTAACCACAGTCAGCTGCTCCATTCATGACCTTTCTTTCATCTTAAGATTATTGCACAGTATTTTGCACCCTTTGCATCTCCTTAGGTATTGATGTAGTCCATGTCCAAATGCAACAAGACATCGAGAACATTCACGGTTGGGCTGATAAATGGCAAGTATTTTTCACAGCACAAAAGTGCTAGGAAATAACCATCTTCAATATGAGAATCTAACCAACTTGTAGAATTTTTACAATGCAGAAGCCCCAAAATCCTATCCAGACCCTACTCCCACATCTATATGAAGGAGCAATTTAGCATGGCCAATCAACCTAACCCACATATTTTTCGACTCTTTGATTCTCAATAACATTTAAATCACTGAATTCCTCCATCACCAATATTTTGAAGGGGGAGGGTCACCATTGACCAGAAACTTAACTGAAAGAGCTGCATAAATAGCTATATAAATACTGTAGTTCCCTTGCAGAGTAGAGGCTGCAATCTCTGTTCTCAAAGTCAGGAGTGTGATGGGATATTGTCACTTGCCAGGATGGCTATAGCTACAAAAACGCATCATCCAGGACTGAGCAGTCTGCTTGATTGGTAACCTATCCACCACCTTAAACTATAGCCTCTCAACCACTACTGTATCATCGTTGCAGCTCATGGCATCTATAAGATACACCACAACTTGCAACATGCCAAGACTTCTCTGGCAACACTTCTCAAAGCAACCACATCCTCCGCCTAGAAAGAATAGCAGATGTCTGGGAACACATCGCCTCCAACTTACACCATCTTAACTTGGAGGTATATTGTCATCCCTTCATTATCATCGAATCAAAGGGGGCGATCTTATGAAAAACATTCTGGGGGTGATTCGCACAGGAGATTTCAGCAGAGCCGGATTAGCACGATCCGCGCTGGGCATCTGGCCAAGTGCCTCTCCCAGCGCTAGGTTTCTGGCACCGTCAGCTCCACGCCAGGAATAGGCGTGGAATTGTACTATGTATTCAAGTGGACATTTTAATATCATTTGAATATGATTAGTGGGCTCGGGACTGAAGTCTCCGGGCCTGCTTACCTCTCCCATCCTGCCAGGAATATTTCCCTCCAGCAGGTTTCACTTTTGGGAGATAGCGGCCCGACCCCGCTGGAGTGAAGGGGAGCAATCCGGGGCCCTCCAGAGGGTCGGGTGGCAGGGGAGGGCAGTGCCTCCTGGATATTGGCACCCTACTAGTGCCATCTTGGGAGCCCTGGCACTGCCCAAGGGGCAAGTGCCAATGCCCAGGGGGCATCTTGGCACTGCCCATTGGACATAGGGCAGAGGGGAGGGAGGTCTCGCTGCATAGGAATATGGGGATCGGGGCCTAGGGGATGATCGGTGGTGCGGGGAAGTTTCACTGCCACTCTGCCTATGGATCAGTCAGGGAAGCAGGAAGGCCAGCAATCAGAATGGGTTGGGGGCAGTGGGATTGTCAGTTGGGGCGGTGGGGTCAGCCTGCTAGGGTATTGGGACCGTGGGGGGCTGAACAGTCAAGGGGGGAGAGAAATTGGCAGGGGGGAGTTGGACAGATTGGGGCAGGCAGGCTGGGAATGGTTGTGGGGCCAACAATTGGGTCTTGGGGGGCGGGTGGGATTCAGAGGGCTGGTGTTACAGGGTCACAGAGTTGGCCAGTGATTGGGCCAGAGAGCAAAGAGGAAGGCTGTCAATGTGGTGCTACTGCGCATGTGCCAATCTCAGTGCTGACAGATCAGTGTATGCACAGTAGCCTGCTGGAGAGGTGGTGTTTGCCAACTCTTCCGCAGGAATAAGCCCTGCTCCCTGAAATTTGATGATATTCTTACTGGTGGCCCCTGTGGTGCACAGAGTTGGGAGAGTCTACTGTAAAAAACAGCATGAATGACTCCAGTTTTCATGTAAATTCGACACTTAGACTTTTTTGGGGAGAATTCCATCCTCTAAGTCCAGAACTAGCGTGAAAATGGGAGAGAGTTTCTGATCCATTTTTTGGGCGAGTCCAAATCTGCTATATTACATACTTAGAGCAGAAAAAAACCTCAAAACCATTTCTCATCTGTAGGGATGAGACTTAAAGTGGGTGAGGCTTAAATTGCCAGAAAGCTGGCTGACAGCAACAGAGGGCGCCATTGCACATGTGCAGGTCTCTCTACTCTGGGAAGTTGATAGATCTATCACACAGTCTCTGCTGCTCTCAGCTTGCCTACGTTGTCTAAACACGGCAACCCCCCCCACCCCCCAGATACCATGGGGTGCCCACGGCCTATCAAAAGACCCCCCCTCACCTAGATAGATCAACCCTCATGACCTACACCCCCTACCCCACCTGGACTGACCTGCCCCTCCCTCTCCCCATCAGTTGACCTGTTCTGGTCTGGCCCTGCCCCCCCCCCCCCCCCCAGTAGGCACTGCCCCCTGAATCACTGCCTCCTTGGCATTGACCATTGCCTGGTGGACACTGCCTGGGTGCTAGGCTGGCAGTGCCAGGGGCATCCTTCCTGTCCCAAGTCTCCCAGGGGCCTCAATGGCCTTTGGTTCTACCAGCGAGGCTATCATGTCTGGTGCCCATAGTTGGGAACCAGCCGTGATTCTCATCAGGGAGAATCTCGCCTGGCGAGGCCACAGAGGGAAGTGAGCCTGGAAAATTGATTCCTGGGCTCATTTATTTAATTTAAATCAGGTTTTAAATATATTAACTAATTTATTCAGCCTCATGCTGGAAATGGCTGATAGCCCTGGATATCCGATGTTGGGCGCAAACCTGATTTCTCGGTTCTCGTGTGATCTTCCCAGTTCACCGCGCGCATCGGCCGGTGGACTGCAATGGTAAGATCGTCCCCTCGGTCTCGGAACTCATTACTGAACAGCACTTTAGGAGTTAACTACACCACATAGACTACACTGAACTTCTCAGGAGAACCAGGGCATGATAATAAATGCCAACCTTGCCAATAATGCCCACATCCTGAGGGCAAATTTTAAAAACTGTGCTGAATTAAAGGGTTTAATGTTGAAAGAAAAAGGCAGCATGACAACATGAAAACAAAAAGTTTTTTGTTTTTGGACTTTGTTTCACTGGATTTGTAATCTAAAGGCCCAGTCTAATGATCCGGAGACGCTGGTTCAAATCCCACCATGGCAACTGGTGGGACTTGAATAAATTAATTAATAAATTAAGTTGATTAATAAATCTGGAATTAAAATCTAGTATCAGTAATGGTAACCAGGAACCTATCATCAATTGCTGTTAAAACCCATCTGGTTCACTAATGTCCTTTAGGGAAGGAAATCTGCCATCCTTACCTGGTCTGACCCAGATCTACAACCATAAGATTGACTCGTAACTGCCCTAAGAAATGACCTACGAAGCCAATCCATTGGAGGGCAATTAGAGATTTTTTTTGGCTACGATCAAGTGTAGTATCGGTGTCCTACACTTGATAGAAGTCAATGAGGTTACACTGAGGGTTCACTTGAAGCAATTTTTTAAAATGGCATCCAGGCCTTTTGGCTAAGATGCAAGACAGATCGAGCACTGGAGGGGTGCAATGCTTGTTCCAATCAACTCAGATCTGTAGATCAAGCCGAAGAGAGAAAGAGGCTTGTCAGCTTGGATCTGGAATGTCTCCCTGGTTGAGACTTTGAATTGAACTTTGGTTGGATTGAATTGGATATAACAAAAAAAAGAGAGATGGATAACAATTGTTGGCCTTGCCAGTGATGCCTTTATCACATGGAAGAGTTAAGAAGTGAAAAGGATAGGTGTACTGAGAATCATAAAATCTTAGAAACCCTACAGTGCAGAAAGAGGCCATTTGGCCCATTGAGTCTGCACTACAATCTCACCCAGGTCCTATCCCCATATTCTTACATATTTATCTGCTAATCCCTCTAACCTACGCATCTCAGGACTCTAAGGGGCAATTTTTAGCATGGCCAATTAACCTAACCCGCACATCTTTGGACTGCAGAAGGAAACCGGAGCATCAGAGGAAACCCACGCAGTGAGGTCCAGTGAAAAGCAGGCAGCAGATTTGAATGACATAGGTACCTTGCTCATGATAAATTCCCTGCTAAATGAGTGGCCTCTTTGGTGACAAGAAGCTTCAGGAAGCTCTACCAGAGCCCAGGCCTTCAGTTTTGGGATATGGAACTGGAATTTACACATAGAAAGATTGACCCTTATCACTTCCATTTGCTCCCACCAAAGCTGCGGAATTGTGTCTGTACCACTCTCGGCCCAAGCCGGAGATTTGCTCAAATTGACTCATCGGATATTTGAAACAGAGGGGGCGGGGGGGAGAGAAATGAAAAAGGCAATTTAAAAACGGACCAATTGCTGGAAATGAGATTGCTTTGAGAGACACAGGAACTGACCAGAGTGGCCTTTCCTCCAGTTTTTCCCTGAACACAAACAGCTGGGCACCTCTGCTCATATTTCGGGGAATGTCATAGAAATGCTGAATAAGGGCAGTATTTTGCAAGGCTCCAAGCCAACTGGCTAGGCTCAATGACGGGAGCTACAGCTTCCAGTTGCACAATATAGTTCTTTTTATGAATGCATCAATTTGGTTTTGTTTTCGGCGATAAGCGCACAAAAATTAGTCAACATGTGATTGCCATTTGACTAAACCCAATGCTGTAGAACACACCAAGTTGGCCTGAATGGGATCACTGTCAGTCATCTTATTATTGCACTTTTCAAAGGCAAATGATATTGTTATGCTTCATATAAAGGTGGTTTTAAATCATTACCTTCATTATTACTCAGGCTGTCTCCTCAGCTTCACACACTTTCTTCTGTTGGAAACAGGAATGATCCATTTTTAGACATTTGATTGCACAGCTGAACGATTGAGGAAGTTAAAATGATGCTAAAACAGTGTATCAAAATCAGATTGTCATTATTAACCAGGACAGTTAGAAGTAGGAAGAGGACATTTTCTAACAAAACATTCTCTCGGTGTTAGAAGGGGATGAATGTTCCTTCCTGTCGAGTTTCACATGAAGTTGATTCAGAGGAAGATAGTAAGTTTGATTGCCCATTCCCCTGGCCAGCCTGCAACTGGGAGGGATTTAAAAATGAAACCAATCTATGGGATCATGGCCACGCTGATCAGGTGACTGCTTGCTGGATATCGCGCAAGCTCATTAATGGGCCTAACGTCACCACTTTCTGACCTGAAAAGTGCCCAGTCTACCTCAGATTACCCTGGAAGGGTGAGGTGTCTCAAACATTTGAACAACAGATTAAACTAGCTATTTCACACTGTTAACGTGCAGTAGCACCATGAGTCGTATTTTCCACTAACAGATACCACTGGCAAGGTGAAACAGCATTTTACCTACCACATAAATGTGTTGTGGTGTATGTATTTCAGTGCCAGTGTGATGTTACATATATTTATGTGCAAGGAACATGTCCAGGCATTGAGCCTTTTTTGAATAAACAAAAGCATGGGGGACCAGAGTTCCCCAGTGATGACACTGCAACCATTCAGAGACGATTTCCTATCAATTGGCACCCTTTTCTCATACAGTATAAATTGTTGCTCCCTTTGAAATTTGGCATTCTTTCACCTGTCCTGATGAGTGCAAGATGAAAAGCTTTGACAGCTTGTCCTTCTTGCTTTTTAGCAGTACAAAAGAAACTTCCAGTTTCTCTGGAGTAGCTGCCAAGGTGTGAGGGCTTGCTGAAGGGAACTACAGAGAAACAATTGGAAGATCTCTATTGGCAGCTGTGGTTTGGTGCCAGGACTTTTGTTGTGAGTCAGAAACATTCAGGCTTCACTCCAGAGATTGAGTATGTAACCTAAGCTGATACTCCAGTGTAATAGTGAAAGAGTGCTGCACTGCCAGATGTCTTTTGGATAAATTGTTAAACCGAGGCCCATTTTGTTCTCAGGCGAATGTAAATAATCTCGTGACACTATTTTGAAGAAGGGCAGGGGAGTTTGCCCTGCTATCATGGCCAATGTTTATCTCTCATTAACATCACAAAAACCAATTAGCTGGTTATTATTACATTCACAGTGACAAGAGTGATTCTACTTCAAAAATATTTCATTAACCAGAAAGTTCTTTGTGATGTCCTACAGTTATGTAAGGCACTACAAAAACAAATTCAAAATACCCAGGCCCTATCCCCAAGCATTTACCTTAGCTAGTCCCCCTGACATAGAACATAGAAAAACTACAGCACAAACAGACCCTTCGGCCCACAAGTTGCACTGATGATATCCATACCTACTAGGCTTACCTATAACCCTCAATTCTATTAAGTTCCATGTACTCATCCAGAAGTCTCTTGAAAGACCCTATCAAATTTGCCTCCACAACCAGGGGGAGAACGTGCAAACTCCACACAGACAGTGACACAAGCCGGGAATTGAACCTGGGTTCCTGGTGCTGTGAGGCAGCAGTGCTAACCACTGTGCCACCGTGCCACCCTTGGAATTGGAGCATCAAAAAGCAGGCTGATAGTCACATTACAGAATTTTTACAGTAACTTCATTGCAGTGTTAATGTAAGCCTACTTGTGTCAATAATATATAGACTTTAACTTCATCAAACACCTTGGACTTACTGATTGTGTGCTGAGGGACTGCTGCTACTATAAGATGCCATTCCAACACTTACCCAGAGGATCCTGCATATCTTCACCATTCTGGTCTACTACTGCCACAGCCTGAGAGTGGTGGAGCTTTCTCATGAAGAAATACCTGGAAGGAAGGGATAGAGAGAACCATTGTTATGATTCAACAGTCAGATTACAAAACGTCAGCTAAATCGTGGCAAGTACGCAACACAGCGGGTACCTGGCTTGAGATTCTTTGCTACGACTATTTAATCATTAAGGTATTTTATCTTTTGTTTCACATTAGGAAAGGCAGTAATGTTTGGAAAACAGGCTGAACCTTAACTTTATTTGTACACCACACCCAGACAGGCAAATTCCTGCATGTCGCATTTCCACTCCATTATCCTCAAGCCTTTAATATATCCACTTTTTAATTCATTCTTGAGATGTGGGGACAATAGGTAAGACCAGCATTTAAATTCTTACATACAACAATCAACTCTGGGCTTCAGGAAGGCAGCTTACCATCACCTGCTCAACTGGACAGGGGCAATTATAAAGGATACTAAAATCTAAGGTGAGTAAAAAAGGGAAAGTTTGGTTTCAATGAAAGTCATCTAATGAATAATGTTCATATGAACAATGAACATAGGTAGAATCTCTACAGTGCTGAAGGAGGCCATTCAGCCCATCAAATCTGTATTGATTGTGGCCCTATCCCCACACATTTACCCTGCTAATCCCTCTAACCTACACATTCCAGGACACTAGGGTCAATTTAACATGGCCAATCCACCTAACCCACACATCTTTGGACTGTGGGAGGAAACCAGAGCACCTGGAGGAAACCCACGCAGACATGGGGAGAATGTGCAAACTCCACATAGACAGTGAGCCAAGCCGGGAATCAAACCCTGAAGCTGTGAGGCAGCAATGCTAACCACTGTGTAATCCTGCCGCCCCAAACATACATCTTCAAACCTTGTGCATCACAATATATTGACCCCACACTCCAGCTGATACCATGTGCAGTTCTGGGACAATCCTATCGTTTGTGTCAATATACTAAAAGCAAGGTGAAGTCACCATAGTCCCAGATAAGTGATTTACCCTGAGGATCACCACACCTCAGGTGAGAGGCAAAGTTGAGATGGCAGGGCCTTCATCAATAACCTCAGCTAGTACAAGAATTGAACCCATACTGTTAGTGTCAGTTGTGCATCATAAACCAACTGTCCAGCCAACAGAGCTAAACCAACTCCCAATATACTAATCATCTGTTGGTGGGACAGGAAAGCTTTTGTATTTGAATGATACAGGATTCTTGTGTGCAGCAACTGAAAGCTGGGTGGAATGGATTGTAGAAAAATAGCAGCAGGTATTAAACAGGGACTAGCCTAAGAAGGATCCAGTGTTAGAATGTAACCAATGACAACATTGAATCTGTTGTAGTGACCAATGGTAATGTGCCGTAAGGGTCAGCTGATCCAGTAAACGATGTAACCAATGATGTGGTAGTCAGCTGACTCAGTATAAGTAAGAAGCTGCTGGGGTTTGTGGGAGCTTGAAATGGCCCAGGATGAGGCCTGAAGTGTTGGAGTAATGGATGATTTGTTATTAAACTTTCTCTTTGATTTATAGGTTGGAATAAGTTTTGTTTCATTTCATTGCCTACAACTGAAGAGTTCCTTCTGCTGGATTAACATCCAGTGGGAGCATCTTGCTTCACAACAAGCTGCCCTGTCAGAACTACTCAGAAACTGGGGAGAAACATTCATGTGAAAACACTGGAGGAGAAGAGGAGAAGCTCAAAGGGGGAGCCTTGATTCTTGGTGCCTGCTCATGTTCCTTAGTTGGGTTATATTTATACTGTGCCCTAGAGTTTGGGTATGAACTGGTACACAGATTCATACAATACAAAGGTGATAAATATTGTACAGTTCAGAGATTGAGAGAGGGCTGATTTTCTCTCTGGCTGCACTAAGATTAAAACCTTACTCATGGAATAAATGTGAGGAGGCAGCAGTGTTGGAGGTGAGAATTCAAACCAAGGCACTATCTCTTCTCCCCAGTGGACATGAAAGATTATACAAAATTAAACATAGGAATATAAGCAGCACCTCCTACCAAGGGCAGCACAGTGGTTAGCACTGCTGTCTCTCAGCACCAGGGACCTGGGTTCAATTCTGGCCTCGGGTCACTGTCTGTGTGGAGTCTGCACATTCTCCCTGTGTCTACTTGGGTTTCCTCAGGGTGCTCTGGTTTCCTCCCACAGTACAAAGATGTGCGGGTTAGATGGATTAGCCTAGGTAAATGTGTGGAGTTACGGGATAGGTCACTGGGATGACCTGATTGGGATGCTCTTTTGGAGAGCTATGCAGGCTCGATGGACTGAATGGCCTCTCTCTGTGCTGTAGGGATTCTGTGGAAGGAGGAATTAGAACATGCTGATCGAATTTGCCTTGTCCATGAGGAACATTTCCCCTCAATCTGGTTTTATTTCCTTCCACCAGCTTGAATGTAATTATGGGTTGTTCAAGTGTTTTCAGGTGATGTTCAGAGATTGCAGGTTGCCCTGTAAGTGATTTACAGTGAGGTAGAGAGAGTGGGTGAGAGAGAGTGGGTCGCTCCATTGAAACATGTACCTTGGTGACCAAATCTGAATTGGCCACTTCTGTGTTCAAAATAATTTCCTAGATTCCACTTGGCGAGGTTGTTCTCCTAAAAAGTTGGATTGTTTCACTGCAAAAATTCAAGTGGACAAAAACAAATCACAAAGTGTTCACACGACAACTGGAAGATTCATTGTCATGTTTGTAGATGTGTAAGTAATGCTTTTGAGCTTGTTTATGAGTCTCAAGGGCACAACAGTGAAGCAGAGAGTTGGGATTTCTCCTCAACATGTGCCCTGCTGAGGGAAGAAACTGCAGAGTGAGGAGGGATTGGAACAGGAGATTGAGGGGCTGGGAGACATCAGCCTGAGGAAGCAGGAGGCAATGGTTGACTGAGTATTCCAATAATTTAAAGATTAGAAAGTTCATAAGCTCTTAGCAATAAATGAAATAAATAACTTGTGTTTCTGGAAAGCCCTTATCCCATCTTGAGACCTGAACTTATTGTTATAAAGACAAACCTCGCAATGAAACTGCACACAGCAAGACTCCACACAACAAATGAGATGAATGCACTGGTGATTCGGTAGTTTTGTTGCATATTGATGGAGATATTTCAGTCATCTGTAGATTAATGGCTGAAGAAAGTGCCAATATTTAACATCCAATTTTGCCCTGCCACAAATAAATCATGATGTGGATGTGCCGACGTTGGACTGGGGTAAACACATAAGAACGTAAGAAATAGGAGCAGGAGTAGGCCATCTAGCCCTTCGAGCCTGCCCCGCCATTCAATAAGATCATGGCTGATCTGTTGTGGCTCAGTTCCACTTTCCTGCCCTCTCCCCATAACCCTTAATCCCCTCTCTTATCAAGAACCCATCAACCCGCTTCTTAAAAATATTTAGCGAGGCAGCCTCCACCACTTCAACGGGCAGAGAATTCCAGAGATTCACCACCCTTTGAGTGAAGAAGTTCCTCCTCAACTCCGTTCTAAACCGCCTCCCCTTTATCTTGAGGCTGTGCCCCCTAGTCCTACTGTCTTTTTTGAGCGGGAAGAGTCTCTCCACCTCTATCCTATCCATCCCATTCATCATCTTATACGTCTCAATGAGATCTCCCCTCATTCTTCTAAACTCTAACGAGTACAAGCCTAGTTTATTCAGCCTCTCCTCATAGCTCAATCCCCTCAACTCCGGTATCAGCCTAGTAAACCTCCTCTGCACTCCCTCCAGGGCCAAAATATCCTTGCGCAGGTGCGGCGCCCAAAACTGCACACAGTACTCCAGCTGCGGCCTCACCAATGCCCTATACAGCTGCAGCAAGACCTCCCTACTTTTATATTCAATCCCCCTCGCTATGAAGGCCAGCATCCCATTCGCCTTCCTGACCACCTGCTGCACCTGCAAGCTGGGTTCTGACAACACCAGGTTTTAGTCCAACCGATTTATTTGATAGTAAACTCACAAGCTTTCGAGGGGACTCCCTCTTCGTCAGGTGAATGGAGAGTTCTGGCCTCAGACAGAGCATATAAAGCACAGACAGTTTACAGATTACTGATTAGAATGCGAATCTTTACACCTAACCTGCTTGGCAAGTCCTAAAGTAGCCGACAATGTGTGTGGAAGGAGACTGATCACAGGTTAAAGAGATGTGTATTGTCTCCAGACAGCACAGTGAGTGAGGTTTTGCAAACCCAGGCAAGTCACAGGGGTTCATCTTGGGTTCATGTCACACTATCTGTAACCCCCGTGACTTGCCTGGGTTTGCAAAACCTCACTCACTGTGCTGTCTGGAGACAATACACATCTCTTTAACCTGTGATCAGTCTCCTTCCACCCACATTGTCGGCCACTTTAGGACTTGCCAAGCAGGTTAGGTGTAAAGATTCGCATTCTAATCAGTAATCTGTAAACTGTCTGTGCTTTATATGCTCTGTCCGAGGGCAGAACTCTCCATTCACCTGACGAAGAGGGAGTCCCCTCGAAAGTTTACTTGTGAGTTTACTATCAAATAAATCGGTTGGACTAAAACCTGGTGTTGTCAGACTTTTTACTACAAATAAATCACCCACACAAGGTTAGGTTACAGTGGTTGCCTCAACAATTATGCATCTTGTACCTGAATAAATGAGTATTTCCTGATAGCTAATACTTGATTTGATTTATTATTGTCACATATATTAGCATACAGTGAAAACTATTGTTTCTTGTGTGCTTTACAGACAAAGTGTACCATTCATAGGGAAGAAAACGAGTGAGTGTAGAATGTAGTGTTACATGTAGAGAAAGATTTCCTTAATGCAAGGTAAATCCATTCAAAAGTCTGACAACAGCAGGGAAGAAGCTGTTCTTGAGTTGGTTGTACATGACCTCAGACTTTTGTATCTTTTTCCCAATGGAAGAAGGTGGAAGAGAGAATGTCCGGGATGTATGGGATCCTTAATTATTATATTATACTGTTTATTAAACTGACTTAGGCTGGGTGGCAAGTCTGGAGAACAGATTGCAGACGTCAAGTACAATGAAGAACATTTGAACTGAGTAACATCTGCCAAATCTTCTCTTATTGCTCCTTCCTCATTTCAACACTCTACACTCACTGGACCATTCCTTCAAAACACAGTTTAAATTAGCCCAGGCTGTCTGTTCAACATCTGAATCTCACTGCATCTCTCCCCGCCTCAGTATCTACACATGAACAGACACTGTGCACATCTCTCCTTTGCAGGAGACAGTCTCCCTGCAGGATAAGGTAGTGCGCAATGTAAGGGAAGGAAGAGAAACCAGGAGGGGAATCTCTCTGATCTGGAGCAGCAAGTACAGTAACTGGGAGAATTTGAGGCCATTGGCCTCTGTAACAGGGCCTCTGTTACTTGGACCACTTCACAAACTTCTGAGACAAGCAGCGTCACATAGTTTGACTACATGAAGGGGCGTTATGATGCTGGTCATCTACTATTGCTCAGGATTTCAGAGCCTTTGTCCTACTTGTTCCTTACCTGTAGGTCCACCTCAGCAACAAGTCACTGACAAAGACATCTTGAATCCTCTGAGGAGGACCATATCATGTGCTGCATCGAGGATCGACACAGTAACTCACACCGTAGCTTGGTTAGGTCATCAGTTATGTAGTAGTCATGGTAACACATCTGGTACTAGTGAGTATTCCCCTGCTCTTCAAAATGGCGTGGAGATGCCGGCGTTGGACTGGGATAAACACAGTAAGAAGTCTCACAACACCAGGTTAAAGTCCAACAGGTTTATTTGGTAACAAACACCACTAGCTTTCAGGCCTCTGACCCTTCGTCATGACCCACTCACATTGTCTGCACCTTTAAGACTTGATTAGCTGTAAAGACTCGCATTCCAATCAGTATTCTGTAAACTGAGTGTGTGCCTTTATATGCCCTGTTTGTGATCAGAACTCCCCACTCACCTGACGAAGGGGCAGAGCCCCGAAAGCTAGTGGCTTTTGCTATCAAGTAAACCTGTTGGACTTTAAGCTGTTGTTGTGAGACTTCTTACTGTCTTCAAAATGGCACCATGGGATTGTCTCTGTCTACCTCCTTAACGGTATTGTGGGTCAACCCACATTATGTGGACTGCAGCGTTTCAAGAAGGTAGCTCACCACCACCTTCTAAAGGGTGACTAGGGATCGGCAGAAAATGCTGGTCCAGCCAGCGATGTCCATGTTCCCCGAATGAAGAAAAAGTGAGAGAGTTGACTCAGTTTAGTGATTTATCTGAAAGAATGCCTGTCCAACAATGCAGATAATTCCTGTATACTACGCTGAAGTGAAAGCTTGGATTTTGTTCTCAAACCTCTGGAGTGGGATTTGAACCTGCAGGTGGAATCTTCCATGCTCGGCAGGTGCCTTACTCGCTGCCTGAAAAACTGGTGAGACACCCATGTTGACTCTGAGGAGGAAGGCTCACGTATATTCTGCCCATCAGGCAGTTAAGTGGACAGCTTAAATGGACCTTCCTCCAGACTGAGGACCCTGGAAGGTGACGTCCCACCTGCTGCCTGCCAAGTGCTGTCAGCCAATCAGAAGCTGGTGGCCCTGGCACTTGGCATCAATGCAGAAAAGGCTGTGGTTGCACTAGAACAGCACCTCCCCAGGATTATGGGGTGACCCAGGAGAAAGGTAAACGCTTTGGGGGGCTCTAATGAGGCCTGAAGCAAGGGAATATTATTGTAGATCACCTCCGCACTCCAGCTAACACACAGCCCCCATAGTTTTACCAGTCCTCTCAGCTACATGTTGGCATGCCGGCCTGGAACTGGGCAGATTGCAGCTGAGGGGGGAACAGACCCTCAAATAGTTGTTAATTGGTCACTTCAGGGAGAATGGGCAGGAAAGTCAACAATGGGGCCTTCTCATCAAGAGGCTACTTCCAGTGGAGTTGCCAAGGCAGCGGGCAGCAACCCTGATGCCAACCTACCAAATTCTCTAGCCTACCTGCTTCTTCCCTCACCTCTCGCAGGACAGAGATCCTGGTCACTGTCTTTTTAACTCAGTGTTACTGCACTCCAGCTACAGATAGGATTCAGCTTTCGAGTGACATATTGAAAAAGTGAAATTTCCCCAAGTATTCTCTGATAGTAAAAGAAATACCCAAACCATGTTTGTGTGATGGAGATTCTTTCTGACATTGTGTAAATCCCAGGCACTGTGAAACTATTCACTGATGGAAACCACCAAATGATATTTATGGTGCAAAATGCCACTGACTCAAGGTCCACAGAGACTCACTATGAAACAAATTCTACTTCTCTTACCATCTTTTACTCAGATTCCATTCCCGGCTTGTGTTTGCACATTCCCCCCATGTCTGCGTGGGTTTCCTCCGGTTGCCCCAGTTTCCTCCCACGGTCCAAAGATGTGCAGGTTAGGTTGATTGACAATGCTAAATTGCCCCTAAATGTCAGGGGGACTAGCAGGGTAAATGTGTGGGGTTATGGGGATAGAGTCCAGGTGGGATTGTTGTTGGTCCAGGCTCGATGGACCGAATGGTCTCCTTTGCACTACAGGGATTCAATGATTCGATGATCTTAGTGAGATCTGCCACTGGTGTGGGCAGAACTCACTCACTTACAGAGCTACAGGTCAACAGCAACAGCAATTGCTTAATATCTGCAAATGGTCAGAACACAGTCAGCACAGACTCGCTTAATTCAATGTTTAAGGAAGATCTGAATTCTTACCTCTGAAACGCGGTCCCTTTAGTCCCAGATGGTAAATCTGAAGGGGTATCAATCGGATAATGAACGACACGGTTTACGTTTTAACTCCAGCTTCAGTCCGACAGTCAGGACTGAAACTCGACACTATTACGTCACTCAAGGCTAATCGGCCAACTGGAGTTTTCGGTTAAACCTGTACTTCCTGAATATAGATTCCTCATTGCATGTGAGTGGGTAATTTGTGTAACTCACCACCATCCTGTGGTACAACAGCCGCTTTCACAGCTTTGAGCTCTGCACAATCAACCTTAAAACACTGACCCATTCCGCACAGCCCTTGAAGAAAAATCTTTTGATTCCCTCTTTTTACGCTGAACACATCTAATGGTATTGCTCGGGGGTGAGCCAGAGGTCAGTGAGTTGAGGGCAGGATCCTTGGGTGGGAGGCAGTGAAAGAAAATTTAGAAATGATCTTGCGGCTTAGAACGTGTTTTTGACTAGCACTGGAAAATAAACAAATTGTTTATTTCCCAGTGCAGGCATAATAAATACAAACAGATATTTGATTTATTATTGTTACATATATTAGAATACAGTGAAAAGTATTTTTTCTTGTCTGCTATACAGACAAAGCATACCATTTATAGAGAAGGAAATGACACAGTGCAGAATGTAGTGTTACAGTTATAGCTAGGGTGTAGAGAAAGATCAACTTAATGCAAGGTAAGTCCATTCAAAAGCCTGACAGCAGCAGAGAAGAAGCTGTTGTTCAGTCGTTTGGTACGTGACCTCAGACTTTTGTACATTTTTCCCAACCAAAGAAGTGGAAGAGAGGATGTGCGGGGTGCGTGGGGTCCTTAATTATGTTGGCTGCTTTGCCAAGGCAGCGGGAAGTGTAGACAAAGTCAATGGATGGGAGGCTGGTTTGAAATTTTAGAAGCATAGAATGAGAATAAAAGATAAAATTAGAAGGTATGCTGGGCACAGCTTACACAAGGTTGCCTCATCTCTTTCAGGTGAGATAATAAACCTGTCTGCCCACTCTCTGTTACTGATACCATGTTGTACAGTTGTTTAGTGTCTCAGGGAGAGGTCTGGTTCAATGTGATGGAGTTCAACAAGGAAAACTGCTGACCTCAGACACAACCACACAAAGCTAACAAAGATTTGAACAAATATGAGCTGGACACAGTGGGTGGCACAGATAAGCTGGGCTCAGTCAATCACTGGGATATTGCAGTTTCTATTCACTGAGACAATAAAACAACAGCTATCAGCTAATCAATTACCTTTGGAAATCATTATGGAGAGGAGGTCATGTGATTGGAATAACCATTTTAATTGTCTTTTATCACAACACTCAAGCTACTAAACAGGAGTTTGGAAGAATTTTGCAAATGCGGCAGTAACACCATTTTTCTCTTCTTTCTCTCTCTCTCAAGTTCAAGACCTATCCCTCTGACAGTTTGAAATCCAGCACAGAGATAAAGGATTTTCAAATGAAAGAAACATCAGGTGCAAAAATCATTGGCTTTTGGAAAGGATAGTTCAGAAATTCATAAGATACAGGAGCAGAATGAGGCCAATCAGCCCATCAATCCACTCCGCCATTCGATCATGGCTGATATGTTCCTCATCTCCAGTTCCTGCCTTTTCCCCATAACCCTTCAACCCATTACCAATTAAAAATCTGTCTAACTTCTCCTTAAATTTACTCACTGTCCCAGCATCCACTGCACTTTGGGGTAGCAAATTCCACAGATTCACAACGCTTTGGGAGAAGTAGTTTCTCCTCAACTCTGTTTTAAATTTGCTATCCCTTATCCTAAGACGATGACCCCTCAACCTAGAATGCCCCACCAGCAGAAGCATCTACTCCATGAAAACCTTATCCATACCTTCTACCATCTTGAATACCTCAATTTGATCTCCCCTCATTCTTCAAAATTCCAGAGAGTATCAGCCTAAACTGTTTAATCTGTCTTCATATGACAAACCCCTCATCTCTGGAATCAATCTAGTGAACCTCCTCTGAATTGCCTCCAATGCCACTAAATCTTTTCTCAAATAAGGGGACCAAAATTATGCACAATACTCTAGATGTGGTCTCACCAATGTCTTGAACAGTTGCAACAATACTTCCTTACCTTATATTCTATTTCTTTAGCTCTAAATGCCAACATTCCATTTGTTTTCTTTATTATCTGCTGTATCTGTATACCAGTTTTCTGTGACTCATGAACTATGACACCCAGATCCTTCTGCACTGGAGCACTCCGAAATCTCTCCCCATTTAGATAGCAAGTCCTTTCCCATTTTTCAGACCAAAATGCATGACCTCACACTTATCCATGTTAAATTCCATCTGCCATATTTTGGCCCACTCTCCTATCTATATCCATTTGTAAGGTTCTTATTTCCTCATTGCAACTTAGTGTCCTGCCTATTTTTGTGTCAAATTTGGCTATTGAGACTTCTGTATCCAAGTCATTAATATAGATTGTAAATAGCTGAGGCCCAAGGACTCAACCCCGTGGCATCCCACTAGTTACTTCTTGCCATCCTGAAAAAAGAACATTTATCTCGACTCTGTCTTCTGTCCATCAGCCAATCACCAATCCAAGTAAATAAATTATTCCTAATCCCATATAATCTAACCTTGTGAATTAACCATTTGTGTGGCAACTCATCAAATGCCTCCCGGAAATCCAGAAATGCTACATTGACACGATCCCCAGTATCCACTTTACTTGTTACATCCTCAGAGAACTCTAGTAAATGAGTCAAACATGATTTACCTTTTATAAAACCAAGCTAGCTCTGATGGATGGTGTTTTGTCTTTCTAAATGTCCTGATAGTGCTTCCTTGATAATTGATTCTAACACTTTCCCAACAACAAATGTTAAACTAATGGGTAATTTCCCACATTTTGCCTCCCTTTTTGAATAAGGGTGTAACATTAGCATTTTTCCAATCCATTTGAACCTTTCATTTCCATTGGAGTTTTGGAATATTATAACCAATGGATCCACTGTCTCTGCCTCCACTTCCTTTAATACCCTAGGAGATAGACTATCAGGCCTGGGGAACATTTCTGCCCCCAGTGTCAATAGTTTGCTGAGTATCTTTTCCCTATTAATGTTGATTGGTTTCGGTTTAAAAAAAAGAGACTGTCTCCAGAAATTACAGTTTACATCAATTTCAAGATCATCTCGGGAAAATTTTGCTGCTGCCTTGAATAACAGTGAAAGACTCACTCATAAATAGTTTGCATTTGAATTTTAATTTGATGAACAATAACCCCTTACTGTATAATTGTAGATGCGTGTAGCATATGTGTTGCAAAGTCAGGATGTTGGTTCCCACTTTTAAGGTGTCTTTATATTTGTAGATGGGTGGGTTTTTAGCTCAGAAACAAACCAGCGTTAAAGTGAAAAAAGATTTCGCAATCAGCATGTGAATGGTTAAACAGACATTGAACTTCGATCATCCTTAAAAATTGGCAAAACCCCTTGTTCTGGTCAGATGTGGAATAGGGGAGTCATTTCAGCCCATCTTGTGTGGTTGGGATATTTCCCTCCCACTTCCTTTCCGAGACACAAACGCACACACTGCAATCCTTTGCTTGGTTACTCTGTGGTCAGACTTTTGGATTACATTCATGTGAAAGAAATTGCTGGATGTTTGTTGCCCTCATGCTTGCTACTACATTCTTATCTCTCTCCCAGCACACTCCTTCTGTTGACATCCAATATATCAGGAAGGGGCTAGGAGCACAAACTTTTGTTCTAGACTAAGTACTAAGATGGGATCTGAGATTATGGTCTATAATCAGTGTCATTTTGATGGGAGAAGTGCTGTGATCCTGTGTGCTTTCAATTCACTACATTAGAATAATTTAGATTAACTTTGCACAGCCAAGCTCATGAACACTTTAACCACTAGTGATGTGTTACTATTAGCTTACAAATCCATTGTGTCACTGGGCCACTGTGGGGCAGCACAGTGACGCAGTAGTTAGCAATGCTGCCAGGGACCCGGGTTCAATTCTGGCCTCGGGTCACTGTCTGTGTGGAGTTTGCACATTCTCCCCGTGTCTGGGTGAGTTTATTCTGGATGCTCCAGTTTCCCCCCACACTAAAGATGTGGGGGTTAGGTTGATTGACCATGCTAAATTGCCCCTTAATGTCAAGGGGATTAAGAGAGTGGGGATATGGGGATAGGACCTGGGTGGGATTGTGGTCAGTGCAGACTCAATGGGCTGAATGGCTCCTTCTGTACTATAGGGATTCTATGATTCTATAAATACATCCTCTTTCTTACAGTCAGGAAGACAAATACATCTCAAAATTACAAATAAACACACTCCACAGACCCTGCTGGGCATGGGCTAGAGGTTGCTTGAAGAACTGGCAGATGGGTTGTAATAAGGCTTCCTCTGATTCCTCGCTCAGCATGTTCCCAACGAGGTTCAAATGAGTTCAAATCCTTTCCAGATGAGCCATCCTACCCCTCCAGTGGGAGTGAATCTGTACCTGTGCCCATGCAGTTACATGATGCCCCCAGTAGATGTCAGTATTTTCCCAATCTCGCACCTGCAGTTACACTCTCCCCCCAGTGGGTGTCGGTCTCTCCATTCCATTAGCACTGTTGCCTCATAGCATCAGGGACCCGGGTTCGATTCCCGCCTCGGGTCACTGTCTGTGTGGAGTCTGCAAGTTCTCCCCATGTCTGTGTGGTGGGGAACCGCCCCCTTTTTCTTTGTCCGAATGTAATTTGAGTTTTTTTACTTGGTTTGACCCGAAAGAACGACCCAAAAGACCCCCCCCACCGTCCCCGTGTCTGCATGGGTTTCCTCTGGGTACTCCGGCTTCCTCCCACAGTCCAAAAAACATGCTGGTTAGGTGCATTGCTCATACTAAAATCTCCATCAGTGTACCCGAACATGCCCCAGAGTAACTTCATTGCAATGTTGATGTAAGCCTACTTGTGACACGAATAAATAAAAATTTAAAAAAACTCTGCACCCGCAATTACACTCTCCCACCAATTGGTGTCAGTCTCACTCCTCTCCGCCACCTGCAGTTACGCACTCCGGCCGGTGGGTGTCAGACTCGTTCCTGTCGCCTGCTGTTAGCCGCTCCCCCTCCCCCCCGGCTGTCAATCAATCGCTCCCCACCACCTGCAGTTACACACTTCTCCCAGTGGATGACAGTCTCTCTCCACCCCTCCACCTGCAGTTATACCCTACGTGAGAAGTCTCACAGCACCAGGTTAAAGTCTAACCAGTTTATTTGATAGTAAACCCACAAGCTTTCGGAAACGCTGTTCCTTCATCAGGTGTGTGGAAAGTTCTCACACCTGATGAAGGAACAGGGTTTCCGAAAGCTTGTGGGTTTACTATCAAATAAACTGATTGGACTTTAATCTGGTGTTGTGAAACTTCTTACTGTGTTTACCCGAGTCCAACGCCGGCATCTCCACATCGTTACACACTCCCCCAGTGGGTATCAGTCTTTCTCCAGCCTGCCGCCTGCAGCTACACTCTCCTCCCACTGGGTGTCAGTCTCACTCCACTGCACCGCCTGCAGTTGCTTACTCCCCCCAGTGGGTGTCAGTCTCGTTCCATCCTGCCGCCTGCAGTTACTCGCTACCCCCCCCCAGTGGGTGTCAGTCTGGTTTCACTCCGCCGCCTGCAGTTACCCACTTCCCCCCAGTGGGTGTCAGTCTGGATGCACTCCGCCGCCTGCAGTTACACACTCGCTCCAGCGGGTGTCAGTCTCGCTCCGTCCTGCCGCCTGCAGTACCGCTGCTCTCCGGCAGGCTCCGCCGCCGCTCCGCCGGCTCCTGGTTTCCGCCTCAGTTGCCTTGTGTCTCCCGGGCGGTTCGCAGCAGGGAATGAGAGGCGGCGGCTCGGCGGGGCTGCTCTGAGGTGAAGCGGGTGTGAATGGCGGAAGGTCCGGGCCCGGGAGCGGCCTGCGGCCCCGCGGTAGATGTTGGCCCGGGGATGGGGGCGGGCTCCGGGCCGGGGGCTGCGCCGCTCGCCCGCTCCCTGGAACGGGCCCTGGTGGAGGCCGCGGGCTCCGGGCTGCTCTGCCTGAGCGGCCGCAAACTGAAGGAACTGCCCCGGAGCGCGGCCGGCCTGGACCTGAGCGACACGGTGCAGGCAGGTGGGTAACTAGCACCTAACTAGCTGCTAACTACCATCACTGACATAACTAGCATAACCAGCCAGTGCTATCAACTACTACCCAAATAATTGAAATACCTGGCGAAGGTGTGAGTTAGTATAACTAGTTAATAATAGTGAACTCTTAACATAACTTGGTAACTAGTATAAACATTGAAGGTTTACTGTACAGCAGGCTGATGGCTGGTGTATTCAACTAACTAGTTTAACTGCCACTGAAACTAATATCACCTGTTGAATTCTATTAAGTGGATGAAGACTCTGATTCTTCCAACTCTAACTAGTCCATGGCATCCACTGGGAATTATTTGAGACACAACCAGTCTAACTGAAATAACTGATGGACTTTCACAGAGTTAAATGCTAGTTGACTGGTTTTACTGTATAACTTGGTACTGGTTAAGTGTGGGAAGGATGCTGAAGTCTGGTGTCAGAGCTGCAGGATAGAGATGATGAACTTGGAGAAACCCATTCAAACTGGGTACAGGTCAGTGACACTGGGCTAACTACTTCTTGACCAGATTTTTGTCTGATCGATACCTAGTGATGTGTAGGGTCCTAAAAAAACGGCTGTTGTGTCTGTCTCCTTCTGTGCCCATACCAACAGTCAGCAAGTTCACAAAGTTACTCAGCACGGAAAGCCCCTTCAGAGTTTGATCTGATCAGACACAACAATAACTCATTGGCTCCATATACACCATGTGTGAGGGTCTGTTGCCCTGTGTACAGTGCTGTCACTGTCACAGGGAGGATCATCACAATGTCCCTGCATTTGCTCTGGCCTTCAAATGTACACTTCTGGAGTGTGTAGATGCCTGTTGTACACAGCGTCTGGAGTGAGGAGACGGCTGTTGTACGAAGCGTCTGGAGGCAGGGGATGCTTGTACACAGTGTCTGGATTGGGGTGACATCTGTTGTGTGAGGGGGAGCTGTCCTGTGTACTGTGTGTGTGAGGGGGAGCTGTCCTGTGTACCGTGTGTTTGAGGGGGAGCTGTCCTGTGTACCGTGTGTGTGAGGGGGAGCTGTCCTGTGTACCGTGTGTGTGAGGGGGAGTTGTCCTGTGTACCGTGTGTGTGAGGGGGAGTTGTCCTGTGTACCGTGTGTGTGAGGGGGAAATGTCCTGTGTACCGTGTGTGTGAGGGGGAGCTGTCCTGTGTACCGTGTGTGTGAGGGGGAGCTGTCCTGTGTACCGTGTGTGTGAGGGGGAGCTGTCCTGTGTACCGTGTGTGCGGGGGAGCTGTCCTGTGTACCGTGTGTGTGAGGGGGGAGCTGTCCTGTGTACCGTGTGTGTGTGGGGGAGCTGTCCTGTGTACCGTGTGTGTGAGGGGGGGAGCTGTCCTGTGTACCGTGTGTGTGAGGGGGGGAGCTGTCCTGTGTACCGTGTGTGCACGCGGGGGAGCTGTCCTGTGTACCGTGTGTGCACGCGGGGGAGCTGTCCTGTGTACCGTGTGTGCGCGCGGGGGAGCTGTCCTGTGTGCCGTGTGCGCGCGCGGGGGAGCTGTCCTGTGTGCCGTGTGCGCGCGCGGGGGAGCTGTCCTGTGTGCCGTGCGCGCGCGCGGGGGAGCTGTCCTGTGTACCGTGTGCGCGCGCGGGGGAGCTGTCCTGTGTACCGTGTGCGCGCGCGGGGGAGCTGTCCTGTGTACCGTGTGCGCGCGCGGGGGAGCTGTCCTGTGTACCGTGTGCGCGCGCGGGGGAGCTGTCCTGTGTACCGTGTGCGCGCGCGGGGGAGCTGTCCTGTGTACCGTGTGCGCGCGCGAGGGAGCTGTCCTGTGTAACGTGTGCGCGCGCGGGGGAGCTGTCCTGTGTACCGTGTGCGCGCGCGGGGGAGCTGTCCTGTGTACCGTGTGCGCGCGCGGGGGAGCTGTCCTGTGTACCGTGTGCGCGCGCGGGGGAGCTGTCCTGTGTACCGTGTGCGCGCGCGGGGGAGCTGTCCTGTGTACCGTGTGCGCGCGCGGGGGAGCTGTCCTGTGTACCGTGTGCGCGCGCGGGGGAGCTGTCCTGTGTACCGTGTGCGCGCGCGGGGGAGCTGTCCTGTGTACCGTGTGCGCGCGCGGGGGAGCTGTCCTGTGTACCGTGTGCGCGCGCGGGGGAGCTGTCCTGTGTACCGTGTGCGCGCGCGGGGGAGCTGTCCTGTGTACCGTGTGCGCGCGCGGGGGAGCTGTCCTGTGTACCGTGTGCGCGCGCGGGGGAGCTGTCCTGTGTACCGTGTGCGCGCGCGGGGGAGCTGTCCTGTGTACCGTGTGCGCGCGCGGGGGAGCTGTCCTGTGTACCGTGTGCGCGCGCGGGGGAGCTGTCCTGTGTACCGTGTGCGCGCGCGGGGGAGCTGTCCTGTGTACCGTGTGCGCGCGCGGGGGAGCTGTTCTGTGTACCGTGTGCGCGCGCGGGGGAGCTGTCCTGTGTACCGTGCGCGCGCGCGGGGGAGCTGTCCTGTGTACCGTGTGCGCGCGCGGGGGAGCTGTCCTGTGTACCGTGTGCGCGCGGGGAAGCTGTCCTGTGTACCGTGTGCGCGTGGGGGAGGCTGTCCTGTGTACCGTGTGTGTGAGGGAGGGGAGCTGACCTTTGTACCGTGTGTGTGAGGTTCTGGTTGGGAAATTGGGTCTCTGTTGAGGGTGGGTTGAAGTTTAATGTCAGTGAACACTGGGCTGAGATAAGCCATTGCTCTGTCCAACTGTATACCGTGATGGATAGCCCAATTGCTGGCCAAAGTAGCCTGTGAGGGGAAACAGTGAATGTTAACTAATAGGAAAACATTGAGATTGCGAAGGCAATTGTGGAAGCAGCATGTTCAGTGATTTAATCATATCTGCTCAGGTTGGCAAGTGTTTGCTTTATTTGTGAGCCCAGCCTGACATTCAGTGCTGCTTTCACACTGTTCCCTGTACCTTGGCAGTGCTGTCACTGTCACTGTGAGGATCATCACAATGTCCTCAGCATCCATGCATTTGCTCTGGCCTTCAAATGTACACTTCTGGAGTGATGAGACGGCTGTTGCACACAGCGTCTGGAGTGATGAGACGGCTGTTGCACACAGCGTCTGGAGTGATGAGACGGCTGTTGCACACGGCGTCTGGAGTGATGAGACGGCTGTTGCACACGGCGTCTGGAGTGATGAGACGGCTGTTGCACACGGCGTCTGGAGTGATGAGACGGCTGTTGCACACGGCGTCTGGAGTGATGAGACGGCTGTTGCACACGGCGTCTGGAGTGATGAGACGGCTGTTGCACACGGCGTCTGGAGTGATGAGACGGCTGTTGCACACGGCGTCTGGAGTGATGAGACGGCTGTTGCACACGGCGTCTGGAGTGATGAGACGGCTGTTGCACACGGCGTCTGGAGTGATGAGACGGCTGTTGCACACGGCGTCTGGAGTGAGGAGACGGCTGTTGCACACGGCGTCTGGAGTGAGGAGGTGGCTGTTGTACACAGCGTCTGGAGTCAGGGGATGCTTGTGCACAGTGTCTGGAATGAGGTGACAGCTATTGTACGCAGCATCTGGAGTGAGAAGACATCTGTTGTACACGGTGTCTGGAGCCAGGAGATGCTTGTACACAGCGTCTGGAGTGACGAGACGGCTGTTATACACAGCGTCTGGAGTGAGGAGACGGCTGTTGTATATAGCCATCCGAACTCTGGAAGTCCCTTTAACACCGCCCCCCCCACCCCCTGCCATCCTGAAACGTCTAACTTCCTGCCCATCCGCAATTTTCATTGCCCCACTATTGGTGGCTATGCCTTCACCTGTCTCAGCTCAAAGCTCTGGAATTCCCTCATTACAGCTCTCCATCTCACTCACTCTCCTTCAAGATGCTGTCTCTGATTAAGCTTTGATTATCTGGTCTAACATCTCCTCGTGTGGTTCAGCGTCTTACTTTGTTCTAACGTATTCCTCTGTGCTGTGTGTCACCAACATCTCTACTTTCCCAGAAGACTAAGAACATGTGGCATGTCAGCTACGACTCTCACCAACTTTTACAGATGCACCATAGAAAGTATTCTTTCTAGTTATGTCACAGCTTGGTGTGGCTCCTGCTCTGCCCAAAACTGCAAGAAACTATAAACGTAGTCCAGTCCATCACACAAACCAGCCTCCCACCCACTGACTTTGTCTACACTTCCTGCTGCCTTGGCAAAGCAGCCAGCATAATCAAGGACCCCGTGCACCCTGGACATTCTCTGTTCCAACTTCTCCCCTCGGGAAAAAGGTACAAAAGTCTAAGGCCACATACCAACTGACTCAAGAACAGCTTCTTCCCTGCTGCTGTCAGACTTTTGAATGGTAAATCTCACAACACCAGGTTTTTACTGTGTTTACTCCAGTCCAACGCTGGCATCTCCACATCAAGACTTTTGAATGGACTTACCTCACGTTAAGTTGATCTTTCTCTACACCTTAGCTGTGGCTGTAACGCTACATTTTGCAGTTTTTGTTTCCTTCTCTATGAATGGTATGTTTTATCTATATAGCATGCAGGGAACAATACTTTTAACTATGTTCATACGTGTGACAGTAATAAATCAAATAAAAATCCTGCATTAAAAAGTCCTGTGTAAATAGACAGTTCTGTTCCTGTAAATTTTAAGGGGTAAATCTTTTAGGACTGAGGTGAGGAGAAATTTCTTCACCCAGAGAGTGATGAAAATGTGAAATTCACGACCACAGAAGGCAGTTGAGACCAAAACGTTGTGTGATTTCAAGAAGAAATTAGATATAGCTCTCGGGACTAAAGGGAGCAAGGGATATGGGGCGGGGGGAGGGAGGGATCAGGATATTGAATTTGATGATCAGCCATGGTCGGAATGAATGGTGAAACAGGCTCAGGGGGCCCAATGGCCTACTCCTTCAAGTTTCTATGTTTATCCCTTGTGAAGAAATTCTGGTTGTTCTGATGACCTGCCCTCTGTCCCTGTGGGACTGCTGCTTGTACTGAAGTTTACCAAGTTCAGAATGACAGTGCCCCATAACCCTGTTAAAAACCCAATCTCACTGCTGCTGTAGAAGTCTCTCGATGCTGTGAATGTTTGTGGTTTGGGAGGTATTGAACCTGGTAAAATGGGGTGACCTAGAGACCACTGTATCTTTCAGCAATAGCTAAGGTACCTCTTTATCAGGTCCAAAACATTGTAACTGCGTGGTATGTGTGGCTGTTCTGCCCTGAATAAAGCTATCAAAGGTACCCAAACGTCCCTGGAGTATGTAATCTTCTGTTTCATAGACATTCGCTGTAGCATTAAAGCTGTTTCTTCTATTCCCACGCTCCCTTCATCCAGCACACTGTCTCATGACCACAACTTGTGGCTGAACCTGGTCTCACTCGGATCCCCTGTACATCTAATGACACAGAAAGCTGAAAAGGGTTCACAAACACAATGGCCATGAGTGAATCCACTGACTAACATGGGGATGTTTGATAATCTTAAACAGCAGGTACTCTGCAGAAGGTGTTGGGAGCTGGCAGCCAGCTGTGCGAGCTGGCAGCTCAGAGCTCTGCAATTAAACTGAGAATCATATTTACTTTGCCGAAACATCTGGCCAAAGTGATTCAGTCTGAGATTGGAGATTGAAAACAGTGTGATTAGAATTTCCTGGTCCTGTTTAGACAATGCCAGTGAGCTTAGATCCTCACTGAGAAAAAGCAGCAGCAGTCTGAAATGTTCCCACCAAAGCTGTTTTCACAGAGAGACTGACATCCCAGCTCTGAAACAAGTCTTGGGGAATGTCACAACGTGCTTTACTAAAAGGAATCACCTTGTAGCACAATCACCACAGAGGTAAATACAACATCCATTTAAACTCATCAAGAACTGCAAGAAGAGTGGTGACAGGCTGAACCTTGTTCTGGTGACCGGTTGCTGGGGAATTTTCCAGAATTGTGAGATATTTCACCTTGATGTGGAGATGACGGCGTTGGACTGGGGTAAACACAATAAGAAGTCTCACAACACCATGTTAAAGTCCATCAGGTTTATTTGGTAGCAAAAGCCACTAGCTTTCAGAGCACTGCCCCTTCATCGGGTGAGTGGGAGTTCTAATCACAAACAGGGCTTGTAAAGACACAAACTCAATTTGCAAAATAATGGTTGGAATTGGAATGCGAGTCTTTACAGGTAATCGAGTCTTAAAGGTACAGATAGTGTGAGTGGAGAGAGGGTTGAGCACAGGTTAAAGAGATGTGTATTGTCTCCAGCCAGGACAGTTAGTGAGATTTTGCAAGCCCAGGCAAGTCCTGGGGGTTACAAATAGTGTGACATGAACCCAAGATCCCAGTTGAGGCCTTCCTGGTATGCAGTTCTTGGCAATCTGTCTCTGCTCAGCGACTCTGCGCTGTCGTGTGTCATGAAGACTGCCTTGGAGAATGCTTACCCAAAGGTTGGAGGCTGAATGCCCGTGACCACTGAAGTATTCCCCAACAGGAAGAGAACAGTCTTGTTTGGTGATTGTCAAGCGGTGTTCATTTATCTATGGTCGTAGCGTCTGCTTGGTCTCCCCAATGTATCATGGCTCAGGACATCCTTTCGTGTAGCCTATCAGGTAGACAACATTGGCCGAGTTGCAAGTGTATATACCGTGTACCTGGTGGATGGTGTTCTCATGTGAGTTGATGGCATCCATGTCGATGGTGTGGCAAGTCTTGCAGAGATTGTTTTGGCACAAACCTGATGTTGTGAGACTTCTTACTATATTTCACCTTGATAGGAGACTGATCTTCTGTTTAACATCATCCAAAAGATAGTGAAGCACTCCCTCATTACTATACTGAGGTGTTTCCTTCAATCATGTGTTCACACTCTGGAGTGGGGGAGGTTGAAGCAGAAACCCTGTGACTCGGGAAGGGGATCTCAGCCATGCCTGGCAGGGTGCCTGTGTGTGAGACTTGAACCTACAGTCCTCTGACTGAGAAAGAAGGAGGGTAGAAATCGAGTTTAGGCTGACTCTGTTCTGCCAGACAAAATTCCTAATCGATGGTCTTGAAATTTCCAATTTAAAAACAATGGTCAATTTATTAGCTTTGATGTGAATAGGGAATCCAGTCACTTGTTTTGCCTGTGCCACCTGAACAGTGAGCTGTGACTATCTGAGGGAACAACAGCTTCCACCTGCAATGTGATGCCCACAGCCTCTTCCTATGCGGATGGCAGTTGCCCTGATGAGGCCTCTCGTTGCCTGAAATTGGCTAACCAATTAAACCAAACACAAACCAGGGAGTTTGGCCTCCTTACCCCAGTGGCTCCCACACCCACTGCCAGTTTGATACGCAGGAGATTTAATTGTTTTGTTTCATTTTGGAAAGGAAGCAGACTGATGAATTGCAGCATGAATCAATTCCAGCTCCGTCTCCACAACTAAGTGCTGTTTGCAGCAGCTGCCATTAAACCAGTGGATTTGCTGTTTATCTCCCCCACCCCCCACGGTGCTCCCTGCTTCCCTCCCCCAAACCACTCCTGTCCTCCTTGGGGTGCTCTGCCCACTGCACCATTCCCCCCCCACCTCAGGGTGCTCACCCCTCAGAGTGACCCCCCCCTGCCCTTGTGTTTTGCAGTGTGCTGAGCTGCTGGTTATCAGCGTTGACACAGCTGTGACAAGCCAGCGAGACTGATACTATAATCTGTCTCATTCAAAAGGAGCTGGTTAAGACACTGCCATCTCCATGGGCAGAAATTAATCAGCTGGTGACTTATTTTGGACGTTCAATCATCGATCTGTACTAAAGGTTTAGCTGCATGCTGCGCGGTATAAGTGAATGATATTTAAAATGTTGCAAATACTGTATTCACCCCACAGCATCCCACAAATTATAGTCCTGAGCCAGTGCGCTGGATGAAGGGAGTGTATGAATAAAAGAAACAGCTTTGATGTTACCGCGAATGCCTATAAAATAGAAAATTACATACATCAGGGATGTTTGGGCACCTTTGACAGTTTTATTCACAGCAATTGACAGGGCAGTCACACATGGATTATTTTGAATCTCATAAAGAAGTACCTTAACCATTGCTGAAAGATATAGTCGACTCTGGGTCACCTCATTTTACCAGGTTCAATACCTCCCAAACCGCAAACATTCACAGCATCAATCAGCACAGTGCATTACGGTGGTGTACGGGGATGTTGTGCGTTACGGTGGTGTACGGGGATGTTGTGCGTTACGGTGGTGTCTGGGGATGTTGTGCGTTACGGTGGTGTCTGGGGATGTTGTGCGTTACGGTGGTGTCTGGGGATGTTGTGCGTTACGGTGGTGTACGGGGATGTTGTGCGTTACGGTGGTGTCTGGGGATGTTGTGCGTTACGGTGGTGTACGGGGATGTTGTGCGTTACGGTGGTGTACGGGGATGTTGTGCGTTACGGTGGTGTACGGGGATGTTGTGCGTTACGGTGGTGTACGGGGATGTTGTGCGTTACGGTGGTGTCTGGGGATGTTGTGCGTTACGGTGGTGTCTGGGGATGTTGTGCGTTACGGTGGTGTCTGGGGATGTTGTGCGTTACGGTGGTGTCTGGGGATGTTGTGCGTTACGGTGGTGTCTGGGGATGTTGTGCGTTACGGTGGTGTCTGGGGATGTTGTGCGTTACGGTGGTGTCCGGGGATGTTGTGCGTTATGGTGGTGTCTGGGGATGTTGTGCGTTACGGTGGTGTCTGGGGATGTTGTGCGTTACGGTGGTGTCTGGGGATGTTGTGCGTTATGGTGGTGTCTGGGGATGTTGTGCGTTACGGTGGTGTACGGGGATGTTGTGCGTTACGGTGGTGTCTGGGGATGTTGTGCGTTATGGTGGTGTACGGGGATGTTGTGCGTTACGGTGGTGTACGGGGATGTTGTGCGTTACGGTGGTGTCTGGGGATGTTGTGCGTTACGGTGGTGTACGGGGATGTTGTGCGTTACGGTGGTGTCTGGGGATGTTGTGCGTTATGGTGGTGTACGGGGATGTTGTGCGTTACGGTGGTGTACGGGGATGTTGTGCGTTACGGTGGTGTCCGGGGATGTTGTGCGTTACGGTGGTGTCCGGGGATGTTGTGCGTTACGGTGGTGTACGGGGATGTTGTGCGTTACGGTGGTGTCTGGGGATGTTGTGCGTTACGGTGGTGTCTGGGGATGTTGTGCGTTACGGTGGTGTCTGGGGATGTTGTGCGTTACGGTGGTGTACGGGGATGTTGTGCGTTACGGTGGTGTCCGGGGATGTTGTGCGTTACGGTGGTGTACGGGGATGTTGTGCGTTACGGTGGTGTACGGGGATGTTGTGCGTTACGGTGGTGTCCGGGGATGTTGTGCGTTACGGTGGTGTACGGGGATGTTGTGCGTTACGGTGGTGTCTGGGGATGTTGTGCGTTACGGTGGTGTACGGGGATGTTGTGCGTTACGGTGGTGTACGGGGATGTTGTGCGTTACGGTGGTGTACGGGCATGTTGTGCGTTACGCTGATGTCCGGGGACGTTGCGCGTTACGCTGGTGTCCAGGGGCACTGTGCGTTACGGTGGTGTCCGGGGGGTACTGTGCGTTACGCTGGTGTCCGGGGGGTACTGTGCGTTACGCTGGTGTCTGGGGGAGGGGGTGGGGGGGCGGTACTGTGCATTACGCTGGTGTCCGGGGGGGGTACTGTGCATTACGCTGGTGTCCGGGGGGGGGTACTGTGCATTACGCTGGTGTCCGGGGGAGGGGGTGGGGGGGCGGTACTGTGCGTTACGCTGGTGTCCGGGGGGTACTGTGCGTTACGCTGGTGTATGGTGGGGGGGGTACTGTGTATTACAATGATGTACGGGCTACTATGCATTATGGTGGTGTTCTGGGGCACAGTGAGTATGGCTTGTTGCTGCAGTTATTTACCAGACTGAAATACTGAAGCTGAGGCCAGGTGTTGGGATTGGGAGTCACTCTTTAAACCGTCTTTACCCTGGTGGCGTTCAGCGTTAGTGTTCAGTTTTGTGTAGAATTTACTGTATCTTTGGGGGTCAGTTATCACTCTGTGTATTACGTCAGGATGTTGGTCAAGTGTACAGTGTCCAGACTTGACTAGCTGTTGAATATGTGAGTTAGGCAGCTGCCAAGATAGTGACTGTGTGAATTGGGTCTGCAGATGAAATTGGCTCTGATTCCAGGGGATGGATCTATTGTAATGTTTCTGCTACATAAGAAATTGCACAGCAGCCTGATCCAGCTGTGTCTGAACCATGTGCATTGTGTGTGTCTGACATGCTGAGTAACTGGTTCACTCGAACATTGGAGAGATTTAATTGTAACTCTCATCAAAGTATCAGGATTATGAACAGTGCGATTCAAAGTAGGAGTCATTAAATTTTTGAAATGCCGATGAAGAATGATTTGATCTTGAAAAGGCAGATATTTAAAAATCTAAATGAAATCAGTTGGAATTCAGATTGACTGATGTGTGTGTCAGGTGCACGGTTCAGTGTACATTGTCTTGCTGTGGACTCGGAAGAGACCTTGTTTGAATGTCCACAAAATGAGATTTTGTTTCAAAGCAGTGGAAGGATCAACTGATCAGCAATTGCAGCACTCTCAATCTTGTCTCTCCCTAACGCTTCGAAATCTTATTTATTTTAAACTTACTGCAGCTGTGGAGGATGTCTCTGGTGTGGAATTTTTTCCCTGTTTGTTGTCATCTGCACACATTAATTGTGTTTGGAATATCAACAATTAAACAGAGTGCTAAGTGCAGGCCTTTACTGAACTACTGTTATTCACAAAAGTGGTAATTGTATCTGTTCAAACACAGGTTTAAGTATATAATATTCAATTTTCAAATACACAGCTGTAAGTATACAATATCCAGTTCCTGCACATAGTTGTAAGTGTACAATGTCCAGTTCTCTCTCTCACACAGCTGTAAATGTACAATGTCCAGTTCCCTCACTACTCACACACAAGCTGTAAGCGTACCATGTCCACTCCTCCCTCTCTCAGCTGCAAATATGCAATGTTCCCCCTCTTTCACACACGCACAGCCAAGTGTACAATGTCCAGTTCTCTCTCTCTCACACAGCTATAAGTATACAATGTCCAGTTCTCCCTCCACCTCTCATACAGTTGTAAGTGTACAATGTCCAGTTTTCCCCCTCTCTCTCTCATTGACACAGCTGTAAGTGTACAATGTCCAGTTTAGACTTTATTATATAAGGATTGTACAAATAACAGCGTGAAGTTATTTTGTACTTGTAGCCTACCTAATGTTTCTCTTTGGAATCTTAGAATGCGTTGTTTCCATGATATACCAATGTCTCAAATTTAAAATTTCTGTCCTTGTGTTTTAATCTTTATGGCTGTGCTCCTCTCTATCTCTGTAATCTCTTATAGCTCTGCAACCCTCCTCCCTACACTTTCCCTGTGTCTCCTCCTTTAAGATGTTCCTTAAAACTGACAGCTGACTGAGCCTTTAGTCTCCCACCCAAATATTTTGTCTGTCTGCCACTCCATTTCTGTGAAGCAGATGAACTGTTTTCTACACTGAAGAGGTTATATTAGAAGTTGCTGTGTCAGTGCAGAGTGTTGTGTTTACTCAGGGTCTCTGAACAGAAGAAATGCTCAAAACAAGAATTTATGCTAAGGGAAATCACAAATGTAAATCCAACCATTGGCCAAAGCACTTTGAATGTTAAACAATTTAGTTAAGAGACAAAGGCCCTTTTTCACTTTTCACACGCACAAGCTTTAGCTTGCTTGCTGAAGCCCTATAGTTACCTGACCTTGATACTATGTCTATTTGTATGATGTCTGTACTAACCAAATCACTAATGATAAATGTAACAAATCAGAAGGGCCAGCCATACTAACCACAGAGGAGGTCCCTATGTCTCTGAGATAGCATTAGGGCCAGCCTAAGGGAAATCTGAAAACATTCTCATCATGATAACTAATCCAGTTGCCACAGTATGGAGCAAGCTATAGTCACTGCCAGCAATCCAACAGAACAGAGCAAAGGCTCAGAGAGAGGTGCTCTCCAGTGAATAGATTTGCTGAAAAGAGTGAGAGACACCAGAAGATGAAACAGCAGAAATTGAAGTTTAAGACTACTGCAGGAAATACAGGGGCATGGCATTCTGGAGTAAGGGTACAATAAAATGTTGAGTTTGTTTTTTTTCTCTGGTGGTGAGTAAGTTGTTGGAAGGTATTTTGAGAGACAGGATCTACAGGCTTTTAGACTAATTAGGGACAGTCAGCATAGCTTTGTGAGTGGAAAATTATGTATCACAATTTGATTGAGTTTTTTGAAGGGATAACCAAGAAGGTAGATGAGGGCTGTGCGGTTGATGTTGTCTACATAGACTTTAGCAAGGCCTTTGACAAGATACCACATGGTAGGATATTGCATCTCACGGGATCCAGGATGAGGTAGCTAAATGGAGACAAAATTGGCTTGATGACAGAAGCCAGAAGGTGGTTGTAGAGTGTTGTTTTTCAAACTGCAGGCCTGTGACCAGTGGGGTGCCTCAGGGATCAGTGCTGGGCCCCCTGTTACTTGGCATTTATATTAATGATTTGCATGAGAATATAGGAGGCATGGTTAGTAATGTTGCCAAGATTGGTGGCATGGTGCACAGTGAGAAAGGTTATCTCAAATTGCATCGGGATCTTGATCAATTGGACCAATGGGCTGACGCATGACAGATGGAGTTTAATTTAGATAAATGCGAGGTGATGCATTTTGGTAGATTGAACCAGGGCAGGACTTACTCAGTTAATGGTAGGGCACCGGGGAGAGTTACAGAACAAAGACATCTAGGGGTACATGTTCATAACTTCTTAAAAGTGGAGTCACAGGTGGACAGAGTGGTGAAGAAAGCATTCGGCGTGCTTGGTTTCATTGGTCAGGACATTGAATACAGGAGTTGGGACGTCCTGTTGAAGTTGTGCAAGACGTTGCTAAGGCCACACTTGGAATACTGTGTGCAGTACTGGTCACCCTATTATAGAAAGGATATTATTAAACTAGAAAGAGTGCAGAAAAGATTTACTAGGATGCTACCGGGACTTGATGGTTTGAGTTATAAGGAGAGGCTAGACAGACTGGGACTTTTTCTCTCTGGACTGTAGAAGGCTGAGCGGGGATCTTATAGAGGTCTATAAAATAATGAGGGGCACAGATCAGCAAGATAGTCAATATCTTTTCCCAAAGGTAGGGGAGTCTAAAACTAGAGGGCATAGGTTTAAGGTGAGAGGGGAGAGATATAAAAGTGTCCAGAGGGGCAATTTTTTTCACAAAGAGAGTGGTGAGTGTCTGAAACAAGTAGTAGAGGCGGGTACAATTTTGTCTTTTAAAAAGCACTTAGACATTACATGGGTAAGATGGGTATAGAGGGATATGGGCCAAATGCATGCAATTGGGACTAGCTTTGGGGTTTAAAAGAAAAGGGTGGCATGGACAAGTTGGGCCGAAGGGCTTGTTTCCATGCTGTAAATCTGTGTAACTCTGATAGTTTATTTGTGCAAGTGAAGCTGTGAGCTGAATGTGTCTTATTCATGATGCGGGTATGCCGGCGTTGGACTGGCGTAAACACAGTAAAAAGTCTGACAACACCAGGTTTTAGTCCAACCTATTTATTTGATAATATACTCGCAAGCTTTCGAGGGGTTACCCTCTTCGTCAGGTGAATGGAGAGTTCTGGCCTCAGACAGAGCATATAAAGCACAGACAGTTTAGAGATTACTGATTAAAATGCGAATCCCCACACCCAACCTGCTGTTGGGTGTGGGGATTCGCATTTTAATCAGTAATCTCTAAACTGTCTGTGCTTTATATACTCTGTCTGAGGCCAGAACTCTCCATTCACCTGACGAAGAGGGTAACCCCTCGAAAGCTTGCGAGTATATTATCAAATAAATAGGTTGGACTAAAACCTGGTGTTGTCAGACTTTTTACTGTGTCTTATTCTCCAGTGTCAAAATGCCAAGACAGCTACATCCTTTTGTAGAGTAAGGTTCCCTCTCTTGAGTTTCCTTTTCTCCCAGTAGCCACTCGTGTGGAATCTGAGTGCCAGGGACCCAAGTTCGGTTTGCAGCTTGGGTCACTGTCTGTGTGGAGTTTACACATTCTCCCTGTTGTAGAGTGTGTTTCCCCTGGGTGCTTTGGTTTCCTCCCACAATCCAAAGGTATGTTCATTAGGTGGATTGCCCCTTAGTGTCAGGGGGACTAGCAGGATAAATACATGAGGATAGAGCCTCGGTGGGATTGTGGTTGGTGTAGCCTCGATGGCCAAATGGTCTCCTTCTGCGTTGTAAGAATTCTATGATGACATCTGTGATATCTGATAGACTATTGATTGGTTCACCACATCCCAACCTGACCCAGTCCAACACCTGGACTGATCTCACTTTGTCCCCATTACTAGTTTCAGCAGATGCCCTGTCTCCTGTCAAGTGAGACCCTTGCACCCTTTCAGAGAGAAACATTCCACTACATCTCAGAGCAGGATTTCATTTCAGCAGTCGATCCAGAAGGTCAGAGGTAATGGCAAAGCCACTCGAGCTTCCTGTTTAATTTAAAACTCTGGCTGTCCTGGGTGTGAGTCACACACAGGGAAAGCAGGTGAGTGACAATGTTCTTGGGCTCTGATGTGACAACAGTATTTAACAGTGTTCTAACCGGTGAGTGTGAGTAATATCCGCAATCACCTTCAATACAGATTAGATTTGTTGCAATATTCTATATTTGTAAATATTAATAGTGAAGGTTCACAGTGTTTGAGTTTTGGCTGGTAGATTATTCAGCTTTATGGCACAGCTCCTGTGCCTGTGAAGAACCTAAACATAAATTATTTTGGATTAGTTGGGCTGTGAATAAGGAATGTGGTAAGATCTGTTGACACAGTGTTGCTAAAATCTAACCCATGGTGGAAAGTCACTGTCTGAGCAGACTTGTGATATTAGCAGGACGTTCTAATTATCCATCATGTTGACCTAGCCAAATAAAAGATTGTTTGAAGTCTGCAGAAGCAGCCTGGCTTTCAGTGAAATGCTGCCACATTTGATGCGTCATTGGCTTGTGAATAAAATGAAATAAATGCCTTATAGAAGAAAATTAATTTAATTCAGCTTTGAATTGACTCTGCGCCAACACCACTGTTGTCTAACATTGTGGAGTGCACTCTAAACAAATGTCACCACCGATGTGCCACATATTTATCTGCTAAGCAAAGTTTGGTTGGAAAGTGGCTGTTTGAGAAGGAGTGTTGTAATTCCTTCTGATACAATTTAATAGAATCAGAATATAATAGGATAGTACAAGATATTTTGACATTTTGTTGATGTGCTTAGCTTGACTAGTTGTCAGTGTTGTGAACACTTTCCACTGACAAATGTCAGCAATTTCTCTTCCTCCAACTGACTCCAGATATAATTGGATAGAGGTCAAGAAGAGGTCAGTGGGAAGCTAGCTTAGATGTACTCACTGCCGAAAGAGTTTTGAGATTGTACTATAGTCATACACTGTCAGTACCTGTAAGATTATTATAGGAACACGCTGTCAGTACCTTTAAGGTTACTATAGGAACACGGTGTCAGTACCTGTAAGACTGTACTACAGGATCACACTGCCAGCTCCTGTAAGATTGTAAGCTATGAATGCACTATCGGCTCCTGTAAGGCTGCACTATAGGAACACACTGTTAGCTCCTGTATAACAGTACTATAGGAACGCACTGTCAGTACCTGTAAGACTGTATTATAATAACAAACTGCCAGCTCCTGTAAGATTACTATAGGAACACGCTGTCAGCTCCTGTAAGTCTGTACTACAGGAGCACATTGCCAGCTCCTTTAAGACTGTACTATAGGAACACATTGTCAGCTCCTGTACGACTGTGCTATAGGAACACTGTCAGCTCCTGTAAATCTATTATACTAACGTGCTGTCAGCTCCTGTAAAACTGTACTATAGGAACGCACTATCAGCTCTGTTAGAACAGACTGCCAGCTCCTGTAGGATTGCACGACAGGAACACTGTCAGCTACTGTCAGACTGTACTATAGGAGCAGACTGTTAGCTATTGTGAGACTACTATGGGAACAGACTGTCAGCTGCTGTAAGACTATTTTAGAAGAATACACAGTCAGCTCCTGTAAGACTATACTATAGGAACACACAGTCAGCTCCTGTGTGACTGCAGTATAGGAACACTGTCAGCTCCTGTAAGATTTTTTTAGGGACACACTGTCAGCTCCTGTAAAACTGTAGGACAGGAACATATTATCAACTCCTCTGACTGTACGCTAGGAACATATTGTCAGCATGTCTGACTGTACTACAGCAACACACTGTCAGATCCTGGAAGACTGTACTATAGGAACACATGGTTGGATCCTGGATGACTATATTTTCAGAACACAAGTATCAGCTCCAGTGAGACAGTACCATTGGAACATACTGTTAGCTCCTGTAAGACTGTACTATTGGAATATATTGACAACTCCAGTGACTACTATCGGAACATATTGTCAGCTCCTCTTACTGTACTACAGGAACAGTCAGATCCTGGATGACTGTACTTTCGGAACATACTATTAGCTTCTGTAAGCCTATACTGTAGGAACACACTGTCAGCTCCTGTATGACTGTACTGTTGGAACAGACTGCCAGCTTCTGTAAGACTGTACTATAGGAACACTGTCAGCTCCTGAGAGGCTGTATTATAGGAACATGCTGTAGGTTCTCCTGAGACTGTACTATAGGAACACACTGTCAGCTCCTGTGAGACTATTATAGGAACACACTGTCAGCTCCTGTGAGACTGTGCTATAGGAACACATTGTCAGCTCTTTTGGGACTGTATTAGGAACAGACCATCAGCTCCTGTAAGACTATTATAAGAACATGCTGTCAGTTCCTAAAAGACTGTACGACAGGATCATACTGTCAGCTCCTGTGTGTCTGTACAGTAGGAACACACTGTCAGCTCCCTTAAGATTGTACTATCGAAACATATTGTCAGCTCCTCTGACTGTACTACAGGAACACACAGTCAGCTCCTGTAAGACTATACTATAGGAACACACTGTCAGCTCCTGTAAGACTGTACTATAGGAACATATTGTCAACTCCTCTGACTGTACTATAGGAACATATTGTCAGCTCTTCTGACTATACTACAGGAACACAGTGTCAGATTCTGGAATATTGTACTATAGAAACACACTGTTAGCTTCTGTAAGAACGCACTATAGGAACACACTGTCAGCTCCCGTAAGACTGTATCATAGGAACACATTGTCAGCTCCTGTAAGACTGCATCATAGGAACACACTATCAGCTCCTGTAAGACTGAACTACAGGAACACACTGTGAGCTCCTTTGGGACTGTACTATAGGAATAGATTGGCAGCTCCTGTAAGACTATTATAGGAACACACTGTCTGCTCCTGTAAGACTGTACTATAGGAATGTTTTGTCAATCCCCTGATTGTACTATAGGAACATATTGTCAGCTCCTCTTACTGTACTACAGGAACACACTTGCAGGTCCTGGATGACTACAATAGGAACACACTATCAGCTCCTGTATGACTTACTATCAGAACACACTATCAGCTCCTGTGAGACTGTGCTATTGGAACACACTGTCAGCTCCTGTGAGACTATACTATGGAAACACATTGTCAGATCCTATAAGACTGTACTTTAGGAACACAATTGGCTGCTTAAGACTATTATAGGAACACACTATCAGCTCCTATAAGACTGTGCTACAGGAACGCATTTTCAGTATCTGGAAGTCTACTATAAGAACACACTGTCAATACCTGTGAGTAGAGTTTTCAGAACAGATTATTTGACGTGGATTGTTCTGAAGCATCTTCAGTGAGATGGAAGCTCTTAATAAAAGGACTTATTTTTTACCCTTGTGTTACATAAAATCAAACAGGCAGGTAAAAGCCTCAAAGGTGAGCCACGTAATTGTACTGATGTTGAGATTACACAGTGCGGCGGAGGCTTGAGCTCAACTGAGTGCTCTTTCTGTTATGAGATATGAAATGTTTTAGGTTTTCTGGTGCTTATGAAAGGCACTTTTTCTTTTTCTCTTCTCCCCCCCGCCCCCGCCTTTGATTTTTTGAAGGGAACATTCTTGTTTTTCCCTCTGTGAAAGCACCTCTGTTATTTCCAGCACGTAAAACCAACGTACTGGTGTTGCCTTCAAAATTCCTAGCTGTGTGCCTGATGTTTCTGTTGTCAGCACTAGTTTATTTGTATACAGTGGCTGTACAGAGGTTCTGTGCTGCTTAAGGACAGACTTTGGTATCTTGATTCAGTCTTAATTAGATGACAAATTGACGACAAACACATTGCCAAATGAACGTTTACACCCAAGTTGGGCATCTGGTATGTTCCAGTGTTGAGCAGTCTGCAAAAAGGCAAAAGAACGTTTGATTTTGATTTGCTCTGATTTATTATTGTCACATGTACTGGCATACAGTGAAAAGTATTGTTTGTTGTCTGCTATACAGACAAAGCACACTTCGTAGAGAAGGAAAGGAGAAAGTGCAGAATGTACTGTTACAGTCATAGCTAGGGTGTAAAGAAAGATCAACTTAGGCTGAGGTAGGTCCATTCAAAGTCTAGTGGCAGCAGGGCAGAAGCTGTTCTTGAGTCAGTTGGTAAGTGACCTCAGACATTTGTATTGTTTTCCCGACAGAAGAAGGTGGAAGTGAGAATGTTCAGGGTGGGGCCCTTAATTTGCAACATTGACCAGATTTTATCCAGTCATTTTAGGGGAGAGAATGTTATGGAGGAGGACTGGTTACTCAAAGCAACTCCCAACTTCAAATCCAGCCTTCTGAAAAGTTATCTCCAATTAATAAGTACCAGTCAAATCTTTAGCTGGTTCACTGGATGATCTCACTGCTAGACTATGCTATGGAACCTCTAATGGGTAAGATTGAGAACAATTCAATGAAACTCTCTCAAGAGTCAATATGGACCCTTTGAGCCGCAGGAAATCATGAAAGCAGATTGTGTGTGCTTTGAAGGAGTGAATCCTTAAAAATATTCTGCAAATAAGCGAAAAGGTCAGTTGTCCATTCGATAACAACTTTCCCACACTAACATCCCAGTGTGTTTCTAAAGCAGAGGAATCCACTGTTTCAGGATTCCTCTGAGTAAAATGCGGATTCTACAAAGTTAGATTTCTCATGTTTAAAGTTATGTTCTCTTGTCATTCACACTGACCTACTCCAGCACACTAATCTGGATTTCCCTTGTCTTTACTACTTTGTGCTTTATATATCTTGACAATGTTTCACTTGACCCACCAGAGCTTTGGTCTCTCTAATCTTTCATTGTAATTCAGCCCCACCACATTGGAGTTTGTTCTTGTTGCTGCATCCACTCCATCTTCCACATATGTGTGACCTTTTAGTAGGTCAGTAACAAGAATTGTCCTCCAGATGCAGTCTCACTAATGCACTTTGATAAAACACTTTAGCATAACCTCTGCAGCCCTGCACCCTATTATTCTGGTTACATATCCCATTTAAATTTGTTGTTATCATTTCTTCCATAAAAGATACATTCTTGATTCCTCTTTGCCTCTGACAGCCACCACATTTCAAATCAAATGAATTACCCCTTGTCACCATTATCTTTCACAACGTTCCAGGTTCAAAATTATTCAGTCTGAAGAAGAACAAGAAGTTCTAACATTCACTTGGTGCCATTCACGACTTCCAGACATTCCAGAATGCTTTACAGCCAATTAAGCACTTTTTTTGACATCTGTTCACTGTTGTAGGAAATATTGCAGCCAATTTACATGCAGCAAGATCCCATAAACAGCAATGAGATAAAATTAACATTGTATGTTTATAGCTGTTGGTTATGGGATAAGTATTGGCCAGGTGACCAAGGAGAGAAGTTCCCTGCTTTTCTGGGCTAGTCTTGATGGATGAGCTGTTCTTTTCCCGCTTGTACGAATAGTCATGATGTCGAGATGCCAGCGTTGGACTGGAGTAAACACTAAGAAGTCTCACAACACCAGGTTAAAGTCCAACAGATTTATTTGGTAGCAAAAGCCACTAGCTTTCAGAACGCTTGCAGCCCCTTCGTCAGGTGAGTGGGAGTTCTATTCACAAACAGGGCATATAAAGACACAAACTCAATTTACAAAATAATGGTTGAAATGCGAGTGTTTACAGGTAATTAAGTCTTAAAGGTACAGACAATGTGAGTGGAGAGAGCGTTAAGCACAGGTTAAAGAGATGTGTATTGTCTCCAGACAGGGCAGTTAGTGAGATTTTGCAAGTCCAGGCAAGTTATGGGGATTACAGATAGTGTGACATGAACCAAGATCCCGGTTGAGGCCGTCCTCGTGTGCGGAACTTGGCTATCAGTCTCTGCTCAACAACTCTGCACTGTCGTGTGTCGTGAAGGCTGCCTTGGAGAATGCTTACCTGAAGATCAGAAGCCAAATGCCCGTGACCGCTGTAGTATTCCTCAACAGGAAGAGAGTAGTCTTGCCTGGTGATTGTCAAGCAGTGTTCATTCATCTGTTGTCGTAGCGTCTGCATAGTCTCCCCAATGTACCATGGCTCAGGACGTGCTTTCCCACAGCGTATCAGGTAGACAACGTTGACGAGTTGCAAGAGTATGTACTTGGTGGATAGTGTTCTCGCATGAGATGATGGCATCTGTGTCGATGATCTTGTACATCTTGCAGAGGTTGCTGTGGCAGGGTTGTGTGATATCGTGGTCACTGTTCTGCTGGAGAATGGTCTGTTTGCTGCAGACAATGGTCTGTTTGAGGTTGTGTGGTTGTTTGAAGGCAAGAAGTGGGGGGGGGTGTGAGGATAGCCTTGGTGAGATGTTTGTTTTCATTAATGACATGTCGAAGGCTCCAGAGAAGATATTGTAGCTTCTTCGCTCTGAGGAACTACTGGACGATGAAGGGTACTCTGTCTACCGTATCCTGTGTTTGTCTTCTGAGAAGGTCAGTGCAATTTTTCGCTGTGGTGCGTTGGAACTGTCAATCGATGAGTCGAGAGCCATATCCTGGTCTTATGAGGGCATCTTTCAGCGTCTGGAGGTGTCCTCCTCATCTGAGCAGATTCTATATATATGGAGGGCTTGTCCGTAAGAGATGGCTTCTTTAACATGTTTAGGGTGGAAGCTGGAGAAGTGGAGCATCGTGAGGTTATCTGTGGGCTTGCGCTACAGTGAAGTGCTGAGGTGACCATCCTTAATAGAGATGCATGTGTCCAAGATTGCAGTGAGTATTCCATGGTGAATCTGTTGGTGGGATGGAACTTGTTGATGTCATCATATATTTGTTTCAGTGATTGTTCACCAGGAGTCCAAAGGAAGAAAATGTCATTGATGTATCAAGTGTATAGCATCGGTTGAAGGTCCTGTGTGGTGAAGAAGTCTTGTTTGAATATATGCATGAAGATATTGGGATATTGAGGTGCGAATTTGGTCCCTATGGCTGTTTCGTGTGTCTGGATGAAGAACCGGTTGTTGAAGGTGAAGACATCGTAGTCCAGGATGAAGTGGATGAGTTGTAAAATTGCATCTGGAAACTGGCAGTTGAGTACAGAGGCAGTTACAGCGGTGCCGTCGTCATGGGGGATGCTGGTGTAGAAGACAAACACAGGACACGGTGGACAGAGTACCCTTCGTCATCCAGTACTTCCCTGGAGCCGAGAAGCTACGACGTCTTCTCCGGAGCCTTCAACATGTCGTTGATGAAGATGAACATGTCGCCAAGGCCATCCGCACTCCCCCACTTCTTGCCCTCAAGCAACCACATAACCTCAAACAAACCATTGTCCGCAGCAGACTATCCAGCCTTCAGGAGAACAGTGACCATGACAACATACAACCCTGCCACACCAACCTCTGCAAGACATGCCGGATCATCGATACGGATGCCATCATCTCACGTGAGAACACCATCCACCAGGTACACGGTACGTATTCGGCCAACGTTGTCTACCTGATACGCTGCAGGAAAGGATGTCCCGAGGCATGGTACACTGGGGAGACCATGCAGACGCCACAACAATGGATGAATGAACACTGCTCGACAATCACCAGGCAAGACTGTTCTCTTCCTGTTGGGGAACACTACAGCGGTCACGGGCGGTGGCCTCTGATCTTCGGGTAAGCGTTCTCCAAGGCGGTCTTCACGACAACAACAGCGTGGAGTGGCTGAGCAGAGACTGATAGCCAAGTTCTGTATAAATAAGGACGGCCTCAACCAGGATCTTGGGTTCATGTCACATGACTTGCCTGGACTTGCAAAATCTCACTAACTGCCCTGTCTGAAGACAATACACATCTCTTTAACCTGTGCTTAACGCTCTCTCCACTCACATTGTCTGTACCTTTTAAGACTTAATTACCTGTAAAGACTCGCATTGCAATCATTATTTTGTAAGTTGAGTTTGTCTTTGTATGCCCTGTTTGTGAATAGAACTCCCATTCACCTGACGAAGGAGCAGCAAGCACTCTGAAAGCTAGTGGCTTTTGTTACCAAATAAATCTGTTGGACTTTAACCTGGTGTTGTGAGACTTCTCACTGTGTGTGAATAGTGCCATGGGACCTTTTTACATCAACGTGAGAGGACTGAAGGGTCTTCAGTTAAACATCGCATCTGAAAGATGGCACATTGAACAATGCAGTACTCTCCAGCACTGCACTAGAAGTGTCACCCTAGCTCATGTGCTCAACTCTCTGTAGTGGGAATTGAGCCCACCATCTTCTGAATGAAGAGTGTTATCACTGAGCCCGGGCTGATAACTTCCCTAACAACAATGCCGCAATGCCCAAAGTCCTTAGTGATAGCCTGTTGATTGGGCTGATTACGTTATCCCTTCTCTCCTTTCCCATTGTGGATTTCAATGTGGTTGACTGCTCTATTTAGTAACCTGGATTTTGCATTGGAAATGATAATAAGATGACCAGACCAACTTTTATTGAGGAGTAAATTGGACAGCAACTTCTGATATCTGTAAGTATGGGGTTGGATATGGAAGTCAGGAAGTTGGACTTGTGATATTTGATACATTCCACTGAACATAACAGAAAATGTTAGGGCTTCTCCATTTTAGTAAAAGTAAATGATTGAGGTCAAATAATCACAATGGCACTGGAAATTAACTTTGATAAATAACGAGTATTATTTGTGGGGACATCAGACCTGGAACAGAGGAGGCCATTCAGTCCTTCAAGTATATTCTGCCATTCATTAAAATCATGTCTGACCTTATTGTGGTCTCAGGTCTCTACCTTCCTGTCTGTCCTCATCACCCTTGACTACCTTGTCTATCAAAAATCTACCTAAGTCCACCTTGAATAAATTTAGCACCCACAGCTTTCTGGAAAAGAGAATCACATAGACTAGCAACCCTTTGAGACATTTTTTTCTGGAGGTTCCTTATTTTTAATTGTTCCTGTAGTTCTTTCCCACAAGAGGAAACATTTGCCTGATGTCTACTCCCTTAGAATTTTCTATGTTCCAATAAGATCCCATTCTTCTAAACTCCGATTAATATACATCCAATCTGTTCAACCTTTTTTTTATAAGATTAGCCCCAGGAATGAGTCGAGTGAACCTTTTCTGAATTGCTTCTAATGCTATTATATCTTTTCTTAAATGAGGTGTCAAAACTGTACGCAATATTCCCAATGCGGTCTCCCCAAGGCCCTGTACAGTTGCATTAGAACTTTATATTCCACTCCATTTGCTTTTTGAATTGCTTGTTGTACCTGCATACTAACTTTTTGTCCTTCATGTACCACTTCATATACCGCTGAATTCTGCAATCTCTCACCATGTAAATAGTATGCTGCTTTTCACATTTTTCCATGTTATGTCACATCTATCAAACATTTGCCAATCATTCAACCTACCTATATCCTTTTGTACACCCTCTATCACCTCTTGACAACTTACTGTCCTACCAGTCATGCTATCGTTGGCAGATTTAACTACCATACACTGGTTCTTCATCCAAATCGCTGATGTAGATTGTAAATATTCGATGTAGATTGTAAATACTGATCCCTTTGGCACTCTGCTAGCTACATCTTGCCAACCTGAAAAAGACCCATTTATCCCTACTCTCTGCCTCTTGTTAGCCAACTAATGTTTTAGCTATGCTGATATGTTTTACGCACATGCCCATGAGCTCTTATGTTGTGTAGTAATCTTTGATGTGATTTCCTTATCAATGCCTTTTGGAATTCTAAGTACACCACATCTACAGGTTTCCCTTCTCAACAGTCAACTGTTGTTAACTCTGTTTGATCTCATTATGATTTTCTAGATATTCTATTCTAACCTCAATAATGGATTCCAGCAATTTCCCTGTGGCAGATGTTGGGCTAACTGGCCTTCCTGCTTTCTGTCTCCCTTCTTTCTTGAATAAAAAGTATTACACTTTCTAATTTCCAATCTGTTAGGCCGTTTCTATAATCTAAGGAATTTTTAGAAGATGATAACCAATGCCTCTACTATCTGTGTAGCCACTTCTTTTAAGAGACGAGAACACAGGTCATTTGGTCCTGGAGACTTGTCAGCCTTTAGGTGTATTAGTTTTCCGAGCATCTCTTCCCTGGTGATGATGATTATTCATCCCTCTCTGTCACAATTTGGTTCTCAAATATCTTGGGATATTTCTACAGGTCTTCAGACTTTAATTATTGTTGGCGATTTTTAGAGATAGTTAGAATTTGTTCCACTTTTCCCTTTGTTAGTTTTTTTCCTTCTGAATCACTTCTTTCTTTCCCTCTCTTTATATCACTTTCTGTATATGACTTTTCTCCTTCAATTAAATATTTTAACTCCTATTTCCTGATTTGGACTCTTTTTGTTTATTAAAAAAGTCTTCAATTTGATTGGTGAAGGAGATATCCAATTAGTTGCTGTCTTTACACAGTCCCCATCGAGGGTGCTGCGCCGTTTCAAGTATTTTATGTCAAATTCCAGTGCCAGAACCCGCAGAAATTGGAATAAATGGCCGGTGAAGTTCCTTCATCACTGGCCACAAAGTCTGCCCCATTGTGCTGCTGTTTTCACATGATATCCTGACAAAGATTAAGTTCCATTGTCGCTGTCGCTGAGGGCTTCTGTGCCCCATTTTCTCTGACACCCCCTCCCCCCCAAGAAATGAGAGTTTGGACAAAGCTCCACTTTGCGATTTGAGACAAATGTCTGTGTGCTGATCATTAACTAAATAATTTTCAAGGAGAAGTCTGTTAGCCTCATAACGTTAAAGCTGCTCCTTTCCCTTCACTCCTACCTGATTCCAAAAAAAACGATCAAGGCATAATCACAGGAAATGGGGGCATGTGGTCCAGTAAAAAAAAAACTAAGGCAGCAAAATGGCAGTACACCATTATCTGCAGTGTGGACTGTGTCTCTTTTTTTTAAACTTTATTCCAATCCAATCAACTCAAGTTAAAGCCAATTCAGAGTTCCAACAAGTTAGGACATTCCCGATCCAAGCTGACAAGACAGAGCTCTCACCTCCTGACTTGGGCTTGATCTATGGCTGTTTGGAGTAGATGTAGCTCCTCCTCCAAGGCTTGATCTAATTTGCATCTTAGCCAAAAGGCCCAGATGCCGCTTTAAAAAATTGCTTCAAATGAAGCTGAAATGTAACCTAATGACTTCAACCAAGTGCAGTATGTCGATAGGGAGTGATTATCAGGCAGTTGTGGCCCATCAGCTTTAAATCAGCGCCAAGTTTAAAAGGAGGCCTGGTGTAGATAGCGGGCAGCGTCGGAGCGGGCAGCGGAGTGAGAGGGAAGCAGAGTGAGCTATTAGGGCTTAATATCAAAAAGGGCTGGAAGGTAAAAAGGCCAGGTGGAAAGAACAAGGAAAAAAAAAAATTTTTTTTTTTTTTCAAAACTACTACAGCAAGAAACAAGGAAAAAATTTTTTCCCACAACAAATTATATTGAATAATGGAGGGGCATGTGATGTGCGGTTCCTGTATGATGTGGGAACTGGTGGACCCCAGGGTCCTTCCCAGTGACCATGTCTGCAGTAAGTGCAGGTTGCTGGAGGAGCTCCAGCTCAAGGTGGATGAGCTGGCCTCTGAGCTACAGACACTGAGGCTCATCAGGGGGAGAGAGGGTGCCATTGTCAATGGGGTGCAAGTGACATCCACCCCCTCTAGACTGTCTAAATCTAAGGGTCAGGAACAAAAGGGGGCTGCTGGGAGGAGGAAGGGGGGTGAGGAGCGGAGGCCTCAGCCTCTTAATCTGCATAACAGGTTTGAGGTTCTTGCTTCCACTCTGGAAGAGGACGAGGCAGGTGAGGTTGGTGAGCAAACTGCACACGGTACAGTGATGCAGCAGGACATAGGCAAAGAGAAGGGGAAAAGGAACGTAGTAGTGATTGGAGATAGTGGGGTGAAGGGTATTGACACTGTCCTTTGTCACAATGACAAAGTGCACAGAAGGGTGTGTTGTCTGCCTGGTGCTCGGGTACAGGATGTCGCAGCTGGGCTGCAGAGGAATCTGGAGTGGGAGGGTGAGAACCCAGTTGTGGTGGTACATGTGGGTGCCAGCGACGTAGGCAAAGTGCGGACTGAGGATCTGGGGAGGGAGTATGAGAAGCTGGGAATGGAATTAAAAAGTAGAACCGACAAGGTGGTCTTCTCTGGGCTACTGCCTGAACCGAGTGCAGACGGGCGTAGGGTTGACAGGATAAAGGAAGTGAATGGGTGGCTCAGGGATTGGTGTGGGAGGAATGGGATCGAATTTATGGGGCATTGGCACCAGTATTGGGGTAGGTGGGACTTGTTCGGGCGGGATGGGGTTGGTCTGAATCGTGCTGGGACCAGAGTGCTGGCGAATCGAGTAAAGAGGACTGTAGACAGGGCTTTAAACTAATTAGGGGGGGGGAGGGTGCGAGGGTAGGTGATGTTAGGAGGTCTACAGTTAAGGATAGGGTACAGGTAAGGGAAGAGGCTGAGGATGTCCCAAGTGGTGGCGTTACGGCAAATAGGGTCCAGAAGAAGAAGGCTGGGATGAAAGCGCTTTATCTGAATGCACGAAGCATTCGGAATAAAGTGGATGAGCTGGTGGCGCAGATCGACACAAATGGATACGATCTGGTGGCCATTACAGAGACGTGGCTGCAAGGTGACAGGGACTGGGAGATGAATGTACAGGGCTATCAAGTGTTTAGGAAGGATAGGCAGGAGGAAAGAGGGGGTGGCGTAGCTCTGCTGATTAAGGACAGCATCAAGGTGGTAGCAAGGGATGATATCGGAGCCAAAGAGCAGAAAGTGGAATCGTTGTGGGTGGAGATTAGGAACAGCAAAGGGAGGAAGACGCTGGTGGGTGTCGTCTATAGGCCCCCGAATAATGATCTGGAGGTGGGGCGGGCTGTTAACGCGCAAATAAGTGCGGCGTGCAGGAATGGGACGGCAGTAGTTATGGGGGATTTCAATCTGCATATTGATTGGTCGACCCATGTTGGACGAGGTGGGCTCGAGGAGGAGTTCTTGGAATGCTGCCGGGATAGTTTCCTGGAACAGTGTGTGTTGGAGCCGACGAGGGAGCGAGCTATCTTGGATCTGGTGCTATGTAATGAGGCGGGTAGAATTAGGGACCTTGAGGTGAAGGATCCTCTTGGAGAGAGTGATCATTGTATGGTGGAGTTTCTGTTGCAGATGGAGGAGGAGAAAGTGGGTTCCCGGACACGTGTCCTTTGTTTGAATAGAGGGGAGTATGGTAGGATGAGAGAAGAATTGGCGAATGTGGACTGGGGGAGCGCGTTGGAAGGTAGGTCTGCTGAGGAGCAGTGGAGGATCTTTAAGGAGATCTTTCTTGGTGCTCAGCAGAAATTTATTCCGATGGTTAAAAAGGACAGTAGGAAGAGAGGTAATAAGCCGTGGATAACGAAGGAGGTGAAGGAAAGTGTTAAATTAAAAGCGGAGGAATTTAGAGTAGCTAAGAGCAGTGGGCGAGAAGAGGATTGGGAAAGGTTTAAATGTCAACAAAGATTGACAAAAAAGTTGATAAAGGAGGGTAGGAGAAGCTATGAAGCTGGGCTAGCGCTTAATATAAAAAAGGATAGCAAGAGTTTTTATAAATATATAAAAAGGAAGAGGCTGGCTAGGGTGAACGTTGGTCCCTTAGCGGATGAGAAAGGGGACCTAGTGGTAGGGGATGGGGATATGGCTAAGGTCTTGAATAACTTTTTTGTTTCTGTCTTCACGGAGGAGGACGTGAATAATTTGCCGGGTGTTAGCGATGGAAAGGTGGTAGGACTGGAGGGTCTTAATGACATTACTGTTACTAGAGAGGTGGTGCGCGACAGACTGGAGGGGCTGATTGTGGACAAGTCCCCAGGACCGGATGGAATGCATCCGAGGGTTCTGAAAGAAATGGCGGAGGTGATAGTGGATGCCTTGGTGGTTATTTTCCAGACGTCGCTGGATTCCGGGGAAGTGCCGGAGGATTGGAAAACGGCTAATGTTACGCCGTTGTTTAAGAAGGGTGCCAGGCAAAAGGCGGGGAATTACAGGCCGGTTAGTTTAACGTCTGTGGTAGGTAAAATGTTAGAATCCGTCATTAAGGAGGAAATTGCGAGGCATCTTGAAGGGAATTGCTTGATAGGGCAGACGCAACACGGTTTCATTAAAGGGAAGTCGTGTCTGACAAATTTACTGGAGTTCTATGAGGATGTGTCCAGGGCGGTGGATAGAGGAGAGCCGGTGGATGTGGTCTTTCTGGATTTTCAGAAGGCGTTTGATAAGGTACCTCACAAGAGGTTACTGCAGAAGGTCAGAGGACATGGAGTTGGGGGTAGGGTGTTAGCGTGGATAGAGGATTGGTTGTCAAATAGGAGGCAGAGAGTGGGGGTCAATGGGTGCTATTCGGATTGGCGGTTGGTGACTAGTGGGGTGCCCCAGGGGTCGGTGCTGGGGCCTCAGCTATTTACCATTTATATAGATGATCTGGAGGAGGGAACCGAGTGTAGGGTGTCGAAATTTGCTGATGACACCAAGATTGGGGGAAAGGCAAATTGTGCGGAGGGTGTGGAGAGTCTGCAGAAGGATCTAGATAGGCTGGGCGAATGGGCCAGGAAATGGCAAATGGAATTTAATGTTGGCAAGTGTGAGGTGGTCCACTTTGGTAGGAAGAATGGTAGGAAGGACTATTACTTACGTGGCGAAAAACTGCAGCAGGCGACGGTGCAGAGGGACCTCGGGGTCCTTGTGCATGAGTCGCAAAAACCCAGCCTGCAGGTGCAGCAGGTGGTCAGGAAGGCGAATGGGATGCTGGCCTTCATAGCGAGGGGGATTGAATATAAAAGTAGGGAGGTCTTGCTGCAGCTGTATAGGGCATTGGTGAGGCCGCAGCTGGAGTACTGTGTGCAGTTTTGGGCGCCGCACCTGCGCAAGGATATTTTGGCCCTGGAGGGAGTGCAGAGGAGGTTTACTAGGCTGATACCGGAGTTGAGGGGGTTGAGCTATGAGGAGAGGCTGAATAAACTAGGCTTGTACTCGTTAGAGTTTAGAAGAATGAGGGGAGATCTCATTGAGACGTATAAGATGATGAATGGGATGGATAGGATAGAGGTGGAAAGACTCTTCCCGCTCAAAAAAGATAGTAGGACTAGGGGGCACAGCCTCAAGATAAAGGGGGGGCGGTTCAGAACGGAGTTGAGGAGGAACTTCTTCACTCAAAGGGTGGTGAATCTCTGGAATTCTCTGCCCGTTGAAGTGGTGGAGGCTGCCTCGCTAAATATTTTTAAGAAGCGGGTTGATGGGTTTTTGATAAGAGAGGGGATTAAGGGTTATGGGGAGAGGGCGGGAAAGTGGAACTGAGCCACGACAGATCAGCCATGATCTTATTGAATGGCGGGGCAGGCTCGAAGGGCCAGATGGCCTACTCCTGCTCCTATTTCTTATGTTCTTATGTTCTTACTACACTTGATCTTAGCCAAGAGGCCCCGTCTCTTTACACAGCCATACACTTTCAAATGTAAATAATGGGGTATTCTGTACGTGATAAAGTAGCAGAGGTCACAGAAAGCATTCACCTCATAGTTATTTTGACAAAAAATTCAGCTTTTGTTTTTGTACGTTGCAGTCAGGTAGACAGAGAGAATCTCACTGCACAATTTTTGTGTGACTGTGCCACTAGATTTGAAAGTTAAACAAATGTAAAAATCTCACGAAAGAGTACAAACCAGTTTACAGATATTCAGACTTCCTGTGCTCACCTCACCCCTCAAGGGAAAAAAAACATCATCTGTTCTCTGACCCCCTGACTGCTTAATCTGGGGAGGGGGGCGTGTTTTAACTTTCCTGTTTTCAATGAAAACAAAAATGTATTTTCTGAGTGCGGGGGATGTTTAATGTTCTGCTCGGTCCTTAAATATTGCCCCTTTGTCTGCTTGCCTAGTACAGGGAGGGAACCATCCAATTTGGAGAGATTAAAGCTGTTCCCGACGCAGGCAAGTCAGGATGTCAGTCTGCTAAGCATTAGGCAGAACTGCCTGCTACACTTCAAAATACAGTAAAAAGTCTGACAACACCATGACACTTCAAAATAACAGAATAAAGGTGCAAATTCAATTAATTAGTTTAATTAATTAGTCTTCTCGTTTATTAACTTATATAATTGAAATGATCCAGAATGTGAATTTGCTTTTTATCTTTGGGCTGACCTACCCTACTGTAATGGGGGGTGAACTTAGTATTTTTAAAAGAATCAAGCCTCCAAGCTGGCTGTAGAACAATATTTGTAAATCTTAACATTGTTTAAATGTAAGAGAAATTACTCAGCACTTGAAGTGCTGGAAGGAATCAAGACATTTCTCGCTCTGTTTTACTCCCCATCCTGTTTTAAGATGCTGTGTCGCTGTCCTGGATTTTTTCACATAAATTGTTGGCGATAACCAGAATTGAAGAGTGGAGGTAGTTTGTATATAGTGAGAGACAATCCTATTGGAAAGGAATAACATTGAAACATTGAATCAAAATGTAGTCTGACAATATTCCTGGACCATTCAAATGCTCAGCATGAAATCATGCTGTGTGACAGTAACACTAACACTAATCACTGGCATTGTGTAAGAACAGTGGTCAGTTTAAAGTGGAGTAGCTGTGGGCACGAGGTGTAAGGTGAACTCTGAGCTGTCAGTAGGATATGAGCCAGACAACATTTGTTGAAAAAGGTTGGAATGTTGGGGGGGTGGTTGGTGTTTTGAGTTGAGACAGAAAGCTTCTTCATTGGGTTGTCGCTTAGGGCTACCAGAAAACCGCACAGCAGGTTTATTCAATGAGTGGCAGAGCTATACGGATCAGGGAAGTGCCATATTTCAACCTCAGTCCGCATTGCCTGTGCAGTCTCGGCTGGGTGGTGCTATTGTCCACAGTGAGATCAGTGTGGCTGCCACCCTCTTCAGGTTGTCATTAGTTTAACTCTTGCTCAATAAACACGTGTGAATATCAGGTGAAAACGAGGCTTGGTTCAAGTGTGATGCTGCCTGTGCTGAATAGCTGAACATCACTGGCAGTTGGGGTGGACACGTGGATAATAGTGCTATATCCCAGCAAGAAACAAACAGAATAGAAATGCACAAGAATGACAAACTCAGTAGAAAATGACTTCTACCTGAGCATCCACTTTGATTGAATTACTAATACTGTTGGGGATTTTAGTTCCTGATGGCGCAACAGCATCTGAGAATGAGGCAATTCAGTTTTCAAAACCATAGCTGGCATCTGGAGAATGTTTCCATTAGTAGGAAAAACTAGAACCAGAAACACAACCTCAGACTAAAGGGACAATCCTTTAAAACAGAGATGAGGAGGAATTTCTTCAGCCAGAAAGTGGTGAATCTGTGGAACGTTTTGCTGCAGAAGGCTGTGGAGGCCAGGTCATTGAGTGTCTTTAAGACAGAGATATTAAGGGATTGATTAATAAGGGGATCAGGGGTTATGGGGAAAAAGCAGGAGAATGGAGATGGGAAAAATATCAGCCATGATTGAATGGCAGAGTAGACTCGAATGGCTGAGTGGTGTAATTCTGTTCCTATGTATTATGGTTTTATGGACCATGAAACTCTCAGTGACTGCCGCAAAAGCCCATCTGGTTTACTGATGTTCTTTAGGAATGAATTCTGCTGTCTTTACCTGGTCTAGTTTATGTGTGACACCAGACCCACAGCAATGTGGTTAACTCTTGACTGCCCTCTGAAATGGCCAAGCAAGCCGCTCAGTTCAAGGGCAAATTGAGATGGGCAACAAATGCTGGCCTTGCCAGTGACAGCCACATCCCTGAAATAATAAATTATAAAAAACATGAGTTGGTTGTAAAATCTGAGTAGCACATTCCATATAGTTAGTGACGGCTGTTCTATTGTACTCATACAGAAGACTTAAGGGGATAGCTGGTACTTTTTCCTATCTCTGTGGGTTTGCTTGTTTCAGGGAAGCATCAGGGTTATTTCCAAGTGTTTTTGGAACTAGCTTTGTTTGTACAAGGAATTTGCCCTTGTGCAAGTTAGGTGATTTCCAGCACTGGTTATAAATAGAGAATTGAAATCAGTGCTTGTTTGCAAGGCTTCACATGGTGCAAGATATCCAATTGCGCAGATTAATGTTACCTCAGCAATGTAATTGCCCAAAGCTGTGTCACTGTTGGAAGTTATGCAGTAATTAACAGTGTTGCGTATTCATGCCACATATAATAATGACGCCCAATTAACTCCTAATTATGAGCCAGTCTGGAGCTTTCAAACAGAGTCTTTTACAGTGTTTCATTTGTAGGCTTGTCCTGGAACCTTGTAGCTGGGTGCAGTGTATCTACACATCCTGATGTGTGCAGCAATAGAACACAGCTGAGTTGTGCCAGCAGGTTGTTTTAGTGCATTTTGGGGCAAGATTCTTCCAGAAGAGGATTTCAGTTTGTGTGATGTGAACCAATTACTGTTGTAGAACAATGGGAGGCAGCTATCCACTCCCATTGCCATTCTGGGACATGTTGATGTTGGCCAAGGCTCTGATTATCCTCAATCATTTTTTCTGTGTGGGATTCTTCCTAATCTGGACGCTGCTGTAGCTTCCACTCCACTTCCTGCACCAGATTCACAGGCAGTTAGCTAGGCAGTGCTCAGAAATCATTTTTCTAACTTCCTCCAAATCCCAGTCATTGTAATGCAGGTGCCTTGAACCTCGAGTTCTGAGCAACATGACATTTTCAGCTTTTTGTTTTGTTCCAGGCATTATTTGCATGTATGATATGAAAATATACTGTGGGGAATGAGGGAGCAAACAGTCTGATTGAGAAGACGTTTTACATAGAGGACGTGTGTTGGTTGTATGCACTTTTCATTCGATTTCTCCCTCGCTCTCTCTCTCTCTCTCTCTCTCTCTCTCCCCCCCCCCCACCCCGCTCCATTCCCTTTTCTGCGGTTTGCGCCGATACTGGTTTCTTGTTCTGCTGACAGGGTCAATTAACCATTGTTTACTCTTGAGTATCGGGGCCTGGTTACCCATGGGGTGGGTGGGAGTGAAGGACAGGGGTGCTGAGTCTGGACTTGCATTCAAATTCTCGCCCATCTTCAGTCTGTCCCAGCTGGAGTGAACTGAACAAATGCAAACGTAAGGATTCAAAGCTGGGAGTTTTCTGCTCTGAATGGGTCTGTTCCATTAACCCACAAGCGTTTTTGTAGGCAAGACCTTGTTGAATCTTTCTGGAAGGTCGTATGGTGGCAATATACCTGTGCTGATAGAGCAATGTACAGAACACTGTATAGAGGATAGAGGTGAGAGTGTTAATCTTCCCACCACTTCTCCTCCCACACACTGCTGGCTCTCCTCTCAGTTCTTGTTTCTGAATTACCCTTATTTTCTCATCTGAGATTGCAAAATAACCAGCTCATATTAAGTTTTGTCTCTTTTCAAAGACAACATTACCAAAATGTTTGCCTCAGAACAAATTGGAATCAAAATAATGAATTGATTCAGTATATGGAGCAAATACAAGGTTTATCAGTTGGTATGATATAACTGTACAGTTCTATCCTGATGCTGTGGCTGCTTGACTCCGAGGTAACGTTTCTCTCCCTCGAGTCAGGAGGTGAATCATTGAAGTCACACACCAAGATTTAAGCACATTATCCAGCTGACTTGTTAGTGCAGTGCTGAAACATGACAGGTGGCAAGTGAGGTTTGCTCAGGAGGAACAGGTTGGCTCGATAATTCTCAAAGCTCTCCAGCACTGGAGTTTTCTGTGTATTGTTTTTGAGTTGGGCTAATTGAAGAATTTGATAGCTATGATTCGTCAAAACAGCTTTGCCGTTGTATCATGTGACCAGCAGAATGATAGAGGATGGACTGGATGATCTTTGTTCCTTTTCTTATTTTGCATTGCTGGAGGGGCTATTCTTTGTTATTACATTAGATTGAGATTTCGCTTGTCTGTTCTGTGATGAAGATTGAAATGACAATAAAGAATATGCTATGCTGTCCAATATTCTACCCCTGATCACCACCTCCAAGACTAACAGAGTCTTGCATTTTCCTATAGAGTTGTGTCAAGTACTTGTGAGTTTTTATGAAAGACATACTAAAGTATTTTATAAATACAAATCTTCCTTTTAATTATTTGGGTTGGAATGAATCACCCCCACATCTCTCCCAAACTCAAACTCTGCCTAGAACTGCTGTGTATGATTTGTTCAATTGAATCTTTCAGGATGTTCACATTGCAGTGTTTACCCTGAATATTTGCCAGAGGGTTCAGTAATTAGAAGGTGTCCCACACACTCTGCACCAACTGTGCTGCCTCTGACCTCTTCCCATCAGTAAGATGTGCTCTAAGCTTTGCCTAGTCTGTGTCACCTTCTTTGGGCTTGATGTCTCTGTGCATCGTGCTGAACGACTTGTTAAATTACCCTGAAATCTGTGAGCCACCTCATGTTATGCTGAATTCCCTGGTGAGAAGCTGATTTAGACCTAGGCACCCCAAGAACCTCAATTTGCAAAGTCTGTTTATTGAGTAGAATGGGTTGCCATACTTGAGCAACAAGTCCAATCCTGTTTTTGGTTAGTGTGCAATTAGGGCAGGGTAGCTGTTGATCTTTTACTCCCTTTCACATCATAAGCTGATTGTTTCGTACTTGCTGTATAGTAAGCAGAAGCCCCGACAACTTTTACTCATGTTTTTTCATTGACCACTTGAGATGCTGTTTGTCCAACATTTTCAGCTCCTTCTGTTTTAAATGTAAAATCTTCAATACTCGGCTAATTCCATGCTCTGCTCCTTTGTGAATGAATGCCCTTTGTGTCCTCCTCGGTGTTCTTTCTTTTCATTTGGATCTCTTCCTTTGTCAGTCAGCATGAAGTTTATCTATTCTGAACAATAATTTACTTATTGACTTGTCTTATGTATGTGGTCATGCTGTTTTAATTTTCGATTTGCAGAGCTTTTGTAGTTATTCTCTTTAATCTTTGAGTGATTTCCACAGTGATGTGTCAGTTCATACATCTGGAAGGTGGACTGCAAACTTGCTTTCTAATGTCTGCTCACAGCCTGACTGAAATGATTTTTGCTTATCACTCAGTATTTTCCCCTGCCAGGTTTTGTGACAGTGAAGTGTAACAAGAAATTCTCAAGTGCTTTTCTTTACGGTAATAAAATCAGAGAACATAAGAAATAGGAGCAGGAGTAGTCCATCTAGCCCCTCGAGCCTGCCCCGCCATTCAATAAGATCATGGCTGATCTGTCGTGTCTCAGTTCCACCTTCCCGCCCTCTCCCCATAACCCTTAATCCCCTTGCCTATCAAAAACCTATCAACCCGTGTCTTAAATATATTTAGCGAGGCAGCCTCCACCACTTCAACGGGCAGAGAATTCCAGAGATTCACCACCCTTTGAGTGAAGAAGTTCCTCCTCAACTCTGTTCTAAATCGCCCCCCCTTTATCTTGAGGCTGTGCCCTCTAGTCCTAGTGTCCTTTCTGAGCGGGAAGAGCCTCTCCACCTCTATCCTATCCATCCCATTCATCATCTTATATGTCTCAATGAGATCTCCCCTCATTCTTCTGAACTCTAACGAGTACAAGCCTAGTTTATTCAGCCTCTCCTCATAGTTCAACCCCCTCAACTCCGATATCAGCCTAGTAAACCTCCTCTGCACTCCCTCCAAGGCGAAAATATCCTTTTGGTGCGGCAACCAAAACTGCACACAGTACTCCAGCTGCAGCCTCACCAGTGCCCTGTACAGTTGCAGCAAGACCTCCCTACTTTTATATTCAATCCCCCTCGCTATGAAGGCCAGTATCCCATTCGCCTTCCTGACCACCTGCTGCACCTGCAGGCTGGGTTTTTGCGACTCGTGCACAAGGACCCCGAGGTCCCTCTGCACCGTCGCTTGCTGCAGTTTTTCGCCACGTAAGTAATAGTCCTTCCTACCATTATTCCTACCAAAGTGTACAACTTCACACTTGCCAACATTAAATTCCATTTGCCAGTTACTGGCCCATTCACCCAGCCTATCTAGATCCTTCTGCAGACTTTCCACACCCTCCACACAATTTGCCGTTCCACCAATCTTGGTGTCATCAGCAAATTTCAACACCATACACTCGCTTCCCTCCTCCAGATCTTCATTTGTGGGCAATTTGAAAGAAGCAACTTGTGTATGATCAGAAACCATTCTAACCATATCACTCAGAATAAATATTTTTAGCTGCATTTTGGGGTTAAGGCAACCAATGCAGAGGAAACCAAAATAACGTTCATTGTAACATTATTAAACTCCCCTCGAACTTGCCGTTTGAGAAATCTTTATTAATGCTTTGGCTGCTTGACAGCATGCAGGCTCTCTAGAAAGCTTGGGCTTTGAATTGATATTCATCCACAAACTATTACTCTAATGAATTAACAGCTCCATGTACACTTTTTTCAGCTTGCTGGATTTGAGCACCTTCACTGAAAGGATTCTGTCAAGTACCATGTACAACTCTCAAATATGTCTCCCTTCAAGCAGTGAACTGCCTTCTAATTCCAATATATTGGGATGTCATAGTGCTTGAGAATCAATTCAGAAAGAGGTCATTTTTTTCAAATTGCTTCAAAACAAGGTGGAACATAATCTGTAGAATTTATGTTGAAGTAAGTTTAACAAGAACTCTAATTTCAAATGGCTGTTCTTACTTGAGAGATGGTTGGTGATCCAAAAGTGAATTTTATATATTTTCTGATATGTTAAGTGGTCATGAAAGGATCTACTTTTTGTTATTAACAAGAATTCAGTGGCATCTGTCAGACTCTGAAATGGTTATTTCTCAGGAGCCAATGAAGAAGAAACTCCTTCACCAACTCTGGATATAACTCTTCTACATTTTCTTTTCAACTTCTCCAACTTGTGAAGGCTATTCCCCACTTTTGTGGCAACATTGTAACTCTTGCCCCACAGTGAGCAGGAAATGTGAATGCATAGAAATAGATAATTTTGATAAAGGGCTTTTTAAAACTTGTAGTAGCCATGTGAGATGAAGAATGTGAGTTCTGCTGAATAGAATTTATTTTTTGATTCTAACACCAGCAGCACCATGATAACGAGACACAGGGTTGTTCTGCTCCCAGTAATGTCACTAACGCTCCAAAAATAATTCACTGAAACACTGTGAGGTGTACTGACAAAATGTGATGAGGTGTTATATAAATACAAATACTTCTTCAGCAGATAGTGTGCAGTGAGTACGTATCCCTTTTAATGTTAGAAGCAGGGTCAAGGGGGAAAAGTTCATAGTGGCTGGTTTAAAAACTTACTAGCTGTTTTTATTGAGTTAGAATTAAAGTGAGGAAAAGTTCTAAGTGAGCCTTACTTTGTTTGCAGTGTACAAAGCTATTTGAGGAAAAAAATCACTTTGCAGTTCACAGTGAGTTTGAGGAATTAAGTTGTACTGGACGTTTGAAACTCTATCTTATGACCCCCTTTTGAACTGATTCTCAAGCATTATGACATCCCAATATATTGGAATTAGAAAGCAGTTCAGAATAGATGATAAGATTTTGAAATGTCAGTGGCTGGGAGTTGGGTGCTCACTTTCCAGCCCCCCAAAGTGACCGAGTCAGATCACTTATTGGATTTATAAAATGTTTACGCACTGTAACATCAGTGTGGTGTCGAGTGTGTAATTGCACCCTTGCGCAAGTAACCTAGAGGCACCGTCTCCTGCCAGCATCTCACCGGACTGCTTTCATACAATCAGGAGCCTTTTGATGAAGCTCGCTTCACAACTGCACCTGTCACATGCAGAATCTTATCCACTGGCTTCTCTAACCCTTCATCATGTTCACTAGGGAGCCAAACTGAGCCGCTGCTTTGAAGAACGTGTTCAAACAGGTGCACTTGCCGTTTTATTTGGGTGATGCATTGCTGGTGTACAGTTTCAGAGGCACCAGATGGAGTTTGGTCTGAGGGTTTCTGTATCATGCAGCAACAACCCATTCTGCTGGTTTGTTTCAAATTGCACAGATTAGGCAAATTGGGGAAGAGCAATGGTAATATTTCTGAACTTCAGTTGAATGATAGAAACTCATCAGATTCTGGAAAATCCATGCTTTGTAATCTTGTGATAATTTATTGTGCCTGAAGCTTTGTGTATTCTTGTGTCATGAGACCATAACACATAGGAATTAGGCCACTCAGCCCATCAGGGCTGCCTGATATTTTTCTCATCCCCATTCTCCTGCCTTTTCGCCATAACCATATTAATGAAGCACATACCTATCTCTGTCTTAAAGACACTCAATGACCTGGTTGCTACAGCCTTCTGTGGCAAAGAGTGTTATGTGGAGTTTGTACAGTCAGGGGTATTTAAATACTCAACGGACTGTAAAATGGGAGGCTATGTGGCACAGTGGGTAGCATCCAAACCTTTGAGCCAGAAATTGCAGATTTGAATCCAGGCTGCAGATTCAATGGCCACAGCAGCTGCATTCATGGTCTGGCCGAACAGTTAGAAGGACTAAGATGCCTATGGCAGGCACTAAAATCAGGAGAGGCCCCTGGTCAGCCTGAACCATGTGGTAGCCGCAGTTCAATAGTCTCTCTGTGTTAAAAGACTCCAGGCACAAGCTCTTGGCACAGGCTCTGTGACAAGTGTTCTCCTCCTAGATAGAGGGAAAGCGAGACTCAGATTCTTTTCAGTGTCCTGTTGTGTGAAAGATGCTGTACTAATGCAAACTGATTAGGTTGTTCTCTGAATTTGACCTGTAGTGCATCTACCCAGTCCCAGCACTTCTGTCAGAGCTTCCTGCTATGTGAATCCCGCATTCTGGAATTCTCTCCCTGAAAATCTCTCCACCTGCCTCTTTAAAAACTTTCCTTAAACCCATCCCTAAACTCCATCTCCTTCCTGCCACTGAAGCCATTTACGTATTGATTACATTGAAGGCATGACGTAAATGCAAAATGCTGCAGTTCATGAAATCTGAAATAAAAACAAAGTGCTGCATGTCTGGCAGTGTCTATACAGAGAGAAACAGTTAACGTTTCGGATACAGTACTAAATAAAAGCACGTTACTGAGCGTTCTGCTGTTGGAAATTGTGAAAGTAACAAGAGCAGCTTGTTTGGAGTGTTTGTTTGCTGAGAGAGACAATACTTCTGTGAATGTGCCAAAAAAAGGGAAGAAACATTTTGTCACTGTGGAAGTGTGACAGACCTTTCATTTTACCTGATTTTATTTTGTGGATCCTGTTTTACTGGTTTTGGTGCTATGACCCTGAGCTAGCAGCAGTGGGCAGGCCCAGGGACTTTCCAGGTTCAGAGCTGAAAAAGCCTTTCTGTTTCTCTTGCTGTATAAATCCTCTCTCCTGTGTTATTCTCCCCCATCTTTCTCTTTCCAACCCAGTGTGGTGAAAACTGGTGGTAATGGGGAATTGGTTGATACTATGGTCCAGAACATAATCTCTTGTCCACTGATTCAGTTATGTATGCAGCATGTACTGATGGAACCAAATCTTGTACTGATCATAAAGGACCAGTGTAAAATTAATCATTCCCTTGTACTGACATCTCTTACTTGTTGTAGGGCCATTAACATTTTATGAGGTGATTGGAATACAGAAGCGCAGCCCCCGATCCGTTTTCCATGATAAAATACAGCTGTAGCATTCTTCCTCGTGTGCTGAAAAGCTCCCTTGAGGTTGCTTGAGAAGTGTCCTGAATTGTGGGTGTTTGCCAGAAATTGGGCTGTGATCACACACTGCTCCATTCAGAATGAATTTGAGACCTCAGCACATCACTGAAAATTTCTCTCCTGCATTGTGCTTGGTCAGCCCCTAGCTTTACAGGATTAGCAAAGGAAACGTTCCTTTGTATTTTCTGTGCTTCTCTTGAAAAATAATTAATTCATCACAAACTTCTCCATCTATGAAAGGCTTTATGTGAGAATATAAGGGTCTATTTTCACTCGTTTAGTTTATACCAAATTGGAAATGAAAACCTGCAATCCATTTGTGTTTGTGAAGAATGTTCCATTCTCTAGAAGGCAGTACGGCTGTTTGTCTGGGGTTTCCTTCACAGATCAGTTTGGATGGTTGTGTTTAAAATGATCTATAGAGAGGCAGTGCCTCACAATTCCTGCAGTTGTTTCCTCGGGCATCAATATTTTTAGCCCTGCTGTAATCAGTATTGTTCCCGGGACCCACTTCCTGCCAAAAGCTGTTTTTTCAAGCTCAGACTAGACTGACTCTTAAGTTGGAAAGAAAACCGCTCGATTAATGGCTTCCAGTTTGATCTGTCTGGAAGAAAAAAAGAGTCGTGTTTTGCTTTGGCAGCTGCTGATCTTGCAAAGGAGCTATGTTCAAAGAGTTGTTGGTCCCCTCGAAGAAATAACTCTAAGGTGGAACACTAAAGAGCAGCTGTAGCAGCAGGTCAGAAAGTCAATCACAGCAATTCCCTGCTTGACTTTACAAAATATCTCTCTGAGTGGAATGAACTTGGCCCTCCTCTCTGCTCAAACAGCTCCTGTCAGTCAGAGTGCTGAGTAAACCCATTGCTCCATCTTGTTTTGGAAGGAGGTACAAAAAGTAACATGAAAGTTCAGACAGAGAAAGCTATTCTTACTCTCAAATGTTTTATTTTTGAAAGGATGTCTGTGATGGGACTGTACACTGATATTCCAGTGTAAATTCTACCTATGAGTTTTTAATATCAGTGCCTGTTAGGTGTTGCAGCAGACTGCCAGTCTTAGCTGGTCATGCCAGAGCAGCCAATGAAGTAAATAAAAACCTGGGCAGCTCACTGGACTGCTGTTAGCTGAAGACAGTTTACCTCTTCGCTGCTCCCTGTGAGGTGTTAACAGCTCCCCATGGGATGTTTGTTCTGTGATAGTGTGGCTGTTATCTTTAGTTAGTGTTTAATGAAAGTGAGTGACTGATTGTGGCCTTGGTGCATCTATCCATTCCACAGAAAACTAATGACCCTTGGGTACGTGGGCTAAATCTGTTCATTTATTCTTAACACTTGTTTCTGTAATGAGGAACAAACACAAGTAGACATCGTTCTAAGTTATAAATGAGCCCCAGAACTGAGTTCTGTCACAGCTTGGGCCCAACATTGCAAATTATTGCTTGTTGGCTAGTTCCTCTCATTCTCCCCACTGTGTGTTGTGCTGGATTAGTAGAGGTGGCATCGTTGATACAGAATTTCATTCTGGGTAAGCTCTCTGTAAATGCTTAGGCCAGTTTCTTCTCTACCCCCACACAAACCTCTTACCTGAGAAGTTGAAGCCGCTCCCTGTACCATGGACCAATGAATCAGAGTGAAGGGGCTGAAGCAAGTGTGATTGAATACAGCCTTGTTAAAGTAGGAAAGAGAGTAGGAAGCTGGCTGAGGAATACTATCGGAAGAATGAATTGCACTGGAGAGGGTGCAGAAGAGATTCAACAGGCTGTTGCCTAGGCTGGAGCATTTCACCTGTGGAGAGAGAGGCCAGTTAGGCTGGGGTTGTTTTCCGTAGGTAGAGAAGGCTGAGGGGGGGACCTGATCGAAGTGTACAAAATTATGAGGGATGCAGAAAGAAAGAAACTTTTCCCTTAGTAGAGAAGTTAGTAACCAGGGGACATAGTTTTAAGGTGAGGAGCAGGAGACTTAGAGGGAATTCCCCTTAAAGGGGAAAAACTTTCTCCCTAAAGGGTGGTGACAATCTGTCTAAAAGGACGGTAGAGGTGGGAACCCTCACAACATTTAAGAAGCATTTAGGTGATCTTTTGAAATGTCAAAGCAAACAAGGCTACGGACCCAGGGCTGGAAAATGGAATTAGAACAGATTAGTGCTTGACGGCTGATGCAGATATGATGGGCTGAAGGCTCTCTTTCTGTGCTGTAAAATTCTACTCTATGACGCTTTCGCCCACTTTTCCTCAGTGCAACTCTTGTCTATTCTGCCCAAAGTAGTTCCAGGCTGACACATTGAGGACAGACAAATTGTGAAGCCTGGCCAACATCCTCTTTGTTTTGAGGGACTGGTGATAACGATTGACCACGCTTGGAAAACTGTTGGTGGTTCACGTCTCCATCTTATAGAGGTGCTGGAGATGGTGCAAAAAAGATTTACAAGGATGGTATCAGAACTTGAGAGATTACGGGGTCAGGAAGGATTAAACAAGCTGTAGCTCTTTTCTCCAGAAAGAAGAAAATTGAGTGTCTTTAAAATTATGAAGGGAGTCAATAGAATAGATGTGGAGAGGATATTTGGACTTGTGGAAGAGTCTAAAACTAGGGGCCATAAATGTAAGACAATTGTATAAATCTGGCAGAGAATTCAGGAGAAACATCTTTCCTCAGAGTAAAGCAGTAGCTGAGGCAGATATCTTAGATGCATTTGAAGGGAAGCTCTGCAAGTACACGAGGGAGAAGGGAACAGACATACCTTTCGATAGGATGAAGTGAAGAGGGTTGGAAACAGGCTGTTGTGGAACATAAGCATGAGAATAGGCCAGTCCGTTGCATAACTTCCTTCTGGCTGTAAATTCTAGGCAATTCTTTGAGCTGGACATGAACTTGCCTGCCTACTTTATTTCCTTCCCAATTACACTGAAGGCCGACTGATAATGGACTAAACAAGAGGACAGACAAGATCAGTAGTTCATGAACTTTCTGTAGTTCAGTTTTGAATGGATCTAGGTTTGAATTGTAAAGTAAAGCTATATGTTGTGTTTTATGTTGCAGAGTAAATTGCACTTAAATTCCACACACCACACTCAAAGGGCAGCCAGAGGAGCAGAGACGAATTAGTCTCCTATTAAGAACTTGGTGGCCGTACACAGCTGGTCAGGCTTTGCAGCTCATTGTCAAACAGTTAGAACTAACAGTGTCACCCACAACACTGTTGTGCCAGCATCACTGACTGACAGCTGTCATCTTGACTTCATTTGGAAACCAGGATAAAGGTTGGGATGGAGATGAGGAGAAGCCAGTTTGCTATAATTCTTCCAGTCACTCGTTGATCTGCGTGGTGAGTCAATAACGACATCTTGAATTTATCTAGCACCTTTCACAGGAGCATTATCAAGCAAAATATGACACCAATAACATCCAATTTGATTGAAGAGATGGATTTTAAGGAGTCTCTTAAAAGAGGCGAAGGTGGCAGTGAGGCAGAGAGATTTGGGGAGGAAACTTCAGAGCTTTGGACTCGGGCAGTTGAAGGCACAGCGAGCAGTGGTGGAGCAGTGAAAATTGATAATGCTCAAGGTGCCAGAATTGGAGGTCAGAAGACAAACGGAGACCTGTATTAACAGTCACAGACATATTCTACACTCTGATCTTGAACTGGATTCTACAATTTGACAGTGCAATATCTTTCATATATATTAGCACAGATAGATGGTAGAGATTCATAGGTTTATATTTATTTTGGAACGTCCTGAAGAAATTGTCATTGTTTACCTGCTTCATACAAATAGTAATACCCACAATGAATGAAGACGTTTCTCTGTAAAGTGTACATTTTCAATAGCTTCAGTGGTGTTATATTCTTGGAAGTTAAGTGCATTCTAATTTTCTCTCTGCATCTTGAGTAATGGTTACTGGAAGCATTTGTTCCTTAATTTTAGTTCTGTTTCAGTCTGGGGAAAAGGAATTTTAGTTAAAATTCCCAAAGCAATCAGGAGCTTGCTTCAAACTGTCATTTTTAAGTAATAAATTGGGGTTCAGCCACTCCTAACAGTTGAGCATTCACTGACTACTTTTAACCCTAAAAATCACTTAATTGTTATTTTTCATCTCTACCTCAAATGTTAGTTTTACTTTTGTTGTCATGCTTAATTTCAGCTGAATATTTTCCTTGGTTCCATTGACTAAAATAGATTTTGTTGGTATTTCTTCCTGTGAATAAGCAGCAGCACTTGAAATTAAGGAACGAATACAGCCATTTACATCTTCTGTCGTAGTGCTAACTTCTGCCAGTTTATGTCGAGATGAAGCTTGGATTGTGATATTTAGATCTTCACATTATGTATAAGGCCGTGATTGTTTTAGCAATGCTCAGAAACACTCTGAAGTGAAATGTAGCAGTGGGGAATGTGAACTAACTGGGAGCAGCCCGTTACGGCACTCTTGTACTCGATTGCCTATTATGGGCAGTTTGGCAACTCCAGTGAGAAAGCAGGCAAGTGCCCTCCCTGAACCCTTTCCCCATTCACCTCCTGAGTTTGGACTGAAGCGTCTTAAAGAAAGGGAACAATCCTGTTGGGCCTTACAGTGTAACAAATATCATTCCTGATTATGTGGAGAATTCTGTGTTGTATTCCTGTGCACCAAAGACAACTAAGCACCTGCCTGGACTTGACAGTAATGTGCAAGTTTAGACCGAGTCTGACATTTGAAATGGAATGTTGTGCACCAGCTTGAGGCTGTGTCTGGACTATGGGTTCAGTATTCCAGCACAAATAAAACACTAATCAACAGAGAACCAGTGAGAAAAATATATAGGATTTACAATGTAGAATCATAGAATGGTTTCAGAACAGAGGAGGCCATTCAGCTTGGATTATCTGTGCTGGCTCTCTGCAGGAGCAATTCACTTGTATTGCCACTCCCCTGCCTTCTTTCCCCTGCAGTCCTGCATATTCTTCCTTTTCAGAGAATAAACCAACACCCCTTGAATATTTAGATTGAACCTACCTCCACTCTCAGGCAGTGCTTTCCAGATCCTAACCACTCACCATGTGAAAAATGTTTCCTCATGTCTCCAATCTTTTTCCAATTCCTTTTAATTTGGGTTCACTCTTGCAATGGGAACAGTTTCTCTCTATCTGTCCATATACTCATCATTTTGAAATCATCTATCAAATCTCATGTCAACCTTCTCTTTTACCACCCTTTTTACCATTCTTCTGTCTATAGAAGACTACAGATTTCCTTGTATTTTGGGTGCTAGTCTCCTCTCATACTCTCTTTGTTTCTCTTTTTTTTCAGTTTCTTTGTGAGACTTTTATATTCGGCCTGTTTGTTTGCTCTATCTTTGCCCTTTGTGGGAACGCACCTTGACTGTTCCCAAACTATCCCTTCTTTAAAGGTGGCCAATTGTTCAATTACAGTCTTGCCTGCCAACCTTTGATTCCAATTAATCTGGGCTAGATCTACTCTTACCCAAATGAAGAATTATCTGGCTCCCACCAGTACATTATCCTTACACTGGAACATTCCTTGTCCTTTTTTGTAGACTTTATGATACAGTGATCACTGTCCCTAAACGTTCACTTGCTGACACTTGATCCACTTGGCTGCCAAAAACCCCGTCCCTTGTTAGATGGGAAACATGCTGCTGTAGAAAATGCTTCTGAACACACTCTGGGAATTCTCGTCCCTCTAGAATCATAGGATCACTATAGTAGAAAGAGGCCATCAGCTCATTGAGTCTGCACTGACTCTCTGAAGGAGCATCTCACCCAAGCCCTCCCCTTCCCAGTAGCTTAGCAAATCCCCTTGCAAGAATATTATACCAGCTCTGTTTAGGTGCAAGCTGCCCAGCCTGTACAGCTCCCATCTGCCCTAATCTAGAACTGATGTCAGTGTCCCGGGAATCTGAAGCCCTCCGCCATCCCTTCTATCCAGCCATAAATTCACCTGTTTTATCCTCTCATTTCCATACTCGCGTGTGTGTGATACTGGGAATAATTTGGTGATTACTACTTCTATAGGGCCCTGCGTACCACTTTCCCACCCAGCTCCCTAAATTGTTGGACCATGTCCCTCATTTTCCCTGATTTGTTGTCTCAATGTGAAACCTGACCACTGCCATTCACTTTCCTTCTGCCCCTCTCCCCTCTAGGGAGGCAACATACCATCCTGGATTTGTGTCTGTTGCTGCAGAAACACTGGTCTGTTCCAGTAACTATCAAATCTCCAATCACTATTGCTCTTCCAGCCTCCTTGTGCTCCCTCGCCCCCCACATCTTTTTTTGTGGATTTACGGTCCCTTCTGCAATGGTTTTGAGACCTTTTGTTTATAGTCTGATGCTTTTTCCTCCAATTCCTGGCCACGTTGTTCAAAGTTTAGCACTGAATTTGCTATGTCAGTTCTTTACTATTTGGAGATCTGCGTGAGCTCCTTGAACAGGTCAACGCTGTGTAGTGAAGGTGGAACTCCCCCTGATGGCTTGACAAGTAGGTGCAGCACACTCAAGGTCTGAGCAGAGTGAGCTGAACCTTAATTAAACTGGCATTGTAAGCACCTCTAAAAGCTTCTTGCTCCTGGTCACCATTCGATCCCCCTGCTGGAATGTCATTGGTAGATGGGTTTAGGTTGACCTGTGATATTGTTCCAATCAAATAGTCCTGGAATCTAAAGCCAAAACACAAAGAACATTCAACATGGCATCAGTGAACCAGGCTGTCAGCTGCCTGTCTGGCTGTTTGCCTCCACACAAACCTCCACAAGTCTAATCACACTCCTCTAAGTTTTCAGTACACTTCAATATTCCTCCACATCAAAGGATTATCTATTTCTGTTTTGAAGCTTATGGATTCTTCACTGACAGTGGTTTGTTACAGAGAACTCCACATCCTCATCATCCTCAGATTTATTTTCCTAATCTCTTAGGATTGTATTTGTGACATCTGTCAAACAATCGGTCAGTGTTATTTTCTCACCCTGTGTATCTGTGTATTGACGGGTACTGGCAGGTAGACAGATTGAGTAAGGCTGTTGGCAGAAAGATTCTCATATTCCTTCTCCACTTTCTCTCTTATCTCCCTTTATGCTTTCTCTGAGCTCACCTTGTCCATGAGACCCACCTTCTCCTCCTTCGATTCTATTCCCACCAAACTGCTGATCTCTCTTGCTGACTTCTATGTTAGTTGAAGTTGTTAACTGTGCTTAGCTGCAGTCCTCCTTTCTGTCAAATCTACTATCACCACCCTGCTCAAAAAATAGCTCTTGATCCTCTGCACTCACTAACTTCCACCTCATCTCCAACCTCCTGACTCTCTTTAAAGTTCTTGAATATGTTGGCACTTCCCAGACCAATGCCTATCTTCTCCTGCCGCTCCACGTTTCAATCCCTTCAATCAGGTTTCTGCTCCGGCCTCAGTAATGAAACAGCTCTTATCAAAGTCACAAATTACATTCTATGTGACTGTGATAAAGGTAAACTTTCCCTCCTTGTCCTTCTCAACCAGATTGCAGCCATTGACATAGAGACCACCTCCTCTTCCTCCAACATCTCTCCACTATAGTACAACTGGGTGGGATTGCACTCATGTGGTTCCATTTTTATCTCCCTGATTATAGTCAGAGTATCACTTGCAATGGTTTCTCTTTCAGCTTTTGCTCCAATATCTCTGATATTCCATGGATTGATGCTTGTCCTCTTCCCTCCTATTTGTCAAGTACATACTGCCCTTGGAGACATTATTCATAGCATTGGCATCAATTTCCTCATATATTCAATACTACCTCCCCCCTTCCTCACCACTACCTGTCAGAAAAGCTTCTTAACTGGTTCGCTGTCAATTTTCAGCTTGTTGTGAAACATTTTGGGATGTTTTATTTCGTTAAAGTTGCTATTTTAATGCAAATTATTGTTAAAGAAAGGCAGAATGGTAGATCAGAAGTAGGTAGAGTTGGGAGAACCATTGTCAGACAGAATCATTGAGTTGTCAGGATATATAAAGGAAATTTGCTGCAGTGAGAACACATTTGGTTGGAAGTATGATAAATTGCAATGATTTAAAGTGGCAGGTGTATAACAGACTAAGTGTGTGATGTTACTCATTATGCACGAGACGTTTAATGTATTATCCAGCTGATTCTTCATGGCATGTTCACAGCGAATGAAAGGATGTGCTGTTTTATGTAATCTGGCGTATATTAGTGCTGCAACTTTCTTATAATGGATTAATTGAAAGTGCATTTCTATCGCAGTCTTTTATAGTTGTGTTAACATCTCTGAATGAAAGGGAGATGATGGGGGTGGGTGGGGGGGAAGCAGGAGGGGTGATTTCGACACGTTGCAGGGATGGGTAGAAACAGTGAGAGGGAGAAGGGAAACCATAAGAGAAAATGCTGGAAAATCTCAGCAGGTCTGGCAGCATCTGTAAGCTGACGTTTTGAGTCCAGATGATCTTGGGCAGTAATTTGCTTTTATTTTGTGAGCTGAAGAAAGGATTTTTCAAACTTTAGTAGTTTTGGGCTGTTAAGCATGTGGTAGTGGGGGAGGAGATTTGAGGGAACACTGGAGGAAGATTCTTGGGACCGGGTGGCTGAAATTGGGGAATATTGGGAGGTGAATCCTGACCCTGGAGTGTGGGAATATTGGAAAGTGAATCCTGATCCTGGAGTATGGGAATATTAGGAGGTGAATCCTGCTCCTGGAGTGTGGGAATATTGGGAGATGAATCCTGCTCCTGGAGTGTGGGAATATTGGGAGGTGAGTCCTGCTCCTGGAGTGTGGGAATACTGGGAGGTGAATCCTGCTCCTGGAGTGTGGGAATAATGGGAGGTGAATCCTGCTCCTGGAGTGTGGGAATACTGGGAGGTGAATCCTGCTCCTGGAGTGTGGGAATAATGGGAGGTGAATCCTGATCCTGGAGTGTGGGAATATTGGGAAGAGGATTCTGGGGGGTAGGTAAGGGGATTGGAGGTGCTGCTGTGAAAGAAGTTGAACCCAGTTTGAAGCTATAATCTAAAAACAGATCACTTCAGGTGATCTGCAGTTTTCCTACTTTAATAAACTTTAGTTGGAATTTTGAATAAGTTAAAATCAATTTTGAAGTTACGATCAGGCTTATTTTAACAGACCTTCAATGAGCGAGAAAGGATAGAGGCTACTCCAAATAATTAAATCAAGTAAGTTGATCCACCCAATGTAGAACTGTGTGTTGTGTTCTTTAGTGAACGTAATTACATGCGTATCTCTTCTATCATTTGAACAGAGCTACTCTAACCATAACTATTGGTCCAACTGCAATAGATTACCTGGTCATCCATTCCCCTCTCCCTGCCCCCTACAGAGACTCGCGCTCGACAATACCAGATAGTAAAATTTAATTCACTCTACGTACTGCTCCGTGTGGTCCTCTCAACACTTTGCCAAGCACCTGTTAATGAGACTGTGATCTCCCTGTACCCCTCAGTGTACTCAGTTCAGATGATTTGAACATTCAGGCATTCTTTAGCATATGACGTTGCAACAGTGACCACATTATCTGTTTGGGATGTCCTGTGGTCCATTAAAGGCAATATTGAAAGTCTGTTGGATTTGCTGCACTTTAACATTGCTCAATTCAAATCATTTAGATAATTCATTTGTTAATAAAACTTAGAGTTTTAACTGGGATGTTAATGAGACTGGAATTTGAACTTGGATTTTGAAAGCCAATTTACATCTTTTCAACAAATATATCTTCAAATGCCTGTCTTTATTTAAAATGCAGTTTCCAAATGCTGTCATGTTGTTTGTACACCGTGCTGATTGCAAAGTGTTTTCAACTGAGTAGTATGTTCTGAAGGAAGTGTCTTGCATTAAGTTGGCACACCCTGTGCTTGTAACTGCTTTTTGGAGAATCACTTTTTTCTCCAGGCTGGTAAACCTTCAACAATGCACAGACTATCTTTGTGCTTTCCCATGATGTAAATAGATTGTGGTACTTATCAGATAACACTGCGATCACCATGGTCACATGCAAATCATTTTTCTATTTTTCTGGAGCTGTTTGTTCATGGTTATAAATATTACATGTTATTCTTCGCAGCAAAGTATATATTTTTTTGTTTCAAGTGTCTTCACACTTGAGAAATGGAAAACAGAATTTGTGCAGCCGCACTGTGATGCAGTTCTTCGGTATTCCACATCTATAAACATAGGAGGTTGGGAAAATACGAAAACAGATTGGATCCTACCAAGTTATTCAAAAACAAATAGTGATGCTGTAAAGGAGCCTGCAAGGTTTTGTTTTGAAGTCACAGGATTTGATCTTCTAGCAGTTAGCGCAGCTCATGATGGAAACTGTCACCTGTGGGATGTGGGAAATGTCATTTGAATGTTTTTGTCTCCTAGGCTGGGAGTCAAAGCACCATCAGTTTTCTGTTTAGGTTGAATTAAGAATGCGATTGTTTCCACGTCCTGTGGGTTCATGGACATGGTATTCTGCAGTGTTGGCTTTGTGCAGCATTGAATCTTTGTATTGGCTGCCATTGGCCATTGCTTTGAGAAAGGCTATGCATTTTTTGGGTGATGCAGCCTAGAATCTAATGGCGGTAAGGTAGCATAACGTTGCCATTCATTATTCCTAGTTGCTGGAGCAATGTTACCAATACAAAAATGTCATGTTGGCCAAAGTAGTTGGGCTACACCCAGTGTGTGTCTATTTTGATGTGAACTCTGCAAAGAGATGTCTGATGGATCAGATTTTTTGCTCAGTGTTGGTTGTCGTCAGTGCTGGCATATCATTGGGATACCTGGATCATTATTTATCTTCTTGGTATACACATGTAATGAAGTGTTCAGTCAGTATTTAAGTGATGGCAATGACTTCCTCCATCATCCCTGCTCTGTCGCTTTTAGAATCCCCTCATCCATTGATAATCTGGGAGCAGGAGGAGAATTTATATGGAGGCACCATTCATCTGTCTATGTGAATGAGTGATATAGATTGCCATTAGTTTGTGCCCAAGGCACACGTCCTCATTTCATGCTTTGTGTTTGTGTCAGAAGGAAATCTTCCGGCAATTGTCTGAAGGGGAAGCTTTCATCCTAATAGATCAAGTGTCTCTCTAAAATAAAATCAACCATGTACATAGCCTGTACTGCTCAGACTTATTGCATTATGAGATGTTACCCCAGGAGCTCAGACAATGATTTTGGATTTTCCTGGACCTGACAGACTGGGAACGAAGGGATTTTGGAAAGTAGCCATTTGCACTTCCAGAGATAATATTTTCAAAAATAACCAGGTATCTTTCATTAGTTTGCACGCAGGTGATATGACCTGATGGATAAATTCACCCCCAAGATGTCAGGAGTGTCTTTGCCAAATTATTGCTTGGTGCTAACCTTGATACAGCCCTACTGCTGTTCATATTGTGCTCTGACACTCCAGGCTATTTTTCCAGCTGGTAAACCTGTTTCTTTTAAATATCCCATACTTCACAGCACCAGAGACCCAGGTTCAGATCTGACCTTGGGTGACTGTGTGGAGTTTGCATGTGCTCCTGTGTCTGTGTGGGTTTCCTCCAGGTGCTCTGGTTTCCTCCCACCATTCAAAGATTTGCAGGTTAGGTGGATTGGCTATGATAAGTTGCTCCTTAGTATTTCAAGAAGTGTAGGTTAGGGTGATTAGCGCTGTAAATACATGCGGTTACGGGGATAGGGCCTGGATATGGGATGATCTGTCAGAGAGTTGGTGCAGACCCAATGGACTGAATGGCTTCCTTCTACATTGTAGGGATTTTATGACTCTATGTATTGCCTCAATACAACATCCCTCCCTCCCGCACCAGTCTTTTATTCTTAAAGTTGCTACTTTCTGTTGCGACCACTTGCAAATTTGATGTTTAATAATTGGCACCCAAATTTCAGTTCACCCCCTTCATGACTTATCCTATAATACAATTATAGACAGGATTGAAGAATATTTTGACGGTTAACAGGAAAGCCTATTTGGATCACAGCTCAAATTGCTATGGTCTAGTTCAGTAATAGAATAAAACCTTTGTGCCAATTGATCTATTAAACATTACAATCTAAAAGATATATTCTACTGAATGTGTTCTTCCTGTAACCCTCAGCCTAGCAACTCATTGTTCCTGTAATCTATCCAGCAAAATCATGAACCATACATGAATGCAAAGTTGGAATGAAACATCATGTTGCAGTTAAGGAGAAGCTAGATAACCACAAGGGAGAAAGAAATAGAAGGCTTAGCCGAATGGCCTGTTTTTGTGCTATAAATTCTACAAAATTCTATGCAGGGATTTATTAATAATGTGGACCCCCTCTGGATTCAGAAGTCACCAGACTCTCTGTCTCAATTATCTGTGTGACTTTTGCTCTGTCTGCAACTGCACTTAACTTTATATTAACTTGCGGTCTGCTTTAGCAACCTTCCCTTTTCACAGATTTTTAAAGTTGCAGGTCTAACTTTTACGTCCGCTTAAAAAGGGGACCCTGGTTTCAAAACATTGAGACAAATCTCACAAATGTTCTTGCAGTTTTGGTCAAAGCTCTCAGTTGGGATGACATCATTGTCTTGTTTTATTTTGAAAGTCAGGATATCAATCAGGGCTTACTTGAAACTGTGGTTCTAATTTACGACTTTAACTCCAACATGTTCCGAGGAAGGGATTCTTCAGATTCTTTGTATTCCTGTGCCGTGATTGTTGGTATTTTCTTGTTCTTGGCAGAACGTAAATGATTTCTTTAATAAGGTGTCAAACTTTGAAAACCCGGAAAGAATTGGCAAGCCAGAAAGAAGCCCATTCTGAGGGATAGAGCTTCCACCTGCTGCCCTGCTAGTGAAGATAGATTGCTTTATCCTGTCACTCAGAGCAGAGATTCTCTCCTGCTTGGCTGTCAGAGGAATGAATGCAACTATTCAAGTATTTCCTGAACAGGAAAAAACAAAGGCGTGCGTGTATATTTTACGTGTGTGTAGTATATATACATAATATATAAAATGCATTTCGTTATCTCACAAAGGTCCAAAGCTGTTCATAACCATTAAAGAACTTTTAAAATATAGCCCCTGCAGGAAATGCAGTTGCCAATTTTTGCACAGCTAGGTCCCAGAGATGGGAATCTGATAATGATAAATATGTTTTTGTGTGGCTGGTTGAGATATAAATATTGGCCAGGACACTAGAAGTTGTACTCCTCTAAAAGTAGTGTCAAGGAAGCTTTTATGTGCACCTGAGAGGGCGGATGGGGTCTCATCCAAAAAAAAACGGAACCTCTGGCAGTGCAGTGCAGTGCTCCTTCAGTACGCCTTCAGTTTTCAGCTTGAACCTGCAGCCACTGGGCCCAATCTCAGGCCAGCTATGACTTGGTGCTGGACAGATAGTTGAATAGCACAGAGGTGAGTGTTAGTTTGAAAGGAGTGATGGCGAGGTACAGCTGGATGTTACCAGTGCAAATGTCTAAATGTGCTTTAGATCGGCTTTCTTCAGCCAGAATTGGATTCCAATTGTTTCATTTCTAAAACAATTTTGAATCATTGAATTTTAAGCTCTGCAGTCCAGCTGGCTTGTCCAATTGAAGTCAAAGGTACAAAGCCCATTCAGATGAGTTCCATCTGCCCCTCTGCCTGGAAATGCATGAAGGGTTATATGAACTTCCCTAAAGAAACTAGTCTTCATAATCTGTTTATGAAATATAAACATACTCATGACTGGGTTTGGCAGTCAGCAGTGCCATTTTGGTCAGACTTAGGGAGATAAAACTTGCAATATGTTGAAAGACAGTCATTATGTATAAGAAATAATATTGTCCACTGTGAGATGTTTCCAAGTTTGGAGCTGGGCAAGACGGTGCCTGGGAAGAGAGCATTCTGTTTGTGATCTGAGAGTCAAAGCATAAGCTGTATGAGATGGGTGACAAAATTATCTGATAACAGTAAGAACTGATAATATACATTGATGGAGATCTTGCACTTTAGTTGTGGAATTACTTTCAAAAATGTACCCTCGTGGCTCTGTATTAGAGTTTCAGTATGATTTGCCTCCAGCCTGGATTTCTGCATAATGCCAATACTTTTTTGGCTTCCTTTTTAACATGATATTCTGAATACTGAGAAATGATGAAGAGTAATGCTGGTGATTCAATAGATGAAGTTGCAGCATGTGACAGGGTGTTAAATTGTCAGATTTGTCTTTGGGATGATATTGTTGCATGTGAATTTTGGATTTTTATGACTACTTGCATAAAGGTGCTGTTTGCAGGATGATAATTGGGCTTTTAACTGGAAATGTAATTTGTGGTGTATTGTTTCAACAACGACTTTCAATGCAGTAAATGGTGAAAGTGGAGCCTTGCATATTCAGCTAGCACAGAGTTGTATATAACCTGACCTGCCACATTAATGCTACCACTGATCATAAATGGACACGTCCTGAGATTACTTAGGTGATGAGGGGAGTTTTCTACAAGTTGCATGCAGCTTAAATCTTTGGCATCTTCCACTTGGGAAGGGAGAGAGTTCTCATGATAATAAAAGAAATGAAAATAAATTGGCTTTCTTTTTTAATATTCTGGGCCATAATGTGCATTAGGGCATTTTCCAGAAGATTTAACGAGGAATACGATAGCTCAGTTTGATAAGTATGGAATGGTGTCTGCACATTTCTAGCACCTTAAATGGCCAGGTACTTTTGATGTTAATACTTTTGTACCCAGATGCTATAGCAGGTCCAGAATTCTCATTGCATTTAATTGGTGGTTTCACTGTTGGATATTTTCCCATCCAAATATGTATACACTTCTTAAAAAATGTATTCTGAGTCTTTTACACAATAAAAAGTCTGACAACACCAGGTTTTAGTCCAACCGATTTATTTGATAAATAGACTCACAAGCTTTCGGGGTTAGCCCCTTTGTCAGGTGAATGGAGAGGACGAAGGGGCTAACCCCGAAAGCTTGCGAGTCTATTTATCAAATAAATCGGTTGGACTAAAACCTGGTGTTGTCAGACTTTTTACTGTGTTTACGCCAGTCCAATGCCGGCATACCCATATCTTTTACACAAGCCAGTAATGAATTTCACTTGCATATCATTGATTTATAAAAACCTATGTGATAAAGCAGCCTATTCTGAGTGGTTGCTTTCACCACTCTGACTCTCAGATATTTTCCTATCACATTTTTTGTCTTTTTCTGTTTTAGCTAAGACACTATTTGCTACCTTGATCTTCTTAAATAAACACAGGGTCAGTCACCATCGGGAAAAGCCCCAAGCTTTTCAGAAAGTCAGCTAGGGCTCAATGGTACCACATTTGTCCCTGAGCCAGAAAATTGTGGGTTCGCGTTCCACTGCCGAGTCTTGAGCTCAATAGTGAGGTTGCAATCGAGGATGCCACTCCAGTGTGGCGCTGAGGATGTTGGTGGCACTGTTGGTAGTGTCATCCTTTGGGATAAGATGTTAAACTTTTCAGTGGACATAGTAGATCAAGGACACTATTGTAAAGAAAAGCTGGAGAATTCTCCAGTGAAATTTGCTCCATAACCAAAGCCTAAAGCAGAATATTGGGTCATTTTCACATTGTTATATGTGGGAGCTTGCTACGCGCAAGTGCAGCAGTGATTACACTTTGAGTAAAGCAGCCATTGTTCACCAGTGTGGACGATACTTACTCTTTTAGTCATTTATATCTGTTTGCAGAATATGTTCAGAAAACGATTCCACTGACTAATCAGTTTTCCAATCAGTGATGAGAGTTTGTTTAAAGGGCAGAGTAATCTAATTATAGGTACTTCATTATTGTCCACATGAGGGGTCATTTCCTGATAGCTGCCATCTGGGAAATGTCTTCTTGCTTCCATTAAGATGTAATCCTAAATACACTTGAACATCTCTGGTTTAAAAAAGATTGTTAACCTGGTGCAATTTAACCTGATTATTTGCATTGCTGAAATGCTACATATCCTGCCCTACATAGACATGTAATCTATAATACTTCTAGGCACTTCAGGGAACATTTTCCAAATGGTTAAATCTGATGCGTGGGTGGAGATTGCTTCTTCCCAGTCTCTGTCTATTTAATTTTCCATTTGGATTTTCAAGAAGCGTCAGAAAACACCCGTCACTTTCACAGTTGCAACATATAAACGAGATGCCGATCATGTCATTTAAGTACCCACGCAATTTCCCAGAGATTGCACTGTAGTAGTACTGAGTCACAAACACTCCCATGTAAAATAATTGGCAAGCTTGCTGAGGACTTTGTATTGTTCTTGAAAGCTCTTTGAAAGAGGCCTGTAAGAAGACCTACTGCTGTGTAAAACTTCCTCGCTTTACTTATTCCCATGGTTGTCCTATGGGTTTTGTGCCAAGTGTTTGGGCATTCCTTTTTTTAGGTGCTTTTGGCACAGTGGGTCATTTCATGGGAAATCTATGTGCTTTGGAGCAGTTGCATTAGTGGCATTCTGTACCCCTCCAGCACTGTCACATGGCAGAAGTGCACCACCTGGAATTGCTAGAGGGGCTGTGCCTTCTGCTGCTAGGACACCAGCTAATGGTCAGTTACGTCCTCACTTGTCTGCCTCCGACTCTTCCTACACTTGTTTCCAGGGTGAGAGTGCCCCTAGGTGGCAGATAAGGCTGTACGCCTCACTGTTAGCTCAAAGAACAACACAGCACGGGAAACAGGCCCTTCCGCCCAGCGAGCCCGCGCCGCCATTTTAACATTGTGAGTGCCCTCTTCTCCCTATGACCTTTGTCTATGCCTATTGGACTCCACAATAAAGGAACCATAACCAGATTGAGGGAAGATTAAGTTAGGGACAATTTGTTAACACCAATCAGCCTAAGAGCACGTTTTTGGGGTGTGGGAGGAAACCGGAGCACCCAGAGAAAACCCACGCAAGCATGGGGGGAACGTGCAAACTCCCACAGACACTGGCCCAAATCCATGTATCTGCACAGCAAACAGTGATAGTCACTGAGCTGTCATGTTGCCCGTCAGCTGGTCCAGTTTAAGCGTACACTAACGACGTGAAGCACTAGGCAACTCTCGAAGCAACATCTAAGAGCAGCCCTCACACGACCCACCGTGTGTATGCCCCTTATTGGACAACAAGGCGGACCGTGTCACCTGCGGATTAAAAGAAAAGACATCAATAAACATGCACAACTTATACAGACATCAAGGAGCACTACTCCAGCTCACCAACTATTAAATGGAAGGTTGGAGTGTTACCAGCCCATCCCTTTTCCAAAGACTTGGTTTTGCCCTTCCCCATTTATTGTGTCAACCATTCTTTCTTAAGGCTACCAACACTTTTGTGGCTGAAACCTCCAGTTTTACCCGTCTTTCATTCAGTGGCTGTTTTTATGCTTCTTTTTCTCCTTTTAAAATTGCCCTCTAAACCCAGGCAACTGTGAACCAGTTGCTTGTAAAGGTAATGTACCAAATTAAATTGGGCCACCACATTAAATATTGATAGTAAAGTATCTCACTAATAGGTTCATCACCCCAACAGTGCGAAAAACTCAGTTAAAGATCCCAGAGCTGTTTCTGGGGGAGTCCAACCTAAAGCGACATGTGTGCAAATTGTCAATTGATCTTGCATGTCACAATCCATTCTTTCATATAGCGTAGAGTAATGAAAGCTTTAATCGAATTCCTTCAATTTTTACTGTCAGACATAACCAGATACATGGCTGCTTAATGGAGTACCTTACAACACTTGTAAAACATTTCAGTAAGTATTGTGGGTTAGAGGTACAGTCTAGTGATAGAAGTTGTAACTTCAATACCTTGATTCCTGCAGTGCACCTTGCATCCATAATGTGCAAAGCATTTCACATGAACACAGAGAAAATGGTAGATATTCATTAGGAGGGAGAAAGGGGAAAGCAGAGAGGAGTCAAACAGTGAAGGAGGAGGTGGAGGTTTGTGAAAGTTGCAAGAAAGCTGGTGAAGTGGGAAAAAGCAGGCAGAGTGCTCCACAGAAAAAGGAGTTTTGTGGCTCAGAGAGACCATCATTGGAGCAAGAGAAAGCCAGGAAAAGATCAGCAAAGTGACGGATATACAGTAGCTGAAAGATTGATCTTTTGGTGGGACAAGAGACGGCAGTGGGGGGATTGGTGAAAATGAGAATTATATGAAAACGTAAGAATAGATTACTGTTGTGGGACAGGAATACTGTGGGAGGTTTGGAAGTGAGGAAAGTAATTTGGAAGTTGAATTCTCTGAAAGGAGTGATTGTGTGGTGTTATACAGTGGTGATTGAGTATGAACAGGATATGTCCCACAGCATTTTGAATGAGTCTTGAGATAGAAGAGAGGTTTAGAGACCTGTAAACAGCAATTAACAGTCAAAGCTTGTAACTCCTTTAGAACTTTCAAAATTGCCGTGACAGTTCAGTTACCTGCTGGCTAATGTATAGTGTATCATTGCGTTATTTAAATGAACTTTCACTCGTGCGATGTAGAGAGACCTTGTGTTTTGTAATATTTGCTTTGCATGTGGCTGGCTTTTCTTTTTGTGTTCTGGTTTAATGACTTGGCCAGCTTGATGTTAAATGTAATGCTTGATTAATCTGCAGAATATATGATGCAAAGCTGAGTATTTAGAACAGTGCATTAGAGATGGTATCTGGAAGCGCTGCACAGTTTGTAATAACAAGATAGATTCGGTTGGGAAAGGCCATTTGATCCATCCTGGCCCAACCGTTCAGGGAAGACGGCACAGTATCATAATGGTCAGCACTGCTGCTTCACAGCGCCAGGGACCCAGATTTGATTCCTGACTTGCATCACTGTGTAGAGTTTGCACGTTCTCCTAGTGTCTGCATGGGTTTCCTCTGGGTGCTCCGGTTTTCTCACACAGTCTGAAAGGCATGCTGGTTAGGTGCATTGACCGAACAGGTGTCGGACTGTAGCAACTGGGGGAACTTCACAGTAACTCCATTGCAGTGTTAATGTAAGCTTCATTTGTGACTAATAAATAAAATTTAACTTTAAAACAGTAATTCTCCATCAAAAGGATACAAGTGCTTTAGTTCCAATGTTCTATCTTCTTCCATTGAAGGTCACTGTATTAGAAACCAGTTTGAACCTACCCCATAGTCCCCTTGCCCTACTTTTGCAATTCAGTTTGAATTAATGATTTGAATTGAACTTGTCCATGCAGTTTCATTTCTCCTGTAGTCATCTCTGACTCTTTGTCATCTCATGTCGAGACTGATTCTCTTAACTCAGAACCTGAAAGTAACAGTCGGTCTTGTGGCCTCTGAACTGCCTCCAGCACTTTGAATATTTTTGCAGCTAGACTGGACTCCAGTTGCACAATTCGGCTAACTAACCTGGACTTGACTGTTTAAACTCCCCCAGCGTTCAGTTTGTTTTGGGTGATTGTTGCTCTACTCCAGAGTTTACAGTGATTGTATGTGTTGATTGTATGTAGTTTTACTGGATTGCTATCATCCTTAACTATTTTGATAGCATTTGTTACAGATCTGTAATCTATAAACATGACTGTGTTCACGTTCTACAGTTTGGTAATGTACTGAATATAAATTTCAGAGCCTTTGGGAAGACACTACTTCAGGCATAGCAGTTAAAACAGTACATGTTATGTTTCTTAATAGAGTAAATGTAAAGGCTGCTAACATTGCCTGGAGGGATTGCTGAAGATTGGGAAGTGATTAACATGACCCAATTAAATGTAAAAGATTAAGATATATCTGGAAACAGTAGATGGGTAAATTTAATTTTGACTGGAGAAAGGTCTTTGAAACAATCTTGAAAGATGCAGTGAGTGGAGTCTAATGAGCACAGATTTGAGAAGGTGCAGTCATGTGAAATAAAAAAAGCTTGGAGTTTCTGCAGAGTTTGTAGCCTCAATGGACAGAAGAAAAATGATTATATGGAATTAAAGAATCATACTTGTTCCATCATCCCCTTGTGAGCTTTTTAAAAAAAAACTATCTCTCCTAGTTTACCCAAATCCTGCATTTATCCTGCATCTTCATGTGGTTTTGTAATCAGTGACCAATGTGGAATTGTTGGAACATTTGCTATTTTCAATTTAAATGAATTGTATGTGTGGACAGCTAAAGTTTGTACTTGGAGAGGTAGCGAAAATACTGAGGAACAAGGAACTCATTTCAGACTGATACAAGCATAGAGAAGGAAAGATTGAGCCCATGATTTGTTCTGTCCTTGGACAGTGAAAGCCTGTGCACCACCACTTTTCTTAACAGTAATGCTTACCTCGAGAATTCCTGCCACCCATGGATATCCGTGCCTCACCACTAGTCATGCCCAATTCACAAGACAGATCTTTCAGGTAACTGGTGGGAGGCATTTGGCAGATACAATTCAGGATGATTAGTATAAGATAATCACTATGCGAATAGGGGGAGAGTTTATGGGTACTAAACAGCTCATTGTGCTGCTTTCTGAAATGCTCCACAAATGCTTCGGTTGCACCCTCTCGGGTGGATGCAGAACGCTCTGCGGCACAATTTTGAAGAGGAGTAGGGAAGCTCTTGAAGCTCTGGGCGATACTTATCCTCAACTGATACCTAAAAGAGATGGTCTTTTCTTTCACTGCTGTTTGTAGTATCTTGCTCTGCGCAAATTAGCTGCTCTGTTTCAGACATTGCAATTGTCACTGCATTTCAGAAATACTTCAGTGGCTATAAAGCCTATAAAGACATACCCTGAAGGTTTGAAAACCCTTAAGATGTCAAACGAAATAAATTGTAGAAGAAATCCCATGTTCATAGCAAGATAAGAACCAGAGACAAGAATTTTACTGAACAATTTCCCCAGCCCCCCTGATCAATTTGTGAGAATTGTGTCAATCTGTTCATCTGATCACTAATTGGAAAGCCACTGAGAGTAGCAAATTCTTGCATTTGTATCATTTATGACCTAAGGCTGCCCCAAAACCCTTCAAAGCCAATTCGGTACTTTTGAAGTGTCGTCACTTACGTCAGGTAAAAAACCTCAGTTAATGTTATGGCATTTGCTAGTTTATTGCCTGTAGTTATTTCGTAGCTTCAGAACTGCAGCGCATGCAGCACAGGTCTCCCCAATCGGCCAGTCCTGATCCTTACGCTTAGATTCCTTCCATCGTAAAGCATAGTAACGGTCACGATTTTTGAATTAATTATTCTTACATTCAGAATGGTTTTTCTTCAGTCTTCACCTGTGATTGTAGGAGGTAAATTTTCCATGATAAATCACAAGCTAAATCATTCCATATTAGTAACTTAGAATCTTACAGTGCAGAGAGAAGGGAGCCATTTGTCCCTTTATGTCTATGCTGCCTGTTTGGAACAGCTGTGCCACATTCCAACTCTTTCCCTCATAACGCTGCAGGTTAGACCTTTCAGGTTCATGTCCAGTTGTGTTTTGAAAGCTCCTACAGAATCTGATTCCACCACATTTTAAGGGAGTGTCTTCCAAATCAAAGCAACCCCAGTTAAAAGCTGGATGGCTTTATCAGAACGATATCTTCCTGAAAGACAGAAATGAGCATGTTGTCTTATAGATCTTATGTCATGTTGATGTGAACCACAAGGCATTGCCTCATCACACTGTGCTGAAACAAAGCCAAATTGTCATAATGTCTCATGAAGATAATGTGGCACCAATGAGAGAACTTTTTTTTGTTCTTTTAATTTTGTTTATAAAACTATTGCACAAGGAAAAGGTTTGTTTACACTCTGAATGAAGTGATAAAAATTTAATATCAATCTGATAGCTCTGGCTGAACATATTTTTGAGATTTGTTGTTGTGTCAAGCTGTCTACTTGGCTTGTGTAAATCAGGAATGTAAGAAATTTGTTGTGATGTTTTCCTCCATCCCCATTCCCATTTTATTGCTGTAATATGGACCCATTATAATATTTTGGTGTTCATGTTACTGGACTAACAATCCTGAGAACTTGCATTCAAATCCCATTATGTCAATTAATGAATTTGAATTCAATGTAAATAAACATCTGGAAATGAAAAAAGGGGAAAAGTGCTTTTGCTAAAAGTGGCCATAGAGCTGTCAGACTGTCTTGAAAACCCATCTGGTTCACAAATGTTGGAGAGAAAAGGCTGTCACCCTGACTCGGTCTGATCAATGTGTGACATATCTATATTCAGTGTGGCTGACTCTTTACTACCTTTTGGAGTAATCTAACAAGATACTCTGTTGTATCACACTATTACAAAGGATGATCCACTCTGACCTCAGTGGCTCAGAAAGACCCATTGCCGCCAACCTCTGAGGTTAACTGGAGGTTGCGGTTGCCAGAGATGCTCACATCTCTAGAATGAATTAAAATCAAAGTATTGTTTTTAATATTGCAGATGGATCAGGCTTGTAAGAGACAACGAATCCCATATCTTCTACTGTGCTTATTCAGGTCTTGCTTTGTGTAGAAATAAAACATTTTGCTTTGATTTGAACATATCCCTTTTAGGGTTAAAATTTAACCTTTTATTAATTGAGTGAAAGTTCTCACTTAATAACTGCACAAATCAAATGAACAGCTATAGATTGATATAAAATTGTTTCCTAAATTCATACCAATCAGCTATTTGACTAAAGGTATGTGAGTTCTCTCGTTGGTGTGATACTCCAGGGTACAACCTAAAATAGCTCACCTGATGTTAAAATGCTAAATAATAATGTACTGCTTGTGTTTCCGTTTGTTCTGACATATGACAGGTGTACAGTGAGTGTTAGTGATACAGTTAGTGAAATTGGTAAAGAACGTATATTTTACCGATTTCAATAAAAAACAAAGGGTCAGGCTGGGTAAACACAACAGATTCCTGATCCTAAAGGTCAGAAGGTGAACCTAGTGGCTTTTTGCAACAATCCCACCATTTCACCATCATCAGTAATGAAACTAGCATTTTAATTTAGATTTAGTAATTAATTTAATTTAAATCCCCCCTTTTGCCATGCTGGGATTTCTATGTTTCTGAAGCATTAGTCTGGGTCCAGTAACACACTACTACCTTACCATCCCCTACTTCAACTCATGTCTTTTGTTCACGTATCTATTCTATCCTACTCTCATCTTTATCCAATTCCACTGCCCCTTCCAATCTGGTACCATTAGCAATTTTACCACCTTAGCAAGCCTTACTTAAGAATAAATATATATCTGTTTCAGCACTTTTCCTGAATACAGCAAGGAGTGATTGGATTTAGAGGATATGATCCTGTAATTTGGATTTTCTTTGAAAACTGAGAACATTTTAAAATCTGTGTTTCTTGCAATTGGAGTGGGTCGGGAAAACCCAAGTGAGTAGCTGCTCGCCACTTCCTCTGACTGAGAGTGAGGCGTCTTACTGCTACTTGTGACAGCCAGTAACCATCTATATTGTGTTTGTATAATTAGAAACCTGGGTTCTCAGCTTTACAAGGTAAGTATGGTCTTGCGCTGCTGCACCTCAATTTAAACATTCCCACTCCTGAGGATTGGGTTTTGCAACTCAACACACAGGCACCTCATCGCTTGAAGCTTGGAGAGTATTTCAGTTTCTGAACAGTCATTCTTGATGAATGCAAGAAAGTACCTTCTGGGTAGACACTTTTGGGGTCACCATGCTCTGCTTTTTCAGGGACCCCTGTGATATCACAACTTGGCTACCCCATAACTTGGCTTCTTTGCCCTCCTGAGCCCAGGCCTTGGAGTCGAGTCACCCTGCAATGCTCCCCTCGATGACCTAAGCTCTCAGATGTGATGGTGGCTCACTAGCTGCTGCTGCTGGCTATCTTCCTTAGTCTCTACTCTCACTTTTGCCAGTCCGGTTGCCATCCAGCCCTGGCCTCTGGTTATGTCACTCTGCTCCTCCCCGAAAATCATGTTAGCGCCTTGCTGGCCCTTACACTTCCCAGTCCCAATGCTGACCTCTTGCAGGCCAGACCTGCATGTGTTCCTGGCTAGCTGCTCTACTGCTGTTGGCTCTGGCTTGTCCTGGCCTTTGTCCTTTCTCCGGTTGGTTGATCAGAGTGGACCCAGCAAACCCAAATCCACTCCTTGCTTTTGCTTCAAAAATCAAATTCAAAATCAGATTGAATACAATTCACGGTCCCCACAAGAGAGACAAACAAGATGAGATGTTGCACCCCATCTTGGGCTTGATCTGATGCTTGATCCTAGCCAAAAAGCCGAGGAGTGCTCCCTTTGATGGCCATTGGCCAGCGCCGGCACCTCGGCCCTCACTGAAGACCTCTCATGTCTGCAGTCTGATGTAAGGTCGGTGACCTCACTATTACCTCAGGCTGCCTGTCTGAATGTCAAAAACCTGGCTGCTGCTTGACTAATGGAAAAAAGTCTCAAAACTTCAGACCAGACAATCAGGAAACCTATCCGCATTGCTCTCAACTCTGCCTCCACGTCTGGGTGTGAAACAGAGTATCATATCTGAAATTTTCCTGTGTGAAGGGGGCACTTTAACCTTTGGTATCTTTGACAGACTTCTAGCTCCTGACACACAATAATTATGATTTTTAAAATATTATTGCCAATATCAGAGGGATGGAACCGAAGAATGAATCTGCTGCTTTTCATTGTCCTATTTTTTGGTACAATACTACTTACAAGGACCCTTATGTGGAGGAATAGTTAAAAGGCAGTAAGGAGAAGATGAAATCGTGACTGCCCATATCCTTCAAAGAGGGGTGCAGGTTGCTTACTATCTGCTCCCTCCTCACAGCATACACTCTAGAATTATATTATCAGATACTGCAAACAGGAAAACCATACTGTGTTTCCTCCTCCACCCTCTTCCTGAATATGAAGATATATTGGTCATTTGGCCAAATTCACTTACGCTGAAACACAACCTAAGTGTCACAAGCTGATCAAATCACCCACTCCACTAACTATGTATCACACAGTTTAAAGTTAATTCTGAGAAACTGCAGCATAGAATTTAAAATTTTCTCACTTTACAACAATGACTACGCTTCAAAAAAATTGATCATTTTCTTTCTGGTACATATCAATAACATAGACTTAAATGTTGTGGGCAAGATTAAGAAGATTGCAGCCAATATACATTTTATCTGTATGATTGATAGAAGAAGAAAGCTGCAGATAATAGAAAGATATAAATAGACTGGTCTGGTGGCCAGTGGCAAGTGGAGTTCAGTCAGGAGAAGTGTGAAGTAATGTGCTTGAGGAGGGCAAACAAAACAAGGGAAGATATAGTAAATGGTAGGATACTGATTAGTGTAGAGCAGCAAAGAGACCTTGCAGTACAGGTCTACACATCCCCAATGTTAGTAAGACAGACAGATGCAGTGGCTAAGACGGCTTTATTATCTAAGTCATAGAATATAAGGATGGGCAGGTTCTGGTAAAATGTATAAAATACTACTTAGGCCACAGTTTAATGCACTGTGTACAGTTCTGGTCATCTTTGGCGATTACTCACTAACGAGTATGATTGTCCACCTAAGAAACTCTGTGTTTCTGTCATGGGTTGAGTGGGTCCTTACGTGGCTAATGAGCCTAATTCTCGAGCCGCAAGGTCTGCCTGGTGTTGATCTCTATGTTGCATTTCTTTGAGGTAAGCCTTCAGGGTATCTTTGAAGCGCTTTCTTTGTCCTCCTCTCGTTCGGGAGCCTTTGTTGAGTTGGGGAAAGATTTGCTTTTGGAAGCCGTTCTCCTAAGCAGATGACTAGTCCAGTGGTTTCTGATGATCATGTCCTTGATGCTGGTTCTTTTGGCTCCTTCAAGGACTCTGATGTTAGAACGTATGTCCTCCCAGACAACATGGAGAATTGTCTCGAACAGCATTGGTACCTCTCCAGGGCCTTGACGTGGCGTCTGAAGGTAATCCATGTTTTTGAGCTGGTTAGAAGAGTACATGTGGATCTTGGTGTCAGCACAGATGTTGCCGTTGTCGAATACTCTCATCCTTAGGTGTCTGAAGGCGGCACTCGCAGATTGGATACAGTGTTGGATCTCCGCATTGATGTCAGTCTTAGATGAGGTTAGAGAAAATGTTCCACATTTGGGAGGATTTCTCCATTGATCTTGATGGAGGGAGAGACTGGATCTAGCCCTGGGGTGGGTTTGTAAAAGACTTGCATCTTCCTGAGATTGAAACGGAGACCTATTCTTCGATGTGCCACCATAAGGATGTCAAGAATGGCTTGGAGATTCTCTTCTGAGAGTGGAGATGGCATTGTCATCTGCGTACCAAAATTCCATGAGTGATGTCAGTGTCGTTTAGTTTTTAGATTTCAGTTGGTTGAAGTTGAAGTTTTCTATCCATCCTGTAGACGATGTCCATGCCACTGGCAAGCCTCTTCTTGTTGAAGTGAAGGATGGTGGCGATGAAGAAAAGGAAAAAGGGTGGGGGTGATGACATATTCGTGCTTGATTTCAGTCTTGACCTCAAAGGTTTCTGACTTATTTCTGTCAGTGAGGACTGCTGCCGACGTCTTGTGGACAAGTCAGAGGAAGTTGATTAATTTCTTTGGACAGCTGGCCTTTGACATAGCACTTCCCGCTTGATGGTGAGACTAAAGCCTTGGTCAGATAGATGAAGATCATGTGGAGTGGTTGATGTTACTCCTGGTATTTTTCTTGAAGTTGTGAAGCAGTGAAAATTTTGTCCATTGTTCCATGGTTTGGTCAGACGCTGCACCGGCTTTCCGGGAGGATTATTTCAGAGACAGGGAGAAAGTGGCTAGCAAGGATTTGGGTGATGATCTTCCTCAGTCATTCCCGCAGTCTGCTTTGTCTCCTGTGTTAAAGATGGTGACGATGATGGCATCCATGAAATCAGCAGGAATTTGTTCTGTCCCAGGTTTTTAGGAATAGCTGATGGAGGTGACGGATGATCTCTTCTCCTCCAAGTTTGAAAATCTCCACTGAAATCCTGTCTGTTCCTATGACTTTTCCATTCTTCACGTGTTTAATGGTGGCTGCAACTTCATCCACACTTGGTGGGAGTTGGAGGGTCCTCGTCTATCAAAGTTTAGGAGTTTTTTTTTTAAAGTATTCTCTCCATCAGAGGCTGATGTTTTCTGTCTCTCAAAAGGCTTCCATCCTTACTCTGCATCGGTTTGAGGATGTTGGATTCATATGTTGCCTGAGTGGCATTGAAGAAACCCCGATATTGTGCTTATTGGCAAGGAGTTACAGCTCCTTGACTTTCTCAGTCCACCATTGGTTCTTGGTTTCTCTAGTTCATTTTTGTACTTCTGCTTTTGCTGATTACTGAGCTCTCTTCCTTGCCTTGCTGGTTATGTCATCTTGCCAGGTGCAGAGAGCCTTCCTCTTCCTGTCACTGAGGTCTTGGATTGTGTGGTCATTCTCCTTGAACCAGCCTTGGTGTTTCCTAGCCCGTAGCCAATGGTTTCTTCACAGCTTGAGATGAAGGCTGTCTTCATCTCCTTCCAGTTTTCCTCCACTCTGTTAGATTTGGAGATTTTGGAGAAGACTTTGTTGGACGTTCTGGTCAGCACATTACAGGAAGGATGTGGTCATGCTAAAAGAGGGTATGGAGGAGATTTACAAGGTTGTTGCCAAGAACGAAATATTTTCATCAAGTGGCAAGGTTGGATAGGTTAGGGTATGCTTTAGAACACAGGCTGAGAGGGAAATTTAATTAAGGTGTTGTACATTTATGAAGGTTGTAACTAAAGTGGAAAGGGGAGAATTCCTTCAGCAGAGAGGTGAAGAGGGGCATGGAGTTAAAGCATATAGTGAACAGGGTAGACTAGAGATAATGAACCCAGTATTGGTACAGAATAGATTCAACATAGTGAACCCTGTAATAGTACAGAATCAATTAGATACAGTAAACCCAGTAATGATACATAATAGATTAAATATAATGAACCCTATAATGGTACAGAATCGATTAAATATAGTGGACCCTGTAATGGTACAGAATAGATTAAATATAATGAACCCTATAATGGTACAGAATAGATTAAATATAGTGGACCCTGTAATGATACAGAATAGATTAAATATAGTGGACCCTGTAATGGTACAGAATAGCTTAAATATAGTGGACCTTGTAATGGTACAGAATAGCTTAAATATAGTGGACCCTGTAATGGTACAGAATAGATTAAATATAGTGGACCCTGTAATGATACAGAATAGATTAAATATAGTGGACCTTGTAATGGTACAGAATAGATTAAATATAGTGGACCCTGTAATGGTACAGAATAGATTAAATATAGTGGACCCTGAAATAGTACAGAATAGATTAAATATAGTGGACCCTGTAATGGTACAGAATAGATTAAATATAATGAATGCTGTAATGATACAGAATAGATTAAATATAGTGGACCTTGTAATGGTACAGAATAGATTAAATATAATGAACGCTGTAATGGTACAGAATAGATTATATATAGTGGACCCTGAAATGGTACAGAATAGATTAAATATAATGAACCCTGTAATGGCGCAGAATAGATTAAATATAGTGAACTCTGTAATTACACAGAATAAATCAAATATGGTGGACTCTGGTACAGAATAGATTGAATATAGTGAACCCTGTAATGGTGCAGAATAGATTAAATAAAGTGGACCCTGTAATTATACAGAATAAATCAAATATGGTGGACTCTGTAATGGCACACAATAGACTAGGTATAAAAAGTTTGATACGCAATAGGTTTGATACAGCGAACACTGTAATGGTATAGAATAGACTCAGGAATCCCTACAGTGCCGAGTGGGATCTTTGGCTCATTGAGCCTCCACTGACTCTCCAAAAGAGCACCCCACCCAGACCCTAGCCCCATAACACCACATCTTTATGCCTCTAACCTATACATCTTGGGGCACTAAGAGACAATTTGGCATGGCCAGTCCACTTAACCTGCACAACTTTGGACTGTGGGAGAAAACTGGAGTATCCAGAGGAAATCCATGCAGAAATGAGAAAAATGTGCAAACAGAGTTGAGAGGCTGGATAGACTGGGACCTTTTTCTCTGGACCGTAGGAGACTGAGGGATGATCTTATAAAGGTCTATAAAATAATGAGGGCACAGATCAGCTGGATAGTCAATATTTTTTCCCAAAGGTAGGGGAGTCTAAAACTAGAGGGCATAGGTTTAAGGTGAGAGGGAGAGATACAAAAGTGTCCAGAGGGGCAATGTTTTCACACTGAATGTCCAACAAGGTGCCAGAGTTTGTAGTAGAGGCAGGTACAATTTTGTCTTTTAAAAGGCACTTAGACAGTTACATGCATAAGATAGGTTTAGAAGGATATGGGCCAAATGCGGGCACTTGGGACTAGCTTTGGAGTTTAAAAATAAAGGGTGGCATAAACAGGTTGGGCCAAAGGGCCTGTTTCCATGCTGTAAACATCTATGATTCTATGACAGAGTCATCCAAGGCTGGAATTGAATCCAGGTCCCTGCTGCTGTGAGGCAGCAGTGCTAACCACTGTGCCACCTTGCTGTCTAGATATACAAACCTTGTAATGATACAGAGTAGATTAGGTGCAGTGGGCCCTATAACATACCATATAGATCAGGTGTAGTGAACTCTTGAATGACGCAGAATAGATTAGGCATAATTAACCTTGTTATGGTATCAAATAATTTATTTTTTCTTGTTTCCACTTGCTGTTTGGATAAATTATGTGCTATTGATAATTAAGAACTGTTTGAGAAGACATGGTCATGTGCAAAGTTGGATGGAATTGTTTATTGGCTCCTTAATCTGTGCCATTATATTGCAGAGTTCAACAGAAATGCTGTAGAAAGTAACATTAATGCAGCAGAATGGGCAGATATAGAACAATATACAGACAGAAAATGAAAAAGAAAAGACAACTCGTTCATCTAGGCATGGCGCAACCTTCACAACAGCAACATATTTACATAGCACTGCTAAAGCTCAACTGGCCTTTTGAGGATCTCTGATTTTAATCCATTGGTGCCCGGGTCATTCAGTTGCCAAGGCACTAAGTGTGGCAGTACATGCTGGAATTCCCTCCTTCAGTTCCTTCGTCCCTCTATCTCTCTATCTTTCTGTCCTCTAAGCTGCATCTTAAAATCCACCTACCTGACAATGATTTTGACCGTTTGTCCTAATCTCTGCTTTACTGTCTTTGTGTCAGATTGTTCTTGGTAATGTTCCTGTGAGGTGCCATAGTCTATTTAATTATGGTAAAGGTGCTGCATAACTAAGAGTGCTGTACGAAACATTCCAAGCTGCTTTATTGGATAACAAAACAAAAAGCCAAAAGAGGAAATATCCAGACAGGTAACTAACACATCGTAAACAGGGAGGGGAAAGAGGCAACAAGATTTTGGAAAGGAATTTCAGAACTGAATGCATAGACAGCTGAAAGCAAGTAGTGAATGGCGGCTGGAGGAAGTGAGGGATGCATGAGGGACCGGAGTTTCATGCACTCCTATCCTTCCCCAGTCACAAAATCCCTTGGGAAATGTAAAAGATATCACAAATCGTAACCACCTCCAGTCCCTCTCCAACTCAAGTTCCACCAGTTGATTCATCCAGCCCCTTCTTTAAAGACTTCTGGCAAATCTATATAGACAATCCATTCTGGAAAGTACTTGCATGATCAATGTCATTTTAACGCTTCAGTATTTTCTACTGATGTTCTTTTGTCCTTCCCTCACTACCCAGTTCAAAGAACCTATCCACTGGAACATAATCCATTCCTTTCATTCTGGTAACACTGCTCTGTAACTTCCCTATTGTCTTACTATTCCCTACCTTGTGAGACAACCAAAACTTGGCACAGTAGTCTCTATAGCTGTACAAGGGCCTTTCATCAGGCAAATAGTTGATTTTGTAGTTTTATGATGAATAATGTTAGCTACACATCCTGTTCAGTTACCCTGTCACTAACATCTCTCATGGAACTTGAATATTTTGTAAAATATAATTCCATTGCTCTTGTCCTCTCCCATATCACAGCTTTACCCGAGTGCTGTCAACATGTCTGAAATACATGAGACTGCATTTATTCAGATTGAAGCACATTTACAAATGTGCCCATTCTCCATTTTCTCCCTCCCCCCAACCCGGTTGACGATGTCCAGATTGGTCCTGAGCTCTCCCTATTTGATCTAAAGCCTTGACTCCTGTAAACCTCAACAAATAGAAGAATTGTTCGCCTGTTGCCTTCATGCAAATTATTGACTGATGTGATGAAGAGGACTGGATCCAACACAAACCTCTGCTGGACTCCTCTAGTGACCAGACCATATTCAGAGTTGTTTTCATTCATAACTATCCTCCACGTTTGTCGGTTTACTTAAGCTGACCTCATAGGACTCAATCTAGTTTAACGGCCTTCTGTTGTCAAAAGGCCTTTTATAAATTACGATGCACAGTATCTCATCCAACAAGTTTGTGGTTGCTTCAGGAATTCCAAACAAGTTGGGGAGACATTGTGAGCTCCCCTGGCTGCCATTTGACTTTCCAGCCTAATGTTCAGCTTGGTGACAAAGGCTAAGCCTGTAGAATTTGTGTAGCTTGTTTGTTGGACCTTTCCCCAAGTATAGAGAAAGATGCCTGGCCAGAAAATGAAAGTCAGAATGGAACTGTTAACTAACAATGCAGCCACTTTGTTCTCAGATATCAGAAATACTTTGGAATTGCCTGTAAGACTTGTGGGTTCTTTCCACATGTAGTAACAAGTTTGTGGATTGAGACTGTTTCCAGGTTCTCATGATGCTTGTAAATCAGTTATTATTGTTAATCACACTCCTATCTAACCCCCTGTAAACTGTTTAAAAACTTCAGTATGTGGCTGTGTAGATTGGAGCTGCAGTGATTCTAAATAATGCATACACTGTATGGAAATATTGCCTTTGCTTTCTCTAACACAGTTGAATACAGTACTCAGTGCACAAAGAATTCTGAACTTCAAGTTATGTAAACGTGTTTGTACACTCTGGAGTTTGTGGATGTAACAAGAGCATGCGGATAACATATTATCAGCAGTCTATTCAAGGCACAATCAACCCTTTGAACAGTGGGAGCGTGAATTGCAAAACCATCGTGTAATTCATTGAGGGAGCACAGCCAGAACCATCCAGAGAGTTTTCTTTGGAAAATGGTGGAATTTCCTGCAACATATAGTAGCATTCAGCATTTGCCCATTCACTATCAGAGACCTCCCCTTCTCATTTTCCAGGACCCAGAGAATCTACCTTAATAGATTAAGAATGCAAGTCTAAATTTGATGCTGTTAGTGAGGGCATGGAGTTATGAAAGGGTTTCTTTTGGGGAAATGGGATGGAAGACCCCTAGCTGCTCTTTGGAGTGAGCAGTTTGGTCTGATTTGACTGGTTCATGAATAGGAACTGAGTTAGCTAGATTTCTAAGTTATTGGAAAAAAGCTGTAAGGTTTGTAAGAATGTTATGAGGGTGATGCTAGCAGCAAAAAGGAGATAATTCAAATATTTTGCTTAAAATATAACTTAATTATTGAACAGTCTTGCATCTGTTCCTTTGATTTACTGAAAGGGAGTTTTATCTGTGAAAACCTCTGAGTATAATTGATGAACTATAATTCTGTTGGTAGCCATCCATTAAGAATAAATAATGAAAACAGAAGGCGTTGGAAAACTTCAGCTGGTCTGGCAGTATTTGTAGAGAAACAGCGTTTACGTTTTGGCTCCAATATGTTTCATCTTCAGGATATTCTCTCCGCAGATGTTGCCAGACCTGCTGAGCTTTTCCAGCAATTTCTGTTTTTATTTCAGACTTCCAGAATCTGCAGCATTTTGCTTTTAATTAAGAATAAGTTCTGTTCAATTTTCTTTAGAGCTACCAATCTCAAACTGACGAGTAATGGCAAATACCAATCCCATGGGGCAGTGGACTGAAATGGAGAAGGAAAAACTAAAGGTGATGTGTGATAGAAGTGGCGGAAATGGTATAGCAGAGAGGTGAGGCAGATGAGGGAGGCAAGCCTTGCAGCAAGATATAAGAGTGGAGAAGAGGGATGGAAATGATGGAGAGACAAACAAGCAGAGGAGGACAATGACGCAAATAGAGAGAGATGTATAGCGAGTAGGACGAGAGCTCATGGTCTTAGGATAACGGGTAGCAAATTTAAAGAGGAGAAACTACTTCTCCCAAAGGGTTGGGAATCTGTGGAATTCACTACCCCAAAGTGCAGTGGATGCTGGGACAATGAATAAATTTAAGGAGGAGTTAATTGATATTGGGTTGAAGGAGATGAGGAGCATATCAGCCATGATCAAAAGGCAGAGCGGACTGAGTGGGCCAAATGGTCTAATTCTGCTCTTCTATCAAACAAAGTTATGAAGGAGGAAGAGAGCAAAGGTAACTTAAGGAGTAGAAAGAGAGATTTTGGTGGATTTACAGATCTTGGTTCAATTTGCATGAGAAGCGGATTTCTGTTTTCTTGGTCAAGCTCAGTCCCAAAATAATTTGAAGAAACCAGCATACATGTCAAAAGAGATTGTAGTGTACAAGTTAGAATGGCAGCTAAGTGGTGACGTCATGCGATAATAATAGAGGCCCAAGCTAATGCTATGGGGACAAATCCCACCACTACAATTGGTAGAATTTAAATTGAAATAAAATCTGGAATTAAAAGTTAGTCTCACTATTGGTGACCATGCAACAATTGTCACCATAACCCATCTGGTTCACTCATTCTTTAGGAAAGGAAATCTGCTGTCCTTAACTGGTCATGGGAGGAAGGACAAGGATTTAGTTTTAGCCAGATTGGTTAGGTAAAGTGAGACCAGGTTGTCATACAGAACAGGACAACAATAGACTGCTGGGGAAGGAGGATGGTTCAGACCCACAGTGACGTGCCCTCTGAAGTGACCTCATTAGGAATGGGCAGCAAATGCTGGCCTTGCCAGCAATGTGCACATTTCATGAAAGAATAAATTAAAAATAAACACCAGACCATAAACTTGTTTGGGGAAGTAACAGAAGTGATAGATGGGGGAATTCAATGGATGTAGTATTGTGAATTGTAGCACATATTTGACAAGGCACCACACAGGAGGTTATGAAATAAAGCAATGGGGAAGGATTTAGAGGGAGAATCAATGCTGTGGATAAGCAGAGGCAAATGGTTATAAACTACAGTGATAAAGCTATAAAAATAAATTAAAAGCTAGGCTCTATCTCAAAAATATGAGCCAAAAGAGAATAACAAACGTATAAAACCTACAAGACATTGGTTATAGTATTGTGTACACTATTGGGCACCACACCATGTGGAAGGATATTTACAGAGAATACAAACTGGATCCACTCAAATGTTACCTGGTATGTGCAAATAACTGGTATGAAATTGGATTTTCACAGATTAATACAATAGGAGCATCAATGTATGGTGCAATATTACAGAAGTGTTTAATGAAAGAATGGGGAAGAAAAGATAAATTGTGTTTCTGCTTTACGATGAGAACTGAAATGTCACAAATGACACCCTTTGTGACTTGTTACATGATCATCCCTCTTCCTCTGATATTTTTGCAGCCTTTAGCACAGTTGGTTTGACCAGCCTCCTTCCCCAGTGCTCTGTTGTTGTCCAGTTCAGTGGGACTGCACACTTTATCCAACCAGTTTGACTAAAGCTAAGTCCTTGCCCTTGCTCCCGTGACACCGCTGCCTCCCTCCCCCTTTTCTCATTTACATGAAACTCCTTGGAGACATTATCCAAAGCCATGGAATGAGCTTCGGCAATGCACTGATGATACCCAGCTTTACCACCCTACCACCCCTTGACCACATCACTACTGTTATGCTGTCAAACTATCCATCCAGGCCCCATCTTGAATGAGCTTCAACTGGGGACAACAAAACCATGATTTTCAGCCCCAGTCACAAACCCCATACCATTGCATTCAATTTGAATCCCCTGCCTCAGCACTATCTTATTTTGAACGAATTCCAGCTTCCAAAGTGACTCTGAGTGGAGTCTCAAATTCCATATCCTCAGAAAAATGGCTAACTTCAAGGTGCAACACATCGCCTATCATCACTCCTCCGTTAGGCTGTCTTCTGCTAACACTCTTAACCTTGCTTTTTGTGTCTCCCAATATATGAATCCATTTTGACCGGCCTCATCCTCCGTAAACCACAAACAGTTACTCTTTCAGAACTTTATTCTTCATACACTAGCTTGTGCAAGCTCTCCCTGGCTATCACTCTGCTCCTTGCTGACCAACATCAGCTCTCAGTCCTCCTCAGTCTCCAATTTAAAATTCACATCTCCCTTCCAAATCCAGATAGTTCACAAATTGATGGAAATGAAATACCTCAACTCTTTTCTGGGAGAAGATAGCATTGGTTATAGGGTGTGTACGATTGCAAAGGCATTCAGTACTATCGGGATTAAGCAATTAAATTATCTCATTAGATTGGTTTTTGCTTGAAGCAAGGTTTTTGACTGAAATTAAATTTAAAAATAATGATCTTTAGCAGCACACAAATGGAGTTAGTTAGCAAAATGAAGTGCAAGAAGCTAGGAAGGATGTAGGTCATGCAGAGCCGATTACATTGAATCACGGCTGAACTGGTGCCGATGGTGAATATTGCGTAGGAATCTGCTGAAGAATCCCACATTGATTGTTCACTGGAGTAGGGGGTTACAGAAAGTACATGCCCCCATCTTTCCAGCTCCTGATTTCAGCTTTACTGCCAATGGCATCTCAAGGCTTTATAACAAGATATGTAAACATTCATACGTAAACAAAGATTTCACTGTCATAAATGGGATGCTATCCTTCAGTTCTCTATTGTGGAAATTGATTGACTCAGTCAACCTGTTGACCAGGACCATTCCCTGATGGACTATGGTGGCCGGGGATGGGTTGGGAAGAGAACAGGGGTTGATTCTATCTTTCTTGATCAGAGATAGGCAGAGACTAGGAAAAGCTACCTTTTCGGTTCTCAGTCTGTGTGGAGAGTGTAAACAATTTTTGTTGTTAAACACCTGTAACCATCTTCAGCCAGAAATGCCGAGTGCAGAACCCATCTCAACTTCCTCCTGAGACTTCCGGTATTGAGACTTGGGAAATAGGAGTAGGCCATTCAGCCCTTCAAGGCTCCTCCACCATTCATTGCAATCATGGCTGATCATCCAACTCAATAGCCTGATCGCACCTTTGATTCCCCCTTTGCTCCAAGAGCTATATCTGACTCGTTCTTGAAAACATACAATGTTTAGCCTCAATCGCTTTCTGTGGTTGCCAATTTTACAGGCTTACCACTCTCTGGGTGAAGAAACTTCACTTCATTTTAGTACTAAAAAGTTTACCCCATCTTCTTAGATTAGGATTCCTGGTTCTGGGTGCCCCCATCATTGGGAGCATCCTTCCTGCATCTACCCAGTCTAATCCTGTTAGAGGTTTATAGGTTTCTATGAGATCCTTCCTTTATTCTTCCAAACTCCAATGAATATAATCCTAACTGACTCAATATCTCCTCATACATCAGTCCTGCCATCCCAGGAATAAATCTGGTGAACCTTCTCTGCACTTCCTCTATAGCAAGTACATCCTTCCTCAGATAAGGAGACCAAATCTGTGCAAGATATTCCGGGTGTGGCCTCACCAAGGCCCTGTATAATTGCAGTAGGCATCTCTGCTCCAGTAACATTCATGCTACACAAATACCAGACAGTGACCATCCTTGTAAAAGAAAAACCAATCATCACTAATCATTAGGGGAGACAATGGCCTAGTGGTATTATCGCTAACTTAATCCAGAGACTGAGTAAGTGTTCTGGGGACTCTGGTTCAAATCTCACCACAGCAGATGGCAGAATTCAAATTTCATAAAAGATATCTGGAATTAAGAGTCTGCTGATGACCATTAAACCATTGGAAAACCCATCTGGTTCACTGATGCTCTTTAAGGAAGGGAAATCTGCCATCCTTACCTGGTTTGGCCTATATGTGACCCCAGAGCCACAGCAATGTGGTTGACTCTCAGCTGCTCTTGGGCAACTAGGGATAGGCAATAAATGCTGGCCAGCCAGTAAACCCCATGTCCCACGAATGAATAATAAATAAAATTCCCCATGTTCAGCAACATTACCATCATTGATGCTGAATCAGTAACCTTGTGCCATAGCATTGATGGCTGTCTTCACAAGAGCAATTAGGAGTGAGCAATAAATGCTAGCTTTGCCAGAAATGCTCACAATCCATAAAGACATTTTCTAAAAAGTACATGTAATGTTGTGAAGTATATTGCTGCTAGCTGCATTTATTTCTGGATTGTTTCAATGTACCTTAGAGGATACTAAGTTGGATATCAGTTTAAATTCTACCATTACCATATTTAGTTTTGCATCCTCAACAAATAAGAAAAAAATGTTGACCTGTATTATATCTAGTACATAACATAACCAGTGGACATCTTAAAGCACATTGTAGTCAATTAAGTGTTTTCCAAGTGTCGTTGCTGTTGTATTGTAAAAAATTTGGGAACCAATTTACACAAAGCAAATCTCACAACAGTGATGTGTAATGATAAGATAATCTGCTTTCGCTCAAACTTTAAAACAACTGCGCTCACATAGCAATGGCTTCAGCATCAACCATGCACGTCTGTGCAGTATATCCCTTTTCCACGTGTCAGAGATATTCACTGGTGAATTACTCAGCTTATGTAGTCAGGCTAGTTGAAGATGACACCAAATTTACCCTGAATTCCATACAATTGGAGGAAAGCATGCACTGGCCATCAGTGAAATCTGATTGTTCAAGGCGGTGGTCTTTCATTCAGAGTGACTGAATCCTAGACATCTCCACAATGGCATTGAATGCTAATGGCTTCTTTTGGGTAAGAGCAAATTAACTTCAACAACCTGGTCAACATGCTTGATTTGCATGTAAAGCTGTTCAGTTACTTCAATTCAAAGTCAGAAAGTGTGCAGGTTTCATGAGAAGGATTGTGCCAGCACATGTCCAGCTAGAGGAAATCCTGTCAAGGTGGAAAGGACATTTGATATAGATTCAAGAAGATAATCTGAAAGGATCCAAGCTCAGCAGCAAATACAATACCTGATCGTAAGACTTGTGTTATATGCCCAGAATACAAGAAGCTATGAAAAAATTACAAAATAGCCATACTTCTGGACCCAACTGCATTGAAACTCTCCAGTGTGCCATTGAGCCTACAAGCACAAAACACCATCAGCCTGTCGTTTGGATTTGGGCAGAAAGCTGGCAGGAAGCTCAAGGATCATTATCTCCCTTTATAAAGAATAACAGCCAGTTTCCAAATGCTGGTTACAGAAGTAATTGGCTCACAGGATGGTTATTAGCTCTAATCTTTTATCAACAGCGAACTAATCTCTAATGTAAGTTTTCCAATTCCTGATAGGAATTTGCTGAGCCTGTTGGTTAGTTTTGACCTGTAAGTGAATTTTCTCTGTGTATCTTAATGAATGAACCAAAAGGTTTTAATAAAGCCATACAGTAGATCTATTGAAGCACCTTATATTGGCTGTCAGGCCATGGCATCTAATTATACTTTGTGTAGTGTGATGTTGTACATCATTGCCTTCCTTGGTAGTATATCATAGACAATTCACACCCCTTGAATAGACATTTTTTTTTGCTTCTCAGTCATTCTTGTTTCTGATCTCTGGTTCTGTTTCACGCTACACTTTCAGAGGATCTGCAGTTGCTTGATCTGTGCCAGTTCCTAATACTTTATGTACTTGGGAGGTTCCTTTTAATTACTTTCCCAGTCCATTGAGCTTGGTCTTCTGTTTTCTGAAAGGTGATATTATTCATACTCGTGTACTCTCTCCTCTTGCCTGAAGAAAGGAAGGACAGTGAAAATTGGTTGAATCCTGATTTCAGTGTGGGTCATGTATTTATTGCACAGGACTCCAGGAGGAGATGTTTCAGAGCTGCAGAAATGTGCCGTTGTGGTGTAGAGGGACACAGCGGCAGGGCTCAATGCAATTTGGACATAGAGTTTTGCTTGGCTGATGTTTTGCTACGAAGTAATTATGCATTGAAAATTGCAGAATAATCAATGATTGGTTTGATTTAGAACTTCATCCTCTTCCTAACTCAAATCTTTGTGAATTAAACTTTGGATCGAATCTTTACATCAGCATTAAGAATTCTGAGAGTTTTGTTTGGTGAAGCGAGGTTTAAAAAAACAGAAGTTGGCAGAATAGCAATGAATATTCTAGGAACACCTGACAAACATTCTTATAAACACTGTTTCCTTTATTGCACTCGATACTATGACACTCAATTTCTCTAATAGAAACTGTGTGCCATTTTCTCCAATATGACAATAACAACTACACTCCATGAGTAATTGCTATTCTTTGGGATAACCAGAAAATGGATAAGATGCTGTCAAGGTGCAAGTTATTTTTTCTGCTGCTTTCTTCCTTGTCACACATCTAGTAAACAAGTCATGAATGTGGATTCTTCATACTGAGCTCTAATCAGTTGTTTAAAGGAGCTGACTGCTTCATGAATAATGCATAAAACACTTCTGAATTCCCTGACAATACATTCATGTCCACTGACTATTCCACCGAGAATATTTTCCAGTTATTTGACCCCTGAAAACATCGCTTCCTCAAAGCATGAAAGAGATCACTGAATAATAATCCAGAGCGTCTCAATGTACACGGCTGTCCATTGTGTTATGGATTCATTTTGATCTTCCCAGGAATGCAGGGTGTTTGGAACAGTGATTTGAGGCTACCAGTCTTAATATTTTAAATTTCCAAAGAAATATTCTTCAGTTGCTGAGAGTGCTACTCCAAATGTTGGAAAAATTGTATTCATCCTTGTAATAAATCACGCTGAGCAATGTGTTCTCAGAGCTGGGTATTGCTGTATGCTTTATGCCCACTGATTTTGCCATGTTGCTTAAAACTTGCTTCTAAAATATGCATTTTATTTTCTTGGCAGATCTGTCAAAGAACAGGCTGAGTGAGATTCCACAGGAACTGTGCCATTTTGTCTCCTTGGAGATGTTAAATCTGTATCACAATTGTATCAAAGTCATTCCAGACTCCATTGTTAATTTGCAGACGCTGACCAATTTAAACTTGAGGTGAGTTCAGTGAACAAATTAAAAAGGTCAATAAGTCTTGTTTGTATTGGAGAAATAAGATGAATTAATATCTACATTATGAATGATTCATATTGCAATTTTTGCAACTCATGTTGAGTGGGAGAAATCAGCAGTTTTTTTTCTTGGAATAGTTTTAATGTTTAAAACCTTTTCAAAATAATCTGGACTTCGGGCGAGAGTATTATTCTATGGTTTCTGAGACTTGATCTTAAGTGTTTGTGCTCCGACCATCTTTGCCACTGATACTTTTGTATTCTTTTCCTGGACCACCCAGTTGGATTCATTTTTATCCAACTTGAGTTTGAGCAACTGCAGGCCTGCTCAATAACTGCCAACTGACATTTTTCCTCGACGCATCAGCCCCTCGACACTCCTGCGCCTTGACACTCCAACCCTCGAAGCAGCAGCCCCTTGACACTCCTGCGCCTTGACGCCCCCACCCCCCTCCCCACACTCCCGCCCTTGACGCTCCAGTGCCTCCATGTTCCCGCCCTTGACGCTGCTGACCCTCGACACTCCTGCGCCTTGACACTCCAACCCTCCACACTCCTGCCCCTCGACGCTCCAGCGCCTCCACATTCCTGCCACTCCACGTTCCTGCCCTTGACGCTGCTGACCTTTGACACTCCTACACCTTGGCACTCCAGCCCCTCGACACTCCTGCGCCTTGATCCTCCCACCCCCCGCATTCCTGCCCCTCCACACTCCAGTGCCTCCACACTCCAACGCCTCCACACTTCTGCCCACACACTGCTGACTCTCGACACTCTTACATTACAGTATCAGACTAATGTAACTTCAGTTAATTAACCATCTCCTGTTTTCCATGTATGTATTCCGCAAGCCGTTACTTCTCTTGTTTGTGTTTTCCTCTCTCTTTCTTTAGCTCTGTTGCATTTTATCTGAAACATTAACTTGCATGTTCACTCCTTCAATGCTGCCTTGAATTATGAGTGTTTCCCAGCCTTTTCTGTCTCTGTTTCAGATTCCAAATATCTGTAGTTTACTCCTTTTTAATGGAAGGTGGTCCTCTCTTTCCTCATTTAAGACACTTTGACCAGGTCCCAGTTTAACCAGGCTTTAGGCCACATGTCCTAATATCTCCTGTCAGATTTCCTCTGCTAATGCCCCTGTGCTGCACGTTGAGCCATTTCACCATGTTGAAAGTATTCGAGAAATGTGAATTATTGTTGACAGTTGGAACTCCCCAATCTGCAGTGTTCAGCTATATCTTCATATCCTCCCACACACTGTCACCAAGGAAGGAGAAGTAATAAAAACAGGAAAGCTTGTAAAAGGGGTCAAGGTAAAAACAAAAGCAGAACCAAAAAAGGGAAAGGGGCACAAAGTGAGCCAGCAGCCTGCTTCTGCGCCAGTCATTGTTTCACCAGAAGAAACTAAAACCTCTGCTCCCAAGACAACAATAATTATTGTTCGTTACAAAACATCAGCTTCCCTTAGCTCTTCCAGCCATGGGAGTCCTGTCAATGTGCCTCCAAAAATCTGTAACCATGAACAATCAAAGCTAAAAAAACACAGCAAAGAGGAATGGGAAGCATGTCAGAGAGAACAAAGAATAAGAAAGGAAGTGAAAGAATTAAAAGTATAAGCCATTCAGAGATGAAGGCTGGTGCACAGAAAATGCACTGGGCAACCTTCCCGTCACAGGCAAGGACCACATCAGAATGGCCTGGAAAATCTAAAATTCCAATGGGAAACTAGCCTGCATCTGGAACCATTCTGTGTTCCCATTTCAGTCAGAGACTTCTGATGTTTTTGCCTCTATTATCAGAATAGGAAAAGTTAGAAGGTTAAAACCATTTGGGTAACTATAGTACTGAATTCTCCACCCCACCAGCAGTCACACTTAACCACCCCCTAACCCCTCCCCCCCCACCCACACACACACACTCCACAAGCTCGCTTGATGACCCTGCCACGTCCCTGCAATCCTCTGACTGCCCCACCACAGCCCTGACTGCCCTCAGCTGAGCCCCTCCCCCTTCCTGACTGCCTGACCACATCCCCCCGCCCCCCACTGCCCCATTCTTCCCCGAGAGCCCTGCTACTCCCCCTTCCCCCCCTCCCCCAACAACCCTCTCACTCCTCCAACTACTCTTCAAGAGTTCAAACAGCTTACTCTGGTTATTATTTCTGATGGTTCTTATGTTTTTTTCACGGTTAAATTATATTCTCTCAGCATTATTTGTTTACATTAGTAATAAGGATGCCTTATGGTAAGAATGCTAGGTTTCCTTTCCCAAAGGACAGTAGTGAACCAGATGGATTTTCACAATAATTGACAATGGCTTCATGGTCATCATTAGACTTTTAATTCTAGATGTTTTATTGAGTTTAACTTCCACCATTTGCTGAGATGGGATTTGAACCTGGGCCCCCAGAATATTACCCTGGATTTCTGGATTCCTCATCCAGCAATAATACCACAGTGCCACCTCCTGTATGACTGGGACAAGGATAGAGCAAGGCATTGGAAGTGAAGAGTCAGCATGGAAACAGGCTTTTTGGCCCAGCTTGTCCATGCTGCCCTTTTTTTTAAAATCCCTAAGCTAGTCCTAATTGCCTGCATTTGGCCCATATCCCTTTTAACCATGTAACTGTCTAAATGATTTTTAAAAGATAAAATTGTACCTGCCTCTACTACTACCTCTGGCAGCTTGCTCCAGACACTCACCACTCTCTGTGTGAAAAAAAATTGCCCCTCTGGACCATTTTGTGTTCCTCCCCTCTCACCTTAAACTTATGCCCTCTAGTTTTAGACTCCCCTACTTTTGGGAAAAGGTAATGACTATCTAGCTGATCTATGCCCCTCATTATTTTATAGACCTCAATAAGATCGCCCCTTAGCCTCCGACATTCCAGAGGAAAAAGTCCCAGTCTGTCCAGCCTCTCCTTATAAGTGAAACCATCAAGTCCCAGTAGCATTCTAATAAGTCTCTTCTGCACTGTTTCTAGATTAATAATATATTTTCTATAAAAGGGTGACCAGAACTGTACACTGTGTTCCAAGTGTGGCCTTACCAATGTCTTGTACAATTTCAACAACACGTCCCAACTCCCTGTGTTCAATGTTCTGACCAATGAAACCAAGCATGCTGAATTTCTTCTTCACCACTCTGTCCACCTGTGACTTCACTTTCAAGGAGCTATGAGCCTGTACCCCTAGATTTCTTTGTTCTGTAACTCTCCCCAACACCCTGCCATTAACTGAGTAAGTCCTGGCCTGGGTCAATCTACCAAAATGCGTCACCTCGCATTTATCTAAATTAAACTCCACCTGCCATTTGTCAGTCCACTGGTCCAATTGATCAAGATCCCATTGCAATCAGAGATAACTTTCTTCACTGTCCACTATGCCACCAATTTTGGTATTATCTGCAAACTTACGAACCATGCCTCCTATATTCCCATCCAAGTCATTAATGTAAATGGCAAATAAAAGTGGACTGCGCACCGATCCCTGAGAAGTATAAAGGAAATTGTTTGAAAGAGGATATAGTAATGAAAAGTCCTGAATGTCACACTGTGACATCTACATTGAGATAAAAGTAAAACTGTGATTGGTCTCCAAGCTGAGCTCTCTTGGCTCCCTCTATAAATAAGCCTGAGCTTATCCAAAACCCCACCACCAGTATTGTGACTTCAAGTTCTGTTCACCCACCACTTGCTGATACCTGGTCCAGCAACACTGTGATTTGAAAATCCTATCCTTGTTTTCCAATCTCTTTGTGGCCTTGCCCCCAAACTTCCTCCACCTTCAATACTGAAATCTCAAGTTTTCAAACTCAACTTCCTAGTGACACATGCCACATGAGGGGAGGATTAAGAAGTTTAGACCCTCAAACCTGTTGTTCCACTATTCACTTCAGTCATGGCTGATCTTCACCTTAGCTTCACTTAGCTGTTATGATATCATTTCATGCCCTCACTCACAAAACAATCTTATAAACAATCTTATATGTCATTGAGACATATAAGATGATGAATGGGATGGATAGGATAGAGGTGAAGAGGCTCTTCCTGCTCAGAAAGGACGGTAGGACTAGAGGGCACAGCCTCAAGATAAAGGGGGGGGGGGGGGGGCGGTTTAGAACTGAGTTGAGGAGGAACTTCTTAAAGGGTGGTGAATCTCTGGAATTCTCTGCCCATTGAAGTGGTGGAGGCTGCCTCGCTAAATATATTTAAGACGCAGGTTGATAGGTTTTTGATAGGCAAGGGGATTAAGGGTTATGGGGAGAGGGCGGGAAAGTGGAACTGAGCCACGACAGATCAGCCATGATCTTACTGAATGGCGGGGCAGGCTCGAAGGGCTAGACGGCCTACTCCTGCTCCTATTTCTTATGTTCTTATGTTCTAAATCTGAGTTTGAAAATTTGAATTAATCCAGTGTCAATATCAATGCCTGACTGAGACCAGCTAACTCAGCACTGAGCAGGAACAATGATATGAGCTGTTAGGCAAAGACATTTATATTTAAGTGCTGATTTTACTGTTAATTCTCCCTGAAGTTTTAGAATTCTCCACTCCAGAGAGCTGTGAATATTCAATTGCTGAGTTTATCCTTGACTGAGCTTGATAAATTTTGGGATCACAATGGATATAGAGTAGTGCAGGAGATGAGGGAGGTCAACCATGCTCATTTTCAATGGTGGGACAGACGTAATGGACCAAATGGCCTACATGTTATGTTCTGCAATGCTGTCTCTCGTGGTCTCTATTGCTGCATTTCAGACCTTTAATGATTCAAGCTTTGGTGCCAAGACTTTTTGTTAAATTTGGAATCAAGATTAAAGGGACGGTGGAGGATCCATGAGCAGACTCATTACCTTATTTTAGAGTCATGTACTCCTAACCAATTCATACTATTCACTGGCACATTGTATCGGTCTGATTTCCACTGATACATTGTACTTTTGGCATTGATGCACCAAGCTGGCAGTAACTGCGCAGTGTAATGATGGCATTTACAATCACTTATCACGACCCCAAGTCCCTCTAAATGATGGTTTCACAACTTCTGACAAGCTGTATGACCAGGAGACAACACTCAAAGAGATAAAATGAGCGTTTTCTGAAAATTCAAAATCCTGATTGCAAAATGCACTGTTGCAAAGAACAAAAGAACAAAGAACAACACAGCACGGGAAACAGGCCCTTCGGCCCAACGAGCCCGCGCCGCCGTCCCACTGTCTGTGTCCTATTCATGATTTTAGTCTACGCCTAATGTGCCAGGATCAGGGAGGTCCAATTTAGGGACAATTTAGTACCCAATCAATCAGCCTAAAAGCACATCTTTGGGGATGTGGGAGGAAACCGGAGCACCCGGAGGAAACCCACACAACCACGGGGAGAACGTGCAAACTCCCACAGACACAGGCCCAAATCCATGTGTCTGCACAGCAACAGAGATAGTCTCTGAGTTGTCATGTTGCCCTCGAGATGGTCCAGTTTAAGCACACTAACGACATGAAGCAATAGGCAACTCCCGAAGCAACGTCCAAGAGCAGCCCACTACAACCTGCCGCGTGCATGCCCCTTGCTTGGTGCCTTGGTGAATCACTATAATGCTTAGTTTGTTTGCAGTGAAACAGAACTTAGTTGTTTCAATAACTAAAGAAAGCACTCTAGGGAAGATTTTAACAAAAAGCACATTACCAAATGTAGCCTGTAACTGCAAAGTCCCTTGTTTAAAAACTGGAATTAAAAAAAAACTATTGCGTTTGCTGCAAAAAGATTCAAAATTCCAGTGGTGCCACTAGTTATGGTCTTGTCCTTGGTTATCTTTCCTCTTGAGAGAGGAGTGGGTGAAAGAGAGGCCATTTAAAGTTTATTTAATTATTAGTCACAAGTAAGGCTTACATTAACACTTCAATGAAGTTACTGTGAAATTCCCCTAGTCACCACACTCCAGTGCCTGTTTGGATCAATGCACCTAACCAGCACGACTTTCAGAATGTGGGAGGAAACCGGAGCATCCAGAGGAAACCCACGCAGACATGGGGGGAATATGCAAACTTCACACACACAGTGACACAAGCCGGGAATCGAACCCGAGTCTCTGGTGCTATGAGGCAGAAATGCTAACCACTGTGCTACTGTGCCGCCCTCTGCATTCCTGATTTCACCTCGGAGTTAATCAATTAAAACTGAATTTGTTAAAAATTCTTCTGCGGATCAATTTACTTTAGTTATGTTATGAATCATGCATTCGGAAAGTTATATAATACTTGGAATCGGTGTTCCCACTTGCTGGCGTATTTTTGAAGATAGAGTTATTTCAGCTAACTGACCAAGTGTTGAAGTGGTGTAGCATCATTCAGACATATTTTCAAACTGGAACGTGACCAAAATAGCTACAGGAAGATTTTAATCACTGAATACATCCCAGTGCAACAGGCAGTGTTGGGATAAGAAAAGTTCTGGCAATGCAGAGAGCTTTAATTTTATGTTTTCATTTTGGATAAAGTTTCTTCCTGTTGAAAGGCACAGAGTGGCTGAGGCAAGCATTGTATAACGGCATTTGAAGCAGAGGAAGATACAGAGCTTTGGGAGGAGAGCAAGACGATTAGTTCCAGATTGCATAAATAAAGAAGGGATGGACACAATGAAGTTGCAAACTTTTCCATTTTATGCTTAGGACGAGGATCACAGATTGACCTTTTCTGATCTACCTAACAATTTGTTTCACTCCTCCCAACTTTCAAGGTGCCCTCATCTTACCAAATGTAATTTTTTAAAACTTCGCTCTACCCCTTATACCATTGCTAAATATGAAATTCACAATACATATCACCATACTACCAGAAGGATGTTTTGAACGGAGTACAGCAGCGTTTTATTAGGATGTTGTCTGGCCGGGAGAGTATTAGCTATGAGGAGAGGTTGGATAAACTCAGTTTGTTCATACTGGAATGAAAGAAGTTGAGGGGTGACTTGATAGAGGTCTGCAAGATTGAATGGCATGGACCAAGTGGATGGTCAGATGCTCTTTCCCAGTATAGAAAAGTCAAGTACGAGAGGACATAGGTTTAAGGTGCGTGGGGAAATGTTTAGAGGAGATGTGTGAGGCAAGTATTTTACAGAGGGTGGTGAGTGACTGGAACTAGCTACCTGGGGAGGTGGTGGGAGCAGGTACTATAGCGACATTTAAGGGGCAACTAGACGAATACATGAATAGGTTGGGAATGGAAGGATATGGACTCCGTAAGTGCATGCGGTTTTAGGCAGGCATCATGATAGAGGGACGAAGAGCATGTTCCTGTGCTGTATTTTCTTTTGTTCTTTGTTTTTTGATTGCATCTTAGAATTGATGAAACTCTTTAAGGCAATAAAATATGTTCAGCAATGTTTATATCCCAAATATATTCATTTGCACTAATTTCGTGGTGTAAACTATGTTATATTGAGCCATCTTGTACATTTTTGGGAACAGTGCTGATTTGTCATTTGTCATCCTGTTACATTTCGCTGATCTAAACACTGACGCATATTCCTTAATTACAATACACTTACAGTGCAGTCACAATTCAGAGCCCAAATCTGCTTGATGCCCTAACAGATGTACAGAGCTGCTGAACAGCATAATCACAGTAAAAAGTCTGACAACACCAGGTTTTAGTCCAACCTATTTATTTGATAATATACTCACTAGCTTTCGGGGTTACCCCCTTCGTCAGGTGAATGGAGAGTTCTGGCCTCAGACAGAGCATATAAAGCACAGACAGTTTAGAGATTACTGATTAAAATGCGAATCCTTACACCTAACCTGCTGTTCAAGACCTGAAGTGGCTGATAATGTGAGTGGAAGGAGCAGTGATCACAGTTTAAAGAGATGTGTATTGTCTCCAGACAGTACAGTAAGTGAGGTTTTGCAAACCCAGGCAAGTCATGGGGGTTACAGATAGTGCGACATGAACCCAAGATCCCTGTTGAGACCGTCCTCATGTGTGCGGAACTTGGCTATCAGTCTCTGCTCAGCGACTCTGCGCTGTCGACACGACAGCGCAGAGTCGCTGAGCAGAGACTGATAGCCAAGTTCCGCACACATGAGGACGGTCTCAACAGGGATCTTGGGTTCATGTCGCACTATCTGTAACCCCCATGACTTGCCTGGGTTTGCAAAACCTCACTTACTGTACTGTCTGGAGACAATACACATCTCTTTAAACTGTGATCACTGCTCCTTCCACTCACATTATCAGCCACTTCAGGTCTTGAACAGCAGGTTAGGTGTAAGGATTCGCATTTTAATCAGTAATCTCTAAACTGTCTGTGCTTTATATGCTCTGTCTGAGGCCAGAACTCTCCATTCACCTGACGAAGGGGGTAACCCCGAAAGCTAGTGAGTATATTATCAAATAAATAGGTTGGACTAAAACCTGGTGTTGTCAGGCTTTTTACTGTGTTTACGCCAGTCCAACGCCGGCATACCCACATCAGAACAGCATAATGGCATTCATGCTGGAAATTTGAAATGATAAAAAGTGCTGGAATTACAGGATAAGCCCGTCAGTTGCTGAAAGAGAAAGAAGGGGGTTCCCATGTTTGGGATTGAGACCAATAAGAACACTTTTTTATTAAAAGCAAAATCCAGTGGATGTTGGAAATCTGAAATAAAAACACAAAACACTGGATAAACTCAGCAGGTCTGGCAGCATCTCTGGAGAAAGAAACAATTAATGTTCGTGTCCATATGACTCTTCTACCCCTGTAAAGAACATGACTGTCTTCCAACTTTCAGCGTATATTTCCAGCTATTTTGGTTTTAGTTTAGATTGGGGAAACCCAATTCTGAAGCAAGAGCAGACAACACTATTCAAAAGAACATTGTTTATTTTGGTGGCAGTCTTCTGTGCTTCTGCTGCCTTGCTGCAGAGGAAGACAATGGGTTGAGTAGGTTCATGATTCACCAGCCTGTTTTTTCTGTGCCCTTTTCCCAGGCAGCAGTGCCCAAAACAATCAGCTCTAGAGGTCATGGCTGTCAGCGACTGTCTCCCAGTTGCCATTGTCCGTCATATTCATATCTCGTGCAGGTGTTCCTGTAATGGAGGTATGGACTCCCAGTGGTCAGTTCACCTTGCAGAAGCCTTTGGCTATCTGGCCACCATCCTGCTCAGATAGTTCACTCAGTAAGTTAGCACTGTTGATGAAATTAACACAAGTCAGGACATCTGAGTTTGTGACCTTGTCTTGCATCTCTTGGCCGATATCTAGCAGTCAAATTAATGATAGGAAAAATGAAATCAAATAACAAGATAATTTAGGTCTCAAATTGTTCTTTAAGAAAGAAACACATGATGAGTGGGAGGATTTTTTAAAAAATTAACTCTACTTGTTACTGTGCAGTTTGATCAATGGGTTCACCTCTTTGTCTTAGTCATTGGGACCATTCTCGTCTTCAGTGCATCCCGTTAGCCAATGTGGAATGGTCCACTTTTCACTGATGTGCTCCTGTTACTGCCTGCTCGGGTCTTCAGAAAGCTCTCCAACAGAAGCAATGCTGACGCAGAGTGTTTTTTAAGAAAGGTTCACCTTCTAACCACAGCATATTGCTTCAGGATATATTCTTCATCCTGCTTTAACTTTGTTACTTTTTGAATGGTTAACACCTTGTACTCTGCAGTTGAATGCTTTTCTGATCCTGACTATATTCTTTTTATAATGGTTTGGTGGCAGAGTTGAGAGACACTATAAGATCAAATGCTGTTGCTTCAAACCAGAAAAGACCCATTGTGAATGGTGATAGATCATGGGTGCAATAGCATTTAATGATGGGCACAAAATGAGACCGTCTACGTGCAGTGAGAACCTCCTGTTGTACATCTATCATCTTACAAGAAGGTTTATTAAAGGACCAGTTTATTATGGAATTTAGCATAATAATAATGACAGTAATTGTGCAAACAAAGGTTCCCGCATGGGATGTTTGTGATTCTGTTTTCGTGTATGTGTGGTTTAATTACATGGAATGGCTGCTCTGTGTTCCTCCTCCCCTGCTTACTATTTCCACTGAGAGTTAGTTGTGGGTTAGGACTGGATGAAGGTCAAGCCAAGCTTTTGGAGAAAAGTGAGGGAGAAATAGTTTGCTATGGTTTTAAATTGCAGTGGATCCTTTTCACTAAAGATTTGGAAGAATGCCTTCCATGGCAATGGAATAGATAAAGCTTATAACACTGTTAAGTAGTTTAAAGTCGAAGTAATTCTATATTTTGCAACATGTTTGTGTTTGTGCCTATATAAACATTGTCTAAACCAGACACGAGAAAGTGGCTCACTAACCAATCCAAGAAAGTGCCAAGATATTTAACACATCTCTGCGGGTTTATTTTTGGAACTAATTTTTCAGTTTTATCCCTGCTCTCAGAAGAAGACAGTTCCATTCAAACTATATCTAATAAACTGTGAAGAAGTGATTGTATTTTTAATGAAATATAAACCAAGTAATGCAGAAAACAATGCAGTGGAAGTGAAGACTATTTCAAAATGTAGTTATTGTCTAAGTCTAAGCTTGTGTCTTTGTTCTTTTGTTCCAGTCGGAATCAACTCTCCACATTACCATTGTGTCTCTGTACCCTTCCTCTTAAAGTCTTGATAGCCAGTAATAATAAGTTAGTATCTCTTCCAGAAGACATTGGACAGCTGAAGTTTTTAATGGAACTGGTATGTATTTTGTTATGAACTACATTTATTAACTACATTTAAAGAGCCTGTTCCTGTGCTGTAATTTTCTTTGCTCTTTATAAGCAGCTGCAGGGACATTTGGGACATTTTGAGATCCTTTATCTCCTTCATTGCTGAAGCTGCCTCCCAAGAAGGTCACTTGTTTCATTCATGTCAGACCCCTTTACTCCCTCAACAGTTGCAAATTTTCTACGAAGTCCAAGTTTGTGTAAGACTTTGAAAACAGCTCACTGATCAGGGTTGGGTGTGGTGTCCTCCTACTCCAGAACAAAAAATGTTGTTTCTCATATTCAATCTCTTGTTCTCTCTCTGTCTTTATCTTATTGATCGCACAAAGATCAGCATCCTTGAGGTTTTCTCTGCAATTCTTCTTGCATCTTGTGTGTTGAAATGACCCATTCTCGTTCTCCACACCAACTCAATCTTTCCGTGGACATCTAAACTCTTATCTTTTCTTCCTTCTCACTATTATCGGAATGCTTTTCAGTACATTAACCAATCACTAGTTCCCAGTTGTTTTGCCTTCCTCATCTGGCAATGTGACACAGTTTGATCTGCAGCCCTTCATGTTGGATTCTCAATAAATGTAATTTAATGAAATCTAGAATCTGCAATATGGGGAGAGAAAGTGAACAGTGGTATGTATAGCAAAGTCCACAAAGAAAAATGGAATTAATGGCCAGACAACCTGTTTCAGTAATGATGGTTCTCAAGCCAAACCTCCTTGTTCGACTTAAAGAAGTGCTATGGGATCTTTCATGTTCATGAGACTCCAGACAGGATCTCAAATTAATGTCCCATCTAAAAAGTGGCACTTCTAACAACGCAACACCCTCTTTGTACCACACTGAAATATTGACCTTGATGCTGTGCTCAAGTGTCTGGAGTGAGTGAGGCTTGAATTCACCATTTACTGAACGAAGGTGAGAATGCTACCCACTGAAACAAGACTAATATTTAAATTTAATTAGAGGAAATAGTGAAACCAGAAATATGGATGAGTGAAGGTGGACTAGGGCAGAATGTGTGCAGAGAAGGTAGGACAAAATCCCACCATACATTGTCATTATCATTAGTTAAAAGTGCATTGCCCTTGCCGTATGTTAGCCACTGGATATTGTGGATCAAATTGATGTGGTCCAAGAAAATTTACATTTCACACTATTTCATTCCATTTTATAAATTAATTGGAATATGCTTAATTTCAAGATTGTATTAAGTGGTCAGATGGAATATTATACTATAAGCTGCTTCATCCAGGAAAGAATATTAACGTATTCAATATGACAGCATTCTCATAATAGATCAGGGTGACAATTGTGCACTTGTTTCTCCATGTAATAATATACTGACCTTAATCTATCCTTGGGAGGCTGCACTGAACTGTGGGAGATAGAGATTACTTTACCTAGTGGACTATTCTGAAGCCTTTTTAGTAAAGAAATGTTCTCTAAGAACAAAGAAAAATACAGCACAGGAACAGGCCCTTCGGCCCTTCAAGCTTGCACCGACCATGCTGCCCGATGGAACAAAAACCCCTGACCTTTCCGGGGACCGTATCCCTCTATTCCCATTTTATTTGTGTATTTGTCCAGACACCCCTTAAAAATCACTATTGTATCTGCACCCACAACCTCCTTCAGGCACGGCAGTGAGTTCCAGGCACTCACCATCCTCTATGTAAAAAAAGACTTGCCTTGTACATCACCTTTAAACCTTCCCTCTCACACCTTAAACTTATGCCCCCTAGTAGTTGACTCTTCCACCCTGGGAAAAAGCTTCTGACTATCCACTCTGTCCATGCCCCTCATAATCTTATAGACTTCTATCAGGTTGCCTCTCGACCTCCGTCGTTCCAGTGAAAACAAACCAAGTTTCTCCAACCTCTCCACAGCTCTATGTTAAACTTGCATTCTCCTGGTCTATTAGTTGTAAGACAATGTTCTGTGTTAATTTTATTTTTTGTCACTTCATACTTCACACACAGCACTGAAAACCACCCTCTCTGCCCTGGAGAAATTTTAACGTTCTTTAATGTTTTGTAATTACACATCTCATTTTTTCTTTTGGGATCATTCTTGTTGCTGTTCTCTGTGTTCTTTCCAAAGCCAAGACATCTCTTCTGAAATTTGTCTATGAGAAATGCATCCTGTTCCAAGTGAGGTCTTACTAATGCTTAATGAAGTCTCAGTATAACTTCTGTGTATTTGTATTCTTCCTGCTCTGTCCCAATATCTGTTTTGGCTTTTAATTACTTCTTTCAAACTCCATTACTTATCCTCTCTTCTCATTCATACTCTCTTGCTTAATCTCCCTCTCTCTTCCAACCTGCTCTCCTTCATCTTTTCATTTCTTGCACTCTTCCTTCTTTGGTTGCACTTGCTCAAACAGTGTCGCTTGTGTCTCAGTTGGGAACACTCATGCATCTGAAGATTGTGGTTCAAGCCGCCCTTGGGAAACTCGAGCACAAAAGCTGGACTGACATCCCAGTGCAATACTGAGGGAATGCTGCATTGTGTGAGGCACCATCTTTTGAATGAAATGCTAATCTAAGACCTCATGTGCTCAAGTCTTGACGATCCTGTGGAACTAATTCAAAGAGCAGATGAGTCCTTTCCAATATTTGCCCCAAGCCAACATCACTAATAAATCATTTCACTGCTGTTTGCGGGATTTTGCTGTGTGTAAATTGACTGGTACACTTCCTACATACAATAGTTACTGCACCTCAAAGAAGAAAGTTCACAGTGAAAGTGCTTTGGTCAGTAAAGTCCTGAGGTTGTAGACCATGAGAGACTTTAGTTCAAAACAAATTGTACTTGTATGTATTTTAATACATATTCTCATATGTTCTTCCTCTTGTGTGTTCTTTCTTCTGCTGTCCTTCTTGCACTCTCAGCATTCTCCACCACTCCTGTACATTGTCTCTTTGTCCTCTTTGCATTCACTGTCACTGTAATATAAATATTAGAGCTGTGTTCTCTTTAAGTGCATTTGATTGTAGTTTCTGTACAATTCCATTATGAAGATGTAAATTTCAGAAAAAAAATCTAATGATTACTTTGTTTTTGCTCCCTTTTAATATTCAGGATGTGAGCTGCAATGAAATTACAGCTTTGCCACAGCAGATGGGACAACTTCAGTCACTCAGAGAGTTGAACATAAGGCGAAATTATCTGCAGATTTTGCCAGAGGGTGAAGCCATCTTTGAAATTCTCACTCTTTCTCATTGTAGAACAAGCAGTGAAATAATTTTAAAAATATTAAATTTATTTGATTCTTTTCTTGCAGAGCTAGCAGACCTGCCACTTGTGAAATTGAACTTTTCCTGTAATAAGGTTGTGTCAATACCAATCTGCTATCGGAATATGAGGCATCTACAGATAATAGAAATGGATAATAACCCACTGCAGTCTCCGCCAGCACAGGTCAGTTGTTTTTAACAGAAACACTTACAGAATAAGTTCTAACTTTCCTTTGAAATGCTTTTAGTGTAATCGGTGTAACATGTTGCTGAGGCCATTCAGTGCTTAAGTGGGTGTGAAAGTGGGATGAAGAATTTGGTTTCAACTCCTATAATCCCAATGGTGTTAGAAATTGTATGCCAGTGCCTTGACTGTTAATGGCATCTATTTTAGTGCTGCAGTAACCTGTGCATATCAGTACACATGGGGGAGTATCTAAGAATCTGTGACTTGCATGTACTAAATCTATTGAAAAAAGGATCACAAACCCTATGTACTGAACCCACAGCTGCTGTACAGTATTTATGTTCTATTAAATATTCAAGTGTTCTCCTACGATGTGAACCAATGTGACATGTGACCATGTCCTACGTTAGTCAAGTTTAATAAACTATTCTTTACTTGAAAAATGAGGAGAAATTTGGAACCCTAACAACATCATTCTTTGCCTTGGTTTGTGTATGTGCTCAATTTGAAAATGTGTGCTACTTCTCTGAATGCTTTCGGTGATCATCACGGTTCAAGAGATGAATGTGAGGGACTATTTGCTGCTGAGCTGGCCAGACGCTGCTACAATAATATTCTAGAAGTTTGACACCATCTCGGACGGAGCAACTCATTTGACTAGTATCCCTCGTCTCAGAATCCACCCTGCAGTACCGTCTGCAATATATGTTATGTTCAGAATGGATTCCAGCATTCACCAACATGGCTTGTGTTATCTGGTAACCAGCAACATTTCCAGCTAGTGTTCAGCGCAGCTTTGGGATCAATCAAGCAGATTAGGTGCAAATAAGTGCTCCAATTTTATATTGACTGTGACAATCCTGCCCACAGACATACCTGATGTTCGAGCTCTTCAAAGAAATACAACACCAATTGCAGGTGAAATTGGGAATTGTTTTCTGATTTTAGCTTCTGTGAGACTGTAAAATCAACTGAGTCACATTCCATTCTGAAACAAAACATCAGGGCTGACATAGGGGCACTGTTTTAAAACTACTGCCTCACAGTACCAGGGACCCCTGTTGGATTCACTGTCTGTATGAAGTTTGCACGTTATCTCCGTGTTTGCGTGCGTTTCCTCCAGATGCTGCGATTTTCTCCCACAGTCCAAAGATGTGCGGTTAGGTGGATTGGCCATGCCAAATTGCCCCTTGCTGTCAGGGGGACTAGCTAGGGTAAATGCATGGGGTAGTAGGGATAGGGTCTGGGTGGGAATGTGGTTGGTGCAGATTCGATAGGCCAAATGGCCGCCTTCTGCATTGTAGGGATTCTAATATTCTATGATCTCCTGCATCTTCAATCATGTAACTACTCGGTCAGGAATTTAATCATCACTTGGAAGTATATTAAAAACTTGAAGAACAGTCAAATTGCCCGAGGTGTCAAGATTGTTATATTTAGCGTGTGAACAAATTCGGAAGAAAAAAGAATGAAAGAAAGGGGTGACAAGGAATTAGAGGAAGATTCCCACCTGTATCCAGCATCTAGTCAGAATGTTGTCTTGGATTTATTGGACATTTGTAGGTTTTCCTATACCTGGTTGATCTGGATATGGATGAAAGAGTTAATTGTGAGAGAAAAGTTGGAGAACTGAACTGCTGTTGATGTTGAAACAAAACTGAGATAAACAAGGATCCAAAAAAACCCTACTGTGGATGAAGTCACCCCTGGCACAAAGGAAGTCAATTATTGTAGACCCACTGCATCCATGATCCAATCACTTTTATCTCCTTTGTCAGTGACAAATCTTAAGCATTCAGCTCCAGACACAACTCCTCCATTGATAATGCTTTCTGCACCAGTCTATACTGCAGAATCTAGAATGATATCCAGGCTTGGGTTGGCAAGTAACATTCATGATATATAAATAATGACCATCTCAAACAAGGCAAGTGAAGATGAATATGTGGAATTAGGTTGCAGATCAGCCATGATCTCACTGAGTGGTGTAATAGGCTCAAAGGGCTAAACTTCCATTCTAATGTTATGAAGAGAAAGCCCAACCATCCACCATCTGCATGGTTCAAGAGACAAGTCTAAGGGACTATTTGCTGCTGAGCTGGTCAGATGCTGCTGTGATAACACTCTAAAAATCTGGAACAGAGCAGCTCACTTGACTGGTATCCCTAGTCTCAAGTATCCACCCTGCAGTACCAACTGCAATATATGTTATCTTCAGAATGGATTCCTACAGTTCACCAAAGTCACTTTAACAGCATTTCCCTCCTTTCATTTCTCTTTCTGAGATATGCAAAAGAGGTAATATTGTGGCAGCATCTTCAACTGCAAGTTCCCCCTCAAGTCACTTGAACATAAATCACTGCTTGGATAATATTCTGGAATTGCCTGTCAGCCCCACTGTGGGGGCACCATCACCACAAGAACTTCAGCGGTTCAGAAATTTGTTCCATCATCGCTTTCTCAAACCAGCTACAGATAGGCAACTACCCTGATCATACCGGCATTCCAAGGACAAATATAGAAAAAAAAGTTTACAGTAATTCAGAAATTAGAATAAACAAACTGGTCCGTAATGGTTTCTATGAGTTATTTGCATGTCCCCTTTACCCCGATGTCTTTGTAAAGTAAACAAACCACTTGATCATCAAAAGACTTGGAGTGTAGGCTAATTTCACTTCACATATATGAAGTTTTCTTTAAACTGTAATTAGATTATATTCTCTTTTCAGGGAGACAGCTTACTAAGAGATTTAAAGCTCTGAAGAAGTTTTGTCCTGCTCATACTCATTTTGTGTGTTAGTCCCAAAATTCAGAGGGCTTGCTTTCTCAGAGCATCTCCAAAGGAACTTTTGGCCCCAGAAGCATAGACGTCTGGGTACTGAGAATGTTGTAAATTTTTTGTGGGATACAGGCGTCACTGCAAATGCATCCTTAATTGCCCTTAAATTGTGTAACTTGTTCGGCCATTTCAGAGGGTAGTTGAGAGTCAACCACACTGCTGTGGGTCTGAATCATACGTAGACCAGACTGGGTAAGGAATGCAGATTTCCTTCCCTAAAGGACATTAATGGGTGTTTATACAGTTGGTAGTTTAAGGATCACTATTATTGAGATTAGTTTTTTAATTCCAGATTTACTAATTGAATTCAAATTTCACCAGATTCTGTGGTGGGATTTGAACCCCTTATCCTGGGCCTCTGGATTACTAGTTTCATAACATTCCCACTGTGCTGCCTTCTCCTCTGAATGTTCCTTTACCTAAAATAACTTCATTTTCTATTCATGTAACTTTGCTATATCCCAAACAAAGAGAGCTATTGACCTACCGAGCACTCAACCGGCAGCTAGTGACCCTACTTCAACAGCATTGGGCTGAATGCTGAGGCCATAAAAGAAAACACGCTAGAACCCTCATCCTCGCCACTCATGTGAAGTAACATGTGAACCACTCGGGTGACGTAATGTGCCAACCACTCGGGTGACGTAATGCGCCAACCACTCGGGTGACGTAATGCGCCAACCACTCGGGTGACGTAACGCGCCAACCACTCGGGTGACGTAACGCGCCAACCACTCAGGTGACATAACGCGCCAACCACTCAGGTGACATAACGCGCCAACCACTTGGGTGACGTAACATGTGATTCCTGCATGCGTGGCCCAAGTCATCATAAGTGTTAGCAATATCAGTATAGTTTTACAAGCAACATTTATGTTACTGCTGCAATACAACTGTGAGAAGAGATTGTTGAAACAGGGCTGAAAGAAAATAAGTGGAGCCCATCATGAGCCTGAAGCTCTCCAGCTTGGAACCAGGCACCACCTCAGTGGAGCCTCATTGAAAGCAACTCCTTTTCTTTCATTAATTCTGATGGGTTTCTTTGTGATGGTGAACAGCAGCTGGTGGGCTAAGAATGGTAAGTGGGCCAGAGTCTTTTGCTCTAATCCAAGGACAAAATGAATTGAGAACCGTTGCCATTGAACCAAGAAGATCTACAAGTGGAAGTATTTTTTTTCTGTATGTGAACTAAACATTGGGTAAACCAATTACAAAATGACGAAATGATTTTCAGAATTTATTTAATTATATGTTGCTTGTCAACTCGACATGGATCATGGTAAAAGGATGTTTCTGCTCGAGGTTGCTCATGAACCAGTTCAGAGAGAATTACCTTGGCACTACTTAAAAAGTAATTAATGTAATTTCTAAAGCATCATTTATAATCTGACAGCTAAATGGAAAGCATTTTGACCTATTACTCTCCATTAGCGAGCAGTTGTTTGTGGAGGTTAAACATACGAGGAAAAGTGTTAGGTAACTTTGCAGACAGTTCTCCTGTGCAGTTCTGTCTTTACTTATACTTTAGTTTTCTGTATGATTTAGTTTACTAATGTTCAGCTTCATTATGTCAACTCAGTCTTTCTGATGTCAACCTTTTTTCATTAAGCTGAGCACAAGGCCAGATGGCAGGACGCAGGATGTCAGATGGCTTCCGAAGACACCAAATGTGACACCAAGCTGTTACAAGGACAAAGTTATAGTAGTTTCCCTCTCCCTTTTCCTGCTGTTTCATGAAATATTGTTTTACACAATGGACCATAGATTCTGTTATATAGATAGATTTAGAGCTCTTTTATCAAACATAAATTTTGGAAAAATACAGTTCTGTATCAACAAATAGAGAATCTTCTGCCCAGAATAGATTGGAGCAACATTGAAAATATACTGGACACATCAGCTATAAAGAAAGAATGCAGCACGGGTTAATGGAATTGTTTTCACTATTCCAACCAGTTAACAGGGTATACCTGGCTTCTTTGTATTTTGTTTTCCCAATGTTTCTTTTTCTTCATTGACAGTTAGTGACAATAACAGTGACATTCTTACCTGGCTGTGTTGCTACATTGATTTTTAATATTGAATTTTGTGAATTAAACTAAAGAGTAAAATTAATTTTGTGTATTTCTCTTTGGTATATTGATTATTCGCTCAATACGTTGGATAGTGTTGTAGTGTGAGAATATTTGGATTTTGTACAAAGTTGGCGCAATGAGCTGTGTAGACCAGTCCTGGTTGAACTTAGTTCTTTATTTTGATTTAATGTTGAAACTTGTTCAAGTTGCTTTTCATGATCACCAATGTGAAGATGGTCTTAAAAACAAATTGCTGGCAAAGAGCCAGTTCTCAGTCATTGCACAAATCTGAAGTGTGACTTTTACTTTAACTTGGTCCGGGATTGCTGCTTCAATGTTCTGTGTACAATTCAATTTTGAAGACCCTGACATTGTTAACTTTTTTGCTGCAGAGCAGCTGAATAACCAGTCTGGCACTGCATTGGAAATGCAGGAGAGTGTGTGCAAGGGTGATAGAGGGTAAAATACAACTGTTTTTTGCTCTCTTGTTGATAAATAGAGTGATATAATATTGGGCAGCACCGTGAGCAGCTAAAATCCCATTCAGTGTTGTGCAGCATCATGTCATTCAATAAAACAGCAGCATCTTCATGGTCCTGAGCTCCAGGTCACCACCATATTGTCTCATGTACACAATTGTATTTGGAGCAGAGAGGCATAATATATCTCCCACTTTGTGGATTGTACCATACTGCAAAATATGGAATTTGTGTTGCAGTTAGAAGCAGCTGATGTGTTTTTCTGCAGATGGTAAATAATCTCTCCTAATTCTGTTTAGATCTGCATGAAAGGCAGAGTACACATATTTAAGTACCTGAGCATAGAGGCTTGTAGAATGGACAAGAATGCAGAATCCCTTTACCAGCAACCAATGGAGAAGGTTCGTGTGTCACAGCCTGTTGGAGGGAGGTGAGTTCGAAAGCATTCCTTGTCATTTTGAGATCTGCGTTTTTATATAAAATCGATAACAAGTCACTGCTTTGTGGAGCCCCAACCTCCCAAAATGATTTTAACGCAAGAGACGTGAGTTGTTGGTAAAATTAAGCCTCTCATGAGTTTGTGCAAAGATTCCAAAGTCTTGATTTCCAAGGGAACTACATTTTCTCCTTCTGCAAATCTGAATAATTGCTTTCAGAAAATATTTACTTAACTACTGGCAGCACCACTTTAAATGGAAATTTCGAGGAACGCATTGAAGCTGTTCCCAATTCTTAAACCTTTGATCTGTTTGGTGGACTCTAGCTCCATCTCTGTACCTTTCCATTGAGTTAGAATAGAAATGGAAACAGCAACTATCTTTTTGATCACTGCTTGGCAGGTCTGACCACGATCAGACACGGACTCTGCTGATCAGCGATTTGGTTGCAGTTTTGCAAGGCCCTGACTGAAGCTGCCGCTTTATATTTTTATATTGTGCTCACCAGCAACTGCTTCCGACAGAACAGCACTCATCACTTTCAAGGCAGTCAGCGCATATTTGAAGAAACAGTCGTAGCATTACGAATACTGAATAGTTCATATGTTTTCCTACACCCAACTTTCTCATAAAATATGCAGAACATGACAGCATATGTTAAATACACATTAAATAAAAACATTTATAATGGAAGATTTCGTGGCACAGCTCAACCTATAATCAGACTATTTTTCACAGTGAAGTTCATTTAATTTGACTGCACCCCTGTAATTCAAGATGCCAGATTCGATTTTCTACCAAGATGTTCGTCTAAATAGGTGTGCCTTCTATGATGTGCACTTTTTACAGCTGAATGATTTGCTCATCAATTCAGAGGGCATTAAGAAGATTAAGGGACTAGAGTCACGTCTCCCAGACTGGTTAGGGGATTAGGCCTCAAAGGACGTGACTAAACCAGTTGAGCTTTTACAACAAGCTAACAACTTTTATGGTCAAAATTCACCAGATTACGGCAGGGTAAATTTGGCACATTGTGGAATTTGAATATTCAGTCCCTAGAGCCCAGTGCCAGATGATGAGGCTGCTGCTCCCCGTGTAAGCAGTTTGTGAAATCAGGGTTCTTTGTTTGTACAGTAGATTAAATGCTTGCAATGTGGAAGTTTGGTGCCTCCTAGTGGTAAATGTTGTTGATTATTTGTGTCATGTGTTATATTCTGTGATTGATAGGATTTTCTTAAGCAACAAGCAAATGTTAAAATGGGCTACTATTATCTTGTCCCATTACCTCAGCATTCACGTTCTGATTTATAGATTGATCTTAGTTTATTTCTGAGAAAAGGCCATCAAGCCTTTCTCTACTGCATTTTTTTCTGCACTCACCCCTATATATGTACCTTTTCCTTTCTCCTTTCACCTCCTGGAAGAAGCAAAACAGACATACAGAACTCATTCAGCAACCCTCTGTCAAAAACCCCTCTCTGACCCTTCAGTAGGGATTTGAGAATTTTCAAAAATATATCTAATGTTCTTGACGATATGGTAGCATTACCTCATTTTGAGATGCTGGAAATTGGGACTGCAAGGGACCCTAAAAATAGGTTAAAAAAGCACATGAATCTTATGTTGCAGTGTCCCCCTAGTCTCTGTGCTTCTCAGAGCTTTGAGATGAGCCTGTTCAGAACGATCTATGGTTTCCTGTTATTGGTTAAGTACAGGGTGATATTGAAACTTTCTTGGCTAGGTGGAAATGCTGAGTGGACCTGGGCAACACCCTCTGATGGGATCAGGTTAGAGATGGTTTATAAACAGGCCCTTTTGCCCAACTCGCCCATGCTGACCAGGTTTCCCTAAATTGAACTAGTCCCATGATGCAATTCTTCAAAGCCATGTGGACCTTTTGGCTAAGATGAAGTTCAGATCAAGCCCAGGAGGAGGTATAAATGCCTCATTCTGTCAGCTTGGATCTTGTTTGATCCAGCCCAGGATGGGATGTATATTCTTCTCTTGTCAGCTTGGATCTGATTTTTCCCTCGTGGAATTCTGATTGGACTTAATTGGCTTTTTTGGTTAGGAATAAAGTATCAAAAAATATAAAGAAAAACTAGTCCCATTTGCCTGCATTTGGCCTATATCCCACTAAATCTTTCCCATCCATGTACCTGCCATATGTCATCTTGTAATTGTACCGACCTCTACCACCTTCTCTGGCAGCTCATTCCACATGTGTACTACCCTCTTGTGTGAAAATGTTGCCCCACCAGTTCCTTTTAAATCTTTAGGTACCAGTTCCGGATCAAGTTCCCCAGTTATTTGCCCAGCTAGTATGAGGTGAGAGCACCTTGTTTAGTTTTTAATCACATTTTTGGTTGTTTAAGTTCCAGCCCTGCCCCTAGAAGTTTGATGAGATCTTCAACTCTGTGAAGGCTTCAAGAGGAATGAGTTTGCCTTCACTGGGAATTGGGGACTGATATACAAAGCTATAACCCAGTTCTGTCCTGCAGTGATTTGGCAGACTTGCCCGATTGCAGTGCACGTAATGTGAGATGGGGAATGTTACTGATGCTGCAGCTGGTGGTCTTTTCAGGATAAATTTGAACCATGAGCATAAAGGCATCAGCTAGCTGACCAGTGACCAGCTACAAGCTTGTGATATGTAAGATCTAAAATGGAATTGTCTGCTCTTCAGCACCATCCTTCTTCACCTTGACCTAGATTCTGTACAATTAAAGAAAAATAATTGGGTGAAAGAGGCAGAAATGTTCATAGTTGCTCGGAAATCAAAATGCAAATGAATCTTTTGTCTATAAATGTCAAACGTATTACCAACTATTCCCAGAGTTATAAATGCTGTACATGAGGAAAATTAATATTGGATTCTTACTGAATCTGTGCCAAATCGGGTGCAGCTTTTGATAATGCAGTGTGTTCGCTGGGAATTGCTAACACCGTGCGCTCATTATGCTAATGGTCTTTAGAGATTTGACTTTGCTCTTTTTTTGCAGGAACAATGATTTAGACAGTATGCTGTGGTGACAGCGACGGCTTCAGTTATTTCATTTTGAATTTTTCTTTTTTTTTAGCATTGAAGACTTTTATCCTGACAAAAAGCAAGATTTTGACTCTGGTATCGGGAGTGACAATGGTGATAAGCGCCTGTCTGCGACTGAAGTGAGTATTTCTGACAAGTTGATAGATCCATTTGACAGGCAAAACTGCTAAAGTAACAGGATCTCTAAGAGTCTCATTGATGGCTTAACTGAGCATGCAAAACATGAAGGCAATTCAGAGAAGGCACAGGCTATCTAGTGTAGCTCAAATCTTCATTCCTGCGTTATCAGTTTTACAGATATGTTTCACTATAAAAAGCCCGTGTTTGACACAAACGTGCAGTTTATTTTTATAACAGAGTGTCTAGTCATTATCATCTGAACAATAATAGAGAATGCTGATTTTGATTCGGAAGGCCCTTTACATTTTCAGTAGTCAGTATATCAAACTGTCAGTTTTTTAAAAATGGCAAGAACTCTGCTCTGATGCGAGTAATGCTCCCTTCTGTGTACATTTCCTGAGTTATTCGGCAGAATTGTACTTTCTTGGCTGAGCATTGAGATTCAATTGCTCGTCAAGGTACAAATGGAAAGCTGTAAAATGGCTGGGATATCAAGCTATGCCTTGCTATCAAAGGCTCATGTTAATTGATTCAGCGTTTAACTTGCACAAATTGATAACAGTAATTTTAAGCTTGTTGTAAAATATGTTGTAAATTTATAGCAGGATTCAGAAGCTGACACAGGAACAGAAATCTGATCATTGGCACTTTCCACATGACTGAATGCTGTCAATGACTAAACTATAATTAGATTAGACTAGGTTAATTAGACTATAGCAGGTTATCTTAGATGCAGAAGAAAGAATCTTTGTCGAGAATAATACCAATTTAGAAACATGTATGATCGGAATCCCTGGACTTATTTTCCTTTTCGCAACCTTGTACTGTAGTGTCCAAGCAAGTGATTATTGTTAAGCTCATACAGATCGTCTGTGGTGCCAGTTGGTTTTATACTTTAAACTACTGCCTTCTTGAATTTAGACAATAAATACACAATGTTATGACACATAGGAAGTGGTAATACACTTTAATTGAGCGTAAAAGTGCTACTGACTTTTATCTGTTTATTTACTTGGAACATCCTTTATTTATTCACCAGTTAAATAAGCCGCTTGTGGTCAGGAAGCAGAACGGTCTTGTCTTAAATGTTCCATTGCAAACTACTGTTTCATTATAGATTTCATTGACCATAAAGCCTCTTATTATTTGGAGATTAGAGAAGAGACATTTTAACGTGAAGACAGAGACATTTTCCTGTCAACTCCTGAGAAATTATTACAAAAACCTAAAACAAAGTCTGGGAAAATACATCCATGTATGGTCTGAGGGTATTAAAACTCAAACACATTGTGTAAGACTGTGAGGCTCATCCATGCCGGACCAAGAAACAGTGGCAGGTTGGACATAACTGATCAGTTCAAAAAGCAAAGAAAGATTTGCATTTATTTTGCTCTTTTCGCAACCACCGGATGTCTCAAAACATTTTACAGCCATTTTAAGCAGTTTTGAAGTGTAGCCATTGTAATGTAGGAAAAATGACAACCAGTTTGTGCGTAGCAAAGACCAAAATCAGCAATGTTATAATGATAAAACAGATAACTTTAATTATATTGATTGAGGTATAAGTAGCAGTCAGTACACCAGGGATAACTCCCCAATCCTCTTCAAAATAGTGTCATGGGTATTTTGCATTCACCCGAGCAATTAGATCAGGTTTCGGATTAACGTCTCATCTGAAAGACGGCCCTCCAATATTCTGATGCTCCCTCAGTGTTGCACTGGAGTGTGAGCTTTGATTTTTGTGATCAAACCCTGGACTGGGGCTTGAAGCTGAGACCTTGTTACCCAGAGGTGACATGAGAGGGCTACTAGTGATAGAAGTTGGGTTTTTAAAGACAAGTTCCTGGCACCAACTCACACATTAGTAGATTTGCCAGCTTACTGTTACCTTGGTCGTATTTGATTACCAGTCTATACATACAGCCATCAGGCTGCTATATATGTGAAAGGAAGTTGAAGTATTTGCACCAAATTACATCTCCAGACTCTTGCAGAGTGTTTCACAGCCAGAGTTGGATATGTATCAAACTTCAATTCTTTGTAGTTTAAAAAGAATTTTTGTGATTTTTTTTCCCCCTCCTGGAATCTGTTAAGTCCAAAGATGAATTTGTTGCCTTTGACTTTTGTATGTCCATGCAAAATAATATCAACCATGAAACAGGAAAAAAAGTTTCTCGTATTGTTACTGGATGACTTATTTGATATCATTGTGGAACAAATGTTAGTAAGAAAGTAAAAACAAATAGTTGGAAGAAGTAATTTTATTTTTTGGCAAAATATTTTCACATCGCAATTTGTTATTTCTAATTTCTCTGATATTGAATGATACAGTTAAGAAGACCATTCCCGTAGACAGTATTTCCTATTTGTGTATGTCAGGGATACTCTTTCTGAAAAGGGGGCAAAATTGCACCAGAGACAGTTCTTAATGCAATGTTTAAACAGCTCCTTTTGGGCAGATCTAAATTGTCACAATCTTGGATTTGTGCACGTACCTGTTACCCTGCATGGAAGGGGAATTCTTCTAATGTGGCATCTTGTTGGAAAGCTATTAATTTATAATTTATGACCCTAAACACTGCACCTATTCTAAGGACAATAGCCTCTTATGTCTGTGTTATTTATGCCTCTTAGCTTTTAAAAGACCTTCACAACCTCAACCTGCAATCTTTGTAAGAAAGATAAGTTCAGCCTTGAGTCACAGATATTTAATTATTGTTGCTGTTCTCTAAGTTGCCGTCAATGCATCAGATAACAAGGTAAACTGCTCAAAGTTGGACATACGAAGTACGGTAGAATGGTGATTATGTTGCTGGACTAAAGATGCAGAAACATGACTTCACATCCCAAATCCCTAGATGATTTAAATGCAGTTAATACAGTTGGATATAAAAGCAAAACTCAGTCATGGTGTCTGTGAAACTTCTGGATTGTTGTAAAAATCCATCTGGTTCACTGATGCCCTTTGAAGAAGTAACTCTGTCCTCCTTATCCAATCTAGCCAAATGTAACCCTCCACCCATAGCCATGTGGTTAGCTGCTCTGTGCCCTCTGAAACTGCTTTGCAACTCATTCAGTTGTATCAAACCCCCTACAAAGAAATATAATGAGAATACAATCAGAAGGACCTAGGCAACATCAGGATGAAACTGCACCCAACCCAGTCAACATTGCTGATTGCCACCCATTTCCTTCCTTCACCCCATAAGACAGTATTCCTCTATGTTGAATACCATTTGGGAGAAGCACTAAGGGCAGCAAGGGCACAATGTATTCTCTGAATGAGGGACTTCAGTGTCTACCATCAAGAGAGTCAGTATCACCATTATGTGATAGTTGGACCTATGTCAAATGATGAAAGAACCAACATGAGTGAAAAATCTACCTGATGTTGTCCCCACCAATACATACCTATTGCAGTTTCTTCTGTCTCTGTTAGTATTGCAAGAAGTCTCACAACACCAGGTTAAAGTCCAACATGTTTATTTGGCAGCGCTAGCTTTCGGAGCCTTAAGCTCCTTCATCAGGTGAGTGAGGATTTGCGTATGTCCTGTTTGTGAACACAAATCCTTGCTCACCTGATGAAGGAGCTTGAGGCCCCGAAAGCTAGCGCTGCCAAATAAACCTGTTGGACTTTAACCTGGTATTGTGAGACTTCTTATTGTGCTTACCCCAGTCCAATGCCAGCATCTTCACACTTGTTGGTATTGACAGGTGTGATCGCCATGCTGTCCTTGTAGAGATGAGGTCCACTCTTCACACTGAAGCATTCTCTGTTGAGTTATGTGACACTACCATCATGCGAATTGGGATAGATTTAAAACATTCACTGGGCGCCCATGAGGTATTAGGCCAGAAGCAGTCCCTTGTATATTTCTATTACCATCAAGCCAGAGGCTTCATCCTGGCTCAGTGAGTGTGCATGCTGGGGCATGACTAGGAATATCTCAAAATGAGGTGCCTTCCAGGTGAAGGTGCAACACAAGATTACATGCATGTCAGACAACAGAAGCAGCATGCTATCTCACAACCAAGCCATCAGATCAAAGCTCTGCAGTCCTGCCAAATCCAGTTTTGAATGATGTGGAGGCTTCAAAAATATCCTCATCTTCAATGATGTTGGAACCCAGCAAATGACAAGGCTAAAACATCTGCAATCTTCTTCAGCCACCATGCTGATCCATCTCGGTCTCCTCCTGAGGTCTCCATCATCACAAAAGCCTGTCTTTAGCCAATTCAATTCACTAAGGGAGAACCTTCATGTGGACTGCAGCTGTTCACTACCATCTTCTCAAGATCAATCTGGGATAGATAATAAATGCAGGCCATGTCAGTGCCAGACATCCTGCGAACTAATAAATTTTAAAAAAACATTCTGTGCCTGTCCTCAACTATGGTATTTACAGTGCTACAATAATTAGTTTCAGTCAAGTCCATAAGTTTAAGGGCAAGCTGGATAAATGCAAGAGACGAAAGAATAGAAGGATGTGCTGATAGGCTGAGATGAAATATAGTGAGAAGAGTCTTGTGGACAGTAAACTTTGGGTAGACTTGTTTATATTCTGTAGAATTTTGTACATTGTTTGCTTGGCAAACAGTCCGTCCTTATTTCATAGAATTGTGAAATCTACAGTGCAGAAGATGACCACCTGGCCCATCCTGTCTGCACTGACCACAATCTCTCCCAGACACTATCTCCACATATTTTACCCTCCTAGTGCCCCTGATATTAAGGGGCAATTTAGCATGGCCAATCAGCTTAACCCACACATACTTGGAATGTAGGAGGAAACCAGAGCACCTGGAGGAAACCCATGCAGACGCGGGGACAATGTGCAAACTCCACACTAATAGTCATCTGAGTCTGGAATTGAACCCAGGTCCCTGGCGCTGTGAGGCAACAGTGCTAACCATTGTGCCACCATGCCACTCTGAAGTCATCCATGATTGAATCCATCTACTTTTTTCACCTTTTGTAATTAACCTGCCTCAGTTTATATACTTTTCTCCTCATTTCCGTTGTTTGTTGTCTTTCTTTTATCTACTAAAATCAATGTACCATTCTTAAGATCCGTTGCTTAATCAATGCAAGATGTTTTGAATGTTTTAATCCTTCTGCTTGTCACCCTGCCAGATAACCGTTGCATCAGCAAAATGTGTTAAATCACAAGAGGCAGTCTGCTCCATCCCTTGTATGAATAGAGCCAGCAACGCAGGGCTTTACTATCTTTGCATTTCTTGGATGATTTATTTTCATTGTTTTTTTTTAGATTCAGTTAGATCTTTATGTACTCTTGCAGATTACAACCTGGATGACACAACAACAGTAATCAACGATTTTAGGAAAAGGATTCCAATTTTTATTTCAAAGTTGATGTTCTTTTGCAGAAATCATTGTACATCTCTTGGAGTAGGGGAGAAGGGGGTTTGATGTTGGCAAAGCCTTCGATGATGCTTTTACACTTATTTGTTGTATTTAATGTGAGCTTTCTGCCTTTAGCCCTCAGATGAAGATACAGGCAGTCTGACCCTTCAGATGGCGCATATCTCCGAAGAAAATCAGTTGAATAAACAGGAGGAATATTTGAATGTTAGATCAATGAAAGGTAAGCTGTTTATGATTAAACAACATACCTGTCAAATTACCCAAGCTAAAGATTAGGCAATCGGACTCATTCCGAGCAAAAGTAAATGTGAAGTGGGAACAGGAAGAAATAACTTAAATGGAACAATAGAGAAACCTTGGACTTTGAAATAAAGCGTTGGTTTTCCGGTTTTTATGCACAGAGCGCTGATTACAAAGGAGGTGATGGTGAATCTGCACCAAACATCATAGAAAAGATATTTAATTGTGGGAAACATTCAATGTCAGATTCACTGGGATAATAATAGAATGAGCAATACAGCCATGAAGGATGTTGAAAATTTGATGGGGACCCTTCTTCCCCCCCCCAATACTGGCCTTAACCTGACACTGGGTCTCTCCACTGTTTCAAATCTGTGCCCCACCCCGCTCCCAATTCTGCCTCTGTTCCCCACCCCCCCGCTCTGCCCCCAACCTCTCCCCATTCTGCCCCCACCCCGCCTTGCTCTGTTCCCTCCCTGCTGTGCCCCCACCCCTGCCTCGCTCTGTTCCCATCCCACTCTGCCCCCTGCCCTCTCCCCCTCCCATTCTGCCCCCTGCCCTCTCCCCCTACCATTTCTGGCCCACCTCCCTGCCCTGGCCCCCGCCCCAGAACTGTTCCGCGCGCGCACCGCCCCCCTCCGCCCCCGGTTTTGCCTCCCCGCTTTTCTTTTGGGTGAAGTGGAGTAACTTTATCTTGATATTTTAACTTTTAATTGTTTTTCTTCAGTGGAACCTGATCAGGAATCAAAGGAGCTGCTGCAAAATAATGTAGAAGTAGAAGACAGGTTGTCCAGCAGGGATGTTGGCTTGAGTTCTGAGATTAGGACTTATGTGAAGGTAAGTGATGAGCATGGTTCACAAAAATCATAGAATCCCTACAGTGCCAAAGCAGGCCATTCAGCGCAACGCGTTTGCACTGACTGTCCGACACAGCATCTTATCCAGACCTTATCAACCCCATGTATTTAATCCCCCTAATCTACACATTTTGGGACACTAAGGGACAATTTAGCATGGCCAATCCACCTAACCTGAACATTTTTGGAATGTGAGAGGAAACCCACACAGATATGGGGAGAATGTGTAAACTCCACACAGTCATCCAAGGTTAGGTTCGAAGCCAGGATCCTGACGCTGTGAAGCAGCAGTGCCAAGTACTGTGCTACTGTGCCACCCATGTGCATACTCATGTAATATATGGCATTCAGTATGGCCAGTGCATTCATCTATTGATGGCTCTGCCTCTTCACAGTCCATTGCACTCCTTCTTGGTCAAGGAATTGCATCAATCGACCCCTCTGAGGGAAATCCGAGATTGTCACCTTTGGCCATTTGTGATGACCTCCCGTCAACCACCTAAGAACTTACTGTCTTTGAAATTTAAACTTCTGAATTAACAATTCTTTCCACAATCAAGTTTGATTGAATAATAAGATTAGATCATTTTGAGACAGGATCCAGACATACAAACACTAAAGATTCAGGTTTGAAGTGTTCACTTGCCTGTTACAAAGGGTTGTAGGTAGGGAATAGAGTGCAGAAATTTGAATGGCTATCAGATCTTCTCTGGTCTGTAAAAATAATCTATTTCTTCATTTGTATCAATGCTGCCAAGTGCAGTACAAGTCAAAAAGGAAGAAACCAACTGAAATCATATTCACTTAATTTTGAATGTAGCTGCTACAGTGCTTTTCATGCAAACTACTGGCAATATTATTAAACAGACAAGTTAGAAAAAATGTCCACTGTGTGATGAATAGAGAACAAAAGTGACCAAAACAAGCCTTCAGGTAACAGGTGGAACCATTGTCAATAGTACGTTGCTTCCTATTGTCTTTCCACTAATTTCTTAAGTGATAGTTGTTGAAGGTAATTCTAAATTGATCACCCTCTTGGGAAGCGATACTTTGCTTGTCAGTTTGCTTTTCAGATCCTAATTTAACATTGCTTCCATCAATCATCCACGCGCAGCTATTGACCTCAGATATAAAAATAAAGGATTTGCTTTACATTATCATCTCTGTTTTCAAAAAGTTTTGGACTTGAAGGGAAGCTTCAAGAAAAATGTTCCAAATGCAGCTTCATAGGAATCTACTGCCTACAAAAGTAAAACTCAGTAATAACTTAAAACAAGATAGACCATTTCCCCATCCTTAGAATTCTATTTCCTATTGGAAGGTGTCACTTTCATATGATTGGCTTTCATTAATTGAATAGAAGCCTTTAAATATCAGTCAAAGTACTAAGTGATGTGCTGTCAAACCCTAAAGTGTAGACCGAGCCTTTGGTGCTGACCTGATCTTGTATATCTCCTCGTCAAATCTCTGACAAGACAAAGCGTTGCCACATCAGCCTATTTTTCTGTGTCTCTTGAATTCTTTTTCTCTTGGCCTTCACACATCAACATTTGTTTATCCTTCGGCATAGAAGAAAAGAACCAAAATATCATCATCCAGTTACATTCCCCACACTATATATAACAGCCTGGGTCCAATTTATGAGTACCTCAGTTAATTAAAACTATCTCCATGTTGTCTGCCAAAGCTGGCTCCATTGATGTAAAGGGCACTGCTATAATGAGAGGGACAGTGGCTCATTTATATTTTACATGTAAATTATTTCAATAGTACTAATTTATTCCACCTCAATCTATTCCAGAAATTGCTGTTTTGTAATTAATATGGAAGATGTCTTCTCCCAATGATCAGATGCTTTATTTGTCAGCGTTCATATCAGATGTCCAAGGTTAATGGGGTTTTATTTGCAATTCCAGTTGGTGATTATGACTGCATAAAACTATCTGTCATTGTAGTTGTGCCTCTTGGACATACAACTTTTTTTTAACACAGGGCAGGGTGACAGAGCCTGAGGAGCCACTGCGGATTGAGGAAGATGCAAGTTGGACAGTAGAACAAATGTTAGTAATTTTTATATATTGATTCTTGTTTATTTAGTGTTGCTGACCTTTCTGCCATGGAAAATACTCAGTTACAGTTCAGTACTATGTGCACCTACATATAGTTCCTCAGCATCCATCCTCTATTCACACTAGGGGTCAGAACTCTCCAACCAAGGTCAGCTCACTCAATACAGATAAGGTTTGACCAAGGAATATGCTACTCACATGCTTGAGTTGTGCACTAGTCAGTGTTTATTTGGTTGTTTTTTTCTGTCTTAAGGGCATGGTTTTCTAGAGTGAAGTCAAGAGTGATCTCGCTTCTTCCAGGAACACTTTCATTTTGTCAGCCATTAAAAATGAGGATGTTGTGTTGTGCCATGCCAATACTTGACCACAGACTTGGGACAGAATTTAGTTTCTTACATGCAGACCCCACCCCCTCAAACTGGTTCTCCAGCCATTAGGAGTCATGCTATAATGGGAGACGTTGACACAATTTAAATGCACTCAGGCACTTAACTGGTCAGAGCCAGGCCCCCTCCTCCCACCCAACCTCATGGGATCAAAGACCCCAGCGAGTGAAAATTCAGTCTGTCAGAGCTGCTAACCAATCAGAGTTTGGCAGATCTCCATTGCTGGAGCACCACCTGGAGCAGTGGCCATTGTCAGTACTGCTCCAAGGCCTGTCCACAAGATTGCCACTGGATCCTTGGAGACAGCTGAATGGGATGGAAGAGGGGTTTGTCCAAGAGAAGGTGGGCACGTGGGGGTAATGGCAAGAGTAGGAAGGTGGCTTTCAGTGGCCTTCTTTCCTCTGTGTTGCCAGATGTCTAGATTGGGCGCTGAGCGCTTGTTGACAAGTGACCCCCTTCAAGATCTCTGGCAAACCTGATTGAATTTGTTGGGCAGCCGTCAGGGGCCACAGGAGAGCCATGTGAGTCCCATTAAATCCCTGAACTACCATGAAAATCCAATGAGCTCATGAGTAGTGTCAAATGGCTCATTAATGAACCTAATTGGCATTCCATTGCCAGAGTTTGGGATTCCCATTCTGGGCTGTTTTCATCCTTATTTGGGGACAGTTTTCCTGACATGTGGTCAGTACTGAGAGTCAGGCTGGCGCTAATAAATTATCCCTGACCAACACCTGATCAGATAGTCAAGTTCCTCCCCAACATTGGAATTATTTTCCTGCTGTGCTAATTTCACTGCTTCTTGTCAGATCCAGAGAGTCAATTACATTTTTAGATGCTACCTGGTTGAGGCACTGATATGCTTGTGAGCTTTCCTGTGTAGGAGGTAGAATGTGCAATGTAATTGGAAGCTCCCTGGTCCCTGGCATCAGATCCACCATGCTTTTAAATGTGCAGCATGCAACCCGACATCTACAGAAGCTGGGTAGCAAATTGCAAGCTTGATGTATTGTGTGGGCAGATGAATAATTAAATCTAGATTGATCACTTGAAGTATATTATTTAATTACTACTCTCAAACAGGAGAGATACTTGAAACATTGAATTAGCTCACAAATGTGATTTCTTGTCTCATTTACCTCGTGTCACGTGAAGACCATTTCAGATCAGTATGGATGGTTGCCTTGTATCTTTTCCTTGTAGGAAGGCCATTTGGCCCATTGTACCTGTGCTGGTGCTAAAATATTATCTAATTTCCTTGCCCTTTCTCTATATTTACTTAACCCCAATTCCTTTTTAAATAATTTGGTCGTCTCTATCTAAACAGAGAATTCTGTACTCAAATAATCTCTATGAAGAAAGAAAATCCATCTAACTTGCCATTTCATTCTTCACACGATTGTCCTGAGTCTATACCCTCTTGGTAGTCTACATTTTCATTCAGCAATGGAAACAGTCTTTCACCATCTTCCTTCGCAGTCAATCAAATTTGTTATTAAAAAAGTTGCAAAACCAGGGGATCACAATGTTGGAAGAAATGGCAGAAGCCATGAACAATTTTACTGGCATGGGTCTGTTGGTGGCAGACAGATGCAGTTTAATGCTGTGAATGTGAAGCAGCACATTCTGACGAGAAACATAGTATCGCCAACATGTTAATATTTTATGAAGAAACAAATCTTGAGGCGCAGATACAAAGATTTTTAAACTGGCAACTCGGTTTTACATACAGGGAAAGAGAGTGATTTTGAAGTAGTACAAGACCAGGGTTCAGTCAGAGTTGGGACTGATACAATTCTGAGCATCTGATTTTAGTAAGGGTGTTAGAGCCATGAGAAAGATACAGCAAAAGTTCACTGAAGCGATACTACGTTTTTTGGAACCTCATTGAGACACTTCACTACACACAGCATACCAATCCAAAAAGTTCCGATTATGTCCTCCTTTTCACACTCTATGTATCTTAATTTTCATAACAAATCTCTTGGCTATTTGTATACTATAACATCCATAATTTCAATTCAATTGATATTTATAGATACATGCTGTTACTCCTGTAATTTGTACATGTGGCTTCCTTTTCTTCCATGTACCATTCATTTGGTATGTATTTCATGTATGTAGGAGAAAAATATTTGAAACTAGTCACCAAAGGTACTAACGGAAAGGAAGCTGAACTTGCACCTTCCGCAAAGCTGCATAATGCCAATGGGCAAGCCAGAACTATATCATTAATATTAATCCCTGCAGAGGCTCAAAGAGATTCTTTTGGAGGAGCTGTGCATTCTTCACAATAGAATTAAAACATAATACCCTTGTGAAGAGCTACTTCTATATAATGTCAGTAATCAGAAAATGGCTTTTCCATTTCTAATATCACAATTCTGTTGCAGACAAAACACAGATCAGCATCTGGACATAGAACCAGAGATGACAGAAAACATGAATTTGCCAGGAGGCCCAGTACAAGAACAGCAGAGGTACTGCTTTGTGTACCGCAAAGAATTTTACTTTGTGCTTTATGATATTCCTTCCTTTCCAACTTCCAATTTATCCTTACCCCTCCCACTTCATTCATTTTGTTCAAAGAACCTCATCTGCTTCCTATAATCTGGTGGCCTGTCTTTAGTAATCTTGCCCTCTTTAAGTACAGCCCTTCTTCTCTTTTACTGACTGAGCCTACCCCAGACGTTTTCAGTAATTTATAAAGACATTTCTGTTTGACTATTCTCAATTCACTCATAATTCTGGTCGTGAAATTTCTATGTTCACCAAAGATTGGCCTCAATCTTGCAAACACAGCATTTACAACCCATATCTTTAATCTCCAGAACTACTTCATTCTTATTTCATTCATTCCCCCAATAACAAATACCATCTGCCCATTTCTCATTCAATTTGCACACTCCTTTGTACCAATAATCATAATCCCCAAGAAACTAACCACCACCTTGACAAATCTAACTGTATCCATCCCCCCGAGATTTATCATTAACTCTTTATCTGTGATCTTAACCCACACTAATCTAATCATTGCTCATCTAGAAATCTAATTTTAACCTACAATAGATGAATCACTGCCCTTTTTAAATTTACCTTTGTCACTAATGTGTCCAGAAGGTTTTATCTTCAAATTTATTATTTCTAACCTCTTTTTGCTCCTTACTTCTCAAAAGTCTTGTGCCTTACATTGCTCTGAGATTTCCTATTTTCACTTCCTTTCCATAAATCATTGAATCCTACAATGCAGAAGGAGGTCATTCCACCCATTGAGTCAGCACTGACTCATTTTACCCAGGCCCTATCCCCGTATCCCCACGTATTTACTCTGTTAATTCCCCCGTGCACATATCGGGACACTAATGGGGTCATTTAGAACAAAGAAAATTACAGCACAGGCCTTCCAAGCCTGCACTGACCATGTTGCCCAACTGAACTAAAACCCCATACCCTTCTGGGGACCATATCCCTCTAGTCCCATCCTCTTCATGTATTTGTCAAGACGCCCCTTAAAACTGCTCCCACTACCTCCCCCAACAGTGTGTTCCAGGTACCCACCATCCTCTGTAAAAAAAAACTTGCTTCTTATGTGTCCTTTAAACCTTGTCCCTCACACTTTATACCTCTGCGCCCTAGCATTGACATTTCCACCCTGGGAAAAAGCTTTTGACTTTCCACTCTATCCATACCCCTCATAATCTTGTAGATTGCTATCCGTTTGCTCTTCAACCTCCGTCGTTCCAGTGAGAACAAATCAAGTTTCTCCAACCTTTCCTCATAGTTGATGCCCTCCATGCCAGGCAACATCCTGATAAATCTTTTCTGTACCCTCCCCAAAGCCTCCACATTCTTCTGGTAGTGTGGCGACCAGAATTGAACACTATATTCCAAATGCAGCCTGACTAAGGTTCTATAAAGCTGCAGCTTGACTTGCCAATTTTTAAACTCAGTGCCCTAGCCGATGAAGGCAAGCATGCTGTATGCCTTCTCGATTGCCTTCTCCAGCTGCGTTGCCACTTTCAGTGACCTGTGTACTTGTACACCCAGATCCCTCTGCCTATCAGTAGCCTTAAAGGTTCTGTCATTTATTGTATATGTCCAATCTGTATTAGACTTTCTAAAATGCGTGATCTCATATTGTCCAGATTAAACTTCATCCGCCATCTCTCCGCCCAAGCCTTCAATTGATCTATATCCTGCTGTATCCTCTAATGATCCTCATCGCTTTCCACAAATCCATCACCCTTTGTGTCATGAGCAAATTTACTAATCAAACCAATTACATTTTCTTCAAATAATTTATATATATATTACGAACAGCAAAGGTCCCAGCACTGATCCCTGAGGAACGCCACTTGTTACAGCTCTCCATTCAAAAACGCACGCATCCTTCCACTACTAACCTCTGTCTTCTAAGACCGAACCAGTTCTGTATCCACTTTGCCAGCTCACCTCTGCTCCCATGCGACTTCACCTTCTGCACTAGTCTGCCATGAGGGACCTTGTCAAAGGCCTTACTGTAGTCCATGTAGACAACATCCGCTGCCCTACCCTCATCAATCATCTTCGTCACTAGCATTAGCATAGCTGATCAACCTAACCTACACATCTTTTGACCATGGGAAGAAACCGGAGCACCTGGAGGAAACCCATACAGACACAGGGAGAATATGCAAACTCCACACGGACAGTCACCCAAGGCTGGAATTGAACCTGAGTCCCTAATGCTGAGAAGCAGCAGGGCTAGCCATTGTGCCACTTTGACTGTAGGCTAATGAGCTGAACAGAGGAATGCGCCATAGGACTCCGGCTATTGCTATGCCCATTAGAAGGATTACTCACAGCTCTGAGACACAAGTGTCAATCACAATCCTCCTTCCTGCCTCACTGATTGGTTTGATACCATAATCTGTGCCTTCGATCGACCTGTTTCAAACACTGTGCAAAAATGTTAGAATACAAAGTACCAATGCATACTGTGTTTGTCAGACAGTGTTTTAAAGAGATACACAGGAGTGTCACAGATTGAATTGCCACTGTAATTGTCACCAGGTTAACATAATGACCCTACATTCAGTCTCTACTTTGACAAAATAAATCACACCTACCTTACAGACCTTTAGCCTGTTACACTGAAATTCTGTGTTCCAATTCTATGTATAGTTAACAATTAGTAAGAAGTAACTGATAGACCAACAGACAAAATGCATCCTTTTTTTCTGGCAGCTGAATGTATACATTTAATTATGTGCCATCATGGTCAAGTTGTTACTATTGATTGGATTGTTTAGTCAGTTTGGTTCTACCAATTCAATTTGAGTAATGTGAAAGTGACTTATCTCTTTTTAGTGTGAGCTGCTTGAGGGTGACTTCCATTTTTGGTGTGCTGTTAACTCAGTCCATTTTGTGTGTGAGAATGTCCATCATTTTGGTTGAGTTTTTTAAGACGCTTTCCATTTGGATTGAGCTGTGTGAGAAAGTCGTCCATTTGTAGTCAGGATGTGGGGCAGAAAATAAATCAGAAGATAGAAAAGGCATATAAAAAAGACAATATTACAGTAATTATGGGGGATTTCAATATGCAGGTGGACTGGGAAAATCAGATAGGTAGTGGATCCCAAGAAAAGGAATTTGTGGAATGTCGAAGAGATGATTTTCTGGAGCAGCTTGTGACAGGGTCTACTAGGGAAAAGGTAATTCTGGATTTGGTGATGTGTAATGAGGTAGACTTGATTAGGGAACTTAAGGTGAAGGAACCCTTAGGGAGCAGTGACCACAATGTGATAGAATTTACTCTGCAGTTTGAGAGGAAGAAGCTGGAGTCAGATGTAACAGTATTACAATTAAATAAAGATAACTACAAATACATGAGGGAGGAGCTGGCCAGAGTTAATTGGAAAGGGAGCCTAGCAGGGAAGATGGTGAAACAGCAATGGCAGGAGTTTTTGACAGTTATTTGGGAGGCACAGCAGAAATTCATCCCAAGGAGGAGGAAACATGCTAAGGGGAGGACATGGCTGACGAAGGAAGTCAAGGATAGCATAAAAGCAAAAGGCATACAAAGTGGCAGGGATTAATAGGAAGCCAGAGGATTGAGAAGCATTTAAAAACAAGCAGAGGACACCTAAAAAAGTAATAAGGGGGGGGAGAAGATGAGGTATGAGTGTAAGCTAGCTAGTAATATAAAAGAAGATAGGGAAGAGTTTTTTTTCAACATACAAAAGGTAAGAGGGAGGCAAAAATAGCCATTGGACAACTGGAAAATTAGGCTGGAGAAGTAATAATGGGAAACAAAGCAATGGCAGAGGAGCTGAATAGTTACTTTGCATCAGTCTTCACGGTGGAAGACAGCAGTGGTATTCCAGAGCTCCAGGAGAGTCAGGGGGCACAAGTGAGAGTAGTAACCATCACTAAGGAGAGGGTTCTGGGGAAACTGAAAGGACTGAAGGTGGATAAATCACTTGGACCGGATGGACTACACCCTCGGGTTCTAAAAGAGATAGCTGAGGAAATTGTGGAGGCATTGGTGGTGGTCTTTCAGGAATGATTGGAGGCAGGGATGGTCAGTAAGAAGTCTGACAACACCAGGTTAAAATCCAACAAGTTTATTTGGTAGCACAAGCCACATGCTTTCAGAGCACTGCCCCTTCATTAGGTGAGTGTGAATTCTGTTCTCAAACAGGGCATATATAGATACAAACTCAATTTACAAGATAATGGTTGGAATGCGAGTCTTTACAAGTAATCAAGTCTTAAAGGTACAGACAACGTGAGTGGAGAGAGAGTTAAGCACAAGTTAAAGAGATGTGTATTGTCTCTTGTCAGGACAGTTAGTGAGATTTTGCAAGCCCAGACAAGTCGTGGGGGTTACAGATAGTGTGACATGAACCCAAGATCCCGGTCTTCATGTGTGCGGAACTTGGCTATCAGTTTTTGCTCAGCAATTCTGTGTTGTGTGTTGTGAAGGCCGCCTTGGAGAACGCTTACCTGAAGATCGGAGGCTGAATGCCCGTGACTGTTGAAGTGTTCCCCAACAGGAAGAGAACACTCCTGCCAGGTGATTGCCAAGCGACGTTCATTCATCCGTTGTCGTAGCGTCTGCATGGTCTCGCCAATGTACCATGCCTCAGGACATCCTTTCCTGCAGCATATCAGGTAGACAACGATGGCCAAGTTGCAAGAGTATGTACCGTGTACCTGGCAGATGGTATTCTCGCGTGAGATGATGGCATCCGTGTTGATGATCCAGCATGTTTTGCAGAGGTTGCTGTGGCAGGGTTGTGTGGTGTCATGGTCACTGTTCTCCTGAAGGCTAGATAGTTTGCTGCCAACAGTGGTTGTTTGAGGTTGGGCGGTTGTTTGAAGAGGAGACCATGCACACGCTACAACAACGAATGAATGAGCATCGCTCAACAATCACCAGGCAGGAGTGTTCTCTTCCCGTTGGGGAACACTTCAGCAGTCATGGGCATTCAGCCTCTGATCTTCGGGTAACCATTCTCCAAGGCGGCTTTCACAACACACAACAACGCAGAATCGCTGAACAAAGTTCCTCATGCATGAGGACAGCCTCAACCAGAATCTTGGGTTCATGTCACATTGTCTGTAATCCCCCCACAACTTGCCTGGGCTTGCAAAATCTCACTAACTATTCTTTTTACACATCTTTTTAACCTGTGCTTAATCTTCTCTCCACTCACATTGTTTGTACCTTTAAGAATTGATTACCTTTAAAGACTTGCATTCTATTATCTTGTAAATTGAGTTTGTATCTATATGTGCCCTGTTTGTGAACAGAACTCCCACTCATCTGATGAAGGGGCAGTGCTCCGAAGGGTTGTGGCTTGTGCTACCAAATAAACCTGTTGGACCGTAACCTGGTGTTGTGAGACTTCTTAGTGTGCTTACCCCAGTCCAACGTCGGCATCTCCACATCATGGCAGAATGGTACCAGAGGACTGGAACATAGCTATTGTAATACCAGTTAAAGAAGGGAGGGAAATTATAGGTCAATTAGCCTGACTTTGGCCATTGGCACGATTTTAGAGTCCATTATTAAAGATGAGATTGCAGAGTACTTGGGAATGCATGATAAAGTAGGACTGAGTCAGCACGGCTTTGTCAAGGGGAGGTCATGTCTGACAAATCTGTTAGAGTTCTTTGAGGAGGTAACAAAGAAGTTAGACAAAGGAGAACTAGCGGATGTGATTTATTTCCAGAAGGTCTTTGACAAGGTACTGCATAGGAGATTGTTAGATAAGTTAAGTGACCATGGTGTTAAAGGTAAGATCCTGGCATGGATAGAGGGTTGGTTAATTGGGAGAAGGCAGAGAGTGGAGATAAAGGGGTCTTTCTCAGGATAGCAGCTGGTGGCTAGTGGTTAGTGGTGTGCCTCAGGGGTCAGTGCTGGGACCACAACTTTTCACAATATGTATTAACGATTTGGAGGAAGGAACTGAAGGCACTGTTGCTGTTTACAGATGATACAAATGTAAAGGGACAGGTGGTATTGAGAAAATGGGGGGCTTAGACAGGTTAGGAAAGTGGGCAAAGAAGTGGCAGATGGAATACAATGTAGAAAAGTGTGTGGTTATGCACTTTCAAAGGAGGAATGGAGAAATAGACGGTTTTTTAAATGGGGAATTGCTTAGGAATTCAGAAACAATTCCTTGGGAGTCCTTACTCAAGATTCTCTCAAGGTTAACGTGCAGGTTCAATTGGCAGATGCAAATGCATTGTTAGCATTCACATTGAGGAGGCTAGAATACAAGAGCAGGGATATACTTCTGAGGCTATATAAGGCTCTGGTTAGACCTCATTTGGAGTAATGTGAGCAGTTATCTGAGGAAGGATATGCTGGCCTTGAAAAGGATCCAGAGGAGGTTCAGAAGAATGATCCCTGAAATGAAGAGCTTGGCGTACAAGGAATGGTTGAGGACTCTGGGTCTATACTCATTGGAGTTTAGAAGGATGAGGAGGGATTTTATTGAAAGTTACAGGATATTGTGAGGCCTGGATAGAGTGGATGTGGAGAGAATGTTTCCACTAGTAGGAAAAACTTGAATTAGAGAGCACACCCTCACGCTGAAGGGACGATCCTTTAAAACAGGGATGAGGAGGAATTTCTTCAGCCAGAGTGGTGAATCTGTGGAACTCTTTGCTGCAGAAGGTTGTGGAGGCCAGGTCACTGAGTGTCTTTAAAACAGAGATAGATAGGTTCTTGATTAATAAGGGAATCAGGGGTTATGAGGAAAAGGCAGGAAAATGGGAATGAGAGAAAAAAAATCAGCCATGATTGAATGGCCGAGCAGACTTGATGGACCAAGTGGCCTAATTTGCTCCTATGCCTTATGGTCTTATTTGAATTGAGCTGTGTGGGATTGTCTTCCAAGTGGATCGAGCTGTGTGAGAAAGTCCTCCATGTAGATTATGAACAATGTTCCTCAGCGGTAAAGCTAGTTTCTTAAGTCAGCAGATTCTGTGCACTGAGGAGTGCTTGACATTGTGGTTTGTTGAAGGGGCTTGACAAGAGATTTTCAGTGACATTGTTGAATATTTAAAAATAATCCAATTAATTTCAAATTATTTCTATTTTGCATGAAAAGCAACTTGTAAATTGGCATGATGAACTATCATGACTTTTAATTTACTTTGAAGGTTTTGCTTTTTTTTGTACACAGATTGAACCTGAATTGTACGAACAATAGTGATGTACACCTATATCCTTTGCAATTGGAAACAGCAGCCCCTTTAGAACATAAAACATCTACAGTAAAGTAAGTTCAATTTTCTTTTCATTAAAACCAGCTTTTGTTATGACAAACAGCCAAGAATTTTTAAATTTGTATTTTCGCCTTTCCCTGCCTCTCCTGGAGTGAAAACTTCACACATGCAAATCAGCATTTCACTTTATTTCTGATTTTTCATATCTAAATAATTTTGCCGAGTCTATTCTACCATGGCACTGCCATAGGGACACAGCACCTGAACCTGATTTGGTCTCACCTAGTGACCATAGCATACTTAAGAGGGGTCGCCAGTAATTGTAAACGGCAATGCCAATTTTCTCTTGCCAACCCAAGGGCACTGAAGCTAATTGTGTCTATGGTGGCTAACATCAACATGGCTCAGGAGCGGAACCTGAAGCCTCCCTTGCCCATCTGCCTGAGGCACTTGCTAAGTAACCCAGAACATTGAGGATCCCCAAACTAAGTGTTACATTGCAAAGTTAAAGAAATTGCATTGAATACTTTAAATATGGAAACGGAAAAAAAATAAACTCACCAAATGAATAGAACAGTCCCATGTGTTTATCATAAAAATGATAAACAAAAGAATCTGATCAATCCAGTCTTCTCTCATATCTGTGATGTCTTGTACATCACAATGAGGACATTACCCACCCTGTCTGGGGTTGTGGAATCTCCTGAGAGAGGCCAATTAATAAACAGATTCAAAACAAAAGTCAATTAGAAAACAAAACTGGAAACTTCCTTTCTGACCTCCATTAGCTGTTTGAACCTAATCCAGGAGATCTTGTTGGCCCTGATCCACATGACAGGATTCTCGCAGGCTTCTTGTGCAAGGTGATCTCTGTCCTTCTGAGCATGACCAGTCAGCTGGATTAAAGTTTCTTCTAACCATGCTGCCTGTTTTTCAGTTGGAGATGTGCATAGCTTTAATTTGTTATTTGGCATCTTTCATGTTTGAGTACTAATTCTTTGACATGGCCATTTCTCTTCAGATCCCACTTTGCTGATATTTGTACAAGTGTCCAGAGTTGATCTTTGAAACATCTATTTTAAATTGTTGAGCTATTCCCTTAAACTTCTGCTTTGTGTTCTGGATGTGACTATCTGACTCCTGAAGCTTAGTTGACTGTGACTGGAGTACAGAAATGGTGCAATGTGCACCAGTGATGCCTTAGTGTAACTCTTCACTTAGGTCCAACAGAATTGCATCCAAGGTGAGATCATCAAAGATATAAAGCTTGTTTTACATTTTATTTGTTGGAATTCATTGTAGCACAATGATGCAGTGGTTAGCACTGCTGCCTCACAGCGCCAGGAACCCAGGTTTGAATCCAGCCTTGGGTGACTGTCTATCATGTTCTACTTCTGTCTGCGTGGATTTCCTCAGGGTGCTCTGGTTTCTGCTTTCACTCCAAAGACGTGGAGGTTAAGTGGATTTGCCATTCTAAATTACCCCTAAGTGTCCCAAGATGTGTAGGTTAGGGAAATTAGTAGCGTGAATGTGCAGGGTTACGGGGATAGGATAAGCCTAAGTTACGGGATAGCCTGGGTAAGATGCTATGTTGGAGAGTCAGTGCAGAATTGATGGCTGAATGGCTGCCTCCTGCACTGTAGGAATTCTATGATTCTGCGATTGATGTGGTAAGAACAAAGTTATATTTCTTGAAGTATAACTGATTATGTATATGTTTATTAACCTTGGAATTTGATTGCTTTTCACTCTTAAATTCTTAAAAGGTAATACCTATCAACTTAACTCTGCATGTTATCTGTTTGGAAAGTAGGATTGACACAAGCCATGGTTGACACAATAGCTAAATGTTGTTCTTCATTCATTCCAGTGGGCAGACACCAAAAATCAATTCCGTGGCCAAGTTTTCCAGTTACCAGGTGAGGAAGAATAATGTAGGATTTCTATTAATGGATCGAAGGCATTCATAAGTTTGTAACATTCAGAATGAATAGGAAGCAATAACAGCAACATTGTACAAGCAGGATTGGAACAATTCAGCTGTGCATGTGATAATCAAAACCTTGGTCCTGCTCAGCGAACTTCCGCAGTGAGAAGCTTAGCTGTAATTCCTGAGGAGGTTCTAGGTTTGGGTTGAGTTAGTGATTGTCAGTACAAGCAACTGTAGGGCTTGCTACTGTTGGCATTAATTTACCTAGGTTAGAAATGGAAAATTGTCCAGCTTGAACCTATCACCCAACTTTGCATTCTGAAAGTGAGGACAGAACCTGATGCAAATGTGATGTCTAGTCTGTTAGGAAATTGCTGTAAAAATCATTTATGGCCACTTGGGTGATTGATGTTAAAGGAGCTATAAGGGATAAAGTAAGAGGACAGTTTGTATTGAATAGATTTGGATTCTATTGCATACAGAAGATTAGGGGTTGATCTCAATGAGCAATTTCAAGAGATTAAGGTTTCAACAAACAAGATTTGTTGGTGTAGATAGAAAGAATCTAGTTCCTCTGGTGGAGTTGTCACAAACAAGGGAGCCATAAAATTAAAATAGGAACGAGGCTGTTCAGGGGCGATGCCAATACACACATGGTAGGGGAAATTTGCAACCCTCTCCACCAAAATGTTGTTGAGACTGGGGATCAGTTCAAAATTTCAAAACCATTTGATAGATTTTTGTTAATGAACTGCACTGAGGATCATGTAACCAAGGTGGATCAAAGGGTTAAGATCAGCCAGAACGGGCAGGTGGGGTTGAATGGTCTACTCACTTTAATATGTTCATCTGGAGCCAAATTGAGAAGGGGCTGCTGAAAAAGAGAAACATTAGTAAGGGGTGTTATGGAGGGTGTATTGTGTAGTTTATAATTAAAATGTCATCAACTTTGGTGCAGTGATGGAAGTGAGAATGCAAGCAGTGCATTATATTTTTGTTCAACTACATGTTATAATTGTGAATCTAATTGTTGTTAGTAATGTACTTATAGCTTTATCTCTGTGTGAATGAGTGCAGTGTAATGCAGATTTTAATTTCCATGCTAAAGCAGCTTTCTTCTGTTCTCATTTTTAGGCTCTTGCTCCATTTTGTGTAGATGAGGATTCTTCATCTGAGGTCATTCATTCTATTCCGTAACAATTTCTAACCTTGTTAACTTTTATTCATCTGTTTCTCCATATTACTAACTTTTTCTAAAGGGAAATACTACCACTGTTTGGAAGTAGGTGCAAAATAGTATATTGAAAACCTTTCTCCCCAATTGCATTTCTTGTGAGCTTCAGATGGATAGAAATTATTGTGGATTATAACATATGATCACTTAACGTCACTCTGCTATTTGACGGCACTGTAAATTCAATACATTGATTAACAGAGAAAGGGGAACTTGGTGTAAGCAAGTTAGGTAATGGCACAATGATGCTGTTAAAATAACTTCTGCAATGTTATAGTTGAAGGCTATTCGCTTGACGATACCAAGAGGGCAGATGCTTATGACTAAGAATTAGCAGGGAGGTTGCTTTGACCAAATTGTGGTTAATATGTGGCATTTCCTGCCACAACCCATTGTTAAAGCCAAGTCTGTAAATGGTTTTAAAAGAAAATACGTTCCTTAATAAAAGGGAGTGTTAAACATAATGGGAAGTGAACAGCAGAATGGGATGAGATCCCATGTTGATGAAACTCCTAGCATAGGCATGATGTCCATGGGAAATAAGAACTTAATATAAGAACATAAGAAATAGGAGCAGGAGTAGGCCAACTAGCCCTTCGAGCCTGCCCCACCATTCAATAAGATCATGGCTGATCTGTCGTGGCTCAGTTCCATTTTCCCACCCTCTCCCCATAACCCTTAATCCCCTTGCCTATCAAAAACCTATCTACCCGTGTCTTAAATATATTTAGCGAGGCAGCCTCCACCACTTCAACGGGCAGAGAATTCCAGAGATTCACCACCCTTTGAGTGAAGAAGTTCCTCCTCAACTCGGTTCTAAACTGCACCCCCCCCCCCATCTTAAGGCTGTGCCCTCTAGTCCTACTGTCCTTTCTGAGCAGGAAGAGCCTCTCCACCTCTATCCTATCCATCCCATTCATCATCTTATATGTCTCGATGAGATCTCCCCTCATTCTTCTAAACGCTAACGAGTACAAGCCTAGTTTATTCAGCCTCTCCTCATAGTTCAACCCCCTCAACTCTGGTATCAGCCGAGTAAACCTCCTCTGCACTCCCTCCAAGGCCAAAATATCCTTGCGTAAGTGCGGCGACCAAAACTGCACACAGTACTCCAGCTGCGGCCTCACCAGTGCCCTGTACAGTTGCAGCAAGACCTCCCTACTTTTATATTCAGTCCCCCTCACTATGAAGGCCAGCATCCCATCTGCCTTCCTGACCACCTGCTGCACCTGCAGACTGGGTTTTTGCGACTCATGCACAAGGACCTCGAGGTCCCTCTGCACCATTGCATGCTGCAGTTTTTTGCCATGTAATTAATAGTCCTTCCTACCATTATTCCTACCAAATAATAGTCCCTCCTACCATATTCCTACCAAATGTGACTCAATAGTGGCCAATATACTTTGTGTGTTTGGTTTAAAACACTTATGGCATGTTATGTGGTAGGTGACATATTATCCAGAGTAATGGTGTAAATATGTGTGACTTTAAAATGATTATCTATTGAGTCACAAGGTACTGGAGGTTGAAGGGATATCAGTACAGCCCACCCATCATATTTTTAAATCACATATCTTGATATCACATATCAATACACATATCACATATGTATTGAACTTCTCCAGATTTCGACGACAGGCAGTAGAATATTGGTGATTAAGCTCTTGAGTTGATCAGATTTTAGTTTGCTATGTCTCTGCAGTCTCCCTTTAGCTGGTTGTGTACAAGGAAAAGATTTTCTCAGCACAACTGTTCATGCAGGTATTAATGTGTAAATTATTTAAATTGGGATTTATTTGTGAATTTTTGTATCCATTATGGATAGAAGTGGCAGTTCTGAAGAACAATTTTCCATTTAATGGATAACCTGTTTATCAGTTGCACAATATAAATCTCAAACCAGTACCCTTTATTGCACCAGTATAAATCATGTTTTCCTCATGCAATCCAATTTGTAAATGAGATTGCCAAGTAATTGCAGTTTGTTGTACAGCCAAGACTCACCCAAGGAATGAACTGAAAATAAGGATAAAGTAGCCAGCTAGGGCAGGAGGTGTGTTTTATTGTTCTGGGCTGGAGGACTAGATGATCCTCCAACCATTTGGCCCTTTGAAGTTAAGCAATATATTCATCAGATCAAAGCCTATTTTAATGGTGAGAATTCTCTTTTATTACAGACAGAAAGCTCTGCCTTGGAGCTAGAGTTTCAGAGAAAACGTGAAATCATGCTGGAGAGAGCGAGGCATGAAGCTGAGGTGGCATCGCAACGCTTGGAATGGCAGAAGTCGAAGCAGGTGCTACAGTCATTTGATTCCTATATGTGATTGAAAGTTTCATATAAAAACTTGAGAAAAAGTTATTGAGCCTATCAGGCCCATTGCTAGGAGGCTATTCGACAAAGAGATTACCCTCTCTAACGTGCTTGAGAGTTCTTAAGTCGAGCTTCTGTTCTCCAGTCCTATTTTTATTGCCCTGGTCAAATAACTTGCTTACTGCAGTTGTATCTGAAATTATCATTGTTTTAGTACCCTAATAGATGTTTGGCCAAGAATACATAATGAGGCTTGCCTGAGAGCACTGAAATTCATTAAATTGTTGAAATGGTTGAGCGCCAGAGAAAACGCCACCTTTCAAAAAGTTCCCTCATGTAGACTATGAGGTGCTCTGAACCACGATTCTTTCAAAAGCTGGTCTGATTCTGAATATTAAGACTAGGACATGCTTATCCCCGCAGTAGAGCTGGCCTGGTCTGGAGTGCAGGGATGGGCTGCAACCAGAACCAATCTGTACTAAAGAGCACTCCTGAAAATTGGAAATCCCTAGATTTGGCTTGCAAGTCCCAAAATCAGGACCCATCTACCATATTTAAAGGTCTCTGAAGTCAAAGTGACCCTGTAATAACAATACAAATAATCTGTCAGTCCCAGCATTAAATATATTCAGCAACGGAGCATCTTTGTGCAGCAAAGATGCACAACCCTTTGAGTGAAAACATTTCTCACCTCAGTCCAAAATGTTGCAGCCCCTGATTTTGAGGCTGTTCCTCCATTGCTGAGGTATCCTGTTTCCCTCAAGAGAAACATAGAGAAAGTGAAACATTTCTTTTTCTGTTGTTTATTTTTTAGCTGACCGTACTTTCCAAATTTGATTTTGTCTTTCATCTGCCCCCAGTGCAAGATAATTTGGTGATTTGTTATTTTTACGATTGAATGATCTAAATGTTGTGCTTTTTTTAACACGCATTGAAATCCCTCAGAATACAAATGAGAGCATGGAGAAGAATGATTCTCAAACCGAGGTAAGTGTCAGAAAGGAATGCCTGTGTCAAAGGTTAATTCTCTCCTTTTTGAACTGTGCATCACATTCATCCTGGGGAAGCTCATAACTCAATCTGGACCATTTATGAATTGGTTAACTTTAAAAAAACACATTTAAGAATTACCTTTCTCAACGTCTATCCTGAGAAAAATTGCCATTCTGGATATCAGCAGTGATTTTATAAACAGACCAAGTCTTCTATGAATCAAGACTTGTACCAGATTCATACTGTGTACCGTTTAGTATGTCAAGCTTTAACTATTCGTGCTCCATTGTAGCTTCTTTGATATTGTGTGTTTCTACTATCTTTTTACACTAACGGATCACAATCAGCAGCTCAGTACGTGCAACCCTAGACTAATTGGGTCAGGTGTGTTTAAAAGAAGCTGTTCAACTAAAATAAAATAAGGAGGTTAATTGAACCAGGGCATACAGGTGCATTCTACACTCTATTTTAAAGTCATGTATTGTAAATTTTACATTTTCATTATAATTTCCTCATTTATAATGAGAACTGACCATGCCACGTCACGCTGAAATCACATTGGAAATAGTGTGGAATTATACAAGTTATTAAAGCTGAATTTTGGGACATAAGAATTTATAAGGGGAAGGGTTGATGGGAGATACAATTAGATGTTAAAATTTTAAATAATTTAGTCATTGTGTATAACTGGAACCAAAATGTCCCAAATCTTTAATGCATTTTAGCTTCACATAGAATAAAGTCAATTCTTTATGTCCTTTGACCTCCACTGCATTACTGACTTACGTGAATAGGTCTTAAGTGGTGGCTGTAACTTCTTCTATTGGGGGTTGAAAACCATCACCACAAAGTTATGAATGCCACTCATGTAATGGACGACTAATCTATGGCCTTAAGTGTGCCTGCTGCAGGTCACAATGATCTGTGCTTTCCTAAGGAAAATATGGTTTTAAAACCAGAGTGTTCCCAGATTTGTTCTCCAGCTGTGGAAAGGCTAGTGATGCTCACTGTGTCCTCTTCCTCCCCAGCACCAGCCACACACTTTCCTTCAGGGTCTCCATTCAACAGACAATTAAAAAGTGCAACAAAGATTTTCTATTTTGAAACAGTTTACATATTGTGCAAGTCTAATTTTTGCACTTTGGTGTCTCATTGTATCATATGAACACAAAATAGGAGCAGAAGTACGTCATTAAGCCCCTCAAGCACCTGCTCCTTCTTGCACCTCTATGTCCTCGTTTCAGTTGACCTCCTAATCTCCAACCCTATCTATCTGTAAATTACACTTGGATCCTCATGTGTAGTCCAATGGGAAATGGACTGGATCCTTCTTGGAAAGATAGAAATAAGATCAGAAATCTCAGTTCCCATAAGAATGTCCTTGCTAAGAACTGGTGCAAATGACCGTCTTTAATGAGAACAGAATTAGGAGTGTGATCTCATGAGGTCTGATTGCTGAAATTGTTGTTACTGAATTTTTGTTAAAATAAGTGATTTAAAGACATCAATTACTGTTGACAATCTAAGGTCATTTATTTTTTAATTGAGTGGCTGGATGCATTATCAAGAAGATAAAAGTTTAAAACAAATCTTAGCACATGTAAAAATCAGCACCGCTGTATCCCAAAACCACAGAAAATTGATTTTCAAATAAAGCATTCATGACAGGGATGTTGCTTCACAAAAGTGTCTGTAAAGTACAGTAATCTGTTCATTAACACTGTAATATCAATGAATCACTGAACAAGTTGCACATAAACATATGCTATAGAAAGAATTTAAGGTATTAGCTCTCATGGTGATAATTGGACTACATATTTTTAAAATTAATTTTAATTAAAATCCTGTAGGATGAGGACAAGACTCCCACAGTGACTCCTACAATGTCTCCTGTAGCATCTCCCACAGCTCCATTTGGACTGAAGCCACGATCTGGTAAGTAAACCTCTTAAGCTGGTTCATAATAAGATCGTCCTACTCAATGTCAGTGTACAGTGAGATTGAAAGAGTTTCCTCAAAGAATGGCCAACTTTAGACATCACTGTCAAAAAGAAACATTTAAGGTGTTGGTGGGAATTATGGAGGATCTATTTTAAATGTGAGAGGCACAAATCTTGACGAATTTTTCAGTAGCAATGAATGCAGCTCTTTGAAATGCATACAATGATATTAGTAAGATTTGATTTGTATACTACAATAACATGGTTATTAGCTTGGTATTTGTTTGCAGTGCTATAGCATTAAATTTAAAGTGCTTTGAAACATACCTGTAAACATTTTACTGGTGTTTATGCAGAACCTTTTCAAAGTTATACTTTCAAATTTTGATCAGGTTGTCATTGTGGGCACCAGGGTCCAAAAATGTTGGCTGTCCTCCAACCAAATGGCACCCAGTGCAGCATCATATATAGAAAGTTCAGCTCCACCTGTCATTTTGACTGTGATATCCATCTATAGATTGAGTGACCTCAGAACAAGGTCATTTTGGCACCAAATTAGTGACAATCTTGAATACCCTTATTTGTATCTTTGCAATAATTTTCACATTTAGCTGAAAGTTTGTTAGAATGTGTGTAGTGGATATGGTTTGCTGTTCAGCAAGATGTTTGATTTCAAGTAGATGAAGAACAGATGTGTGATGTATGTTTAAGTTGTTATGTTGACTGTCAAAGTTCTTCAGTAGCCTGTGGGACTCAGTTACACATCTATCACAGTAAAGCTAGGGTTGTACATTGATGTGGCATTGAATTATTATTTTCTATAAGATTTGCTATGTGTTGTTCATATCTCACATTCATACAGATCTTCCATATCATGTCCGTAGAAAATTGAGATCATGCGATATGTTTCAATTTATGGTTGCTCTTGTGATGTTTTATAAATACAATCCATTCGTAGTGACTTAATTGGAAAGATCTGAGGCAGAAGTTTCCTAGTGTAGGAATACAATGTCATTTATTTTGGTTGGGCACTGATTAAAAAATGTGCTTTTCACTGTTGTCCTTTTGAAGGCAATGAGGAAAGGGAAGAATGCTTGTTTGGCCTTGTCCCCTATATCAAAGAGCTTGCTGTCCAGTGAGTGGGAGGTTTCATTTTGAAGTGTAAAGTATCTGTAGTTATTTCTTCTGTTGGATCTTCTTCAATTGTGGATTTATATTTTTAGCAGTGACTCACTGATGGTGCATAAAGCAAAAGAATGCTCGTTGACACAAGGATGTACATTGTTATCCGAATGCAGTGCTTCATTCAATAAATTAAATGGTCATTTCAGCACATGTGGTCCAGAAGCCTTTCTACCAGTTAAATGAAACTTCTTATTAATAATTGGCCATCATTTCCAGAAAACATTTAAGAAAGTGAAGTCAGAATTTCTAGCATTTTTATCAGTTTCAGTCAAGGGATCAAAGTTGTTACTTGCATCAAAGAAAGTTGCTTACAGAGGCTAATTGACATAGATGGGGTGGGAGGGGGAAACTAGAAAGAAGCAGCTAATATCCTAGATATCAGCTTGCCATTGCAACTTAATTTAAGTGGTTTTTATTCACTTTTGTTGTCTGAAAGGTGGGAATTCAGAAGCTGTGGAGTGGAATACTTACCAATCTGATGTACTTTCTCATGATATGTTGTGTCTATCAACAGTAAAGATTTCCTGTAATCTACCCCCAAGAGGTATTCTAACCCAGACTCAGGAAAGTCCCCTCTCCTGTATCCCACACCAGTCATTCTTATAGCAACTCTGAATGACACGCATGCAGTAGGTGAAGTGTCACATTCTCATCCTACCAGTCTAAACTGTTCAAAGGATGGTTTAGTAAAATAGATTTCTGAATACCAAATGCAAATGATGCATTTTGTAAGCAGTACTTGTCCCTTATAAACTTGCAACATACACAACTAGTGTCTTATGAAACCATTACAAATTTAATTTAAAATAATTGCACCTGAATGTTAACTGCTGTCGTGAGACTTTTGGAGTGATTGCAAGAAAAAATTGGCTAGGTATTAGAGATGAAGAAGATATGGAAAGAGGATCGGGTCAGTGGCAAAGAGTCAGCAGACATGAGGGGTAAATGGTTATCAGTGTCCATGTTTAAAGATCAGTACACTCCTTCACAATTAAAACCTTCCAAAAAATTAATTGGTTGTCAATGATCATTAAACACACAGTTGTGGCAGATTTTACTTATTGGGTTTCAGCGTATTCTGACCAAAGGATGAATTAAATTTGTGCATTGATAGTCTGTACTTGTCCAGTATAAATAAGCCACACCATAACTTTTGGAGCTTTTATTCTTGTTAATTGATGAGCAGTCAATGTCTAATGTTTAATCTATAAGAAATTGTAAGAATTGATCAGTTTTTTTACAGCAGTTTTTGTGTAACTGTTCCCATGTTTGCACTGTTAACTGCATGATTTGATTTGTATTCAGTAGCTAACAGATTTTTTTCTTATCTGTTTTGTGTTCTGTGTTTCTTCACACTTTTTTGTCCTTTTTAATCTTGAATTTCTCGGTTCAATCTTGTATCGATTCACGTTGCATTGGCTACTTACTGGTTGATAAATCCTGATCTTTGACTTTCCTGGTTCACTTGGCATTTGCCCAATGCCTTTTGGACCTGCTTTGTACCTACTTTATGTCCTTGCCACTCTCAGTCCAAGCCAACTGTTCTCCTTCAGACTCCCTTCCTCCCTCCTTCAGGGAGTTGACACAGACACATGTAGAGGAACTCAACACCGTCACTACCCCAAAGGAAGAAGACAGAAGTTATGGTATGTGTTAGTGGTCAATGCCTAAGTTTATGTATTGGTGCACTTAATGAATTAACTCCTTTTTCATATATTTGATCACATTTGAGCACAAACATAATCTTAGACAATTTGAGAATAGTTCCAAAGTAGTTCAGGCTTATATTCGCTCCTAATTATTGGAGTTTATGTATAAGGAGTATTGCTGCAGCTTATGATTTTAAATAACATGATCTCGCCTTTGACGATTGAAAAAGAAAAAGTAAAGCTATTAACCCACATTCACTTCAAAATTCATCCAACACTTTAACCTCATCAGTGTTTGAAGGAAGCTGTCTAAAATTGTTTTTTTGGCTCACAAAATGTTTACAGATTGGGGATTAATTGGAACATGTGTTAGAGAATTGCTGTCAAACTCTTCCTAATACTGGTTGAGTGCCAGGTAATTTTAATTTTCTGACCATATGAGACAACATTTTATTTGACTGTTCGACCAAAGAAAAGTATGGGCATACATTGGGATAAGATTATTATTGAGTGAGGTGGCAGGGAAGGTAGGTGGGTCTGTCATTCTAATTCAGATGCTTTTAGTCTGGATCGTGGAACATAGGAAAACTTGCAAAAGAATGCCTTCAGGGCCTCTCGGAATGTTGGATAGACATTTCCTTTGGAACAGTAAGTAGTTTCACAACACCAGGTTAAAGTCCAACAGGTTAATTTGGTAGCACGAGCTTTCGAAGCACTGCCCTTCATCAGGTGAGTGGGCAGCGCTCCAAAAGTTTGTGCTACCAAATAAACCTGTTGGACTTTAACCTGGTGTTGTGAGGGTACTTACTGTGCCTATCCCAGTCCAACGCCGACAACTCCACATCATGGTTTTCTTTGGAAAAGCAAGATATTGCAGAAGATGGAAAACTGAAATAAAAACACTCAGTTGATCACACAGCATCAATGGACAGAGAACCAGAATTCTTAATGTTTCAGGTTTTTTTTTGAACAGTTTTTTTTGTTTTTATTCCAATTCAATCAAATCAAGTCCAATTCAGAGTCTTAAGTTGAGACATTCCTGATCCACGCTAACAAGACAGGGCTCTCACCTTCTGTCTTGGGCTTGATCTAAATTATCCAAGCTGATTGAAGTAGGCATTACTCCTCCTCCAGGGCATGATCTCATTTGCATCTTAGCCAAAAAGGCTGAGATGCCGCTTTCAAAAATTGCTTCAAATGAAGCTAAAATGTAACCTAATGACTTCAACTACGTTGATACTAAAATTGATCTTAGGTTTTAAGTGAAAGAATACATTGTTATATTTCTAACTTTTCCCAGAGGTAATCAACCTGAAATGTTGTTAACTGTGGTCCTCTTGCTGCCTCACTCTTCCAGAATATTTCATTTTATTTTCCTTTGCTCCTAGTACATGTCTTAATATATTGCGGAAGAGATTTTGGCTTGCTTTTTTATGGGATGGGAATGTAAATTGAAAGCTTGTCTGTTTCTGAAGACTATGAATGTATTTGGAGCTCAGCCAGTTGTTTCTTTTCGCTGTGATCCACGGCATGAATATGTAATGTTCCACTGACCTTTCCTTGTACTCTGTTTCCATTAGTTTGCTAACATGACTCGAAAATGATCACCAGTATGTCAAAAAGTAATGGATAACATTTATACATAGAAGATGTGAGATTTGTATGTGTGATAAAGGCCTTTGTACAGTGAATAATGTGATAGCAAAAGTTTTGTTATTCTATTCATCTTTTAAAGGAAGCGCAGATTCCTATTTGAAGCATAGGAGGTTATAGGGAGAGAACAGACCAGTGAGATTAGTTTAGGAATTTTATACTACGTCATTCTGAATGGCCCACCCCAGCTCCTATGGTCCAGTGTTTAGCTGCTCCTACCTAGCTTCACATGAAGCAGGCACATGTTTGGTGAAGTGCTGGTTCTCATTTCATGGCATTTACTGTCGGGCGCTCTGTCCAGAAAAGAACTGCGGGAAATTAGGGGGAAAAATTACAAAGAATATCATTTGTTGTTTCAAAAACAAATGGAAATGGAGTGTGAAGCTGTTGAGTAGTTTGAGATGCAGCAGTGGAGTTCATCCTTTACACTCTGTTTCTCTCTGGCCAATTATCTGCCACCACCTTCTTTCTAGCTAGGAAATGGAAGACATTTTGTTTTCTTTAGCTCTGGGTGGAGTTTCTCCTCCTGGCTTTCTGTTGATCTGTCCTGCCAGTTAGTTCCCTTGCGTTGCTAATATTCCTGTTTTTTTTTGTCAAGGATTTAAAAGTTGAATTTACCACAGTCGTTGAACAGTTTTAGCTGTACATCATGATTCAGAGCGCACTTTGACTCTTCATCCTGGATCTTTGCCCTTTCACTAAGCTCTCAGCATTACCCAGCCAATCTCTAGTCAATAGATATTATCTATCCACTTTGTGATTTCAAATCTTGGCTCATGTTCTGTTACCTTGAGTGTTTAGTAAGATAGTGTGGTGGGTAGCTATTAAAGGCAGGTTTTGTTACTTGAGGCTTATAAGATTTCAGGATTGTCAAGAGTGATCTTCACTTCAAATTCTGATACCTGTTTCTTCATTGATTTGCCCACTCTAAGCTCTGTTTGCATTACTTTAATTGACTATGGAAGTTAGAATTTCAACACATTGCGTCATCTTGACTAGACTTTATAGTTTTACTGGGTATATAAGCCACTTTAAAAAAAAACTAGTTGTTCTCTTTGTTCGTCCACTCCAGTTCATTATGAGTAATACTGACGTTATTGTTTCCATTTTCTTCTGCAGCCTCCTCTCTGCAATGGAGTAGGCCAGAGACAGATATCAGCAGGGGTTTTATACTTGGGGATGGCAAGATATACTTATGGACTTGGAATTTTCCTGTCAGTTGTATTTCTTGCTATGACTTGGTTATCCTATTTTAAATATATGTGGATAAAAACATTTGAAATTGACAGCTAAGAAAAGACCAGCTGGTCGATCAAACATGCCTCACACCATGATGGCCAAAATATCATGACTAAACATTTCTTCCTCTCTGACCCACCTCACACCCACGCAATGTTCTGTGCGAGAAAAAAAAGGGTAAAAATGCGTTCTGGAAAATTTCTTCCTGACATTGGTGATGGTCCTTCATTGGTGCTCTCTCAAACTCTTTCAGTATTGATCCCTAGAAATACTGTGTATCCTGCATTGAGCCTACAAACAGGCCTCATGCTATACTTGATAATTAAACGTCATTTGTAAATGTTTGAACCACCCCTCAAGTACACATCAATCTTTTTTGTCGTTATTGCATTCTCTACTGCTTTAAACTTTGCAAAGATTTTAGAATCTAACTTGCTACACTTCCAACTCCAGGCCATTAATTAAGACAGCAAAGAGTAGCGGACCTAAGTTTGATCCCTAGGGGCCATCACAAGTGACATTTCTTCAGACTAAACCATATCCACTATCTACAACTCTCTGGTTCCAGAATTGGAGCCAGCTTCAAATCCATTTTATCCAGTTCCTGCTGATACCACCAGATGCCACCTCATAAAGTAACCAAGTATGAGGTTCATTCAGAAAGGCCAGGTGGATAATGTTGACTGGATTTCCATCATCTCACCAATTTAGTGACTTCCTTAAAGAACTTTATCAAATTTGTAGTTATTTATTTTTTCTATTTTTTTTAAACATCATGTTAAGTAAAGAAAGGTGTAAAAAAAAACTTCTTCACAGCAGACCTTTTTCAACCAGCGTTTGGATAGATTGTAGCATTGGGAATATTTTCCTTTGGTGTGCCCATTTTAAATATATATCATTTGTATAGACTTATGTTTCTTTTCCCTTCCAGTTCACTCAGTTCTATGTCTGAACCTTCCTGATTTCCTCCTTGAGGTCCCACGAGGAAGGTGCATCTAAGATGCAGGATATCCTATTAGCCCAGTCTGATCTCCTTGAAGGGCACAGTGTTATGGTTTTGAGCTGGGAGACGGATGTGATGGTCCTGTCTTGCGTCTTACTCCTTTATACAAATTTGCATTTTGGTGTATCAAGATCCATTACAGTAATTCCTGCAGTTTGAAATGGTTATAAGCTTTAAGCAGGGAAGCACGATTAGGGAGAGTGACTAATCAGGAGCAGATGCTGAGATGTTTGATTAAAATGCGCAGCGCCAAGAACTGGGAAGAAGTGTGTGAACTGGGCCAAAGATAGACATGCAACCAAGAAATATGCCAATGGCTAGTGCAGCCGCAAGGACGCTAATAGTTCTATATTTATAACTCTTCCTGGGTCATCACTTAAAGGATAAGTGGATGAATATTTGAAAAACAAAAATTTAACAGTAGAGGTACTGAGAATAAATGGAGTGCTCCCTCAAAGCTGGTACACAATAGTCTGAATAGCCCTCTTTGCTATCTGATTCTGTGATTTATTGGAGTCCAGCTGTTCTATTAGAACAACACATGGGCAGATGTTAATTCACAGCTCACTCGTTTGTTATGCTTCCTTACTGTTAATATCAAATGTGCGGCTTAAAGAGGAGAAATTATATCATTTACCTTATCTTGTTGCAAAAACCAGTCACAGCCTTTAGTTTGGAGCTTCTCTTTTGTCTATCTCCACATTGAGCCATGACTGACCCGACATGATCTGTAACACGTGACTATGTTCAAAGCTGAGCTATGCAATGCAGGGAGTTATTAGTTTGATGAGACTGCAGAGATCTGGCTTCCCACTCAATTTGAAATAAAGGACATTGGGTCCAAGTGTTAACCATGCAAAATGTGGAATAGTTGATATGTAGAAATAACAAGGTTGCTTCAACTGAAGAATAACAGAGTGAGAAGAGAATTCTGTTACATCTGAAATAACCTTGGGGCTTCCCAGAAAAAAGTGTGCTTAAAGTGCAGTCACTGTTATAAGGTAGGCAATGCAGCCAATCTGCACTCAACACAGTCCCACAAACAGGAATGTGACTGCAACCAGAGGATTTGTTTAAATGGTGTTGATTGAGGAAACCCCACCCCTACCCCCCAGCTTTCTAATAGTGCAGTGGGATCTTTAACACCCAGCTGAGAGAGCAGACAGAGTCTTTAGTTTGACATCTCTTCTGGAACACAGCATTCCCTCAATCCTGCACTGGAGTGACAGCCTGAGTATCTTCTCAAGTTTATGAAGGGCGTCTTAAACACAAAATCTTTTTTTCAAGCACAGACTGCTGCCACCAAATCACAGTTTCCTTCTGTCTCTTTTTTTAATGTAGATAGGCTCTAATTAAAAAAGCTTGTGTGCTGGCTGTCCCACTGTGCAGGATGAGTCTGCTCAGTAAATAAGAAGCTCACTTTGGTGGGATGCTTGATGGCAAATTGTACTTGACTGAGAGCACCCAAAGTAGAGAAATTTTAGGAAAAGAAGATTATGGTGTTTCTTTTATAACTTGTAAAGTTTTACCTCTGTTTTCAACAGTTTTCTTTCGGTCAGCGCGGCATTTTGAGTCCATGGATCCTCAATTTACAATCCGGAGAAAAATGGAACAAATGAGGGAGGAGAAAGAACATATAGAACAACTCCGGGAGGTGAGGTGTTTGGTTCAAGACATGCGGTATGCATAGATACTGATATCTTAACCTTGGTTTATCTTCATATCTATGTTGGGTGCCAGCCTTGTAAAAATGGCTTTTTAGACTATTTTTATTTGAAAATGTTTAAAACCTTTCTACATAAACTTACTAGTCACTTTATTTACATTGGATGAGACATCCATGGCATCATTTTGATGGGAAATAAGTCATTAATACATTATGTGCCAAAATGCCTAGTTAAAGGACCCGCAATCATAGTTTGGGTCAAATCTGATAAATTCCCATGGATGCATTAAGCTTAACCAACTAAAAATATTAGTTAAGTATCTATTGATCTTATCCTAGACATTTTTCCTCTGATTTTCTTTCCCAACTGCCTAAAATCAGAACGCTCAAGTGTGTTGTCAGGTATTTGACAGTGGGGGCATTGTGGTTAATTCAGATCCCATTGCTCACTTGTGAACAGACAACAGGAATTACTGGACAGCATTCAGGAAAATGCATCCAGTCAGGCTGAGACTGTTCACTTGGGATTTAACCGCAAGCAGGTAGTAGCTGGGCCTTCTAGTTACGATAGCCCAGCTCACTGATCCATGAGGCACTGCCAGTAATATAATTCATTTTGGGTAAAATGCTATTCAGTCATGGTGGAACGCCAAGTGTGGTATCTTTAGAATGGTTTTTTTGGATTTTGGAATAGAAAGCTATGGAACGCACATCTCTACTTGCATTAAGTTAAAGCCAGGGCTTATCCATGGATCTAACTAGATGTTGTTCAACAGAATATTGAAACAAGACTGAAGGTTACTTTGCCAGAAGAAATTGGAGCAGCTTTGATGGATGGAGTTGTTCTGTGTCATTTAGTCAATCACATCCGTCCACGATCAGTACTCAGTATACACGTACCCTCACCGGCAGTGGTAAGTCTTTCACTTTGAGACGGGAACAGCCACCTGTTTTTGGATTGAAGTGTTTGTTGCAAAATGAGAATCATGTTTTAGGAAAGTGGATCTTTTGACACAACTGAAACATAGCTCTCATCTTGTATGTATAATAGAAGCTATTCTTCTAAAGTGATGAGTGTATTAAGCAATCTGAGTAAAAATGTGTATTTTAAAAATATTGTACACTTGTCTTGCAGCCTAAACTGAGCATGGCAAAATGCAGGAGAAACGTGGAAAACTTTCTAGAGGCCTGTAGGAAAATGGGAGTCGCTGAGGTAATTTCAGGAATTATTTTTAATTCAAAATCTTTCCTTGGATTTAGGGTTGGAATGAAAGCAGGCAAGTACTGAATACTTTTGGAAACTAAACTTGAACATGCAAATTAAGAAAAACCAATGGAAGCACTCTGCGACTCTTCACATCGTCACCAAGTCAAATAGGAACTTTGCAATAATTTGTATTGTTAAATTGAAAACTCTTGAATCAGTCAGAATAAATGCCCTCTTATTTCATTCCAACCCAAGCTGCCTTATTCTCGTGCATACTCTGAAGAGAGAGCCGTAATTCTTCAGTGGTTTCATTTCACAAGTCATGACATTGCTGTCTCTGGCACGTTAACTGCTAATCTGTGAGACTTGAAGCTCACAGATTTGTTAAAAAAAAGTGCTGTGCAAACATGTTCCACTATGCAAACAGTATTGGATTAAACTGTTAAAATGTTGAGCTATGGTATAGGATTTGTGATTGTGTCTTCTCTAAATTTATATTATTTTTATTTTGTGAAGAGGATCAGGGAGTGGATTTGCCAGGGTTAAGGTAGAAGATGAGTATTGGTCTTATTGAATAGCTGAGCGGGTTTGAGAGGCCACAAGTCGCCGCCCTCTCAACTGGAAATGAATAAAATCAAGCTGAATATGGTGTTCCCAGGAGGAATAGTTTTCCTGAGCCTAGGTGTCATATTAACTATTTCCTGTATTTGTTACGCTTGTTGTTTGAGATCTTCAGATAAAGATTTGTTCAGTTAAAACAGGTGCTTAAGGCTGAGGTAGTCTTCACAGTTAAGAAACCATCAGGTTGGACCTCTGAACCTGAGTGAGGAAACTATGGGTCACCCTTAAGAGGTTTAGCCACAGTTTTTTAAGCAGAGAAATGGATCTTGGGTATTGTGGAAACTATTAATGACCAAAGTAAGTCATAAGCGTTTGGAGCAGTGTAGGCCATTCGGCCCCTCGCCCCTGCTTCATCATTCAGTAAGATTGTGATTGCTCTGATTGTGGCCTTAGCTCCATTTTCCTGCCCAACCCTTGACTACTGTTAAACTATTTCAAATCAAGATGGGAGTATTGGATTACACCACAAAATTTTGCAGAATGAATAACTCCTTTCTTCTTTACCTTCCTTACCAGTTTTCTCCTCTGCTCTCCTTTCCTAAAGGCCCTGTGAGTGTTGGCCACAGTTTCTCCTTTTGTCTAAATGATCATTATTCGGAAGTGAGCCTTCACAGTAGACGTCAGCAACTTACTTTGCAACGGAGCTAAACTCCATTTTGTCCCCTTTTGGGTCCACAAGCACTTCCAACAGGAATTTCTGGATAATGGCCAAAAACAGTAACTTCACTTCCTGATATGTCTCCTCTAGTATTACATTTTTTTAAATTCTTGGGATGCAAATGTTATTGGCCAGACCAACATTTATTGCCCATCCTGAGCAGCCTTTGAGAACATAGTGGTGAGCTGCCTCTTTGAACCACTTGTAAAGATGTTTCCATAATGCTATTAGGCAATGATTGTGTTTTAATGATAAGAAGGAACAGTGATAGATGTCCAAATATACTTGGAGGAAAGCTTGAATGTGATAATGTTCCTATGCATCAGGTCCCTCTAATTGAAGCAGCTGTGAGCTTGGAAGTTAATGCCAAAGAACCTAAATACACCCAGCAGTCACAGTGCACCCTGCAATCCTGGTGGGACATTTGATGGCATGTGATAATTTGTCATTGATATTTTTTCACAAGGAGAGTTTGAACACCCAAAAGTAAATATCCAGTCGGCTTTGTCTTGATCTTGTCTCTGGGGAGCCGAGGAGCTGATTCCTGTTCACTTAGATGATAAAATTTAAAAAGTAGCCATGATGGAATATATAATTATATACATTTCATACAAATTAATATTGGATCCCTATGTTACAGACAGGAGGAGAATTAATTTAAGCACCCTGATTTCTCCCATTACCACTCATCCATAAGCAGAAAGGTATTTTGATTTTGATCTCTCCCCTTTGTACTCCATAGTGTATTCCTCAAACCCTCCATTTTGGTGTGATCCAATTTTCATTAATAAATCCACAGTATATGAGGGGGAGAGAGAGAGAGAAGGTAAACTCAAAGGGTTAGTTCATTCGTGCACATTCAGGAGGGCTAGGTTTCTATGTACATCAGGTTAAATTCAGACAATAAAAGAGGGATGGGGAAAGATGTACAAAGACCACAGAGCAAAAAATTATTGTTTCATGTAAGTCCAGAATTCAGAATCAAATATTCAATGGTGTATTCCTCCACATAGGTTGGCAGGCTGAGGGGATGCTGAAAATTTCACTTTTCCAGTGGAGATGACTTTCATGCTGAGAGAGGCATGTGGAGATTAGTTAGTCTTGAAGGCGATAGTGTGGAAGTTCAAAAGTTTGAGTAGAAACAGATTATTTGGCGGCCAAGCATTCAAACCTGTCCCTTTTCTGAGCTGCTTCTTGCTAGATGGAAGATGGCTGACTGCCTTCTGGTTCAATAAGACAGTATAACTGGGTCTCCTAGCTAGCAAGGTGGGGCCATGTCACATGACTTCCACTTCTCCACTTTAGTTTTGGTAAAGGATGTATATTTCTTTGCCTGGGCTCCTAAGGTTGTTAATATTCCAACCATTAGGAATTTCAAAGAAGATTGCGGGGTCCTTTGCCCTAGCAGACTGATAAGACTCCTGTGGCCAGGCCTGGCTTCGGAATAGTAGATGGCCTTCATATAATTCCCATTGAATGTGGTCTCCAGCAGCCCATGGGGGTTAGCGTCTCTTCAGAGATAATGAGCTGTTGATTTCTTTGATTCTGCCAGAAAGTTAATTTTGTTCACAGTTACAGCCAGATATTGCCTCAGGCAGTTTTAAAAGATCACTGTCCAGTTTTAAAATTTTAAAAAGTAGCCATGATGATATATATAATTGTATATATATTTCATACAAATATAATGTGAGATCTTTGCTCTGTTGTGCTTCCCTTTTAAGAGGGTGCTTGGTGTACTTTCAAATAAACGTGCTTAATGAGGAAAGGATGCATTTGATCTGAAATATGAGAAACTGTCTCAAACTATTTCCTTCAGTCGTGTTCCCAGTCTATTTAGTTAAAGAAGCAATGGAAGGGAAATCCATCTTATAGATTTATAAGAAAGTAAGACTTTTGAGAGAATTTGCTATTTTTGTCTTTGAAAATGGTTTGAACTATCAAGCCAAGTTAAATGCCGCATTGCAATTTTAATGCTGATTTATTTGGCTTTTTGTGTAATTTTATGTCTTACAGTGAGACAGATTTGCAGTTTAGCTAGAAATACATGGTCTGTTAGCTGGCATTTCTGCCTTCTGGCAAGGTCAAAAATATACACCAGACAAACCTGCTGTTTGTGGTATAATTCATGAATGAAAGGGTAGATTGTAAACCATGAGGTTGACTTGGCATTTACTACATATGTAAAGTTAAGATTTAAGGAGCATTTGTAAGCCTAGACATGTTATAGAAAGTTACTTTTGCATAAGATTTTGTGGGGGGTGGTGTTGGGGAAGGGGGAGGGTGGCCACAAGCAAGAGGAGCTAACCTTAAAATTATAGCTAGGCTGTTTAGGAGAGAAATCAAGAAATTTATTTTCACATAGGTTGGGGAAAATCTCAAATTATGTGCCCTAGAAGAGGTGAATGTTTATTTAATTCCAGCATTCAAGACAGAGTTTGATACATTTTTGTTAGGTAAGAGTATGCTAAAGGATTAAACTGTTGCAGATAGATGGATTTGAAGTACAAATTAGACCTGAGCTAACTGAATAGTTGACCAGGTTTGAGAGCGGATTGGCCCTATTCTGAATGTGTTCCTTAATATGTTGCAGATTTAAAGTAATTGGTCAATATAGAAATGGTATTAATTAGTCAGTCCAAAATATGTTGAACATCTTGTCCCTTGCAAGAACTTCCTGTTGGGCACTTCTATTTAGCTCCTATTTAACAGCAACTGTTAAATTGTGTAAACTGTCATATTACAGTTGCCTGCAGAACAATGCAGTCACATGATATGACAGGTTTATATCGGCAGTTTCCATTACTAATATAGCATTGAAATTTATATTGGAAATATAAAAATAAAGAAAAGATACAGGACTTTAAAATGGGCACTGAATTCTGGATTCGGTTCTGTGCCAATAATCCCCACTTTACACCCCTCCCCCAGTAGAGTACCGGCATCCATGGATTTACAACACTGTTGGCTCCTGAAAGTCATGTCGTAAGTCAGAACTGGTTTTCTTATAGTGACAATAGTGTAAATGGGGGATTGGCCCCTGAACCAAGGCACGATACCCTAATTTCATTAAATAATGAAAAGTTTGAAAGATCCTGCCTTCCACTAGTATATTAGCCATGCTACACTTTCAAAGACACTTCTGTAATGTATCTGAGAAGCAATTTGCCCTTCTTGAGACTGTCAAAAACAGAACATAAAGGAAAATAACAGTTGGTAAAGATCCACTGCTCACTGGAAGGGCAGTGTAAAGTTAAAACAGGGTATCTATTTATAAATGTCATAAGCATGTTTGTTGTAACTTGAAAGTCATGAAGTCGAGGACTGTCAGTAGACTTGATCATAACTTCTTGTGTGCAACACCATTGGAAATTGACTGATATATTTAATTACTCAAAAGTTCTCCTTCAAATTTAAAATCAATAACTTGTAGATATGTCAGGCTTTTTTTGTTTTCCCAGATGGATCCTGTGTCTATTAAAGGATCCATTTCTCTCGCTATATCTGAATGAGTGGAGGGAGGCTTCTGGCTCTGCAGTGTGCCAAGTGTATCACTGGATACATTTCATTGGGCAGCATGTCAGCTTTCTTTCTTAGTGCTTATCAAAACTCTGTTTGTATAATACTCACACACAAAGTAAATACTCGACACACAGGACCATACATTTAAACTTACAAGATTTACTATTTGATGATTCAGACCAAAGCTAATTCTGGCCCTGTAACATCCTCAGCTCATTTCAGGTTTTGAGTTCACATAAAGCTTTTGATCTCCAACTGTTTATTGAAAGGAACTATACCATTTCATTTTAAAGAAACCTGCTTTCAACCAGTGAGACAGTTACTGATTCAGGTTTTTGTGGTCTTGCCTATTACAGGAACCAAATGTGAATGAGTTAACATCTCCGTTATTTGAGCTAATAGTTAAGTTTGTAATGTCTTAGGTTACATGGCTGCCCTGTAACTCTCTTTAAGCCATGTTTTATTGTATTTTAACATACAAACTGAATTGGTTGTGGTTATAGGCCATGTTTTGAGGGGATCTGAAATAGAACTTTGTCTTTTTATTTTGTCTACCAAAACAAACATTGAAGAAATTAATGGCCACAAAGGTTATATTCTATTCTCTGCTCCATATTTTATGATGTCTGATAATAAAATGAAACGGTGAGGAAGCAGATTGTTCCTGAATCTATCAGCAGTCTCAGCTCTGGGCAGTGTGCATCTCTGATGTCCTTACAGCAGACCCCTCCATGTAGATCCAGTGTGTCTAACAGTTACTTCAGCCCTAGCTAATTTGAAAGTGTGACTACAAAAGGCAATTTAAGTGCTGTTTATCCCAACAAATAATTCTAATTCTCCATAAGTTTAATTCATTGGGAAATTTAACTGATTGATTGCTCAATTCATCCATAGACCCTAGCAGTAGCAGCAGAGATCAAAAGCCAATGTAGAAATTTATGATGTGGAGATACTGGCATTGGACAGGGATAGGCACAGGTTTGGACTTTAACCTGGTGTTCTGAGACTTGGCACTGGGAATTTCTAGTCATTGGAAAGGCTGGAGGATACAAGGATTAAAATGCATCGAGCAGATATGAAGGGAAAAGAAATTCAGAGCAAGTGCAGTTCTGCAAGTGAAGGTTGGGGCAGCCCCGGGACCCAGGTCCCTGTTTGATTGTTACTGAATTGGAGCTTATGTAGATATGGCTGTGTTTGCCAGTCTGCATGTGATCACCATTATCAGGTCAGGAAGGGGTTGGAGAGACCCAGCATTGAGGCTGAATGGTTCTGCTGTTGGCTTTGCCTCTTACCAGTAGGTTTACACAGATTCCTATCTGGGGTAGATGGAATTCAAAACACAAGCAGGTAGGTCAAGATTGTATTGAATGATGAAGCAGGCTTGAGAGGCTGAATGGCCACCTTCCCTGAATAAACACCTGAATCATAGAAGAAATCATAGAAACCCTACAGTGCAGAAGAGGGCGAGTCGGCCCATCGAGTCTGCACCGACAACAATCCTACCCAGGCCCTATCCCTGAAACTCCACATATTTACCATGATAATCCCTCTAACATTCACATCCTCGGACACTAAGGGGAAATTTAGATGACCAATCATCTTAAGCTGCACATCTTTGGGACTGTTCAGCAATAACTTGCCCAGTGATGCCCAGTTTGGGTTTCGTCAAGGTCACTCAGCTCCTGACTGTATTACAGCCTTGCTTCAAACATGGACAAAAGATCTGAATTCCAGGGGTGAGGTGAGAGTGACAACCTGTGACATCCAGGAGCCCTAGGCAAACGGAAATCAATGGGTATGAGGGGGCAAACTGTGTGCTGGTTGGAGGCGTACTTGGTACATAGGAAGATGGTTGTGGAGGGTCAGTCATCTCACCTCCATGCTATCTCTGCAAAACTCCCTCAGGGTAGTGTCCTTGGCCCAAACATCTTCAGCTGCTTCATCAATGACCTTCCCTCATCATAAGGTCAGAAATGGGGATGTTCGCCGATGATTGCACATTGTTCAGCACCATTCACGACTCCTCAGATACTGAAGCAATTCATGTTCAAATGCCACATGATCTGGATAATATCTAGGCTTGGGCTGACAAGTGGCGTAGCATTCGCACCACAGAAATGCCAGGCAATGACCATCACCAATGAGAAATACTCTAACCATTGCTCCCTGACATTCAATGGTGTGACCGTCACTGAATCCCCCTCTGTCAACATCCTTGAGGTTACCATCGACCAGAAATTCAACCATATAAATACAATGGCTATAAGAGCAGGTCAGAGGCTAGAACAAAGAACAAAATCAGCCCGGGAAACAGGCCCAACGAGCCCACACCACCATCTCAACACCACCAGTCCACCTCTCTACCCACGACCCTTGTCTAATGTTTTATGGCCATCCAGATTGAGGGAAACTGATTTAGGGACAATTTATTCCTGCCAATCAGCCTAACAGCACATCTTTGGGGTGTGGGAGGAAACCAGAGCACCCGGAGAAAACCCACACAAGCACGGGGAGAATGCGCAAACTCCCACAGACACCGGCCCAAATCCATGTGTCTGCACAGCAATCAGCGATCGTCACTGAGCTGTCATCTTGCCCAGTATCTTGTCCAGTTTAGGCACACACTAACGACATGAAGCACTAGGCCAATCTCAAACAACTAAGAGCAGCCCCAGTACGACCCACCGCGTTTATGCCCCTCGTTGGACACGAGATGGACCGACTTAAAACCTGTGAATGAAAAGAGAAAAAACATTATTATCATACTATACTCATTTACATTACCAGGGACACCCCAATGCTAATGACCCTTATTTAAAAGGATCTCCTATATCCACCCATCTCCAACTCAGTCATGTGCCTGTCCAAGTTACTCTTAAAGGACTCTAGCATGTTTGCCTCCACCACCTTACTTGGCAGAGCATTCCATACCCCCACTACCCTCTGTGTGAAAAAAACTCCCTCTAATATCTGTGTTGTACCTCTCCCCCCTCACCTTAAGTCCATGGCCCCTTGTGCTACGTGTCTCTATTATAGGAAATAGCTTACCTCTGTTTACTCTATCTATACCCTTCATAATCTTATATACCTCTATTAGATCGCCCCCTCAGTCGGTGTTCAAGGGAAAAGAGCCCCAATTTCTTCAATCTTTCCTCATACCCCAGTCCTCCCATACCAGGCAACATCCTGGTAAACCTCCTCTGCACTCTCTCCAGAGTCTCCGCGTCCTTCCGGTAGTAAGGCGACCAGAACTGGACGCAGTACTCCAAATGCGGCCTAACCAACGTTCTGTACAACTGCAACATTAGACTCCAGCTCTTATATTCTATACCCCAAGAATACTGCTAGGAATACTGTGGCGAGTAATACTGCTAGGAACACTGCTAGGAATACTGTGGCGAGTAATTCATCTCCTGACTCTCCAAAGCCTATCCACCATCTACAAGGCACAAGTCAGGAGTGTGATGGCATGCCCCTCACGTGCCTGGATGGGTTGCCAGCAATACTCAAGAAGCTTGACACCATCTAGGACAAAACAGCCTGCTTGATTAGCACCACATCTACAAACATCCAGTCCAAAGATGTGCAGATTAGGTTGATTGGCCATGCTAAAATTGCCCCTTAGTGTCCTGAGATGCATAGGTTAGAGGGATTAGCGGGTAAATATGTAGGGATATGGGGGTAGGGCCTGGGTGGAATAGTGGTTGGTGCAGACTCGATGGGCCAGATGGCCTCTTTCTGCACTGTAGGGTTTCTATGATCCACTCCCTGCACCACCAATGCTCAGTAGCAACAGTGCTGTACTATCTACAAGATGCACTGCAACAATTCACCAAAGATCCTTAGACAATATCTTACAAACCTATGACCACTTCCATTTAGGAAGACAACGGTAGCAGAAACATGGGAACAACACCACCTACAAGTTCTTCTCCAAAACGCTATCTGTCCTGACTTGGAAATATATCAGTAAGAAGTCTCACATCACCAGATGAAAATCCAACAGGTTCATTTGGTAGCACGACCTTTCGGAGCATTGCTCCTTCAGGTGAGTGTAGAGTTGGATTCACAAACAGGACATATATCGACACAGACTCAATTACAAGATAATGGTTGGAATGCGAGTATTAACAGGTAATCAAGTCTTTATAGGTACAGACAGTGCGAGTGAAGAGAGTTAAACACAGGTTAAAGAAATGCAGATTGTCTCAAGCCAGGAGTGAGATTTTGTAAACCCGTCCTTGTGTGCAAAACTTGGCTATCAGTTTCTGCTTGGCGTTGTTGTGTGTCTTGAAGGCCACCTTGGAGAATTCTTACCTGAAGATCAGAGGCTAAATTCCCTCGACTGCTGAAGTGTTCCTTGACAGGAAGGGAACAGTCCTTCTGCTGATTGTCAAACGGTATTCATTCATCTGTTGTCATAGCGTCTGCATGGTCTCCCCAAAGTACCATGCCTCAGGACATTCTTCCCTGCAGTGTATCAGGTTGACAACATTGACCGAGTCGCAAGAGTATATACCGTGTACCTGATGGATGGTGTTCTTACTTGAGATGATGGCATCTGTGTTGGTGATTCATACACCTTACAGAGGTTGCTGTGGCAGGGTTGTTTAGTGTCGTGGTCACTGTTCTCCTGAAGGCTGGGTAGTTTGCTGTGAACGATGATCTGTTTGAGGTTGCGCAGTTGTTTGAGGGCAAGTAGTGGGGGGTGTGGGGATGGCCTTGGCAAGATGTTAGTCTTCATCGATGATGTGTTGAAGGCTCCGAAGAAAATGTCGTAGCTTCTGCGCTGCAGGGAAGTACTAGATGACAAAGGGTAATCTGTCAGGTGTTCTTTGTCTTCTGAGGTCGGTGCGGTTTTGCGTTGTGGCACAATGGAACTGTCAATCAATGAGTTGAGCGCCATATCCTGTTCTTTCAGCGTCTGTGTCTGTTGCTTTCCTCCTCATCTGAGCAAATACGGAGGGCTTGTCTGTAGGGGATGGCTTCTTTAACATGTTTAGGTTGGAAGCTGGCTTGAGACAATTCACACCTCTTTAGCCTGTGCTTAACTCTCTCTCCACTCACACTGTCTGTACCTGTAAAGACTTGATTACCTGTTACGACTCGGATTCCAACCGTTATCTTGTAATTGAGTCTGTGTTTATATCTGTAGAGTTTGTGAACCCAACTCTACAGTCACCTGATGAAGGAGCAATGCTGCTAAAAAAAAACCTGTTGGACTTTAACCTGGTGTTGTGAGCCTTCTTACTGTGCCTAACCCAGTCCATTGCCGGCATCTCCACATCATGCAAATACATCACTGTTCCTTTGTAGTCGCTGGGTCAAAACCCTGGAATTCCCTCCCTGACGGCATTGTGAGTCAACCCACAGCGCACGGACTGCAGCAATTCAAGAAGGCAGCTTACTACCACCTTCTCAACGGCAACTAGTAAATGCTGGCCAGCCAGAGATATCCATGTGCCATGAATGAATAAAAAAAATTGAGGTATTTAAAATTGTTGAAGGGATTCAGTTGGGTCGATACAGACAATCCACCTTTTCTGCTGTGGCACAATGCGACATAATCTGAAAACTAGAGCTAAGCTTTTTATGAATGAAAGCACCTTTTCTCACACAGTGCAGTAGGAAATTGGATGTTGAGTAAATTGAAATTTTCTGGCTTGAGAGCTAAAGATCTTGTTTAGTAGAGAGATCAAACAGGTGAGTAAGTGGTGTTCAGGCATTTGACAAGTCAGGATTTCACTGAATAGTTTAGTAGACTTGGAAATGAACAGCCGACTCTTATTTCTATATTTATTATAAAGCTGTTGCTGATTCCAGGCGGTATTTTCTGGAGTCCACATGAATCCTGGCCGAATGGTTTTCATTTCGTGTAAAGCAGTTTAGATCAAGAAAGAAAAATTGACTCCATTAGACAATCTTTTGTTGTTAAATGAGAGCACATTATCACTCCCATTATTGTCTCATCCATAGTAAAAACAGTTCACTGTCAACATACGTAAGGTTAGGGCAGTCAATACTTTATGTCCCACAACTGAGTACATTGTAGTCTTAAAATTCACTGCCAAACACCCATAATCCTATGAATGCCAATTTAAAACATAAAGTTTCAGTTTGGTCCATGTTTGCACAGCCTACAAGTTGAATGAAACTTCATATGCATGAAATAAGGAGCGTCTCAAAATAGTCTTTGGCTGAGACTCCATTAGATGAGTAGTTTTCTACATTAATCACTTTCATCCATAGTTGCTTCTACTGGGGCACCTACAACAGTATAACTTGGACGTGCCTTTTAGCATCATATGGCTGAGCCAGCGGATGATGTAAGATGTTGGCAGCCAGATGTACTATAAATATCTCATTGTCTCTGGCTTCACATCTTTCTAAGAACTATGCAGCAGCTTCATGTCTAATTGGAACAAAAACTTTTTTTTTCCCTACAGACCTCTTGGTTTTCCTTCTATGAGCTATGTTCATTGTCCACTTTTCAATTCCAGTTTTTGTGCAGAATCTTTGGATTACTCCACAGATCGAATAAATCAGGATTCTGCAGTTTCACTATCTGTGCTGTGTTGTCTGTGGACTGGGACACATTGACCAAACAGAATCCTAAGTTAGATCAGGTGTTACTTGCTGCAAAATGTAATGGTTTTTTCACTTGGTTATTTTATTCTAGACCTCAGCTAGTGCCACTCTCTCTACTAATTGATGGACAAGAACTGCCTGGAACAATTCTGTGAGGTGGCACTTGATGTCTTCTCACCGTTGTCCCAACCCCTGCTGCTTCGCCCACAGACGCAGTGGTGATTGGGATTTGGGAACTTGGGGAGCTGCAGGCCTGAACACATTGCCTATGTCTCCATAGTGTTGCTATGGGTACAGCTGCTAAGCAATCCAGACCTGCTAATGGTTCCATCTCATGGATAGTCCGATAATAATTGACTGAATATACTTTCTGTTTAAAATCTAAACAATACACCCATCCAAGAAAGTCAGAGAATGTGAATGTTTTAATCTCTAAATCAATTCTAATTTGTTCATTCTTTATTTGTGAACAAAATTTTCCTTGCCATTTTCTAGCGTCAAGCTGTTAAACCAAATCTTATTTTAGGATGGTGGGTGAGGGTGTGGGCAACTACTTTTCTTTGCACCGTTTCTGTGAGAATCAAGAGGTTTGACTGATCAGCGCCAAGGCTGGCATAATTCTGCAGTTTCAGTTCTTTGAGTGGCTGCAATCCTGTAGTAAGTAGGTAGATGAGTTTGTGGATGATTGCTTCTTCCCTGCTTTCTCTCTCTCAGCTACTATTTGCTAACTGGCTTTAACCTGGCAGAACAGCTTTTGAATTGCTCCCCAAGTCCGCTCCCCTCCACAACATGCATTAACACATTCAGCAAAGCATCTATCTTACTGTTTTTGTCTTCAGAAACCCGCTTAGCGACTGCATCCGTCTTCCCATAGCATTTCCTCTGCTGCTTTCATAGGTAGAAGGCAATGCAAGGCAGCAGTATTCCCATGCATGCTACTAATCCAGCCTGTTTAGTTCTTGTTTATACAGACTCTTGCTAAGTTTTGTATTTGTAATATCATGCACTGTTCTTCTGTCCTGGCCGCTGCCCCTCGGATAGGCTGACATCTGCTCTCCATACGACATCCTGCAGTCGGACGTCCAGAACATTCAAAAGACAGTTGGCGCACTGCTGGCACGCAGAGAGAGAATCCAACAGCCAACACCAGCCTTTCTTACTTGGGATCTATTTGGCTTTTGCCTTTTCCACGCTTGCTTTTTAGTGTTGCTATTTATTACATACAACTGGAGTTCATTGATATAGAACATTGCATGTGCAGATATCCTTGCACTGTATGTATAATACAATTCCAGGTATTTGTATTCTTATTAATACCCACTCTTCTCATTGCTACTGTTACACTAACTCTTTTACCAAGGAGCAGAGTTTCCCGAAAAGCTCGCTTTGCAATTTCCTGGATCCCTAAATTGATAACCCATTTGCTAATGGGCTCTCCTAAAATCAGTTAAGTGGTGTCAGGGTTTACAAATGTACGTCGCTCATGTGGCCTATTGCTAATACCCACAGCTGTAAAGTAAGTTTGAAGATGCATAACATGTACAATACCTTTAATATATTTAAGAGATGTATGTACTTCCTGTCGTGAATTAATGTGCACATTATGGCAGCATAAAAATTAACTGGTCTATTATACCCTTGACGATTCTGTCATTCCCCTCACCCCCCCCCCCCCCCCCCCCCCAGCAGTTGGATGAGTGGATGAGTCTGTAGATGAAATAGCATTTAGGAGTGTACCAATTATATTTGCTCTTCAAAAGAGAATATTTCTCCTTATGAAGTTAAATCATTGACTTACAGTGCCACCCAGTGGTAAGGTACAGCCTGATCCCATGACTTCATTCTCCATCTCTTAAAAAACCCACTCCAAAGAGATCTTGGATGGCAGGTTCAGTGATGCTGCTCATGTATGCTCCCTACTGACTCATAGGCTTGTACCTACCTTCTAGCTGGAAGTGGTTTAATGCAAAGAGAATCTTACTCCAGAATAAAGAGGAGATTTATCCTGTAAGAGTGAGCAAAATCTTACTTATTTTCCACAAGTAAACTGAAGCACATAATGTGCGGCTCATGTGAAAACCTGCACTATAAAATCCACAGGGCAATAACAAACTGCCATTTGTACTGAGCTGGCCGGAACATTCCCTGCAGATATCCCACCAGCTGATCTTTGGCAGCAAATAACTGGACATTAGTTTTGAGATGGTAGATTGTCATACAGCACATGATCTGAATCTGATTGAAGATGAGTGTTGGTTTGGGTCACCTGAATACAAAGTGAACTGGATCGCTTGTAAATATAGCTCACGATCTTTGTGGATTCTCCCAGCAACACAAGACTCTGTGAAGTGGCGAGTGGCTATCATCATAAAATGATGGCTATGATGTTCATTGCTTTGTGTTTGATGTTTGAGCTGTTCACCATCATCGTCTTGAACAGTTTAGAGGTGGTCAATAAATGCTGGCCTTGCCAGCGATGTCAACATCTCATGAATGAATAAAATACTTCTATGAGCTGGTTTGGGAGCAGTCAGCCAGTAAGAATCCAACCTGGATTCTGCTACCTTCTGGCACTGTGCGTATGATTTTATTTCTCGAGTAGGTTCCACATGGTGACCCACCCACAATAATATTATATTTCACCCCTCTCAATGCACTTGGAGAATGAATGACTGACTGAGCTGCTTAGTCTCAGAAACTCCACTTGATAATCACAGAGAACCAGCCCAACTTTCTGTTTCCTCCTGGTCGGGTGTCTTGAAGGTGCAACAGCGGTGTGTATATTCATCTCTTTATATGGATGTTTGTGGCTTCTACCATTTCTATAGGAGTCATTAGTAACACTCTTTACCTTTTTATGCTACCTTTCCTTAGGAAAAGTTATGTCTGCCCCATCACATACTAGAAGGCAAAGGGTTGATGAAAGTAAGTATGACCGTTCAAGCACTGCTAGACTGGGCCATAGCCAAATCCCCGTTATTTTCGTGAATTCAGAGTTGCATTCCTACTGGCCCCCAGATCTCCCAACGAGTGCCACCACCTGAAGGCCCAGTGTGGAGACAAGACATACGAGAAAAAGGACAATATTTATCAGCTGACAGGTGGAACAATTTATGTCCATTAAAACACTAGCATTATTTGTTTTGAAAATATAATGGAAAGCTACATATGTTAGAGTATTTAATCAGTATGTTAACTTGCAGATATTTACAGCTTTGTGGCGGTGAGGCAAAGCCAGGGTTTTAAGTATGTTTTAATATATAAAGAACCTCCCTTTGGTGTGCGATTTGTTTAGTTGCTATGATATCCCGATGGCTTTTAAGACTCAATGTGAGAAAGTTTAGAACATTTCTTAAGTTATTTATATTATTTATTCAGGAGATGTTTTACTCATCCATTTAGATGAAGTTGTAAACTTAACAGACTTACAGCTAAATCTGCTTTTTAAGATGATAGGAACAATTTTATTGTACTGCAACAATTTGTTCATGCATTTTAGTTCATGCTTAGTTTCACCTGTTAAGTGATCCTTAGGCTTCCTGAAATGTGCTGGTGATCTGTATTTATGTGAAATGATTTGCTGATAGTGATGAGCAAGTCACTAATCTGAATCAGTCTATCAGAAGCAGTTTATCTGGATTGTCTCTCAGGGTGGTCACTGCAACACCGTAAAATTACCAGTGAATAATTCAGTACAATGTACAAAAAAACTGACAAAACGTTTCTCTGAATTGATGATTGGCATCTTCCATTTGCTTCATTCCATTAATACATTCCAGATTATGTATTCCTGGTTCACTTAGACCTGTTAGTTGATTTGAGATGAAACCAGTTTGATTTAGATTGTCCAAAAGGATATGGAAAATGAAGAGGGTAATCTCCATGACACATGCATTAGATGAGTGGTTTTGGTCAAACAGATGTCATTCCTCAAACAGCAGATGATGGGACAGTGACGCTGTTTCTATGTGCAGGAATGATTGGAGAGGTTTTATAATCAATGTACTTTGTTGCTCTCATAACTGCAATTGACCTGGCTTGATTTAGTAATTTACTCACTTAAAATGTTTACACAAATAAGCCATTTTACACCATTGTAAGATAAATATCTGCCTACTTAATATTGCAATGATACCAAAAACTCAGCTTAAACTATAAGTAGTGTCAAAAAAACCTGTGGTTTGTTCTGTGTATGAAGCAAATCTCTAGACTTCACTAGTTCCATACATTGTCCTGCAATGCACAGGTTAATGTAAGTTATTCAACTGACCTATTTTGCATTCCCAATGTACCTGATGGTGGGTGAAGTATGTAACTGCACAACATGCTGCTTGGGCTTCTGTTTATGTTGACAAGCCAGCAAGTGCCAACCAGTGACTTATTAGCCAAACCTAATAGTTAGTAACCAAATCACATTGATATTCTGTTGCCTGGAATGAGGACCACTACAAACTGTAATAGTGCCCAGGGAATTATAACCGAGCCATATTACTATCAAAACATGTCAAGTCACAAGCACTCTGTGTGCCAGTTTATTGAAAGTGATTTTAAAATTGCTTTTATACTACAAAGTGCAGCAAAGGAGAATACACTACAAATAACATTTGTCAATGTATATGAAGCTTACTGTCCATGGCTGCCAAGTTGATTAGGTTTATTGGAAGTAGATCAGATTTCAGCACAAAAGGGAATGGCTAGAGCTTATGATATAATGAGCTGGTTAAATAAGCACCACTTTAAAATTATACCATTTTGAACCAAGAAGCATTTTTTCCTGTAAAGTACAGGTTGCCAGACTGATTTGATTGAGTAAATGGGAAGGAGTGAAGAGTGTTAGAGAACTGTGCAGGTACATGTTAGGCTACAGCAGCAGGGAGGTTGTCTCTTCACAGTCCACACTTCATCATGAAGAGAAGAAAAATTCAAGGCCCTGGAAACCATGGGACTTGCTAAGAAACTCTTATAGTGAGCCAACATGAAGAATAATGGGCTGAATGGCTACCTGTGTAGTAACCATTTCTATATCCAGAGTCAGAACCAGAGCTGTGCTTGTTTTGAAATACTTTTGGGTTTTCCCCCATCTGGACATTCTGAAAAATGTTTAGGAGATAAAAGTCTTTTGTTCCAATAAAGAAATTGGAGAAATACAGCCAGAAATATATTTTATATACATAGGATTTTGAGATAAATCATATTCCAATCTGATACATGTAATTCATCTGATTGTTTTACCGTCAGTTTTTGTCATTTCTACCATCTTTTAAAACATGCCGATACAGATAGGCTGTGGGATGGTGCTGCCAGGGCAACTAACACAGAAGAGAACAGAGTGGGAGGAGCAGTTTAGTGTACTGAGCATCATTACATAGGAGGAACATTATTGATTTTCAGCCAACATGTCTAATAAGAAATAGAAAATTATTGAACTTAAGGTTTGTGACATGTTAAACCTGTTGTCAGACACAAAGGAATGAGACAACTTGAAAACAAGAATAACACAGTAGTAACTTTGTTTGACTTAAAGATTGGTTTTGGTAATGGATTGTGGAAGATTCAACTTTTTGTTTGAGAGATGCAATGAAAAGCTGTGATGGAGGCCAGGCTTGTAGGGAGAAGGGAGAGGTAGTGAAGAGTAGACAGAGCTAGAAAGAATGAAGTAGAGCTGTAGGAATGAAATTGCTTTGTGTGGCAGTGGTGTAGGGTGCTAGGCTGTGTGTGATGGGCAGGATAATATTGTTGGGGAGGAGAGGAGCAGGCTGGAGCTAGTGGGAGAAGGACTGGGCTATAGGAAACTATGGAAAGAAGCAGGCTGTAGGGAGTTCGAGCAAGTTAGGCAGAGCCACAGAGGGCTGTAAGATATGAATCTGGCAGCAGAAATTAACTTTATTAATTCCATTTATGTCTGCCAACTTTATGCAAAAGTAGCCAACCACACTGGATTTTGAATTATATTCATTTTTCTCAGATTTAATAATTTTAAAAATCTATTATTCTTCGAGTCACTTCTGTTGTTGAATTAAATAGTGCAAGAGGACCAAAATTGTGTTAGAGGTGTAGGTTTCAAATATAATGAATCAGTGACATTATGACCATGTAATTCACAAGGGATTAGACAGTAATGGAAAGATTATTTTTCAGCCGACTCACTCACCTGTAAAGCTTTGTAACACTTACTACATTATTACTTCATGGGATGTTGCTGAGCTCAGTTAGATTGTGGGTTTTGAAGCATGATAAAAATCTCTTCCCAGTGGGATATGAATCTCTGCTTTGCATAGGGGGAGGTGTTGTCTAAATCAAGCATTTTATTTGCAGATAATAAATTCGGCTAGATAGGGTCATTGAAAGGTATGGTTAACCGAAAATAAATGAGAATGGTTATGTTGCAAATAGGAGGATATCTGGCAATGTTCCAAGAATGATCCCAAAGCATGAAATCAGGAAACAACCTTATGATCCCAAAGTGCAAACTCTTAAAAGATAGTGAGGTACATTTGTGACTAAGGCCCCATAAACTTGCAGGTACCCACCCCACCTCTGGTATCATAGCAGGTATTTTAAAATATGCAGAAAGTGATGTATTTATAAAAAGGACAGTGCATGACCAGAATGGGAATAGTGTTCCAGCATTTATTTCAATTACTCACTATGAGTCAGTTTTTGTATTCATGAGATTAAATTCTCGATTCCAAGGCCAGCCATGAGCAAGAATTGTTTACTTATTGATTTTGGTGTTTAAGTAAAACTAAAAAGCAGAGCGCTGTCGTGGGACTATGCACTTAATTGGATATTTATTATCTGATAGAATAGAGGATGAAAAGAGATACTTGTTTAAAATGTACGGCTATTTTATACTACAGAAATACAAATCCTAATCAAAGCACAATTGGTAGATGAAGAGAATTTCTGACTCTCATCTTGAGGTGACAAGTGCTGTGAAAATGCAATTTACAGAAAGTGATGTATTTAAATGTATATAGATGACCACAGTGCTTTTTTATTTACGGATTTTGAGTATTTGCTGTTGGAATGGCATATTGTGTAATCAATCAGGTTTTCATTGTTCACAGCTGGCTTTCAGCATGTATTATATAAAAAGAGTATTGTTCTATCTTTTAATATTTTGTAAAATTGCTGTTTCTATCATCGAATTCTGGAGCACCCAGTTCTACTTGTATGGCCAAAAGATCTTCCAGTGTCTGTATATAATTTGCGCAATATATTTTGCATGTGTGGCCTGATAGATATCTAAGCCATTGTATATAATGTATATTATGTAGAAATCACTTTTATTGTAACATCAATAATAAAGCCATGTTATTTACAATGTTCTGTTTTCTAGTCCGTTTCTTGCTTTTCCAATATTGAGGTGGAACGATGGCTCCTGGGGCCTAAGAGGCAAGAATATGGGCACGGTAGGCCCACACATGGCACAGTAATACTTCCACTACCTTGAGGGCACTGATTGGTGACAACTTAAATGAACCAGTTTAATTTGCCATGTCCCAAAATGTTGCTCTTTGTATTTTTACAAACGTAGCTTTACGAAATGATCCAAGAGGTCTTGAAAAAAAAATCATAGTTCTCAAATCTGTTTCTCCACGAAATATGGATGGTTTGCTCGCATTTTCTGTTTTTAATTTTGAGCTGATTAAATGATCAATATTGGTTAGGCCAAATGACCTATTACTATAGATGCTATGTAAAATGCCCATCGCCAGTGAACACAGCAGAGGAGTTTGCCTGATCCCTTTTGTAATGATGTGGAGATGCTGGCGTTGGTGGGGGGGGGGGGGGGGGGGGGGGAGGTGGTAAACACAGTAAGAAGTCTCAACATGATGTTTATTTGGTAGCAAACGCCACTAGCTTTTGGTGCTCTGCCCCTTCGTCAGGTGAGTGAGGAGTTCTGATCACAAACAGGACATATAAAAACACACAGTTAGTTCAAGAATACTGATTAGAATGCGAGTCTTTACAGCTAATCAAGTCTTAAAGGTGCAGACAATGTGAGTGGAGATAGCATTAAGCACAGGTTAAAGAGATGTGTATTGGCTCTAGACAGGACAGTTAGTGAGATTTTACAAGCCCAGGCAAGTTATGGGGGGTTACAAATAGTGTGACAAGAACCCAAGGCCCTCCTCGTGTGCAGAACTTGGCTATCAGTCTCTGTTCAGCCACTCTGCGCTGTCATGTGTTATGAAGGCCACCTTGGATCAGAGGCCAAATGTCCATGACCACTGAAGTGTTTGCCAAGAGGAAGACAACAGTCTAGCCTGGTGATTGTCAAGTGATGTTCATTCATCCATTGTAGCAGCATCTGCATGGTCTCCCCAATGTTCATGCCTTGGGACATCCTTTCCTGCAGCATATCAGGTAGACAAATGTTGGCTGAGTTGCAAGAGTATGTACCGTGTACCTGGTGGATGGTGTTCTCACATGAAATGATGGCATCTGTGTCAATGCTGTGGCAGGTATGTGTGGTGGCGTGGTCACTGTTCTCCTGAAGGCTGGGTAGTTCGCTGCAGACAATGGTCTATTTGAGGTTGTGCAATTACTTGAAGGCAAGAAGTGGGGGTGTGGGGATGGCCTTGGCATGATGTTCGTCTTCATCAATGACATGCTGAAGACTCCGGAGAAGATGTTGTAGCTTCTCCACTCTGGGAAATACTGGACGACGAAGGGTACTCTGGCCACCATGTCCCGTGTTTGTCTTCCGATGAGGTCTGCGGTTTTTTGCTGCGGCGCATTGGAACTGTCAATCAATGAGTTGAGCACCATATCCTGTTTTCATGAGGGCATCTTTCAGCATCTGGATCTGCTCAGATGAGGAGAATCACAACAGACACCTCCAGACTCTGAAAGATGCCCTCATAAGAACAGGATATGGCGCTCAACTCATCGACCGACAGTTTTGACGTGTCACAGCAAAAAAACCGCACTGACCTCCTCAGAAGACAAACATGGGACATAGTGAGAGTACCCTTTGTCATCCAGTATTTCCCCGGCGTGGAGAAGCTACAATAGCTTCTCCGGAATCTTCAACGTGTCATTGATGAAGACGAATATTTCGCCAAGGCCATCCCCACAACCCCACTTCTTGCCTTCAAACGATCTCAAACAGACCACTATACATAGCAAACTACCCAGCCTTCAGGAGAATAGTGACCACGACACCACACATACCTGCCATAGCAACCTCTGCAAGACATGCCGGATCATTGACACAGATGCCATCTTCTCATGTGAGAACACCATCCACCAGGTACACAGTACATACACTTGCAACTCGACCGACATTGTCTACCTGATACGCTGCAGGAAAGGATGTCCTGAAGCATGGTACACTAGGGAGACCATGCAGATACTACGCATGAGTGAACACCGCTCAACAATCACCAGGCAAGACTATTCTCTTCCTGCTGGGGAACACTTCGACCTCTGATCTTTAGGTAAGCATTCTCCAAGGCGGCCTTCGTGACACACGACAGTGCAGAGTCATTGAGCAGAGACTGAAAGCCAAGTTCTGTACATGAGGACGGCTTCAACCGGGATCTTGGGTTCTTGTCACACTATTTGTAACTCCCATGACTTGCTTGGGCTTGCAAAATCTCACTAACAGTCCTGTCTGGAGACAATACACATCTCTTTAACCAATGCTTAATGTTATCTCCACACACATCTTTAAGACTTGATTAGCTGTAAAATCTCACCTTCTAATCCATATTCTGTAAACTGTGTGTGTGTGTCTTTATATGCTGTTTGTTCAGAACTCCCCACTCACCTGAAGAAGAGGCAGAGTCCTGAAAGCTAGTGGCGTTTGCTACCAAATAAACCTGTTGGACCTTAACCTGATGTGAGACTTCTTACCCTTTTTGGAACCAATGGAATGCACACTCATCAACTTTACTGATAGTGAGATATTGGCATTGAGCATCCCTAATTTTGATTGCTGTACCATTGGCCGCCTTGTGTTGCCCCAAACTTATATTCTGGAATTCCTTGAGCCCCTCGTTCTGCCTTCAAAATATTCCTTAAAACTTACCTCTTTGACCAAACTTTTAGCCAGCTGTCTTAAGGATTCGTAACTTCCGCAGAGAGATCTACCTTTACTCTAACTGCATAAGGGGACAAGGGAGCAGGTAAGTTTCATTGGCAAGTGGTTTACAGCAGGGGGAGGAACTGACCAAGTTGGAGATGGGGGTGTGTACTGGTGCCAGAGAAGAGGGCTAGGTCTTTAGATAGTTACTCTGGTATTAAAAAGGATTTTTTTTCCCCCACAGGCTAAAACTGGCAGAACCATCCAAAGTTAGCAAGAGATTCTCCAGTGCATCACTGAGTACCCCCCAAAATGGAGTGCTGGGGAACCAGGGAGTTGAGCCAATGTCTCTTTATGTGCCCCAGTATTAAATTTTGTTAGTCTTGAATGCACCATGAGATGTTTTGCTACATTAAGAACACAATATAGATATGGGTCACTGTTATTCCTTCCACATCAATTAGAACTGATTCTAACCAAACAGATTTTCACCCTCTCCTGCAAGTAATTCCCTTCCCCATGCTACATCAGAAGAACTCTGCTTACTTTCCTCTTGTCATTTACTTTTCAATATGTGAAAACCAATTCTGGCCAATTGCCTCTATAAATCATTTCTTGTGTAGCTGCAAAAATACAAGGACCAGGTTTTAAAGAGCGCCACAATAAGCAATGATTATCTCTGGACAAAAGCCTTTTGTCCTTTTAGATTAATCTCTCAAAAGGAACAAGTAACAGGAGCCTGTGGTCAGAATAAGTTGTTTAGACAACCAATAGATTAAAAACAGCAAACACAAGCAATGAACAAATAATTGATTTGGAAAGGAACCTAAGAGACAGAGTACCACTGAAGCCTTAGATGTGGAGGTGGTGAATTTCACAGATTGTGACAAAGAACCCAGTACAAGACTGGAAAGTATCTATATCTTGTTCAACTTATTTGAAAACTGAACAATTTATATTGTAGAATTTCTGATGATATATTAGAATTAAATTTAGAGATGTATCATTAATTCTTTGTAATTTCCTTCCTCCCACACCATCTCCCCATTGCCATTTTGTATTATCCTCACAGTAAGATCTACACTGAGTGTAATAATGTGTCTGCGTCTCAGTTAAATAGTGCATGATGAGGTACAGTATGCTCTAGCATAAACAGAACTTTAGTCAATTATATTTTGTTGTAATTTTCTACCTCTCCTCTCTCTTTTGGACTTTAATTTCTGTTGAGGTCTGACTGCTTCATTAACGAGGGGTTAGGGAATGGCTGCTGTTGATGCTGTCGTGACAGATTTGCTCCTGTGGCATGCTGGGTTGACTGTCAGTGTTCTGATTTTAGTACAGGACTTATTTCAAATGACAGTTTTCCCAAGCTGTATTTGCACTCATTGAACGCTGCATGTTACATTGTTCTGAATCAACAGATGTACCTAATTATGGTTTATGTTCAACCATATAAACCTCCAGATCTCTGAAACTTTACACCATGGTGGCAGTTAAATGAACTACCCTAAAAGGAGAGGTAAGGGGTTGTGAGGAGAGTGTGTGCATTGCAGTGGGGAGGCTGTGTGGGGTTTGGTGTCAGTCAATGTGTGTTGGTGGGGATGGTGTGTAGGCCAGAGATTGCCACCCTGGAGGCCCTGCTCTTCAGCCTGGCCCCCAACTCCCTGAACTGCCTACGCATATCCCCCCTGCTCTTCCTTCCTACGTCCTTCTCTCCTATGTATACAATTACATCAGCCTGGATCCCTTCTCCCTTCAAAATTCCCTCCACCCGCTCCAAAACATCCTGTACCCCTGCTCCAGGGAGGCAGACTACCAGCCTGGATTCCTGCTTTTGCCCACAGAACCGCCTATCAATTCCTTTAACCCTCCCATCCCCCACTACTATCTCACATGTAGCCCCCTTCCTTCCCTCCCTCTGAGGCATTCTGGTCCTCCTCTCTTGCCCGTTTTACCCCAGTTGTCACCTTACCCTTGATATTTTGGGAGACTACCTCGGGGTGGTCTTAGTACCATGACTCTTCTTTTTCCCCTTCCTAACAGTAACCCACCCATTCTGCCCCCCCCCCCCCCCCCCCCCCCAGGCTCTGGGATCTCCACTTGACCGTGGTTCCTATTCATTATTGCCTCGTTCTTCCTGACTAAAAATAAGTCCTCTAATTGCCTGACCTGGGCCCTCAGACGCTGCAACTCCAGACACTCGGTGCAGATGTGGACTTTCGGGAGACGCGTTGTCTCCAGGAACTCCCACATATTACAGCTGACGCGTCTCACCATAGACCCTGCCATTTACCTGAACACCCTTAGAGTTATGGGCACAGAATTGGAAAAAATGGAACCAGTAACTCACCTTGCCTAAGCCCTGTGAGCCAAAGCCCTTACAGCTCTCACTCTGCTACCCGCTGTCTACTGCAGCCTTCTTTTTATACTCCCGCGCTCCCTTCCCAACTGCCCCCGCGCCTAGCTCTCGCTACGGCAAACAAAAACACCGCAAACCAGCGATAGAGAGAAAAAAAAACTCAATCGAAAATTGAACACTCTCCAAGTACACTGCTCTGGAGAACATTTAAATGGGAAGGGCACAAATATTTTAGTTGGGAGGTTAGCTAGGCACCTTCCAATCCACCCCAGGGAGATTAAAATCTCCCACTACAACAACCGTATTCTTCCTACACTTATCCAAAATGTCTCTACATATACCTTCTTCCACTGCCCGCAGGCTGTCGGGTGGTCTGTAGTACACCCCTAGCATAGTAATCGCTCCCCTCCTATTTCTTCCTCATCTCAATTCCTAGCTCCTCTATATTATCCTCCCTCTGCACCGCTGTGATGTGCTCCCTAACTAACAACGCCACTCCCCCTCTTTTCAACCCTCCTCTGTCGTGCCTCTGGTATCCAAAAATCTATTCCTCTCAGTCTTGACTATACTCAAGCAGCCATGGACAATATCCTGGCTTAAGGCTAATATGTGGCAAATAAAATTTGTGCTGCACAAGTGCCAAGCAATGACCATCTCCAAAAATAGAGGATTTAATCTCTTCCCTTAGCATTCCGTAGAAAATTACAGCTCAGAAACAGGCCTTTTGGCTCTTCTTGTCTGTGCCGAACCATTTTTTGCCTAGTCCCACTGACCTGCACTTGGACCACATCCCTCCACCCCTCTCTCATCCATGAACCCGTCCAAGTTTTTCTTAAATGTTAAAAGTGACCCACGTTTACCACTTTATCCGGCAGCTCATTCCACACTCCCACCACCCTCTGCGTGAAGAAGGTCCCCCCTAATATTCCCTTTAAACTTTTCTCCTTTCACCCTGAACCCATGCCCTCTGGTTTCTTTCTCTCCTAGCCTCAGTGGAAAAAGCCTGCTTGCATTCACTCTATCTATACCCATCAAAATTTTATATACCTCTATTCCCTGGAGCGTAGAAGAATGAGGGGAGATTTGATAAAGTCCCAACCTATTCAATCTCTCTCTAACTCAACTTCTCAAGTTCCAGCAACATCCTTGTGAACCTGCTCTGCACTCTTTCAACCTCATTTACATCCTTCCTGTAACTAGGTGACCAAAACTGTACTCTAAATTTGGCCTCACCAATGCCAATTCAATTGCTGAATTCCCCTACTATCAATATCACGAGAGTTACCAGAAACAGGAGTGGCCGGATAAACATTGGCTTCCAGAACACATCAAAGGCTAGGGACCCTGCAGCAAGGAACTCAAATCTTGACTCCCTAAAGCCTAAACCACCGTCAATAAGGTACAAGTCAGGAACGTGTTAGCATACTCTCCACTTGCCTGGATGAGTGCAGCTCCAATGACATAGGAAACTCAACACCATTCAAGACAAAGCAGCTGTTTGATTGAATGTTTGTGGAAGCAGTAGCAATCTCTCAACCACCAACTGACAGTAACAACAGTGTGTACCATCTACAAAATGCCATGCAGGAACTCACCAAGGTTCCTCAGGCAACACCTTCCAAACCCAGGCCCACAATCATCTAGACGTACAAAGGCAGCAAATATTGGGAACACCATCACCTGAAGGTTCCCTTCCAAGTCAGTCATATTTCTAAGCCAGGATGATATCACCACTCTTTCACTGTCACTGGGTCAAAAGCCTGGAATACCCTCCTTTACAGCACTGTGGGTGTACCTACACCTCAAGAACTGCAACTGCTCAAGAAGGCAACACCTTCACAATGTTAACTAGGGATGAACAATAAATGCTGGCCTAGCCAGCAACACCCACATCCTATAGAATCCCCACAATGCAGTAAAAAGCCATCCAGCCTCTGTGAGACAGCAGTGCTAACCACTGTGCCACTTTAATGATGTTTAAATTTTGAGGGCAGGCTCCAAGCTTTGGTTTCAAAGGTTGTTTTTCCACTAACCTCCCAGCCCCAGCACACGATTCAATCGTTAAATATAACTGGCAAGGTAGTTATTTTCAAGCACTAAATTTGGATTGCTGAAACTGATTTTTTTTTTGCTGCTCTTTACGACAACCAATGTTTTTGTTTGTCAGAATGAAATCTAATCAACTAGAGGATACAATTCAGTATCCATGATAATGAAAAGCAACAGTCCTTACGGCAGCTGTATTGGTAGCAACAAAATGGTTGTTTTGCATTTAAGTACCATACCTTGCGGTCTGTGTGATGAACCCAGAAGCTGTAGCTAACTTGTGATCCGACCTTGGTAGCTCAGAGTATTCCAGTTCAAATTGCTGTTGAAAAATCATCACAGATTACTCAATAGAAAATGACAGTAACCCTGCCTGAACTTCAGCCAGCTCTGAAAGTGTGCTCGAGGTGAAATATTGCTCGTCTGTTGAAATGATGGCAGTGTGCTGTTCCAAACAAAGATACATCTATTTAACTTATTGCTTAATTGACTTTATTCCAAGGTTGTGCTCACAGATTGGTTTCCTTGGGTTGGGATGGGCATCATGATGACTTCAATTTCAAAAACAATTCAAGTGTAATGATTTCAGATAGATACAGGTCAGTTCCCAAGATGAACTGCACAAAGCAAATTAGCTAACTCAGAATCCCACTAGACACCATATCGGGGCAAAGGACAGTTCATCATTCTGGAACGTCACGAGTAGCAAGCTCTTCACTATTTTCTACGACTGTTACATGATTAAAAGGCACAGTTGAGATACTCATTACTTCTGATGACTCTTAAGCATTCAGGTACTTTGCATGGTGCTTGATATGATCGCCAACAAATGTAGCAATGAAGAAGTAACTGTGGTCATATCCCTGCAGAAAACAAAGTGTGAAACTGTTAAAATCATAAAGAGATATTGGTATGGGATTAAGATCTCACTCATTTTTTTGGCTGATTCAAACCCTGGACACTTGCCTCATGAAGCCGAAAAACAACAGGGATCTTCTTGTCAGTACATACTGTGATGAAGTTATCGGGCAGTAATTGTCCTGCAGCCAGAAACTGATCATCCTTCCCTTGGTCAATAAGTATATCCAGGAGAGGTCCTGAATAAGTTCTTGCCAGGCAAGTAGCATCATATTCCTATCAGGAATAAATAAATTCCTCAATTTACACAGGCTAAGACTGAGGTAAGTGGTTCATCTGCTTGTTTACCAACACCTTTGTTACTTGCTTTTAATATAGGAAACTCATATTAATTTGTAAACTTTGCTAATAGAGGGAAAGCAAACATATGGCAAGAATAATTTTAAAAACGATGGTCTAGAACATCTTAGCCATACAAAGCAATGTAGTTTCTACATGTTTAATAAAGGCTTGAATCCTTCAAGGAGTGGCAATCATTGTCAGAATGTCTGCTCTTTCTTTTCTGCACTGTGCTGGAGCTCTGCATTTCTAACTGGGGCTGGAAATCCCCACTTGAAATGGAACTGCTTCTCTGTAGCACTGGATTGCCAGGGGAAGCCGAGCCATGCACTCTTTTCACAGCACTCATTATTATATTCTGGATGGTTGGATCATGAGGAGGGGAGCCAGTGGGTGGCAAGGTTGGATCAGGGTACAAGAGTCATATAGTTACCCAGGATCAGGAGATCGCAGTGCAGCAGGGTCAACGAGTGAATCAAGAGGGCTCGTCTATTTCTGGCGAGCTGAGTTTGAATACAATCACCCCTTAGCATCCACAAAAGCAAACAGAGTTCAGTACAAACTCTACATTTTACTCACACAAGCTATGAAAATACAGGAATGAAAAATATTGCCATAGCATGAACCAATTCTAGGTAGTATTATGAACTGTGCAATAAAAAGACTGGGAAGTTCACTGGGGATGCCAAAAGGATATAAAATGTGTTAGTGTCCCAATATAGAAAAATCTTCACCTTCTTCAGGAGAAAAATTGGCAACTTAAAATTTAAAAATATATTTCCTTCTGGCAATATAGCCTTACCTCCCATTTGCTTTTATCAGAGCCCAGGTATCCAGTAAATGCTTTCTGGCCCCAAGGGCATTGCACAGGGTTGCAGATAGGAGCAAGTGCTGATACAGACTGTCGAGATATTATCAGGCATCAAAAACAGAAATACAAATTAATATTTCATCTCAATTTTCAATATAGCAAATACATCTTAGAGCAGACTGTGTTTCAGTCTACAAAATTCAATGTTGAATTACCCAATGTTTTGCTCCTTTTTAAATTAACATATAATGAACATTTTTTAAATATAAATCAGTATTTAACAAATATAAAGGTGCATGAAAACATTTGTGGTAGTGGTTAAACAAGGCTGGCATGAGTATGGAATAATGTTGATATTAGCATTTCTCAGAATATTGTGCAAGGATAATGTGACCAAATGGGCCATCTAAAATGACGTTTTGTAAAGCACTCTGGGACAATTGGGCAAAAAACTAAACTGACAGACTGCAGTTTAAAGACAGAGACAAACAGGCTGCAACCCTGACAAGTGAATAAACAGGATATGGGTCATCTCCAGGATGAAAGGGACTTTCTGGTCACACTGGGTTGTGTACCAGACATAAGGACACCATGAACCCTTATTTAGAAAGGAGGTATGTGATCTATGTGCCTACAGACATGGCCATTAGGGACACACCCAGAGATCGGTGTGGTAGCATCTGATCGGACTCTGTTGATCAGGGTGATGAAGTCCTGATCAATTGATTGGCAATGGCCAAAAAGGAGCGTGAAACCAAACGGGGTATAAAGGGTGTTGCACAACCAGGAATCTCTCTCTCTCTGACCCCACGAATGAGCTACAACAATGGTGACCATCGCCAGCACAAGGACAGCCACCACACCTGAGAATGAAGGAAGAAAGACCAGAGCCAGAGTGCCAGGTCAGACCAAAGGACCAAACTACACAGACGACTATCAAGACCAGCACACAGATAAAGGCCAATATATGCTTTGGTACTTGTCAGTCACGCAAAGTTAAATCAAGGTCTTGTATTGAACTTGAATTCTAGTATTTTCTATAAGATAACTTATTGTTGGTCAGGTGGGTGATTGATTATTGATTGCGTGGGTTTAAATAAATATTGGTTGTACTAACAAGACGTCTACTCGTAGTTATTTGTCCACCGTATAAGGGTTACAACAGACTATGCGGCAGGCAACAGTAATATTGAAATACATAAGAAAATGACATTATACATTTTTAGCTTATTTTGTATAGCGTATGCGCAACCAAAATTAAATGTTTTAAGTAAGCAGTGGAATGAAATTTCATAAATACACTCCAACCATTCCAAATCAGCCTGTGTGGGCCTGCAGCATGATTGTACTACACCCAAACCTGGATTGACAATGACTGGTAACATTCGCCCCACTTAAGTGCTGGTGGGGTAATGCCCACCTCCAATAAAAGAAAGTCCAATCATCAACGGCACCAAGTTGCTCACTTTCAGCAACTTCATTACAGTACTGCCACTGGTGAAAAGGTGCATTAAAGTGTGACAAGTTTACATAGGCAATTTCCATTCTAAATTTGGACACTGGAATTTATAATGGAAATACAGAAAAAAAAGACTGAATGTTTGACTTTAAAGTGGATACTATGCCATGTTTGCACCCTGGTCCAGTTATTCCTGACTTCTTTTCCAACTTCATCTCAAGATTCCACTTGATCTTGACTCCCTTTTTTTTATTTGTGTGTGATGTGGGCGTTGCTGGCTTGGCCAGCATTTATTGTTCATTGTAATAATGTAGTATACGATATATTTATATATTGTACAATCTAATGTACAGGTAGATTGAGAGAGACAAATGTATGGACACAGGTATATTCTACATGAATAAAGAGCAAAAGTTTCCCAATGGTGAATCAGAATAGTGTGCTGGAAGCATGCTTTTCCAGCCTCATAACACAGCTAACTACTTTGTCCCTGGTTTGTTTAATCCCTTCCACACTTCATCAGAACTTCCTTAAGGCCTTGACATCTTGACATAAAGGCTTTAAAGGTTACTTTACTAAGTCTGTTGCTTTATTCTTTAAGGTAGCAACAAGGTCATTTCCTGAAGTGGAAAAAAAATCAAACTCAATGAAATAATTCTTTTTGCTACTCTGTCTTTTCTAATTTCCCTAAGTTTTGCTCCAAAATTTGTATTTTTGCATCAACCTATTTGGAGATAAATACATACACAATATAGTAAGTAACATGAAAAATTCAAATTCTGGATATTATGTCAAATTAAAATGTCATTAGGATAAACTGGAACACATTCACACTAAGGTGGAGGTCCTTTGTCAGAAGAGTGATGAATGCATAGAATTTGCAACATTGGTGAAGGCAAAATCTTTATAAAGATTTGAATTATAACTATCATATAATCCCTGCAGTGCAGAAAGAGGCCATTTGGCCCATTGAGTCTAGACTGACTCTCCGAAAGAGCATCGCACCTAGGCCCTCCCCTCTACACCATGTGTTTACCATAGTTAATCCACTTAACCTCCATATCTGGATACTAAGGAGTAATTTTAGCATGGTCAATCTATCTAACCTGCACATCTTTGGTCTGTGGAAGGAAACCCACTCAGACACAACGAGAACGTGCAGACAGTCAACCCAAAGCTGGAATCGAACCCATGTTCCCGGCACTGAGACTTTCTTGTCCAATGTAACAGATGCTGCTTTTCAGCATGTTGATCATATTCATCATTCTCAGGAGCCCAGCAGCCAAACCAGATATAATTTAAATGTCTCTTATTTAAAAGCCATTGCCATTAGTTGTAGAGTCCTGAAAGGTCATCACTTTGAAATGATCATAGAGAGAGGACAGAGAAGTGAGGAGTTTTTTCTAATGCAGCGAGTGCAGAACACTTTGCCACAGAGAATGATTGAACAGAGATCATTGCAGATTGTAGGAGAGAAATTAGAGTTAATAGAAGGTGTAGTATTGGATTGTTCTAACAATTCAAAATAGAATACAGCATCTTCTGTGCTGCAGCTTTTGGTTTTCAAGGTAAGCTCAGAGAAATCAGCAATCTTTCAGATTTTGGACTACATAGTTCAGTATGTAACTCATATTATGTTTTCCAGGCAATGCGCTGTTTGCAATGAAGTCAGAAGCATGGCTGAAAATATTTAAAACTACAACCACACAGTATAATATAGCAACAGTCCTGCCACAGACCTAGAACAAGCAGACATTCCACAGTATCAAATTTAAGTAGTTCAGGTGCTGGACATATTATATGAAACTTGTATTCTAACCCAGCTATTCATGCGCAGAAGTGGATGTACCTTGTATTTTCCAGGGTTTCTCAAAGCACAAATTAGAGCCCCATGACCACCCATTGAGTGGCCAAAGATGGACATCTTCTCAGGATTAACAGAGAAATTGGCATTTATCAGACGAGGCAACTGAGGGGGGAGGGAAAAAGAAACAGTAATTAACAAATTTATTTGTATTAATCAAAATATGGATCATACATGCAAAAACAAAAATATATTTCACAATGGAAAAACATACAGCCACTCTTATCAAAGGATCTTTTAATACTTCACTCCTGTTTATATAGAAATATTGAGTTTTCAATCTGCATAAGCATGTAAGTTGCTTTTGAAACCCAATGCAAAGGTTATTTTATAGATTTTAATGAAGGTATAGTGATAAAGTCTTGAGAAAAATTATAAATCGCACATTAACTGGCAGGAAGAGATACACTCCAATGCTGCACATTATTGAAATTAAAAAAAATCACAAAATGCTGGAAATACTCAGCAGGTCAATTTGCATCTGCGGAGACTGAAACAGAGTCAATATTTCATGCTGACAATCTTTTGCCAGAATATAATTTAGTTTCATTAGTTGATTATCCCTTGCTGTTTGGAGACAGAAGGCTCACGTGACAGGGCAGTATTATGTGATCAAGCTCTCCAATCATGGCACATGGGACTCCCAAGATATTGCTACAACTGACACTGACTATAAATGTCAGTATGGAGCTGTCCTGATAAGAACCCGTGTGTAACAACACATCTTTGTTACACTGAGATACACTTACAAGAAAGCTATCAGGCTGAGGTTCACTCTAAAAACTTACACTAGTGAATAGCATTGAAAGCTAAACTCCCAAAAGTCTACAAACAAATAGAAGGGAAACTAATCATTTGTTAAAGGGTATCAAGGAATATGGAGCAAAGGCAGCTAAATATAGCTCTGTCGCAGATCAGCCATGTAACAGATTGGTAGAAGAGACCTGAGGGGGGTGAATGGAGGCCTGTCCCTATGATGCTCATGTTGAATCTTGTATTAAACATCACTCTGACTGACCATAGAAAGGTGTGCTTCAGCTTGAATAGCCTTTCTTTCCTCAGAATGTGAGCACTTTGATGCCTGGTCGTCAGGGGGGTTCTTTTGGGTAAATGCCTGGTCATCAGTTGCCAGCACATCTGAGAACCCCGAGAAGCTATCCAATATAGTCTTGGCATGTAGCTATGGCTGGAAGCCTGCCTATGGTAGCAGCACGCTACTCTTGATTAATCAAACAACTTGGAGGCCCATTCATCCCATTTCAAAATTACACATTACATTTTCAATTTTGAAAAATACAGCCAACGATCAGAGTACCTCCTCTGTAATGTATGTGTACATCTTGTAGTTTGTCTTCCAAGGTTCCTCTGTGGCATTTATGTAAAACCCAGCCCCTGTACCAAAGTCCCAGCTATCGTCCTCACCTTGAATATTGCAGCCACCTGGAATGACAATACACATTACTGACCTACAAAGCCACTCAGAACATAAAGTGGATTAAATGAATTATAAACATTGCTACTGTTCTCACCTCTGCCAATGTATCACCACAAGAATGATGTATTTTTCTGATCAACTGCATTGGCAAAGGAGATTCACAATATTCAATTGATCATAACTGGCAGAAACTCAAACTTTTTAAGGTCACAATCACTTTTTTTTTTAACTTGAAAGTCTGTTATATAAAGCAGCTCAGTTTACATTTTTTAAGCTACTTGGCGCATACTCTAATTTTGTGTGAACAAACAAAATCAAATGGAATGTTTTGTACTCACGGGGACTAGTGTCTGGAGCCACGATGACAATGCCATGTTCAGCTCCTGCCTGCTGACTTGCTGCTTTGGTTATGAAGTTTTGTTCTGTGCATGTTAAACCTACACAAAACCAAGAAAGGATTCAGCTTAGAAGACTGAACTCTCATATTTGTTTGTTTGTCTTTCAAAAAAATAGCTTAGTACAGTTAAAGTATCCTTAGAAAATAAGACTGTTGTAAGAGCTTAGAGATCTAGGGTTGCAGATACCAGAGATCTTCAAAGGCAAGAGAGTGGTTAGAAAAGACCATTTAAAGGCAAATGGAATTCTGGATTTCTGATGTTACGTAAGGATATATTCATGTTAAATTCACACAAAACACTAGCTAGGTTACAAATGGAATATTGCATATAGTTCTGGGCAACTTATTATAATAATTGAACCAGAGAAAGACTGCAGTAAATTAGAATAGTATCTTGAGTGAGATTATAGTTATTAAGAAATAGGAAATTTTAACTGAAATAGAAATGTTTGAAAGAGTCTAAGGTCTTTAAAATAATAGAAGATGTTGAGAGAATGAACAGCGAAAGATATCAACTGGGTTCGTACATTCGAAAGAAGGGGCTGCAGACTGAAGATAGCCAGTGAAAGAGTAGAGGAGGAAGATATGATTTCACTAGAAGGTTAGTAGAGGTGTAATGCTTTAACATACATTGCTAAAGCAGAAACCACAGCAGCATTTAAAAGGGAACCGGAAAAGCTTTTAAAAAGATATGTAAAAAGGATAGGCAATAGGAAAATGGATTGAGGGTAGATAGTTCCAAGATAAGTGAACAGCAGAAAACAAGGTGGGTATACTGGGCCAAATGGCCACGTGTGGTTTCCATGATGCAGTCAGGACTTGATTTCGAAATGGCATAAAGATATTTTCTGATGGAAGGTTTTTTTTAAATACTATAATATTTCTGTAACCTATCTTGAATGCTAAATATTTATCAAAAAAGGTTCTACATACTGTCTGGCAAAAGAAGAAGCTGCGCTGTGCACACAAATATATTACTTAGCCACAAGACAGCAGCAAAGACAGAATGACAGTATAATCTTTGGGACTCAGCAATAGATCTAACTAAACTGATGGAAAACTAAAGCAGCTGTGGCAAAATTGTGAAAAAAAAAGTTGCTATCGGACATGCTGATGGTTAAGCATTTTCCAGTGGCTGCATTGAATTCTGTGGTATTTGAAACACACATGAAGTAATGCCACATTGTAAAATACTGCTCAACATAGTGTATGCAGCACTTCAAGATTAACATTCATATAAATGGATAAAAGTTTTCCCTTCTTAGCTGATTTAAAGGACTGCATAATTTAAACAAAGAAGTTTTGAAATGTGGATAATGTATTTGATTGCCACAAATATCGTGATAGAGAACTGAATGGCATTCGTGTTAAAGCAAAAATTAAAAATTCATTCATAGCAACAAGTGACCAGAGGACATTCCGAATGAAGGGGTAGCTTCAGAGAAAACTCATGGCTCTCCCACAATGGTCATGCACACAAATGGCTAACAGACAAGGGCAAGTTTTGGGGAGGATACTGCATCCCAACGTTAGCATAAATATTTCAGGGAGGAGCAGGTAAACACTATCAGAGTATGTGTTTTTCTGGTTTTAAGCAACTGACCTTGTTAAGAACCATGCTGGGTGGAAGGATGAGTGCAGAATTCTATTCAAGATTCCACACTGTATTTAATGAGCAGTTTTTTTTAAAACATTCAACTGGAAGGATTCTATTAGAGTAGTTTACAAAGATTTTTTTGCTCTTTGAGGACATCAGTATTGGGCATTATTACATCCAATGTCTTTAATTAATGTAAATTTGGGCAAAATAAAAAGCAGAAATTCCCCGACTAACTCTCCAAACCCCTGACTGATTGCAATCGATCCTACCCCGCCCCCCTCCCCATCCTGCCACCGACCCCCTCCCTAGCCTGCACTCCGCCCCCCTGCCCAATCTGCCCTGCAACACCCTCCCCTCCCATCCTGCCCTGATGAAGTGCTGATTACTAGTATTGTGATTACTAATTAACATATTGTCAGAAGGAAGTCAGGTTTAGAAATATCAGTAGCAAAATGAAACTTGTAGCAGAGTCTATGCTGAGGTAAGGTATCTGATGCCACAAGCTTGACTAGTTATACACGTTTCCACAAAATCAGAATCTTGCAAAATTTAAAACTAAATCAACTCCAATTATGGTCATTCTACAATAGCTTTGTCAGCATATGTGGCACTCTTAAAAAACACATTAAAATGTAAAACATTTAATAAGTATAACCATGGGAGTTAATGAGTTTCCAAAATGCACACAATATTCAACATTGTATTATTCAGCTGCCCATCTTGATGCTTACGCTCGATAAATTTGCCAGCTCTTCAATCTAATATTAGCATCGTGACTTAATATCCCTGAAGCTTAGAAACCATTAAAAACAGGTCAACAATTTACACAATAGAACAGAAAATTCTGGAAACACTCAGCAGTTCTTGGCAGCATGTGTGGACAGAGACAGAATTATGTTTGATAGATGACCTTTCATCAATCAATTCATGCACAAGGTAGTAAAAAAATGTCCTAAGTACTCCATAGAGATGTAAGAATTAGATGCCAAGCCAGAGGAGGAGACACTTGGAGGGTTTATCAAAAAAATTGTTGAACAGTGACAGCAGATTGGGACAGACAGAATCCTCCAGTAAGTGCATAGCGACAATGAATGACAAAAGTTCACCATGTAATAATACAGGAGGTCTTGTGGTGCAGTGGTAGCATCCCTACCTCTGGACCAGAAGCACTGGGTTCAAGTTCATTATGCAGCTCAACAGGCTGATAATCAGCGTTGGCAATTCTTCCACCCTTCCCCAAATGGATAGTGTGCATGTGCAGTGCGTGAGAGAGAAGATTCGCTAAAAAAAAACCCCTTGTAATATTACAAATTAACTAAAATCAAGTGTGTGAATGCCACTCCTGAGCTGCAGATTGATTGCTACTAATTAATTGTGGTTCACAATTTGGCATAGGAAAACATTCTCAGGGTTCCAACCCTGCACCTCCTCGCAGTATAGGAGGGATTCATTAGCCCTTTATTGGGTTAGCAGCCAGAGTACCAATTTACCAGAAAAACTGAAGAAGGTGGCATCAAAAGTAGGAACACCATTACTGTCACAGTATTTCTACCCATCAGTCTTTATTCCACCTCCCTCTTGGGAAGAATGAATGGGAAAATTTACCGTAATTCCAAATTTTCCTCAAACTTTTCTGTATTGCTTTTAGTATTTTACAATTCCCGATTCACTTACAATGCTTGTCAATATTTCACAATGATCTTCAAATGCGGACTTTGCATTCTCACTAGCATCAAAATGATTTTCCACCCCTACCTGAGATAAGAAATGCTCAAGGATTATATCACCAGAGGATAAAATTCATTTGCTCTTCAAATTGGTTAGCACCGCTGTCTCACAACGCAAGGGATCCAGATTCGATTCCCACTTTGGGTGACTGTGTAGAGTTTGCATGTCCTCCCTGTGTCTGCGTGGGATTCCTTCAGGTGTTCCAATTTCTTCCCACAGTCCAAAGAGGTGCAGGTTAGGTGGATAGGCTATGCTAAATTGCCCCTTAGTGTCCAAAGATGTATAGGATAAATATGTGAGGCTACGAGGACAGGGCAGTGGGTAAGCCTGGATAAGATGCTCTGTCAAAGAGTCAGACTTGATGGGCTGAATGTCTTTCTGCATTGTAGGGATTCTATAATTCTATCACTGATCTCAACAGAATGGCATCATAAAATTGCACCTTTTCTAAAATACTCATGACTGCCTGACGTTAAGCCCTACTCATCCACCAGTTATGTCATTACCTACTGTCACTGAACTCCCAGCTCCAAACATTAAACTTAAAATTAAGATCCTCATCTTCAAATCTCTCCATGTCCTTACTCCATTCTACTTCCAAAACCTTCTCCATGATTGCACTCTCTTCTGACTCTGGCTTCCCGAGCACCTCTTTCACAGGTAGTGCCAAGGCTTACCTCTGTTTGTTCTCTGGTTGTCGCACTGGAATGGGTGGAGTTCGCCAAGGTCCAGTACAATAATTAGGAGTGTGGGTAATGGGCACATTTCAAAAATCTGCAATTGGTGTGAAACTTGAAAGTGTAGAAGTGCAGAAGAAAGTTAACAATAAACTTCAGAAGATTATGGATAGACTGGTGGAATGAGTGGATACATGACAGTCAAACTTCAATTCAGACAGGTTTTGGTAAAAGAATGAGGAGAGACAATACAAGCTAACTGGTGGGACTGCAAGAACAGAGAGAGCTGGGGTGTTTGCACACAAACTTTTGGGATGGTAGACTGGTTAACAAAACAGGCTCCTAGGCTTTACAAATGGATGCATAAAATTCAGAATTGATGTGAAGACTTTGGAGGGGATACAGAAGAGATTTATTAGAACATAAATCATCCCTTGAACCAGTTACGTAGCCATTAAGTAGTGGTTAGGGCTGTTCTCCATAGAACAGGAAAAGTAAACAGGCGACTTGATGGAGTTGTTTCAAATCTTGAAGGATTCAGATAACGTAAATAAACTATTTAAAAAGGGCTGAAAGGTTGATAACCAATGGGCATAATTTTAAGGTGTTTGGCAAAAGAACCAGAAGTGACACTAGGAAAAGCTTTTTGTTTTAAAGACTACAAGCAGTTAGGATTTAGAATGCACTGCCAGTGAGGATGGCAGATACAAATTAAATAGTAGCCTTCAAAAGGGAATCAGATAAATAATCAATGGAATTGCAGGGATTTGTGGAAACAGTATTGGAACAAGTGTAATGGGATTAATCTTCAAAAGAGCCAAGACAAGTTTGATAGACTGAATGGCTTCCTTCAATGCTGTGCTAGTCCATGTTTCTGCAATTTTCTCCCGAAATCTGTCTCCTCCTTTACATTGATTCTGAAAACTCATCTTTCCTCTCAAGCATTCAATAATCCCCTCCCCCCTTAATTTCCATTTGGATGTCTTCTTCCTCTCATTCTACAAGTGTAATGAGCCATTGGGTACATGAAGTGCATTAAAGATACTGCATAAATGAGAATTGTATTCTTACTAAAAACACAAAATCCAATAAAGAAAATCAGTGTCACATAATTGCAAACAAACTACAGACTTTTTATTTTATGCTGGTTTATAGTGCAAGTACATAATGTTTTACCTGGCCTGCAGGGCAAAATATATTGTTTTAAAGCTAACGTCTCTCAAACCGCAGCTGAATCAGCTGTCAGTGTTGTCATAGCTCAAATGAAGGTTTTCAGCCACCCACAACTAATTCATTATTGTTTAGAAAGGCAAAACTCAACGTTTTCTGAATGTACTCATTAAGTACTTTGTGTAGCTGCCTTATCACTCACTGCGAAGGACGTTTTTCCTTAGTTAGAGTGATGGCTATAACCAAGAAGTAATTTTCTGTCAGAATATGTTGGCATAGAAAGAAACTGTTAAAGTCTCAAAGTGAGTCAATTGCAGACTCTAAAATATTTTTTTTTGAAATATGAGTCAGTTTAGCCTCAGACATACTGACATGGCACCATTCCAAAGACAACTGTATCTATATGAACTCAAGTTAATTCTCAGCATTAGTGAATGACCACACATGAATGACAACTATGTGCTGGACTCTGTAGTCAGTGCCAAAGCAATGGCATTCATCACTGAGCTCAAAGAAAGATTCCTACAAAAATCCAGAAATCGCTGTGGGGTAGTTTTCCCTTTTCCCAACACCAGTTTAAATATAATGCCAGATCAAGAGGGTATCTTGGTGTGCAGCAGCAATGATGTCAGGTAAGCAATTAGATTAATGTTTGCTGTTGGGTGAGTATATTCATATTCTTCACTTTAAATTCTCAGGTAGCAAAATAAATTATTTGATTAAGATGGAAACTAACATAAATATGTTTTAAATGTAAAGTCTTATGAGAAAACTTGACCTTAATTCAATACAAAATTAGCTTTTCAGTCCCAATGAGGGTGCTCAGCAATACTTTAGTTAGTACATTATTAAAACTCAGCAACATCTTACTCAACAAGGTTTAACTTCATTGCGGTTTATAAAAGCAACACTGGAAGTTCTGTCCATTCAACTCATTTCCCGTTGATTATACTCAACAGCACAGCCTCTGGAACTGTGTTGAATCAATGGCAGCAACTTCTGGATCTCCAAGTTATTCTCCAGATGTCAGATTCCAGGGGCTGGCAGTTTCAGTGACATTCGCTGCCGCTTTTACTGCAAAATCTGAACCAATAATTTTTTCATTCAGTTATAATTGGAAATTGGGAGCAAGATAGTGGAATGGCATGAGAATTTTGGAGCTATTGAACTACATGGAAGCACTTATTACCATCATCAAGAGTTATCATGCTATCCCACGTCAAATGCACCTCACCAAGCTTATAACAAGGTGATGTTAGAATGTCATGTTTCGTAAATTGTTTTACATTAACTGTCTATTGAATTCCAAGATAGAATTGCTAATCAGCATTTCTACCTAGACACTTGGCCTAGGTGATTCATGTTATCACAGAGAAGATCTTTGGGAAGGAAGAAGCCCAAAGGAAGCCTTAGTAGGATCAGATTGCACGGCTTTCCTAATACTCAATGAACAGCACTGACAGGCCAGTCTGCAAGAACGAAAGAGCAGAGAGAAACAGCAAGTCTCTATTGTTCGCCACACAGAATGTGGTGAGAGCTCATGCTCAAATTCAAGAGACCAAGTTTATGAGGGTTTAAACAAATCTGGAATTTTCCCCCGCTTTGGTTAGAAGGAAGAACCTCCAATTTGTCCCTCACCATGAAAGGCAGTTCTGGCATTAGGAGTTATCCGGCTGGGAACAGAAAAGGAAGGAAGCAAATTCTCAGAAGCTGAAAATAGCTTTGGATTGTTCATGGAGGATGAAGCACCCATTTGAGAAAAAAATATATCTGGAACAAGGATTTTTGATCATTGTACAAGTTGAATAGGGGATCGTTTTGGTATATTAGAGTAAAAGAAATAGTGTTTAATCAATATTGTGTTTACTTTGTATGTTACAGAAGAGGCTCGGGAATGGAGAATTGAGGCAGAAATGAGTGTCCCGAACCCTCCACTGCCTTTCTTGACACCCTGTCCACATCCCATCCCCGGGCCTTGCTCTAACAAGGCCCCCATATCCATCTTTCTAACTTCATCCCTTAACCAGGCAACAGGTCGAGCCCTGTCAATTTAACAGTACTCACACTGTCGACTACTCTACAGAATCCTTGCTACCTCAACAGGTGATGTAATGTGCCTCAGGAAGTTATATCAATTTAATAAAGCTTTATTTTTAAGGTAAGCAAAAAATCCCCAACATCAGGTATTAAAGTCATCATAGTGCCAGATGACCATAGACTCAGTCCTTAACCTGAGAATCACCACACCTCAGCCGAGGGACAAGGCTGAGAAGGCGAAACCTTCATGAATAACCTCAGCTGGTACAGGAATTCAACCTGTGCTGTTAGCATCATTCTATATCACTAACTAGCTATCCAGCCAATTGAGCTAAAAGCTTGTCTTATCTTTCTAGCAGCAACCCATACCAGCAGCCTCATTTCAAAACTATTTCCCTATTTCTCTGATGAATCTCCAAATATATGAGTAAGTTACTAGTGAAATACTGAAGGGATGTAGAAGTTTCTTTTAAAGATCAATTCACTGGTTCAGTTACAAATTGTTAAATTTAAACTACATTCATAAAGAAAAAGCATATTTTTAGAACCACATAAAATTATTGTGGACTGTAGGAAGTCTCAGAGACAGGAGGCAAATTACCTGAAAGCCAGTATAACACAGGGCACTTCACACGCTCTGCTTTTGGAGGCAAATAGATTCCAAACCGCATCTTGCATTTTAACTCTGAGCTGTCATTCAAAACAAAAATTAAATACTTTTTAGATTTGGTAACACAACCTGTCAATGTGAACAATATAAAAATGGCAAATCTACCATTCCTGAACCAGTTTCTGATCCTCATCATAATGTCTGGGTAAGCACTGAAGTTAGAAAAGTGTTCCATCACAAAGGCAAAAACAAAGCAAATGCCTAGACTGTCCTCACCTACCTTGACTGAGTCATGGTTAGTGATGAGCAACAAATTCCCAACCAGCCACTCAAGGACATGCTGCACAGAAACTAGGAATGACTAGATGAAGTCCAGGGTATCGGAGAGATCCAATGGACTACCCTTTCCAGCCAAAAATTAATGTAGGGTGTGAAGGGACTTTTTTTTAATACTTCATAATGAGTAATAATTGTATGTATATTATAGACACGCTTAGTATTATCTTTAGGTCACCTGGTCTCTATCAGTTTGGAACAGTCAATTCACACGCATCACATATAGAACATAGAACACTACAGCACAAACAGGCCCTTCGGCCCACAAGTTGCGCCAATCATATCCCTACCTACCAGGTCTATCCAGAACCCTCAATCCCACGTACTCATCCAGAAGTCTCTTAAAAGAACCCAATGAGTTCGCCTCCACCACCCACGGCAGCCGATTCCACTCACTCACCACCCTCTGAGTGAAAAACTTACCCCTGACATCTCCTCTGTACCTACTCCCCAGCACCTTAAACCTGTGTCCTCTCGTAGTGACCATTTCAACCCTGGGAAATAGCCTCCGAGAATCCACCCTATCTATACCTCTCAACATCTTATAAACCTCTATCAGGTCAAAATGATGATTACAGCTTATTTCACAGAGGCCATTAACTCTTTAAATTATTTTTGTACATGTCTACAAGCTATTATTGATTTCTGGATATGGACCCCTAAAATTACTGGGCAGCATAGTGGCACAGTGGGTATCACTGCTGTCCCACAGCACCATAGACCCAGGTGCAATTCCATCCTCGGGTGAATGTCTGTGTTGAGTTTGCATGTTCTCCATGTCTGTGTGGGTTTCCTCCAGGTGCTCCAGTTTCTCCCATAGTCCAGAGATGTGCGGGTTAGGTGGATATACTTGCATTGGAGGCAATACAATGAAGCTTCATTGGATTGGTCCCTGGGTTCAGAAGGACAAGAGGCTGGGTAAATTGGGCTTGTATACTCTGGTATTTAGAAGAACGAGAGGTGATTTCATTGAAACCTACAAGATTGTAAAGGAGCTTGATAAGGTAGACACAGAAGTTGTTTCTGCTGGCTGGGGAAATCTAAAACATAGGGACACAATCTCAGGATAAGGGAATGACCATTTAGGGCTGAGATGAGGAGAAATTCTTCACCCAAAGGCTTGTAAAATATTGGAATTCTCTACTGTAGAGGATTGTGGATGCTTCATCACTGGATGTATTTAAAGCTGAAATAGATGGATGTTTGGTCTTTCAGGGAATCAAGGGATATTGGGAGCAGGTGGGAAAGTGGAATTGAAACCCAAGATCAGTCACGATCACACTGAATGGCAGAGCAGGTTCGATCAGCTGTATCGTCCTCACTCTGGTTCTTTGTATTCAATATGCCACATGGAGGGCTGAGATTTTAGCTGCATAACAGCATAGCTACAGTTAAATCAAATGATTAACAGCCCAGTCAAACTTTGCTAACCATTCGTTGTCAATATTCCTCACATAGGAAGCTGAAATAGTTCCATTGTAATTGCTAAGGTTATTTTCTTAAACAAAGTTTGAGCCCAGGAGTTATTCTAAAGGTGCTTAATTACACTGCAATGTCATGCACCATTAGAAATAGTGATGGAAACAGCGATAGTGGTCAGAGACAAGACAGCACATTAGATTTGTAGCCAAACTAAAATTATCTCTCCACTGCATGTGTGTCATGTCCATCAATCACTTAACCTGTAAGCAAATGACAAAGACATTGTTCTACAGCTGATTATATAAGATTAAAATGGAAGCATTATTTTGCAAGCAATTATTAAAATTACATGGAATATATTTACCATGTTCGTTGCTACGTATGCTGAGCCTATAGACTGAGAAACAGAGGTATGTAATAGAAAAATACAATTTAATCTTGTGGAAAACATTAGATCCTGGAAAAATAACTCTTTCAGAGGGTGTGCTGTCAAAGTCCAATGTTTAAATCAGGGTCCATTCATAAGATAGGGAGGTCAGGACAGGAACAATGCAGGATTTATAGCCTGCCTGTAGAAAGGAACAAAATAATGGAAAAAGGAGGAAATATTCTGTTACCTGAAGCCTAAATATGATAATGCTTGTTCTAAAATATTTTAAGTTCAAAGTTATTATGTAGTAGAAGAACAAGTTCCATCATTTGCCCCTCCTGGCTGGATAGTTGATGGGAATAAAAGGCCATGATTCAATTTGTTCCACTGCATTGAACTGATTTAGCATGTCAAATTTCTGGTTTCTACAAGCAAGGGTTGCCTAAACATTTGGTGTGGAAAAGGACAGAAAAGGCATATACTGTCCAGATATATTCAAGGTAGTATTGCAAACAGAAAATGCTGCAGAATCTCAGTGGGTCTGACAGCATCTATGGAGAGAGACAGAGCTAACGTGGAATCATAGAATCCCTACAGCGCCCATTAACTCTGCACCAACCACAATCCCACCCAGGTCTTATTCCCAAAACGCCACATACTTATCCTGCTAATCCCTTGACACTAGGGTCAATTTATCATGACCAATCAACCTAACCTGCACGTCTTTGGACTGTGGGAGAAAACCAGAGCACCTGAAGGAAACCCACGCGGATACAGGAAGAATGTGCAAACCCTGCAGACAGTGACAGGAAGCCAGAATTGAACCCAGGTTCCTGGCAACGTGAGGCAACAGTGCTAACCACTGTGCCACCCTGGTAGCTCTGATGAAGGGTCATCCAGATGCAAATCTCTGTTGAGATTTTCAAAAATTTTCTGTTTTTGTTTCAGACTACAGCATCCACACTAATTTATTTTTATCTCATGGTTGTATAATCGCATATGTTAGACTAAAGCCCACTTAATAATTAAAATGTTTTAACCCGATTTTGGATCATCCAAAATTAAACTTGAAGTATTTGTCCTCCATGCATTGAGATCTGAAGCACCTATTCTGAAAATGTTTCAGTGTTACTACATTTAGCAAAGGGAAACATGAACTGACTAATACCCTGTGCCAGGTGGATTGAGAGATATCCCTAAATTACAACAGTGACCACACTTCAAAAATTATTCAATTGTCTGTAAAGCTTTTGGGACATCCTGAGGCGGTGACATGTTTTACTGAAATGCAAGTTCTTTCATTCTCCACATACAATTGTCCCACAGCCACATTTTGGTCATGGACTTTATCTGATATCAGTGATGTAGCAATAAGCCAATGTCACAACCAACGCAAAATAAAGCAAACAGAAGCTGCTTATGGCCGCCATTTAAAAGCCCTTTAAAATGGCAATTCTGAGCCTGTAATTGAGGGGGGACAACAAGACGTTTCTGGCACATGTTATCCATCTTCTGAGAACAGAAGCAGAGATAGAAAAATCAAACAAGGGCAAACAATCTTGTAATGTCTACCTGGGGAGAGACATGCAAGACAGCCACTGGATGCTGCAAGATGCAATATATTCAGCTAGTTTCCTCCACTCTTTTCTCTTCCTGAATACAATGTTGGGATCTAGGCTTGCAGATGCACAATAGTCAGAGTCTTTCTCTAAGGGTCAATGATTCAATTACTTGGGAGCATGGAATCCCTAAAGTGCAGAAGGAGGCCATTCAGCCCATCGAACCTGCACTAACAACAATCCCACCCAAGCCCTATCCCCATAACCCCAGGTATTTATCCTGCTGATCTCCTGACACTAAGGGGCAATTTAACATGGCTGCACATCTTTGGAGTCTGGGAGGAAACCAGAACACCCAGAGGAAACTCACACAGACACAGGGAGAACGTGAAAACTCCATAGTCACCCAAGGCAGGAATTGAACCTGGGTCCCTGGTGCTGTGAGGCAGCAGTGCTAACCACTGTGCTACTGTGCTGCCCTAAATTTAAAGTGATAGGGGGAAAGTTTGAGAGAGATCTGAGGGGCAAGCTTTTCCAGAGGGTGAAGAAGTCCTGGAATGTGCTACTGGAGGATGAGGCAGATTCTATAACAACGTTTAAGAAGCATTTAGATAGATGCAATAATAGGCAGGGAATACAAGAATATGCAGCACATAGAGGCTAGAAAAAAATTAGATTAGAGGGGCATGTATGTTGGCACAGACTTGGTGGGCCGAAGGGCCTGTTCCTGTGCTGTACTTTGTTCCCAGGGGTACATCATATGGGCATTATTTGTTCCTCTGGTACCTCACCCAGGTGTTCAATTTTCATATGAACCTGGCTGGAACGTCAGAAGGTTCTCTCACTGAGGCTTCATCGCAGCCAAATCCAACCCTGCGCGTATGTGTCCAATGTCGATATACATTACCAGTGGGATTGTGATCAGTGTAAAAACCCTGCCAATTCTTTCCCTCCCTCCATAACCCTAAAGGCACTACAGCTCTACCCTCCCACTGATTTTGACCAGCCTCAGAGGACTTTTCTTGTCTGTGTGGTTTGGCTGCTTACAACATAAATCTGCAAAGCCATCAAGGGAACTGTAATATCCAGCAATTTCCCTATCACAGATGTTAAGCCAACTGGCCTGTAGTTTTTTTTTGCTTCCTGTTTCAATCCTTCAACAGAGGCATTAAATTAATCAATAAGAAAGTTTAAAATCTGTTTTATCATTCTAAAATATGAAGTAAAATGTTATTGAGTAACTAGCATATTTCAATTTAGTGTCTGCCAAATGACTAGGACTTGTGAAATTGGAAGTAATTTCAAAATTTCCAAATTACACCAAATTGGGAGACATAGTTAATACTGAAGACTGGAAAAAATACAAGACAGATGATGTTAATAAACTTGCAGAAGGAGAATGTAAATGACAAATAAATATGTTTTTTAAAATTTATTACTCACAAGTAGGCTTAAACAACACTGCAATGAAGTTACTGTGAGAGTCCTCTAATCGCCACACTCTGGCGCCAGTTCTGAAGAATTTAGCATGGCTAATGCAGCTAACCAACACATCTTTCGGACTGTGGGAGGAAACCAGAGCACCCAGAGGGCACCCAAGCAGAAAAGGGAAGAAGGTGCATACTCCGCACAGTGATCCAAACTGGAATCAAACCCAGGTCCCTGGCACTGTGAGGCAACAGTGCTAACCACTACGCCACCCATTTGCAATGGGCACTTGGTAAAGGACAAATGAATTTCGCTGCAGATAATTCTGAGATGATGCATTTGGGTAGGAAGAATATGGTGGAAATATTCTTCTTGAAAAGAAGAATTGATACGGGGTAGAAAAGCAAAAGGACCCAGGAGTGCACAGGAGTAAACAAATCATTTGAAGTAGCAACACAATTTACCAAGATAATAAAAAATGGAAGTAAAAAAAAGACTAGGATTCACTTCCAGAAAATAAAATTGAAAAGCACGGAAGTTATGTTAAATTCCTGTCAAACTTTGGCTAGACCTATGCACAATTCTGGTCTCCACATTACAAAAAGGATATAGAGGTAGTGGACTAGGCATACAACGGTTTCACAAGAGTGAGACCAGAACTGAGGAGTTAATACTTACAGAAAAGACTGAACAGTCTGGGACTCTTTTTCTTAGAAAAGAGAAGGCCGAGTGATGAGCTAACATGGTTCTTTAAAAGTATGAAGGGGTTTGACAGCATAAATATAGAGAAACTGCGTGTGTGTATGGTTTTGAATTCCACATATTCAAGACAGTAATAAGTCCAATAAAAAAGTCAGATGAAACCTCTTTACCTCGAGTGATTAGAATGCAGAAAGCATGGAGTCATTAAGAAAATCATAAAATCTCTACAGTGCAGGAGACCATTCAGCCCATCAACTTGGCACAGACTCTCTGACAGAGTATCTTACTGAGGCCCTCCCTCCCACCCTATCCCTGTAACCCCACACATCTGTCACAGTTAACCTACACATCTTGGAACAGTAAGGGGCAATTTAGCTTGGTTAATCCATCTAACCTGCACATCCTTGGACTGTGGCAAAGCACCCAGAGGAAACTCATGTAGATATAGAGAGAAGTGCAAACTCCACACATAATCACTTAAGGCTGGAATTGAACCTTGGAATTGTGATGCAGCAGTGTTAACCACTCTGCTACCATGCCACCCAAATATCATAGATGCAATTAGATGGAAGTTAGTTAAGTGCAAAATGGAGAAATGAATAGGATTAGATGATAGAACATAAGAACTAGAAGCAGGAGTAGTACATCTGACCCCTCAAGCCTGCTCCACTATTCAATAAGATCATGGCTGATCTTTTTGTGGACTCGGCTCCACTTACCCGCCCGCTCACCATAACCCTTAATTCCTTTACTGTTCAAAAATTTATCTATCCTTGCCTTAAAAACATTCAATGAGGAGCCTCCACTGCTTCACTGGGCAGGGAATTCCACAGATTCATAACCCTTTCTGTGAAGAAGTTCCTCCTCAACTCAGTCCTAAATCTGCTTCCCCTTATTTTGAGGTTATGCCTCCTAGTTCTAATTTCACTCGCCAGTGGAAAGAACTTCTCTGCTTCTATCTTATTTATTTCCTTCATAATTTTATATGTTTATATAAGATCTCCCTTCATTCTTCTGAATTCCAATGAGTATAGCCCCAGTGTACTCAGCCTCTCCTCATAAGTCAACCCTCTCAACTCCGGAAACAATCTAGTGAATCTCCTCTGCACTCCCTCCAGTGCCAGTCTATCCCTTCTCAAGTAAAGAGACCGAAACCGTACACAGATGTGGCCTCATCAGCACCTTAAACAGCTGCAACGTAACCTTGCTGTTTTTCAACTCCATTTCTCTAGCAATGAAGGACAAAATTCCATTGCCTTCTTAACTACCTGCTACACTTGCAAACCAACTCCTTGAGATTCCTGCACAAGGACACCCAGGTCCCTCTGCACAGTAGCATGCTGCAACTTTTTACCATTTAGATAGTCCATTTTGCTGTTATTCCTACCAAAATGGATGACCTCACATTTATCAACATTGTACTCCATCTGCCAGACCCTCGCCCACTCAGACTTTCAGCATCCTCTGCCCACTTTGCTCTTCCACACATCTTAGTGTCATCTACGAATTTTGACACACTATACTTGGTCCCCAACTCCAAATCATCTATGTAAATCATAAAGAATTGCAGTCCCAACACTGATCCCTGAGGCACACCTCTAATCAGATTGCCAATCAGAAAAACACCCATTTACCCCCACTCTTTGCTTTCTATTAGTTAACAATCCTCCATCCACGCTAATACATAACCACTCTGCTAACACCGTGCATCTTTATCTTATGTAGCAGTCTTTGGCGGCATCTTGTCAAATGCCTTCTGGAAATCCAGAGACATCACATCGACAGGTTCCCCATTGTCCACTGCACATGTAATATTCTCAAAGAATTCCACCAAATTAGTCAAACATGACCTGTCTTTCATGAACTCATGCTGTGTCATACCAGTGGGACAATTTATATCCAGATGTCTCTCTGTTTCTTTCTTGATGACAGATTCAAACATTTTCCCTACTACAGAAGTTAAGCTAACCAGCCTATAGTTACCTGCCTCTTTTGTACCTCCTTTTTTAAACAGTGGCGTCATATTTGCTGTTTTCCAATCTGCGGAAATCACCCCAGAGTCCAGCGAGTTTTGGTAAATTACCACCAGTGTATTTGTTATTTCCCCCGCCATCTCTTTTAGTACCCTGCATTCCATCAGGACCAGGAGACTTGTCTACCTCTAACCCCCCCCCATTAACTTGCCCAACACTACCTCTTTCGTGATAATAATAGTTTCTAGGCTCTCGCCTGCCATAGCCTTCCTGCCACCAATTTTTGGCATGTTATTTGTGTCTTCCACTGTGAAGACTGACACAAAATACCTGTTCAATGCCTCAGCCATTTTCTCATTTCCAGTTTTTACATCCTCCTTCTCGTCCTCTAAAGGATCAATGTTTACCTTAGCCACTCTTCTTCGTTTTATATATTTGTAGAAATTTTTGCTATGTTTTTATATTCTGAGCTAGTTTACTCACATAATCCATCTTACTTTTCTTTATAGCTTTTTTCGTGGCTTTCTGCTGACCTTTAAAGATTTCCCAATCCTCTATTTCTTATGTTCTTATGTTCTCTAGGTTCCCACTAATCTTTGTATGCATTTTCTTTCAATTTGATACCCTCTTTTATTTCCTTTGATATCCATGGCTGATTATCTCTTTTTCTACAGTCCTTTCTTATCACTGGTATATACTTTCACTGAGCACTGTGAAAGATCGCTTTCAAAGTCCTCCACTGTTCATCAATTGTCCCCCCTATAAAGGTGGATTAAATGGGAAGAGACTCATCTGGATTATAACCACCAGTCACATGGTCCAATATTCAACCACCAGCCAGGTTGGCTAACATGCCTGTTTCTGTGCTGTAAACGACTATTTATCTTAACCAGTGTGGAAATAAAATGTTTGCTACCTTATATAACAGAAAGGAATCCCAGTAATAAATTATTTATTGGAATAAAAAGAAAGCTTGCTGCTGGAGCTGATTGTACTCACTCACCTTTCATGCTCATACACCTTCTGATATCCTTCAAAGCACTTGGCACTTGAAACTTGTGTCAGGGCCATTTTTGTCACTAATAAAAACAAATATTTTTTGAAAGAAAGTCAGCTAAACTTTTGCACAAATATAAATGCAACTTACACAATGACAACATGCTAAGACTCAACTGGTAGCACTTTCAGCACTGGAGAGGCTTGTACTCGTTAGAGTTTAGAAGAATGAGGGGAGATCTCATTGAGACGTATAAGATGATGAATGGGATGGATAGGATAGAGGTGGAGAGACTCTTCCTGCTCAGAAAGGACAGTAGGACTAGGGGGCACAGCCTCAAGATAAAGGGGGGGCAGTTTAGAACGGAGTTGAGGAAGAACTTCTTCACTTAAAGGGTGGTGAATCTCTGGAATTCTCTACCCGTTGAAGTGGTGGAGGCTACCTCGCTAAATATTTTTAAGACGCGGGTTGATGGGTTTTTGATAAGAGAGGGGATTAAGGGTTATGGGGAGAGGGTGGGAATGTGGAACTGAGCCACGACAGATCAGCCATGATCTTATTGAATGGCGGGGCAGGCTCGAAGGGCCAGATGGCCCACTCCTGCTCCTATTTTCTTATGTTCTTATGTTTGTGTGTGTGTGACAGAATCATTTGAAAGAAAGTAGTGTGTGGTTCAGATGAATGTTCCAAATATCAAGGCAATACCTGATGGCAATATTCAACCATAAAGAACAAAAGCCTTTCACAACCTCAAGAACCCCCAAAGTGCTTTATAGCAAGTGAAGTAGGACCATTAACCAACACCATCAGTAGTCAGAGTTCCTGGTTAGTCCTCCTTGTTTGTATGTTTCTTTCAATTAAAACAGTGCTTAGACTGGAGAAGGGTTGCATGTGGTGTTCTATAGTGCTGAATCCACATTAAAAAAGAACAAATATATGATTTGGACTTGGGCACTGCTAATAGAATCACGAACATGTACAGAAGGAGAAAATTTGGCAAACAAGACCATGTTGCAAAAGAATTCTGGAAAACACACACATTAGTGAAATGCAAATACTGGAATAAGAATGGCAAATGCTGGAAATACTCAGCAAGAAAGGCAGCATCTGTGAAGAAAGAAAAACAGACTTAACATAAAGTCAATTATCTTTCATCAGAACTGAGAAAAGTTAAAAAGGTTTTAAGCAAGTGAAAGGTGGGGGGGGGGGGGTGTGAAGGTAAAAGAACAAAAAGAACAGTCAGCATGTTAGTGGATCACCACGCTCCAAAGCAACCAACCACCCAACCTGCATTTGATCTCCCGAGTTAACAGCAGAGCACATTGCTACTACAAAGGGTTGTGAATGTAACCCAGTCCATCACACAAATCTCCCATCCATTGAATCCGTCTACACTTCCCACTGCCTTGGAAAAGCAGCCAGCATAATCAAGGATTCCACACACCCTGGATATTCCCGCTTCCACCTTCTTCTGTCGAGAAAAAGATACAAAAGTCTGAGAACATGTGTCAGCTGAACGAAGAACAGCTTCTTCCCTGTTGCCATCAGACTTTTGAATGGATCTGTTGTATATTAAGTTGCTCTTTCTCTTCATCCTATCTGTAACTGCAACACTATATTCTGCATCTTCTTCTTTCCTTCTCCCCTATGTATTTATGAATGGTATGTTTTTGTCTTTATTGCGTGCAAGAAACAGTATTTTTAACTGTATCCCAATACATACAACAATAATAAATCAAATCATTGTGAGAAGTACAGCGTACTAAATTGAAAGTACACATGAATCGTTGTTTCACCAGGAAGTACACAGGGCTTTGGAGAGTGAAGGGAGGGTATAAAAGGGCAGATGTAGTATATCCTGCATTTTGTACGGAAAGGTGCTACCCCCCACCCCAGGGATTACCACTCACCTTACCCCCCACCCCAAGGGTTACCACTCACCCTACCACCTGCCCCCCCACCCCCTCAGGGGATTCCACCCTACCCCCCCCAACCCCTTAGGGGATTCCACCCTCCCCCCCCAAACCCCTCAGGGGATTCCACCCTACCCCCACCCCCGCAAACCCCTCAGGGGATTCCACCCTACCCCCCTCCCCCCCCGCAAACCCCTCAGGGGATTCCACCCTACCCCCCTCCCCCCCCCGCAAACCCCTCAGGGGATTCCACCCTACCCCCCACCCACAAACCCCTCAGGGGATTCCACCCTACCCCCCTCCCCCCCCCCCGCAAACCCCTCAGGGGATTCCACCCTACCCCCCACCCACAAACCCCTCAGGGGATTCCACCCTACCCCCCTCCCCCCCCCGCAAACCCCTCAGGGGATTCCACCCTACCCCCCACCCACAAACCCCTCAGGGGATTCCACCCTACCCCCTCCCCCCCCCCCCCCGCAAACCCCTCAAGGGATTCCACCCTACCCCCCCTCGCAAACCCCTCAAGGGATTCCACCCTACCCCCCTCGCAAACCCCTCAAGGGATTCCACCCTACCCCCCTCGCAAACCCCTCAAGGGATTCCACCCTAGCCCCCTCCCCCCCACAAACCCCTCAGGGGATTCCACCCTACCCCCTCCCCCAGGGGATTCCACCCTACCCCCTCCCCCTCCCCCTCCCCCAGGGGATTCCACCCTACCCACCCCCCCTCCCACTCAGGGGGTTCCACCCTACCCCCTACCCCCCCACCCCCCACCCTACCCCCCCACCCCCAGGAGGTGCTCACCCATAATCTCCTGGGAAGAGGATGAGAATGGTGTCCCCTGGGGTTTATCACCCATTCTCTCCCTCTCCCTTCCCTCAGACCCTCGGCCTAAAGCTATCCTCGCTGCGCTCCGGAGCGGGGCCGCGTGTGACGGGACCTCCTGCCGGCACCTACCAGGGAAGGAGCAGACGCTTCGGGGCTCCAGCGGCCTTTGTCCCCAGAAAACGGAACATAAAATGTGTGCGCGCGCCGGCGGAGCGCAGAGCGGGCGGACCGTGTCCGGGGGCGGGAGATAGCGGTGACTCCCACTGGACAGGTCTTTAAAAAGCACAGAGTGTCTGTGTATAAACTGCGCTGTGATGACCGTGTTAAACCCTTCTAAAATCACCATTTCTAAAGTTGCATTATTTGGTAAACGTCTCAATAACTGAGAATCTGGTGTGTATCACAGACATGATTAATTTAAACTGCAGCAAGACACTTACAGGATGGGACCAGGGACCAATGTGCAGGGGGAGTCAATACACTGACATGAAGAAACTTTCACCTGTCCCAAACTGAACAGCATTGACCCCTTAGATCAATAAAAATAGACCAAACATGGGGAAGATCGTGACTCCCTTTGTCTAGCTCCTTTTGGGAAACCTAATGTGTAACAAGAACCATAATAATTATAAATTATTTGAACACATTAAAACATTAGCGTCAACATTGTGCTACTTGCTAGTATTGCTACTGCACTAAACCAGATCTTTCAGGAACTCCGAATCATTTAACCTGACAACATGTGTATTTTTGGAAAAGTCAGTTAAGGCTACATGATATCTGTAACATATATCTGTGCTAAATCCATTTCAGGCCTGTAAGTTATCCTAAAAAGTGCATGTAATTAGAAGAGGTTTTACATCTGTCAAACATCCATAGGCTAAAAATTCCTATAGGGGGACAAGTTGATCTTTCTCTACACCCTAGCTATGACGTAACACTACATTCTGCACTTGTTTCCTTCTCTATGAATGGTATGCTTTGTATAGCGCACAAGAAACAATACTTTTGGCTGTATGTTAATACATGTGACAATAATAAATCAAATCAAATCAGTGGTCCTAACTAACCAGTAACAAAGAACCAGGAGAAAAAAACAACCTTCTGCATAAAACGTGCCTTGGCAAAATTTAATTGAAGGCACATTAGCTTAGAATGGGAATGAGAGTATAGTAGTGAATGGATGTTGTCTGTGGAGAGAAATATGTAATGGACTCGTATTTGATCATAGCTTTAATATGTGGGTTGGGGCGGCGGTTGGTTCACTAAGTTGGCTGGACGGCTGGTTGGTGGTGCAGAATGACACCAACAATGCGAGTTCAACTTCCTAACTGGCTGAAATTCTTTATGAAAGCTTGCCTTCTCAATCTTGTCCATTGCCTGAGGTGTGGTGATCCTCAGGTTAAAATTGTCACCATATGGGACTATAGTGACTTTACCTATTATATATAAATGGCTTGGAGACAAGAAGATAATTTTTTTATTCACACAGAACATGTGAATATTACTTACAGAGCCAACATTTATTGTCCATCCTAATTACCCTCAGGATGGTGGTGAGCCACTGCAGTTCATCTGGTGCTTATTATGACAACAGCAAAATACTTTAGATGCTATAACTTTGAAATAAAAATAAAATGCATGAAAAACTCAGCACATTATGCAGCATCTGTGTCTTCTCCTCAGAAACACAGCCAGATTTTCTGACACTGTCAGAAAAAAAAGGGCCTGTTTAGCATTGTCACAATGCCACACCTGTAGAACAGGCAAGTTCAGCAACACAGATCAGAGTACCATCTTTAATGGGTGTCTCCCACTCCCCCACAAAGCACACCCTTCCCTCACACATTGGGGCGATCTGCCTCCCCACCACTTAAGTATTGGGGGGCACTCCCCCATGCATTCCCTGGCGTACACCTCTTTCCCTGCCACCACATTAACCCCCCTGCCCAATGAAGAGTTTGCCCCCTCTGTATCCCCTGGCACTGCCCAGCCTCAGCACTCAATTGTGGGGCCTGCAGGCACTTCTGTATTCCCAGCATGGTCATCATGACTGGCTTTTGACTTTGAAAACCAGTAGCGAATCGTGCCAATGGAACATCACTTTGCCAGGGGGTATATCACATGGGGCTGGAAGGTATAGTGTAAAGCCGATAAATAACATTTAAATGTATTTAAATTAATAGAAGTCAAATTGACACCCTTCAAACAGGCCCAAAAATGGCATCATAGAATATCTGCAGTGCAGAAGGAGGCCATTTGGCCCATTGAGTCTGCACCAACTGTTTGACAGAGAACCTTTACCCAGATCCTATCCCTGGAACCTCACATATTTACCCCGCTAATCCCCTTAATACTAAGGGGCAATTTACCATGGCCAATCCACCTAACCTGCACATCTTTGGACTTTGGAAGGAAACCAGAGAACCCAGGGGAAAACCCATTGAGGCACAGGGAGAACATGCAAACTTCACACAAACAGTCACCCAAGACTGGAACTGGCGTTTTGGAGCAGCAGAGTAACCACTATGCCACTCATTAAGTCTAGAAGGCTGAAAAGTGCCTAATTAGAAAATGAGGTGCTGTTCTTCCAGTCTGTACTGGGCTTCATTGGAATTTTCCAGAAGGCCCAGAATGGAAATGTGACATGAGAGCAAGATGGTGAGTTGAAATGGTAAGCAACAGGAAGGCTGGTGTCATGCTTGTAGACTGAAAGACTGTTTTACAAACACATTCTGTGTTTAGTCTTCCCAATAGAGAGGGACTGCATTGGGAGTCACTTATGTTTTGTCATAGTAATTTAGTATAACTGAATGGCTTGCTAGGCCATTTCAGAGGCACTTAAGAATCAAACACATAGATGTGGGCCAGGGATCACATGGGACAGACCCCTAAGAAAAGCAATATTTTGTCTCCTATAGTACATCAGTGAATCAAATGGGTTCATACAAAAATCCGGTAATTTCAGAGGTATCCAAAATGATGAGGAGGTTAGGTAGAGTATGAAAGGAAAAGACTGTTTCAGCTGGCCATTGGGTTGGTACCCAGATTTAAAGTAAGTGGCAGAGAACTAGGGAAAAATGAAAAATGGCTTCAAAGGTAGTTACAATTTGCAACACACTAATTGAAAGTCCAGTGGAGTCAGATTCCATGAGAACTTACAAAAAGCATTTGGTCTATACTTGAAGAGAACTAATTTGCAGAGTTATGGAGAAAAAGTTGCCTTTGCGATTAAATTTGAAAGCTCAAAGAGTTGACACAAGTACAGCAGTTTGAATGGTCTCTTAAGGTTCTATGATTATGAGCTCTGTGAATTTTTAGAAGCAGTTTTGCTGCCTAAATAAGAGTCTAATGCTCCATGGGCAGCACAGTTATTAGCACTGTTGCCTCACAGCACCAGGGACCTGGGTTCAATTCCTGGCTTGGGTCACTGTTTGTGCTGAGTTTGCATGCTCTCCCCATGTCTGTATGGGTTTCCTCTGGGTGCTCCAGTTTCCTCCCGCATTTTGAAAGATGTGCTAATTAGGTGCATTGACCCGAACAGGCACAGGACTGTGGCAACTAGGGGAATTTCACAGTAACTTCATTGCAATGTTAATGTAAGGCTTACTTTTGACTAATAAATAAACTTGTTACTTTTTAATGTATATATTGCGCAGCAATTTCCAGCATGGAAGTGATAACTCAGGAATTGTGAACCACCACAAGTTGCAGGATGATTTACGCCATTCCACCATTAGTGAGTTTCAAGAAATTGTTGCATTTGTACATTAATCATCCATTCAGCTAATCATAGAAAGTTAGGGCTGACAGTTAACAGCATAAATACCTTTTATTTACATGCCTGCAATGGCATTAAACCTCTCTGGGTCAGAAAGGGAACAATTTAAACTATGGTATCAATTTCACAGCTCATAAATAGGAAGAGATCTTTAAAAGCTTCTGTTACCTTTTTTATATTCTTTGTCTTTTTTTGTCAACCAAATCTTTCTTTCTCTCCCTTTACACAGGTATTTCTCTTTTCTTATCTCATTTAACTTTAGTTCGCCCTATTTCCTTCTCTATAATTCCTGTTTCTTTCTCAATCCTTAAATCTTATTTGTTGAGTAGATCAGTCTTTCAGTTTCATTCTTCATCATGGTCCCAGATACCCTTTTATCCTTACTATCAGCTCACGCTTCCAATAATTTGCAGTGCAAAAATATTTCATGCTGAAAGGTGTGGGATAAAGGGGACTTAAATGAAGAGGACACCGGATGAGGTATCGTGTTCCAGAATTTCTGGGCCACTGGTAATAGTTGCATGGAGTAGATCACATGGTAAGAAGAAACTTACATTCATACATTGCAACTCATAACCTCAGGATGGTCAAAAATGCTTTCCAGTCATTGAAGTACTTTTTGAATAGTGGCCATTGTTGTCCTGTATGAAATTCAGTAGTCAATTAATGCTCAGGGATATCCTACAAAGGGCAATGTGAGAAATAAATAAGGTAATCTGTTTCAGTGATGTTGGTTAGATGATAAATGTTAGCGAGGTCACCAGGGAGAACATCACTGCTCTTCTTTAAAATGTGGGCTACATAGGAGGAGGGTGTGGGCTTGGATCAATGTCTCATCTGAAAGGTGGTACCTCATCAGTGGGTCACTGGGATAGGAGCCTGGATTATATATTCAAGTCTCTGGAACGTGACTTGAATGTACAACTTTCTGATTCCGAGACAAGGGTGGAACCACCAAGGCAAGGACCAAGTCATAAAAATGACCGCATTATCACGTAAATAGAATCGTAATTCTTCTAGAAAACAGCAACTGAAATTCCAAAACATAACTGATGGAATTCCCTCAGTTATCATCTTGTAAATCTAGGTCTGTGTAATGATCTAGGATTTCCAGAGATTTCTAAGTACCTTGTTCAAGCATAAATATACTGCCATATATTTTGTGTAGTAACTTTGTGCAATATCACAATATATCATTCAAATAAACCCAATTTGCAATTGTAGATATAAAGTCAAGATTACTTTGATGTATAAACTTTGAGAAGATAAATGGAAAGTAATTTATCTGTGGCAAGTGGGTCTTTTGATAATTCATCAACTGTCCTGCAAGTCTTCACAATATATTCTGTTTGCACCAGGCATTATGAATTAATTAGGTAAAGGCAAATGTATTGAAGGATCTGTTTAATGATTATACATGTCTTGGGAAATTGAAATGTATGTTTCTGCCTGCTGGAAGCAGAGTTAGTAACTAGTCTGTTGCTCACAGTTGACTATGCACATATTTTGGAATATTGCTGTTCTGTTCCTTTTCTCAATTAAGGCATTGAATTCTCAAAAGGAAACCAGCCCAGTAATAAGAACAGGATAGAATTAGATTAGCACACAAAAATGATATAATCACTATTGGTGGCATGAATCCATACCACCAAATGGTTGATGCTGAAAAGCTTCCATGCTGTAAATTTTATGGTTCTATAAGGGGTGTTTCTCCCAAAAATGCTGAATTGGTGGGAAAACTGTTCCAGATCATGACTGTTTTCTCAGTGCAGCTTCATACTCGAATCTCCCACTCTGTGCATTGCAGAGGTCACAATCGTGAATCTCATTAAAAATCCAGGGGGTGGTGCCTGTTCATGCTGCAGTTTGACAGCTCCAGAACATTGTGTATGCACAGTGGTCCCAATCTGTCAGACTCCCCGTTTGCTGGACAGCCTGATTGCTGGCCAGCCTGCAACCCCCACAGTGCTGCCCATCCAGCACCCCCCTCCTTGGCCCAATCGCGACCCCCACAACAATTCCTGGGCCAGCCCTGATCTCCCCCATCCTGGAGCGCCATGATGTCCAGCCCAACCCCGCAGCAATGGTGATTCCCCCACAGCTCCCCCCCCCCACCACACCAGCAGACCCCCCCCCCCACCTCCCTGCTGACCCCACCACACCCCCAAGCCCGTCCCAATCTATGCCCTCCCTCCAGCTCAGACCAATCCCCATGCAGAGTGGCAGAAAGATCCCCCCACCTCCACCAATTGTCACTAGGCCCCACCCACAATAGGCCCCACTCCTTGCACTGCCCAGTTCCCAATGGGTAGTGCCAAGGTACCCCCTGGTCATGGGCACTTTGCCCCTTGGGCAGTGCCATGGGCACCAACTGGCACTGCCAGGGTGCCCATGTCTAAGGGGGCCCCTGGGGGGCCCTGATTGCCCCCCCTTCATTCCGGCCAGCTAGTTCCATGAACGTGGGGAGCTACTCTAAATCTCACCAGAATGAAGTACTCCTGGCAAGGTAGGAGATGTTATCGGGCCTGGCAAGTTCCGTGCTGGGTCCGATAATGACATGCAAAATATATTTTAAAATACATTTTAAAAAATTCAAATTATTTACCTCACTTCCCGGCAGTTTCCAGCGCGGTCTCAACTGCGACCTTTCTCCGGATCTAGGAGATGTACATGTGTTCCCAGCACATGCACAAATCCTGGAAAAAGGCCAACATGCAATTCTCCCAACCAGACCTACCAGAAAAGTTGCAGGTTGCAATGGGAGAATAGGGCTCATAATTTCTAAGAACAGGTGGTTCTGTCTTAAAAAAAAGATATACAGTACAATGGCTTATAGGTAGGCCATCTCCCAACAGAAATGACAGTATCAGAGCTTGCTGCATGCTGGAAATATTTTATCAATTGTTCTTTTCCAGGATAGACATCAGAATTTGTTTTCTAGCATCTTAATTCCCAAAGTAATAATTCATTGTCCTTCATTAATCAATATTTCTCGATACTTACCAGTTAATTCCTCACCATTTAGTTTGCTTGTATTTGTACTCATTCCATCAGATTACCATTATTAACCAAGAATTTCATTGATGGTGTTTGTCCAATTGGTTGTTTTATGTTACAGGGATAATGCTTAAAGAGGTATGCTTATATGAACAGCTATTACAAGTGTTTGGCTGATGAATCTGCTACACTGATTTACATACAATGTGACAGTAATTACTCAATTACATATTGTTCATCTTGAAGAACATTTTACTAATCTCAAGGAACTATCTGCTGAGAGGTAGTTTCTGCACTTTTAAGAAAATACCTAAAGTACTTTAGATACGTCAGCTCTAGACTTTTAAGCATTTATTTATTAGAGGGCACAAGTGTATGAAATGCATTCCTTAATGAAAATGTGTTTCAAACCCAAAAGCAAAACACTTGACATTTTATTTCGTCTGGGAATAAACACCAAAGTCAGAATGCTGAATAATTACCTGTCCATGCTGTGTAATTTGATGAAGAGCCAGACACTCCATTAAAAATGATTCAGAATTGTGTCGAATATTTCACTTGTTTTGTTTCAAGATGAAGAAGAAATGAGTACTGACACTGGATGTTGATTGTGTATATTAAATTAATTACATTATTGCTATTATAACAATCATGTTCTCCAAACATCTGCAAAGCATGAAAAATAACACATCACCATTGTTCAATACAGGCTAAATCCATTTGGTTAGATTTATCTTTTAGTTAAGCTAATAAACACCAGGTTACACTTGCTGTATGTGTCACCTTGACACTGTGATAGCCCCCTTGTCTTGTGTCAGATGGTTATGCTTTCAAGCCCCCATCCAAAAACTTAGGAACAAAATTAAGGCGGACATGACAACACAGTACTGAGAGAGTGTTGCACTATTAGAGGTGCTGTCTTTCAGATTAAACATTGAACTGAGGTCTTGTCTGTCTTATCAGACAGAAATAAAAAATCCTATGGCACTGTGACCTGGCCAGTATCTCCATCAATCAACATTTACCAAAAGACATTGGCTGAAACACTGAGCAGTAGGTAACCATTCAACATAATCTTGCACTCAGCCCATGTGCCTCATTGTGCTCACAAGGATTCAAATTTAGATATCTGTGAAACCTTGTTGTTCACAAATTGACAGTCAGATGTCCTAAATTACAACAGTGCTGATGCTTCAAAAGCACTTCAATTGGCAGTAATGTGGTTTCATCTTTCTGAGTTCACAAAAGGCATTACAGAAATGCAAATCTTTTTTCTTCACAACCAAGTTTACAAAATTTAGGAACTTTTCTATTCAAAATAAGAAATAACAAAAGCTGAGATATTTTCCTCAATTTTCTCATCTCAAGTGTATCTGAGAAACAAGGGAATGGAAAATTCTTCTAATTCATTCATTCTCACTGAGTGCCTCACAAGAATTGCAGGTCTAATGTGGGAAAACAGTGGAAGTTACTGTATAAAACTGATAAAGGTTTTATTTGGCACAGGACTTTCCCACATATGGTCATCGCTCTTACTACCTCCCTATCCCGTTCCCCTCCCCTCAGGTCCAATCCACCTGCAAGAAATGTGTCTCCAGGTTTGTTATGAATGCAGAGCTGAAGAAGGCTCAGAACAGTCAGGTAAGTGTTTTCATATCATTCCAGTTGCTTTGCTAGGCACTTAGGCTTGTACAAACCTCTGGGTCAGCTGCTCTTACGTATATTTTTGACCCTAGCGTTAGGCAAAGGATGTGTCTAGATAATGGGGAGAATCTGTATAGAGATGCTACATTGCTCAGTCTGACTGAATGGTGCATCTCCAAAGAGTGGTGTAGTTACCTCATTCTGGTAAACATAGTAATGTTATGACTGACTGGTCTCCTGTTTCCATAAGCTTGACGTTATCCAAAACTCTTATTGCCCATATTTGAATTCACACCATGAGCCATTCACACATCACCTCTGTACTCGCTAACTCAACATAGCTCCCATCTGGAGATACAGTTCTAAAATTTTCATCCCTGTTTCCATACTCCATGGCCTTAACCCTCTCTTACACTATGCCCTTTTCCAGCCTTACAACTCTTTGCAATCCCTGTGCTCCTCTATTTCTGAGTTCTTGCACATCCAAATTGTCATCCATTAGCAGTCATGCTCTCAGCAACGCTGGAATTTCTTCCCTAAGCCATTCTGTCTCTCTACCTCTCTCTCCTCCTACTGGACCCTCTTACAAATCTACCTCTTTGAAAAAGCTTTTAATCACTTGTCTTAATGTCTCATGAGGCTCCATGCCAAATGTTATTTAATAATGCTTCAGTGTAGTGCCTTGGGATGTTTTACTATGTTAGAGGCATGATGTACATGCAAGTTGTTGTAGTAGAGGTGCTTCTTCTCAAAGGAAGATCTGTTAATATATAGCATCATTATACTAGGTTGCAACCTGAATAAAATGTGTGCCATTGCTTTTCAGAGGTAATGCCATACTTCAAAAATCAAGAGCAGTGATGAGTGCTTGCCAGCACCAATCAGATCACTGCAACATGCCTGGCAAATTGCATAGGAATCTGATTTCTCATGGTTTGGGAGAGTAGGTGTTGAACTGTGCCATCTACTGCATGGACATCTGTGGCTTCCATGAGCATAGTAGGGAGCATAAAGCTTGTATTTTTGCACACGAAGCAAGGTAGTCCACCTTTGCAAAATTGGATACAGAAACCTGAATCTGGAAGCCCCACACCCCTAAATCTGGCTTCTATCATTTTCACTTGGAGGTGTGTGTGTGTGTGTGTGTGTGTGTGTGTGCGTGTGTGTGTGTGTGTGGGGTGGGGGGGGTGAGAGGGAGAAGGGGTGGGTTCTAATTCGCATATCTGTGGCTCACGGATATGACTGCACAAGTTAAAGTCTGCTGTCTGAATCAGATCTGATTTTGGCTAGTGATATGTCTAAAAGATGAGTTTTGCGCTTTAGGCCTGGTAGGAAAAGATTTAAAACTGCTGAAATTCTTTCTCCCTTTAGGAGAGGAAAGACGTTCTTTTGGATATGGTCCCAGGACACCTTTGGGAAAGGTAAAGTGCCCTCCGAGATTGTTAAAAGTAGACATGGATGTGTGTAAACTCATTGGAGTGGTCAATAGAACTGCCAAGAAAACCATCCTGATAGCTGTCAGGAGAACTATTAAGAGAGTTGTCAAGGGAATTATCAAGAAAATCATCAATGTCAATTGACTTTAGCCTGAAGGTTATCATACTGGATTAGTGCTGCATGATCAATTTCACAATCTTTAATTATTATAGTGGGATGCCTGTCAGTTCAGAGCTTGACTGACAGTTCCAAGTGACTATGAACCCAAATATTCATTTTCATAAGGGGATTAAAATAACTTAAATATAGTGAATGGGTTTTTGTCAATGAGGATTCTCTTTTTAAATAATGAATTCATCAATAGCCACTTAAAATGTCATTTAATCTCAGCATGGCTCCTGAGGTCTGCCCAGATGGATACTGCTAGATTTACCATTGTTACCAGATGTAAGGGACAAAGGTGGTGGGTGGGGGGCATGGGATTGACATTAAAGTCCACATAGGGTTGGGGGAATGAGGTGATTTGTGTTGGTATGGATAGGACATGGGGAGTGCATTGGGGAGGGGGGCTGAGCAGATGTGAGGGGCAAGGCATATTTTTTTCATTTTATTAATTATTTTCATAGCCATGTTCAAAATGCTGGTCCACCAAGGCTGGTCTTTCACCCAGCCTGCCTCTGCAACTGGCAGTTCCCAATCTCTTTCCAGGCTCTCCTGCCATGACTCCTATTTTCACCTGTCTCCACCTCCCAACCAAAAATCTGATCTTCTAGGACACTTCGTCCTGTGTCAGATTTACAGAGTCAGCAATTGTCCCAATTCTGCATCCCCTTGCCCTATCCATTGCCAAGACATACAGCCTAACATGCCCCCACCCATCTACCCTTCCCCCCCTCAGTAAGCCTCATATCCTCCCCAGAAGCCAATGTTCTTCACCCCCTCATGGATCCTGATACCCTACATGCTAACCTCAATGTCCTCCACCAATCCTCCATGGTTCTTTATTAATCCATTACTGAATTAGTGTTGCATAGCTATTTCACAACTTTTAATTATCATAGTGGGATGCCTATCAGTTCACAGCTTGATAAAACTCTGACAGGGCTGGACAGACTGGATGAAGGGTTTTTATTCCCTCTGGTGTGGGGGGAGAGGTGTTCTACAACAGGGGATCACGGTCGCAGGATAGAGGATAGGCCACTTAGGACTGAGAAAAGGAGAAATTTCTTCACACAAAGTGACAAAACTGTGGAATTCTCTATCACAAAAGGCTGTGGAGGGCAAGTCACTGAATAAATTTAAGAAGGGAACAGATTTCTATACTGTAAAGGTGTCAAGGGGAGAGACTAGGAGTATGACGTTAAGATACAGCCATGATCATGTTAATTAGTGGAGCAGGCTTGAGGGGCCAAATGGCCAACTCCTGCTTTCTATGCAATAAAAATAGGTCAAACTGGCATTTTCCACTTGTGAGGATTGTTTCCTTGCTTTCACGAAAGAGACAAAAGGCAGGAAGTCAATTTCCTATAAAAATGATGACCTGCTGTTTTATACAAAGGCAGCTTGTTTACTTTTCTGCCCAAAGGTAGGTCTGACTCCAGCACCACAATCTCCATCATGGACAGGGCAAGGAGGCAGGTCCCGAATCCATTCCAGCCAGAATGGGGATTGAATCCCTTGATATAACAGTCAGCTATGAGGAAGACTCAAACCAGATTCGAAACATTGACTCTCTTTCTCTCTCCACAGATGGTGCCACATCTGCAGAGTTTTCCAGCATTTTTGTTTTTAGTTCAGATTTCCAGCATCTGCAGTATTTTGCTTTTATTGAACCTTGTGTGTTATCAATCTGATCCACACCTTTCATCCAACCAGTTGAGCTAACCAAGCTGCAAGAAGTGCCAGCTGATGTGGCAACATGCACATTTATACATATTTTGCAGCCTGAAGCTATGGATATTGATGGCAGAGGCTGCAATTTACTTCCATCATCTCTCCTGCTCTTACCGCCTGTTATCAGTGTTGGTGGAAAGGATTTACAAGTTAGAATGCACCTTCCTTGGCCATTAAGAGTGACTCAGAGGCAGGTATGCTACATTAGATCTCCTTACAAAAAGAAATGCTGGAGATCATAAATAATGTTGCAAGAAATAGTGCACTTTATTGGTTTTTCCAGAATGTTTGACGATCCTAGCATGTATGAGAGGAAATTAATGCACGTTGGAAGGAAAAATGGGCAAAAAACCCCCCCCCGTAAATGATTACCATTGAACACCAATTGATTTAGAAGGGTTTGGAGGAAAGGAAGACACTAAGAAAGAGAAAGTATGTAAGACAAAGAGATGGGTGAATAGGACAAGCAACATGGATGTACGATATATTACAGGCTGTATTGATTCGGGTAAGTAACTCTTTATTCAATGGGAATAAATAATTGTTTGAAGCTTATGTGGGAGTGGACTTAATGATTAAAAAGGTTCAAAAAGATTTGCTGGTTTTCATTTTCTGGGATGCCAAGTCCTCCACTTGGGTGAGTGCACGGATAGGTTGCCAGGTGTGGTGGTGAAAGCTTCAGTTTGAGATACACCTTCAGGGGATGTTTGTTATTACTAGATTCAGCAAAGGCCTCTTTCAGCAGCCAAGTCCTAAGCTGCTGCAATGGTGAGCTGCTGGGTACGGGTCAGCAATATTGATTTGACCGGAGTTGGTTGCTTGGTTGAACATTGTATAATGACGACTCCAACAAAACTATTGGGTACTATTGATGCTGTGTTATAATACTTTATCAGGCTAATCTGCTTTTCAATAATAATTTGTTTTCCTGTGTGCCTCACTAAACTGAATGTTTTTTTTCCCATTTTCATCCAGATTCCTCATTGGTAATAGAAGTAGCTACCAGACTTCCGAGGCTGTAGTCTCAGGAGTTGCACAGATTCTAGTCTCAAGCAATCAGAGTCACTCACAAAGTCTAGAGTCAGCAATCCAAAACTTTTGCAGTTTTTTTTTTACAAACATCACAGAGACAAGAACAAAGAAATACAACTTACTCCAATATCACAGAATCATAGAAAGTTTTTAGCTCAAAAAGAGGCCACTCAGCCCATCATATCTGCGTTGGTCAAACAACAAGCCACTCGGTCTACTTCCATTTTCCAACATTTGGTCCATAACTCTGCAGATTACAGTGCTTAAGGTGCATAGTTAGACATCTTTAAATAAGTGGCGAGTGTCAGCCTCTACTACCCTTTCAGGCAGTGAGTTCCAGACTCCTACAAACCTCCAGCTGAAATTATTTTTCCTCATCGCCCCTCTAATATTTCAGCCAATCACCTTATATCAATATCCCCTAGTCTCTGATCTCTCTGCTAAAGTAAACAGGCCCTTCCCACCCATGTTATCCAACCCCCTCTCAATTTTGTACATCTCAATAAAATTTCTCCTCAGCCATCTCAGTTCCAAGGAGAACAACCTCAGTCTATCCAATCTTTCACTATAACTATAATTTTCCAATCCTGGCACTATCCTCATAAATCTCTGCACCATTGCTAATGTGTTACATTAATGATTAGAACTGCACACAGCACTTAAATTGTGCCCAGCTAGTGTTTTATATAATTCCTGCACTGATGACCTGTTTGCGGGATTGGCAGGAGGCCAATATTTTAACAAAATCGACCTTAGCCAGGCATAGTCACAGATGAATGTAGACCAGAAGTCATAGGAACTTCTGACAATCATGACACATAAAGGCTTATTTTAGTACCAAAGGTTATCATTTAGTATTGGTTCGGTGTTGTTTTAAAGAGCAATGGATCAGATCCTGAGTGGACTGAGTCCAGTGTTATCTGGATGACATCCTGATCACTGGAATAGACAAAGAGGAACATCTTTGGAATTTGGATGCCATTCCTCAGAGATTGGAAGTCTATGGACTGAGAGTCCACAAGGACAAGTTTGAGTTCTTCAAGTCCTCCAGTGAATATTTGAGACATGATTGATGCCATGGGCCTTCAAAAAACTCCTTCAAAGATCAAAGCTACCAGAGGCACCTGTACCTCAGAATATTAACCAGGTGTGATCCTTCCTAGGATTGTTGAACTACCAGGAAAGAATTGTTTAAAATTTAGCAACCATTTTAAAATCATTGCATAACCTGTTTGTCAGGACAAGAAGTGGTCGGTCAGATCAATGCAATAACACTTCTGTGCAAGCCAAAGATGCGTTACTCAAATCTGAAGTCCTCATGCATTTCGATTCTACCCCACAGTTAGTGTGTGGTGCATTTTCTTATGGTGTTGGAACAGTGGAATCCCACATCATGTTGTTGGGTGAAAAAAGACCCATTGCCTTTGTGTCTCAAACATTGAGCAAAGCTGAAAGTAACAAGCACAAATCTTTAGATCAAAGACATTTTTTTTGATTTGATTTGGCCAGATATGATGCCATTTGGAGGAGACATGTGGACCAGCTGTTGGTGGGGAGAACTGATCAGTCAGAAATGGAACCTGCTGAAAATCTGCATTCAACTGTACAAAGTCCTGACCTGAATCTCCTTGAAATTGTGACACTGACAGAGACTGGTGAGGGAGACAACACCTCACCTTCAGTCCAAGCACTGATTCAACCTCTAGTTACAACGTTGACACCAGTCAAAACAATCACTGATAACGTTCATACAAAGGTGAAAATGCCAGAGGTTACAACCAGTGTAAAGAAGGAGACACCAAAGGTTTGCTGTCAACCGTTCTGAGAGCAACAACCTCCCAACCGTCCGACTTACCGATTATAGTTATTTGATTATTGTTCATGTTACACTGTTAGAAATTGTTGGGGATATTTAATTTAAAGGGGAAGGAAATGTTATATACTCATGTTCCTATTGAGTCTTAGTAGCTGCTGTAAACACTGTGTTAATATATGCATGTCATCACCAGAAGTGATGTGACAGGTTGCTAACACAGGAAACTGCCATAGTAAAGAAGCAAACTGCAGAGAACGCATTTTGTAAAGAATCTGTTGGTTTTTAACCCTCTGTGCTTCCTAACATCAATACCACCATATGCAACAGTTTGGGTCTCTTCTCTTGAAAGAAGTGAGGGATGGCCTAATAGAGTTATTTAAAGTTATGAAAGGTTCTGATAGAGTGTGTACAGAGAGTGTGCTGGGAAGAGCATAGCCAGAGGCCATATATGTAAGATAATCATCAAGAAATCCAGTAGGGAATTCAGGAGAAATGTCTTTACACAGAATGGCGAGAAAATGGAACTCATGACCAATGGATGATGATATGGATACATTGAAGAATAAGTTAAACAAATATGTGTAGGAGGAGGGAATAAAGAGTAGATTTAGACGGTAGATTTAGATGAAGAAAGATGGAAGCAGTCTCAAGAGAAGCCAGCATGGACTGATTGGGCTAAATAACCTGTTTATAACAACAAAGAACAAGAAAAAAGGAAAGTACTACACAGGAACAGGCCCTTCAGTCCTTCAAGCCTGTGCCAATCATGATACCCTATCTAAACTTAAAAAAAACCTTCTGCCCTTACTCATTCTGTATCCCTCTATTCCCTCCCAATTCATGTACTCATCTAGATGCCTCTTAAATGTTGTTAATGTACCTGCTTACACCACCTCCTCTGGTAGCTTGTTCCAGGCACCCACCACTCCCTGCATGAAAAACTTCTCCTGCACATTTCTCTTAAACTTTCCCCTCTCACCTTGTAATTGATACTTCCACTCTGGGAAAAAGCCTCTAAATATCCACCCAGTCTTTACCTTTCATCATTTTGTAGACCTCCATTAGGTTTGCCCTCAGCCTCTGTCTCTCCATTGAAAATAATCTTAGTTTATTCAACGTCTCCTTACAGGCAACACCTCAAGACCTGGTAACATCTTGGTGAGCCTTCTTTGCATCTCTCCAAATCTTCCACGTCCTTCTGGCAGTGTGGCAACCAGAACTACACTCAATACTCCAAATGCAGCCTAACCAAGGTTTTATATAGCTGCAACATGATTTCCCAACTCTTGTACTCAGTGCTCCGGCTGGTGGGGGCAAGCGTGTCTTATGTTTTCTTAATCACCTTGCCACTTTTAGCAAACTATGAAGCTGCACGTCCAGATCCCTTTGGATGTTAATGTTCCTAAAGGTTCTGCCATTTACAGTATAATTCACACTTAAATTTGAGCCTGTGTGCCGTATATACTGTATTAATTTGTGAAAGATGCTGTTTAAACACAAGTCTGTCTTCTTTCTCCACTGGTTTCTTTTATCCTCACTCTCTTCTCTATTCCTTCTCAATTATAACGTATTTCATGGATTTATCATCAAAATGTATTATTTTCCATAATACTTTATTGAAGAAATTGAATGTATGTGCAATATTAACCTGTGCTCTGAAGATGGATTATTTACTTTTAATTCTAGCATTCTGCACAAGGCTAACATCAAATGATAATTCACATGGATTAAGTTTTGAACTTTCATTTCAGGTCAATTTTCTAAATAATGAAAATAGCTCTCATTATCTATTTTCAACAAGTTTGTAATGATCAACCTGGTTTGGATTTTTCCTTCTCTGCAAAAACTCTCCCATTTAAAACAGTTATTTCTGTTGTCGCCGCTCAATGGGTCCTTAACTAAACTAAACTGATTAGCATTTAGTGATATTGAGAACGGAAAAACCAGCCAGAGTGGCACAGTAATTTGCCTCAGCTCCCATCAGCATGCTGCTAAAATGTGCTGCTTTGGAGAAAGAGAGAATCATTTCGGCATCTAATGCAAAGATAGGGGACAAAGCTGGTGTTCAATTGCTGAGGAAGCATTTTAAAAGAATGCGTAGACTTGGCTGTTTGAGTATTATTCGAATTCTACATTATTGCTCTGCTATTGTAAATACTAAACTTATATTTTTCACGTCATTAGGGTCTCCCTTAAATGATATAGAAAGATTCTTTGTGCATCACTGTGTCATGAAATAGATAAGGCTGGGATTTTCCGGCCCTGCTGTGACAGTGGCGAGTCACCATTGGCCGGTGGGTTCTCCAGCGGCACGGCCAGTGAGCATCGCAAACGGCCACTGCAGGATTACAAGATTCTGCCGGTGGTCAATGGTGAGCTGCTGTCGTTGCCCCATGGGAGTAGAAAGCCAGCCTTTTTACCTATCATGCTCTCTTGGAGATTTATAGATCATTCAACCAACAGATGGCAATATTTCACTTCAGATCTTCAGACAATTGTTTTACAAAACAATAATGACTGTCGTTAAAGATGCTCCTATTTTGGATTCAGGCTTTTCTTAAACGAATATCAATGTAATAACACCCAGATCATCTGTTTTTAGTGAGGGATACATATCGGCTAGGACACCAGAGATAACTCCCCTGCTTTTCTTCACAATAGTGCATTCACCTCAGTGGGATGGCCAGGCCTCGGTGTTTAATGTGTCACCCAAGAGACGATAGATACCCTGGCACTCCAGCAGTACTGCGCAGCCAAGAATTTGTGCTCAAACATTGGTATGAATTTAAATCAATCTGCTAAACCATGTTTTTAAAATGATTTTAAAGGGATTTCTCAGGCTTGTTTGTAATCTTTACCGCAATCTATTCACTTAGGTGGGGAATAAAACCATTAAAAAATTGAGTGGTTGGCTAAAGTTGCAGAATTTCTAATGTTTTCTTGTCCACGGATTTCTGTGAGTGTTGCCCTGCTCTATATTTCTGCCACATCAGGACTGCTCAAGTTGTTTGTTTGTACTAATGAGCAAAATTCAACACATCTTTTTCACAGACTGTGTGATCCATCCGTTGCATGGCTTCTACTTACATAGATAGTTGGAAGTAATTCCCAGAGCATCAGTTAACAAACATGAGCAGGGCCAGAATAGACCACGAGGTAACCTAACTTGTCACTGTTCCCAGTTACAGGTACATTCATTCATCACTGTCATCTGGCCACTTTTGTCTATCTACTTTCAATCTAATTAAGTCAATTGCCATCAATTCCATTAGCCTCAGTCTTTCTTTGGAAGCAGCACAGATATGTGTGGTTTCAAAAACAACAAGCATATTCACTGTATAGTCTGCTCCCCAACTTAGTTTTCTCTTCAAAGAATTTCAGTAGATTCTGAGACAAGAACTATTGCTTTTAAATCCACACTGACTGCTCATTACAGTGTCTGTTTCTTTTAGATTATTAATAATGTCACGAAGGGTCAACATTCAGCTCCATTAGAGAAAATTCCATTCTGCTAAATTCCAGAAGTATTATCATTAATGTAAAGTGGTAATTTTTCTTTCAAAATCTTTTTGTGAAAGGTGCTGTTTAAACACAAGTCTTTCTTCTTTCTCTACTGGTCTCTTATACCCTCTCATTCTTCCTTTTCTCTATTCCTTCTCAACTATAACATATTTCATGAGTTTATCATCAAAATTACTAAAAGAGTCTTCAGCACCAATGAGTCAAACTACAAACTTGACAAATAATGGACAAGGCTGTTAATCCCCATGAGAACAGCAACGGAGGTGGTAAAGTACAGAATTTCATGGCGTCAAACTGGATGCCAGTTCCTCGGCTTCACTTTCCTCCCAGGACATCTTAAGTTTAGGCCATTTAACAGTGAAATTAGGAAATGTTTTATCACACAAAAGGATGGTGCAAATTTTGGAACACACTTCCTCAGAAAGGAAATGGAAGCAGGGTTGATTTAAAATTTTCAAGACTGAAATTGATCACTGTTACAGAAAAGTATTAAAACATATAAAATAAACGAGGGAAAATAAAGCTGACATACCAATTAGCCATGACTGAACTGAATGGAAGAATTGGTTCGAAGAGTTAAACGTTCTACTAATGTCCCCATGTACCAATGTATTTCATGTTTCAACAGTTTCTTCTGTAGAAATGACTCTTTCCTCACCCCACTTCTCATTCTTTATAATCAACTTAAAATTGCAGATGCCTGATTTCCAACTTCTTAACACTCGGGGAAAAGCTCTGTTCATATTGTGTAATTTCTCAGGGACAGACAACCTGCCAATCACTACCTGCCTGACCCATGTGGCCTTCTTCAATGATATCATAACATGAGATTCAAGCATGTGGACTGCGTGGAAGGTCTGAAACAGGGATTTTTTGTTTTTCACCGGCATCAAATCTTTATGTACATTCATGGAAAAGCTGAATTCATACAGACAAGCTATTTACAATGAATGACCATGGTCCCAACATTCCAGACACAGGAGAAAACAGTCAAGAGCTCACCTCCTGGAATCTTATCAGCCAGGCAGCCGAGTGGGTTGTAGAACATTGGGAACAGCAAAATCTTGTATTCAGTGACAGTTAGTGGGACTCCTGTTGCTAATTTCCCTCAAACACATGAACCAGATTACAAGATTGCAGTTTGATTCCAGAGCATGAAGGGTATTTTCTTCAAGCAAAGGATTCTTACAGTAGAGGAGGTGGCCATTCGGCCCACCGTGTCTGCACCTGCTTCCCAAATGGGAAATTCCACCTTCTCCCTATAACCTTGCACATTCTTCCTTTCCAAAAAACAGTTTAATTCCCTTTTGAATGATTCCATTGAACCTGCCTCCACTATATTCTCAGGCAGTGCATTCCAAACCTTTGGGCTTCTCAGGCTCGGAGGATACTGTGCCGTGAAGACTGTCTTTATTGGTCTCCTGCAGTTTTATTTCTGCCCCTGTTTTCCTCACTGCTGCTCCAGACCTTCACAAGTTTCAGGCTACTCTCCTCATGGCTCTTGTTTATACCATGCTGCGGATCACGATTTGAGAGCTCCTGCTTCTTCTTTGGCCATTTCTCATTGCATCTGGCTCTGCATTCCCCCCGCTCCCATTGGCCTGCTAAAGACACTGCTCCCTGCACAGAGAGGCTCACAACAGTCAACCAGTTCCCCTGCCCAGGGCCCCCTCACTACTATCACTTGCTGGTGAAGGCCTTGCTGCAAAGTTCAGAATTCTCTGCTTTTCAGACTAATTGCGAATGGTGGGCAGTGCCTTTCAAGCAGACCAGAATGGCGCGATCCCACACCAGATTCTGCACTTAGGGCCTCATTAATTATTCACAGGTGAGATCCTCTCTGGCTCTCCTGGCAGGCTGGCAGCTGATTCATCTGCCCACTGTCAACTGGCAGGTTCAAAGGTCCAGGCTCCATATTTAAACACCAGTCCAGCACACTCATATCACTCTCTCCAGCCCAGCTGTTTTCACCAGACCGTGCAGGATATCAGCAACCCAGAGGGAAAGGTTAGCAGCCTTGAAGAGAAGACATCTGTTCCTCAATGAAAGCATCCTCTTCCCAAGACCATCACTGAGGCACTCATGCCCCACTTGGATCTCTCCCCATTGCCTCTGGAGTCTTTGTGCACTCTCATCCAGTAAACATTGTGGTATCCCTTTGACCCTCTTGTTTGCAAGCTTTTTATCCAGCCCTGTCGAGGCCAAGCTTCTCTCCCTTCATCCTTCCCTCTGCTTTCCATTGTTCCTCCTCTTCGTCCACCACCTTACCCCCTCATCCTGCCATTGTGAGCCCTCACCCTTTCCCCCATTCCTTGCACTTCCCTCCTTCCATGTTGCCCGCCCTACCCAGTCTTCATCAGGCCACAATCCCCACTCACACTCCGCCTGGGTTGAACTTTGGACCTTTTGTTAAGGTGACTATGACAGTCCCACAGCATGGTGCTATCCAGATAAATACTGGTATGTGGCATCAGGAAGGAAGGAGACCTTTATATCCCCCAAAACCAGGCACAGTACTGAACTGAGATGGTGACATAGGAGGGCCCAAGGGTCCAGCAGCACAGCGTTGTCCATGGAGACCACTCAGCATGGAGATGGAGGCAGGAATGGGCCTGCCTGGCAAAGTAATTAACAGTGCATCAGGAGCAGTGCAGCATGATGGCACTCATCCCTGAGCACTACCTTGTGCACGCCACTCTTTAGCAATCGGATTTGCTGCCAACATGTTTTCCTGCTGGTATGGTGCAGGATTGAAAGGTCTGATGGGACACCAGCAGGCAGCTGTTTTAATGAGATGCAAATGCATGCAAATAGCATTCATACCACCTGTCAGTGGTATTACCATTAACCCAACGTTGGGAGATTTGCAACATGATTTCACACCAGTGGGTTTCTGATTTTCTTGCTCCTGCTAGATTCTCCACTCCTACCCACCACCAAACCCACCGTGGATGAAATGGGAGTATTCTGCCCAACATCAATGAGGAACTCCACAGTGACCACAATGTTCCATAATGGCCAGTGGCACTTTGTCCCTGGGGAATCAATATCGCTTGGTGGCGCCTTTAGCAGCAGCACATTGCAAGCAAATCTTTCCTCCCTGATCTTTCTCTATCCACTGTCAAAAACTTATATCTGACTTTCCTCTTTGCTATTGTAGCAGTGATGTTGAAAGAACCAAAAGGTATAATTTCAAATGTGAAGTTCTTTTAGATTTGTGAAGTTAAGTAATTATGAGCACAACACTATACAAGTATATGCAAAACTAACAAAAAGAAGGGTTTGAATTATGCAGTACATTTGTGGGTCTTTTCTCTGAAGCAATGTATACATTTTCTGCTTGTAGAATTTACAATGAGCTTCCTGCTCTGTACCCAACATCTGTAGGATTATCTAGGAGATTACATTTTGAACATAGCCGCCCATTAATCAGAGTAAAATGGTTACTGGCTCTGTAACTGCTGCACATTAGCCTTTCGAGATTTAAGGAAACTCTAACAGCATCTTATCAAGGTATTTGAAGTGATTAAAAAAGGATTGAATAAGATTGATATTCTTTGGTAACAAAATCAAGAACAAAGGGACACAATCTTGAGATTAGAGCTGGGCTATTTAGAGACATAGAAACTAGAAATGGGAATAGGCCATTCAGCCCTTCGAGCATGCTCCGCCATTCATTCTGATCATGGCTAATTATTGAATTCAAAATCCTGATTCCCACCTTCTCCCCATATCCCTTGATCACTTTAGCTCCAAGCTCTATATCTAATTCCTTCTTGAAATCACACAACATTTTGATTTCAACTACATTCTGTGGTAGTAGATTCCATATATTCACCACTCTCTGGGTGTAGAAGTCTCTCCTCACCACAGGTCTAAAAGGTTTATCCCTTATCCTCAAGGTGTGACCCCTAGTTCTGGACTCCTCCACCATCGGGGATATTCTTTCTGAATCTACCCTGCCTAACCCTAATAGATTTTTGTACATTTTTATGAGATCCCCTCTCTCTTTTCTAAACTCCAGTGACTATAACCCTAACTGACTTAGTATCTCCTTATATGTCATCCCAGGAATCAGCTGGTAAAGTTTCGCTGTACTCTCTCTATAGCAAGGAAATCCTTCCTCACCAACACCCTATACAAGGGAAAAATCAGAAGCAGATTTTCACACAGCAGAAATCTGTAATCCTATTCCTCAAAAGGATGCGGATATTGGGACAATTGAAGGTTTGAAGACTGAGATTTGTTTAAGGGTATCAGGCAATATGGAATAAAAGAAGGGGGGATAATAGGTCGAGAAAGTCATTTAGTCCCTCAAACTCTTTCTGCCCTACGTTAAGATTATGATTGATCTGCAATCTAATTCCATACACCAACTTTGACCCATAGGCAGCATTCTCTGACTCGCCCTTCTGAGATTCTCCAGTGCTGCTGCTGTGAATGGAGATTTAGCTGAATGTCAAATTCTCTGTTCTGACTGGCAGCAGTGGCAAGACTGGAGAATTCCAGCCATAATCTCTTAATTCCTTCAGTGAACAAAATGCTATCAATCTCAATTTTAAACATAACAACTGATCAATTGCTGTTTACAGAGGGAATTCCAACCTTCTCCCACCCTTTGTGTGAAGAAGTGTTTCCTAATTTCACTCCTGGAAGCTCTGGCCCTCACATTTAGCTCATGTCTCCAAATGATAGAATCCCTAGCTGGCAGAGGTAGTTTCTCCAAACTTACTGTCTGTTTCCCTGCATCTTTTGAAAACTTCAATCAAATCACCCATTAACCTTCTAAATTTCTGGTTGTATAATTTTGCTTTGTAATTTAACCTTTGGAGTCATGGTTTCATTCCGGTAAATCAACACTGCTCTCCCTCCAAGACCAATAAACCTTTCCTGAGGCGTGTTACCTAGAACTGCTCACAGTGTTCCAGATGTTCTCTAACCAGGATTTTGTATATCTGAAGTGTGACTTCTAACTGCTTGCACTCTAATCCACTGGACATAAAGGCCAGCATTCCATTAGCCTTTGTGACCATTTTCTGCACCTATCTGTCCCTGACATTTTAATGATCTGTGTAGCTGGACCCTCAACCCTCTTTGGACCTCCACTGACCCTAACTTTTCTCCTTTTTAGAAAGGACCCTGTTCTATCCACGTCCAAAGGATGACCATACAATTGCCTACATTCAAATCTATTTATTACAGTTTTGCCCAATTGCAGAATGTATTTCTCTTTGCAATTTTTTTGTTTCCATCTAAGCTGCTTATGATACAGCTGATCTTTGTGTAATCATGAAATTTGGATACATGGCTTTCTATGCTATGAATACAATAGGTTTTTGGAGTCCCAACACACATCCTTGAGGAACACCATTTAATAATCTGCCAGTTAGAGTACCTGCCCATTATCTCTACTGTCTTCACGCATTCTGCACTTTCCTAACATAGATAATCATTTCAACCCCCAGAGCTTCAAAGTAAATGAAGTTGAGATATAAAGCAGCCATTGTCCATGACTGAATAGTGGTGCAGGTTTGAAGGGGCTGAATGGCCACCTATTATTCCTATGTTTCTAACAACGTTCCAGAGTTACCAGGAGATGTTTGCTGACTTCTGACCTGTTCTGTGGCAACTGAATCCCTACAGTAGTTGTGTGATCCTGCCTCAATCTATGACCTGAATGTTCCAGTCACAGGATCATCAGGGATCGATTGTATGACCAATAATATGTGTCAGAACCCTGTGGAAGTCCTGGGAATTGCCCAAGAAGTTAAAAGTTTCGGAATCCTGCATGAACGTTTCCAATTCTGAGCAGATGTCTTTGGATAGGGGAAATGTCAGACACATTAAAACCTGGTTGAATGCCTACACCCTTCACCCACCCTGCCAAAAATAACTCCACCTCACCCCTACTCCTTCCCCCAGCTCCTGGATTAAACCCCACTACTCTCCCCACCTGACTATCACCCATCCACCCCACTAGACCAAGACTATCATTCCAACTTGTCTATACCCCTATCATCCCCAAACTCAGCACAACGAACTCCCAACTGCACGGCTCACCAATCCCACCCATCACCTGACTACACCTCCGACCACCCCCCTGACCTGACTACATCCCCCAACCTCACTACTGCCTCCCCCAACTCAACTGCCCTATCACCTCGCCCACCTACTTATGGTGCTGCCAATCCTCCTGGGACAGTCCCATCAATCCCCCAGTGGCTACTGAAAGCAATCCAAGAAATTTTAAAATTTTATTTTAAGCAAGTAAATTGATATGCAGAATAATTCATCATTCATTGTAAAATGGGGTGATATGATGGCGTTCCTGGCAGCGTGGTGATATAAAATGTAAACTGGCTCTGATATGGGTCAGACACACATACCTGTGCTCATTTGTCTTCTAATTACAGAGAAGGTTAAAGGCCAAGCTCTCACATGTAATTGGAGAGAAGAATAGACATAATGGAATGGTGACTGCCAATGGTGAGTGCTAATTCGCCCAAGAGGAAGTTTGGAAGGGTGCTGCTGTCAGGTGAGTGTGGAGTGAGAGGGCAGTCAGCATTCCTGCAGGAAGCTGTTTCACTAATCGCATGGAATGGTCGCAGAAAGTAGCATTAATATGGTTATGGAACAAGAGATAAATATGGGAGGAAGAAAGGAATGGAAGGTTATGCTGACTGGATGAGTTAAAATAGGAGAAGAGGACCTGGTGTGGAGCTGCTAAGCAGAATAGCAAATTTGTGTTCTATACATTTTATGTAGTCCCCTATTCCCTTTGAGTTTCACTGGTGTGTCATTCAAGGATAAAATGGGAAATTGTGTTTACTTACGTCACTTTGAAAGCAACCAAAGGGGATACTTTAGTGGTTATGGGTGGTGAATGTTACAGGGAGATTGTAGCAAAATATATAACTATCTATATTCATTCATTCAATATTTAAAGCTTATTTATTAGTCACAAGTAAGGCTTACATTAACACTGCAATGACGTTACTGCAAAATTCCCCCAGTCACCACCCTTCGACGCCTGTTCAGGCCAATGCACCTAACCAGCACATCTCTCAAACTGTGTATACAAGGTGGTTTTCTAGGAACCTAGGTTGAGGAACCAACTAGAGAATAGGTGAGCAAAAACATTAATTAATAATCTCATTATAAAGGAACCTTTAGGGAATAGTGACCATAATATGATGGAATTTTACATTAAGTTTGAAAACAATGTAGTTCAATCTGAAACTAGGGTCATGAATCTGAAGAAAGAAAACAACAAAGGTATGAGAGGCAAGCTGCCTTTTGTATATTGGGAGATTACATTATATATGATGGTAGACAGGTAATAGCTAGCATTTTAAACATTAATACATGGTTTACAGCAAATTTACATTCCTCTGAGGCACAAAAATCTCAGCAAGAAAGTGGTCTAACCATGGTCATTAAGAGCAGTTAAGGATTATGTTAGATTGAATAGAGAGGGCCACAAAGTTGCCAAAAAAGTAGTAAGCCCAAGGATCGGCCATATTTTAGAATTCAGCAAAGGAGAACCAAGAAATTGACAAAGGAAGAAAAAATAGAATTTGAAAGTAAACTAGTGAGAAACATAAAAATGGTGTATAAAATCTTCTATAGGCATGTAAAAGGGAAAAGATTCGCAAAGGCTACTATGTGCTAAATACAGACATAGACAGGAGAATTTAAAATGGGAATAAGGAAATAGCAGAGAAATTGAACAAGTACTTTGTGTTTGCGTTCACAGAGGAGGCTACAAAGAAAACCTCCCTGAAACATTGGAGAACCAAGGGACTAATGACATTGAAGTCCTGAAAATTAGTACTGAAATAGTGCTGGAGAAATGGGACTGAAAGTTGATAAATCTCTTGGATCTGAATGTCTACACCCCAGACTGCAGAAAGAGGTGTCTGTAGAGATTGTGAGATGTGGTCATCTCTCAAAATTCAAAAGATTCTGGAATAGATCCTGCAGATTGAAAGGTGGCAATGTTACGCTACTATTTAAAAAAGGAGAGAGAAAAGAGGGAACTATAGTCTTGTCAGTCTGGAGTCAGTAGTAGGAAAAGTACTGGAGTCTAATATAATGGAATGTGATAACTGGACATTGAGAAAGAAATGTTAGGATTGGTCATATTCAACATGGATTTATGAAAGGGAAATTGTGTTTGACAAACGTACTAAGTTAAACTTTTAAGTTTATTTATCAGTATCACAAATAGGCTTACATTAACATTGCAATGAAGTTACTATGAAAATCCCCTAGTCGCCAAGCTCTGGTGCCTGTTTGGGTACACTGAGGGAGAATTTAACGTAGCCAATGCACCTAACCAGCACATCTTTTGGACATTAGTTGTTTGAGGATGAAACTAGCAGAATAGATAAAGGATAACCAGTGGGTGTGGTATATTTGAATTTTTAAAAGACTTTCAGAAAAGTTCCACACAAAAGGTAAGCAAAATTAGAACACATGATTGGGGTAATATATGGATTGAGGATTGGTTAATGGACATAAAATAGAGAATATGAATGAACAGGTCATTTTCAGGTTGGCAGCCTGTCATTAATGGGTACCACAAGGATTAGTGCTTGGGCCCCAGCTATTCACAATCTATATCAATGATTTCAATGCAGGGACCAAATGCAACATTTCCAAATTTGCTGATGATCAAGCCTTGAAGGAGGAGCTATATCTACTCCAATCAGCTTGGATCATGTAGGTCAAGCCCAAGACAGGAGGTGAGAGCCCTGCCTTGTCAGCTTGGATCGGGAATGTCCCAACTTGTTGGGACTCTGAATTGGCTTTAATTTGACTTGATTGGATTGGAATAAAGTAAACAAAAAAAAATTTCCAAATTTGCTGATGACAAAACTCGGTGTGAAAGGCCTCAAGTCACTGAAAGTTAGTATGCAGGTACAATAATCAATTAGAAAGATAAATGGCTTTTATTGTAAAAGAATTGAGTGCAACAGAGTCTTCTGAGACAGCAACTGGAGTATGTGCTGCTTTGGCCTCTTTACCTAAGGAAGGATATACTTGCCATAGCTGGAGTGTAATAGAGGTTCATCAGGCTGATCCCTGGGGTGGTGGGATTGTCCTACAAGAAGGGATTGAAGATGCTGAGACTATATTCTCTAGAGTTTAGAAAAATGAGAGATGACTGCATTGAGATGCACAAAATTCTTACGGGTTCTTCAGGGTAGATGTAGAAAGAATATTTCCCTCAGCTGCAGGGGAGGCATTGAGAAAAGGGGACACAGTCTCAGAATAAGTAGTAGGCCATTTAGGACTGAGATGACATACATCTTACATCTTTCACTCAGAGTAAATCTTTGGACTTCTCTACCCCAGAGGGGTGTGGAGACTCAGTCACTGAGTATGTAGAAGACAGATATGAATAGATTTCTAGTTATTGAAAGTATTAGAATAGTGCAGGAGTATGGGAGTGTTGATGTAGATCTAGTTGATTACTCCTACTTCCTCTGTTCCTACCAGGTCATTTGCTTTTCTTGGTATACATCAATGAGTTTGATGTAAATGTTTTGCATACTTATGATCACATATGTATATTAATTACCTCTTCTCTTACTATGGCCTTCCTTGGTAAAGATAGATGTAAAATATTCATCTAAGACCTCAGCTATGTCCCCTGACTCCATGCGTAAATCCCACTTGTAGTCCCTAATTGGCCCTACTCCTCTTTTTACTATTTATACCTGTGAAAGAGTTTGAGATTCCTTCTTATGTTAGCTGCCAGTCTCCTCTGATACTCCTTCTTTACTTCTTTCATTTGTTCTTTACCTCCTCTCTGAACTTTCTATATTCAGCTTTGTTCTCAATTATATTTTCTCCCTGACATTTGTCATAGGCACAGTTTTCCTTCTTTATCTTAACTTCTATCTGTTTTGTCATCCAGAAAACACTGGATTTGTTTGCCCTGCCTTTCACTTTCGCTTTGATTCAATCTCATTGAATTTCATTTTCAATTTCATTGTCTCAACAGCATATGAAACACAGAATACCTGATTCTGAGAGTCCAACTTTATTCTACATCAAGAAAGTAGAAATAAAGACAGACCAATTGTGTCCAGAGTCAGTGTAAATTACACTGTCATACCACATAATCATTCCCTACTATAAAGGTTCACAGAGTTTCTTAGTTTCCCTCCCCTGAAAAATCAAACCATGATCTTTGTACTTCAATCCATGTCAATCGATCTTTTTAAAAGTACAATCCCCACTTATATAAGCATGAGCTGCTGGTAGGTATGGACAGTTAAGTAGCGGGAACTTTATCAAGTGATTCTGGATCAAAATGGGGACTGTAACAAGACTTGGGAATCCTGTCAGTTGAAGAAAGTCTCAAACTGTCAGATCCAGAGATAGGTAATCTTTAAGCATTGCTCATGGGTCAGGTAGAGAAGGAGTGGTTCTCCCCACCCTCCCCTTCAAGAAAATCAATCACATCTTGTCTCCTCCCACCCACGGTTTAGCAGTACCTCCTCCCTCCCCCATGACTCGCTATGATCCGATGACCATCCCCCCCGCAATCTAAAGACTGTCCTGTAATCTCAGAGTGCCCCACAATTTAACAAATCCCTCATAATCTGCTGACCCCCTACAATCTAATGGTCCCATGATCTAACAACACTGTGCAATCTAAGGACTCCTCCTTCATCTGATGATCTACAGAACTGAACAATCCCCAGGGTTTAAAGTCCTATTCCCTGTGATCCAATGATGTTGTGATGTACTAATTCCTGTGATCTAACAAACCCTCACGATATAATAATTCTCCAAACTATCCACCCCAGTCCCCCTCCCCCATTTTTCCTGCCTCACTGTTGAACTGAATATCCCCCTTTATCAAATTACAATCTGCTCAATTACCCAGCAATGTTCTCATCCCACCTGGCAGCTACCCGAATTGTGTGTCTTACTTTCCAACATGGCAAAATCAAGCTGGTTCCTTGCATTCTGAGTATTTATGGGTTTCCTAATCCTTAAGAAGTGCCTCCTGATCCTTCCTCACCTTCTCATAATAACTGCAGTCTAACTATTAGATTCTTATTGAGATAATGGTATTGAAACAAATACCTAACAGCAAATATCCCCTTCTTTCTTAGCATCCATATGTGTCCTTTAATATTAAAGTAATTCTATAATATTCCCATCTCAACTGGTTAGCCATGGTTCAATGGCAACATTCATGTCTGAAAGAGGAGCTTGTGGACGCAAGTCCCAGTCCTGAGACTAGGCTGACACTGAAGTCCAACATAGAAAAACTGTGGGATGTTAAACTGAGGTCCTCCTCTGACCTCGCAGGTGGATGTAAAAGACCCCTTGACACTACTTGAAGAACAAGAAGTCCTTAAGAAACTAGGAAGTACTTTGTTGGTTATAAAGTGCTTTGCCACATCCTGATGTTACGAAAGGCATTATATAAATCTTTCTCTTTCTGGCTCCTTTACTCTCAGTCTGATCAATTAGAAAATGATCATCCACTCGTTGGTTAAACCTATCGATATAGCTTGGTTGGCACACTGGCTTTCTGGAGGGCACCCGCCTTAATTTCTGCAGGCAGTTGTTCCCCTCTCTGTCCACATGTAAATCCAATAACTCATGCAGCATCCCTCAGTAAGTCACTGGAGTGTCTGCCACAACTCAATATTAATGTTCCTCCTTCTGAATTAGAAGATCATGAGTGAAAGATCCACCACGGAGACAAAACCCAGGTTGACACTCCTGTGCACTGTTGAGGGAGTGCTACATTGTTAGAGGTGGCATCTTTCAGACGAGGCGTCAAACTGAGGCCCCATCCATCCTCATAAGTTGATGTAAAGGATCCCATGGCAGTATTTTGAAGTGATGTGGGTATGCCGGCGTTGGACTGGCGTAAACACAGTAAAAAGTCTGACAACACCAGGTTTTAGTCCAACCTATTTATTTTAAATAAATAGGTTGAACTAAAACCTGGTGTTGTCAGACTTTTTACAGTATTTTGAAGAACAGTGGGCTTCTCCCTGGTGACCTGAGCAATCTTTAACTCTCAAACAACACTAAAAAAAAATGATCAGTTCTTTATCACATTGCTGTTTGCAGCAGCAAATTGGTTGTTGATATTCTTGCATTGAAAAAATTCCTACACTTCAACAAGCACAAAAAGCACTTAGAGACACCCAGATGTCACAACAGACACTATATAGATGTAAGTCTTTCCATCTGTAATATTCATTTATTTAAGTGTTATTTTTCCGAACAATGCTGACATTGGGCAATTTTGTTCACAGAATCGATCATTCACTCAGAGCTTCATGTGTACAAATTATAAATGGTTCATCAGGGACGTGTAAAATGAGGTTGGATAGCATGGAGCTTTGCATTATTACCTTTGGGAGAGAGCTGAAAAACTCTGCAGTCTTCCATCAGGAAATTAACTAAACTAGATTGAACTGATAGTGTATTTGTGTGCTCTGTAGGAAATGGGCTTGACAGGTGAATGACTATTGCTCATTCCCAACTGAGAGATTATTACATTCATCTCTTTTTGTTCTGTCAAATTTTAGTAATAGATTAATTAAGATATCAAAAATCTTGTATCAGATGCATAGAGGCTGATTCTTGGCTCATCACTACCCAAGTTATATCTAAAACGTGGAGACTTCACAGACTTACTGCTGGATAGATCACTTGTTTATGAACAACATAAGCTTATATTAATAGGGGTTGACTGACTTGTCAGACCTCTATTTTTATCTCGACCTGCATTGTTACTGCGATCTCCCCAACTTATCTTCAAACTGGGTGGGATTTGTGACCTATCACTCTTCAACCATCCTCAATGTTAAATCTCACTTCACTGCTTCTGCTGCCTACCAGAATGACAAATACATTGCAGCTTAATGCTTCGATCAATTTCTGCAATTGAAGCCTCATTTCTAAGACTGTCTGCAGAACTCGCACTCAGCCAGTTCAGAACAAAAAATTGCTGTTTGGGTTCTATTTATGGGGGCAGCACGGTAGCTGAGTTGTTAGCACTGCTGCTTCTCAATACCAGGGACCCAGGTTTGATTCCCAGCTTGGGTCACTGTCATAGAATCTCTACAGTGCAGAAGAAGCCATTCACTGACCACAATCCCACCCAGGCCGTATTCCCGTAACCCCACATATTTACCCTACTAATCCCCTGACAATAGGGCCAATTTAGCATGGCCAATCAACCTAACCCGCACATCTTTGGACTGTGGGAAGAAACCAGAGCATCTGGAGGAAACCCAAGCAGATACGGGGAGAATGTGCAAACTCCACACAGACAGTGACCCAAGGCCGGAATTGAACTGGGTCCCTGGCGCTGAGAGGCAGCAGTGCTAACCACTGAGCCAGCATGCATCCACTGTTTGTGAGTTGGTGTGTTCTCCCCGTGTCTGTGTGGGTTGCCTCTGGTTGGCTCCCACAGTCTGAAAGGCATTCTGGTTAGGTGCATTGGCCATGCTAAATTCTCCCTCAGTGTACCCAAACAGGTGCTTAAGTGTGGCAACTAGGGGATTTTCACAGTAACCTCATTGCAGTATTAATGTAAGCCTATTTGTCACACTAATAAATAAACTTGAAAACCTATGTCTTAAGACCCAGATTTCTATATTAATGGCCTGTTCTTTAAATGACATGGGTGCTCGGCACACCTGGCAGTAGGCCCCTTTTGAAATAGCATTAATGCTACGGAGTCAGTAATGCTGCCAACCTCATTTTCAACCTGTTATTTGCTTTGTTAATAACGGAAGGCAATGAGAATGAAGACTACGGGCACGATCTTACCAACTTGCCATGCCGGCCAATCTGCATGGCAAGCCAGGAAGATAGGGGAGGGGATAAAAATCCAATTTGCGCCCTAGTTTTGCCGGCTAGACCAGCTTTGCGTCCAGAAAGGGTGGAGGGGAGGAAGTGAAGGGATGAGGGGGCTATGCATTGGGGGAAGTTATTTGAGAAAGGATATACTGGCACTTGAGGGGGCACAGAGGAGATTCACTCGGTTGATTCCGGAGTTGAGAGCGTTGGCATAAGAGTAGACTGGCTATATTGAAATTCCGAAGAATGACGAGAGATCTTATGGAAACATATAAGATTATGAAGGGAATAAATAAGTTAGAAGCAAGGAGATTGTTTCCACTGACAAGTGAAACTAGAACTAGGGGGGTCATGGTCTCAAAATAAGGGGGAGCAGATTTAGGACTGAGTTGAGGAGGAACTTCTTCACCCAAAGGATTGTGAATCTGTGGAATTCTCTGCCAGTGAAGCAGTTGAGGCTCCTCATTGAATGTTTTTGAGGCAAGGATAGATAAATTTTTGAATAGTAAATGAATTAAGGGTTATGATGAGCGGGCGGGTAAGTGGAGCTGAGTCCACAAAGAGATCATTCATAATTTTATTGAATGGGGGAACAGGCTCAAGGAGGCAGATGGCCTACTCCTGTTCCTAGTTCTTATGTTCTAAGTTATGCAGTAGGGGGGATGAGGATATCGGGGGGCTGGCATGAGGAGATCGGTGGGAGGGCATGAGGAGATCGGCATGAGGTAGATGAGATTGATAGGGGGAATGAGGACATTGATGGGGGATAAGATCAATGGGAGGAGGTGAGGAGATTGAAGGGGGGGGGGTGAGGAGATTGGAGTGGTGTGGGAGATTGGCGGATGAAGAATTTGCAAGGGAGGTGATCGGTGTTGGAAGAGGTGGTGGTGTGGGAGAGACCAGCTCACAGTAGGGTGTGCAAGAGGCTGTGACCAGGGAGGATCCCATTGCCAGCAGCCCATGTTGCCATGGAGGTGGTTACACTGCCACCTGTGAAGGGGACTGCAGTGGTCTATGTCTGTGGGAGGGGTGTGGGGTATGGCAGGATGTCTCCCAGTTCATTGGGAGTTTGGGGCGCATGCACAATGGCAATCCAAGGAGTCTGCAGCCAGCTTCACCGGCGAGTTTTCCTCTGGGATCCCACCTGCTCTGAACCAGATGCAGTTTCAGAGTGGGGAAGGCGGAGTCTTGGCCAGGAAACCTATTCAAGGCCCTTTGCCTTATTTAGGCTGGCAGGTGTGGGTCAAAGCAGGATGGGAAACAGAAAAATTACTGAATCTCCTTCACAGGCAGGAAGGGGAGGGCACCTCATTCTGAAAGCTCTTCAAATTTGGGGTGCCCTTGTCACTGGGACCTGGGTGTTCTGGCCCTCTCTTGCTCGTGTATGAACTAGCAGCCAGTCAGTCAGTTCTCCTGCTGTTCAATATCTTGTTGAATCTAGGATTGACTAATCATGGAGGAAAGGAACAATTGTCCTTAATCTGGTGTCATATAAGTTTTTCTCCATTAGTATGATCAAAGCTTTATTACATGTGTACTTTCACCACTGGCACTGCATAGGAAAGAGGTTAATTTGTAGTCAATATAATCCAAATGCTGGACAGCTGGATGAAAAATGCATCTCTGCTGTCACATTGTCCAGAGAAGTGGAGGGCCTGGGATGGCTGTAGCATCATTGCCAAGGATGTTTCTGCATAATGCCTATGTCACCTGAAGGCATGGCAGCAGCAGCCTTCTTTAGTGGTGGTAAGGGGTCATGTACCAGGTCCCTTAAATCCCTGAATGTATTAAAACCATCACCCTAGACCCAGAACAAAGATGCAAATCCTGCCAGTTTCCTCACTCATGGATTTTAACAAGTTTGCATTAGCAGCAAAAAAAGTTGCAGCCATCATATACTTGGCAACTCTACTCAATACAGAGAACACTAACATAATTCAAAACCTGGAACTATATTTTTTTCCAGGGTGAAGTTACATTCTGTACAGAAAGTCTAATTTACATAAATATATTGCCAAAAAATATCTGGTGTGTATAAAAAATGGGCAGCTGATTCTGCAGAGATATGCCAAAGTGCAAAAGAAATTAAAACTCTGAGTGTAACCAAATGTGTTAAACTGTGTGGGTGGCACAGTGGCACAGTGGTTAGCACTGCTGCCTCACAATGGCAGGGACCTGGTTTCGATTCCCAATTTGGGTCACTGTCTGTGTGGAGTCTGCACATTTTCCCCGTGTCTGTGTGGGTTTCCTCTGGGTGCTCCGCTTTCCTCTCACAATCCAAAGATGTCCAGATTAGGTGGATTGGCCATGCTAAATTGCCGCTTAGTGTCAGGGAGTTAGCTAGGCTAAATGCATGGGGTTATGGGGATAGAACCTGGGTGGGATTCTGGTTGGTGCAGACTCAGTGGACTGAATGGCCTCTTTCTGCACTGTATGATTCTATATCTGATAAAAGTATTTGCAGATATCAATGCACCTTCATATCCTCTCTTGACACTTGTTTATTAGTATTGGATATGAATGATTTGTCAATTATGAAGCAGTTTCCAAATGATACAAATGCTACTTTGATTACATCCCCAAGCAACTAGACAACACAAGGTAAACTCTCATCTTCACCATGACAGATTATTTATTAGAGTGCTTTTCTCGCCTATTGTAGAAACTGTTTGAATTCTATTCCATTGATTTTCGTAGAATGATAATTAGGTGTCCTCTTTAATAGGCAGGAGATCCACTTCATTCAATTAGCACCTATGTGCTGAAAATAATGGTCTATAAAACAAAGCCTCTCTCTAGACTCTGCCACAAAACCTAAACTAACTCTCCAGTGCAATTCTGAGGAATTGCAGCACTGTCAGAGGTGCTATTTTTCCAATGAAACGTTAAGACGAGGCCCTACCTTCCCTCTCAGATCTGGACATGGTACTCTTCTGAAAACGAGCAGGGGAGTGGTCCTCATGGTCTTGGCTATTATCATCCCTCAGCTAATGCTTAAAATTCAGATTGTCTGGTTATTATCACATTGACGTTTGTGAGGCCTCAGTGTAATTAGCACAAACAAAATGGAAGAACTTGCATTTCTACAGCTATGGCACCTTTCACAACTTCAGGATGTCACAGGGCACTGAAATATTTTTCACATCTAGTCACTGCTATAATGTAAGAAATGGGACAGCCAGTTTTCACACAGCAAGCTCCCACAAACGGGATAATGACCAGGTAACTGTTTTTCAGTGGTATGAATTGAAGGATAATCTTTGGCCAGGACACTGAGGAGAATGTCTTCGCTTGTTTTTCAAATACTGCCATAGGAAGTTTAATGTCTGCATTACAGCACACAGATTGTTGTTTTGATGCACCATCTGAATCATGGTCCGTTTGACCATGCAGCACTCCCTCACTACCACACTGCAGTATAAACCTAGATTTTGTGTTCAAGTCCCAGCAGTAAAGATTGAACACAAGATGTTCAGAAACAGAGGTGAGAGTGTGGCCAGATTGATTCCTGGGGTGAAAGGTTGACCTCTAAGGAGAAAGTGAGTAAAGTGGGACTATGCCTTCTGTAGTTTTGAAGAATGAGAGGTGATCACTTTGAACATAAAGGACATGACAGGGTTGATGCTGCGAGGTTGTTTTCCTGTAGAGTCTAGAACAATGTGGGGGGCCAAAATGTCAGGACAAGTGGCTGCCTAGTTAGGACTGATGTCCAGCCATGATCGGAGTAGGCTGGAAGGGCCAAGTGGCCTATTCCTACTCTCCATGTCTCGCCTGCATTTAAAGGGTTGTGAATCCTTGGAATTCTGTACTCGAAATATTGATGATTGGAGTACCCAGAGGAAATCCATACAGACACGGAGAGAACATGCAAACTCCACACAGACACTCACCCAAGACTGAAATCAAATCCAGGTTCCTGGAGCTGTGAGGCAACAGTGTTAACCACCAAGCTGCCCATGACAATTCTCATAAAAACCCATCTGGTTCATTAATGTCATCCTTACCTGGTCTGGCATACATGTGGCTCCAGATCCACAGTAATGTGCCCTCTGAAATGGCCTAGTAAGCCACTCAGTTCAAGGGTAATTAGGGATGGGCAACAAATGCCTATCTTGCCAGTGATGCCCACATCTCCTGAAAGAATAAAGAGAAAACAACTTCTGCTCCTAATTTTAAGCTCTTACCTGCTGATGAACAGCAGCAGTGCAATTTCTAGCATGTGTGTTAAAATAAAAGACTGAATGAGCATTTCCACATGGTCATTTCAATGCTTTCCTGATTGGTTACTCAAAACATATTGGAACTCCAATGAACATAGTAACAACAATGTTGCAGTTCCCATGATTTAGATAGTAATCTCCTAGTAAAAGACATGCAGGGAATTAGTGATCGTAATAAAATTGAATTTCATAATATGTTTGAAAGAGACATACTCCAATCACAAAAGAATCTTAAAACCAATTTTTGAGGGGAGAACTGGCGAAGCTTGATTGAATAAATAGACTCAAAGTTTTGGGCAATAAAGAAATAGTGGGAAACATTTGAAGAAACCATTCAAAATGTTCAACAATACATACTCCATTGCTGTGAAATACTCAGCAGATTAAGGATCATGTTGGATTAAAAGATGAGACTTACAATGCTGTGACAAATCTGAGGAGTGGTTTTAGAAACCAATAAGCAAGCCACCAAAAAGTCAATAAAAAGGGAAAAAAAGAATACAAGTAAACTAGCCAGAGATATAAATACAGATTGTATATATAAAAAAAGAGTTGAAGTAAACATTGGTCCCTTAGGAGCAGAGACAGGAAAAATTATTATGGGGAATGATGAAATGGCAGGGATGTTTGTGATGTATGTGTATATATTGTTTCTTGGGGTTTGGTGTGTAGCTTTTTTTTATTCATTCGTGGAATATGGCATCGCTGGCTGGCCAGCATTTATTGCCCGTCCCTAGTTGCCCTTGTTCAGAGGGCAGTTGAGAGTCAACCATATTGCTGTGGTTCTGGAATCACAAATAGGCCAGACAGGTAAGGACAGTAGATTTCCTTCCCTAAAGTACACTACTGAATTAGATGGGTTTTTCCAACAATCAACAATGGTTTTGTGGTCATCAGTAGGTTCTTAATTCCATATTTTGTTTTACTGAATTCGAATTCCACTATCCCAGAACATTAGCTGAGTTTCTGGATTAATTGTCTAGTGATAATACCACTAGGCCATTGCCTCCCAACTGCCCCTTTAAGAGTGTGGATCAGGTGACTCCTGGGCATTTAGCTCCCCTCAGTTTGAGACCCTGTTGGGCAGTCTTAGACCTGACTGTGAATGAGTGCACTCCTTAAATAAGGGGCTCCCAGCCAGTGTTCAAGTTAACAAGCCTACCTGGTGATTCTTTATGCACCCTTAATCCAAAGGGGCATTCATAATAACATTGAATAAATATTTTGTATCTGTCTTCACAATAGATTGCATAGCAGAATAATGGGTAACTAGGCGCTAAATGTGAGGACATTAAGGTAATTAATATCTGTAGAGGAAAATATACCATAGGAAGGGTCTAAAATTTGACTGATCTCCAAGACCTGATGGCTGATACCCTAAGGTTCTAAAACTATAGTTGCAGAGATAGTGGATGTGCTGGCTATGATTTTCCAAAGTTCTTTTAATTTGCTTTATTATTGTCACATGTATTAGTATACAGTGAAAAGTATGTTTTATAGGCATACACCCGTCCTGCAGTCCAATCAATTGCGCCTTAAAGACTCCCACATGCCAAGTGTGGATTTACCCTCAAAAAGCCTCTCCCAAACAATGGTCTCCAAATCCTGCCTAATCTGGTTGTAGTTAGCCTTCCCCCAATTTCACACCTTAACCCTGGGTCAACACTTGTCCTTTTCCATCAGTATCCAAAAGAATTTTAGTCACTGTTTGCCACATGTTGCCCCACTGCAACTTTGATGATGTGGCTGGGCTCATTCCCTGGTATTACATCCAGTATCGCCCCCTCTCTAATTGGATTATCCACACATAGATCTAAAAAACCTTTCTGGACACACTTAACAAATTAGTCACCATCCGGACCCTTATCACTAAGGGATTTCTGCTCAGTATGAGGAAATTTAAAGTCTCCCACTACAACAACCCTATTATCTCTTCATCTGTCCAGAATTTGCTTATATAGCCATTCCCCAACTTCCTGTGGGCTGTTGCAAGGCCTGTAATACACCCCCATCATAGTGACTGCCCCCTTCCTGTTTCTGAGTTCTACCCACAGTGTCTCATTACAAGATTCTTCCAAGATGTCCTCCCTCTGCACAGCTGTAATGTGTTCCCTAACCAGTATTGCAACTCCTCTGCCTTTTTTACCTTCCCCACTGTCTCACCTGAAACATTTATATCCCAGAATATTTAGCTGCCAGTCTGTCCCTTTTTTAACCAAATCACAATCACATCCAAGTTCCACGCAAGAATCAATGCTCTGAGTTCAGCTATCTTACCTGTTATACTCCTTGCATTGAAGCAGATGCATTCTACACCTCCAGGTTCGACCGAGTTCGACCTCCCCCACTCTGCTCTTCTTCTTAGCTAGCCTGGCCTTGGTTCCATGTTCATCTCCAGTCTCCACACTTGCAGTAATTCAAGTCACAATCTAATTAGTGTTTGTTACTGCCAGGGAAATATAAACATTTTTCTACTGGATGTGCAATATAAAATAACACTTAAAACTTTATAGATGCATGAAGGCTCATAACAGAATAATAATGACACTTCCAATATTATAATGTCATTGAATAGACATGTTAACCCATCTATATAATTGCTCAGTCTAAATTGGACATGTCAAGCTGTCAGCATTAACTAAGTGTCACTCGCTTCCACAAAGGCACTAAGCTTTTAATTTGCAGCAGTCTTGTGGGAGGAATAACTTCTATATTTCCAAACAAGTTATTGTTGTACCAAATTATAATACAGGACTTAAAAGATTCCAGTGGCAAGGAGCAATAGAATATCCAGAGATGTTGGAGAGTGAAGAAGGACAATAATAGTATAATGTTTTTAGAAAATGTAGGATTAAGGAAATGGACAAGTGACAAGGACAAAAAAGATGCTTGGGTCTTGAAATTCAACTTTGTAAGTATCATATGAATTATGAGATATGAGATATGAGTATAAAGCCTCCTTTTAAATGAATCATTCCCTCCTCCTAAAAATGGTGATAATAGAATCGGTTATGAATCCATGCATGGTTCATTCGCTAATACTCAGAGTAAAATTCAAGGTTTATCTGATAACTGCCCAAAAAAGAAAACCATTGAATAATGACTTTTTACAGATTACGTTGTTTGAAAGCAAATAAAAGAAATTTCTCTCAGCACACCTCCCACACAGCAGTCTTGAATTTAAATTGATGGCTTTGTGGTAATTGGATTCCTATATTGATTCAATGCGATTAAACACACTTTCTTTGAGAGACGTGGTTGTTGGAGACTGTCAGCAGTTTGAACACCTACAGGTACATAGGTGGCAATGCAGGTGGAGAAGGTAGTCAAGAAGGCATACGGCATGCTTGCCTTCATTGGCCGGGACATTGAGTTTAAAAATTGACAAGTCATATTGTGGATGAGGTCAGTGACTGCATCTTCAAATTCTTACAGAAGAACCACTAGCATAGTTCATCTATCTATTCACCAATCTATTCACAATGGTACCCCGACCATGGCAACCCCCTCCCCAACAGTTTCTATCAGGAATATAGCTCTTGGGGTGGCACGGTGGCACAGTGGTTAGCACTGCTGTCTCATAGTGCCAGGGACTGGGGTTCAATTCCGGCCTCGGGTCACTGCCTGTATGGAGTTTGCATGTTCTCCCCCTGTCTGCGTGGGTTTCCTTTGAGTGCTCCAGTTGGTTTCCTCCCACAGTCCAAAGATGTGCAATTTAGGTTGGTTTGCCACGCTAAATTGATCCTTATGGGCACTAGCAGTGTAAATACATGGAGTTATGAGGATAAGGCCTAGGTGAGATTGTTGTTGGTGCAGGCTCAAGGAGCGAAATGGCCTCCCTCTGCACTGTAAGGATTCTATTCTATTAATGACTCATACCTAACATTTACAGCTTCACTTCACCATCATACACTTAACACCTTTAAAAGCCTCAAAGCCAAACTCCCTTCTTACACACATTACCAGCTATTCAACTATCAAAAGCACATCACCCAAATGTATGTATTGTACCACACTTGCATTCCCTTTCACTTGCAGGATCACAGCAGTCTGTAGGCTGCATCACTACAAAAACAGATTATTTGGCTATCATGTTGCTGTTTATAAGCTAGCTGTAAGCAATTGGTTGCCATGTTTCCCACATTATAACAATGACTACACTTCAAAAATATTCCATTGGCTGTAAAGCACTTTGAAATGCCCTGTGTTCTTTTCCTTTTTTCTCTTCTCCCTCTCCTCTCTTTCCAAATGGCTTATCTTCCCCTTGGTTGCCTGATCCGTCTCCTTGTCATACTATAGCCCAAGGAAATGGCACTATTGTACCGATAACTTGGAGAAAATGGCTTGACCAAAGCTCCTAATGGCAGAAGCACAGCGTCCTCCACACACAGCACCACTCCCTGTCAACTTTTCCAAGCTGAATCAACTCTGTAAACCACTGACCACTTCTACAAACTTGGACAGATCTAGTGGAGATTCATCAAAAAGAGTTGTTAACAATCCTTTTTAAATATGCCAACGAGTACTCGTTCCTGCTGCTGAGCACATGCTCAGCTGTGTGAGGGGAAGAGAGGGTACTAACTGGCATGTGGAGGTCAAAGTGGCAGAACTGTTGTCAAAACTGCGTTACATACCGACTGATGTTATGGTACATACTTCTGTCATATACTCTGTACACCCACACTAACACCCTCACCAAAATGGCACTAGGTGCAGGATGCACCAGAAGTGTTGTATACATAGCACAGATGCAGTTGTGGTACCAATACAACACCTGTAGCAACAAAACTACGAGTGGTGTGGAGTGCAATTTTTTATCCCTTCTCCCTGGTATGTGGGATATGTTCCATAGTTTTACAATGCAAATTGTTACCCAAAGAACAGAGTGTTAAGAACATAAGAAATAGGAGCAGGAGTAGGCCATCTAGCCCTTCGAGCCTGCCCCGCCATTCAATAAGATCATGGCTGATCTGTTGTGGCTCAGTTCCACTTTCCCGCCCTCTCCCCATAACCCTTAATCCCCTCTCTTATCAAGAACCCATCAACCCGCTTCTTAAAAATATTTAGCGAGGCAGCCTCCACCACTTCAACGGGCAGAGAATTCCAGAGATTCACCACCCTTTGAGTGAAGAAGTTCCTCCTCAACTCCGTTCTAAACCGCCTCCCCTTTATCTTGAGGCTGTGCCCCCTAGTCCTACTGTCTTTTTTGAGCGGGAAGAGTCTCTCCACCTCTATCCTATCCATCCCATTCATCATCTTATACGTCTCAATGAGATCTCCCCTCATTCTTCTAAACTCTAACGAGTACAAGCCTAGTTTATTCAGCCTCTCCTCATAGCTCAATCCCCTCAACTCCGGTATCAGCCTAGTAAACCTCCTCTGCACTCCCTCCAGGGCCAAAATATCCTTGCGCAGGTGCGGCGCCCAAAACTGCACACAGTACTCCAGCTGCGGCCTCACCAATGCCCTATACAGCTGCAGCAAGACCTCCCTACTTTTATATTCAATCCCCCTCGCTATGAAGGCCAGCATCCCATTCGCCTTCCTGACCACCTGCTGCACCTGCAAGCTGGGTTTTTGCGACTCATGCACAAGGACCCCGAGGTCCCTCTGCACCGTCGCCTGCTGCAGTTTTTCGCCACGTAAGTAATAGTCCTTCCTACCATTCTTCCTACCAAAGTGGACCACCTCACACTTGCCAACATTAAATTCCATTTGCCATTTCCTGGCCCATTCGCCCAGCCTATCTAGATCCTTCTGCAGACTCTCCACACCCTCCGCACAATTTGCCTTTCCCCCAATCTTGGTGTCATCAGCAAATTTCGACACCCTGCACTCGGTTCCCTCCTCCAGATCATCTATATAAATGGTAAATAGCTGAGGCCCCAGCACCGACCCCTGGGGCACCCCACTAGTCACCAACCGCCAATCCGAATAGCACCCATTGACCCCCACTCTCTGCCTCCTATTTGACAACCAATCCTCTATCCACGCTAACACCCTACCCCCAACTCCATGTCCCCTGACCTTCTGCAATAACCTCTTGTGAGGTACCTTGTCAAACGCCTTCTGAAAATCCAGAAAGACCACATCCACCGGCTCTCCTCTATCCACTGCCCTAGACACATCCTCATAGAACTCCAGTAAATTTGTCAGACACGACTTCCCTTTAATGAAACCGTGTTGCGTCCGCCCTATCAAGCAAGTCCGAGGAAATGGAACACTATGAAACAAATATTACAATGATAATCAGCATGGAAATAATGACTTTAATTTTCTTTAATTTAATGATAGCTTTTAGTGTCTTTCCAATTTGTACTTGTTTTGTTTGCCAAGTTATTTCATTTAATTTCAGGCTGTTTACAAGGCAAAATATCTACAATTTAATAAATGGAAGACCTATTTTTAGGTTCTCTCCAGTAAGTGCACTTTGAAAAGGTAGATGGAGAGTGCATCAACTTATCACTTAGATGTGAATGTTGCATATTCTGGTATACGTCATCTAAATTCCTGGAAGTGTATCAAGATAATCACTCATTGCAAAGGTTTCTGATCAGCATTAAGTCAGCTGGTTGAGCAGAGATGATCCATGTTAACCCTAGATATCATTATGCAAGAATTCTGCATTCACTATCCATGCACAATAATACTTATGTTGGAAGAAGCAAGATTCACTGTCTATAATATTTGGAACCCATCCCACATTCAAGGAAGAGGCCCCGTGTACATAGGAGGACTGAAGAAACAAAGTTAGAATGAAGCTTTATAAAACTCAGGTTTGCCTCAATTGTAGCACTGTGTGCAATTCACCTGGGAAGGACATGAAAGCATTACAGGGGGTATAGAGAAAGTTTGCATGAATGATTCCAGGGAGAAGGGACTTCAGTGGATAGACTACAGAAGATGGAATTGTTCTCCTTAGAGATGAGATGGTAGAGAGGAGAATTAATAGAGCTGTGATAAATCAGGAGGAATCTAGACAGAATAGATGGAGGAAAATGTTCCCATTGGTTGAGAATCAGGGGACACGAATTTAAAGTGATTGGCAAAAGAAACAATGGCAACAGGAGGGAATTCTGTTTATGCAGCGAATAGTGAGAATCTGGAATGTACTGCCTGAAAGTGTGGCGGAGTCAGTTCAATCAAACCAGAATTTGACAAGCACCTGAAGAGGAGAGGTTTGTAGGGCTCAGGGGAAAGGGCAGCCAAGTGGGACTAGCTGAGTTGCTCATGCAGAGAGCCAGCATGTTCCCAATGGGCTAAATGATCACCTCCTTTGCTGTCATCATTCTATGATTCTGTTTCTACGAACTGGGTGAGTGCAGCCTCCACAAAGAAGAACCTGATAGGAGATTTGGAAAAACTCCACTGCATAAACTAACATGGAGAGGGTTGTTTCCCAACTACCTATCCAGGTGAACAAACACTGTAGTAAGTCAAAGAATTGGTAAAATTGAGGCACAACTCCAGTCTGAAATGGTTGGGTTTGGTAGGAGTTGAGATGGCAGGAGGGTCCACGATTTGTTCAAGGAAAGAACTTTCTCTTGTATGCTTTATTTTGCAAAGGATGCTGAGCAGCATGCTGAGTACTGGGATCTAGAAAATAAACCAATAAAATTCAAGGTTTTAGAATTAGAATTCTAAAATTCTAGACAAGCTAGAATGCAGGAAGGGTGTTGCCCATGGTGGGGGAGTCCCCAAAACCAGGGTAACAGACAGTCTGAGGATACAGAGTAGACCATTAGGACTGAGATGAGGAGAAATTTCTTTACCCAGAGCGTGCTGAGCCTGTGGAATTCTCTACCACTGAAAGCCACTGAGGCTAAAACATTGTGGTAAGTACTTTGTCAGACAGAAGCACTTTGTCAGTCTTCACTCTGTGCTGTTTAAACAGAGGTAACCCATTCATTTTAAATGCCTCCAACAAAAAAGCAGACAATTGGATGCCATAAATTACTACACAGCATTCATACTAATTTCTACATATATGTTACTGATTTTGACATATATCTTACTGATTTCTAAATATATATTTCTATTAGTCCATCTTTGCTGGTTTAATGTCCTACAGTTTCCAATGTAATATTGTTGTCAAAGCACTATCTTCACAAGATAGTGGGCGGCACGGTGGCACAGTGGTTAGGACTGCTGCCTCACAACACCAGACCCCTGAGTTCAATTCCAGCCTCAAGTGACTGTTTGCGTGGAGTTTGCATATTCTCCCCATGGGTTTCCTCCAGGTGCTCTGGTTTCCTCCCACAGACCAAGGATGTGTGGGTTAGGTTGATTAGCCTTGCTAAATTGCCCAGTCAGGGGGACTGGCAGAGTAATTATGTTGGGTTACAGGGATAGGGCCTGGTTGGGATTGTTGTCAGTGCAGACTCAATGGGCCAAATGGCTTCCTTCTGCACTGTAGGGTTTCTATGATTTTATGATCTGTAATGGTATAAATAGGAAAAGGCTGATTCCCTCCTTTTCAGGGCAACTTGGGGTGGGCAATAAACGCTGGCCTGATCATTGTTGCCCATGTCTCAAGAATAACTAATGACATAGGGTGAACCTTATTCATAAGGACTCTTAGTCCAGAGTTTATGCAAGGGACTACCAAGAATCTGAGCAGTAAAGATTATTGCATCCTTACATGACTCTTCATCATTTAATTAATTACAGCAGCAAATTATGGTGCCTTTAATTTAATAAATATTTCCTCATAAGACATCCCTCCCATTCCAGTGTCAGTTTCGGAAACCTTTTCTGAACAGCTTTGAACACATTTACATACGGAGATCAATACTATGCACAGTACTTCAGATGTGATCTTACCAGTGTTCTAAACAATTAAAACATAACCTTCTTCCCGTTGTATTCAATTCTCCTCACAATAAATTATAACACTTCATTGTTCTCCGGAGCAGTATACTGGTGGCTGGTGAGTCTTGAACTTGCGATTTACTTTATTTCTTCTGTGTATTGCCGGTTCGCAGGGTTTTTGTTTGTTTTCGCTTTCCGTAGCGGGTAGCGGGGGCTAGGCGTGGGGGCAGTCAGGAAGGGAGCGCGGGAGTACAAAAAGAAGGCCGCAGTAGACAGCGGGCAGCATTGGGAGTGGGCAGTGGAGTGAGGAGGGTGCAGAGTGAGTGCTGCAAGGGCTTTGGCTCACAGGGCTTAGGCGAGAGCAGGCTTAGGCAAGGTGAGCTACTAGTCCAATTTTTCCTGTTTTTCATTTGTGTCCATAATTCTGAGGGTGGTCAAATAAATGGCAGGGTCCTTGGGGAGACGCGTCAGCTGCGTTAGGCGCAATATGTGGGAGTCCCTGGAGACACTGCATCTCCCGAAAGTCCACATCTGCACCAAATGTCTGGAGTTGCAGTGTTTGAGGGCCCGGGTTAGGCAATTAGAGCCGAGGCTGGAAGATTTATTTTTAGTCAGGGAAAATGAGGCGATAATGAATAGGAACCACGATCACGTGGAGATCCCAGAACCTAGAGGGGGTGATGGGTGGGTTACGGTTAGGAAGGGGAAAAAGAAGAGGAATCATGGTCCAAAGGCTACCCCAGAGGTAGTCTCCCAAGATATCAGGGGTAAGGCGACAACTGGGGTAGAAAGGGCAAGAGGGGCAGACTAGAATGCCTCAGAGGGAAGGAAGGGGGCTGGATGTGAGATAGTGGTGGGGGATGGGAGGGTTAAAGGAATTGATAGGTGGTTCTGTGGGCAAAAGTGGGACTCTAGGATGGTAGTCTGCCTCCCTGGAGCAGGGGTACAGGATGTGTCGGAGAGGGTAGGGGGAATCTTGAAGGGCCAAGGGACCCAGGCGGATGTAATTATACACGTAGGAGAGAAGGACGTAGGAAGGAAGAGCAGGGGGGATATACGTAGGCAGTTCAGGGAATTGGGGGCCAGGCTGAAGTGCAGGGCCTCCAGGGTGGCATTCTCTGGGCTAAAAATAATGAGATCCTACAGCTGAATGCGTGGCTGAAGGATTGGTGCAGGATAGAGGGTTTTAGTTTTGTAGATCATTGGGAAGTCTTTGTGAGGGAAGGGTGCCTATACAAGTGGGATGGGGAACATTTAAATGGGAAGGGCACACATATTTTAGCTGGGAGGTTAGCTGGAGTGTTTTGGCAGAGTTTAAACTAATATGGAGGGGGGGTGGGGAGGAGACAGGTAGCTCAGTAGGCACTGGGATTGGGAGTGAGTTGGGTGACAGGGTAAGTCTAGATGATAAGAAAATCTCCCAGGAGAAGGAGGATCTGAGTGGGCCTGAGGGTCTTCAGTGCATCTGTTTTAATGCGAGGAGTGTGACGGGTAAGATGGATGAACTTAAGGCCTTAACGTTCGCGAGAAATTTAGATGTGGTGGCAGTGACGGAGACGTGGTTAAAGGAAGGGCAGGGCTGGCAGCTAAATATTCCTGGGTATAAGTGTTTTAGGCATGACAGAGGAGGATCGAAAAGAGGAGGGGGAGTGGCACTGTTAGTTAGGGAGCACATCACAGCGGTGCAGAGGGAGGATAATATAGAGGGGTTAGGAATCAAGTCTTTGTGGGTGGAGTTGAGGAATAGGAAGGGAGCGATTACTATGCTCGGGGTGTACTACAGGCAGCCCGATAATACCTTTGATATTGCCCGATGATACCTTTAAATAGCAATGGTGGGTTTACTTGCATTGAGTTCTGTGCAGGCAGTGGAAGAGGGTATATGTAGAGACATTTTGGATAAGTGTAGGGAGAACAGGGTTGTTGTAGTGGGAGATTTTAATCTCCCTGGGTTGGATTGGAAGGTGCCTAGAGCTGGGGGTTTGGACTGGGAGGAATTTGTAAGATGTGTATTGGAAGGGTCCTTGGGGCAGTATGTAGATAGCCCGGCTGGAGAGGGGGCTATACTGGGTTTAGTTCTGGGCAATGAGCCGGGTCAGGTGGTTGAGGTTGCAGTAGGCGAACATGTGGCTAATTGTGACCACAACTCTGTCTACTTTAGGATACTAATGGAAAAAGATGAGTGCTGTCCTAAGGGTGCTAAATTGGGGGAAGGCTAGATACAGCCGGATTAGGCAGGAGCTTAGGGATGCAGACTGGGATAGGCTGTTGGAGGGCAAGTCCACGTTAGGTATGTGGGAGCCTTTCAAGGGAAAACTGAAATGGGTGCAGGAAAGGCATGTGCCGGTTAGGAGGAAGGATGGGAAAGGTAGGATTAGAGAGCCGTGGATTACTAGAGATATTGAGGACCTGGTTAGGAAGAAACGAGAGGCGTATGTTAGGTCTAAGCAACTGGGAACGGAGAGAGCGTTGGAGGAGTACAGAGAGAGTAGGAGGGATCTCAAAAGGGGAGTTAGGGGGGCAAAAAGGGGGCATGAAATGGCTTTGGCAGGTAGGATTAAGGAAAATCCAATGGCGTTTTACTCCTATGTTAAGAACAAAAGGGTGGCTAGGGGAAAAATTGGTCCCCTCAGGGACAGAGGAGGGGAATTGTACTTAGAGTCCGAGGGAATGGGGGAGATCCTGAATGAATACTTTGCGTCGGTATTCACAAAGGAGAGGGTCTTGATGTCTGGTACAGTCTTCGAGGGAGCTTTAGACCAATTGAAGGGACTATCGATTACGAGGGAAGAAGTGTTAGGGCTTTTAGGTAGCATTAAAACTGATAAATCTCCGGGGCCTGATGGCATTTATTCTAGGCTGCTTAGGGAGGCGAGAGATGAAATTGCTGGGCCACTGACGCAAATCTTTGTCTCTTCTTTGGACACAGGTGAGGTCCCAGAGGACTGGAGGATAGCAAACATGGTAACGTTGTTTAAAAAGGGTAGGAGGGATAACCCGGGTAACTGTAGGCCGGTGAGTTTGACGTCAGTGGTAGGCAAGTTGATGGAGAAGATTCTTAGGGATAGGATGTATGAGCACTTAGAGTGTTGCGATCTGATTAAGGATACGCAGCATGGCTTTGTAAAGGGGAAGTCTTGCCTTACGAATCTGGTAGAATTTTTTGAGGAGGTGACAAAAACGATCGACGAAGGGCAAGCCGTTGATGTCGTCTATATGGATTTCAGTAAGGCATTTGACAAAGTCCCTCATGGTAGGTTGGTAGAAAAGATTAAGGCTCATGGGATACAAGGCCAAGTATCTACTTGGGTTGAGAACTGGCTTGCTAAGAGGAGACAGAGAGTAGTAGTGGAGCGGTCCTTTTCTAGCTGGAGGCCTGTCACTAGTGGTGTGCCGCAGGGCTCAGTACTGGGACCTCTTCTCTTTGTGGTATATATAAATGACTTGGAAGAGGGAGTAAGTGGTGTGATCAGCAAATTTGCAGATGACACTAAGATGGCTGGATTGGCGGGCAGTGAGGAGCAATGTCTGGCAATACAACGGGCTATTGATAGGCTGGTATATTGGGCAGATATATGGCAAATGGAGTTTCATCTGGATAAATGTGAGGTGATGCATTTTGGCCGGAATAATGTAGGGGGGAGTTATATGGTAAAGGGTAAGCCTATAAAGAGTATAGAAACGCAATGAGACCTGGGGGTGCAAGTGCACAAGTCTTTGAAGGTGGCAGTACAAGTGGAGAAGGTTGTGAAGAAAGCCTATGGTATGTTAGCCTTTATAGGAAGGGGTATAGAATATAAGAGCTGGAGTCTAATGTTGCAGTTGTATAGAATGTTGGTTAGGCCGCATTTAGAGTACTGCGTCCAGTTCTGGTCACCTTATTACCGGAAGGACGTGGAGACTCTGGAGAGAGTGCAGAGGAGGTTTACCAGGATGTTGCCTGGTATGGAAGGACTGGGTTATGAGGAAAGATTGAGCAAATTGGGGCTGTTTTCCCTTGAAACACGGCGACTGAGGGGGGATCTAATAGAGGTATATAAGATTATGAAGGGTATAGATAGAGTAAACAGAGGTAAGCTATTTTCTATGTTAGAGACACGCAGTACGAGGGGCCATGGGCTTAGGGTGAGGAGAGAGAGGTATAACACAGATAGTAGAAGGAGGTTTTTCACACAGAGGGTAGTGGGGGTATGGAATGCTCTGTCAAGTAAGGTGGTGGAGGCAGGCACACTGGAGTTGTTTAAGAGTAACTTAGACAGGCACATGAGTGGGTTGGAGATGGGAGGATATAGGAGATTGTTTTAAATAAGGTTCATTAGCATTGGGACGTCCCTGGTAATGTAAAAGGATGTGGTATGATAATAATGTTTTTCTCTTTTAATTCACAGGTTTTAAGTCGGTCCACCTTGTTGTCCAACGAGGGGCATACACGCAATGGGTCGTACTTGGGCTGCTGTTGAATGTTCGAGAGTAGCCTAGTGCTTCATGTCGTTAGTGTGTGCTTAAACTGGACCAGATGCTGGGCAACGCGACAGCTCAGTGACTATCACTGTTTGCTGTGCAGACACATGGATTTGGGCCAGTGTCTGTAGGAGTTAGCGCATTCTCCCCGTGCTTGCATGGGTTTTCTCTGGGTGCTCTGGTTTCCTCCCACACCCCAAAGATGTGCTATTAGGCTGATTGGAGGTAATAAATTGTCCCTAAATTAGTTTCCCTCAATGTGGAATGCCATAAACAATAGATGAGGGTCATGGGTGAAGGGGGGGACTGGTAATGTTAAAATGGAGGCACGGGCTCGTTGGGCCGAAGGGCCTGTTTCCCGGGCTGTTTTTGTTCTTTGATTTGCTTTCCTAATGACTTGCTACACCTGCATACTATCCTTTTGTGATTTGTGCACGAGGACACCCAGATCTCTTTGAATCTTAGATCTCCCCCATCTTTCAATGTTTATATTTTTCTTGCCGAAATGGACAATTTCACATTTGCCCATATTATACTTCACTTGTCAGATCTTTGTCTACTCACTTAACCTATGTCCCTTTGTAGCCTCCTTATTTCCTTTTCACAACTCATTTTCCTACCCTTACTGTGCAAATAGAAAATTTAGCAACCATACCTTCTGTCTCTTCATCCAAGTCATTTGTATAAATTGTAAAAAGTGGCATATGGCACATCACATCCTGTCAACCAGAAAAAGACTCTTTATGCTAAATCTGTTTCCTGTTGGCTAGCCAACTTTTTATTGATGCAAATATTTTACCTTCTACACTATGGCTTTGATTTTCTGCAATAACGTTTGATGTTGCACCTTATCAAATGACTTCTGGAAATCTAAACACAGTACGTTCACCAGTTTTCCTTTATCCTCAGCACCTGTTGATCCTTCAAAGAACCTCAATAAATTGGTTAAATATGATTTCCCGTTCACAAAACCATGTAGATTCTGCCTAATTGTCTTAATTTAATTCTAAGTGCCCTGTTATAATATATTTAGTAATAGGGTCTAACATTTTCCCTGTGACAGATGTTTGGCTAACTAGCCTGCAGTTTTCTGTCTCCCTCCTTTTTGAATAATGTTGTATTTTCCAAGCTAATGGAACCTTCCCCAAATCTAGGGAGTTTCGGAAAACTAAAATCAATACATTGACCATCTCACTAGCCATTTCTTTTAAGACTCTAGGATGAAGTCCCTCAGGATCTAGGGATTTGTCAACCCACAACTCTAACCATTTGCTCAATGCCACCTCCCAAATAGTTAAAATCAAATAGAAACTAGTAACAAGTGCTGTAAACTTACTTTGTCAATGAATCCAGTTTAATTTTTTGAGTGTTTTCCCTTAATATCAGTCAGATACTTAGCAATATGGTTAGGTTGCCACTGCAGCAGCATTCGCTCCTGGTTTTACCGCTTTCCCTTCAAGAGGTATAGGCTGACAGTTCAGAGTACAGTCGGCACGTACATCAGTTTATATTTTACATCGTCACTCTGTGAATACAATTAGATCATCCTTTTCAATTAATTTAACTAACAGAAAGCAAAGAGTGGGGATAAATGGGTGTTTTTCTGGTTGGCGATCAGTGACTAGTGGTGTGCCTCAGGGATCAGTGTTGGGACCGCAATTGTTTTTTGACTTACATAGATGATTTGGAGTTGGGAACCAAGTGTAGTGTGCCAAAATTTGCAGATGACACTAAGATGGGTAGCAGAGCAAAGTGTGTAGAGGATGCTGAAAGTCTGTAAAGGGACGTAGATTGTCTAAATCAGAGGGCGAGGATCTGGCAGATGGAGTACAATGTTGGCAAATGTGACGTCATCCATTTTGGTAGGAATAACAGCAAGATGGACTATTATTTAAATGGTAAAAAATTGCAGCATACTGCTGTGCAGAGGGACTTCGGTGTCCTTGTCCAGGAGTCACAAGAAGTTGGTTTGCAGATGCAGCAGGTAATTAAGCAGGCAAATGGAATTTTGTCCTTTATTACTAGAGGGATGGAGTTTAAAAACAGCAAGATCATGTTGTAGCTGGATAGGGTGCTGGTGAGGCCACACCTGGAGTACTATGTACAGTTTTGGTCTCCTTATTTGAGAAAGGATACATTGGCACTGGAGGTGGTGCAGAGGAGATTCACTAGATGGATTCTGGAATTGAGAAGGTTGGCTTATGAGAAGAGACAGAGTAGGCTGGGGCTATTCTCATTAGAATTCAGAAGAATGAGGGAAGATCTTATAGAAACATATGAAGAGAATAGATAAGGTAGAAGCAGGGAAGTTGTTTCCACTGGCAGGTGAAACTAGAACTAGGGGGCATAACATCAAAATAAGGGGAAGAAGATTTAGGACTGAGCTGAGGAGGAACTTCTTCATACAAGGGTTGTGAATCTGCTCAGTGAAGCAGTTGAGGCTCCTCATTGAATGTTTTTAAAGCAAGGACAGATAAATTTTTAAACAGTAAAGGAATTAAGGGTTGTGGTGAGTGGGCGAGTAAGTGGAGTTGAGTCCACAAAAAGATCAGCCATGATCTTACTGAATGGCGGAGCAGGCTCGAGGGGCCAGATGGCCTATTCCTGTTCCTAGTTCTTACGTTCTGATGATGAGTGGCCAGAGATTATATACAAATTATGAGAACTATTTACTTGAAATATTATTTTAAACTCTCCCAGGTGGTTTTTAAACAGCTGTCAGGAAATTGATCGCAAATCTGGTAGACACCTGGGCATTTCCCTGAGAGTTAGCAATCCCAACCTGCTCTTGTATTGGTTTAATTCCATGTAAGGAGGCCTCATTTGTAAAACCTAGCCAATTCTGCCAATTGCTAATCCTTCCTCTGTTTGAGTGAAATAAAGAAAATATTTTCCTTAAAGTATTGTCAGCTTAGACCGAGTTCAGTGAAATTATTTTTCTTTAACATAATGTCTTAAGGAGAATTATATAAAGTATATAGCAGCTGGATTTGGCCAGCTCTTTGTGGATGGACCCGGAGCTGAAGGGGTCCAGAAAATGGTGACAGCAGGCAAGTGTGGACTGACTGTGGTCTTACCAGCAGTGGGGAAGGTGGCAGATGGCCCTCCCATCCAGAGCCCAATTGAGCCACTTACCTGCAGCAGAAAGCCATGGTAAACATTTCCAGTTAATTTGGGTGTGGGTGGCGTTGTGAAGCCTCCTTCCTGGACACTTTTGGTCTGTGATGAGGTACCCCCTTGGTGGCAATGGTGGCCTAAGCAGCAATTGCACCACCTTCACTCACCAAATAATCCCTGACTGACTGACCCTGGCCATTTCACAACTTCAGGATGCCTCAAAGCATTCTGCAGTCAAAGATGAGAGGTGTATGTCATTACTGCTCTATTGTAAGAAACAAGGCACTTGATACATGTGCAAAATCCCACAAACAGCAATGCAATAATAATCTTCAGTTGAAAATCCATTTTCGGCATCATGCTCACTTCAGTCAATCTCTTTCTGGAAAGCCAAAAGCACTTTTGATAGGTCTAAATTTTGCATTTGAGGATTTTATTTTGGGCAAAACTTATTTTCTTGTGACCCTGCATTTCCTTGTCTTCCTGCATCTCCACCAATAACCAAATAGCTATTAATTGTCAAAAATACAGAATCCTGTCAATTGCAAACCAACCAGTTTGGTTTAAACACAGAAAATGCTGGAAATCAAAACCAGGGGCAGAAATTACGGGCTCTGGTGCTTTTCCTATTTCTGGGCTCTGTATCCCCCTCTCTTACCCTTTCCATCATATCCTTAGAGTGCCCAGAGTTAGGAACCATAGTGGGATCAAACTGTTTCATATAGGTTTAACAAAACCTCTTGGCTTTCGTACTGTATACCTCAATGTATAAAACCCGTTATAAGCTCATATTTTAGTACGATAAACCCCAATATAAATGGGAAGTGTTGGAAATGTTCAGCATGTCTGGCAGTATCTGTCCGGAGAGGCAGAGATCACTGATCCTTCATTAGAACTGGTGCAGATTGTGGACCTGCAGTGTATTTGCTGCTTGACTTGTTTATAATTCAGATAGTGTTCAATTTTGGTCGCCACACTACCAGAAGGATGTGGATGCTTTGAAGAGGGTATAGAAAAGATTTACCAAGATGTTGCCGGGTATGGAGGGCATTAGCTATGAGGAGAGGTTGGAGAAACTTGGTTTGTTCTCAATGGAACAATGGAGATTGAGGGGCAACCTGATAGAAGTCTACAAGATTATGAGGGGCATGGACAGAGTGGATAATCAGAAGCTTTTCCCAGGGTGGAAGAGTCAATTACTAGGAGGCACAGGTTTAAGATGCGAGGGGCAAGGTTTAAACAAGATGTACGGGGCAGATTTTTTCCACAGAGAGCAGTGGGTACCTGGAACTCGTTGCAATCTTGTAGACTTCTATCAGGTTGCCCCTCAATCTCCGTTGTTCCATTGAGAACAAACCAAGTTTCTCCAACCTCTCCTCATAGCTAATGCCCTCCATACCAGGCAACATCTTGGTAAATCTTTTCTATACCCTCTTCAAAGCATCCACATCCTTCTGGTAGTGTGGTGACCAAAATTGAACACTATCTGAATTATAAACAAGTCAAGCAGCAAATACACTGCAGATCCACAATTTGCACCAGTTCCAATGAAGGATCAGTGATCTCTGCCTCTCCGGACAGATACTGCCAGACATGCTGAACATTTCCAACACTTCCCATGTATATTGGTGCAAATATAACACAAATAATCCCTTTTCCCATCCCTCAAAAAAACAATCAAACTTCTTGTGAGCCTCTTATACCTCTTCAGCAAGAAACCCACAGACTTTATTGACACGTTAGATATAAATCTCAAAAAAGTATTAAGGTAGTAAGAAAATATAGATTATGTGCAGAACAAACAATATCAAAGCAATATATTGGTAATAAATGAGTAATTCATAAAAATGATCAATAAAAAGTGCCAAGCAGCAGAGCTAACTAATAAAACCTTCAGTTAAGAAGCAGAGCTACTGAAAATCAGACTCGGGCACATGTCCTGGTCACCAGGGAAGGGGAGGGAGGACCAAGATAAAGAGGAGGTTTTAACTAACACCGACTTGCTGCTCGCCCGTGGAGGTGCACACTTCATCCTGGCCTTGGTGGAATTCATGCCAAATTGGGAGTCAGAAATAGGTTTCCTTTCAGCCTGGATTTTCCTCCATTCCAGGCCCTGTGAATGGATATGTTTTTGATGAGGGAAGAGGGCGAGGAGGGTAGAGGACAAAGATTCTACCCCCCCACCCCCCCCCCGCCCCCACCACCTAGTCACAGGCTTCCTTCTCACACACACACTCACACATTCCCATTAGGGAAGCGAGAGGCAATACCATCACTGAAGCGATAAAGAGGCTGGTGAGGGAAGGGCCAGGAACATCCATGACTGAGAGAGTATTCAGAGGAGAGTCTGTGCTGGGAAGGGCCTTGTGCGGGTGAAGTGAACAAAAGAAGCACTGACTCATGTTGCACTCCAGCCAGGTCTGATGAAAAAAGCAGCAGATACCAATGCCTAAACTGAGCAGTGCAGGAGGATAGTGAGGAGCCACCGGGCAACCTGGAGCCTCCTACACGCCAACCATTGAGGAATCATTGGTCCAGCAGCCTGTCATCAGGATAGTCTCAGCATCGGATTGGCTCCTTCGGACTCTGATCACCATGTTTGATAGGTTGCAAGGAACTGACTCAGTGATGAACATCTTGTGCAGCCCCCTTTGGAAATACTCAGCTGGTCAGGCAGCATCTGTGGAGAGAGAACCAAGAATTAATGTTTCAAGTTGTGAAAATTTAACTATCTGGAAGATGCTGTCTTCCAGATTAACTGTCTGTGGCTGGATTTAAGTCCTTGTTAGGGTGAGACCGAAATTCCCATAGGAGGTCAATGGTGTTGGATGCTCACCTGCGCAGATTCTGTGTCAGGAAAGGTGGTAGAGTTCCGGTCTATATTTCAGTGTTGATGGTATTAGTTAAAAAGCACTCAATGGGCCTGATTTTACCATTTTCATTCTAAGTGCAGAATCTGGGCATAATTCAGATCTGACTTAAAAATTTGTTCTTACGTGCCCCCATATGCACTTAGTCTGAAAAAAAAATTGCGTGTCTGAGTCACGCTGTGAGCGGGGCTTATTGCACCTGAACGCTGTTGCAAGGATCAGAGTTTTGTACTGTTCACGCACAGCGGGAAAAACATTTCTCACTGTCACATTGCTCCCGGGCCACAAAAAGCGGATAAAGTGGCTCAGGAATGAAAAGCTGGAGCGAAGGCCACCACAGACATCCTCCCACCCCCACAACATAATGGACCCCCTTATCCACCCACCCACCCACTCTGCTGCCCAGACCGATCGCAACCCTCTGCCCCCCGCCCCCCCCCCCCCCCCCCCCGCCCCCCCTTCTCCTTCCTCCCACTGATCATCCACGGAGTGGCAGCGGACGCCCCTGTTCCCCCAATCCCCCTTGCACCAGAGACACATCTTACCTGCTCCCCCCCCTCAACAACCAGAGAACAATCTGGCCTCCTTCCGCGTTCCCCCCCCCCCCCCACCCCCACACCAGACAATGATCTGGCCACCCCCCACCTGCCCCCCCCACCAGAGAATGATCAGGCCTCCCACCACGCCCCCCCCCGCCCCCCCAACAGGAATATATCCGACCTACCTCCTCCCTCCCCCCCTTACCAGAGAATGATCTGGTCTCCCTCATCCTCCCCATGGAGGGTAGGAAGGCATTAGGGAGCCAATGCAAAAGACAACTTTTGGAATTTCCCTACTCCCTTGCCTCCCAAAATCGATCAGAGTTAGAGAGCCGTTGGAAGCTCTGAACCTACCTCTTCAGAAGCTGGAGCACCCGAAAAGACCTTTGCCAAGCATGTCTGTTTTGCGCCGAATCTGGACCCGCGAATGCGATGTAAAGAGAGAAATGCTCGTAAAGTTGAGCGGGCTGCCCATTAATTCAATTTAAATGCATGCAAATACATTTAAATTGCCGTTGTGCTCATTTAGGGCGCGATTTGTTTTTGGGCCTTGGTAAAGTGGGCATCTGCGTGGACACAGATCATGTTCATGGCCTCACATCTGACTTTACCAGGTTTTCGCGCCCACGCAATGATAAAATCGGGCCCAATGTCACCTTGACCCTATATCAGATCATGTATGTTCATCTTAAAGCCTGGGCTTTCATTTTTTCATTCATTCATGGGACATGGGTGTTGCTAGCTGGCCAGCATTTATTGTACAAAGTCTCACAACACCAAGTTAAAGTCCAACAGGTTTATTTGGTAGCAAAACCCACTAGCTTTCGGAGCAGTGCTCCTTCATCAGGTAATTACCCATTTATTGTAATTGTCATTTATTGCCCATCCCTACTTGCCCAAGGGCAGTTGAAAGTCGATCACATTGTTGTGGTTCTGGAGTCACGTGTAGGCCAGACCAGGTGAGGATTTTTATTCGAGGCAGATTTCCTTCCCTAAAGGACATTTGTGAAGCAGGTGGGTTTTTCTGGCAATCGACAATGCTTTCATGGTCCGCAGTAGATTCTTAATTCCAGATATTTTTTACTGAATTCAAGTTCCACCACCTATTATGACAGGATTTGAATCCGGGTCCGCAGGTTGAGTTTCTGGATTGGTAATCTAGTCAATACCGCTATACCAATAGGCCATCACCTCCCCTTTACATGAAGGCAAGTTGCCATTTAAATTATTTACAGTGCCTGTATTTTTCCATTAGGATCTCTAATAAAAAGCAGGAACCATCTCCCTACATATGAAATTACTGGCCACGTTGACAAAAAAGGTATACGTTGCAATATTTCCAAAATTCAATTGTAACCACCTTTTATTAATCCTACAGTCATAATTCTAATGACAGATACTGGTTTCTTGAAATGGTTTTATTGGCACAATATATGGAGTCAAAATACACATCTAAAGCAAAACTTAAATCTTGACTTCATACACAGTTCAGAACAAAATTCAATGTCTTCTCTGTACAGAGGAGATGTGAAATCTCAACGCAATACATATTGGTTGCACGAAAATCAAGGCAAATAATCTTCTGCAGCAAAGCAACAAACAGAGAATGTTTGAATCTTACGGAAACAATCGAATAATTGGCCAGAATCATGTCATCCCCACGGAGATTTTGGGAGGTGAGTGAGTGGGGAAATTTCAAAAGTTGTCTTTTGCATTGGCTCCCTAATGCCTTCATACCTACATGTACTTTTGCTGGATGTAGGCTCAAAGCTACCCGCCCGACAGTGGGCAGTCAATTAAGCCAATTTGAGATCTCACTTAGGGTCAAGACACGGCTGGTATTTTCCCAGTGTCATCCACTGTACCCAACAACGCCACTGAATCCAAATTCTGCCAGCAACTTGGAGGCAGCCTCACAGTGACAGGCAGGAGGACTATTGGTGCCACCCCTCACTTGCCATGAACCACAGGAATGTAAAGGTTGGCTTTAGCCATAACCTTTCCTGTTGTGTGATTTTCCCTCCACACTGATGGCCTTAGGAGCTATGAGCCTTTCTTATTTTTTAAATTTAAGCTGGCTTCCATGTTGCCTCCATTTTGAGATATCCTCATGTTCCTCCACCAGCGTCAGAAGTATTTCGATGGGCCTGCTGTCTTTTCCAGTGTTGCTGGCCTTCCTGTTGGGCCTTGGAAATCCACCCTCCATAGGCAATTGCCCAGTGAGAGCAAATGAAGCCTTTAAATTGGCTGCCTCTTGCAAGATTGTGAGGTTGTGTGGACTGCAGGGTTGGAACCCTGAAATCTTTCTGGCCCTCAATTATTTTGTACATCAGGAAGCTTTTGCCCTCCGACTCTGTAGAAAACTTGTTGTAAATTTGTGAATCTGAATCTGTCTTATAAGATGTGAAGTTTTAAAAGCACTGAATTTAATACCTGATGAAGGAGCAGTGCTCTGAAGTGTCAGGAAAGCAAATAAACTTGTTGGACTTTATCCTAGTGTTGTCAGACTTCTCACTGTGCCCACCCCAGTCCAAAGCCGGCATCTCAACCTCATGATTTAATAATAGATGTTTTCTATATGTATAAAGAGACTGCGTCTTATGTAGCTGGACTGAGATATTGGAGTGGAAATCATCCAATTCTGCTCTTACTAGCTGGGGATTAGAGTGCGCCTCCCTCAGAGAGTGGGAAGGGAGGTAATCTTCGTACTAGTCATTTAGACTGTACTATATACATCTCTCTAATGCTTTATATTAGCCTCAGTATGGAAGATGCTTAAAAAAGGGAAATAAGTGTTCACACGAGAAGGCTAAAAGGAAAATCTTAGCAGAGTTACAACGCATCCCAAAGGATCGGAGTTTCCAGCATTTCCATGTTAGGCCTTTGACTGCATTTGTTTGAGGTGGCAGTGTCATTGTTCCCCAGCAGCCTTTGCTCTTCTCTAACTATGTAGAAGGTGGTGCAATAATGCAGCATGAAATAATGTCAAAATCTCTGACTTTATTTTGCTATATATTGATCTCAGGGATCTTTGTTTAAACTGCAGAAGCAAATGGGGAGTTGGCAGAGGACGCAATCAAACCTGGGAAAGGTAGCCAAAGTGAACAAACATTATAAATCATTTTGATCTCTTAGTTTCACCTATATGTACAACAGCATAAAAGTTTGAAAATGCTAATATATACATACAGAGAATCCCTGAAACATTTGATCATATTTTAATAATTCAAACACAACTTATTCCTGTGGTTCAACCTTTAGTGTGTTCCCAATTTCCATTATCTACACAACTTAAAAATTAACAAGTGCTGCATTCTAATCCTGACTCTATATTGTTGGTATGACTCTGAAAGCAATGTATTATTTTTAACAAGAGAGTCAAAGAAGGCTTCTGTTATGTTAGAATTTTTGCACAGATGTATGGTACATCCAGAGATGCTGTACTCCTCAAAATGATACCTTCTGAAGGACAGTTATAAGATAAACAAAACACCATTACAACTCTTCTTACTATTTTTATAATGTATTTGAATATGGATTTTACTGTTCACATGAAGAGAAGCTTCTGTATTCACAACATTTTAAATTATTCACATGTCGAACATATCATTTAAACCAGAACTGCACAGACGGTATATCATGAAACGTTGGCAAATATAAATCTACTTTTGTACCTTTTTCTTGTCTAAAGTTGACCTTTGTATCATTTTGTGCAGGTTCCTATCAAAAGGAAAAACAATGGAATTTATTATCTCAGTTAAATATGGCAGTTGCTATCTACAGGTTACCATCAAGTGCATCCCTAAGAGCCAGGAAGGAGTTGATGGTGATGATAAGAGCAAAAGACTGTTCAGAAACTAAGGGAAATGATAAACAGATTTTGTGAATAGAATTGTGATTATAATTTTGAAAGATTAATCTTGAGAAAAGAAGACTGAGGGGCTTCCTAGAGGTATTTAAAATTAGGAAAAGGTTTGATGGACAGGATACAGAGAGAATGTACGCTCTTGTGAGCTAATCATGATGTGGAGATGCTGGCATTGGACGGGGGTAAATACAGTAAGAAGTCTCCCAACACCAGGTTAAAGTCCAACAGGTTTATTTGGCAGCAAAAGCCACTAGCTTTTGAAGCGCTGGCTGCCCCTTTGTCAGGTTCTAATCACAAACATGGCATATAAAGACACAAACTCAATTTACAGAATAATGATTGGAATACGATTCTTTACAGCTAATCAAGTCTTAAAGGTACTGGCAATGTGAGTGGAGAGAACGTTAAGCACAGGTTAAAGAGATGTGTATTGTCTCCAGACAGGACAGTTAGTGAGATTTTAAACAAACAACTGCACAGCCTCAAACAGACTATTGTCCACAGCAAACTACCCAGCCTTCAGGAGAACAGTGATCATGACACCACGCAACCCTGCCACAGCAACCTCTGCAAGACGTGCCGGATCATCGACACAGATGCCATCATCTCACGTGCGAGCACCACCCACCAGGTACATATTCTTGCAATTCGGCCAATGTTGTCTACCTGATATGCTGCAGGAAAGGGTGTCCTGAGGCATGGTACATTGGGGAGACCAAGCAGACACTACGCCAATGGATGAATGAACACCGCTCGACAATCACCAGGCAAGACTGTTCTCTTCCTGTTGGGGAACACTTCAGCGGTCACAGGCATTCGGCCTCTGATCTTCGGGTAAATGTTTTCCAAGGTGGCCTTCACGACACACGACAGTGCGGAGTCGCTGAGCAGGGACTGATAGCCAAGTTCCGCACACATGAGGACAGCTGCAGCTGGGATCTTGGGTTGATGTCATACAATCTGTAATCCCCACGACTTGCCTGGATTTGCAAAATCTCACTAACTGTCCTTTCTGGAGACAATACAAAGAACAAAGAACAAAAACAGCCCGGGAAACGGGCCCTTCAGCCCAACGAGCCCACGCCGCCATTTTAACATTACAGTACATATCTCTTTAACCTGTGCTTGACGCTCTCTCCACTCACATTGTCTGTACCTTTAAGACTTGATTAGCTGTAAAGAATCACATTCCAATCATTATTCTGTAAATTGAGTTTGTGTCTTTATATGCCCTGTTTGTGATTAGAACTCCCACTCACCTGATGAAGGGGCAGCCAGCGCTCTGAAAGCTAGTGGCTTTTGCTACCAAATAAACCTGTTGGACTTTAACCTGGTGTTGTGAGACTTCTTACTTGTGAGGTAAGACAGATTTTTGAGGTAGAAAGGGGTCAAGAATTATGGGGGCAGGCAGGAGAGTGGCGTTGAGGCCACAATCAGATCAGTCACAATCGTACTGAACAGCCTAGGAGCCAAATGGCCAGCTGCTGCTCCTATTTTTCAGTCTTGTAGGGAACAGCATAACTAGAGGCTGACTAGATAGGACCAAGAAATCCAATAGGGAATTCAGAAGAAACAGCTAGCTGAAGAGTGTTAAGATGTGGAACTCACTACCAAGGGAGTGGTGAAACAAAAGTATTAGGGAAAGAGCATTTCAGGGAAAGCTAGACAAACAGATGAGGGAGAAGGGAATAGAGGATTACAATGGTAGGTTTAGATGAGGAATGAAGGGAGGAGGTCGAATAGAGCATAAATACCTCATGTAATGGCTGGCCGAATGTCCTGTTTCTGTGCTGTATATCCAATGTAATTTACTAAACTTTCTGATTGCATGGTTATTTGAAAATAACTTAAAACAATTGCAATGGGTTGCAATGCAATAACCAATCCAGTCAAATGTATTTACTTTTGATTCTTTCCCATAATCTGAACTGGAAAATCCAACTGTGCCAAGTTTCATGTGCTCCGCTTTGTATAACATTAAAGGTAGTAGGCACAATCATGTCTTGGGATATGGTGGGTAGCCAACATTCCAATAGAACAGTACCTGAAGATGCATGTGTCATATTACCTTCTGTTTCATTAACTATCCCAAAGAAGACTTGTACTATTTCATATAAGATCTGCACTCAAACATAGCTGACCTTTTCAGTGATATAAACTGTTTCAGTCCTTGATGTCTCCTGATGGGTTTCTTTCAGAGATTCGACGGAATATATCCTGATCTTCATTTCTGTGCTGGTTTTCAAACTTTCCGTACTGGACAGCTGGAGTTTGTCCTTGCTGGATGCCAGAGTAGGTACCGTGCTGACTAGAATTTGCTGAGTGGGCTTTTTCTCATTCTTGTATTGACAGTGAATGTACCGTGAAAAGGCTGATCGATAGGTCTTGTTGAAAAGAGTGTACACAAGTGGGTTAATACCAGAAGAGAGATACCCTACCCAGACAAATATGCTGAGGAGTTCTTCAATGAGCTGTTCATCACACACCTTTGTGCAGATTACAGACATTACATTGGTTACAAAGAATGGACACCACATCACAACAAAAAGGAAAAACACAATCCCAAGAACCTTGGAAGCCTTCTGTTCATTGCTAATTGATTGCACTGACCGTCTTCCTGAAGTTCCCAGCTCTTTATTTAAGGATGATATCTGAGGAGGTGTCCCTTTAACGTCAAATGGTTTTAACATTGCTGCTTTGTCTGATGAGTTGGCTGACAGAGGCCCCTTCTGAAGAAACATCCGAAAGTTTGTCCATTTGGGCTTGGGTTTAAATACATCCAAGCACAAAGTAGCTTCGTGCTGTAGTACTCGGATTGTCAAGAAGTAGCTGGCCACCATTATTGTGAGGGGGATGAAGAATGCCACGAAGGAACCCACCAGGACAAAATGGTCATCTGTGAGGGAACAACTGTCATCCTTAAAAACTTTGGAAGCATCTTGGAGTCCAAAAACAGGGATTGGCATTGAAATACCTTGAAGATAATTTGAAAAAAAAAATAAGTTAAGGATGCCCAGCAGCAAAATGGTAAACACAGGTTAACAGATTCTAACCCAGTTGAGTTTATCTGAACCATTTTCAAATGTATGAAATAAATACTTTAATTTATAGAGCACCTGTCAGGATGTCTCAATACACTTTATAGCCAATTAGGTGCCTTTGAAGTGCAGTCACTGTTGTAATTTAGAAATATAACAATTTATTTGCACACAGCAAGCTTACAGCATCACCTTCAATATTTCATCATTGAATAATGTCTGCAAATCTCAACCACAAATTTCAAATAAAAGTATGATTGAGTCAACCAAAAATATTACAACTGCTTTCAAGATCAAGGTATTGATCTATTGGTGGACATAATCAAGCCTGGGGGAACATATCAAAGCCTGTCAGTAATTTATATTCTGAAATGAAAACATGAAGTTCTGGAAAAACTAAGCAAGTCTGGCAGCATCTGTGGAGAGAAACAGAGTTAATATATCATGTCCAATACAACCCTTCATCAGAACTGAAGAGAGGTGGAAAGGCGCCGGACTTTACGCTGCTGATGAAGAGGAGAGGGTCAGGTGGAGCAAAAGGGAAGGTTAGGGATACAAAATAAGGATGTGCAGGAGCAGAGGGATCTGTGTGTATATGTGCATAAACTTCTCCAACACCCACCACCCTGCCCCCACTGCAGCCCCCGATCACGTCCCCTGCCCCCCCACAGCCCTCCGGACATCACTGTGCCAAAACCATGCCCCCCACCCGGAACGTTGGCAGTTCTGAACCACCCCTCCCCCAAACCCCAGGATCACTGGCTCTTATACCTTATCCCAGATCACCAGCCTCCTGATAGCTGACCATGAGCTCTGATGGCCAACCTCAGCCCACAATCGTGAGCCCTGAGCTCTGCTGGCCATGGCCTCTGATCACAGGCCCTGGTCTCTGGTAGCTGATCCTGGCCCCACATCATCCCCCACCTCTTGATGCTGAGTCCTTCCTTCCCTCCCCCCCCCACCCCACCGAGGCCCTGCCCCTGGCACTGCCTGGTGCCTGTTGGGCATTGCCATTGTGCCAGATTGGCAGTGCCAGGATGCCAGTGTGCCCAGTGGAAGTCTAGCCTGCCAGGCTGGCACTGCCCAAGAGGCATTGCCCCCTACCCCCAACCTCCTGGTGGGGCCTCAATGACTTCCAGTTCCACCAGCAAGGCCATCATGTCATGTCCCGATTGCTGGGGACATCTGTGATCCCCGCTGGTGGGAACCTTCAGTGGCAAAGTCGGAAATCCGAGTTACGATTGCATCCCAGGTTCGCTAAATGGATTTAAGTTAGGCAATAAATATTGTAATCAGCCTCGCAACGGGGAACAGAGCAAGGCTGATAATGTCATAAAAAATGGCTTGGGAAGATTTGTCATGATTCCCATTTTTGGCCTCCCATTCAGATTTCCAGACCCGCTATATTACTCATCCAGGGTAGCAGGGTGAGAACAGGAAGGTAAGGGATTTATGTGTTTTAAAAATGCTAATTCATTTTGTCATTTGTTGTGCAGGCTGCAAGAGAAAGAGACAAACTGGCATTGATTGAAAATGCCAAGAGTTTGCTTCTTTGAAATGTAGAAGATCTAGAAAACGTTAGATACTTAAACAGCTTGAGTTGTCTTATTGATAAAATGCATGCATGTGTATGCTGGAAAGAAGGACTGAAAAAATCTACCAACAGGTATGAGGGATGGACAATTACTGGAGGAAGTTTTAAATATATGCTCATTGTCAATGAGTGTCTATTATTCTGTTTTGAACAAAGAATTAGTCATCTCATTGGACAATAGTAATTTTAAGATGGATTTTGATAGGACAATACAATCCTCCAAATAAAAAATTCTGCACACTTTGGAAAGGCATAAAAATGATGAAATGTGAACCAATGCTTTGGCTAGGCCAGCTTGGTCAGATGCTTTAAGATATGATTACCAGAAGTTTGACCGTTCACTATGTGATCTTAAGTATAGAAACATAGGAGAAGTTGACCGTTCAGCCCCTTGAACCTGCTCCACCATTCAGTTAATCATCTTTGGATCATTGATCTGAATGCTATTTTCCTGCACAATCTCTGATGTCATTTGTACCTAGAAATCTATCGATCTCAGTCTTGAACATGCTCAATGACATCCACAGTCCTCTGAGGTAGAGAATTACTACCCAAAGAAATTCCTTCTCATTTCAGTCCTAAATGGCTTGCCTCTTATTCTGAGACTGTCATTTGGTTCTAGACTACCCAGCCAGGGGGACATCCTTTCTGCATCTCTGTATAATCCCTTAATCATTTTATAAATTTCAATGAAATCACTTCTCATTCTAATAAACTCAAGAGTCCAATCTCCTCAATCTCTCCTCACAGGAGAGCTCCACTATCCCAGAAATTAGTCTGGTGAACCTCTGCTTCGCTTTCTCTATGACAAAAAAAGCTGAACTCTAGACTTGGGGTAAAAGTCGCAACGCTTGCCAACAAGGTAGCATTTGAATGAGTATGACATCAAGAAGCCCTAGCAAAACTGGAGTCAAAAAGAATCAAGGGAAACATTTTTTGCTGGTTGAAATCATACACAGGAAGATGGTTGTGATTGTGTGGCAACTTCAACTGCTTCATCGTTGACCTTCGCTCCACCATAAGCTCAGAAGTGGAGATGTTTGCTGATGATTGCACAGTGTTCAACACCATTCACAATACATCAGATACTGAAGCAGCCCAGGTCCAAATGCAGCAAGATCTGGACAATATCCAGACAAAGGCTGACAAGTGGCAAATAACATTTGCTCCACTCAAATGCCAGGCAATGACCACCTCCAACATAAGAGAATCTAACCATTGCCCCCTGGCATTCAATGGCATTACCATCATCAAATCCTCTACAGTCAACATCCTGGGGTTACACGCGACCAAAACCTGAACTGGACTAACCTCATAAGTAATGTGACTACAAGAGAGGTTAGAGGTTAGGAATCTATGGCAAGCAACTCACCTCGTGACTCCCCAAAGATTATCCACCGTCTAAAAGGCACAAGTCAGGAGTGTGATGCAATACTCACCAGTTGACAGGATGAGTGCAGCTCCATAAACAGTCAAGAAGCTTGACACCATCCAGGACAAAGCAGACTGCTTGATGGGCACCCCACCCACAAACATTCACTAACTCCACCAACAATGCATAATGACAACAATGTGCACCATCTACAAGATAACTCACCAAAATTCCTTTAACAGCACCTTCCAAACCTAATACTGCAACCATCTAGAAGGTCTAGATGGTGAATCTAGAATTGGTGATGGTAGTTAGGGGCATTGACAGTGTTCTCTGTGACCAGGATCAAGAATCCCGAAGGTTGTGTTGCCTGCCTGGTGCTCAGGTTTGGGATATCTCATCTGGGCTGCAGGGGAACTTGGAGTGGGAGGGTAAAGACCCAGTTGTCATGGTCTACGTAGGTACCAATGACATATGTGAAACAGAAATAAAGGTTCTGATAAGGGAGCATGAACAGCTAGGAGCTAAATTTAAAAACAGAACCAAAAAGGTAATAACCTCTGGACTACTAAGAACGTAAGAACATAAGAAATAGGAGCAGGAGTAGGCCATCTAGCCCTTTGAGCCTGCCTCGCCATTCAATAAGATCATGGCTGATCTGTCGTGTCTCAGTTCCACATTCCCGCCCTCTCCCCATAACCCTTAATCCCCTTGCCTATCAAAAACCCATCCACCCGCGTCTTAAATATATTTAGCGAGGCAGCCTTCACCATTTCAATGGGCAGAGAATTCCAGAGATTCACCACCCTTTGAGTGAAGAAGTTCCTCCTCAACTCTGTTCTAAACCGCCCCCCCTTTATCTTGAGGCTGTGCCCTCTAGTCCTACTGTCCTTTCTGAGCGGGAAGAGCCTCTCCACCTCTATCCTATCCATCCCATTCATCATCTTATATGTCTCCATGAGATCTCTCCTCATTCTTCTAAACTCTAACGAGTACAAGCCTAGTTTATTCAGCCTCTCCTCATAGTTCAACCCCCTCAACTCCGGTATCAGCCTAGTAAACCTCCTCTGCACTTTCTCCAAGGCCGAAATATCCTTGTGCAAGTGCAGCGACCAAAACTGCACACAGTACTCCAGCTGCGGCCTCACCAGTGCCCTGTACAGTTGCAGCAAGACCTCCCTACTTTTATATTCAATCCCCCTCGCTATGAAGGCCAGCATCCCATTCGCCTTCCTGACCACCTGCTGCACCTGTAGGCTAGGTTTTTGCGACTCATGTACAAGGACCCCAAGGTCCCTCTGCACCGTTGCATGCTGCAGTTTTTCGCCATGTAAGTAATAGTCCTTCCTACCATTATTCCTACCAAAGTGGACAACTTCACTACCTGAGCCACGAGCTAATTGGCACTGGGTCAATAAGATTAAGGGGGTAAATGCATGACTCAAAGATTGGTGTGGGAGGAATGGGTTTGAATTCATGTGACATTGGCACCAGTATTGGGGAAGAGGGGACCTGTTCTGATGGGACGGTCTTCATCTGAATCGTGCTGGGGCCAGGGTCCTGGCGAATCATATAACTAGGGGTGTAGATAGGGCTTTAAATTAATGGTGGGTCTCCAAACTCAATAGGTAATCCATGCCCCAATTGTAGATTTTTAAGCCAAGTCAACAAGTGGCTAAACTTTCCCCGACCGGACTAATCCTCTCGGAAATATGTGACAATCAACACATATTCTACGATTCTATGAGCGTACCTATTTGCCTTTCAGGGTCTCATCAGTGTGTGTCATCTTCCAAAGAGCTATCAGGGACACTCAAGAGCTACTGAGGGTCGCAGTACCCTTACATAAGCCCTTAGTCGCTGGAGCTTCAGAACAGGAACATCTGGCAACCTACAATAGGTCCTGCAATGATTTTCCAGGGCAGGAGACCATTTGAAGAGGGAGGAATATGTTTTCCAGATGGCTGAACTAATCTATTTAGGCTACTGAGTGGATGGCAAGGGGTTACATCCAGTAGGGGATGAAGTAAAGGCATCAAGGAGCTACTAACCCCAAGGAAGGAACACCACAGAGCTAAAATCCTTCCTTGAGTTAGTCAATTATTATGGAAAATTTATCCCGAGTTTGGCTTCCATGCTGGCTCCCTTGCATGCCCTACCACAAAATATCACAGAAGGTCTTGGGGAGTTTTGCAGGCAGAGGTTTCTCTAAGGTCAAAAGTCAGTTACTGTCATCCTACATACTGGGCCATTTCAACCAAAGAAAGAACTTGTTTTGACCTTTGATGCTGTCCATACAGAGTTGATGAAACACTGTCACATTGCTGGAAAGACAGGATAGAGAAGCCCATCACGAATGCCTCCAGGATCTTTTCAGGTGTAGAGCAATGATATTCTCAGATTGAGAAGGGTTGGCCGTTGTATTTGGTGTGAAGAAATTCCATCAATACTTCTATGGTTGACTCTTTTTTTATAGTTAACGACCATAAATCCTTACTGAGGTTATGCTAAATTGTCTGAGGATATGAAGGGTAGGGAGATCATATATGTGGGGACACTGGGATAGTGTCTGATTATGTTGTTCTGTTGGAGAGTCCCCTGCCCCCGCCCCCTCCCCCATCCTCTAAACCCCATGGCTAATCCAACTAATTTACACATCTTTGGACATGAAGGAGCAATTTAGCATGGCCAATCCACCTAACCTGCATACTTCTGGACGATGGGAGAAAACCAGAGCACCCGGAGGAAACTCATGCAGACATGGGGAGAACATATAAATTCCACAGAGACAGTCACCCAAGGCCAGAATCAGATCCAGGTCCCTGGTACTATGAGGCAGCAGTGTAACCACTGTGCTGCCTTACAACCTACATTAATATAACCTGTATTAAAATGTTTTTCTCAAAGTGTATTGTTGCTTTAAGAGTCACCAGGCCCTATTTTATCATTTTGATTCGAAATGCTGGGTGGACTTGAAACTGGGAGTGTTTCAGATTTGACTTTTAGACCCTTTCTCAGGCACCCTCGTATGCAGTCTGCCTTAAAAAAATCAGCAATTCCGAATGGTGCTGCAGAAGCCTGTGGGCAGGGTTAACATGTCCGAAACCCCAGAGCTCTGATCAGGGCTTCCAACTGTGCATGCGCAGAAAAAAAGTGACAGAATGTTGCTCCCCTGCCACATCCTTCCCAGACTGGATGATGCCTTCCCCAGTCCCCACAGACATTGCTCTGCCCCCATATTACTGACTCACTTATCTCCCCCATTACCGCACTACCTAGACAGATCGCAGGCCCCACTACCCAGACAGATCGCAGGCCCCTCCCCCACTGATCGCAGGCAGAGTGATGCACCCTCTCCCTTCCCCCCCACCGATCTCAGGCAGAGTGATCCACCCTCCCCCTTCTCCCCCACTGATCTCAGGCAGAGTGGCAGCGGACCCCCTCTTCCCCCAACACTGCTCTCAGGCAGAGTGGCAGCAGACCTTCCTTCCCCCCCACTGATCTCAGGCAGAGTGGCACTGGACCCCTGTTGCTCCCCACTGATCTCAGGGAAAGTGGCAGTTGACACCCTCCCCCCCCCCGCCCCACTCTACTTCCCACCAATTTGAGGCAGGGAGCTGTTGGACGCTAAGCACCTATCTCCTCACTAACTGGAGCGCCTGAATCAGACTTCTATGGATGGGCCATGCACTAATGCAAGCAAATGTATTTAAATGGCTGATTGCGGCCATTTTCAGGCCTTTGCAACCCCCGGTGAATCGGTGCAGGGGCGGGCATGGATCACACCACTCACCTCATGCCTGATATTACCAAGTTTTCGTGCCCAAAAATGAGCACAACGCAATGGTAAAATCGGGTCCACCAATGCAAAAGGGGTAATTCTCTCAATATGGGTGTGTGACTCTGCAGCCGATGCTGAGCTTTGCAACATAAGACTCAGTCAATATGAAAATCCGGGGGGGGGGGTACCTAGCTCCTGCCACATTTTTTGCAAAATCATCAACATCATTAAGTAATTGGCTGAGGTTAAAAATCCCCCAAGCCGCTATGCAATTTTACCGTGCAACATCCTCGGAGGTAAACACCGAGTGTTTGCCAAATAAAATAAATTTGATTGTTCACAGCTCCCTCGCATTGGGAAAAAGATTATTTAGAGATGCCTAAGGTCTCTGCTGTTTGAGGAAAAATATGCTCCTGAAAGCATCCTGTTCTGTTTTGAAATATATTAAAGGAAGTTTGGATAACTCGTTTTGAAAAATTGGGCCTGGCAAAAACATCAAATTCTTTTCAGTGAACAGAATAAGACCTGGATTGCTTGGGTTTCAGACCTGCAGCAAGGATGTAAAAAGGTCTAGAGATTGTTTTTAAATGATGGGAAAGAGAGCAAGGCTAAAACTCATTGCACAAAATCTTACATCTTTGAAAATCCGGACAAATGCGTGTTTCATCCCTGATTGTTGTTTGGCAAATGGCCTTCTAATTGGCCATCTCCATGTAAACCATCCAATTAAGGATGGTAATCTCAGGTTCCTGAGATTTCAGGCCCAATCAGAATGTCTCCAGCATTGCAGTGCCAGCAGCCTGCATTTTGACAAGATGGACATGTCTCAGGAAGTAAGTAGAATGTGATGATGCCTCAAAATGGAGGTGTCTCTGGGAACATGCAACAAATTCAAATTTAATGAGGACCAAAGCTGGCAGGGGTAACCCCCTTCATAGGAATCATTCAGGCCGATGGTGTGACCTTTCCTGCCCATGGCTCGAGGGTACCCAGGAAGGCTGCACGTCCCTTGCCTACCAGGATCGGCACATGGCAGGAAGCTGCTCTGATGTTGGGAAAATCCCAGCTGAGTCCACTGCATCTCCCTCATTAGCCTCCCAATTACTAATTGCAGGCTTTCACTGGTTCTGCTACACTTGGCACTATCTCCTGGAGGTGGAAATGCATTGTCTGGTTGGGTGCTGCAATAAATGTTAGTGTGGGTGGGAGCTTTAAATGGAGCTCTCTAAAGGCTGATGATTGATATGCAACAGACCCAGGAAGCTGCTGCGAAATTCCAGGGGTTTGACTATTGTCATTTCTTGTGCTGACATTGTGACTGCATTATGTCATTCACACCCACAGCCCATGCCTAGTGGGAGGGGAACAACTGGAGTCAGTCTGCCTCACCGATGCCCAATGAGAGATACCGGTGCTTGGAGATGGAAAGAAGAAGTCATCATACTTAGCAAGGAAAGCATGGATGGAGATACCAGGTCAAGCCAGCAGACATAATGCAGTGCGAAGGACCTTGATGCAGAGGAAGAAGAGGTTTAACTATCTTCAGTGTTCTGCCAGGGTGTGTCCAGTTGTAACCATGCATGAAAGCAATTTTGTCCTTACAGGAGAAGAGCAGATACAATGTGCAAGAGCAAGGATAGAAGGGTGATGGCGTCCCAAATCTTCTTCTCTTAAGTCAACAGGAGAAGCAAATCCTTGAGATGGTGTGTGAATGTGGAGCCAGGTCCACTGGTCACGGAGGGGCACAGGCCTCAGCGGAGGAGAAGAACCTAGTGGACAAGGAAGTGATTGGGAGAGGGTATGAGAGATATAGGGCAGCAAGACTAATATGTGAAATCCACTCGTCCCCGTTGCTTGCCCATTCAGATGTCGTTGCTCAGTCAAACGTCCATTCTGAAAAGCAAACAGACTACATGCACTCTGAGTTCGTAATGCTGTTCAAGACTGATGTTATTTCTTCCTTCTTCAGATAGACCATCCTCAAGACCATGGGTCTCCAAATTATGGCCTGCGGGCCACATCTGGCCCGCAGTGGGCCACATCCAATCGGAGTTTGGAGACCCTAGAAGGACCCCAAGGCCACTCCCTTGACATCGGAGTTCCTGCAGCAAAATGCACCTATACCACATCCTCCCTCTGTACGATACATCGGTGCAGACACAGGCTCAATGCTGGACATATGCATTTCAAAGCAGATGAGGCAGCTATGAGCCTCCAGAGTCATCCATCAGACACAGATGTTGGATGTCCAGCAGGGAGCACATGCAGATCTGGCAGAGAGCACTGCAGGTCAGCATGCCAAGGTCTCAGTGTTGGAAGAGTCCATGCACACCGTGAGCACTGTGCTGGCCCAGAGTTCTGACTGCATAGTCTCCTAGATAGAGAATGACCATTCTCATACAGAGGGAGCTTCAGAATCTCAATCGGGCTTTCTGGAATTGCCTTCAAACCTGGGGGACCACGTATTTGCCATGACTTCAGCAGGTCACAACCAAAGTGAAAGACAGTTGAGGCACCTCATAACTCTTCTGGCATCCCATTCCTATCCATCTCAGATGATCAGGGAGGTTCAAACAAACCTTGTGTTGGTAGATGACTCCAACTCCATGCATCAAGTAGCTCCTCTCAGTGCAGTCCTGTCAATGGCAGCAGCTTCTCTGCCCCTCTGTCAATGACCATCGTATCTGAAGAGACCATGACAACTGAGGCATGCCCAGCTACAGCGCTGGACTCTCCTGATCAATTGGGGCTTATACATATCATAGGGCTGCAAAGTTTATTCCAGAGGTAGGGACATAAGTACAGGGCAACAGGAGTACCTCATCAGCACTGGTCAGTAAAGCCGCTTTTCCCTTTCTATATCTTGACTCCTAACCAAAAGAACTGTGAGTCAAGGCCTCCCAACTCTCCCTGCCTCCCATAAGCATCCTCAATTCGGGATCTTGTTTATCACCCTAGGATTGTTCGGGTTCCTCTTCAGCACTGGAATTGTCCTCTGCAATCTCTGGAACAGCATCGTCTTCATCCTTCAGTGGATGCCCTTTTGAGAGAGCCAGATTGTGTAGGTCGCAGCAGACTCCTAGAGGATATTGCAGTAATCCCTCTGAGTGGTCAATGAAACCTCATCTTGAGCAGGCCTCTTGTCCTCTTGGTTATTGTCCTTTGTGGAGGCTTGACTGCGGTTGTGGCGATCCTCGGCTGGAGTCCTTGGGTCCTTAGCAGAACTTTGTCCCCCAATAACCAGTCATCAAACTGTGCTGGTGCAATGAACAGCCTTACAAACTGGGAGTAACAAAGGATGAAGGCATCATGGCAGCTTCTTGGATACTTGGCATAAATCTGCAGTATCTTACTCTTGTGGTCACACAACCTGAATGTTTGAAGAGTGGAAGCTCTTTCTATTGACAAAAAAACCTGGCTCCCCCACTGATGCCTTGATGGATACATGTGTGCAGTCAATAACTCCCTTAATTCGAGGAAACATTGCAATTGCAGCAAATCCTCTGGTTCACTCTGTCTGGCTAGTCTTATCTGTCCTAAAGCGAATGAAGGTTTTGACCTTCCAGAAGTGCAAATATAACCAACAATGCAGCTGTGGGCAAAAAATTTTGAGACTCCATAGAGACCTCCCATTGACCCCAGGGAATGAGCCTGAGGCATAAAATTTAAGGGCCACTCAGAACCACTGGCATAAGGTGGCCACCTACCTGACCATATTGCAGATAGAAGTGTCCCTGGGGAGGTAGAGCCTTATTTGACACTCTGATACTTTCAGGTAGCATGATTGCTACCTATACACTCTATCTGCTAGGCATTGGTGCCTTCTCCAGACCCACCTCCCCTCCAATTCCTGCTGGCCTTCCACTCCTTCTGGCTGTGCATCTTGGTCCAAAGGGCAGACTCTGGGATGGTACCTGCAGCCAACTGACCTCTCCTCCCTTCTGATCTTTTCCTCCTCTTATGAGGAGGTCCTCCAGCTGAGTACACAATCCCCAGGTTTGTCCAGATGCTTGGACAGCTTTCTGCACTGAAAGCCTCTGCAAATGTTTAGCAATCCGAGAATTATCCAAAATAATCAAAAAATGCCAGGAACGATCCATAATCCAACAGCAAACAACTCACAGTAAAACTAATCTTACATACATCTTTTTCCCCTTTTATCCTGCCCTTGATGTAGAATAAATGAAGAGCACCCTCCCGACATCACTGCACCCCATTTCTCAAATATTCTCATCTAACTGCTCAGTGAATGGAACATTCTACCCTCGATCTCTTTTAAATTATTAGCTGTAGAAGTTTGCCTCAATGGAATGAACCTTGCCTCTCTTAGTGGTAAGAACCTCAGTACCTGAAATGTAGCCTGGACCTGCTGCAGATTCAGTTCATGACGACTTAGTGATGAGGTGGTACTTTACAAATTTTAATGCAATAAAATTTTTGGAACATGTTGAAAGTTATGGGTGATCACTGCTACAATAAACAGGGTCACAATGAGACTGATGTCACAAAACTGGCCCCTGTGGTATTGTTGGTGCTGGTAATACGGAAGGTCCAAAGCAAGCCAATGGCATAGCTTCACCTCTGGCTAGTTTTGATGTAGACAGGCCACTGGGCTGGGTGCGGGATTGCATACATGCTTCATGAGACTCAGGAGTATTGATGTCAGGATGTCAAACAGCAGTTTCTGGCTGAATTGATGTTACTTTCAGGAATTTTGTCTGCACAGATAATATGAATGTCTGTGCTGATTGATTGTGTGCTTTTGACTCAGACCAACTATGTTGAAATACAAAGCTGAAGTTTGGGAAATCTGGACACAGGGTTTGGTCACCAAAAACATGTCAGTTTCACAGCCGTCCACTGACGGACGGATATAGGCTCCAAGCTCTGCATGATACTTTCTGCCACGTTGGAGCTGGACTCCCCGACAAACCTTGACAGTAACAGGAGACTGTCTGACAGATCTGTCAATGCACCAAGTGTTGGTGTCCATTTCATCAGCATTCTCCTGCAGACCACCCCTTGAAAGTATGTACAGCCTCATCTTCCAGGGAGCTGGCACCTAAACTATCCTTTCCCACTGAGCTGACAGCAGCCACTTCCGCTCAGTAATGTAGAATACATTGATCCTGACTCCATACATGCCTCTGAGGGATGTGCAGTTTTATTTTTATTTGTTCATATGATGTGGATGTCGCTGGCTAGGCCAGCATTTATTGCACATCCTTAATTACCCTCAAGAAGGTGGTGGTGAGTCGCTTTCTTGAACTGTGGCAGTCTGTGTGGTGTAGGTATATCCAAAGCACTGATACAGAGAGAGTGCCAGGATTTTGATCCTGGACAGTGAAGGAACAGCAAGATATTTTCAAGTCAGGATCGTGAGTGACTTGAGGGAAACTTCCAGGTGGTGGTATTCCTACCTATCTGCTGTCCTTGGCCTTCTGGGTGTGAAGGTTGGGAATTTGGAAGTTGATGTGAAATTAGGCTTAGTGAACTGCTGTAGCGCATCTTGTAAATGGTAAACTGCTGCCACTGTGCATCTGTGGTGGAGGGAGTGAATGTTTGTGGTTGGGTTGCCCTCCAAGCAGGTTGCTTTGTCTTGGATGGTGTCAAGTTCTTCAGTGTTGTTTGTTGGAGCTGCACCCATCCTGGCAAGTACAGAATATTCCATCACACTCCTGACTTGATGTGGAAGTGCTGGTGTTGGACTGGGATGGGCACAGTAAGAAGTCTCACAACACCAGGTTAAAGTCTAACAGGTTTATTTGGCATAACGAACTTTTGGAATACTTACATTCAAACTCATGCATACGGCAAGTGCATTCAGTCAGAAAAGCAGATTAGCTGAATCACATCATTTGGCTGGGTGCAAGTCTAATTGGATCTGTGACAGCAAATTCTTTACCAACAAATAATGAGCTTCTGTGATTTTCTTTAAGCATCAAAATATCATCCAACAGTGGAAGTTTTGAACTTCTGTTACAAACACCTCAGAAACCATTCCAGCCATTTTTACAACTGAGGTGCCATCTGGCCTGGACCTTTAGCGCTAACACCGAGATCTACCTTCCTCCTTCCTTCCATTTCCTCAGCCAATGAACAAACTTCTCCTTGTGTAACCCTGCCCTAACCCTGCACCCACAGTTTTCTCTCACTTCTCTCCTGTTTCCCCTCATGCACTCTTCAAGGCCATCTTGGCCCATGAGATCCATTTCTTTTTCTCTTGCCCCATTCCAGTAAAGTACTGACCAACCAATTTCCTTCTCTGGCTCCATGTTAAATGGTTCCCTCTCTTTGAAAAGACTGCCCCATCAGTAAGCTCCCTTCCCTCTCTAAAGTCTATGCATGTGCTAGCCCATGCCTGACTTTCCCAAATTTTCCCAGGTTTCCAGTCCTGCCACGGTCCGAGTGAGAGCTGACACTTTGTGAATGTGACCATGGTGCTCTTTCTTTTCAAAGTAAATGGCAATTTAGATGGCCCCCAACATCTGCTAGGGGAAGACATGCCAGGGCATGACCATAAAATTATGGTTGTGGAACCTGCTTCCACAATAATACTGAGGATACAAAGGTCTGCCACTCCACCACCTTTCTTCACCTCGCCTCTACTGCTTCTGAATTATCAGCCTGTTTGCTATACACTCAGTCCTAAATAAGCCATAATTACCTGTCCAAAGTTATCATCTTCAGCTCATCCAAAGGTTTATTGCTAATATCCTAACTTACATCAAGTCACGTTCACTGATTCTCCCAATGTTTCTTGTTTGGTTCCCAGTCACCAATGTATCTATTTTGAAATCCTGATTCTTTCAGTTCAAAATGCCCTCTATATCCTCCAGACCTCTGAGAAGTCTACTTGCTTCTATCCCAATCATTTTATCCCATTATAGGTGGCTGTATTTTCAGCCATTCAAGCTCTGGAACATACTTTTTTTCACAGCTTATGGCAGTGATTTGCATTGGTTTGCTGCAACAATGAAAGCTCTGATGTAATGGATGCAAGATATTGATCGACTAAGTGCAGAATATCAAGTATTTTCCTTTATGTTGAACTGCTGCTTTTTTGTTGTAATTACAATCAGTATCTGCACTAATTATTTTGATGCTGATACATGATCATTAAGCAAATAAGAGTAATGTTATCTCAGATTACGTCATCCAGATTCATCTTCCAACTCCATTTCTCAATGGGAAATTGGGTTTAAATTTCAACTTTTGTTTTGATCAATCTTACTCATATTTTGAGGTGATGACTATCTGGGATGTTTGTTAGGATTCCAGTGTGTAAGTAGGTGACTGCAAAGTTCTACTGCAAAGAGGACAAGATACTGCAGATGATTGAGTTTTGGATGTGTTGCTAACTCAGGGCTTCCTCTCCTTGTGCTTCCTCTTTGCTTCTGATATGCACTTGTTTCCAAAGGAGGTCACACAGTTTTTATTTATTGTGCCAGGTGCACAGCTACTGGGTGAGCTCGAGAGTCAATATCAAAACTTCCTCTAAGCACCATGAGAGCCCACATCGGACACAAATTTATCACAGAAGAATTGCTTTAGTTTGCGAGTGTTAGCCATTCCACTTATCAGCCCATCTCAGCTGTGATTGCTTCAGCAAACCTGCTCAGGTGAGCCTCTCAGTTTCTGGTATTTTGATCTGCCCTTTGACCAATCACTGATGTCATGTTTGAAGAGCTCAAATTGGCGTTGAATTAAATGGAATTTAATTTTTCTATTAAACTCAAAAGCGAGATCAGATCTATGAGATTGTCAACTAATTCCGGTGAGTCATAAAGTTATTCAAGGAAAGATAAGCCCTCATTCAAGCTCTGGTATTTGAATAATCTAGCAACTGGGAAGATTAAGAAATGTGTTGGTGCGTATATTAGTCAGGATGAAAAGTTAATATTCTTGAAAAGTTAAAGGTCTGAATTCAGTGTAAAAATTATTACCGTCTCAAATTATGTTCAATTTAGTATGAAGGAAACTGCATTCCAAAAGAATAGCCATGAGAGATAGAGGTTTTTACACCATAACAAGAAAGACCTAGTTCACAATCTTTCCACCCTGCTGCATGGTTGAAGATCAGTGGGGCTGGAAAATAGCGTGCGATGCTAAAAATCAGATTTGTGCATGTCTTTCCTGGCGCAAAATGGGTGCAAAGCCCATTAACATGCATTTGAATGGATTTCTATATATTTAGTGAGTTCAGCAAGGCCGTTTCCCCGCTCTAGGATGGTTCCTACCTCTCCGGTGTGAATCACAGATGCTCTGTAACAGTCTAGGGCAGGTGCAGCAGTAACTAAGGGGAACAAGGAGGTGAGTACCACTGAGCACCAATTCCTGGAGTGTGCTGCCTTGTTGCAGGATAGGGTGGGGGCTTGCATGGATGCATGTGTTTGCAGGGGGGGGATCATGCTGGTCTGGGGGTCCTCAGGTTGGGGTCACCACTGGTTCAGGGCTCCTGTTGTGCACTTTTCACCCTGGCTGCTGACTGACCCCAAACAGTTTCATATGAGGTCAAATCCCAACCTCACGAATATTGCTCTGGTTGCCCGCCAGCAGTCTGCTGTTCAGACCCTGTGGTTTTTTTGTGGACATTGCACTCAAGTCCCACTAACAGTAACAAGCAGCAGCTCTGTCAGCTGCTGCTCCAAATCAAGGGGGCTCTGGAGGTGTTAACACAGCCCCTCAGACTGTATGGAGTCAGTCAGCAGTGCTGCCTTTGATGGGAACCCATCCCATGCTAGTCACGAGGCTGTTCCTCTCCTGTCTGTCTGAACTGCTAGCCATTCTTGGAAGTCACTATGCCAGACATTCAGGTGAATGCAATCATGTCTATGCTCCAAGGGTTCCCAATGGCAATCCTCCACACAGCCACCTGTATGCTCTCCATGCTCGATATGGCGAGGATATGTCAATGGTAGGCAACCTGTTGAGGTGGCATGTGGCACTGGGGATGGTGTTAGGCTGCCACTGTCCAAACTCATAGGAAAATTGGTTATTGGGAGGGAATGAAGGGCCCAGGATGGATAACCTTACTGTTTCTCTCCCCCAGCCACCGCAAGCAGAACACTATGGGTCATCTAGGCTCAGAATATTGGCTTTATTATCTCTCCATAGATGCTGCCAGACCTGCTGAGATTTTCTAGTATATTTTATTTTTTGCTACAAAATGCCCTGATTGTACCATTCATTGTAAACATTAGGGTAATGACACGAAAATAGTAATTGCTTTTTGTTCATTCATGGGATGTGGGCATCACTGGCCAGGCCATTGTTGCCCATCCCTATTGCCCTTGAACTGAGTGGCTTGCTATGCCAATTCAGAAGGTACTTAAGGGTCAACTACATTGGTCACAATTATCTGACCATTCATGCCAATGGGATTCAATCATCCCACTGGTGGTGCACTGCTGGTTGCAGGTTTCCTGGTGACGTGGGTGGTTTCAATGGGAATATTAACTCTAGATTTTTATCGGATTCAAATTTTGCCATCTGGCATGGTGGGATTAGAACCTGAGTCCCAAAGCATTACCCTAGGTCTCTGGATAATTAGTCCAGTGATAATCCCACTGCCTCCCCATTAGGGGAGGTATATGATAAATGTTTTCTCACTATGAACTCATCTGTTGCCCATCTGCTAGGATTTTTCATGGTGTCTTAATTTAGAAAGTGCCAGCAGTCCCATGAGGACAGGGGTGAATCCTCATTTCGCCATGCAAAATTAGTCCTTATGATGTTGTTAGGACCCACTGGTATGTTGGTAGAGTGCAGCGCCTACTGAATGCTGGACCTTCCCAGTAAATAGAGCAGGGAAAGGGTCAGGATCAATGTCACTTAAGGATCATTTGAAGCAAAGAAAGCTGACAACATTGGTCAGAGATGGTTACGTTTCTTCTTTCCAGCTTAAAGACACAGTTCTTTCTCCTCATCTTCAAGATTGGTGAGCACTACACCGTCCATTGAATCTGGCTCTTGCTGCCTTGGGGAGTTCAGTATCATACTTTGAGGTCATCGAACCATAGTGATTGATCAGGCTGTTAAGGGTAAGAAGGCGCTGAATTGCACCATGTTCCAAATGTACTCTCATAACTGATCACCACAAAGTTAGATTAACGAGTTTCATGTTGTTGTCAAATACCCTTGAAGAACAATCTAGTATTCAACTAACAATGCTGTGAGCAGTTTACATTCCTCCAGTCAATGACTCAATGACCAGTGCTAAAATGCAAATCCTTCTTTCACACTTCTCCCTTAATTCTACATATTTGATGTTCTTTTGTTCCATCGTACACCACCTTACATTTAGCTGCATAAAAAACACTCACTTGTCATTAGATCATCCAATTAATTGATCCAGATGCCTTTGTTAAATACCAGTAACATGACTATGTATCTTAGTGTTATCAAGCTTTATAAAAATATATTTTTCGCTGGACATGGGTGTTACTGCCTGGCCCAGCATTTGTTGCCCATGGGTTTTAATTTCTTCCAAATGCCAACTTTTGGATTGGGTCTTTAAGTACTCCAGCTGAGATCACATCATATGGGTTCGCACTGAGTTCACAGCTGCACATTCAGCACCAAACAGGAAGTAAAATCCTAATGAGGTGGCTTCAATAGCATAGATCAGCACCTTTAAACTTCTAGATTTCACACCTTATATTGTACAACAAACCCCACTCCACAACCCTGATCTCAACATACCTCTGTCATTACTGGGGCCAACACCATTGCTCTCAGTTCTTAGACACCTGTCTTATAAAAGATCCCAATATTTCATTCAGAGATTGTAATACAACTAGGCTTATAAATCCTAATTGCAGACCTCTGACCCCTAATAAATGATAAAATTAATTACTCTCTTCCAGGCTTTTAATATGACCATTGTGTTAAAATTTAAAAAAAACTGTGACTAAAATCTTATCTGGAAAGTATTCCATTTTGTCCTAATGTTTGGTTTTTACTTGACTGTTTATTGCTATTTTGTTATAAATTTGGATTAAGCACCTCATGCATCAATTAAGTTACTGGTTTAGAAGATTATATTACAATATAATAAAAGTCCTAATAAATCTCTACCTTATTCCTCACTCGTGGCTTCTGGGAAGTTTTCGTTTATTCCATATTGCTGCACCTGATGCTTAATCTGTCTATTTAATTAAGTCCAAATTCTGTCTGGGTTACTGAGGATAGATGGGAATGTGAAACCCAACACAAACAGATCAACCATGATCTTATTTAATGTCGGAGCAGGCTTGAGGGCTGGATTGCCTACTTCTCTCCTATTTCATGCCTGGAGTTTCTCAAAAAATTTCTAAGTGTAGAACGGGCGAGAAAATGGTAGGATTTCTCGCTGTTTTTTTCAGTGAGCTAAGCTACATGAGTTTACGGCACTCTCAGCCTACTTGGAAATCCAGCTGCGGAGCTCTAGGGGCGCCATTGCGCAGGCACATTGCAACCCCCGCCCCCTCCCTCACTCCCCAAACCTCATTTGCTGCCAAGGCTGATTGACCACAACTGAATCACTGCCCCTGTGGATCACTGCCTTAGTCGATTGATCACTCCCCTGATCATCACCCCCACCTCTTGATCGTCGTCCCATCCCCCAATCACTGCCCCCACCCCCCTGATCACCATCCCAGCGAACTGCCCCAACCTTTCTGCAGGTTCCTCCCTATCCTCCCCACCTTGGCATTGTCCCTCTCTGTGTCTCCCACCCCTGCCTCTCCTGTCAGGCTCCATTTTCACTAGGCTCCACCAATGACATGTAAAACATGTCATTAACATTTAAATCCATGAAGCCGATTTTGCCAGCAAAATGGAGCTGGCAAGATCACGAAAGGTGAGAAACCAGATCTAAACCCAATTTTTCGCCTCTCGCTTTATCTCGCCTGATCACCCAGCGTGGTGAGCCGGTGAGATCCTGTATTACAATATGTATTACATATGTTTTTATGTTCATATATTCTGCTCGTCTTTAGCTGCAACTCTAGTGGGCAACTAGTTGGAGCCTTTCTTCAGGCTGTTTCTGCTGGGAATTATCAAGTTGCAAAGCAAACAAAGGAGTTAACTTGAAATTCCCAGCTGTCAGGCCTGGATAATGAAGCAGCTTTTAGAATGCTAACTTTCTTCTTCTGAACAGAATGTGGCTAGGATCTGTGGTTTGGGAACCTTCTGTTACCAAGTGAAGAGGAGGTGATAGACTTCCAGGTTGCGCAAAGCACCAAAGGGACACTTGAGGTTGCCAGCTCCATATAAAAGAGGTAGACCCTCCCACTGTCCTTTCAAGTTTCAGCCAGAACTGCACAGGGTGAGGTTGCAGTGACACCTTGAGGAATTTCAGCCCCTTTGTTTCTAGTGCATGTCCATAGGATGAAACGTCAGTGACCTTTGAAACTGTGAACTGGGTGTCTCAGCCACCCAGAATTTTAATTTCACACAAAGCTCAGATTTCACCTTGACTTTGAAGCATCTACTCAAAGAACAACACACCAAAAGGCCATATATTTAACACTGAGGCCAAATGTTTTCCTAGAATGCAAAGCTATGTCCTCCTGAACAAGATCTCCTATCAGTTTCTGGTGTTTTCCTTCTGCCTTGTACCTTGGACCTGGATCCATGATGGGCCTCGAGTTTGTTTGGGTCTTGTTTCCCACCTGTGCACATTGAAGTTTGTTGGTCTCTGTGCTGGCATGGTCTTTGTCATAGAATCCTACAGTGCAGAAGGATGCCTTTCAGCCCATTGAGTCTGCACCAACCACAACTCCCCCCAGATTCTACCTCCATAACCCCATGTAATTTACCCTAGCTGGTCCCCCTGACACTAAGGAGCAATTTAGCATGACCAATCCACCTAACCCACGCATTTTTGGACTGCGGGAGGAAACCGGAGCACCTGGAGGAAACCCATGCAGACACAGGGATAATGTACAAACTCCACACAGACAGTGACCCAAGCTGGGAATTGAACCCGGGTCCCTGGCGCTGAGAAACAGTAGTACTAACCACTGTGCCACTGTGCTGCCCAGTTACTAACTCAGATTAATGCAATCCCTACCTAGAGCTTTTGCCTTTAAGCATTTATTGACTGGATACCAGACTGAACTCTCCTGCCCTTCTTCAAAATAATCCCATCTTTGGTATGCACCCTGAGAATGCATGCGGGACCTCAGTGTCATCAGAAAGAGACCCCTTCCCCACAACCATCACCAACACCGCAGCACTCCTAAAGTTCCAGCCTAGATGATACGCTCAAGCCTTCAGAATGTGTCCGGAGGTTTCAGTTGTTCCATGGCCATAACTATTCGCTTCAGGAGAATCTGATTCTAATTTATCCAGATTGCAGCAGTAATTGCCCCTGCCATCTGTTTACTGAAGTAGTGCAATTTGAATGTCATATGAAAAATCTCTCCGAGATCATTTCTTTTTAATGTTCCAGCTGCTTGTGTTCAAGTTCATGGCAGAATGTCCTCCATATGCATTTCCATAAACAATGTACCTTCCAGATGGTTCAGTATATCATGCTGATTGGCCAAACTTCCCGATGATCCAAAACTTGGAGAGGTCATGGTATCACAGGAGGTAATCCAGAGGTTACAGGATGGGCTAAATAAAATCTTTGGAATGGCTTTTGGGCAGATAGAATTTAATACAGTCAAGTGTACAACACACAGAAAGGGGAAAATGGGCAACGCACACGTTTTTTTAAACATTGTTAAAATAGCTAGGGAGTTTGAATTAGAATCAATTTACAATATGCTGATGAACTAGTTCAATAAAGTGTTGAAATACACGATGGAAACTGTGGACTACAAGTCACATGAAGGTATGAACAAATTGTACAGAATGGTAAGAGTGTGTGGTGAATCTGTGTCCAGTTCTGGTTGCTGAGATGTAACAGAGATATCCAAGTGTCAGAGACAATGCAGAGAAAACTCTCAAGACTGAAAGTCTGAATTATGAGAACAAACTAAAGGCATATTAGGGAATAAATTTTGCAGCATGAGGAAATGGTCACAGAGATTGTGCTGTCCATTTAACCCAAGTCCCTTCATTGTGTGAAGGCAGCATGATAAACCCTGGAGAAAGTGGCTGCCTGCCTTGCTGCCTCTCTTTCTCCTTGGTTTGTTTGCTGGTGAGTGAAGGGAAGGAGTGTTCTCTCACGATGACAAGGCTGTGGAGCATACAGCAATTGTCAGTCTGGATATTTGCTCAGGATTGTACTGTGTAACTTCTCCAGAATGCTCCTGGTAGTGGGAACGCAAAAAATTTGATCCTGATTATAATGATTATGATTTGAAACTCCTCATGGCCACCATAATTCTCTCACTGAAATTGTGCTGTGAAGATATACACGGTTCATCATGAACCATGTCAAGAGGAGAAAACTCATATTAGCCAATAACCAGGCCATAACTCAGAGGGCTGGCTGGCATGCACGGTACAAAAGGCTTCTGGAGAATGAAGGGGTATGATTGGTGCCAGGTTACCAGGCACAGACCTACATGGTGGGTTGTGTGGTCAGAGCCCAGTTCCAGATTGAGGATGTAGAATCCTTTTTGATTGATAAGAATTGCAGTGCTCTCCTGAGAGTATTCAGCACAATATACACGCAGTCCATGGGACCTTGCAGCCTGCCATGTATGAAAAATATTTGCACTCTTCTGCTTCTGTCTCTCCATAGTGAAGGAGATGTTTGTGTTCCCCCTAGTGTAACTTCTCTGATACACTCTGAGGAAGTTGGGAGATGATTCTAGTCTTCCCTGTTGCAAAGAGGTCAAGGTGTAAAGGTTGAGAAAAACATTACCTTGACAGCCAGAAACATTTTCCCGTAACCTCTGGGCCTCCGGGCATCAGACTGGGAGAACCCCAAATCCCGACAGCCCCTGCTCTCAAAGTCCTCAGAAAAGAATTTATGGCAAATGATCGAAAGTTCAAACTTCTGTTGGGCAACTGCCCGGAATTGGAACCCACCCAGAAGTATGATTTAAATCGCAAACTTTGGATGGTTCTCACTGTTGGACCAGAATAATTACCCAGAAAATGTTAGAAGAATTGTAACTTCCGGGTAACTATAGTACAATGCCCTGACAGGACCCTCTCCCTGAACAGCTGATACCCTCACTAACTAATCCTCAAATAACCCACCCTCCACAACTGACCAACACTGCCACTCCCTGACTGAACCCCTAAAATATCTGCCCCCTTCACCCAAGACCTACCGAATCCTCTAACCAACCCCCCTCCCAAACAACCAACTTCCCTTGACTGAATCATCCACAACTGACCACCCCCCCCCAAGCAAACCATCCGCAATTAGCCGTCAATCGACCAACTCACAACTGACCACATGAATTCCCCCTCCTTTCCATCCTGACATGACCCCATCCTACCCAGCAGGCTCTGTTCTGGGTGGCTATCCTCCTAGGCCACTCATGTCTAGAGCAGATAATTTTTGAAGGAGCGTTCAGTGACAATGGTGCCAATGGTGCCCAAACTTTCCCCGCAGGCTAATGAAACTTTCAACAGGCTTTGAACTCTGTAAAAACAAGCCTGGAAGTAGCTGGAAGTAATAATCTAGCAATTTAACCACAAAGACTGCAGTGAATCCTCCTAAATAAGTCTGTGCTGGGGGATTTCATAGGCATTTAGTGTGGTGTTATGGTGAGTGATGCAACTACAGGATAGCCGGTTGACTAGCACCTTCCAAAAAGCTGGTGGCAATTTCATATCGGTGTTACATGCCAATCCATCAGATGACATTGTTCCTCTACATGCTGCCAGTCTTTCATAACCAGCCATGTTGCCAAATTTTTAGAAGCGGACTTCACTGAGTTCTTAGATGGCTGAATATCTTTCGAAAAATTCTGTAATTCTATGCTATATGGCTCCACTTCACAACTCTTCATCTGAAAAGGAGGTGTTTGAGAGCTGACTTCAAAGAGATGTCCAAGCCAGGGGAGGTGGTGATGTAGTGGTATTGTCACTGGACTAGTAATCCACTGTATTGTTCTGGGGACCTGATCTGAATCCCACCATGGCAGATGGTGAATTCTGAATTTAATAATTAGGAGACTGATGATCAACAATTTCATTCACGCTTGATTCATTCATGTCCTTTAGGGAAGGAAACCGCCTATCCTCACCTGGACTTGCCTACATGTGGCTCCAGACCCACAGCAATGTGTTTGACTCTTAAATACCCTCTGAAATGGTCTTGCAAGCCACTCAATCCAAGGGCAATTAGTGATGGGGCAATAAGTGCTGGCTCAGCCACCCGTACCGCATGTAAGAATAAAAAAAAGTAAATGGTATGGAAAATAATTTTATGGAACATGCTACAGTAAATGGTGACAAACATGACAAGAGGACAGAGGTTCAATCTACTTAAAGGTAACTTTAGCACTGAAATCAGGAGCTTCTCCCTGTAATGTCTTAACTGTGTTAGGAGTTATGGGTTTTAACCAAAAAGAAAAGATATGGTTTGTACATATAGATTCAAAGTAACAACAACAGATTTATTCCAGGAGGTCTTGCCTGCACAAACTGAAAGCAAAACAGCAATAACTGCAACTCCCTTATGACATCACCATTAGATCATGTGATTAGCTCTAAAAGTAATCTGCAACCATTCAAATATTTAACATTGTTTCCTCTTTACTTCTGTGGTCATGTCAATAAATCACTGCAATGTTGTACATAGGATCAATAATACTTAATAATGTTCTAGACATAGTACTATGCAACATTAATAATTTTACAAGTCAACAAGAACGTTGATTAGGACAACATCCATTCCTCATTGGTTGTATACAATGTTCTGAAATGTGACTGTCCTTGACCTTATAAGTATGATTTGGAACTTCAGAAGACACTTCTTCTCTTGGAACTATTTCAGCATCATTCTCACATGGTATAGTAGCAAAGACACAATCATCAGACAACTGAGATTCAACTAAATCTACTGCTGTAGCATTCATAGCAGTAGGGATTAAAGAAGTTTGTATTTCTGGAGATGATTCTGAGAAATCATTTCAAGATGACAACAATTGGTCAGCACAGCGTTGCCAAACTAGTTCATCTCTGGTTTGAACCGTGTAAGAAATTTTTGTTAAAATTATGGCTGGTACCCATTTCTCACTAGGGGCATAATTACACACTAACACTTGATCTTTTCGAAATTAGTATTTTTTTGCTCTCATTTCTCATCTAGCAACTTGAGATTGTTGTAGACGCTCTACTATCTCTGAAGTTTCCGGAGATAATAACAAATCAAACGTAGTTGTCATAAAGAGTAGTGGTGCAGGTGAAATTTGGATAGTCACGTAAGTAGTATTTCTATAAGATGCCAAAAAGCTACTCACATGACGTGATAATGAGCTTTGCCGCTTTGAAGCTTTTAAAGAATGTTTCATAGCTTGTACGAACCTTTCAGCTAATCCATTGGTTGATAAGGTGTGGATTTTATATCTTGAATACCATTTACTTTGAGATAATCCTCAAACTCTTGTGAAGTAAACTGTGAACCATTAACACCAGCAATCTGTTTGGTTTACTGAATCTTGTAAAACTTATGTCAAGTTTTGCAATGGTTTATTCAGATGTAGTAGATCTCATGATAACAACTTCTGGTTCAATCCACATTGTGTGTGCATCAATTATGACGAAGAACATATAACCCTCAAAAAGACTAGCAAAATCTACATGTAATTATTGTCATGGCATTTTACGCCATTCCCAAGGATATAAAGAAAAAAGATGTGTTTCCTATTCGTACACAGGATTGACACAGTCCCTCTTTTTCTTTAATATGAACATCCACACCGGGCCACCACAAATAACTACATGCTAATTTCTTCCTCTGGACTATAGAAGGATGTCCTTTGTGTCGTTCATCAAGAACTCTTCCACACAAACTAGGGGGAATGATCACTTAGACTCCCCACAATCGACACCCACCTTAGACAATCAACTCAAGCTTATGGTTTCAGACTACGCATTCTAGCCATCATTCCTTTCAAAACCATATCCATCACCTTCCCCATCATGGGATAATTTCTGGTATGTCTTTGAACTTGAGAAGCTGTAACAGACAAATTATCTACTCATGAAAAATAAAGAATATTAGCAAAATTAGTGGCATCTGCTTAATAGGTAATGGTAAGCATGATAATGCATCAGCACTAACATGGAATTCTGACTGACAATACTTTATATCATAAAAGTGTGCAGGTAAAATTAGTGACCATTTTTACAACTGGTTAGCAGCTAATGAAGCTTTGCCTTCTTACAGCCCAAAAATAGTAGTTATAATCAATGATCAGTCAATAATGTGAAATGAAAACCATATACATAATGATGAAACCTTTGTACACGAGAAAATATACTCCATATTTCTTTTTCTAGCTGAGCATAGTGAGAGCATGCGAAGCAAAAGCTATTGGTTGTTCTTCTCATGAAGGCATAATATATGAAACTACTGCCTCCACTCCATAAGGTGAAACGTCCGAAGCAACCACTAATGGCAACTTCAGATTAAAATGAACCAATACTTCAGACTTCTGCAAAGCATCTTTGACATCTGATAATAATTTACTAAACCTAGAAAGGACTCAATTGCATCACATTCATCAGGTGCAGTGCTTCTAAAACAGTGTCTTTTTTTTAGGTGCTTTAAGTAGCCTGTACTATCAATAATGTGACCTAAATGCTGGACTGATGTCTGGAGAAAGTCATGCTTTCTTCTTGTGGTACGCAATGTTGCTTCTAAATTATTCAAGTGCTCTTGTTCAAAGGACCCTGTAATTAGGATATCATCCAAGTAATATACACTAGAAGAACTACTTAAAATCTGACCCATCAATCTTTGGAATAGGGCACGTGCAGACATTATTCCAAAAGGCAATCTTTTAAAACAAAAAAGACTTTCATGAGTAATGATGCTAAACAATGGTTGAGGTTCAGCGGCTATATTTATTTCTAACAATACTTGTGAAGGATCAATTTTGCTTCAATTAAAGGAAGTGGACATTGGTCAGAACATAACACTGGATTTATGTTTTTTGAAAATCACCATAAATATGAACTGAACCATCTGGTTTCATGCTAGGTATGTTGGAGGTTAGCCCAGTCACTTATTGTAACCAGTTTTAACAGCATAATGACCATTAAATCACATGATTAGCTCTTAAAACAATCTTAAACTACATAAATCTATAACACTCCTTCAAATGGAGAGTGGCCAACAATGAACTTCAGGCCGAAGGTAGGAAGTGAAAACTCTGGAATCGTTTATGAAACAACCAGAGGCATCAACGGGAAGAGGTTATGCTGCATGAATGAAACATGATGGACTGAATGGTGTTGGACATCCTAAGTATCTTGTGATTAAATTAGAAAATGGGACATGGGCTGGAATTTTTCCATCCCGCCCACCACGAACCACGCAAAGGTCTGTTGACCTCAGGTGGGATTTTCCAGCCTTGGGGCGAGAGCAGCCAGAAAATGCCACCTGTGGATTTGTTGAAATACATAGCAAAAACGCATTTAAAGGGAAGTTACATAGATATATAATCGAAGAAGACTAAAGTGGTTAGATTGAATTCTGATGGGAGGAAACTGGTGTGGCACACAAACACAGTAAAAGGTCTGACAACACCAGGTTTAAGTCCAACTGATTTATTTAACCAAATAATTATTAAATTATTTATTTAAAATTTATTTAACCAAATAAATTGGTTGGACTTAAACCTGGTGTTGTCAGACTTTTTACTGTGTTTACCCCAGTCCAACGCCGGCATATCCACATCGTGGCACATAAACCCCAGCACAGACAAATAATTGGGCCAAATAGCTCAGCTCTGTGCTGCAGATTCAAGGTAATTCAATGAATTAAATCCAGAGCATCAATTCCTAATGATTTGTTCAGTGAAAGAGTAGGAAGACAGAAAAAGGGGTTGCTGGAGAAGTTAAAACGGGTGTCAGAAAGTTCAGAAAACATAATGATTACTTTGAGAATATTATTTAAAGGGCTTGCCTCAGGGATTTTACAAATAGACTCAGACCCAAGGCAGATTTTCTTCAAAACAGATAAATTCTGGCATGATGCCTGGATCACTTCGATCTTTATTCTTTGGAGCACTCTGCGTTATAGCTAAGCACATTTAATAATTAATTAAAATAATCACCAAATCTGCAGGATTAATTTTCAGAACCTCAGCATAATTGGTTGCATTTAATAATTAAAGATACTCACTGCACTTGATAGTAATTTAATGACATGTACTCACTAAATTAAGAAAAAATATATAGGGAAACATTTTATAAATCAAAGTGTTCCTCACTACAATGAGGAATGATGTTTCTTTCTGAACCTATTAGCTTCCAACTTCTGATCTGTTAATATGCAACTGTCAGAAATATTAATGGTCTGTTGCTTTTTGGCAATGAACAGCTCCAAATGAGGATATATTCATTTTCCCAGATCTCACAATTCTCCCTGATAATTGTTTCAACCTTGCTATTGCATATTTTTTAATCTCCATTCGTTTCAATTAGCATTTAAAACACTTTTTCTTATTCCCTCCACAACCTTCCCATTTCTCTCAGGATAGTTTCCTTTTGCTTCTAACCAGTTTGTGTTTTATCGTAGTTGTAAAAGCATTTGTGTAGTATCTCTGCACATTCTAAGGACACTTCAAGAGAAACTGAACAATATTTATGCGGCATTTGATATATAAAGAACATCCCAAGATGCTTCACAAAAAGGCATAAGTAAAATGGACACCAAACCAGGAAGAGCTTAAAAGTCCTGACTTAGACGTTTATTAAGAGATGTGTTTAAAGAAAGCTTCTAAAGAAGAAAAGAGACATAGAGACAGAGGCAGAAGGTTGAGGACTGAAGTCCAGAGAATAGAATGCAGGTAATTAATGCCTCAGCCACTAATATGGGGCAAAGGATGGGTGCGCGGGAGAGGAAATCAAATAAGATGTGAGGTTAAAACCCTTTGTCCAGGGTTGAACTGGGATGCTAAGGATTCAGTCTAAATTGAGCCATCAATGCAGTTCAGGCCAATGATACAAAGGTGGGAGCCAATGACAAAGACATTGATTTCACCAATTATGAGCTAGAGGAAATTATGAGTCATCCCAGACTCGATTCAGACAAATGGGCAGAAAGTATAATATAGCTGATGACAGCAGTAGAAATTAGAATTAAATGCCATTCACAGAGAATGTTAAATAGGGGTAACAGATGAATGGTGAGGATTACGCTGGGATCTGGTGGAGCTGAGGGTGTTAGCACGGAGGAGGAGATGCCGAGATGCATTTTCTTTGTTAGTGCACAGTACAATGCTTTATCTGACAGGAATAATAAAGACTAAGGCTGGGATTTTCTGGCCCCAACACCAGAATGGGAAAATTTGGAGAGCCACTGACTTTTAACTATCACGCTTGTGATGCTGCCCCCTAGTGTGGGTGCCAGAAAATCTTGGCCTAAGATTGGGCCCTGCAAAAACTGTGTTGGCATCATAGTTTACAAACATTGAATGCAGCAGCATGGTGCTGGTCCAGGCAAAGAAGGCAGTGAAGTGACTAATGGTAATGGTAACTCAACCTTTGAAACCTTGAGAAAATCTGTCCAGAAATCTGGAGAAGAGGGGCACACAACTTATATGCCAAGTATAAAAGTGCTCTGCTGACTTGAATGTGAGTGGCCGCCATCTTCATTACGCTTGGATCTTGCTTAGATCTACCCTGTGTAGGCGTGTCTTAAACCCCCATGCAATTTCACAACACAATGTGAAATGCCTGCTTGATGGCTTGTGCCCAGATATAAAGTACCGGCAAGTAAAATATGCATGTGGCAATTGAGGCTGATCACTAATGCATGTATAGCATGTCATGGCTGAAAAGGGGATTCATGATCACATACTGAGCATATGCAAAAATAATGACTTTTGGGATGAAATAATAGAGATGTCTTATACACAGGAGTTGACTTACATGCCATGATTTACAGTATGACTTTGATCAGGGATGGTGAGGAGGGGTAATCTCAGTACTGTGAGCAGATTGAAAACTGAATTGAAGCAAAAAGTGGAGAGCATATCACCAAGTGATAATCACAGGTTGAAAACCTTAGATTGAAATGGTAGTTTGGGGATATGGCAATGGAGAAAACTGAAATGTCAAAGGAGTGCTTTTTAAAGAGAGTTGCTAACAGCCATTTCAGAAATTGTTCCAGATAAACCTTTCATGCTTATTATGCTGAAACATTTATATCATTCTGTGACAGCATGGCCACTTTCCAGGTGACATGATTATTGCAATTGTTTTCATCAAGAACACAGCACATGAAATGGAAGCAGAAGTGGCTCTTCCAGTCTGCGCTGCCATTCATGGCTGATCTGTGCCGGCCTCAACTCCTTTTCTGTACCATTTCCCCATATGCCTTGATCTATCAAATATTTATCCACCTCCACTTTGAATACTTCCATTGATTACTCCACTACCCTTTGGGGCAGAGAATTCCAGTGATTCCCCACCCTCTGTGAGAAGAAATTTCTACACTTCTCAATTTTAAATGAACAGCCCATTACCTGTAGCAGTGTCCTCTTGTTTGAGACTCTCCCACTCGTGAAAACATCCCACCATCTACCCTATCAAGCCCCCTGAGTATCTTATATGTTTGAATAGGTCACCCCTCACTCTTCTAAACTTCAAGGAATACAGACCCAACCTATTTAGCTTCTCTTGATTGGACAACCCTCCTTTCCCAGAAATTAGCTTGGCTAAACTCCTTTGGACTGTTTCCAATGTTACTCTATCCTTTTTTAAATAAGGGTTCCAACATAGTACATTAGTTCAGATTGTATCAGTATGCTCATTCTCAACAAGCTGCAATTGTCAAGCCTTTCTATAGATGACCCCCAACATTTTGGGGCAGCACGGTAGCACTGTGGTTAGCACTGCTGCTTCACAGCTCCAGGGACTTGGGTTTGATTCCTGGCTTGGGTCACTGTCTGTGTGGAGTTTGCACATTCTCCTCATGTCTGTGTGGGGTTTCTTCCAGGTGCTCCAGTTTCCTCCCACAGTCCAAAGATGTGCGGGTTAGGTTGATTGGCCATGCTAAAAAAAATTGCCCCTTAGTGTCCTGAGATGCATAGGCTGGAGGGATTAGTGGGTAAAAGATGTAGGGATATGGGGGTAGGGCTTGGGTGGGATTGTGGTTGGTGCAGACCTGATGGGCCGAACGGTCTCTTTCTGCACTGTAGGGTTCTATGACTTTCCAGCTTCCAGATTCATTCTCAGCCTTTAACATGATTCCAACTAGATTACAAAAAACACGAAGTTGTTAACCTGCACCCTTACACTAGGGATGCTCTAATCCTCCAGACTGTGCAATTTACCACTGGAGGTTGTCTGATGATTCAGAAGTGCATGATGCACTGCTGACTGCTTCCTGCACAGATTGTGCAACATTACCACAAAGGAGATTCACCAGGATGATCTGATTTGATTTATTGTTACATGTATTAGTTGTACAGTGAAAAGTATTGTTTCTTGCACGCTATATAGACAAAGCATGCTGTCCATTGAGAAGGAGAGGATGCAGAATGTAGTGTTACAGTATAGCTAGGGTGTAGAAAAAGATCAACTTAATGCGAGGTAAGTCCATTCAAAAGTCTGATGGCAGGAGGAAAGAAACTGCTCTTCAGTCAGTTGGTATGTGACCTCAGATTTTTGTACCTTTTACCCAATGAAGAAGCTGGAAAAGAAAATGTCTGGGGTGTGTGGCCTCCTTGATTATGCTGGCTGCTTTTCTGAGACAGTGGGAAATGGAGACAGAGTCAATGAATGGGAGGCTGGTTTATGTGATGGCAGAGAATTCCAGAACTGGGCTTTGTTCACAATCCTTTGTAGTTTCTTGTGGACTTGGGCACAGCAGGTGCCATACCAAGCTGTGATATAACCAGAAAGGATGCTTTCTATGGTGCACCTGTAAAATGTTGGTGAGAGTCGAAGCGGAAATGCCAAATTTCCTTAATCTCCTGAGAAAGTAGAGGCGTTGGTGGGCTTTCTTAACCAAAGTATCAGTGTGGAGAGACCAGGACAGGTTTTGGTGATCTGGACACCTTAAAATTTGAAGCTCTCGACCATTTCCACTTTATCCCCACTGATGTAGACAGGGGCATGTCCTCCACTATGTTTCCTGTGATAATGCCAGGAATGGAAAATCTTAATCATGAAAGATTGGATAGGCTGGCATTGTTTTCTTTGGAATGAAGGGGGCTGAAGAGGGATTTTAATTGAGGTGTATAAAATGATGTGGGGTTTGGAGGGGAAGGACTTATCCATTAACAGAGAAGTCAATGTGGACATATATTTAAAGTAATTGGTAGAACCATTTGAGGGGAGTTAAGGACCAATTTCTTTCACCTGAAGGTGGTGGGGGTCTGAAGCTCACTGCCTGAAAAAGCTTTTATTATATTTTAAAATACTTGGATATACATCTCAAATATCATAACATCAGGGCTACTAACTAATATTAGAATGAGGGATTAGGATGGATAGTTCTTTCCCATCCAGAGGCTGAATGTCTCCTTCTGTACCATAAAAATGTCAGTGTTTCAATGAGGGATGTGTACAGGCGAATCTTCAGTGTACACTGAAAGGGTGTGAATTAGTGCCTTCATCACATTATCAGTCGATCTGGCTAATGTAACAACAGCAAGATCTCAAATTGGGTCAATGTCTTTGCAGATAGCCTCTTCATTAATCACTCTTCAAGCAACAAGCCTTCTGAAGCGAGATGGGCCTTTTTCTAGGACTATTTAAAGAGGCCATTCAACAAGCTGGAGATGAGTGTTTATGACTTTCTTTTGCTAAAGTTAAACTCATGGAAGCACTGTGCTGAGTTGGTGGAGCTAATTTGAGATATTTGCTGTAGACAAGTAGTAAGGGAGGAAAGACCAGTGCCCTACTCATGACCCTTTGGTCTGCAACATGACCAGGACATGGAAAGGAAGAGGTAGAAAGGGGAAGCTGTGAGGAGGGAGGAGACGACCACTTCATAGAAGGCCCTAACCACAAAGGGGGTTTCAGGAATATCAATCCTCCCTTGTCTCGAGTCAAAAGCAGCACTGAGGAGGCCATGATTCACCAAAGAGGTTGTGTTACCTCATTAAAACCAACCTGAAATCTCAATGCAGGGTGAGGAAGGCCTTTCAGTGGCCCAGTGAAAGTCAGCATCATTCTGACATTTGAGAAGCAGCTGACATCAGAAAGCTCTCTCATTCACTATTCATAGATGAATCATGGAGGTCACAGAGATATAGTGTGAGGTGAAGGGACTTCATCCCCTTCTCTCTAATGAGGGAACAACAAAATGAAGGGCATACAGATTGTCTAGGATAGCAGGCTTTCTGCTGCTTGTGTATGTGTGTATGTGTTCCTGCAGCTTTCTCACATCAACTGGGAGTGATACAGGAACTACAAAGACTACCACTTTCTGAACATTTACTTGATGTGCAACCGCACCATGTTGGTGAACGCTATTATCTTTGAGCACCCACGATGCATTGATCATGCACCAGTCTGCATAATCGACCATCTTCAGGCCTCCATGGATACCTCTATATGTGACCGATGACACTTCTCCCTTGCACCATCCCATCAGAGAACCTTCAATGAGTGCCACAACGCCATGGAGCAGCGTTCAGCCTCCCCAATGGTTTCATCGTCTCAATTACTGAGGAGCAGCTCTACGGTATACACCAGATAACATGTTCATATTTTTGTGGTATTGTGCTGCATCTTTCACAACTTAGTCATTCTGAGGGCTCAACCACTGCTTCCTGGGTTCAAGGAACCATTTCTGAAGGAATAGAAGGGAGATTACATCCATCTCGTGCAAAAAGCAAAAGGGAGCCCATAGTTAGGCTTCACCTCTGTTAAAAATGACTTGTTCACCCCTACATGTGCCTATCCAACCCCCAATCTTAGATCAGACTCCCGGACGCAAAGGCCCCTTTGCGATTACCACTCAGAAAAGCTGCCAGGATAATTAAGGCCCCCACTCACCACGGACATTCTCTCTTCCACTTTCTTCGGTCAGGAAAAAGATATAAAGACCTGAGGTCACGTACTAACTGAGTCAAGAACAGCTTCTCCCCTAATGCCATCAGATTTTTGAATAGACCTACCTCGCATTAAGTTGATCTCTGCCTATACCCTAGCTATGACTGTAACACTACATTCTGCACTCTCTCATCTCCTTCTCTATGAACAGTATGCTTTGTTTGTATAGTGCACAAGAAATGATACTTTTCACTGTATACCAACATGTGACAAAAATAAATCAAAATCGATAAAACCGCATAATCTTCACACAACAAATTTATCCAGCAAAACATCAATAATACACAGAAGAAAGATAGAACTATCACCCTTGTGCACTCCCTAGTACCGGTCTTACATTTACTTTTGTTTGTCCGAGTGTTCTTACATAATGTTGACCCAGTGGCTGCAGCACTGTGGGTGGAAGGCTGCTGACTCTGGTGGGTGAGAATGCAGACAGTCCTGCAAGATGTCCTGGAGCCGCTCTGGCCCAGAATGCTCAGCTTTGGACTGCACCATCTCAGCATAGATGGCAACAGGCTGGAGCAGCTGGTTGAGAGGCAAATCAAGTGTCCAGGTGGAATGGCAGTGGTGGAAGCACAAATACTGTCAACTACGGAGAGAGAGAAGTACGTTTGTACTCCCAGCAGAGCCATTTTCACTCCCAGTGTCGACATCTCAGGAATTCTTTGCACAGATTGTTAGACTGCAGCTCACTCCATGCTTTTCAGGACGGCAGTCTGTGCTTTGATGGCAGCAACCCAGGATCTCATAACCTGTGCTTCAGCTTGTGCCTCAGCACTAAGGCATCAGGAGGCCTCTGTCTGTGTTGCAGTGAGAGCAGAGATAGTACTCACCTGGTGCTCCATCATAGGTCAGTGTGGCAGTACTGCCAGGGAGATGCCAGACGCATATATAGTAGAAAGCAAGGGGTACAAGATTAGTATGATGCCCTCTGCCATGTTGGAGTCAGATTCTCCATGCACCTTGCCAATGAATGAAGATATGCAACGTACCGGTCATCATCATCTTTTTCTGACAGAACGCCTGAAAAAGTTCTCATCAGAGTCACTTCAGCAGAACTTGTTTGTGCTCTCCACCTCTCTCCTGGCCTTCACTTATGTTGCCAGTGCCTCCAGGATGGCATCACTGGATCCTAGAGTCCTTTCCCTGGCATGTTGCAACATCTGCCTTCAACCTGCGTTTTTTGCAGTATTTATCTAACAGCCTTCTTCACTCCATCAGTGCAGCTTCCCATTGATGGGAACTCTGTTTTTAAACAGAGAAAATAACCTGGACATGCTATTTTCCCACCCCACTATTAGCCTCCTATGATGCACAAAGACTGCTAGCAGAGAAGAAGGCAGCATGGTATCTGCTTGGGCCCACATGGAAAATTACACGCTCCTAAACTCTATTGGAACTGTTGTGAATTGGTGCCCAGGCGGGAGATAAAGTTGTAGTCTGTGAAGTGATTAATCCTTGTTTGAAAAGCTCTTAATCAGCATGCACATTTCAGAAATTACTTGTTACGATGGCCAACAAGGACATAGGTGATTGTTAATAGATTTCCCCATTGGCTTCAGGGAGAATGAACTCCCTTAATAAGCAAGCAGGAGCTCATCCAATGGGAAGTGGAGGTTAAAACCTGTTGGACATCGTTCTATGTCCCAGGTACAGACTTGCTTGCTGTAAGCCACAGGTGCAGCTCTTCTTTTGGCTTCCAAAAGGGGTTTCTGATGACGGGAAACTGGCCTTGGCTGAGTTAGTATAGCGCTGGAAATAGGAAAATTGCTATTAGCATTTTAAAAGGGCAAAGACGGGTTAGTGTTCCAGGCAAAAGAGAAAAAAAATGTTTTGCTCCTTTTATGAATGTCCCAATAGCCAACTTAAGTACTTTTTTTGAAATGTAATCACCATTGTAAAGTAGGAAAAATGGTAGTTACTTAAATGCCAAAAGGTACCACAAACAGCAATAATTTTTAGGTGTTGGATGAGGAATAAACATGGGCCAATTGGGTACTGGGGTATCTTCCTTGTTCTTTATCAATATAGTGCCAAGGAATCTTTTTTTGCCCATTGGAGAAGATAAATGGCAAGTCGGTTTAACATCTCATCAAAACAAAACATCAACAATACAGCACACTTGTTAAAAACAGTTGAAGTGATGAATAAAGTTTTACAGTTCATTTATTATTTATGTCGCAAGTAGGCTTACATTAACACTGCAATGAAGTTACTGTGAAAATCCCCTAGTCGCCACACTCCGGCGCCTGTTTCGGGTACACTGAGGGAGAATTTAGCATGGCCAATGTACACAACTGAGCACGTCTTTCAGACTGTGGGAGGAAACCAGAGCACCTGGAGGAAACCCACGCAGACACTGGGAGAACGTGCAGACTCTGCACAGCAAGTGACCCAAGGCTGGGATTCAGCCCAGGCTCCTGGAACTGTGAGGCAGCAGTGCTAACCACGATGCCACCCTGCTGCTCTGTACAGTTGTACAGTAGTTATAAAGCAATTTGGTGAAAGTAAGTTGGATTAAAGATTGACCCTCGTGCATAATGTATCTGCAAAATCTGAAAAAATATAAATTAATCCAGAAAAAAATGGCCCATCTGATCCTGCTATTTGTCTGCGTAAGATAATTGTGGGTCATTTTGAATGTTGCAACAACAGGAAGGATCAGACCTTGCGATTGTGCCTTCTTGCTGTTTATTCTCGCTGCTATTTTGCAATTCAGTGTGGTCTATTGTGTTTGCGTGAGCTATTATTGTTTGCTAAAATTATTTTCTCAGTCTCCAATGACAACCATTCTGACATTGATGTAACCTAAACTACCAACTGATACCACATTCCAGAACTTATTTATGCCATGGCTCAATGTACACCACTCGCCTATGTGCTACCTTTTATAGAGTAGGAAATTCCTGGGTTCAGTTCTGATTTGTGAAGTATTTTTATCTCTCAGTCTTTATGTGCCCTGTTTGTGAACAGAACTCCCACTTATCTGATGAAGGAGCAGCGCTCCGAAAGCTAGTGGCTTGTGCTACCAAATAAACCTGTTGGACTGTGACCTGGTTTTGTGAGACTTCTTACTGTGTTTACCCCAGTCCAATGCCAGCATCTCCACATCGTAGTGTAGAAAATACAGCAGCCAATGTACACACAGCAAGGTCTAACAACAGCAATGTGATCATCTGTTTTGGGGCTGTAGGTTGACTCAAGTAATTGCCATGCTCCTCATCACAAAGTACCATGGTCACTATCACACGCAAAGGCTAACATACACCGACCCTGCAACTTTTCCTAAGGCCTGTATCAAAGCACTTTCAAAATGCTCCAGCAGAGTTCAAGTGCTGAGCAAAGCAGAGGACATATCTTACAGGAACAGTAATGTAGGAGCTTTTCAGTTAACGCAGGATCATCAATCTTGTCATCATTGGACACATTGTCAGGGTGTAAAATGCCAATGAACGCATTCAGTTTACTATTCATATCATTCCTTTTGTTAACAGATTCATTTTCTACCAGATGGTTTGCAATCATTGACCAAACATTATGCCAATTGCTGCTCTTTTCCAAGGGATGCTCATTTCTTGATGCCATTAAACATTTCTCACTTTTCAAGGGTGAAGACAGAAGGTAAGGTTGGCTGCTAGAAGGTGTGGATTTGGCTGATGATACATGCATGAAAGCCTCATACTTCAAGAAAGCTCCACACTTCAGACCTCAAGAAAGAGGCAACCAAGTCAGAAATAAAATAACTGATCACTCTAAAAGAAACAGGCCCGATATCTACATCCCTCTGGGATGATTTACTGCCTGGCTTAGAGTAAATTGGCAGAATAATTGAGAATCCATTGTGCAATATTCCAATCGCAAGACGTCCATGGATGTTTGTGCATAAGAAGCAGCACAGAGTAGATCACAGCAAGAGGACAAGGAGACTTGATGCACCTGAAGGAAAGAAGCAGAAGTTTGAAGTGGGACAAGTGTATCATGCAATCATTCAGGATTATACATGAAGTCTGTGCAGGGCTCTTAAAACAATTGAAAAGACAGAATTCAGAATGGTGTAAACACATCTTAACCTTCAGCTTGCTATGAGTTGTTATTTCCTTTGTTGCTCAATTCAGGGTGCCTTATTATTTAGAGTGCAGAACATTTGTTTTTGAGTATGGAAGAGTGATTTGTGTTTGCTGTGATCTGCTGCTCTATTTACTAGTCAGCCACATCCTTCCTCAACCACTATCCTGAAGTGATTGTTCTTCTGGTCTTTATTTAATTGCTGTTGGTGTGACTTTGTGGCAGATAATTCAATGCCATGTTTCCCAGCATTAGGACAGTGACTGCATTTCTAAATATAAGTCACTGGCCGTAGAGAGCCTTGACACCTCCTGAAAAGAGACACAATATAAATGCAAGTTATTCTTTCCATTTGAAAAAAATGTTCAGTTGACCAGTTAATGCTCCTCCATCTTCTGTCTCAAAGACTGCTCTGGGGCAGAGCTGTGGGAGAGGCCGAATGCTGCCACCCTGAGACAGGACAGTAGGTTGGTGTTTCACAGAAGCCACTGCCACTCCTCTGGGAGGTGGGGAGAATGCCTCAGCAATCAGCATACTTTGTTGGACAACAGGTTGCTGGACAGCTGCAACACTCTGCAAGCTGCTTTGAACTAGTACTCGGAGACATGATGGCAACAGTCTGAACTTGGCACCAAGCTGTACTTGAGTGGGTGCCAGCTGCCATAGCAACAAACAAAACCTCCTTAACTATCATCAGAGTTTTGTCTCAGATATTGGTGAGGGCTTCCATGTGCTGACATGGAAGCTAAGGAATCAGCCATCAGACACCGAATCATGGTGGGGTTTGAAAGTGTGCTCATTGAATTGACCACTTTTTCTGTGCTGAAAAGGAAGGGCTCCAAAATCTGTGCAAATCCTGTACCAAATTATTGCTAGACTCTTCCAGCAGCCTTTTCTGTAGGCCTCATTGAAACACTTATCTGAACCTTCCACTGGAGAACTTGTACATAAACTCACCCTCTGCCTAGCTGGTATTTATGCAACTCTTATTCCCTGCCCGTTTGACAGCCCACTTACACCTGGTGTTTCATTACATTTACAGCTTCTGAGTTATCCTCTAAATCATGTGCAGTGGCAATATCTGAGGTGTTGGCTACAGGTGTGGAAGTGAGTGATGGTGTATCTTCATCATTACATCTGCCTGATTTTCCAGCTTTTGCTGTTATTCACTGCCTGACCAAATAGCAGTTTTTGGGTGTGTGAGAAGAGAAAATACGGTAAGGGTTTTGGTGAGAGGATTAAAGGATGCCAGGGGTGCATTCTTATACTGCCTGTAGCATATAAATCAGATGGATGGTTATAGACATAGATAAACAATCCCACAACCTATGGATCAGCTGTGCAGTCCTTCTACATCCACTCATGAACGGTGGTGGCCAAATAAACAACTAATGGTAGAAGATGCCTTCATGAACATCCCCAACTTTACTGATGGGGGAGTGCAGCACACCCATGCAAAAGTCAAGGCTGAAGCATTTCAATTATCTTTAGTCAGAAGTGCCAAGTGGATGATCCATCTTGGCTTCCTCCTGAGGTCCCAGTATCACTGTCTTCTGACAGTTTGATTCATTCCACATAGTATCAAGAAGTGGCTAAATGTACAGGTACAAAACTCTAATTTATGGTTTATGAGTTTTAGGACATAACTTTTAATTTTAGGGACTGAAGTTGTAACTATAGAAAATAGGGGCATCTGACTGAGAAACTGTTAAGGAGCCCTAAAGTAAACACAATTGAAACAAGTTCAGAGTTTATTATACTTAGAGGGTAATTAATTTATATTTCTACCTGGGAACAGGCTGCGTGTACCAAGTTGCCACAGAGATAGTGATTCAGAAGACTGTGTGGGTCCTCTGGACGGAGAGCCTGTGTGGATCCTCTGGACGGAGAGCCTGTGTGGATCCCCTGGACGGAGAGCCTGTGTGGATCCTCTGGACGGCCAGCCTGTGTGGATCCTCTGGACGGACAGCCTGTGTGGATCCTCTGGACGGAGAGCCTGTGTGGATCCCCTGGACGGAGAGCCTGTGTGGATCCCCTGGACGGAGAGCCTGTGTGGATCCTCTGGACGGCCAGCCTGTGTGGATCCTCTGGACAGACAGCCTGTGTGGATCCTCTGGACGGACAGCCTGTGTGGATCCTCTGGACGGAGAGCCTGTGTAGATCCTCTGGACGGACAGCCTGTGTGGATCCTCTGGATGGAGAGCCTGTGTGGATCCTCTGGACGGACAGCCTGTGTGGATCCTCTGGACGGACAGCCTGTGTGGATCCTCTGGACGGAGAGCCTGTGTGGATCCTCTGGACGGACAGCCTGTGTGGAGAGCCTGTGTGGATCCTCTGGACGGAGAGACTGTGTGGGTCCCCTGGACAGAGAGGCTGTGTGGCTCCTCTGGGTGCAGTGATTGTGTGGATCCTCTGGATGGAGAGACTGTGTGGATCCTCTAGGTACAGAAAGACTGTGTGAATCCTCTGGGTTGATATCCTGTACTAAATGCTTTGTTTGGCTCTTGGTAGTCAATCCCACGTATGATGAGCCATATTATCATATTGCTAATATAATAATCTTATCATAATTATCATATAATAATATGGCTCATATACCTAATGGACGATCATGCACATAATTCCCGCTGGTGGATGAAGCTCTCTATTGATAACATAGATTCCACAGCACAGTTCACTCGAGTTAATTGAGTGTATGTTTCAGGACATCCATATTGTCCATCTCCCTATCCAACACAGCTGTTTACCAAGTGGCAAATTCAACATCCAGCCTCTTTTGGTCTCACCTGTTTAATATCCAACCTCCTCCCAACATTTTCCATGTCTCACTACGCTGACACCTAGACTAACTCAATTCGTATCATGTATAATTGTACGGTGTCATTTAAATATCATCAATTGCTAATTTATAGAATGCCTATTTATAATCTTATACTGTAAAACGTTCCATTTCCTGCCCATCTCTATATGATATAATCCCAGTTAAAAGGTCAATACAGATACATATTTCTCCATTCAAACTTCTCTGCATCTGGCTCTTTTCATTCTCTGAATGTCTGATTACATTTATTCTGTGATTTTCCCTGTTTTCCTGCACTGTTCATTTACCGTAACGTATTGAATAAATACAGCTCAACAGTGGCAGCTGTGGCCTTTTTCAGTTATAGAGAAGGAAGACTTTCACTTTTATAGTGCCTTTTTGTTCCAAAATGCTTTTGCAGGCAATGACATACTTCTTAAATGCAGTCACTGTTGTAATGTATGAAACATGGTAGCCAATTTGTGCCCACCAAACTCCCAAAAATAGTAATATGATAATGACCAGATGCTTATTGAAAGACAAATATTGACAAGCACATCAAGGATAAGTTCCCTGCTCCTTTTCCAAATGGTACCATGGGATATTTCACATCCAGGACAGACAGAGTCTTGAGTTAATAGCACAACTGAAAGACAGCAGGTGTGATCTGATAACCTCAGCCCATTCATCATTCAGTGGTAAGACTGGATGAGAGACAAAAAACTGGGTTTGTGCCTGGTTTCTCATCTCTCCCAATCTTACCATCCCTGTTCTGTCGGCAAGATCCTAAAGGGTGTGAAGCTGATTTAAATGTTTGTGACATGCTTTTGCATGTCATTGCTGAGTTGTAGATGCTATCATCCGAGCTCACTTGCATTAGTCATCTTACCAGTCGAGCTTCCCACCCGCAAGAATCACAGCTGGTCTCCACCAGTTGGATCGGAGGCCACTGAACCTCCTTGGTGGTCAGGGGCACAGCGGTTCTCATGGGGCAGTGCCACACTGGCATTGCCCATCTAGCACCCTGACAATGTCCTCCTGGCACCATAATTGTGCCGGGGTAGTGCCAAGGGGATGGGGCCTATGTGGGGGTGGAGCTATGATGGGAGGAGGCAAGGGGGAAACTCTGCATGAGGGGAAGGAGCTCTGAAAGGTGGATAGGCAAGGGGGGTGTTCTGCAAGGGTGATGATTGGCAGGGGAAGTGGAGCTCTGCAAGGAGGTGGTGATTGCCACCCCCCCCCTCTCTACTGGTGGGAATCACATCTGGAACTTTTTTTGCATTAAATACCATAAGATTGTGACTCGTGGCTTGCCTAAACAACAGTGTGATTGTCTCCTGTTTTCTTGTTCATTCAGCACTTCAAATTTTTTTCATAAGATCGCACCCAGCATCTCCATCCAACATGCAGCATTCCCTCAATACTGCACTGGGGTGTCAGCCTTGATTTCTGTTCTCAAGCCAGTTTGTGTAATTTGAGCCCACAATCATCTAACATCAAGAGTATGAGTGCTATCAACTGAGTTATTTTGTTACTAAATGACAATGGTCCAAATCTTCTGCCCTCTGGAAAGTCAGAGATGGGACAAATGTTGGGAGATGTGTATCAGGAGCCTGCAAGTCCTGATGCACATACACATATGTGCAAATTGCTTGAATAGTTTCAACTTCTGATGGACACCCTATGAAAACCTCCAACCTTGAACTCAGGGGGAGTGACTCGGTCAGATATGCAGGATTCATCTGCATACTTACCCTGGAAATGTTACAGTGGTTATCCAGTGTAACTCCACTAAGCACTGTAACTGACACCGCCTGATCACTCGCCCCCAACAAGCTGACTAACTTTCCAAAGTAGCCAACTACCCTTCATCTAATTCCCCAACTTTTCAACTACTCCCTGACCACCCGACACAACTACAAACTCACTTACCCACCCTTCCACTCACCCATTCACTAACTTACTCACCAAGTGAAAGACTTGGACCTTTAAAACTTTCCCTGAATACATCAGGTATTGTCTTGAAAAGGGAGTTGTTCTACTATCTTCCACTTCTTGTGCTCAGTGATCTTCCCCTAGAGAGGATGAACTAACTCTTCGATGCTTCAGCCAAGATCAAAAGATATGGCTGAAATATCATAATAGGGTTGGGTTACAGAGATCTTCATGGGTAGTGTTTCCTAAAATCCTACTTTCCATATGGACACTGACAACACCAGTTCTACCTCATTACCATACTCTCGACACTTCCATATTATCACTCTGCTTGTTTGACATCCAGACTGGGATGAGACAAAATTTACTTAAATGAAAGACTGGAAAGATTAAAGTAATTGGTCTCAGCCTCATCACAAATTCTTTTGCCATCAATCCGACGGCCTATGTGGTCAGACTGAACCAGACTATTTGCAACTCGGTGTCGTATTTGATTTTGAGCTGTTGTTCTGACCTGATGTCCTCTCCATCATGAAGACTGCCTACCACCTTTTCTCCAATATTGCTCATGTCTACCTCTTCCTCAGCTACCTGCTGATGAAATCTTTAACCATGGCTTTGTTAATTTAGATTTGACTATTCCAGTGTTTTCCTGACTAGCTTCCCATCTTCCACATTCCAAAACTGGAGCTTATCCAAATCTTATGTACTGTGCATATCCTGGATGAATTCTTGTTCATGGATTAGCCCTGTGCCCACTGACTGAAATTTGTTCCCAGTCCATCGACATTCTATTTTAAAATTCTCAGTCTCATGTTCAAATGCCTCCTTATCTAACCTTGCCCTCCTTATCCACATACAGCCCTCCAGTCCTGCATTCCTCAGGGAACTATGCGTATCTCCAACTCTACCTGCCTGTGCACACTTTTCAATTCTTGCTCCCAACATTGATGGCCGTTCTTTCAGCTGTCTAGGAATTGGGTTCTGTAATGTACTCCCTAAGCTTCTTCCCTTTCACCACCTCTCTCTCCTAAGAAGTTACATATTTTGCCAAGCTTCTACACTATTCATGCCTTTTTTGGCACAGTGTCAATTTTTGTCTGATTCTGTTTCTGTGAAGCACCTTGTGACTTGTCACTATGTTAAACACGCTATATAATTGTCTATCACATTGATGAAATGGTGTGATATTTTATCAGTTAGTGTTTATGATGCAGAGCCTTTGAACACTAAGACTCATATCAGGAATTCAAGATTGGAAACGAATGTACTTGCTTTGCTTCCTGCACACTTCCTGTTAGACGAGATGGTGAAAATTTGTAGTCTAACATTCTGCACTTAAATTCCCAATAAGGAAAAACAACTAAAGCATGAAAGCTTATCTAATAATCTTCTTAACGTATTATCACCAGTGGAATACCAAATTTTTGATGGTTAAATATTCTTTGACATAGTTGCTGATAAAAAGAATGCTTTTCTCTCAGTATTAACACTGAGATGGCCAGATCAGCTGCAGTACCACTCAAAGGGTGTACCTTTTGCAGTGATGGGAATAGCAATTTAATCAAGAGGCAGGTCCCGATCTCGGAGGAATCTAGTTGGTCCTTGATGCTTTCAGCTGGAAGCGAAGGTAGGAGTGCTGTCAAAAAGGACTGTTGAGGTTTGTATGGTGTCCTTTCATCTTTGACACTGCCCCGATAGGTGTAGCTGTTGCTCAATTGATAACACTCTTAGCCTTGGTCAGGAGATTTAGGATGGGGCAACTTCCCTGCCTGCCATCCTGACCCACAGCTTCTGCATACTCCAAAGAGCATTAATTGGCTGGAGATGGGCCTGTGGGGTGGATAGAGAGGGATTGCTGGTGTCAATGGAGAGGCTGTGGGGGAGGAAGATCCCATAATTAGCGGAGCTTAAGGAAGGGGGATACCCAAGGTTAAGGGGTTGCTGATGGAGATGTACCCACTACTCCCCCTCCCTCCAGACCTGAATGCAATTTATTTTTGGATTTCCATCATACCAGAAACTCCTCTCACCGGGGCTCAATAATTGGACATTTGAGGGTCTTCTTTGGGGCATGGGGTCTGCCCCAGCATAAAGCTGCAGATAGGTTGGGGAGGGTGGGAACCTTTCTGGGAAATTTAAACGCCCACCCTGTCTCCTGCCGGCAGCTGGAGTGGACAGGGGCCACATTAAATTCTACTCGAGCTATAAATTTGTGGACTTAAGTCTCACTCTAGGGCAGAGAATCGAGGCTTGGATATAGAATGAGAGAGTGCTGCCCAGTCAGAGGTGATGATTTTTTGATGGGACATTAAACTGAGGCCTTGGCTGTTGTCTCAGGAAGACCTAAAAGGTTCCATGGCACTTTTTGAAGAACAGCAGGAAAGATCCCTTCATTCAGCCCTCACCCAACATTTCTAAAGTAGATTCATCTGCCATTTGTGGGTGTTTGCTCTGTGTAAATTGGTTGCTGTGTTTCCTACATTAGAACAATGACTATCATTAAAAAAGGTACTTGATTGGCTGCAAAGTGCTTTGGAATGGTGTGGAAAGTGCTGCATAAATGCAAAAACACTTTTATTCGTTTACCAGAACAGCAGAGAATTTCATCCCTCCGACTGGGCTGAACATCAAAGCAGGTGACAGAGATGAATGGGTTACGTACTAATCCTTTGGGACAAATCATCCTTTATGGCAAAATGTTGACGAGTTTCTTCCTTTCCATTTAGCTCCCACTATTTTCCAGTACTGGTTTAACTTTGAATATTATATAATGTCCCATCTTAAAATAAGCCTCTGTTTATATCTGTCTCTGCAATACACCAATATCAAACTGATTACCATTCTCAAAGGCATAGTTAGCCTCATATTATCATCAGGCTGCTTATTAACCACTGTCACAATTTTAAAAAAATTAGAGGCTATAATTATTCCACATCGGAGATTTCATTATTCAGGAAAGAGGAGGGGGCGAAGAGGAGACAAAAAAGACAGAATCATAATCTTGCTCTGGGTAATGACATATTGTGCACTTACCAACAGATATTGTCCAAACAGCAATTATTTTCATGAATGCTTTCGTTCTTGAGTTGCAGCGACTGTGATGGATAGGATTCCGGATCGCAATGTACCGATCCAATGATATTGCGCACAAATGCATGATGGATGCAGTTGAAAACAGCACATCAAAATAAATCCATATGGGACAGAGTTTGGCAGGTAACGGCCAGATATATCCTAAATAAAAGAGCAAGTAGGTCAGTGAATGATTGATGTCTAACTGAATCTTTGATTTATTTTTGCTTTTAAATACTTCCAAGCTTTAAATCATTTGAAACAAATATTTATGCTATTTAAGTTCAAAAGTGATAAAAAAAACAAGACCTGGGTCCAGAGCACAACCTTGGGTTCAACAAAATATATCAAGAAATCTTCAAAACGAAAAGGAAACTTTGCCTCTTGTCATATCTGGGATGTAGTGCAACCGTATCACCAGAGCCTTAGGCCACAGCAAAGCACATTTTGTTTCTATGATTTGTAGATACTATTGTATATAAAAACTATGAAGGAAGTATCATAATGCAATGAAAAATGTTACAAATGTCCTGTCAGACTATGCTGTCATGTTTTGCACTGTGATTTAAATGGACTGACAATTCTGGCTTATTAGTCACTTGGACTGGATACTTCAGGTGCCGGGTTTCAGATGTTTCAGAAAGGACAGGGAGGGAGGCAAAAGCGCGGGGCGAAGAGAGAATGAGCACCTTCTGTTCTTTACATCTCAGAAAATAGTTTGGGACAACTGTGGTCATTATGAATGTTTGGCTGAGCTCGAAGTATAAACAAGTTTTAGTACAGCAGATGCTCTATTCTTCTGAGAATAAATCATAGTTTGAAGAGGTTGTAATATCTGATTGTGTCTTTGATGTAGTTTCTGTTCAGACAGACTATTAGCAGAGTAACAGCAAGTATCACAAAGCTTTTTTCACAAGGCAGAATACTTTTTAATCAAAGCGTCAATGATAATATATTTGATGGAAACTTTTATAAGATGGTAAGAAGTTTATTTTCCTCCCAAGGGATATAAAATATTTTCCATAGATATTAGAATTTGATGACTCTACATAGTGGATACTGATGAATGGCTATGTAGGATACATGGGGGTGCATAGAGAGGGCACAGGGTATTAGATGTGAGAGTGCAAGGTAGGATGGGTGAGGTTCAGAGGGTCTTTAGAAGTGTTAGGTGTTGTGCAACAGTCACTGAGAACTGAGCTGGGCCTTATTAACCACCTCTGCACTCACACTCCTAGGCAAAGTTGTATATCAGTTGGGAGTTCAGTTTGCAACTCACAAGAAGGCAGAACAGTTTTGGTGAATCTTTATGAAACATTGGCTTTTCCTCATCTGGAGTATTACGTCCAGTTCTGGGTGCCAGACCTTTGAAAAGATGTGAAGGTATAAGAGAAGGTGCAGAAAAGATTTACAAAAGTAGTGTCAGAGATGAGGAACTTCTCTTATGAGGACAGATGGAAGAAGTTGAGGCCATTCTCCTTAGAGAAGAGAAATTTGAGAAGTGATTTGTTCAAACTAATGAGAGGTCTAGATAGAATAGATACGGAGAATCCTCTGCCATTGGTGAAAGAACTGGGAACTAGAGAACATTGAATTGAGATGCATATGACAAAAGAACCAAAGGCAATATGAGGAAAATCTTTTTTCACACAGTTGACTGATGAGAAGCTGGAATGCACTGCCTGAGAATGTGGTTGAGGTTGACTCAATCATGGCTTTCAAAGAAGAATTGGATAATCATCCAATAGGAAAAATTCGCAGGGCTTCAGGGAAAGGGAGCCTTGCAGGGAGAAAACATTGACACAATGGATTGAGTGGCCTCATTCCACACTGTCATCACTCTGTTCTTATGGATGTCCCTGTGCAAGAATCACAAGGAATTCGTTTGCAGGTGTAGCAGGTTAAGAAGGCAAATGGAATTTTGTCCTTTATTGCTAGAGGGATGGAGTTTAAAAACAGCAAGGTCATGATGCAGCATGATGCAGCTGGTGAGGCCACACCTGGAGAACTGTGTACAGTTTTAGTCTCCTTACTTGAGAAAGGATATACGGGCATTGGAGGGGATGCAGAGGAGATTCACTAGGTTGATTCCGGAGTTGAGAGGGTTGGCTTATGAGTAACGATTAAGTAGACTGGGGCTATTCTCATTGGAATTCAGAAGAATGAAGGAAGATTTTATAGAAACATATAAGATTATGAAGGGAATAGGTAAGATAGAAGCAGGGAAGTTGTTTCCACTGGCAGGTGAAACTAGAACTCAAAATAACGGGAAGCAGATTTAGGACTGAGTTGATGAGGAAGTTCTTCACACAAAGAGTTGTGAATCTATGGAATTCCCTATGCAGTGAAGCAGTTGAGGCTACCTCATTGAATGTTTTTAAGGCAAGGATAGATAAATTTTTGAACAGTAAAGGAATTAAGGGTTATGATAAGTGGAGCTGAGTTCACAAAAAGATCAGCCATGATTTCATTGAATGGCGGAGCAGGCTTGAGGGGCCAGATGGCTTACTCCTGTTCCTAATCTTTACGTTCTTATGTTATTCGAAATTGCCCACACCAAGATCCCACAATAAAGTAGATGACCGGCTACTCTGTTTTAGTAAAAATGGTCGTGGGATAAATATTGGCTAGGGTACTGGGGGCAGGGATATGGGGGAATCCATAGGATATTTCACATCCACCTGAGAGGACAAGCAGGACCCCGGATTAACATCTCATCCAAATGTCAGTGCAGCATGGCCTGCATGCTTCAGTGAAATGTCAGCCTAGTCTTTGGACTAAAGTCTTGATTTACATTAATTCCTTCTGCCTAAAATGTTTTTTTTCTGGTGCCTCCAGGTCTTCTGTTTATTTCTACGTGTTCTTAATTTTCATTTGAAGTTTTCAGTATTTGTTGTTTGATTTTTTTTTGCTTTCATTGTAATGGTTTGGTAATTAGCTGATGGTTAGAGAAACTGGCCTTATCTTCCACCTTTTTAGAAGGATTTGCAGGCCAATTATGCTCAATATTATTTTAAAGAAATAAAGCAACTTTGACTTTCTTTTGAAGCAGGCTGTGTACTGTTACCAATGAGAGATTGGTTAAATTAAATATAGTAAATGGTGTTTCTTTATCTGAAATTGAGATTGAAGATGGCTGAAGAGATTAAAAAAGTAGTTGCTATGCAGGGCACAAAGAAGGCTCTGAGTAAAGCAATAGCAAAGGATGGGAAGAAGCAGCAAAAATCAAGGACAGAGAATTACACCATCTACAAAGTGATAAAGCAGGATCACTCCAACATCAGGAATCTTCTCCCAGGCCATGAGCATCATGAACTCCATTGTGAATGATATTTTTGAGTGCAATGCGAGTGAGGTTTCCCACATGGCCCATTACAAATGCAGACCCATGTGTACCTGCTGCTACCTGGAGGGCTGGCCACACATGCCCTGTCAGAAGGAAGAACTGTGGTGACCAAGTACGCCTGGTCCAAGTAAAACTCCACAAAGGACTGAAAAACTTCCAAAGAATAAAACAGTAGTTAGGCATCAGCAGGAGTATTGCATACAATTCTGGGCACCACATTTTAGGAAGGATAATGTTAGAATCCGTCATTAAGGAGGAAATAGCGAGGCATCTTGAAGGGAATTGCTTGATAGGGCGGACGCAACACGGTTTCATTAAAGGGAAGTCGTGTCTGACAAATTTACTGGAGTTCTATGAGGATGTGTCTAGGGCAGTGGATAGAGGAGAGCCGGTGGATGTGGTCTTTCTGGATTTTCAGAAGGCGTTTGACAAGGTACCTCACAAGAGGTTATTGCAGAAGGTCAGGGGACATGGAGCTGGGGGTAGGGTGTTAGCGTGGATAGAGGATTGGTTGTCAAATAGGAGGCAGAGAGTGGGGGTCAATGGGTGCTATTCGGATTGGCGGTTGGTGACTAGTGGGGTGCCCCAGGGGTCGGTGCTGGGGCCTCAGCTATTTACCATTTATATAGATGATCTGGAGGAGGGAACCGAGTGCAGGGTGTCGAAATTTGCTGATGACACCAAGATTGGGGGAAAGGCAAATTGTGCGGAGGGTGTGGAGAGTCTGCAGAAGGATCTAGATAGGCTGGGCGAATGGGCCAGGAAATGGCAAATGGAATTTAATGTTGGCAAGTGTGAGGTGGTCCACTTTGGTAGGAAGAATGGTAGGAAGGACTATTACTTACGTGGCGAAAAACTGCAGCAGGCGACGGTGCAGAGGGACCTCGGGGTCCTTGTGCATGAATCGCAAAAACCCAGCTTGCAGGTGCAGCAGGTGGTCAGGAAGGCGAATGGGATGCTGGCCTTCATAGCGAGGGGGATTGAATATAAAAGTAGGGAGGTCTTGCTGCAGCTGTATAGGGCATTGGTGAGGCCGCAGCTGGAGTACCTGCGGCGCCCAAAAGGATATTTTGGCCCTGGAGGGAGTGCAGAGGAGGTTTACTAGGCTGATACCGGAGTTGAGGGGATTGAGCTATGAGGAGAGGCTGAATAAACTAGGCTTGTACTCGTTAGAGTTTAGAAGAATGAGGGGAGATCTCATTGAGACGTATAAGATGATGAATGGGATGGATAGGATAGAGGTGGAGAGACTCTTCCCGCTCAAAAAAGACAGTAGGACTAGGGGGCACAGCCTCAAGATAAAGGGGAGGCGGTTTAGAACGGAGTTGAGGAGGAACTTCTTCACTCAAAGGGTGGTGAATCTCTGGAATTCTCTGCCCGTTGAAGTGGTGGAGGCTGCCTCGCTAAATATTTTTAAGAAGCGGGTTGATGGGTTCTTGATAAGAGAGGGGATTAAGGGTTATGGGGAGAGGGCGGGAAAGTGGAACTGAGCCACGACAGATCAGCCATGATCTTATTGAATGGCGGGGCAGGCTCGAAGGGCTAGATGGCCTACTCCTGCTCCTATTTCTTATGTTCTTATGTTCTTATATGAAGAAATTGGAGACAGTACAGAAAAGATTCACGAGAATGATTCTGGGGATGAGGAACTTCAGTTGAGGATAGATTGGGGAATTTGGGACTGTTTCCCTTGGGGAAAAGAAGGCTGAGGGGAGATAGAGGTATTCAAAATCACAAAGGGTCTGGACAGAGTAGATAGGGAGAAACAGTTGCCACTTGTGAAAGGATTAAGAATGAAAGGGCATCGATTTTGAAGTAATTGAGAGCAGAAGTAATTGCAACATGAGAAAAGAATGGACATTTTGGGGGCGATTCTCCCATCCCATCGCGCTAATTTTTTAGCACGCCAAGCCGGGAGAATTGCATATGTGCCAAATCATGGGATTCACACACACATTCCCAATGCATGCGAATCTCCTAGCGATGGATGTTCAGCATGGTTGGGACCACGTTGGAAACCAGCAAGAACAGCAGGCAAGTTATTTTAATCTTATTTGAACGTAATTTAAATGTCATTATCAAGGCCTGGGGCTGTATTTTCTGGGCCCGATAGCATCAGTGCCATTCCAGCAGGGTTTAGAGTCGCTCCCCACTTTCGGGGAACTAACAGGAGACCCCACTGGAGTGAAGGGGGAGCAATCGTGGCTCCCAATGGGTCAAGTGGCAGGGGGATGATGCCCCTGGGCACCTGACATCATGATGTGGAGATGCTGATGTTGGACTGGGGTAAACACAGTAAGAAGCCTCACAACACCAAGTTGAAGTCCAACAGGTTTATTTGGTAGCAAAAGCCACTAGCTTTCGGAGCGCTGCTCCATCGTCAGGTGAGTGGGGAGTTCTGATCACAAAAGGGGCATATAAAGGCACACACTCAGTTTACAAAACATTGATTAGAATGCAAGACTTTACAGCTAATCAAGTCTTAAAGGTGCAGACAATGTGAGTGGAGATAGCATTAAGCATAGGTTAAACGTATTAACCATATAAAGAATTTACAGAATACCGATTAGAATGCAAGTCTTTACAGCTAATCAAGTCTTAATGATGCAGACAATGTGCAGAGCTACAGAGACTTTGCAATGTGCAATGTGCAGAGGTGCAGAGACTTTGTTATTGCACCTCTCTTATACTCCTCAACCACCTCATACACCAGCTGTGCAGCAAACGCTGCATCCTGAAAACCAAGACAAAATCCATATTCTCAACTTGTGCTCAGGACGCAGACCAGCTGCGAAACTCTGCCAAGCAGACAAGACAAAGGAACTATGCCATCTACATGCACACCAAGAACAGGAAACTTGAGAAACTCAACATTACCACCAGCAGCAACCAAGCCTCCCCCAGCACCAAAGTAGAAAACAGTACCACAACAGGGAAGTCCATTGTCAACTTGTCAGACTACACACTTCAACCAGATGAAATTGAAATTCTCAGCCGAGGGCTCAATTTCTGGCCCACCCCCAAAATGGACCCATCAGTCTCGCAGCAGACACAGAGGAATTCACCAGGCAAATGAGGCTGCAGAGTTCTTCCACAAACCCCAAGAGGCCAACAGCGAATATAATGAGACAGGCAATGAACCGGAACAGCCGACAGAGGAGATCCACTGTACAGCAACCGAAGAGGAAAGAGTCCAATTGGAGTCCTCCAGAAGGCCGCTGCCCTCGACTTGACATGTATGCCCAAGACATCAGGAGGTGCGTCAACACTAGATTCATCAACCGCACTCACAAGACAGCCCTGAACATCACCCAAGCACAACGCAACGCCATCCGCACTCTCAAGATCAACCGCAACTTTGTCATCAAACCAGCAGACTAAGGAGGGGCCATCGTCATACTGAACAGAATGGATTACTGCAAAGAAGTGTACCGACAACTGAACAACGAGGAACACTACAGACAGTTACCTGCAGATCCGACCAAAGAACACAACCATCAACTCAACACTCTTATCAAGACCTTAGATCCGGACCTTCAGAGCACCCTCCGTGCTCTCATCCCATGTACTCCCCGCATTGGAGATCTCTACTGCCTCCCGAAGATACGCAAGGCAAACATACCCTGCTGTTCCATCGTATCAGGCAATGGGACCCTGTGCGAGAACCTCTCCGGCTACATCGAGGGCATCCTGAAAGCCATCATACAAAGAACCCCCAGCTTTTGTCGTGACACTGCAGACTTCCTACAGAAACTCAGCACACATAGAGCAGTTGAACCAAGAGCACTCCTTGTCCCAGTGGATGCCTCGGCACTCTACACCAGCACCCCCGCGACAATGGCATTGCTGCAACTGCCTCAGTACTCAACACTGACAACTGCCAGTTTCCAGATGCTTCATCCTGGACCATAATGTCTTCATCTTCAACAACCAGTTCTTCATCCAGGCACACACAACAGCCATGGGGACCAAATTCGTACCTCGATATGCCAACATCTTCATGCTCAGGTTCGAACGACTTCTTTACTGCACAGGACCTTCAACCAATGCTATACACTAGATACATCAATGACATTTTCTTCCTTTGAACAATCAGTGAAACAACTAAATGATAACATCAACAAGTTCCATCCCACCATCAGACTCACCATGGACTACTCTCCAAAATCGGTTGCATTCTTGGACACATGCATCTCCATTAAGGATGGTCACCTCAGCACCTCACTGTACCCCAAGCCCACGGATAATCTCACGATGCTTCACTTCTCCATTAAAGAAGCCATCGCCTACGGACAAGCTCTCTGTATACACAGGATCTGCTCAGATGAGGTCAATCGCAACAGACACCTCTGAAAGATGTCCTCATAAGAACAGGATACGGCGCTCGACACATCGATCGACAGTTCCAACGTGCCAAAGTGAAAAACCGCACCGACCTCCTCAGAAGACAAACATGGGACACGGTGGACAGGGTACCCTTCGTCGTCCAGTACTTCCCCGGAGCGGAGAAGCTATGATATCTTTTCTGGAGTCTTCAACATGTCATTGATGAAGATGAACATCTTGCCAAGGCCATCTCTACACCCCCACTTCTTGCCTTCAAACAACCGCACAACCTCAAACAGACCATTGTCCGCAGCAAACTACCCAGCCTTCAGGAGAACAGTGACCATAACACCACACAACCCTGCCACAGCAACCTCTGCAAGATGTGCTGGATCATCGAACGGATGCCATCGCCTCACATGAGAACACCATCCACCAAATGCATGGTACATACTCTTGCAACTTGGCTAACGCTGTCTATCTGACACGCTGCAGGAAAGGATGTCCTGAAGCATGGTACACTGGGGAGACCATGCAGATACTACGACAACGGATGAATGAACACCGCTCGACAATCACCAGGCAACACTGTTCTCTTCCTGTTGGTGAACACTTCAGCAGTCACGGGCATTCAGCCTCTGATCTTCGGGTAAGTGTTTTCCAAGGTGGCCTTCACGACACACGACAGCGCAGAGTTGCTGAGCAGAGACTAATAGCCAAGTTCTGCACACACGAGGACGGCGTCAACCGGGATCTTGGGTTCATGTCACACTATCTGTAACCCCCATGACTTGGCAGGGCTTGCAAAATCTCACTTACAGTACTGTCTGGAGACAATACACATCCCTTTAACCTGTGCTTAATGCTATCTCCACTCACACTGTCTGTACCTCTAAGACTTGATTGGCTGTAAAGACTCACATTCTAATCGGTATTCTATAAACTGAGTGTGTGCTTTTATATGCCCTGTTTTGTGATCAGAACTCCCCACTCACCTGACGAAGGAGCAGAGCTCCGAAAGCTAGTTGCATTTACTACCAAATAAACCTGTTGGACTTTAACCTGGTGTTGTGAGACTTCTTATTATGTTCACCTTGACAGTGCCAGCCTGTGCCCCTGGCACTGCCCAAGGCGCAGAGTGCCAGTGCCCAGGGCACCTTGGCACTGCCCCATGGGTATTGGGCACTGCCAAGGGGGCGGAGGTTAGGGAGCAGGACTCAGGGGCCAATTAGTGGGAGTGGGAGGTCCCATTTTCATTCTGCATGGGGATCTTTCTTGTGCAGGAGCGACGCCAACAACCAGGTTGGACAGGTGAGGGGGGGTGTGGTCTGCTGGGGAGGAACCTGTCTCCCATGCAAGGGGATTGTCACTGCTGTGGGGGGGGGGGGGGGGGGGCGGTGGGGGTGGGGGGGGTGGTGGTGGTGAGAGGGCTGGAGATTGGGGTGGCTTGGGACAGGGGGAAGGTCAGGGCTTGCCCAAAAATGGGTGGGAGGCCACAGAGGGGCTGGGGGTACAGCACTGCAGGGGTCGTAGGCAGGCCAGCAAACTGCAGGCTGACAGTTTGGGATCACTGCGCATGTGCAGAGTTCCGGTACTGTCAAAGTGTGGCATCAATAAGCTGCCCCCGAGGTTTTAATGACATTCACGATTGTGGGAGATTCGAGTCTGAAATCCCACAAAAAAAATGATTTACCCCAGCTTTCCCAAGAATTCAGCACTTAGAACTTTTTTGAGAGAATCACCCCCTTAGTGTTTGGAATGTACTGCCTGGAAGTGTGGCGAAGGCAGATTCAATCAAAACATTCTAGAGAGCATTAAATGACTTTTGAAGAAACAATGTGCAGTTTTACAGGGAGAAGGCAGGAGAATGGCACTCATTGAAGTGCTATTTGGAGAGTTGGTGCAGTCACGATGGGCTGAATGGCTTCCATCTGAGCTGCAATAATTCTGTGATTCAGCGACCTGGAACTTGTGAATTTGGAGCACTTCAACTACAGTCTGAGGAGCAATGCTGGGTTCCAAAATGATCTGAAGTTCTGTTTCAGAACGTTCCACATTTTATTTATAGCTTACTTAAAGTTTGAAAAGAGACTCATGTATATCAACTTCTTATTAATGTTAAAATGGAAGCACTTAGATCATCATTGATCTGGCTGGATATTCTGATTCTGCTGGCTCTTCATTGCAGTACAAGGAAAGTAACTGTGCAATAGGTATGACTCAGATTGAAAAGCAGAAAGTAGGATGGGTATTCAGGGGCACAAGAGGCGAGGAATCGGCATGATGAAATGGAAAAACAGACAGAAATCGTCAGCTTTGGGGGATGTTAAGGGGTGCACTTCAAGGAGATAAAGGAGAATTATCGCAGAACATATAATCAGAAAAGATAGAAAGGGAAAAGAACTGATGAATATAAATTGCTCTACCTATTTCTGCTTGTATTTTGAAAACTGGGTCCCTCAATTAGCAAAGGATCCCAATTTAAACAATGGCCAGAATTTTGCCTTTTGGCTCAGGAGCCCAATGTTAGGGTCAAATGGAGGTCACAACCCCACACCTGTATGGGAAAACAGGCACTCGAAAGTGGTTTCTTCTGAAGTTGCCTATTAGTGGCCTGAAGATGGGCTTACTATCAAATTGATGAGAGGGCTCTCAAAGTTTGAGGCTGTGTAGCACTGAAAAAGCAGTATATGCAGTTCAGGTAAAAGAGAGAGAGAGAGAGAGAGAGAGAGCCTCCAAGCATAGCTGTGACCAGGGAAGGCCTCAGGGAAAGCCTTAAATCCTGTCTGGAGCACCAATTCCCAATTTACCTGGGAAACTGCAGTCAACTTCTGATAATAAGGCTTTAAAGAGCTTTAACTGGCTACCTGCCTGTGGTAAAATGATCTAGAGCAGGATGCTGCTGGCAAACGGATATGCCCCCAACTTTTGCATTTAATTGCTCCCATCGGGGCCTCAAGATTCTGCTCATGAAAGCAGTCCCCTGCTAGTTGAGTCCACTGAGGGACCTTGTAGACTCATTTGAAATCTGTATCAGGTGAGCCTGATTTCTAACTGTCATCTGTTCTTTCAGAAAAGAATTGGGCAATGGGAAGTTGAAAATTGTTCCCAGCAGCTCTGTTCATAGAGCCAGCACTGGGACAGATGCACTGGGCTGAATGGCCTCTGTCCTATGTTGTAATCTGTATGACGGAATGAAAGCAGCTTATGTGGTGCTGGCTGTTCCTTTGCCGCGCCGTGCCCCCCCCCCAACATACATAAATGTTATGTAAATAAACATTTACATGTTTATCTTGACTTTTTTCTGCAGAACCATCATGGGGTATACACAGAACAGTGTCTGAAAGGAATCTGTAAGTCTTCAAATACACACTCCCAGATTGTAAACTCCCTACTGCCTCTTTCACCCTGAGCAAAGGCTCAGCTGATATTGTGGGTTAGAAACTATTGTTGCTTTAAGAATGTTGTTGAAATTATTGCTGTAGTTGTTAGGAAAATTTAGTCTTGTTTGTTCTGTCATTATTTTACTATTTACAGCATGTCTCCTACAGAGGAGGGAGCTAATGAAGGAAAAATACTAATGCTTCATAAGACCATAAGACATAGGAGCAGAATTAGGCCTCTCGGCCCATCGAGTCTGCTCCGCCATTCAATCATGGCTGATATTTTTCTCATTCCCATTCTCCTTCCTTTTTCCCATAACCCCTGATCCCCTCATTAATCAAGAACCTATCTATCTCTGTCTTAAAGACACTCAATGACCTGGCCTCCACAGCCTTCTGCAGCAAAGAGTTCCACAGACTCACCACTCTCTGGCTGAAGAAATTCCTCTTCATGTTTGTTTTAAAGGATCATCCCTTTAGCCTGAGGTTGGGCCCTCCGTTTCTAGATTTTTCTGCTGGTGGAAACATCCTCTCCACGTCCATTCTATCCAGGCCTGTAAGTTTTAATAAGATCCCCTCCCCATCCTTCTAAACGCCAACGAGTACAGACCCAGAGTCCTCAACCGTTCCTCACATGACAAGCTCTTCATTTCATGGATCATTCTTGGAACCTCCTCTGGATCCTTTCCAAGGCCAACACATCCTTCTTTAGATATGGGGCCCAGAACTGCTCACAATCCTCCAAATGGGGTCTGACCAGAGCCTTATATAGCCTCAGAAGTACATCCCTGCTCTTGTATTCTTGCCTTCTCAACATGAATGCTAACATTGCTTTTGCCTTCCCAACTGCCGACTGAAGCTGCACATTAACCTGAAGAGAATCTTGAACAATAACTCCCAAATCCCTTTGTGTTTCTCATTTCCTAAGCATTTTCCCATTTAGAAAATAGTCTACGCCTCCATTCCTCCTTCCAAAGTGCATAACCTTACACTTTTCCACATTGTATTCCACCCGCCACTTCTTTGCTCACTCTCCTAACTTGTCCAAGTCCTTCTGTAGCCCCTGCTTCCTCAATATTACCTGCCGCTTTACATATTTTTGTATTATCTGCAAACTGAGCAAAAGTGCCTTCAGTTCCTTCCTCCAAATTGTTAATGTATATTGTGAAAAGTTGTGGTCCCAGCACTGACCCCTGAGGCACACCACTAGTCACCAGCTTCCACCCTGAAAAAGACCCATTTATCCCCATTCTCTGCCTTCTGCCAGTCAGCCAATCCTCTATCCACGTCAGGATCTTACTCTTAACACCATGGGCAGTTAACTTATTTAACAGTCCCATATGCAGCACCTTGTCAAAGACCTTCTGGAAATCAAAATAAATTACATCCACTGGGTCTCCTTTACCCAATTTCCTCGTTGCCTCCTCAAAGAGCTCTAACAGATTTGTCAGACATGACCTTCCCTTGACAAAGCCATGCTGACTCAGCCCTATGGCATCATGCACTTCCAAGTACTCTGCGATCTCATCTTTAATAATGGACTCTAAAATCTTGTCAATGACCGAAGTCAGGCTAATCGGCCTATAATTTCCCGTCTGCTGCCTCCCTCCCTTCTTAAACAGCGGTGTTACATTCACTACTTTCCAGCCCCCTGGCACCATCCCTGCCTCCAGTGTTTCCTGAAAGATCACCACCCATGCCTCCACAATTTCCTCAGTTATCTGTTTAAGAACCCTGGTTGTAGTCCATCCAGTCCAAGTGATTTATCCACGTTCAGTTTCCCCAGAACCTTCTCCTTAGTGATGGCCACTACACTCATCTGTGCCCCCTGACTCTCCTGGAGCTCTGGCATCCCACTGGTGTCACCCACTGTGAAAACTGATGCAAAGTAATATTCAGTTGCTCTGCCATTGCTTTGTTTCCTATTATTACTTCTCCAGCCTCATTTTCCAGTGGTCCAATGGCTATTTTTGTCTCTCTCTTACCTTTCATATATTGAAAAAAACTCTTCCTATCTTCTTTTATATTACTAGCTAGCTTATACTCATATTTCATCTTCTCCCCCCTTATTGCTTTTTTCAGTTGTCCTCTGCTTGCTTTTAAGGCTTCTCAATCCTCTGGCTTGTACTCGTTAGGGTTTAGAAGAATGAGGGGAGATCTCATTGAGACGTATAAGATGATGAATGGGATGGATAGGATAGAGGTGGAGAGACTCTTCCCGCTCAAAAAAGACAGTAGGACTAGGGGGCACAGCCTCAAGATAAAAGGGGGGCGGTTTAGAACGGAGTTGAGGAGGAACTTCTTCACTCAAGGGGTGGTGAATCTCTGGAATTCTCTGCCCATTGAAGTGGTGGAGGCTGCCTCGCTAAATATTTTTAAGACGCGGGTTGATGGGTTTTTGATAAGAGAGGGGATTAAGGGTTATGGGGAGAAAGCGGGAAAGTGGAACTGAGCAGCGACAGATCAGCCATGATCTTATTGAATGGCGGGGCAGGCTCGAAGGGCTAGATGGCCTACTCCTGTTCCTATTTCTTATGTTCTTATGTAATCCTTGCCTCTTTGTTTGCTTTTTCTTTTGCTTTTATGCTATCCTTGACTTCCCTCATCAGCTATGGATGCCTCGTCCTCCCGTTAGCATGTTTCCTCCTCCTTGGGATGAATTTCTGTTGTGCTTCCCAAAAAACTCTCAAAAAATCCTGCCATTGCTGTTCCACTATCTTCCCTCTCTGGCCAGTTCCTCCCTCATGTATTTGTAGTTATCTTTATTTAATTGTAATACTGTTACATCTGATTCCAGTTTCTCCCTCTCAAACTGCAAGGTAAATTCTATTATACTGCGGTCACTGCACCCTAAGGGTTCCTTCACCTTAAGTTCCCTAATCAAGTCTGCCTCATTGCATATCACCAAATTCAGAACTGCCTGTACCCTAGTAGGCTCTGTCACAAGCTGCTCTAAAAAACCATCTCTTAGACATTCCACAAATTCATTTTCTTAGGATCCACTACCTACCTGATTTTCCCAGTTTACCTGCATATTGAAGGCTGCATGATTATTGTAATATTGCCTTTTTTATATGCCTTTTCTATCTCCTGATTTATTTTCTGCCCCACATCCTGACCATTGCTAGAGGGCCTGTACATAACTCCCATCAGGGTCTTTTTACCTTTGCAATTCCTCAACTCTACCCACAGAGATTCTATGCTTCCTGATCCTATATCACTTCTCGCTATCGATTTAACTTCATTCCTTACTAACAATGCAACCCTGCCTCCTTTGCCCATCTGCCTGTCCTTCCAATAGACACATATCTATATGGATATTTAGATCCCAGCCCTGATCCCCTTGCAGCCATGTCTCTGTGATGCCCACAATATCGTACTTATCAATTTCAATGTGCGCAACAAGCTCATTTACCTTGCCCCGTATACTGCGTGCATTTAGATACAATACCCTCAGTCCTGCACTGACCACCTCCCTTCTCATACTTGTCAATCAGCATTGAATTGTAATCTGAACAATGATCAGGGTAGGTTCAGCCGAGGCAAGTCCAATGTGGTCAGTGTTAAATATGGCCTGTTTAACCTCCTGTGATTTCATGTTCATATTTTAAAATCAGTCTCCAATCTGAAGCCAAGGTGTCAGTGGCAACTGGGCAGGTGCTGCATTCAGCTGGTGACCCCAAGAAAATAGTTTCATGAGTGCTGGATGGGGGGCTATTCATAGATCTGATGCTAGTCAGGGGAAAGAGAATGGATGTGGCATGGGGAGATTCAACAATTTCTTGTGGGGCCGAAGAAACACCTCCTCTCTCCCCAAGGAATACTTCAGAAACATACTTTGGCCTGTTGCAGCCATGCTAGTGGTTCTGGCAATGTGTGGACCTTCTGAGATTAGGCTCGAGGCAGACAACCACTGCACAATTTGGCAGGAAAACAGATGATAGGCAGTGCAAATCCCCCTTGACAACCAGTTTAATGATCTCAGTGGATTGCGTTAAATCAAACAGCTACAATAAGCACTAGAATGCACCCTGTCCTAAACAAAACCCTATTTTCTCACCATCCCCATCTCTGCTCAAATATATTAAGTCCTGAAACTGTTAAATGCCTTTTCATAAGATCATAAGGAATAGAAGCAGGAGTATGCCACGAGGCCCCTTGAGCCAACTTTGCCATTCAATAAGATTGTAGCTGATCTGATTGCAGCCTCAATTCCACTTTCCTGCTACTTCTGATAAACCTTGACTCCCTTGTCAATCAAAAATCTCCAACTTGAATATATTTAAAGACCCAGCCTCTACTGCTCTCTGGGAAGAGTATTCCAAAGACTAATAATCCTCTGGGAGAAGAAATTCCTCCTCATTCCTGTATGAAATGGGGAAACCCCTTTATCTTTAAAATCTATCTCCTCCAGGAGAGAAAACATTCTCTCAGCATCTATCCTGTCAAGTCCCCTCAGAATCTAATGTCAGTAAGATCATCTCTCATTCTTCTAAACTTCAATAAGTACAGACCCAACCTGCTCAACCTTTCCTCATAAGACAGCCCCTTCATCCCAGGAATCAGCCCAGTGAACCTTCCCTGGATTGCTTCCAATGCCAGGACATCTTTCTTTCAGTAAGGAAAACAAAGCTGTACACAGTTTCCTGGGTGAAGCCTCACCAGTGTCCTCTACGTTTGTAGCAAGACTTCCCTACGCTTATATTTGATCTCCCTTTGCAATAATGGCCAGCATTCCATTTGTCTTCCAATTACTCGGTGCACCTCCATGCTGACTTCTTGTGTGGAAGAATAGTCATAGGTCCAAAGTGTCAGAAATCTAACTAAGACAAAAGTGTAATTACTTCTAAATGATTATTTTCCTTCTTTTTATTTCCTTTCACAATAGATACAATTTCCTCAACAAAAAGTCCAGGTGAACCATATTCACAGTTCTCTGTCTGCATCAACTTTAAGGAGATGCAAAAGAGCAGCCCAACGTGATTAACAATGTTAGCTCCCTCCCTCTGGGGAATGAAACTCAATTAAATGCCAGTTCTGATGAGGTTGGAACTGGACAATTCACAACACAACACGTTAGTACACCAACAAGAAGAAGACCTCTGCCAAGGCCCCTTTGCACAAATGCGTGTTTTGAATGCTCCCAATTTCACTGTTGAATACATTCCCAAGTTTTAGTTTGATCATCTCTTACTCACACCATTAACTATGACATGCACAAAGAGCGGAACCAAATGGAGTTACATCTAATTGTTTAGGGAAGCTAATTGAGTTGACTAAAAAGATGCAGAAGAAAAACTTTGAAGCAGTGCCTCAAGGACCTTAAGTTGAAAGATAACCATGGAGCAAGTAAATTGAAGACAATCCTCTTTTAAGAGATGGCCTCCAATTCTATGAATAAGTGTTTGGTTTATTAAAATCCAAACACTGAAGAAAATGATGCAATGAAAATTAAAACCATAAAAGTTGTCACTTGGTAGTACAGATCTTGTGTATTGCTGAAAAAAGAGACATGTTGTCAAACTTTTTCATCTTGCACTCATCAGGGCAGCTGCAAGAATATCAGATTGCAAAGGGGGCAACAATTTGTATTCTTGAGAAAAGTGGTGCTGATTAGTTGACAACCTGGCACTGATTGGTCAAGATGTTGCCATGGTGAACGCACAGGGAGCTATTGTCCCCCATTCTTTTGTGTATTCAAAAAATGGTGCAATGTCTGGACATATTCCTTTTGGCTGCAGAGGGCAGGTCCCTACATATGGATATTTGTAGCTTTTACTAACGTCCTCACAATTGATTTTAACTGACAGGTCTTTAGTTACCCAGTTTTACTCTCTGCCTTCCTTCCTTCTTAAATAATGGTGGGACATACACAATTTTCAAATTTAGAGATTAATGCATCTGCAATTTCCTTATGTATTTCTTTTAATATTCTGGAGTGGAAACCATTGGATCCTGAAGATTTGTCAATCTTAAGTCTCATTATTTTTTCCAATATCACTTTTAAACATTTATTAAGCCTCTTTTTCCTCTACCCCAACTTATTTTCAAGTTCCATTCTACTGCTGACATTTTGTTCTCTTCCTTCACTGTGAAAAAGATGCAAATTATTAATTGAAGAAATGAATAAGTTTGTCATATTCTTATTAGACATTATAGTCTCATCTGTACTTGATTTGATATGCCAACATCCCTCCTTGCCACTCGTGCTTACCACATTTATAAAAACTTCTACTGTGGTATTTAATATCCCTCACAGATTTATCACATTCTTTTTCACCTTGTTACTTTCTTTGTACCTTATGGTTGTTTCTATTGCTCTTTTAGTCCTCTAGAATTCCTCTTTCTTCCTGCATTTCTTTCAGCTTGATTCTGTTGACGACAGTTATTTAAGCAGCTAAGTGGAGCCTTTCTTTTTTGGGATGTGCACTGGTTTTTCATTGTGCTTCTCATTTTGTCCATAGGTTTGTTCATCAACAGCTCAGTCCATTCTACTGCTGTCAAGTTATTTCTCATCCATTTGAATTTAATGGTTTGTGACTCCCCTTTTCCTCTTAAACTGAATATCAAATGCATTCCTACCATGCTCACTCTCAGTCAGATTGTTAACTAATTTTGGTGTGTTTTTCACTGATATTGTCTATTGTGTTAATCGATTGTGGTTTTAAAATTTATTTATTAATGTCACAAGCAGTCATACATTAACACAGCAGTGAAGTTACTGTGAAAATCCCATAGTTGCCATACTGGGGCCTGTTTGGGTACATTGAGGGAAATTTAGCATGGCCAATGCACCTAACCAGCACATCTTTCAGATTGTGGGAGGAAACAAGAGCACCTGAAGGAACCCATGCGAGCATGGTGAGAACATGCAGACTCCGCACAGTGTCCTGAGCCGGGAATCGAACCCTGGGTCCCTGGCACTATGAGGCAGCAGTGCTAACCACTATGTCACCATGCTGCCCCATGGTGGCACAGTATAATGTGGGGTTACAATTGATGTCTAAACCTGGAGGCCCAAGTTCATCCAAAACTGGGCACTGGGTTTCATTTTAGTGAGACCTGCAGTTGTCTGTCACATTTGTAAATGGAGGTCTCTAGTGGTTCCTTTAGGGCCATTCAATACCAATAAGTTTCCTAAAAAAGTTCCAAGATTATAGTTGGACTCCTTAGCAGCATATTTAAGGGACGTTTAGGGGCAGAATTTTCCCCCCAAAATTCTAAGTGTCGAATGGGTGAGAAAACATAAGATTTTTCCCCTGACTTTTTCAGTGAGGTAAAGATTCTGTGCAGAATAGGAGCTATCATGTAATCCTCGCCAGGAAGTGGGTGGGTTGAGCCTAAGCTGGCCAGTGAAGCTGCTGAGCTCCTGGGTCACCATTATGCAGGCATTCCGATCTCACAGTATACTGGGAGATCTACCCACTCCCCCACAGACATTTCCTGCCCCACCCCCACGGACATTGTCACCCCACACATTACCCCTCCCAATCCCCAATTGCATTTCCCCTCCACCCCCCTCCCCACAGACATCGTACTCCACCCCCCTGCCGATCGCAAACTCTGCAAAGCTCCCTTTTCACCCCCTCCCCGATCACCATCCTTGCAGAGATTCCCCCTTCACCCCCTTCTCAATCGCGAACCCTACAGAGTTCCCCCCTTCAACCCCCTTCCCCGATCACCACACCTGCAGATTTCCCCCTTCACCACATCTGTAGTTGAAAATTCTGATTAATTCTAAATACCCAACATGAGGTTAATTGGCAGCTAATGTTTTAATATGTGATTTGAGAAGAATACAAAACATTTAAGTAACATCTTAATAATGTCTCTAAGAAATGGTTTGTAACATGCCAGCAAAATGCAAGATGTATTCATGAAAGATATCAGCACAAGTCAGGCACAAATTATGCAACAAAGTAAATTACCCAGGCCATGTGATAATACCAAAAGATAAAGATGTCTTTTGATATTAAAGCTAGTTTAAACTAGTTAGAGAAATGCTGAATCACAAGAAGCCATTTTTGGGAGAGATTTTCTGTAAAACGGACAGACAAATGACAGATAAATATTTGAAGGTGTCAAAATATGATTCAAGGACATGCCATTGTCAGATTCACAGGACAGTGAATGAATGAAATTGCTTTTAATTAAGTGATTGGCTAATTAATCTGATGACGAAAACTATAACCAATTCTGCTCTTTGGCATGAAATCTGAGATCCTCTGTGAAAGCCTGCTAGCGTATTAGCTGGGTAGATGGAACCATTAATCTCCCATTTTGGCCAAATTGACATTTGTCCTGTCTTAATTGTATGTTTGTCTGAATATTGTTAATTTGTAATGTTTTTGATTCTAACATGTCAACATTTTAATTTGATTGAACTGAATAAACTTTTTTTGCCTTTTGTGAAGTGAAATGTTAAATGAAAAGATGTAGTCTTTAAATTAATCAGGCCACCTAAAAGAATTTCCCATAACACCATCCTCTATCACCTCTTTCCCCCTCTCTGATCACTACCCCTTAAACGTTCCCCCCTTTCGTCCTCCCTGATCATCACCCCTCAAGAGTTCCAATCTTTTCCAATATCCTCGCCGGAACTAATAGGCCCATGACTTGCCCAAACTGTCTGCAGCTGAATTCCCTTAACAAGGGAGAGCTCCGTTTATGTGCTAAGGATGGACACACAGGCAGTCACGCCAAGGACATGGCACCAAAAAGGATCATCCCATGGTTCAGTGATGCAGAGCTGGGCTGTCTGCTGGACGCAGTGGAGGAGAGGTGGGCAATAATCTACCCTCAAACAGTCAACTTCCCAGGGGTTTTAATTGATTGCATAGGACCACTCTCTAAAAAGGAAAGTGGGAATCAAATCTATTGACCATAATGGATATGTCCACAAGATTTCCAGAGTCCATTCTATTAGCAATATTACAGTTAAAAAGATTGTAGAGGAATATAATCAGATCAAGGATCAAATTTTACATCAAAGTTAATCAAGGTGGTTACGGACCGCTTGGGAGTAAAACAATTTAAATCAACTGCATACCATCCAGAATTGCAGGGAGTGTTAGAGCGGTGGCATCAAACTTTAAAGACCATGTTGAGGGCTAATTATCAAGATTATCCCAAAGATTGGGATAAAGGAATTTCATTTGTGCTTTTTGCAATTAGGTTGCACCTAATAAATCAACTAAATTCCATCCACTTTTTGGTCATGAGATAAGACGATCACCTAAATTAATTAAGGAGAAATTGGTGAGTCAGCATCCTGAGACTACATTATTAGACTATGTATCAAATTTTAGGGAAAGATTGAACAAAGTTGATTAGTTGGCTAGGCCACCTTTAAAAGTGGCACAGCTTGTGGTGAAACAGGAAGTGGATAAGAAAACAAAAATTTGTAAGTTTGCTAATGGGGATAAAGTTTGAGTATTACTACCAGTGGTAGGTGAACCTTCAAAAGCAAGGTTTAGTGGGCCGTGTCAAATTGAAAGGAAATAGAGTATGGTAAATTATTTGATAAGAGTACCAGATAGAAAGAAAATTCAGAGTGTGTTATGTGAATATGCTCAAATGGTATTTTGACAGGGAAGGAAAGCAGGAAGAGAATGTGCTAATGGTCACAATTCAGAGTGAAGAACCAAATCCAGATGATTCTGAATTTGGCATTCCGCAATTAAATTGGATAATAAGGAAATTATTAGAAATTGAAATAAATTATTGAGTTACCTTCTGGAGTAAAATCCAAATGATCTGAAATGGTTATTAATATCACATGGAGAAATACGTGGGAATAGGCTGAGGAGTACCAAACTAGTTATGCATGATGTAGATGTCGGAAATGCTGTTCCAATTGAACAACATCCTTATAGGCTTAACTCTCAAAAGTTAACACAGGTTCAGGGAGAAGCTGACGTTTACATGTGGTCTCTGAACAAAGATCTTACAAGTAAAATATTAGGAAAATAGGATGGTTAGGAAGAAGAAGAACCACTTAGCCTCTCTAAAATCTATGCTAATATCCAATGAGGATGTGCTGCACTATTGGAGATGCTTCTTTCCGATGAGATGTCAAACTGAGGCCCCACTGGGTTATGGTGGGTTTTACCCAGATAAATGAGACTCATCTGCACTGAAGCATCCTGAGTGGTGTCAGGGGTGCCTCAGAAACCATGTTTTCTATTGGTCCTAATGCTAAATAAAGCGAGACATACAGAAACAGTTGTATAATATAGATAGGGAACATGCCGAAGAACTTTCTGAAGAAGAACAGTCTTGAACAATAAGTCTTTCAAGCAACATTACAAAAATCAGACTGCTCAGTCATTACACATTGCTCTTTGGGGGGGGGGTTCGCTGTCTACAGATTAGCTGTAGCATTTTCTCAACTACAATAGTCACTACACTACAAAAATACTTCATTGGCTTTGAAATGTCCACTGGTTGTGAAAAATGTTGTATAAATGCATGTCTTTTTTAAAAATTTTCCCTCAGGCTTGTTCTGCCATTCCTAACTCTACTTTTGCTTATGCTCGCCAATGTTTTCCTAACAGATATTACGCATAGGCTTTCTCATATAACATTAAACACAAACAAAATACTAGCACTGAGACCAGTAAAAAACATGTCTTCTGATCCACAACTGACACCACTCAGGTTCTTCAGTGCAGATGAATCTCACTTCCCTGGTTGGGACATATCAGCACAATTCACAGTAATGATTTCAGAAATTGATATCAACTCAGTTTCGTATAGTTATAACTTTGCTGACACTTTCAGTGAGGACCATTTAGCCCCCAGTGTTTTTATGATGAATCGGAAATTTCATTCAACACAAAAGCTTCCTTATTCAATCTCATCCGACAAACATCAATAAATGAACCACAAACAAAGTAACAATTAAATGTTTTACCATACAAGCATATTTTCTTTTTTTCCTAATCCCATTGTCAAATCACAGGCATATCTATAACATATTAAAATTTTTATAGTATATCTGCGTGCATTTCCTGTCAATTAATTCATTCTGAATTCCTATTTGTAATGGGTACCAGTCATGTTGAAGCTAAATTCAGGTTTCGAAGGAGTGTATCAGAGCGCAAGTGGCACACTTCATTTCAGTTTTGGAGCAAATACAATTTCCCTCTGTGTTCCCAAACAATCTGCGATTGCACTCTGACCTTTTTGTGACTCAGGAGTGCCGAGAGTGCAAAACATACACCCACTCCCAGTGAGGTCGGGCACCTCATTTTAAATGGACAATGAAGGTTTTGGTCTGTTGGTGAGGGAATAAAAGCACGCCAGATGATTTGTGAAGAAAATGAAGAGTTGGTAACATTCTGAATATTTTCATACTTTCAAATGTCACTATTAGGTGCTGTATTGTAATGTAGTTCAAAGCAATCAAAAGCAGATAATGGCTTAGAATGACTTAAACTTAGAAAGAGGCCATTCGGTTCATTGAGTCTGCACTGACCACAATCCCACCCAGGCCATACCCCCATATCCCTCCATATTTACCCACTAATCCCTCTAACCTACGCATCTCAGGACACTGAGGGCAATTTTAGCATGGTCAATCAACCTAACCTGCACATCTCTGGACTGTGGGAGGAAACTGGAGCAGACACGAGAGGAATGTGCAAACTCCACACAGTCAGTGACCCAAGCCGGGAATCGAACCCAGTTGTGTTTTCAATGCAGTCATTCATAGGGATCTGACCTCTAAAGATAAACCGACCCTTACATTGACCAGCTTCATGTATTTGTTCTCACGCATCACAGTAGTTTTCCAATGGAAAAATAAACATGATGCAGTGGAAAGTGTTGTAAAATGTCATATCAAACTGTACCATCATCTTTTCCACTATGATTTACATAGTTCCAGCTGATATAAAAAATCTGATACTGACACTTGAAAAAATCTAACTTACTCCAATACATTGATTGACGGACACTCTGCTTTGTACCTGCTGTTCTTTCCTTCTCAGAGACCAGTCTATCATTTGGACAATGGTGATCATTTTTATTGCTCAGCTGAGATTCAAGTGCTAATAAATTTCAGCAGAGTAGGTGTTTCATTCATTCGAGAATGCATGACAGTTTTAAGAGGTTGTATTAAAGTGCTATGCCTTTGATTTCATATTTTGGATTGTTCACACAAGCCAATAAGCTTATAAGTATTACAAGGAACATTATCCACATGACACAATGCATTTTCTTTCTTTCAGCTTAATTATATGCAGGCTTTTATTAGATGGTAAGATTCATCTTCCTTCTATGCAGAGAATGTAAAATATTTTCCATTGACATTGCATGAAATCTCAGGACATAGTGCAGCAGAGGCTACATGGGTGATCTGAGGAGCATGGACATCAAGTCAGAGCATAGAGGTTTCACAGGGAATCTGACAGGGCATGGAGGATACATGAGGGCATAGGGCAGCCTGGGTAATCAGAGGAGACATGAGCTGACATTGATGCGGATATGAAATTTAGGGATATTTTAAAAAATAGTCTTCGGAGCTGGGGTGCTGTGTTGGAGAATTGGACCTTCTAACCAATCCAGCTCCACACGTACACTCCTCACACACTGGTTTGCAGCTTACAAACCACACTGTAAACCCGACCATGTGTCAATGCATCACCAATTGCATGCTTTGGCAATGACATGTTTAAGCTAACTGCATTGTTAAATACAGGTGATGATCATTGACTCAGCCTCCGAAAGAAAAAGAAATGGGCACAGCTGGAACAGTTGGGGTAATAATAAAGAGTTTGTAACTCTACTGAGCTCTATGATGAATAAACTTGCTGAAGGTAAAAGACAAGCTGCAGTACTATTCCTCCACCATATACTATTACTGATTTAAACACCCTGGTGTGAAAAGATTTTAAAAAATGGCATGTGAACTAACACGAGTCAGGTGTGCAGTTTACCAGCTATGAACATGCACAAAATGGTGCTTTCCTGAGCCCAATGGAAGATGCAGCCCGTTGTGTTTCAGCTGGAGAAAAGCAATTCAAATTTTCTGCATTAAATAGCAAGGCAGAGGGACTATTAAACAGTAAAGGGCTCTGAGCTGTAAAATTCTTGCTAACATGAAGTCTCTTAACATTTAAACACTGTTGCGTGGCATGAAGCTCAGGCTTACCTATAACCCTCAATAGAATTGAGGGTTATAGGTAAGCCTAGTAGGTAGGGATATGATCGGCGCAACTTGTGGCCTGTTTGTGCAGTAGTTTTCCTACGTTCTATGCTTGCCAGAAGATGTTGGGCCCAATTTTACCAAAAATTCACACCCAAAATTGCGGTAAATTCAGACGTCAGGCCTGCAACGCGATCTGCACCTGAAACCGAGCAGATCGCGCCTTTACCAACACCCGATTTGGGCGTGGATCCAGTCTGCACCCCAATCGGACGGCCCGACAATTTAAATGTATTAGCGTGCGTTTAAGTCAAGTTAATGAACCACGTGCCCAACTCTACCGCCAAACCCCACTTTACCGTCTTCAGATCCGTTCTGGATCTGCGCTGTTACCAACCTGCAGAATAAAAATCCGAAGCGGATTCCTAATCTGCCAAAGAACATCTGAAGCCCATCCTCCTCAAACACCCTTCGCAGATCCCTCCGCTAACTACTCCAGCAGACCTGCCCCTCTGCAATCTGAAACCCCTGGGAGGCAGATGCCCCCCCGCCCCCCGATGATCGGAAACCCCCTGGGAGGCAGACCCCCCCCACCCTTGGCAGAACCCCCTCCCCCCGGCAGGCTCTGCACACCCCCCCCCTCGGCAGAGAACACCCCCAACCTACCTCGATTGCTGCTGTCCCTCCACCATCCTTCTGACCTGCACTCATTGATGTGGAGATGCTGGTGTTGGACAGGGGTGAACACAGTAAGAAGTCTCACAACACCAGGTTAAGGTCCTGTTGGAGTTTATCCTGGAGTTGTGAGACTTCTTACTGCACTTGTTGGAGAGCCTGCAGCAACTTCCTGGCCTTCTGCTGGCGTCTGCCGAAAGAGGGGGATGGGCTCAGATGGATCTCTGGTTGGGAGGAGGGGGTGGAGGACAGGGGCGGGGGGGGGGGGGGGGGAGCAGGAGGATGGACTTGGGATAATCTCTACAATACCCCCCCAACCAGAGAACCATCTGAGTTCACCCCCCTCCTCTGGCAGATGCCAGCGGAAGGCCAGGAAGGTGCTGCAGGCTCTCCAATGAGTTAAGTCCCACAACACCACTCCAACAGGACATTAACCTGGTTTTGTGAGATTTCTTACTGTTGTCACCCCAGTCCAATGTTGGCATCTCCGCATCAATGACTGCAGGTCAGAAGGATGGTTGGGGGGAGAGTGGCAATCGAGGTAGGTTGGGGGTGTGCTGGGGGGGGGGGGGAGGTTTGGTGGGGCTGCCTCCCAAGGGGAGTCTGATGAGGGGTGGAATGGGATGCCTCCCAGGGGCTCCAATCGTGGCTCATTCCGCGCCCCCCCCCCCCCATCTCTCTGTTTTGTTTCTTGCACCCGGGCGTGCTGTTTCTGATTTTTTTTGAAGCCCCACCCACTGTGCAGACCGGACAGGAACCGGCAAAAAACATATGGGTGTGCTGGAACGGGGATTCCAGGCTTGGATCCGTTTTACGTCCGGATCCAGCCCTTAGCCTCCGATTGGTAAAATCTGGTCCATTGTGTCCGGTGTTATAAAAAGAACATAAGAACATAAGAAATAGGAGCAGGAGTAGGCCATCTAGCCCTTCGAGCCTGCCCCGCCATTCAATAAGATCATGGCTGATCTGTCGTGGCTCAGTTCCACTTTCCCGCCCTCTCCCCATAACCCTTAATCCCCTCTCTTATCAAGAACCCATCAACCAGCTTCTTAAAAATATTTAGCGAGGCAGCCTCCACCACTTCAACAGGCAGAGAATTCCAGAGATTCACCACCCTTTGAGTGAAGAAGTTCCTCCTCAACTCCGTTCTAAACCACCTCCCCTTTATCTTGAGGCTGTGCCCCCTAGTCCTACTGTCTTTTTTGAGCGGGAAGAGTCTCTCCACCTCTATCCTATCCATCCCATTCAAAAAAAGCTCATTGATCTTTTGAAATAGGTGAATTGCATTATACACATCCTGACTGCAGAATTCTCCTTTAATCTTACATTGCTGATCTCTGAAATTAGTGGGGTTACCAGAAACACTGTCTATCCATTGTTTTCTAATAACAGAATTTGGCCTCAGTGTATCATGGGCAAAGAATCTGCCATTTTATACTAAGACAACAGTTGAATGTTAAAACAGCAATTCCATTGATAGAGAAGCTTCAATGTAGGAAAACCTCCAAATACCCAACACAGGAGAGTCATAAAAAAAAATACTGAAATACATAAGGAGACCTTAGGGCACTTGGCCAAAAGTTTGGCCAAAGAAATAGGTTTTAAGGAATACCTTAAATGACCAATGAGAGGTAGAGAGGCAGAGAGGTTAAAGGAGAAGATTCCAGATCTTAAAGTCTCAGCAGATGGCCACCAGTCATCAAGTGGAATCATACAATGCACAGGAGCAGGCCACCCGGCATGTCATGCCTGTGCCAGCTTTCTGCAATAACAACTCAGTTAATCCCTTTCCCCTGGCCTTTGCCTGTAACAAAGCAATTTATTTCTATTAAGCTGCTCATGCAAGTCCCTGAAGAAGCCGTGATTTCCCTCCAGACACTCAGGTGAATTCTGGATCGCAGCCACACACTGTGAAAAACATTTCTGTGATTTGCTAATGGTTCTTATGCCTTAAATCAGTTTTTGTGAGATATAAGAGTTCATCGACTCCCTTCCTTTGTACTCTGTGCCTCTATTTATAAAGCCCAAGATCCCATATGCCTTTTAAACTACTTTTGGAACTAACACTGCGCCCTTTCATGATCTGCGCAACTGTATACTACCTTAAACATACATCGCCATGAGTTGATAACACAGACCATCATGAATGAGTATAATTTAGTCGCCATTACAGAGACGTAGGCCACAATTCTTCCATCATGACCTGCAACTTTCCTGGTGGGTCGGGGTGGGAGATGCGTATCGCTGGCCTTATACCAGGATTTGCGCATGCACTGGGAACGCATGCGCATCTCTCAGAGCCGGCAAACAGTCGCCGGTCAGACCATGCTGGAACTGGCGGGGAGACAGGTAAATGTTTTTAATATGCTTTAAATATATTTACAATCTAATTATCAGGAACTTTCAGGTCCCAATTGAATCTCCCACCCCGCCAGGAGTACTTCATTTCAGCAAGCTTTAGAGTAGCTCCCCATGTTCAGGGAACTATCAGGAGACACCGCTGGAGTGAAGGGGGGCAACTGGGGTCCTCCAGGGGGTTGAGTGATGAGAGGTGATGCCCCCTAGGCGTGGGCCCCCTGGCACTGTCCAATTGGCAAAGTGCCTGTGCTCAGGGGGTACCTTGGCACTGCCCACTGGGCATCAGGCAGTGCCAAGGGGGCAGGGTCTACTGTGGGCAGGGCCTAGGGGTGATCAATGGGAGTGGGGGGTTCATCTGCCACTCTGCAGACAAGATCAGTCTGGGATGGAGGGAGGACAGCCATTGGGGTGGGCTGTGGGAGTGGATCTATGGGGTGGGGGGCCCTGCCTCCGGAAGGGGCATGGGGTTTGAACCTGGGGTGTGGGGGGTCAGCAGGAGGGGGAGGGCCTGCTGGGGTGAGAAGATCATCACTGCTGGGGAGGGAGGGGGTGGGCTTATCATAGGGGTGCTGCGGGGCAGGGAATTGCTGTGGAGGCCACGATTGTGCCATGGGAGTAGCTGGTGGGGCTGGTCCCAGGCTGGCCAGCGATCGGGCTGGTCAGCAAATGGGGAGTCTGACCGATCAGGACCACTGCGCATGCACAGATTTCCAGAACTGTCAAACTCCAGCGCAAATAGGCCCCACGCCCTGGATTTTTAAATGAAATTTACGACAGGGACATCTTCAGTGCACAAAGTGCGGAAATTCGGGTCAGAAGCTGAACTGAGAAAACAGTTGGGATTTAGGACAGTTTTCCTGTCAATTCAGCAGTTTTGGGAGAATTTGATGATCAACTATGATCAAAAATAATGGCAGAGCAGGCCCAATGGGCTGAATGGCCTCCTCTTGCTTCTAGTTTCAATGTTTCTATTAAGTGCCCACTTGTTAGCAGTGTCTATCAGGTGGGAGAAGGCCACCTGATAGACACTAATTTATTTATATTGGACAATCCGCAGGCCAGCCCCACTGTTCCAAGAACAGGCTGTCATTTTTAAATGGCGACCCGATCTCTGTGCCCACTTCACCAATCCCCCAATCAAGACCCTTCACCCTCAGTCCACCCACTCAGACTCCCTTCAGGCCAAGCACCTTGGCAGTGCCAACAGTTCATTGCCCCCTGGCACCCTTGCATTGACACCTTGGGTTCCATGCAGGCTCACGGAGATAGGTCCAGTGGCCATTTGCCCTTCTGCTGCTGCCAGGCTACAAAAGAATAGTCCCTTATGGGTCCTGGGGGTTGGGTGGGTGCAAGCTGGGTGCAAAGGGTTGACCTCATCACTCTCCGCTGGGATTGGGGTGTTGTAACCTGGGAAGATCTGAAGATCTTCCTTGCATGGTGATTTCAAGCAGTTCTGTAATCAATTTTGCCACTCCTGCCTGTCATCTGGGCAAATTCTGAAGTGGCCAGGTCACTTTAACCTCCATGCTTCCCTAATTTTAAATCATTGCAGCACTATGTTCTGCAGCAGAGACCTTCCTTTCTCCCTGTCAGAAGCTGCAAGTGAGAGCAGACCTCACTGAAGTCCTCAAACAGCAGAAGCGGTTAGCAAAATGCTATGAAACTTTAAGCTATCAATCAGGCTTAGACTCTGCCAACATTGTGGACCGGATCAATGGGGTACTTGAGTTCGGTCAACTGTGAATGGAAATCAAAATAAACACAGGATGATAGAAATTCCTTGACCTGACAGCTGAAACTTTTATGAGGCACTGCACATTGAACGTTACTGATCAAAGCCTCAAGTGCAATCGAAAGCGTTTCTATGACTTTAGCTTGCTGGGAAGCCTCAGAAACCTTAAAGCTGTGTGCATACATTGGGCTGAGTGCAGAGTTGGGCAGTCTGGAACCCCCCACCCCCTCCCCCAGGGGAAATTGACATCTCCTCTCTGTCAAGAAGCAGCGGCAGAGGGAAAAATGGCAGCAGCGGCAGAGGGAAAAATGGCCACTAGACCTACCTCCTTGATCCCCCACAGGACCCAAGGTGCCAGGCCATTAGTGCCAGGGTGCCAAGGGGCAGTGCACAGTTGGCACTACTAAATAGTATGGCCTGAAGGGGCTTCAGTGGGGGGTCTGAAGAGAAAAGGAACCCGAGTAGGAGATTTAAGGGGGGGAGGAAGCCTGAGAGGGGAGAGGCATCTAAGTGGAGGAAGGGGACCAAAAGGGGAGGATTCTAAGAGGGAAAGAGGCCTGAGTGCATGGTTGGGTCAGATAAATCTCATGCCTGCATAGTATGGGGGGTAGGAAGGATGCCTCTCATTGCTGAGGGATTGATGTTGTTTCCTCAAATCTCAAGGCCCAAGACCCCAGGTCCTCACTAGGTGTTGTCAGTGTAGAACATAATGTTGTCTTTTCAAAGGAGCAGCAATATCGAAGAGGAATGGGGGGTGGGGGGCAAGGATAAATCCTTGGGGAACACCAGTGGCAATGGTTTGAAAGTGGAAAGAGACTCTGAAAATGACTGGTAGCTAAACTAGGGCCTAATATTTGTTCCCAAGTGGGGAGTGCAGAGTCAGGAAAATTCCTGGCTCTGCAAACTGGACTGAGGAGAAATTGCTTTGGATAGTTGAATTTTTGATCTGGGATGCAAATGTGGTTGGTGTTAATGGAAGTCAGTACGTCCATGCCTGGAAAGAGTTTGAAGGCAGCTACAGGAGTTTCTGGATATGGAGATGGGCTGTGTGAAAAGACTATCTGGATGATACTGTACTTTGTTGCAGCTGATAAAAAAAGATCTGCCCTCCAGTCCTCATCCCTCAAGCCCCCATACATTCCCCATGTCCCATCCATGTCAATCCATGGAACTTCACCTACCTTCCCATGGCCTCTCTTACACTTCATGCCAACCTAACCCCCTCAACCCACCGTCTATGTTCCCTCATGCCATCCATACCAATGTAATCACCCTATGATCTCTACACCATCTGACTGCCAACTCATGCCAACCCATGACCCCCAGCCGCCACTCTTTCATATCCTCCATGCTAACTCACCCAGTATCCACCATGGATAGATCTCAGGACCCCATGCGAGATAAAATAAAGTTATAAAAGTTCTAGATGTCCATTGAGGATTTTCCTATTTATAAAAACAAATCTAGTTCAGAAAATCCCATTCACTACAGTTACATTCCTCAAGTGCTTAATACCTTATAAAAACACACACTTGTATCCATAGCCCCACATACTTCATAATCATATGAAAGTGTCAACTAAACAGTGATGGAATTCTGCTGTAATAATGACAGACTGTGGAATTAGCCATGCAGCCCAAATCCTATAATGACAAAGGATTATCAGAGTGAAATAAGAACATAAGAAATAGGAGCAGGAGTAGGCCATCTAGCCCTTCAAGCCTGCCCCGCCATTCAATAAGATCATGGCTGATCTGTCGTGGCTCAGTTCCACATTCCCGCCCTCTCCCCATAACCCTTAATCCCCTCTCTTACCAAAAACCCATCAACCCGCATCTTAAAAATATTTAGCGAGGCAGCCTCCACCACTTCAACGGGCAGAGAATTCCAGAAATTCACCACCCTTTGAGTGAAGAAGTTCCTCCTCAACTCCGTTCTAAACCGCCCCCTCTTTATCTTGAGGCTGTGCCCCCGAGTCCTACTGTCCTTTCTGAGCGGGAAGAGTCTCTCCACCTCTATCCTATCCATCCCATTCATCATCTTATATGTCTCAATGAGATCTCCCCTCATTCTTCTAAACTCTAACGAGTACAAGCCTAGTTTATTCAGCCTTTCCTCATAGTTCAACCCCCTCAACTCCGGCATCAGCCTAGTAAACCTCCTCTGCACTCCCTCCAAGGCCAAAATATCCTTGCATAAGTACGCGCCCAAAACTGTACACAGTACTCTAGCTGCGGCCTCACCAATGCCCTATACAGCCGCAGCAAGACCTCCTTACTTTTATATTCAATCCCCCTCGCTATGAAGGCCAGCATCCCATTAGCCTTCCTGATCACCTGCTGCACCTGCAAGCTGGGTTTTTGCGACTCATGCACAAGGACCCCGAGATCCCTCTGCACCATCGCCTGCTGCAGTTTTTCACCATTAAAGTAATAGTCCTTCCTACCATTATTCCTACCAAAGTGGACCACCTCGCACTTGCCAACATTAAATTCCATTTGCCAGTTCCTGGCCCTTTCGCCCAGCCTATCTAGATCCTTCTGCAGACTCTCCACACCCTCCGCACAATTTGCCGTTCCACCAATCTTGGTGTCATCAGCAAATTTCGACACCATACACTCGGTTCCCTCCTCCAGGTCATCTATATAAATGGTAAATAGCTGAGGCCCCAGCACCGACCCCTGGGGCACTCCACTAGTCACCATCCGCCAATCCGAATAGCACCCATTGACTCCCACTCTCTGCCTCCTATTTGACAACCAGTCGTCTATCCACGCTAACACCCTACCCCCAACTCCATGTCCCTCGACCTTCTGCAATAACCTCTTGTGAGGTACCTTGTCAAACGCCTTCTGAAAATCAAGAAAGACCACATCCACCGGCTCTCCTCTATCCACCGCCCTAGACACATCCTCATAGAACTCCAGTAAATTTGTCAGACACGACTTCCCCTTAATAAAACCGTGCTGCGTCTGCTCTATCAAGCAATTCCCCTCAAGATGCCTCGCTATTTCCTCCTTGATGACGGATTCTAACATTTTACCTACAACAGACGTTAAACTAACCGGCCTATAATTCCCTGCCTTTTGCCTGGCACCCTTCTTAAACAACGGCGTAACATTAGCCGCTTTCCAATCTTCCAGCACTTCCCCGGAATCCAGCGACGTCTGGAAAATAACCACCAAGGCATCCACTATCACCTCCGCCATTTCTTTCAGAACCCTCGGATGCATTCCATCCAGTCCTTGGGACTTGTCCACAATCAGCCCCTCCAGTCTGTCGAGCACTGCCTCTCTAGTAACAATAATGTCATTGAGACCCTCCAGTCCTACCACCTTGCCATCGCTAACACCCGGCAAATTATTCACGTCCTCCTCCGTGAAGACCGAAACAAAAAAGTTATTCAAGACCTTAGCCATTTCCCCATCCCCTACCACTAAGTCCCTCTTCTCATCCTCTAAGGGTCCAACATTCACCCTAGCCAGCCTCTTCCTTTTTATATGTTTATAAAAACTCTTGCTATCCTTTTTTATATTAAGCGCTAGGCCAGCTTCATAGTTTCTCCTACCCTTCTTTATCAAATTCTTTGTCAATCTTTGTTGACATTTAAACCTCTCCCAATCCTCTTCTCGCCCACTACTCTTAGCTACTCTAAACGCCTCCGCTTTTAATTTAACACTTTCCTTCACCTCCTTCGTTATCCACGGCTTATTACCTCTCCTCCTACGGTCCTTTTTGACCATCGGAATAAATTTCTGCTGAGCACCAAGAAAGATCTCCTTAAAGATCCTCCACTGCTCCTCAGCAGACCTACCTTCCAACGCGCTCCCCCAGTCCACATTCGCCAATTCTTCTCTCATCCTACCGTACTCCCCTCTGTTCAAACAAAGGACGCGTGTCTGGGAACCTACTTTCTCCTCCTCCATCTGCACCAGAAACTCCACCATACAATGATCACTCTCCCCAAGAGGATCCTTCACCGCAAGGTCCCTAATTCTGCCCACCTCATTACATAACACCAGATCCAAGATAGCTCACTCCCTCGTCGGCTCCAACACACACTGTTCAAGGAAACTATCCCGGCAGCATTCCAAGAACTCCTCCTCGAGCCCACCGCGTCCAACATGGGTCGACCAATCAATATGTAGATTGAAATCCCCCATAATTACGGCCATCCCATTCCTGCACGCCGCACTTATTTGCGCGTTAACAGCCCGCCCCACCTCCAGATCATTATTTGGGGGCCTATAGACGACACCCACCAGCATCTTCCTCCCTTTGCTGTTCCTAATCTCCACCCACAACGATTCCACTTTCTGCTCCTTGGCTCCAATATCATCCCTTGCTACCACCCTGATGCTATCCTTAATCAGCAGAGCTACGCCCCCCCCTTTTTCCTCTTGCCTATCCTTCCTAAACACTTGATACCCCTTCCTAAACACTTGATATTTTTAAAAATAGCAAGCAATTTTTAAAAATTGCAGACAGCTTTTTATTAACTAATTAAAGAACAGGAGATTAAAATTCCTTGGCAGCTCCCATGATAGCTTGATAATTCTAATGCATTGACAGTTCTAATTATCCATCCTAATGCAAATTCATGTTTACTTTTAAAATTCCCAAATGGCACTTGACCAACAAGTGTCACTGGACCCATCCAAAAGGGTACTCTGCCTCTCCAGATTTGTAAAGTATAAAGCCCACAAGTTGTCTTTTGGGAATCCCACAAATGAAACTTGGATCTGTTTGAAGATAACTTCACTTTAACGTGTGCAGCTGCCTTCATGAACCACGGATGTGTAAAATTTGACCTGCGTCCTTCCTTCCACCCCTGGCGATAATGGTGGGTGCTGGTTCTAGAATGAGACTTCTGGATTTGGAGCTAGGCGGGAGACTCCCTCTGTCATTTTGAAAATTAGTCCCAAACAACTAGATGACAGAAGAGTGGTGGAGGATGTTGTACTCAATGCTTCACCTTTTTTTTCTTTCGAAGTTAAATTTTCCCTTCCCAGAAAAGCACAATTAGCTACAGGAATAAACTGCCTGTCTGTTTTTCCCTCCACTTTTGTCTTTCTTTCTGTCTTCTATTCCCCCTGACTCATAGGTGTTAGAAATTAGGATCTGTCTCATGGATGTGAGCAAGTAGATTTACTTTAACAGCCAAGTGCAAATGACTTTACAAGTCAATTCTTTATAAATATTGAAGTGATATTATAGAAATAAATCCATTGTTCTCCTACTCATCTCTATTTCCACCTCTCTAACTTATGTTTCTCATCCATTTCCCTGACTCTTCTCTAGCTTAGCTATACAATTAAATAAACAACAACTAACTAAAGCTACATAAAAGTGTTCAATTATTTTCCCTTTGTGTGCATGCACACACATATAGATTGAAAAAGCAATTTAGATAAACTATCTCAGTAAAACATGTGAAATTTGTGTTTTTTGTTTCAAAATTTCTCACAGAAATGCTAATAAACAAACAGTTTGAGAAAGTAAACTATTCCATCAGAGGAGTCTGCTGAATGATACAGATGCAGCCTTTACGTACATTGTGCAATCTAAGCATGTACAATCTAAATTCAGCTCACAGAATTGTCAGGGACAAAAATATAGTGAAGTGTACATAATGGAATTGTTAGCAAAATTCAGGCTCATGGGATTAACATGAAAGTTAAAGTCTGTGCATGGGCACAAATCTGACTAAAGGATAGAAAGCAGTGAGTAGCGATGAATAGTTGTTTCTCAGGCAGGAAGGAAGCATATATACACCGTAGGGTTCCCCAGCCCTTAGTGTCAAACTGTTGTCCTCGTTGATGAATATGAATCATCTGGACTTGGGTATAAAGGCCAAATTTCAAAGGTTATAGATAATACAAAACTTGTAAATGCAGTAAACAATGAGGACAGTAACAGATTACAGGAGGTCATTGAATAATACCCAAATTATTAAAAACTAAAAGCGGAGGAATTTAGAGTAGCTAAGAGTAGTGGGCGAGAAGAGGATTGGGAGAGGTTTAAATGTCAACAAAGATTGACAAAGAAGTTGATAAAGAAGGGTAGGAGAAACTATGAAGCTGGGCTAGCGCTTAATATAAAAAAGGATAGCAAGAGTTTTTATAAATATATAAAAAGGAAGAGGCTGGCTAGGGTGAATGTTGGTCCTTTAGAGGATGAGAAAGGGGACCTAGTGGTAGGGGATGGGGATATGGCTAAGGTATTGAATAACTTTTTTGTTTCTGTCTTCATGGAGGAGGACGTGAATAATTTGCCGGGTGTTAGCGATGGAAAGGTGGTAGGACTGGAGGGTCTTAATGACATTACTGTTACTAGAGAGGCGGTGCTCGACAGACTGGAGGGGCTGATTGTGGACAAGTCCCCAGGACCGGATGGAATGCATCCGAGGGTTCTGAAAGAAATGGCGGAGGTGATAGTGGATGCCTTGGTGGTTATTTTCCAAACGTCGCTGGATTCCGGGGAAGTGCCGGATGATTGGAAAACGGCTAATGTTACGCCGTTGTTTAAGAAGGGTGCCAGGCAAAAGGCGGGGAATTATAGGCCGGTTAGTTTAATGTCTGTGATAGGTAAAATGTTAGAATCTGTCATTAAGGAGGAAATTGCAAGGCATCTTGAAGGGAATTGCTTGATAGAGCAGATGCAGCACGGTTTCATTAAAGGGAAGTCGTGTCTGACAAATTTACTGGAGTTCTATGAGGATGTGATTAGGGCGCTGGATAGAGGAGAGCCAGTGGATGTGGTCTTTCTAGATTTTCAGAAGGCGTTTGACAAAGTGCCTCAGAAGAAGTTATTGCAGAAGGTCGAGGGACATGGAATTGGGGGTAGGGCGTTAGCGTGGATAGAGGATTGGTTGTCAAATAGGAGGCAGAGAGTGGGGGTCAACGGGTGCTATTCGGATTGGCGGATGGTGACTAGTGGAGTGCCCCAGGGGTCGGTGCTGGGGCCTCAGCTTTTTACCATTTATATAGATGATCTGGAGGAGGGAACCGAGTGTAGAGTGTCGAAATTTGCTGATGACACCAAGATTGGGGGAACGGCAAATTGTGCGGAGGGTGTGGAGAGTCTGCAGAAGGATCTAGATAGGCTAGGCGAATGGGCCAGGAAATGGCAAATGGAATTTAATGTTGGCAAGTGTGAGGTGGTCCACTTTGGTAGGAAGAATGGTAGGAAGGACTATTACTTACGGGGCGAAAAACTGCAGCAGGCGACAGTGCAGAGGGACCTCGGGGTCCTTGTGCATGAGTCGCAAAAACCCAGCTTGCAGGTGCAGCAGGTGGTCAGGAAGGCGAATGGGATGCTGGCCTTCATAGCGAGGGGGATTGAATATAAAAGTAGGGAGGTCTTGCTGCAGCTGTATAGGGCATTGGTGAGGCCGCAGCTGGAGTACTGTGTGCAGTTTTGGGCGCCGCACCTGCGCAAAGATATTTTGGCCTTGGAGGGAGTGCAGAGGAGGTTTACTAGGCTGATACCGGAGTTGAGGGGGTTGAGCTATGAGGAGATGCTGAATAAACTGGGCTTGTACTCGTTAGAGTTTAGAAGAATGAGGGGAGATCTCATTGAGACGTATAAGATGATGAATGGGATGGATAGGATAGAGGTGGAGAGACTCTTCTCGCTCAAAACAGACAGTAGGACTAGGGGGCACAGCCTCAAGATAAAAGGGGGGCGGTTTAGAACGAAGTTGAGGAGGAACTTCTTCACTCAAAGGGTGGTGAATCTCTGGAATTCTCTGCCCGTTGAAGTGGTGGAGGCTGCCTCGCTAAATATTTTTAAGACGCGGGTTGATGGGTTTTTGATAGGAGAGGGGATTAAGGGTTATGGGGAGAGGGCGGGAAAGTGGAACTGAGCAGCGACAGATCAGCCAATGATCTTATTGAATGGCGGGGCAGGCTCGAAGGGCTGGATGGCCTACTCCTGCTCCTATTTCTTATGTTCTTATGTTCTTATTGACTAATAAAATGGGTAGCGCATGACATTTGAGATTTAATGCAGTGAAATGTGAAGAGATGCATTTTGAAAGGAACAACAAGGAGAGGCAATTAAAATTCAACAATATGATATCTGTGGGTGAATTGCACTCGGTGAATTACTCATTCAAAGAGTTGACACAGATATGGAGGGCTGAATGACCTGCTTCTCTAATACAATAATTCAATGATTCTGTGCAATTGAAATGGGTACAGGTATAGAGAGACCTAGGGGTCCTTGAAGGTGACAGAACAAGTTGATTATTTTGCCAGAAAAATATAGAATCCTTGGTATGATAATTAAGGCCTTTGAGTACAAAAGCTAGGAGGTTATGTCAAATCATTTCAATTACTGGTTGACCTCAGTTCTGGGCACTATCCTTTAAGAAGGATGTCAAATATTTGGAGAATATGCAGAGAAAATTTCCTAGAATGGTACTCAGGACGAGGGCCTTCAGTTATGTGGGGAGACTGAACTAGCTTGGATTGTTCTCTTTAGAACAGAGAAGACTTAATTCAGATCTTCTAAATTTTCAATCAGATAGATAGGGAGAAACAGTTTCCATTGGCAGGAGGTTAATAACCACAGGAATGGGATTTGAGATAATAGCTAAAGAACCAGAAGGGTTCAAGGAGAATTTCATGCAGCAAGTTATTATGATCTGGAATGCACTGCTTGAAAAGGTTACTGGAAGCAGAGTCAACAATAACATTCAAAATGGAATCAGGTAAATACTTGAAAAGAAAAATAATTGTAGGGCCATGGAGGAAAGAGGAGACTAATTGTGTTGCTCTTTCAAAGAGCTGGCACAGACACAATGGAGTGAATGGGCTCCTATAGCCCAGGCATGTGGCTGAGGCTGTAGCCTTCAAGTAAACTTTACTAAATGACACAAAAAGTAATTCAATTGAAAAACATTTTTGTATCTATACACTTCCTGTGTGCTTTATCCGTTATCAGTTCCTTTGTCCCATTTAGAATGGGAGCTTATGATAAAATCACAATCTCTGACATTGTAATTCAGTTAAGAAAGATCTCTTTTTAGGTTTAAGACTTTTAACACAAATGGCGACCCTTTGAATGTTCTTGTAGGTTTATGTTTATTGTAGATCATTAGATTCAGAAAACTAATTAATGGTGGAATAAACTGTGCATTTCTAGATTACATATGATGACACATCAGCAAACTGTGAATCCTCAACCCATGATTTTCTATCTACCAATTATAATTGTTAAGACTCAGCAAAAGCTTCATTATGTATTCTTGGCTGAGAGCCCAGACATCCATTAGTGTTGAAATAGCTGCATCCCATGGAAACATTGTTTGATTGACAGCTCTGGCTCTCTTATCTATTTTATCCATTTGCAGAACATTTACATAGAATAAAGAGGTTACAAGTGCTTATAGTTTCAGCTACTGATAATTTAAAGGGTCTGGATGATTGACACTTTTATAGGACTGCAGTGGAAAGAGCTTTTCTTAAGAAAATGGAAAGTTACAAATGAATGATTGCTCTTTTTAAAGTATTTTGCACACATCCTACTGTCAAAATAATGTCCAATCGTTCTGTGCTTAATATATAGGATGTGAATGGACATGGAAGCACTCAGAGATTGGCATGGAGTGTATAAGGGGCCATGGAGGTAGATGGGGGTCATGACTTGGTAGGGAGGACATAAAGGGCCATGGTAGTACGGGTGGAGAGGCATAGTTTGACATGGAGAGCATAGATAAGACCTTTTGAATTTACCTTTTGAAATGTTCTTTCATCCAGATTTTGGTTCAGGACACCTCTGAGGTACTGTGAATATGAATTCATTAAAAGCTGGCCCAACACCACAAAAATGCAGAGGGCTAGAACATGGTTATCCCTAAATGGAGGCAAGGAGTGCTGGATGCAGGCTGTCAACTCACACCAGCCCACATCCTTAACCTGGACTGAACACTGCAGCACCAGGAATGGGATCGGGAATCCTGGAATCTGATCCCAGCCCTCATACAACTCCATGGACTCTCCCTGACTCCATGAAAATCCAGCCCATCATGTGAAGATGCATTAACTGACGTTACCATCCACATCATGTCATCAAGCTTCTTGTGTCATTGCTGCCAGGTCCTCAAGTCCTGTCTCAAAGAATTGACTTCCCCGACCACCTGCTCTCACTCCCTTATGGACGTGCCCCTTGAGAACTTCTAGACCTTCCTGTGGAATCCCTTCTCCTGTCCACCTTCACTGTTAATGCCTCCAGTGCCCATCCATCACCCTAATAACTTTTCTGTCTCTTGGCCTTTTCCATATTTCAAATTCTAACGCAGTGTAGCTTTCATTTAAGAGGGACAGGCTACCTTTAAGAAGACCATACACCATAGCCACGTCACTGAGCGCAGAGACAGCTAGTGGTGTGAAGAGAAGCCAGTTGTGTGGGAGATGCTTGGCCCAATGTTACTATCCTGCTAATTCCAACAGAACTGGCATGGGCAGGTCCTGAATCATAACCACTGTGTCCAAAAATAAAAGGGGCAGACAAATGTTTAAGACTAAGTGTCTAAATAGGATTGGGTGGAGAAAGAAAGGGATTAGGAGGTATGGATAATCAACTACTGATTAATAAGGCCATAAAAATATCACCAAAGCCCTGGGTTCACTTCTAAAGGAATAGAATTAAAAAGCAGAGAGACTATGTTAAATGTGAAGGGAACCGTCACATTTGGTAAACTGCAAACAGTTTTGGTCTCCATATTATAAAAACTACACCATGACACTGCAAAAAGGACCTAGTAGGATAATACCAGAACTGAGGTATTATCCTCATCAAAAAGATTAAACAGGCTCTCTCCCTCTTCTCGAGTAAAACAAATCTGAGAAATCAATTGACAGAAGTCATTATAATCATTAAAAGATTCAATAGACTCAATGTAAAGAAGATGTTTCTACTTGTGAGGAAGACCAGAATTGGAGTCATAAATATAAGATAGATGTCTTACAAAAGATACATAGAGGACCATGGAATACAAGAGCAAGGAGGTTATGTTGGATAAAAGCAAAATATTGCAGATGCTGGAAATCTCAAATAAAAACAGGAAATGCTGGAAAACCTCAGCAGGTCTGGCAGCATCTATAGAGAGAAATAGAGTTAAGGTTTTGGTTTGTATGACTCTTCAGATGTTGAACTGGTATAAGACACTAGTTCAACCTCAGCTGGAATATTGTACCTAGTTCTGGATGACACACTTCAGGAAGGATACGGAGACATTAGAGAAAGGGCAGAAAAGATTTATGGGAATGGTTCCAGAGAATTATTGTGAAAATTGATTAGAGAAGTTGGGACTGTTTTCCTTGGAGTGAAGATGGTTGAGAGGAGATTTGATAGAGGTGTTCAAAATCACAAGGGACCAAGTAGATAGGGGGAAAATCCCAATCATGAAAGGTTCTAGAATGAAAGGGCACAGATTTAAAGTAATTGGCAAGAGGAGCAAATATGCAATGAGGAAAAACAATTTTATTCAGTGAGGGGCTAAGGTCCGGATTGCACTGTTTGGCAGTGTTGTGGAGGGAGGTTCAATCGAGGTATCCAAGAGAAACTTAGATTATTATCTGTAAAGGAAGAATGTTCAGGGTTACAGGGAGAAGAAGGAGAATGGCTCGTCTGGAGAACTGCAGCAGGCACAATAAATTGAATAGCCTTCTTCTGCACTGTAACAACTCTATGATTCTGTTTTTCTGTAAAGATACTCACTAATTAATCAAATAGGGAATTCAGGAAAACATCTTTATCCAAAGGGTGGTTAAAATGTGGAACTTAGAACCACCTGGTGTAGTTGAGCAACAGGCATAGATACAATTAAAGGGAAGCTAAATAAACACATGAGAGAGAAAGGAACAGAAGGATAACTGATTGACTGAATTATGAAGATTAGGAGAAGGCTCGAGTGGAGCATAAACACTAGTGGAGACCTGTTGGGTTGTTACTGCGGTGTAAGTACTACATGTGAAACCTAGACTGGGATATTAACAATGGTAGCTTACTAAGTGCAGGGAGGCTTGCTGTGGGGGGTAGAGCTTTGGATAGGAAACCCGAAAATCCATGCAAATAAGTTTTAACTCCATGGTGGGCATCCTTTGGCTTTGACGGGTTCTCCCTCCGAAAGTCTGCCTGATTGACAGGCCTGGCTTCCAATAGGACATGGGGGCTCCATTACAGGTTGCAGGAACTGGTAGGACTGATCCCCAATCCTAGTAGGGGCATCAAGAGCCGGAGTTCTGATGAGAAGGAATTTGGGAGGCTGCGAGGTGAAGCATTTCTTCCCTTGAGCCGCAAGTAGCACTGCAGAAGTCCTCATCTCCCTTTAGCTGTGCAGTTTCCAATAGACCTGGAAAACCTTGCTGGCCACTTTTAAACTTGAAAGCTGGTTCAAGAAGAGGCTGCAAATCTCATTAAATTGGTTGACACTGTGTTGCCTACACCCCACCTTTGTCCAACTCCATTGTATGGAATTGGAGAATGTTTCAGACATGTTAATTACTACTTGTGCTCTGATCCCATCAGTTTGGACTATTAAAGTTCATCTTTTTACTCTATGCAGCACTCTTTGTGCCAATATTTAAAATTAATCTGCTTTTGTGAGCACTAACAATATGATTCTATACATAAATATTTCTGCAAAAACTAACAAAGGAAAAAGCATATTAAAGCATTTCAAGATTTGCCAATGATCAACAATAACATCAAATGGCATTTATATAGTGCCTTGAATGTAATATAACCTCCCAAAGTGCTCTAAGGGAGCATCAAGAAACAAAATTTGACTCCAAGCTAAAGCAGTTATTGCAGCAGAAGATGAAGATTGGTTTTAAGCAACATCTTGGAGGAGGGAGAAGTAGAAAGTTGGGAAAGTGAAAGCAGGGAATTCCAGAGCTTAGGAACTTGACAGCTGAAGGCACAGCCACCAATTGCAGAACGATTTATAATCGGGGAAGCGAGAGAGGTCAAAATCGGAGGATTGTATAAATCCACTGAAGGGTTGAGGCATGGAGGAGGTTCGAGAGATAGGAAGTGGTGATGCCATTAAATGATTTGAAAACATGGATGAGAATTTCAAAATTAAGATCTTAATTTAGTTCATTCTTTCATGGGATGTGGGTGTTACTAGCAAGGCCAGCTTTTACTGCCTCTATCTAATTGCCCTTGGGCTCAATGGCTTGCTGGGTCATTTCACAAGGCAGTTAAGAGTCAACCACATTACTTTGGGCCTGGAGTCACATGTAGGTTAGACTGAGAAAGAATGGCAGATTTCCATTCCTAAAGGACATTAATGAATCAGATGGACTTTCCACAACAATAGATGAGAGTTGTCACAGTGACTATTACTGATTAATTAACTGAATTCAAATTCCACCAGCTGCCCTGGTGGGATTTGAACTCATACCCCCAAAGCATTAACTTGGAATATCAACCAGTGACATTAACACTACATCACCATCTCCCCCTGTGTTGAGCACAAAAGTACTGGCCACCAATGGCCATCAGGTCTTCATCACAGTCAGCTTCACAGGTGGTTACATGGAGATCACCCCAGCTTCCACCTTGAAAAGGATGAGCTCCAAACAACGTTTTGTACAAAAACCCTGTGATAAGTTGTCTTTAACAAATCACACTGGCTTTTCTTAATGAATCCAAATTTGTCCAAATGATCAGTAATTTTGTTTTTTAAATCTTACCCCCCACTGAGGAAAAAAATGACTGGCCTGTAGTTAACAGACCAGTTGCAGGTTAATTCTGTATTGCGATCTCTCTGCCGATTTCCAACTCATCCAATTCTAAACCCCATGATTTGAGGTCTAAGCCCAGGCTGTTGGGAGAAGTTGAAGAGTTCAAATGAAACTTCAAGTGAGGCAGTGAAAACCGCAAAGGCAAATCAATTGATAAATTTAGTTACGTTATTGTGAACCCTTTATGTTTTCCTAAACTTTATTTAAATCCTGATTTTGTACATTAAACTTTTCAATTGTTGCAAAGAAAGGATGAAGAATAATAAAGGTTTCAGAAAGTATTTTCAGCAATTTGGGAAAACCCAGTGGTCAAATTGCACAATGTTAGGATAATATTGCTGTGTGTCCTATCATATGGCTTGGATAATATTGAAAATACCTACCCCAGTGGCACTAGGAGACTAACAGGTACTGCTGGACACTCAATGAGTTTTCAACTAAACATGTGCTTTATATGCCATATTCAATATGTCATCCGTTCACCTTGTGCTTTTTTTTTGTAGTGCACAATTAAAACTATGCAGAAGACTGTTCAGGTTTGGCCAAAGCAACTTAATATAAAATCTGTAAAAAAGCCAGTGACTCATCTGTTGAGATCTGCATTTCTATTTTGATTTCACAAAGTACTTGATAAAAGCAAATTACTGCGGATGTTGGAATCTGAAACCAAAAGAGAAAATGCTGGAAAATCTCAGTAGGTCTGGCAGCATCTGTACGGAGAGTAAAGAGCTGACGTTTTGAGTCCAGACGACCCTTTGTCAAAGCTAAAAGGCATAGAAAGAGGGAGATATTTATACTGCAGAGTGAGGGAATCAGGAAATAGTCAGGAAATATGTGACCTGAGAGTACCTGCACATTCTGCATTTCTCTGCAAGCAACAAAATCTAACATTTAAGAAAGATAATGGGTATGTATTAAAGCTGAGCTGGCTACTCATGACAAATCAGAACACTGTTCTAATCAGTTCATCCACATAATTGCCAGGACTACATTTGCTTTATTCAGCAGTAATTCACTCGCTTTGCACACAACAGAGGGTAGGGGGAAACGGAGAGTGGATTATGTAAAAGAAACACGTTAAGAGTTAACATTTTTTTTGTTGTCTAAGAAAAATGCTGTACTTACTTACCATACAGAACAGTGATCAGTGAAACCGGCATAACAAGGATCCCAACCAGCATGTCTGCTATTGCTAGAGACATTAGGAAGTAGTTGGTGGCATTCTGCAGTTTTTTCTCCAGTGACACTGCCATGATAACAAGAATGTTTCCACCAATTGTTAAGATTATTATGATGATAATAAGCAGAGCTGGCCAGTTTTTCCCCTTTCTGTCACTACAGGCTTCGTTCAGTAAGGCTTCTGGGGCGAGGGTAAGGTTACAAGAGACAGATCTGTTCGTGAATCCTGTCGGGGTTCTGCTGCTGAATGCACTGAGGTTCAGCAACAAAGCTGCAGAGGAGTACGTGGTCAAATTGAGAGAGTTCTCTACTTCGGTTAAAGAACTCATTCTCTGAAACTCTGCTTTCATGACACATCAGCAAAATCGATCACATTTGAAATATGTCGCCATTGTAGTTGTAAGGAACGTGGGTCCTGGCACCCAATGCAATGAACAGAAGTGCTGAAAGCTTTCAATCACCTAGTCTCTCTCGAACAGCATTAAAAGACCACATTCACTCTGGTCCTGTTCCCATTCCTAGAAAACACATACTCCAGGACGAAACTGCAGCAATTGAACCATCCCAATGATTCACACTTGTGTGTGTTCATTGCTGGTTCCTTTCAGTAACTTCTTCCAAAGACAGTTTTCTTTTAAAAATGAAGATGCTTTCATCGTGATCAAAGAAAAATAGTCTTTACCCCAGATTGAAACGGCACATGTAAAAGCAGTCCTTAACCTCCGACTTGTTATTCATTCTTCATTAAAAAATGCTGCTAATGTTATACCTTTGAAAGCTAAGATTATTTTCCTCTGGCTTCAGATGGATAGTTTCCCAGCAGTAAGGCTTGCAGAGTGGACGTGCTTGTTTGTCAGTTAGGAAGATCAGTCTGTAGTCTGTGTATTTTCATTCATCCTCCAGTGCATTTGCTCGCTGTCTTTCTGTCAGTTGTTCTCACCTCCCATTGGCAGGGAATCAGCAATGACTGCTCAGTGTGGGTGGGCTGTACCACTAAGTATGGGACTTCCAGCAAAGCACTTTCATTAGCTTTTCTACCAGCACCCGTCTGCAGTGTTCCTCTATCAGACACTGAAAGGATAAATAGGATATGAGCAATGCTTTTAACTACCTGAGATGATGTCATTACACTCATGCACATTAATCAAAAAGATTAATTTCCACACAGAACACTTCATTTAATGCCTGGAAGATAATATTATCACTCAATTTGTAATTATCATACAAACTCCACAATGAATACTTTGACTTAACATCTACATTCATGTTAGAAAGATAATTGACTGTACAACTGATGAAAGAAGGCAATGGAGATGCTTAATACAAATGTATCCAAGTTTAACCGATTTGGATTAATTTGTAAAATTAAATCATAGTCAAGGAACAAGTACATACATGCATGTAGTTTCACACTATTTGTGACTTATGCATGCTTATAAACAATCCATAATTTACTCTCATATGTAAACAGTTTATCATCTGCCCAGTAAATGCAGTTCATGATTAACACATGCACATAAATACTGTCCAAGATCTACCCGTACAGATAATCACAGTCAAATTATCGACACATATGGACTCATATAGTTCAAGATCTACTCAAACACATAGATAAACACATCTACGATCTACCTAAGTTCATAAATATAGTACCTGATTAACTCAAGGACATAAACATAGTGAAAAATCTACTCATATACATAAAAGTTATGTATATAAACAAAGCTCATGATCTAACCATGTACAAAATTACAGCCCATGACCTATTCATATAGACATATATACAAATATCTATAAATATAGTCCATGATCAACTCACAAAATTAAAGCATTACCACAGTCTATGATGAACTTAAATACGTAAACACAGTCTGTGATCTAATCGTAAGCCTAAACAGTCCGTGATTAACAATATACATAAACACAAGTCCATGATCGACTCATATACAGCCAATGTTCTACTCTAGACATAACTGTAGTCCTTGATCTAGATAGTAGTCATGATGTGGGTATGCCGGCGTTGGACTGGCGTAAACACAGTAAAAAGTCTGACAACACCAGGTTTTAGTCCAACCTATTTATTTGATAAAGCTTGTGAGTATATTATCAAATAAATAGGTTGGACTAAAACCTGGTGTTGTCAGACTTTTTACTGTCCTTGATCTAACCATACAAATAAAGATAGTGCATCATATACTCACTTTTGTATATAGTCCATGAACTATTTATAAGCATAAATAGAATCCATGATTTACTGAGGTGCGTAACCACTGCATAGGACCAACTCATTTAAATAAATAGTTCATGATCAACTGTATACACAACCACAGTGCTTGACCGACAGAAATACACATTCACAATCCATGATCTACTTATATACTTAACACAGCTCATGGTCTATCCATGAGCATGACTACAGTTCATGATGAACTCATATTCATAAACACAGTCCATGATTAGCTGGTGTAGAGAAATAGTCTAAAATCTACTCATAAACATAGTCCTTGATTTACTCATATATATAAACCACAGTCTATAATCTATTCATATACATAACCACAGTCCACGATCGACTCATATAAACTAACACAGACTATGTTCTATTCACATACATAACTACAGTTCATGTTCCACTCGTATCCAAAAAACACAGACCATGCTCTACTCACATTCATAAACACAGTCCATGATCTACTCATATCCATGTACTATAAAAAACAAATACCATGATCTAATCATATACATAAACACATTTCATGATCTACTCAGATACATAAAACCAGAGCATGAACTGCTCTAATACATGAACACAGTTCACAATTTACTCTTACACATACCCAACAGTCCATGATCTGCTCATATATTTAAATACATTCCATGAGTTACTCATATGCACAAAAACAGTTCCTGATCCATGCAATTAAATCACTAAAATCCATAATCTACTCCAAACCATAAACAAAGTCCATGGTCTACTCATATACATAACTACAATGCATGATCTACCCATATACATATCTATAATCCATGATCTACTCATATACATAACTACAATGCATGATCTATTCATGTACATAACTACAATGCATGATCTACACACTTACAAGACCACCATCCTTGATTAATTCATATACATGACCACTGTCCATGATTAACTCATGTACATGACCACTGCCCATGACTGCTTCTAAGCAGAAACACCTTTTACTCAAATTCATAAACACAATTCATGATCTACTCATATGCAAAACCACAGTCCATGATGTACTCTTATGTATTAACACACTCCATGATTATTCATACTGATAAACATCATCCATGATATACTTATAAGCATAAACAGTCCATGCATGATCTGCTCACACACAACAAAAGCCCATGATTAATATATATATCAAACCACAGTTCATGATCTACTCAGAAGCATAAACATAATCCATGATTTACTCACATGTGTAACCACAGTTCACGATCTTCTATATACAAACTTATAGTTCATGATTTGCTCATGCACATAAATACTACTCATGGTCGACTCATAAGCATAAACAAGTCCACGAACTACTATAAAGGAATACACTCCATGATCTACTCATGTACATGACTCTCACCAACCTTTACTGATGCACCATAGAAAGCATTCTTTCCGGTTGTACTGCAGCTTGGTGTGACTCCTGCTCTGTCCAAGATCACAAGAAACTGCAAAGGGTCATGAAGGACCATCACACAAACCAGCCTCCCATCCACTGACTCTGTCAATATTTCCCACTGCCTCGGAAAAACAGCCAGCATAATCAAGGACCCCAGACATTCATTCTTCCCTTCTTCCATCAGGAAAAAAATAAAAAAGTTTGAGGACACAATTGACTCAAGAACAGCTTCTTTCCTGCTGCCATCAGACTTTTGAATGGACCTACCTCGTATTAAGTTAATCTTTCCCTACACCCTACCATGACTCTCCTTTCCTTCTCTATGTACGTTATGCTTTATATGTATAGACGCAAGAAACAATATTTTTCGCTGTATACTAATACATGTGACAATAATAAATCAAATCAAATATACGTAAAATCACAGAGCATAAAGTACTCTAATACATGAACAGTCCACAATGAACTCATATAAAAAACCACAGTCCATGATCTACTCATATACATAAACACAGTCCATGATCTACTCATACACATAACAGTCCGTGACGTATTAAAAACAAAGCCAAAATCCATGATCTAATGAAATACATATGCGCATTCCATGATCTATTCATGTAAAAGAATGCAATCCATGATCTACTCACATATATAACCACAGTCTGTGATCTACTGTAATACATAAACATATTCCATGATCTACTCATATATATATATAAGCACAGTTCATGACCCACTCATTAACATAAACACACTCCACAATCTACTCACAAAAAGGAATACAGTTCATGACCTACTTTGAGTTTTTTGAAGCAGTGTGTATTTTTTTGAAGGAGTTTTTTGAAGGGGTAACCAAGAAGGTAGATGAGGGTAGTGTAGTTGATGTTGTCTACATGGACTTTAGCAAGGCCTTTGACAAGGTACCGCACGGTAGGTTGTTGCATAAAGTTAAATCTCATGGGATTCAGGGTGAGGTTGCTAAATAAATACAAAATTGGCTAGGTGACAGAACAGGGTAATTGTAGAAGGTTGTTTTTCAAACTGGAGGCCTGTGACCACCGGTGTGCCTCAGGGATCAGTGCTGGGTCCACTGTTATTTGTCATTTGTATTAATGATTTGAATGAGAATATAGGAGGCATGATTAGTAAGTTTGCAGATGACACCATAGTGGACAGTGAAGAAAGTTATCTCGGATTACAATGGGATCTTGATCAATTGGGCCAGTGGGCTGACGAATGGCAGATGGAATTTAATTTAGATAAATGTGAGGTGATGCATTTTGGTAGCTTGAACCAGGACAGGACTTACTCAGTTTATCGTAGGGCGTTGGGGAGAGTTACAGAACAAAGAAATCTAGGGGTACAGGTTCATAGCTCCTTGAAAGTGGAGTTACAGATGGACAGAATGGTGAAAAAGGCATTAAGCATGCTTAGTCAGAATATTGAATACAGGAGTTGTGAGGTCTTGTTGAAGTTGTAGAAGACATTGGTAAGGTCACACTTGGAATACTGTACACGGTTCTGGTCACCCTAATATAGAAAGGAAATTATTAAATTAGAAAGAGTGCAGAAAAGATTTAATAGGATGCTACCGGTACTTGATGGTTTGAGCTATAAGGAGAGGCTGGACAGCCTGGGATTTTTTTTCTTTGGAGTGTGGGAGGCTGAGGGATAATCTTATAGAAGTCTATAAAATAATGAGGGACATAGATCAACTGGATAGTCAATATCTTTTCCCAAAGGTAGGGCGTTTAAAACTAGAGGGCATAAGTTTAAGGTGAGAGGGGAGAGACACAAAAAGAGTTCAGAGGGGTGGTGAGTATCTGGAACAAGCTGCCAGAGGTAGTAGTAGAGGTGGTTACAATTTTGTCTTTTAAAAAGCGGTTAGACAGTTACATGGGTAAGATGGGTACAGAGGGATATGGGCCAAATGCAAGCAATTGGGACTAGCTTAGGGGTTTAAAAAAGGGAGGTGTGGTCAAGTTGAGCCAAAGGGCCTGTTTCCATGCTGTAATCCTCTATGACTCTACTCCGAAGCATAAACAAAGACCATGATCTACACATATACATAACCACCATCCATGATCTACTAAAAATATCATAATTCATAATCGACTCATAAGCTGAAACATCATCCATAATCTACTTACATTGATAAATGCAGTCTATGATCTACTCATAAGCATAAGCATAGTTCATGATCTCATAAATAACCACAGGCATGCTCTAAGATATACAAAACCTGAGACCATAATTTACTCACACACATAAACTCAGTGCAAGAGCTACTTTTATACATACCAGATTCATTGATCTACTTGTATACATAGCTATAGCCCATGATCTACTCATATACATATAAGCCATCCTTAATATGATCATATACATAGTGACAGTCCACCATCTATTCATATATGAAAACAAAATCCATAATCTACACGTATATAAAACAGAGTCCGTGATTTGGGATATGCATAATCACAGACCATGTCCTACACATACATATCCATAATGCTATGATCTATTCATAACCATAAACCCAGTCTATAATCGGCTATACGTAACCACAGTACATGATCTAGTCAAACACATAAACAAAGTTCATGACCTACTTATTACAGTCCGTGATCTACCCTGAAGAATAAACACAGAACATGATTAATTCATATACATAACTACAGCCCATGATCCACTCATGTACATTACCACAGTCTGCGATCTACGTATATATCAACCAAAGTCCATGATCTATATATATGTAAAAACAATCCATGGTTAACTCATATACATAACCATAGGCCATAGCCCACTCATATATATAAACAGAAGCCATGATTAACTCATATACATTCTGACAGTCCCAAGATCTTCCACATACAAAATACATACCATTATCTACTTCAAAACATAAACTGGGTTCATGGACCACTCATAAGTGGAACCACAGTCCAAAATCTACTCAATTACAGAAAATCAGTCTATGATCTATTCATATCCAAAAGCTATGGATTTTGGATCTGTCCAGGACCTGCTCAAATATGTAACCAGAGGTCATGATCTACTCATATATATAAAACACAGTCCATGATTAACTCAAGCATAAGCATAAACCCTGTCTATGATCTATTCATGAACATGAACACAGGCATGATTTACTCATATACATAACCACCAACTATGATCAACTCATATACATAAACACAGTCCATGATTATACAAGAACACAGTTTATGATCTACAATACACATAAATACATATACTCATACACATGTTGCTCGTCCATCGTCATCGATGAGGACCTCAACACTATTAGTCATTTTGAGGCTGGTTGCGATGTGTCTGAAGATGACCAATCAGGCCAATTCAGCTTTGGGGGAATCAGACCTGAATTTTTCATTGTGTCAGACTGAAGCATTCTACACACAGACCAGTTTTCTCTTCAGATCTTCTGTCTCTTAGACTGTGCCGGCTCTCTGGTAGGGCAGGGGCTCAGGGCCAGCAAGACCCACTCCACTGAGATCAGGCACCATCTTTAAAGGGCACTCCAATCAGAACAAAAAATAAACTCCCCGCCCACTACACATAAATGGCACTTGCAGTGCCAACCTGTGCCTGGCGATAGAATCAGGGCACTGTCTAGGTATGTCCTTCTCTTCTCAGGGGCTATAATTACCTCTATGCCCCCAGAGGCATCCCCTCAACTGTTTCTCTTTTTGGCCAAACCTATTGTGAACCTCACCGATGTGACGTCAAATCAGAATATTTAGTGGGGAGGGGGGAGGCTGTTAGTAATATTTAAATGAATGAAAATCCATTTAAATGAGATGCCCACTTTTTGTGGACATGAACCTTGTGATGTCAACAGCGATGGGTGGGAAAAATCGGGAAATGCGATCTATCCGGATTTCCTGCCTGTGTTGCCTTTCACTTTGGTGGTGAATATGGGCTGAAAATCCTCCCCTTGGTGTCCAAACCTGAATGCAAACCTTAGATTCAAGCATACGTACACACAGTTTATATCCTGTTTACAAGATCTTTCACGTAGTGTTAGCAAATTAAGCAGCAAAGACACAAATGTTAAACAATAAACTTTCTTCTTTTAATAAAGCTGTGAAGCTGTCAAATGAAGGCCTGTAATTTGTGTGTAAAGATATTTGTGGGGTGGGATGGTGTGTGCAAGGTTTTATTGCTAAATGGTACCTACTTTGTGGAGGCTGCAAATGTGACACCGTTAGCATGAGTTGGCCGGGTGAGTTGTGATACAGTGTTGTGATAGTTTAGTGACAGTACGAGGAAAATGTTGTGGGTGGCAGTGGCTGATTCTGTGTATTATACCTTGATTTCCGTGTGTGGCCTATGTATTGTATTTGACAAATATTCTTGTGTGCTCAGCTGGAGGGAATCTATGTGTGACTTCATGGTCCCAGGGGTAGGCCATTTAGATTCCCAAGACTTTTCTGTACCATTCAATTAAATCATGGCTGACTTGTGACCTAACTCCATGTTCTTTAATACTTATTAATCTCAGATTTAAAATTAACAATTGGTCTAACATCAAATGCAGAAGCATAGAACTGTTTCCTAATTTCACTTCTGAAAAGTCCGCCTTTATTTTTTAGATTAAGGTTCCATGTTAAACTGGACAACCAGTGGAGATAGTGTGGATAGTAAGAAGCTATCTGTTCCCTTAATATTTCCAAAACTTTGTTCAAATCACCCCTTCATCTTCTAAAATCTGGGGCACACAAATACAGTTAATTCCTTTTCAGTTTATTCCTTTATTCTCATTTGCCTAAATTGAAATCAATGTGCTACACTTGGCCATTCAGTTCATCTGTTGACAGCTCTCAGTAATTTTCTGCTTCCCCGCAATGCTTACATTTTGCCTACTTTTGTGTCATCGGCAAAATCAGTTATGTGGTTTTCTATCCCATCATTTAAGTTGTTAATAAATATAGTAAATAGTTGAGGTCAACACAGATTCTTGTAGGACACCACTAGTCACAATTCGAGTAGCTTCCCACTATCCCTATTCTCTTTCACTGGCCATTTGACTAATGTGTTAACCAAGTCAATAATTTTCTTTCATATCCATTACCTTTAACTTTAGCTGAGATTCTCTTATGAGGGACTTTATCAAATGTCTTCTGGAAGTCTATATAACTAATGTCCATATTCCTGATCCCTACTTTAGTGACCCTTCAAAAGTTTCTTTTACTCTTTATAAAAAATCCATACTTGCTCTCTGTGAGCAGCTGAAAATTGTCAACCTTAACCCTAATTCTATCTTTAATTGTAGACCAGCAATCTCCCAAAATGGATGTTCAGCTAACTGGTCTATAATTCCCTGGTTTTTGTCCCTCACCTTTCTTAAATAGCAGAGTGATAGGCACAATTTACAAACAAAAGGAACAGTTCCTGACTTGAGGGAACGCTAGAAGATTATAGTTAGAGCAGCTGTAACGTTCTCACCTACTTCCTTTAAAACCCTAAAATAAAGGCCATGTACTTCTGGGATCCACAATGTCATTATTTTCTTCTTTAGTGTTATTGTGCTTGTATTAGTTTTGGTGAATCCTTGTCCCAGATTCAATGATGACTCTTGAACGACGCTAAACTGTTGTCTGTTGTAATACAGCAGGCCATCGGTTGTACCAAACCACAGAGTCACTTTATCAGTGACATTCACATCCTTCGGATTATATTTTTGAAAGAGTTTAACTATCAATGTGGCCTTTTACATTAATGTAACATATCATTTGAAAGTCAGTCTTCAATTCAGAAAACCTTCCAAATCTGAATCCAATCCCAATTGTGACATTCAAAACTAGTGAAGAGTTAAGAAGAGAAAATGACCAACAGTGCAAACACATGGCTAGGGAAGTAAAAGCAAGAAGATCATTTAGCCAATTCTGAAAGTGCACCTTAATTTACAATCACCATTTTATATATTGTAGGTATAATGCCATCACAACAATTAGAAACTTGGGGCCAAAACTAGAAGTTGTTATTGAACAAAGAATAATACAGCACCAGAACAGGCCCTTCGGCCCTCCAAGCCTGCGCCGCTCATGCGCCCAACTAGATCATTCGTTTGTATCCTCTATTTCCAGTCTGTTCATGTGGCTATCTAGATAAGTCTTAAATGACCTTAGTGTGTCTGCCTCAACCACCTTGCTTGGCAGTGCATTTGAGGCCCCCACCACCCTCTGTGTAAAATATGTCCCCCTGACATCTGTGTTGAACCTTGCCCCCCTCACCTTGAACTTGTGACCCCTTGTGTTCGTCACCTCCGACCTGGGAGAAAGCTTCCCACTGTTCACCCTATCTATGCCCTTCATAATTTTATACACTTCTATTAGGTCGCCCCTCATCCTCCGTCTTTCCAGGGAGAACAACCCCAGTTTACCCAATCTCTCCTCATAGCTAAGACCCTCCATACCAGGCAACAGTCTGGTAAGCCTTTTCAGTACTCTCTCCAAAGCTTTCACATCCTTCTGGTAGTGTGGCGACCAGAACTGGACGCAGTATTCCAAATGCGGCCTAACCAATGTTCTATATAGCTGCAACATCACATGCCAACTTTTATACTCTATGCCCTGTCCAGTAAAGGCAAGCATGCCATATGCCTTCTTCACCACTCTCTCCACCTGTGCTGCCAGCTTTAAGGAACTGTGGACTTGTACACCCAGGTCCCTCTGTGTGTCTATACTCCTGATGGTTCTGCCATTTATTGTATAGCTCCCCCTACATTAGATCTACCAAAATGCATCACTTCACATTTATCTGGATTAAGTTCCATCTGCCATTTCTCTGCCCAATTTTCCAGCCTATCTATATCCTGCTGTATACTCTGATAATGTTCATCACTATCTGCAACTCCAGCAATTGCTGTCACACATCTTGCTGTGATAAATCTCATACCATTCCTGCAGTCATCCTGTACAAGACATGCTTGAAGTAACATAATTATAGATTAGGGGCACTTAATAACAACTAGATCCTTTGCAAAATAGAGTCTCTACCTTACAGTTTTCAATGATTGGGATTGGAGTGATGTTAGAATGAACAGTTTTTGGTATTGATACGGAAAGGCAGATAAGATTTCGTCACTTTAAAGGCTAAAACGAAGTGGTTTTTAGCAGAAATGTCATATCCCAAGTAGCTATTTGAACCGTATTCCATAGGCTACATAAATAGAGTTTTTATACTTGGGTGAACATGCTGTTGTGTGAAGGGGAGCATGTAAATTGAAACAATGAGCCAGTACATTTGGCATGGTGGTGTAGCAATAGTGTTACAGGCTAATAATCCAGAAACCCAGGTTAATGCCTGAGTGGGGGTGGAGAGATGCACAGATTCAATTCCACTGCACCAGCTGATAGAATTTAAATTCAATTGATTAATAAATCTGGAATTAAACCCAATGGTGACCATTATAATTAAGGACCTCATGCACCCTGGACATTCTTTCTTTCACCTTCTTCCGTCAGGAAAAAGGTACAAAAGTCTGAGGTTGTGTACCAACCAACTCAAGAACAGCTTCTTCCCTGCTGCTGTCAGACTTTTGAATGGACTTACTTTGCATTAAGTTGATCTTTCTCTACACCCTAGCTAATTCTGTAACACTACATTCTGCACTCACTCATTTCCTTCTCTGTGAATGGTATGCTTTGTCTGTATAGTGGCAAGAAACAATACTTTTCACTGTATGTTAATACATGTGACAATAATAAATCAAATCAAATCATGAAACAATCGGACTGTTGTAATAAACCACCTGGTTCAATCATGTCCTTTAAGGATCAAAGAAAATATGTAGTCTTCATCTGGTCTGGCCTACATCTGACTCCAAAGCTGTCTTCTGAAAAGGTTTAGAAGTCATTCCAAATTATACCTTACAACTAATGTACTGGACACATCCATTACCAACAGCAAAAATGGCAGCATAGTTGTATACAGCTGGCAAGGAGTAGCCTTGGCATCCTCAACACTGACACTGGACCTCATGAAGTCTCATGCCATTGGGTCAAACACAGGCAAGGAACCCTCCGGCTAATTAGCACGTATCAACTGGCGAATCAGTCCTCCTCCATGTTGAATACCATCTGGAAGAGCACAGAATGCACTCTACACGGGAGATTTCAAAGCCCATCACCAAGACTGGTTCAAGTGCACCACTACTGACCAAGTCCTAAAGGACATATCTGCCTAATTCTGTGGCTCGTAAAGAGGAAACAAACAAGAGAGTAAATCCTACTCAATCTCATCCTCATCAATCTACTTGTTACAAATGCACCTATCCTTTATAGTACTGGTAGCAATGGCCATTGTACTGTTCTTATTGAGATAGAGTTCCAAATTCTCACTAAGGATATTGTTCATTGTGTTGTGTGGCATCACCACCATGTTAATTGGGATAGATTCATAAAAACCTAATAGCTCATATCTGGACATTCATGAGGTAATGAGGGCCACTAGCAGCAGCAAAATTGTATCCCACCATAATATGTAACTTCATAGCCAAATACCCCCCCACTCTACCATTACTATCATGGGGCCAACCTGGTTCATTGAGGAGTTTAGAAGAGCATGCCAGGAACTGCAACAGGCATACCTAAAAATTAGATGCCATGTGATGAAATTAGATGCAGAATAGCAGCATGCAAACTAGTGGAAATAGCATGTGGTAAATGATCACAAAATCAAAGGATCAGATCTAAACTCTGCAGTCTTGCCACATCCAATCGTGAATGATGGTGGACAATTAACAGCAGATAAAGACTCCACAAATTTCCCCATAGTATGAGCAAAAACAAGGTTAAAGCACTCGCAGAAATCCACCTTGGACTCCTCTGGAGGTTTCCAGCATCGCAGATGCCAGTCTTTGGCCAATTTGATTTACTCCACATGATCCCAAGAAAGAAATCCAATCTGACCAATTACCACCTCATCAATCTACTCTTAATTATCAGCAAAATGATGGAAGGTGTCATTAACAGTGCTATCAAGCAGCACTTACTTTGGAGTAACCTGCTCACCACGCTCAATTTGTGTTCCAACAGCCTAAGGCCACTCAGCCCCTGACCTCATTACCGCCTTGGTTCAAACATGGACGCAAGTGCTGAACTCCAGAGGTGAGATGAAAGTGACTGTCCTTGACATCATGACAGCATTTGACTGAGTGTGCCATTAAGGAGCACTAGTAAAATTGAACTTGATGGGAATTAGGGGAATCTGGCGAAGTCAGAGCTGGGACAACGGAAGATGGTTTTAGTTGTTGGAGGTCAATCATCTTAGTTCCAGGACATCACTGCAGGAGTTCCTCAGGTAGTGTCCTAGGTCCAACCATTTTCAGCTGTTTCAACAATGACCATCTCTTCTTCATAATACCCAAAGCGGTGTTGTTTGCTGATGATGGCACAATGTTCAGCAGCAGTTGCAACTCCTCAGATTCTGAAACAGTCTTATGTCCAAATGCAGCAAGACCTGGACAATATTGAGATTTGGGCAAGAAGTGGCAAGTTACATTTGTACCACAGAAGTGCCAGGCAATGACCATCTCCAACAAGAGAATCCAACCATTTCCCCTTGACATTCAATGGCATTACCATTGCTGAATTCCCCACTTTCAACATTCTGCAATTACCATTGACCAGAAATTGAACTGGAATGGTCATATATATACTGTTATTACAAAAGCAGGTCAGAGGCTAGGAAATCTGCAGTGGGTAACTCACCTCCCAATTCCCCAAAGCCTGTCCACCATTTACAAGGTGCAATTGAAGAGTGTGATACTTTTATTTCCCACTTGCCTGGACGAGCGCAGCTCCAACAATATTCAGGAAAATCCACACCACCCAGCACAAAATAGCCGCCTTGAAATAGAACCATCCACCCACCTTAAATAATCACTCCCTCTCTCCACCACCAGTGCACAGTGGCAGCAGAGTGTATTAAATACAAGATGCAAAGCAGCAACTCAATAAATTTCTCTTGACAGCACCTTTGAAACCCATGACCTCTGTGGTAGCAGATGCATAGGATCACCACCAAATCTTAACACTGTCCTGTCTTGGAAATATATTGTTATTCCTTTACTATTGCCAGGCCAAAAACCTGGAATGCTCTTTTTAACACCACTCTGGGTGTACCTACATCACATGGACTGCAGTAGTTCAATAAGGCAGCTCACCATAACCTTCTAAATGACAATTAGGAATTGGCATCAAATTTTGGTCTTGTCAGCAGTGCTTGCATCATTTGAAAGAATAAAAAAAAATGATTTGGCACTTATCAGCAGAAGACTGGACATTGGTCTTGCTGTTTGTGGGCATACTTACTTCATTAACAAAAATATTTAAACAGCAACAATAGGGGAATGTAACTGTAATAGTTATAATCCAAACACCTGGACTAATAATTCCAGAGAATGCAGGTTAATGCATCTTAGCAGTTTGAGAATTTGAATTCTGTTTAAATACAAACTGAAAATGAAACAAAACCTGGCATCAGAAACAGAAAATCTTTTGCCAAGGTCTTTTAGGTAAGGAAACTTGCTATCTTTACTTTGCTTGGCTTATATGGGATCTCAGCCTCCCTCAACCTCTTAATTCCCCATGGAAGTGGCCAAACATGGCACTGAATTGGAGATGGACCACTGCCACCTTCTCAGGATAACTGGTGATCAGTAATAAATGCCAACTTTGCTAGGCAGTTTATATTTCTGTGAGGGGGCAGAGGTGTTTAACAGGTTGTTGCTCTGACCATCTTGAAAAATATTTATTTTTTAATCGTATCTTGTTGGAGCTTCGAATGAGAACAGAAACTCTTGACACCAGGTTTTACTGTGAAAGGATTGAAGACATTCAGGCAGTTTATATTTGTGTCAGGGGGCAGATGTCTTTTATCATTTTCATCAGGTTTGCGTCATGTACTGACGGCATAATGACGTGCCTTGATGCACTTCACCTCCACGTGCCAAGGCTTTGTCACAAAGTTTATCCACATTTTCTTTTCAATTCAACTAACATTATTGGCACCTAAAGCAAATTGAGTCCTCAGTGTGTCAAAAAATAATAATTGTTCCCTTCAAGTGAACGACACATGCTCTCTAATGCTTCAGAGGAAAATATTATGCATACCTGCTATAGAAACATTTCTACTTGGCAAAGGCACCATTTGATTTTGGTTGGGATAACACGAGCAAATATTGTTCTCGGAATTTTAATTAAGTTTTGACCTTAAAATTGTTTGTGACTGCATAGAGTACATGGGATAAAACACAAGATACTTTTAAGTGCAATACCAGTGAAGATTTTGTAATAATTCAGCTGTCCATTTAAAATGATACAATGCCTTTCTGCAAATGAAATTTTCCAAATGGTACAATTTGATTTTGTTTCCATTAGTCAGCCAGTCTGATTTGGGATATTTAGTTGAGGTCAGCCTTATCCATTGGAATCAGAGACACCTTGCAATTGACACAGTTACCAGTAGTCACAATGCTAGGGAAGAGCTGCCTGGCATGTTACCAACAGGACTGGGAATGAGGAGAGGTGTTTAACAGGTTGTTGCTCTGACCATCTCTAGTTTCACATTATTGCACAAAATCAAAATTATATCCAAAGAATGATCAATAACTTGAATGGCCTACTGACGTTAGAGAGCTGAAGGAAAAATAGAAGGATTTTAATTCCAATAGAATGGGAATTAAAATTAAGTGGCTCTTTCCCCTGCTTCAATTAACATTTCCATGGTGAGTATTAGACCAGACAGTGGCATGTCCCTGATTCGTGAATTTAATTCCCATTCAACACCAATCAGGGTCTTGTCTCTCTGGCAAGACATAATGTAAAGTTATCACAGAATCCCTACAGCACAGAAAGAGGCCATTCAGCCCATCAAGTCTGCACCAACCACAATCCCACCCAGGCCCCATACCCCTCCAGATTTACCCACTAATCTCACTAGCTTAAGCATCTCAGGACACTACGGGCAATTTTTAGCGTGGCCAATCAACCTAACCCACATTTTGGACTGTGGGAGGAAACCGGAGCACCTGGAGGAAACCCACGCAGACACGAGGAGAATGTGCAAACTCCTCACAGACAGTGACCCAAGCTGGGAAACGAACTCAGGTCCCTGGAGCTGTGAAGCAGCAGTGCTAACCACCGTGCTAGCATGCTGTTAATGGCTGGCTGAATGGATTGCTCACCCTAGTCACGAGACCAGAGATCTGATCTCTGCTCTTCTTCCCACTCGCAGTACCCTGCCAAACCCTCCCACACTGTTCCCCACACAGTGACTTATCTTATGACTAGTAGCTGGAAGTTTGGTATCTATTTAAGGCAGGGTGACTGGCCATTGAGATATTATTGACACCTGGCCATTATAATCTGTCAGCCCCAATTTGGAGACACTCACCCTTTACTAATAGTTTTGCCTAGGAGTTAAAATCCACACTAAATTGACATAAGAGTGGATGCAGTGAAAGGGACTGGGGTCGTCGGACTGTAGATTTCCATAGGTTTCCTCCTTCAAATCTACTTACCTTTGTCAAGTTAAATCCAAAAGGTTCAGATTATTGGCACAACATTGGCAAACTTCCTCCACTAGTGTCTTTAAGATCCTCAAGTTGCTTTTACATGCATGAAAATTTCCCTGGCTTTATAATCTTTAGACTTTTAGCACACCACCTTTGTAAAACAGAAGATCTTTAAATCTGCTTTGAACCTTTATTAGGGATATGTTCCTTCTTCTTGGATGTAAGAGGCACAGCACAGTGTTTCATCCTCAATCTTTAACACTGCAGCAACATGTCAGCTTCCAACACTTCCGAAATTAAAATACAGTGGCACCATCTCCATTTCAAATTACTCGAATATTCAAAATTATTGGAGTCTTAAATTTGTCACTTATTTAACAGTATAGCAATAAAGTACGACTAACGCTTGGTTTTTGTCCTGTAATATGTTGGAGCCCATGGGGTGAGAGCTGATGATTTAGAAAATGTAGCTGGCACAAGGAATATAAGTTTTGTGGATCTTCTAGTCCTTTAATTGCTAAAATAGACAAAAGACATGTGTCCAAACATATGAAATAGGAGCAGAAGTAGGCCATTCAGCTCCTCAAGTCTGTTCCACCATGCAATAAGATCATGGCTGATGGCTTGTGTTTCGAGTTCTGCATCTTCATCTAACTCAATAATCTTTGATTCCCTTGCCTAACAAGAATCTATCTACCTCTGCCTTAAAAAATTCAATGGCCCGCTTCCACCAGCTTCTGAGGCAGAAAGTCCCAAAGTTGTATAACCCTCTGACAGAATGAAATTCTCTTCATCTCTGTCCTAAAAGGGTGACCCCTAATTTTAAAACAGTGCTCCTTAATTCTGGACTCACGCACAAGAGGAAACGTTCAGAGTAAAACAAATAAAAATAGAATGAAATAAAAGTGTTATGACGACCATGAAAGTCACAGGGGATTATCAGTAGATCTACCCATAGAGTAAGTGTTGCCTTGTTGAGCTAATGGAGGCTCGCACAGTGGGAAGCCATCTGAGGGGTTCTTGAACTTGTATCTTTACCCAGGCCGGCTTTACAGTGCTGAGGTGAAGGCTAATTGACAATAAACCATGAAAGTGGCCTTTTCCTTTGGTTCACAATGAAAGGCGCTGGTGATGGTGATGTTTGGCTGAATTACTATATTGCTGGCGAGGAGAAAAATTCCTCCATCTTTCCCTCCAGACAACATCTGAACATCAAGAATCTCTCTGGTAAGAAAAAGCCACTACGCCTCTCCCCAAGAAACCCAAATCCTATGACACCATTGGGGAAACTGGGCCCAAACACTGAGCAGAGGCATCACTTCCTCCGTGATAACAACATTTGAAGGAGACAAAAAGCAGAAAGTGATCTTGCTAACAGCATGCAAGGCCTAAGAAATCTGATCTATCCAGATGCTGCTGACTCAAAAACTTTTAATAAGCTGGTAGACCCAACAAAAACCCACTACAACCATAAGCCCCTGCTAATTCTCCACAGGCATGTGCCGGTTAAGCGGAAGGATGGGAAAGGTAGGATTAGAGAGCCGTGGATTACAGGGGGTATCGAAGACTTGGTCAGGAAGAAGAGGGAGGCATATGTTAGGTCAAAACAACTGGGTACGGAGAGTGCGCTGGAGGAATATAGAGAAAGTAGGAGGGAGCTAAAAAGGGGAGTTAGAAGGGCGAAGAGAGGGCATGAAATGGCTTTGGCTGATAGGATTAAGGAAAATCCAAAGGCATTTTACTCCTATATTAGGAGCAAGAGAGTGGTTAGAGGGAAAATTGGTCCTCTTAGGGACAAAGAAGGGGAGTTATATATTGAGTCGGAGGGAATGGGGGAAATCCTGAATGAATACTTTGTGTTGGTATTCACGAAGGAGAGGGGTTTGGTGTCGTGTGGTGTCTTGGAGGGAGCTGTAGATCAGTGGCAGGAAATATCCATTACGAGGGAGGAAGTGCTAAGGCTTTTAGGTAGCATAAAGACGGATAAAGCTCCAGGGCCTGATGGTATTTATCCCAGGCTGCTTAGGGAGGTGAAAGATGAAATTGCTGGGCCTCTGACGCAAATCTTTGTCTCTTCTTTGGACACAGGTGGGGTCCCAGAAGACTGGAGGGTAGCTAATGTTGTACCGCTGTTTAAAAAAGGGCGTAGGGATAACCCTGGTAATTATAGACCAGTGAGTTTGACATCGGTGGTAGGAAAATTATTGGAAAAAATTCTTAGGGGTAGGATGTATGAGCATTTGGAGCGTTGCGATCTGATTAGGGATACGCAACATGGCTTTGTTAGGGGGAGGTCTTGCCTTACGAATCTGGTAGAATTCTTCGAGGAAGTGACAAAAACGGTTGACGATGGGCGAGCTGTTGATGTCATCTATATGGATTTCAGTAAGGCATTTGACAAAGTCCCTCACGGTAGACTGGTAGAAAAGGTTAAGGCACATGGGATACAAGGACAGGTAGCTAGGTGGATTGAAAACTGGCTGGGAAATAGGAGACAGAGGCTAGTTGTCGAGGGGACCTTTTCGGGCTGGAGGCCAGTGACCAGTGGTGTGCCGCAGGGCTCAGTACTGGGACCTCTCCTCTTTGTAGTATATATAAACGACTTGGAAGAGAGCGTACGTGGTGTGATCAGCAAGTTTGCTGATGACACCAAGATGGCAGGATTGGCGGATACCGAGGAGGAATGTCAGGTGATACAGCAGGATATAGATAGGTTGGTACATTGGGCAGATAGGTGGCAGATGGAATTTAATCCTGACAAATGCGAGGTGATGCATTTTGGAAGGAATAATGCAGAGAGGAGCTACGTGATAAAAGGTAGACCGATTAGGAGTATAGAAATACAGAGGGACCTGGGAGTGCAGGTTCACAAGTCTATGAAGGTGGCGACACAAGTAGAGAAGGTTGTGAGGAAAGCTGATGGAATGCTAGCCTTCATAGGAAGGGGTATAGAGTATAGGATCTGCCGTCTAATGCTTCAGTTGTACAGAACGTTGGTTAGACCGCATTTGGAGTACTGCGTCCAGTTCTGGTCACCTTACTACCAGAAGGACGTGGAGACTCTGGAGAGAGTGCAGAGGAGGTTTACCAGGATGTTGCCTGGCATGGAAGGACTGAGTTACGAGGAAAGGTTGGAGAAACTGGGACTCTTCTCCTTGGAAAGACGGAGATTAAGGGGGGACATGATAGAGGTATATAAAATACTGAAGGGAATAGATAGAGTCAATAGTGGTAGGTTGTTCCCTAGATTGGGGACAATTACGAGAGGTCATGATCTAAGGGTGAGGGGGGAGAAGTATAATTTGGATATGAGAGGAAGGTTCTTCATGCAGAGGGTCGTGGGGGTATGGAACGCGCTACCAAGTAGGGTGGTGGAGGCAGGCACGTTGGACTTGTTTAAGGTTTACTTAGATAGACACATGAGCGAAACAAGGATGGAGGGTTATAGTAGAGGGTATTAAATAGGGTCAGAGCCTCGGGACAACACCGGAAATGTAAACTTACATGTTAACGTTTTTGTCTTTTTATTCCGCAGGTGTCGGTCCACCTTGTTGTCAAACAAGGGGCATGCACACGGTGGGTTGTGCGTGGGCTGCTCATGGAGGTTCCGGGAGTGGCCTAGTACTTTGTGTCGGTGTATGTGCTTGATCCTGGACCAGTAGACGGGCGCCGCAACAGCTCAGTGACTAGCACTGCTAGCTGTGCAGATACATAGATTTGGGCCTGTGTCTGTGGGAGTTTGCGCATTCTCCCTGTGGTTGCGTGGGTTTCCTCCGGGCGCTCCGGTTTCCTCCCACACCCCAAAGATGTGCTCTTAGGCTGATTGGTATACCAAATTGACACTATCTGGCTAAGTTAGGGGTTCCACTCACATACACACAGGGCAGGGTAGGTGTAGGAGGATGCGGTGGCGTGGGCTTGTTGGGCCGAAGGGCCTGTTTCCCGTGCTGGGTTGTTCTTTGTTCAGAGATATCACTTCAACATGACTAGGAGGACTTCTGGGGAATCAGGTCACTGCGTTCTTGGCAAGGCTATGGAAAATAGTTGAACATTGCCAATTTGGACTGTCTCTTAATGAAATGTTGTGGGATGGATTGGTATTTGGCATTAAATTACCTAACCATCCAAAAGAATCTGTTGGCAGAATATAATTTGGACTTAAAAAAAGCGGTTGAGCTAACCTTGTCACTTGCGAACACAGAAAAAAGGGTTCAGGAACTACAAAGGGCATCAGGAGGCAACGTCTTCCAATTACAGAGAGGGTCCTCATGCAACCAATCCTTAATGCAGAGTGCTTGTGTCAATCAGATATTAAAGGGCCCAATTTGATATAGGAACCCTAATGTCACCACCACACAGTCAAGGAACAGCACTGCCAACTCCAACAGTATCAAAGAATATATACTAGAACGGTATAGTTTCCAGATGACAGGTTATTACATGCATTCTCAAAGGACAAAGCCACGGCAATGTATAAGGGACAATCATGCAGGGCAGTGGCTCAGTGTGGAACCATGCTAGACGGGAGCATTGCTTGGACATATGACTTTAATACCGAGGGGTGGTTTCACCAGTCAGGAAGCCTCCCTCAGCAAAATGATCCTATAAACCATTGACTTTAAATTAGGTCAGAGAAAAGTTGGAGAAATGAATTATTACCTTCTCATTTTAGTCCTTCCCTTCCTCTATCTCTCTCCTCATCCACCTCACCTTCAGCTGCATGGGTTGAGGAGGGTGATCTGCCTTACAGCAGGAGACCCAAAGCAGGCCAGAGTCCTCCAGGTCTCAGCTCTCCAGAGGATGTCTTCCAAAGCCATCAAAGGCAACAGGGTTTAGCATTCAGCAGGTTGCCTCTACCTCTGCTGTGGATGTCAGAGATGCATCAAGACATAGCATACGGTTAGAAAGATTAAGAAACATTGATTTCAATGCTGGTTCACGTATTCACTCACTGTTTACATCATGCACCTTTGTAAATACACTTGTTGCTCCTGACAATGCTCTTGTCATTCAAATGCATCATTCACATATATCTATCTGCCCTTATTTTATTAATGATCCAAGCTCCCAGTCTGTGATCACCTTCTTTCGTCAGCCTCATATTCGTGTGATATCTAGCTGACTCATTATAAAAATGTATGTTATTTAATTTTAATTCCATTCCTGGGATTTCACGAGTATAAAATAATTTTCTGACAGTGCATTTTACCCAGGCCTTCCCACCCCACCTCGAGAGAGAGAGAGAAAGACAATCAGTGGCTCTTACAGCTTCGTGTATGTCTTAGAGAAAACACTACCTAGATAATAAAAAGGTACCAAAGAAGAAAGAAGTTCCAGACAGAAGAATCAATAGGAAAAGACCAGAATATTCCGGAAGACACAAAACCTGGTTATAATTTAGATCCTATTTTTGTCAGTGGTGGGAATTGTATTTATTGGAACAGCCTACCATTAAATTCTTGTTTTATTCGGGAATAGTTAATAGTTAGAAGGGATTTATTTGATTCGTTAATAGTTTAGATAATTTGTTCACTGTTAGATAAATAAATTATGTATTGATTTTAGAGCGAATGTCAGGGATTTATTTTTACTTAACCACTGGAAGTTGGTGAAGAGCAGGCCGCACCACTTCACACACACTTTTTACAGATTATAAGGTAAGGTACTCCTCTTTGGGCATTTCTGTGTTAGTTCTCACAAGGGGGATCAACCTCTGCTTTATAACAGCAGCAAAAGCAGATGTTCATGGAGTTTTTATAGAGAATATCCAGGAGGGCTGTTGCCTAAAAGGGATGTTTAACTCAGAGTTTATCGAAGAAATCTTTCAGGAAATATTAGTAGAACTGCTGCAAACTGTGTAAATGCAATCTTCTGTGTTTAATTTTTTTTTCATTTTTTAAAATGTGTTCATATTTAATATTTGAAATCTCTAGAAGTGGTCTGAATTCAGTGCAAATACCTTCTCATAATAAAATACAAATTTTTGTGATAGTTTGCTGTTATGATGGCCAAAAAGGCCAGGGGAGATTGTTGATAGATCTCCCCATGGGTGTTGTGGAGTTTGAGCTCCTTTATTGAGCAGGCAGCATTTAGTGAAGGCTTTTAAACCTGTTTCTTCACTCAGATGAATGTTGTAGATGCTGAGGTGTTGCACTACCTAGCTGTGAGCCGAGGGAGTTGTCTCTTTCTTGGTACACAATAAAGAATGCTGGTGATGGGAAACCAGTTTTCCAGTGAATTATTATCCTTGTCCGAGCTTCACTTTGGGATTTGGGAAGCCTGGCAATTACTGCCTGCTATATCCCAATACCCAGTAACCCTGAGTCCCATTGTCATTGTGGAGGACATTCCTGCACTCCTGTCACTGTGGATGTCCCCACATCTCATGGGGACTTCACCCCTCCCCATCTTGAGGCTTTATGCCAGGTGACAAACAGACGTAACCCTTCTGCCACATGAGAGATTTGGGTTCCTCTCTTTATTACAGTTTCCCCATTTGCAGTCTCCAGATGCCTCTCCCAACCATGACCATCCCATCTGCAGCCTAGTGCTAAGTCAGAAACCTCCTGCACCCCCGAGTGGAGACTATGACCATGTCATACACACCTCCTTGTGTCTGATCCTTATCCAGTACATGAGCTTTGCCCTCCTTGGAGCCTGTCAAGCAAAGCCTTGTAGTTTAGCCTGCAACAGCCCAGGACCACCTCAATTTCCCAACTCAACTGTGTGTTGCAAAGAGTCCTCAGAGTGCCTTTAATCTCCCAACCATAGAATCCATAGAATTACTACAATGCAAAAGGAGCCATTCAGCCCATCAAGTCTGCACCAACTCTCTGACAGCGCATCTTATCCAAGCCCCCCCTCCCTGCCCTTTTACCTGTCCCACCCATCCTATCCCATAACCCTGTGTATTTACCATGGCTAATCTGCCTGACCTACACATCTTTGGACTGTGGGAGCAAATTGGAGTAACCAGAGGAAACCCACACAAACACTGGAAGAATGTGCAAACTCCACACAGACACACAGTCACCCAATGCTAGAATCGAACCCAGATGCCTGGCGCTATGTGGCTGCAGTGTTAAGCATTGTGCTAGACCCCTGACCATTTTGTCCCACCATGGGATTATGACCGTCTTTCAATTGCTCTCCAGTTCCTTTAGGACAGGCCACAAGACCATTTCTCCTTCATGAGACTCTGTGCAAATGATCCCACTTATGCAACCCTTCCCTTGCATGCTACTCTGACCCCACTTCTTTCCTAATCCCGATTCTTCATGCAATTAAATAATTGCTACCTTCAAGGTTAAAACCTCTACTCCTGAATTCACAACTCTAATTCATATTGTAGCAATGGGACTTGTTCAGATCTCACACGTCCTTCTAAAAGGCTCACTAAATGACATTGCCAATAAGAGGTTTTGCAGCTATCGAGTGTCTGCTAGAAACTGAAATACTATTCCCCGCAATTCAGGTCCTAAAACCCAATCTCAGCACCCAGAGAGAAGAAAGTGTCAGCCCATCATCTGGGCTAGACACAAATGCCAGAGGTGAAAGACAGTTTGTTGAAATACTGCACAGCTTAACCTGTTCATAATTAATACTTTGGGCAAAATCATAATTAATATGCTCAGAGAAACAATGTTGGAAGTGATCAAATTTCACCCTGAGCCAGAGAACAAAACTTCACTGTTTTGATTCGAAGGTTCAGTGTCCTGATCTGACTGATATGACATTGGGCTATGAAATGTCCTTTTATTTAGGACTTCACTCGCCTAAAGCAGAGAACAGATGGATCTTCGTTTAAACTAGAATGGTCTCATGCTGCCTACTGACAAAGGGAAGCATTGTAACTTGTATTGAGAGGCAGAAACTGGTGATAATGAATCTGCCCATGCTTTACACCTTGCTGATTATTGCTTAATACTCACAATCACCCGTGATTAAAGTTTACACGATCCTCCCCCAGGCCATTCTTGATGGTGCTTGCTGATGAGTGCTGGAACCAAGCTGTAAGCTTAGCTTCTTTAATATTAAAAAGGTCAAAGACTCTATAATTACGAGCAGAAGACAGTGGGCCAGCAATAGCCTAGTTTGTTATTTTAACGTGAAATGCGACATAGAAACTTAGGAGTAGGCCATTTGGCCCTTTGAGCTTACTTCACCATTCAATGGCTGGAATTTTACCATCTGAAACCCACAGGAATTGGAGTGGGTGAGGGGTGGGCCGTGGCGAGGTCTGTTGACTTCTGGCAGGATTTTACGGTTTTGGGATGAGCAATCCCACCCAATATTATGGCTGATCCTCTATCTTAATGCCATACTGCTGCTCTCTTCCTATACTCCTCCATGCCTTCAGAGTCTAGGGGAAAATTTTTCTGGCAGTGTTTTCTGGTTTGTGCAGTGAATGAGATTTGGCTGAGTGTTAAATTCTTTGTCCTCACTGGCAGTGGTGGTGGGGCATCAACCACTGGAAAACTCTGGCCTAGGAATCTATTTCCTTTTTAACTATATTCAGTGACTTGGCCTCCACAGCCTCTGGCTCACCATCCTCTGAATGAAGAAATTTCTCCTCATCTCAGTCCTAAATGGTCTATCCCATATCTCAAGACTGTGAACTCTTGTTCCAGACTCCCCAGCCAGAGGAAACAACATCCCTGCGTCCAGTATTTTACAGAATGGAGATCTGTAGCTAGTGGTGTTCTGCAGGGTTTGGTGCTGGAACCTCTATTGCTTGTAGGATATATAAACGATCTGGAGGAAAATGTGGATGGTCTGATCAATCAAGTTTTTTGACTTGATTTATCATTGTCACATAGATTAGTATAAGTGAAAAGTATTGTTTCTTGTGCACTATGCAGACAAAGCATACCATTCATAGAGAAGGAAAGGAGCGAGAACAGAATATAGTATTATTGTAATAGCTAGGGTGTACAGTAAGATCAACTTAATGCAAGGTAGGTCCATTCAAAAGTCTGATGGCAGCAGGGAATAAACTGTTCTTGAGTTGGTTGGTACGTGATCTCAGACTTTTGTACCTTTTTCCCGACAGAAGGAGGTGGAAGACAGTGGTCCTTGATTATGCTAGCTGCTTTCCTGAGGCAGCAGGAAGTGTAGATAGAGTCAATGGACGGGAGGCTGGTTCGAGTGATGGACTGGGCACAGAAATGGCAGATAGAATTTAATCTGGATAAATGTGAGGTGATGCATTTTGGAGGATCAAATTGAGGTATGAATTATACTGGAAATGACAGAACCCTTGGGAACATTAACATACAGAGGGATCTGGGCATGCAGGTCCATAGTTCCCTAAAAGTGGCAACACAGGTAGCCAAGGTGATTAAGAAGGCACATGACATGCTTGCCTTCATCAGCCAGGGTACTGAGTATAGGGTTGAGAAATCATGTTGCGACTATATAAAATCTTGGTTAAGCCGCATTTGGAATTTTGAGTGCAGTTTTTGTCACCACATTTTCAGAAAGACATAGAAGCTTTGGGGAGAGTGCAATGAAAATTTGCCAGGATGCTGCCTGGTCTCAAGAGTGTTGGCTATGAGGACAGGTTGAATAAACTAGGATTGTTTTTACTGGAAAGATGAAGGCTGAGGGCAGACCTGATAGAGGTCCAAAATTATGAGAGGCTAGTCAGAGACTTTTTCCAAGCATGGAAATGTCAATTACAAGGGGGCACACGTTCAGGGTGAGAGGAGCAAAGTTTAAGATCTGTGAACAAGGATGTGCTGCCTTGGGGACGTTTGCCCTATGGAAATCTAAAAACTGTTGCGTGATCATGGAGGGTGGCGGAGTACTGATGGCACTTCAAGTGATGAAGACACACACAGCTGAGGTGAATGTCCAGAAGCAGGCCTGCATGCTGTTCCGTAACCTGATGGCACGCAATCCTGACTTCTCTCAGCTAATCCTGGAGATGGGAGCAGAGGTACTCATCCTGCAAGCTAAGGCCACACACCAAAACTGCAAGGATCTGGCAAAAGCTGCCCTGAGGGATCTCGGCTGCAAAATATAACTTCACGGGTTCTGGACGGGGGAGAAAGGTGGGATTTCTGTTGAACGCCACTTCGGGCTAAGACAAGACAATGGATCCAGAAAACACACACCCATGTTTTGTGTCACATTGCTGGTTTTTTCAATCATTATTTAAGGGAGACATGTTGTTTGAAGTTTTTCATGCAGAGAGTGGTGGGTGCCTGGAACATGCTGCCAGAGGATGTGCTGGAAGCAGGTACATTAGCAACATTTAAGAGGCATATGGATGGGTACATGAATAGGGAAGAAATAGAGGGATACGGATCATGTAAGTGCAGAAGGTTTTTAGTTAGGGCATCATGATCAGCATGGGCTTGGAGGGCTGAAGGGCCTGGTCCTATGCTGTACTTTTCTTTGTTGTTAGTCTGTCTGGCTCTGTCAGGATTTTGTATGCTTCAATAAGATCCCGTCTAGCTTGGATTATGTTTAGGGATTCAGCAATTTCTCTATTTTGGCCTGGTGTCTGGGAGTTCAGTTGCCTCTCTGTATGACTGGAGAGTTTGCAACTAATTCACTTTGGCCACTTTAATGTATCTTTTGTCCATAGTATAGACAAATGTGCAAAAAAACAAAAGGAAAGTATCAGAAGGGGAAAAATAAAAACATAAAATATAGTTAATTAATTATTTTTCAGCTGTAGAAGGAAGACTGTTAAATATATTTCTGCTTTCAAAAGGTAAAGTGCACTTTAAGGATATTAGTTAATCCAGTTCCCTGGATTTCCTCCCAAGTCTCCTGTTTTTACAATTTTATTACAGAAGGCTGTGAAATTCCTGTGGAATTTCAATTGACTTGAGATCCAAGAACAAAATTCCAATGTGCTAAGATTTAATCGTGCTCTTTATAACTCCTGATTTAAAGCTAAATAAATAAATATAAAATCCTGATGAAACAATCCATCCAGAAATCAACTTGCATTGTTTCCTTCAAAAGTCGACAAGCCTGTTCTCCATTTTCTGGCTTCACCTGACAAATTAGCTCTGAATTATATGATTCATGGAACTGGTGTAACAAATGTTGGCCTCAAAGCCCCAATATTTAATTATGAGCCATGAGAACAAAAACCCATTGCATTGTGGTTAGAATTGTGCACTTAAAACTGAAGAAAACACTGCTTGGGATCGCTGGTGTAATACTCTGTAGTGATTTAAATGCCCAGATTTCAATAAAAAAAACCTTCAGCAGCTTTCAGTTTTTGTACTGTACGATTCTATGACGATTTCTCAGAGAAATTCCCTAGTGGCATCATTCACCTCTGGCCTGGGATCCAGTAATGAACCTAGGCTGCAGGTCAGTGTCATTCTAGCAATTGCCATGCTTCTCCAGTGGCACTGCTGTTCAAAAGGATCCTTCATCCCAAGGGAAGGCCCGTCACTGGCTTGTCAAGTGCCTACCTGGAACAAGATGTGGCGAGGCCTTCCCAAAAGGAGAAGCAAAAAGGTGCTTGGGCCAATTCCCCAGGCCGAGAATCCTGTGACCTCTACAAGATTCTGCTCCTTATGTTGGAGGGGAGGTTATAGTTGAAGCAGCTGAAGATGGTTAGGCCAAGGATATTGTTCTACTTCCATATCATCGTATGATTGGTTATGTGATGCTTGTGGTTGCTAGCTTCACATATCTGGGTTTCACAATCACCAACAATTTGTCACTTGATGTTGAAATCAACATTGTAAAAGCTGCAGCTGTTTGTTATGTCCAAGCCAAGCAACTGTGTGAATCAACAACAATCTGACTGAAAACATCAAACTGTAAGTTTGCTGAGTCTGCATCCTCAATGTACTCTTCTGCAGTGGTGAAACCTGGACAACATATGTTAGGCAGGAGAAAAAGCTGAACCATTTCCACCTTTGCTGACTCAGACATCTCTTGGGAGGATGAGGTCATTAACTCAGAAATCTTGAAGAGTGCTAATTCCATCAGCATTCACTCAGTGCTGAGCCAACAATGTCTGCGCTGGCTTGGCCATGTCCATAACTGGATGACGGCCATATACTGAAAGACCTTCAATATGATCAATTGCCCATTGAGTTATGACCTCCTGGGAACCCATAACTCTGCTATCATGATACCTGCAAGTGAGATATGAAAATGGAACACACTGACACTGACAACTGGCAGATAGTTGCTGCTGGCCATATTCTCAGGAGGTTTACATTGGAAGGGCATTAGAAGAGAAGCAAAAAATTCAGCTGTTCAGAAGAGGGCCCAGAAAAAACAGAAGCAGCAAATATGTCAAAGATTGTCATGTCAGAGTGGGGTTGTCTGGCCCTGATCCTGACCACCCAGAGCTTCAGTAGCCTCTGATCTCCCTGGTAAGGCCATCACATCTGATCTCTGCTGATAGAGACCAGCTATGATTCTCGCCGTTTAGCAACTTGACCAGCAAGGGGGTTAACGCAAGTGAGTCTGGACGATAGCATCTGGGACTCGCTAATGAGTAAACCATATCATAAATATTTAAAATTGGCTTTGCGCCCTGTCACCGGAATTCTATCGTCCCACCAGCCATGGAATCGGAACAGGCAAGGGGCGGACAATGCAAATATCCGTTGACTTTGGGTTGGAATTTTCAATCTCACTTGAATGAGGCCATAAAATTCCGCCTCATGTGTTTTACCACTTTGCTGAATGATAAGCTGAACAAGGCCCTGTGTGTTTCAATAAAACAAAAATCAACAAACTACATGGGAAGTGAACCCATGTTGTCAACTGCTTGAAATGCAACGACTCACCACCATACTGCAATGTTAAATTGAATTTGCTCTCTCAGGTGAGCTTAAAGATCCTATTGTACCATTCGAAGGAAAGTTCTGTCAGGAATTTATCTGGTAGCTACCTTTTGCAGTTTATGGGAGCTTGCTGTGTAGAAATTATCTCATCCTACAATATAGCAGTGACTACATTACAATTTTCTGTGAAATGTTTTGACATGTCCTGAGGATATGAATGCTGTTACATCGAGTTGCTTTGCGTCTAAAGTACAGAAACAGAAGCAACATTTATGTTTCACATGAATTTCCTCCCACCCCACTTTATCTAACCGTACCAGCATAATCTTCTATTCCTTTTCCCATGTGCCCATCTAATTTTCCCTGAAGTGGTGTTTTCTGCAATGTTCCTTGTGGTCTGCATTCTAAATTCTAACTACTCTGAGTAATAAGGTTTCTCATGAGTCCCCTATTGAATTTATAACGTACAATTTAAACACATGGACTGCATGAAAGTTCTAAGATGGTAATCCTTTATTCCACTGGTATCAAGCCTTCATGTACATTTGTGAAAAAGAAATGGATTATTTACAACAGACAACCATGGCCCACCATTCCAGACAGACCAAAACACTATCGTCAGCACAACTCCTACTCTCGAATAGGACAGGGAGTTGAATTTGTTGTAGAACAACAGGAGCAGTGATGCCTTAAATCCTCTAGAAGTAAGAGTTAGTAGAATGGCACAGGACAGCAGTGTGGTTAGCATGCTGCCTCACAGTCAGAGGGACCTGGGATTGATACTGGCCTTGTTGTCTGTCTGGAGTTTGCACATTCTCCCCACATCTGCGTGGGTTTCCTCCGGCTTCTTTCTACAGTCCAAAGATGTTAGGTTAGATGAATTAGCCATGGAACTTCCATAAGTAGAAATGTCATATCTACTTCCACCCTACTAAATCCTTCCAAAGTCTTAAAAATCCATATCCAGGTCACCCCTTTTCATTTCTAGAAAAAAAGAACCCTAGTCTGTTCAGTCTAGCCTGATATTGTTAATTATCAATTCTCACCTCCTCCATTTAATATAAATGCAATTAATTCTTTTTAATACATCATTAGTAACTCTGATAAAGATATCATAATTCTAATTATTCTGCTCCTCCATCTGTGTCATTTCTTCAGCCTACACTGATCAAGCAGCCACATGTTGTACAGGTTTTACATTTAGTGATATATTTAAAATACCCTTTACCATGAAATATTGCTCTTTATTTACTCTAAATTCACTCTTGTAAATGTTACGTGTAGAAGTGAATGTCAGTAAACCTCCGCTAAGAGTTCTTGAAGTACCCAGTGACTTTCGACAGGCTGGGAGGGAGATGGAAAGCCCCACAAGAGGCCTTCACTGGGGGACAAAGACACATAGGTGTGTTTGAATTTCGTTCATACATTTGAAACTCCGAGATCAACATATCCTCTCCAACATGATCCATCCTGGTGATATGTTTAAATCAAAATTGCTGCGCTCTGATGATGAAGCACTTCATTTTAAGTCCATTGGGTTAATCTCCAGTTCAGCAAAGAGTTGAACTGATGAGCAGCATGCTCATCCTTCCAGATGATTCACATTCATTCTTCCTTTTTTCTACTCGATCAATTGCTATCATTCAGTTTGTGCTTCATGAATCTTTTTCCTTGTTCATCACTGATTACATTTACAGAGACTCTTTATTCGCTTTTATCCTCCGATACGAAGCGCTCTGTAATTGGTTCATCCCAGATCTCCCCACTTCAATACAACACAGTTAATAGCTCATTTGTTGTTGAGGTGTGCAGCCTTTCCCTGATTACATTCCTCCTTCTGGTCACTGATAGCTGAAGATAATCATAAACTTCAAGAAGAGCTTTCTGAAGACTATTCATTCAGTAATCTTATAGCTTAATCCAAAAGGTTTTCATTTTACTGCCACTCACAGCATTGACAAAAGATTGGCTGTTAAAGGCTCTCTTGCCTGAACATGTCTCTGTTGCAATACAGGTATTTACCGGACAATATGAAAAACTATTCAGTATGTTCTGTCCACAAAAATCAGGACAAATCCAATCTGGCCAATTACTGCCCTATCAGTCCACTCTCGATTATCAGCAAAGTGATGGAAGGTGTTGTTTACAGTGTCATTGAACATCACCTTACTCAGCAAGACCTGCCTGATGTTCAGTTTGGATTCTGCCTGGGCATTTAGCTCCAGATATCATAGCAGCCTTGGTTCAAACATTGACAGAAGATCTGAATTCAAGAGTTGACATCCTGGTAGTATGTGGCCAAGTGTGGCACCTGAAACTCCAGCAAAATTGAAATCAGAGAAAACCTTCTACTGGTTGGAGTCAGACACAGCACAAAAGAAGATGGATATGTTTGTTGGAGGCCATGAAGCAAGTGGCAGGTGAAGGGTGTGGTAGTGGGGGTGGGGGGGGGGGGACTAGTGGTTGGTGGCAGGAGATCTCCCAGTACACTGGGAGATTAGGGCAGCTGTGCAATGGCACCTCAAGAGCTCAGCAGTCGGTTTCACCAGCAAGCTCAGGCTCTGGTGCCTAAATGATCTGGGACACCAAGTAAGAGGAATTGTACCTTCCCTGGGAGCTGCTTGTTTGTATTTGAGCAGAGACACATTCAGGCAAGAATTGCATCCTGGCTCATTTTTTGCACTAAGCGCCACAAGATTGCGACTTGCAACAGCATGCAAAAAAAACCCGGCATGATTCTCTCCCATTTTCTGATTTGTATGGCACTTAGAATGTTTTGCGTAAGACTGTGCCCATAAGTTCCAGAGGGTGTTTCCTCTTGTGGAAGAATCCACGACTAGGGGTCACAGGTTAAAAATACAGGGTTACCTATTTAAAACAGAGATAAGGAGAAATTCTTCCTCTAGAAGGTTAAGAGTCTTTGGAACTCTTCCTCAAAAGACAGTAGAGGCAGAGTCTATGAGTACTTTTCAGGCAGAGGTAGATAGACTCTTGATTAACAAAGCATTGGAAGGTTACTGGTGGTTGGCAAGAACGTAGGGTTGAGATTACAATCATATCTGCCATGATGTTACCGAATGGTGGAGCAGTCTTGAAGGGCTGAGTAGCCTATTCCAGGTCCTAATTCGTATGTTCATAGGTTCATTTGTTCATTCAAATGATCAGACTCTCTCAGGAACGTAATGAAGTACTAAACTAGATTATGTAGCACTTGAATCTTCAACATTTTAAAAAGGATTTAATGAGAGTAAAGACAATACACGTGTTTGGTAAGCAGAGATTGTCTTAGTATGTTGGTCTGTGAAGTTCTCTTTGCGGGTGTTGAGTATGGTGCCACTTGCCCACAACAACAATTTGTACATTTAACATTGTAAAAAGGTGCTTCAAAGCCCAAAGTATTAACAAATAAAATCTGGCATGAGTCACATAAGAGATATTAGAGTAGATGGCCAAAAGGATCTAAGGAGTATTTTACAAGTTTAGGGAAGGATTTATGGGTGGAGCAATTAAAACAAGACAGAATTGGAGAAATGCAGAGTTAGAAACATTGAAAAATTTGGCCCTTTGAGCCTACTTTACCATTCAACATGATCATGGTTGACCCTCTATTTTAGCTCTATACACCCACTTTCTCTCCATACCCCTTAACGCCTTTAGCATCTAGAAATCAATTTCCTTCTTAAATATATTCAGTACTTGGCTTCCACAACCTTTTGGGATAGAGAATTCCTCAGGTTTATTATCCTCATAGTGAAGACGTTTCTGCTCATCACAATCCAAAATGGCCTATCCCGTATCCTGCGATTGTGACCGTTTGTTCTAGACCTCTCAGACAACTGAAACAACATCCCTGCAATGAGTGTGTCCAGCCCTGTCAAAATGTTATATGTTTCAATGAGATCTCCTCTCATTCTTCTAAATATAGACACAGTCAACCCAATCTTTCCTCATATGACAATTCTGCCACTTCAGGAATCATTCTGGTGAACCTTCCCTGCACTTCCTCTATGGCAAGTATATCCTTTTTTAAATAAGGAGACCGAAGCTGCATACAATACTCCAAGTGTGGTCTCACCAAGCTGCAATAAAACTTGGAGGATTTATAGGTGGTTATAGAAACAATCTTACTAATAGGGAATGAGAACTCCATCTTCAGATGGAGTAAGTGTCTAGCAGGAAAGCTACTAAAACATCCACAGAATTTTCTACCTATTCACTTTATCTGATTCTCTCCTGCCAACAATTTCACTGCAATCTCAAATCTGAAGATTAAAATTTCAATGGCAAGAAATATCAAAGTCATCCAACCACCTCCACCAAGGCTGCTCATATCAAGTAATGTTCCTTAAATCTGCCATCCTGTCCTCTCCTCTGTTGAAACTTTAATACCATTTTTGTTGCTCTGTGTTACCTAACTGTATTTCTCTGTAAGTAAGTGCTGGATGATCTAATGACCATGATTCATCCCGGTATGCAAATGTGTGGAAATTTAAATAAAGTGAATTAAAGAGACGATTAATCTACATTATGATATGTTCATTAAAAAAGCCATGGCTCACAACTGTAATTACTGGAGCCTGGTCCCAGGTATGGTTCACAGTTAGAAATACTGATCAAAATCAGCTAAAGGTATTCCTTGAGGCTCAAAGTGGATATTGGTAGAATACTTTCTGATTGATTAAAATGTGCCTGTTTGCAATCAGAAAAGCCAGCCATTCTTTGTGCAATAGGCATATTTCATGGTGAGTTTCACAATCCCAGGGCCCCAGTGTTGAGCACTGCTCAAAGCGAGTACGAGGCTGTGAACTGGGCCTAGATATTCAACCTTGAGGACGGAATCGGGAGTAGGGCCGTTTCCTAATGTTGTGATACTGCCTCCTGTTCAACAGTGCTGATCATGCACTTTTCATGATGGGGTGGCAAGAAGGGGCTTCAGATGGGTTGCTGCCTTCTGAATGAGACCTGATGGATACCAGAATTGGCAGGTTAGAAGAATCACTTCCATTCACTGAGACATTGGCCCAGCTCTTTAAATGAGTGTTAGGCATCCTGGCCCTCATTCTTCACGCTCTCACCCCTACCCACTCCATACTCACTTCATTACTCCCATGCCTACTGATTATGTACCCTGAACGAATAGAACTTATGAGCTCAATAATAGCATTGGGAAGACTTTCAGTTGCTCATGAAACTGTCAAAATAAACAAAATGGCCATTCAAAAATATTTCAAAGAGCTTTAATCTTTTAGGAATTCATAATATTCAAGCAAACATTCAAACTTCACTAGAAAAATGGTAATTCCACTAAGGTGCTTATAAAACTATAAATAAACAATATTTCAAAAAACATCTTTAAAAAAATCGTTACATAAGAACATAAGAAATAGGAGCAGGAGTAGGCCATCCAGCCCTTCGAGCCTGCCCCGCCATTCAATAAGATCATGGCTGATCTGTTGTGGCTCAGTTCCACTTTCCGGCCCTCTCCCCATAACCCTTAATCCCCTCTCTTATCAAAAACCCATCAACCCGCGTCTTAAAAATATTTAGCGAGGCAGCCTCCACCACCTCAACGGGCAGAGAATTCCAGAGATTCACCACCCTTTGAGTGAAGAAGTTCCTCCTCAACTCCGTTCTAAACCGCCTCCCCTTTATCTTGAGGCTGTGCCCCCTAGTCCTACTGTCCTTTCTGAGCGGGAAGAGTCTCTCCACCTCTATCCTATCCATCCCATTCATCATCTTATATGTCTCAATGAGATCTCCCCTCATTCTTCTAAACTCTAACAAGTACAAGCCTAGTTTATTCAGCCTCTCCTCATAGCTCAACCCCCTCAACTCCGGTATCAGCCTCGTAAACCTCCTCTGCACTCCCTCCAAGGCCAAAATATCCTTGCGTAAGTACGGCGACCAAAACTGCACACAGTACTCCAGCTGCGGCCTCACCAATGCCCTATATAGCCGCAGCAAGACCTCCCTACTTTTACATTCAATCCCCCTTGCTATGAAACAGTTACACCTTAGCTGCTCATAAAACTATCAAAACAAAGTTCATAGTTCCCTTGTCAACTATATCAACAACTTCTGCTGAGCTAAATCCATTAATAGGGTTTGGATATAGAAGGAAGTGTGTGGAGGTGAAAGGTGAGAACTAGGGTACCCAGTGAACTGAGGTAGGCCTTCTAACCTATCTGCGTACCATTTTCCAACCTTAGTAAACCATGCAATACCTGAAAAATAGTTGCTATGTGGCCGAATTCCTTAAATATCAGAAAATATTTGACAAGAAACACATATCCCAAGTGAAGACGATACATTCCAATATGAGTTGTAAAATTAGATTAGAAACTAAGAGCTTTTATGAAAGATGACAGCTGTGAGCAGACTGCCAAAGGGAGTAGGTCTCATGTGACTAATATTTAGGTGAAGGCTGCAGCAAATCTACTCAAATAGAACAGTTAAGACTGGGACATGATACAAACGGTATAGAAAAGCCTGGTTCTCCCAGTTATAGATATGATTCAAAGATAAAAGTCAAATTTAGGACTGATATCAGAAAATTGTTCATTATTCAAACTGATCAACACTATTTCCAAATGGTGCAGTAAAGGTTAAAAAAAAACTTTGGAATCATTTGAGGAGCCACTATAGAGTAAAAGAGTATGGGAGAGAGGAGTTGGGTGTTTCTGGATGAATAAACTAAAATGGACAAAATGACCTTAGCATCTACAGTAAAATACCAATTATTTAAGTACCTTGCAATATGTTTTTACAATAATATGTATTGTATAGGCACAAGTAGTTTTGCTTATAATAATCAGTTCAATGTAAAATAGCATTTTCTGCAAAAATATAACTACAGAATTTCCATGAGATCAAGCATGAAGGAGAAAGAAACTGTTCTTATTGCTTGCACATTCACAAGCTCTCAGAGGCAGTGAGCCAAGCAGAGATTTTGGATAAAGGGACTCACAACAGGCATTGCTGTCAAGCAGAAGGAAAGGACTGTTTCTGGATTCACCAGCAAGTGGATGGCTGGTGAGGGCTGAATCTATGTACCAGGAAACAAGGACCATGAAGAGTTTAAGACCACAGAATCACCACAGGGGTTCTGGCAATGGGAAGTCTAATTGATTATGCTCAAAGGTTTGAATGAAGGAGACTTTGTTTGAAAGGACACTGGAGCATTCACCCCTATGAAGCAGTGGGAAGAGATCCTCCTGGAGACAGGTGAAGCTTTGGATTTTAAAATCAAGACTACAGATCTATGGTGAGTGTGGTGTAATGTATAAACATGGTGTGGGGTTTTCAAGTGGGTTAAGTTGCCAGGAAATATCTTCCTGCAGTTTAGTCTATTAGTTACTTACTAACTGATGTTTAGTCAATGTTGATTTCAGTTTCTTTGTCACAGTAAAATTCTTAAAACTGGAAATCTTGTCATGTAATGTGTAGATCTCTGGGAAATTCATGACACTTCTTAAAAGTTATTAGTCTCCAGAAGGGTCATAACATCTGGTAACCAGAGAACAGATATTTATACTTATTTCTATTCATTCATGGGAAGTGGGTGTCCCTGGCTAGGACAGCATTTATTCTTCATTCCTAATTGCCCTTGAGAAGGTAGTGATGCATGACCTATTTGAACTGCTGCAATCCATGTGTTGTAGACACACTCACAGTGTAGGGAACTCCAGGATTTTGACCCAGCAACAGTGAAGGAACACCAATATATTTCCAAATCAAGATGGTGAGTAGCTTGGAGGGGTGGTGGTTTTCCCAGATATCTGCGCCTTTCCCAACTCTGAGAACCAAGCAGAACCCCCAGTTTTCTTTCCTTGTGTCTACTTCCCCCCCCCCACCCCCCACTCCTTACTCAATATGGCTTCTGGGGCATCTATGGATGGTCTTGCTCTTAGTAGTCCTGCAGTACCAGTGGAGACCACTGGTGGCACTGCTGCTACTGCAGAGCTGCCAGCGATATACTGACTTCGCCTTGCAGAGGTGTGGAGGTCTTGCCTCAATAATAAAAGAGCCATCAGTCGTAGAGCTAATGTGGGACAAACGAGCCAAATGTGAGCAGGTTTGCTTCTGGCATTTATACTGGAGTAACAAGTCTCACAACATCAGGTTAAAGTCCAAAAGGTTTATTTGGCAGCAAAAGCCACTAGCTTTCAGAGTGCTGCTCCTCTATCAGGTAAGTGGGCGTTCTGTTCACAAACAGGGCATATAAAGACACAAACTCAATTCACAAAATAATGATTTTAAAAGGTACAAGTCTTAAAGGTACAGACAATGTGAGTGGAGAGAGCGTTAAGCACAGGCTAAAGAGATGTGTATTGCTGCCTGACAGGACAGGTAATGAGATTTTGCAAGCCCAGGCAAGTCATGGGGGTTACAGATAGTGTGACGTGAACTCAAGATCCCAGTTGGGGCTGTTCTCATGTGTGGAGAACTTGGCTATCAGTCTCAGAGACTCTGCGCTGTCGTGTGTCGTGAAGGTTGCCTTGGAGAACGCTTACCCGAAGATCAGAAACCAAATGCCCGTAACCACTGAAGTGTTCCCCACCAGGAAGAGAACAGCATTGCTTGGTGATTGTCGAGCGGTGTTCACTCACTCACTGTCATAGCATCTGCATGGTCTCCCCAATATACCATGCCTCGGGACATCCTTTCCTGCAGCAAATCAGGTAGACAACATCGGCTGAGTTGCAAGAGTATGTACCGTGTACCTGGTGGATGGTGTTTTCACGTGAGATGATGGCATCTGTGTCGATGATCTGGCACGTCTTGCAGAGATTGTTGTGGCAGGGTTGTGTGGTGATGTGGTCACTGTTCTCCTGAAGGCTGGGTAATTTGCCATGGACAACGGTCTATGAGGTTGTGCGGTTGTTTGAAGGCATGAAGTGGGGGTGTGTGGGGATGGGCTCGGTGAGATGTTTGTCTTCATTGATGACATGTTCAAGGCTCTGGAGAAAATGTTGTAACTTGTCCACTCCGGGGAAGTACTGGACAACAAAGGATACTCTGTCTGCCATGTCCCGTGTTTGTCTTCTGAGGAGGTTGGTGCAGTTTTTCGCTGGAATTGTCGATCAATGAGTCAAGGGCCATATCCTGTTCTTATAAAAGTATCTTTCAGCGTCTGGAGGTGTCTGTTGCAATCCTCCTTATCTGAGCAGATTCTGTGTGTACGGAGGGCTTGTCCGTATGGAATGGCTTCTTTAACATGTTTACGGTGGAAGCTGTAGAAGTGGGCATCGTGAGGTATCCGTGGGCTTGTGGTACACGGAAGTGCTGAGGTGACCATCCTTGATGGAGATGCGTGTGTCCAAGAATGCAACTGATTCCTGAGAATAGCCCATGGTGAGTCTGATGGTGGGATGAACTTTGTTGATGTCATCATATAGTTGTTTCAGTGATTGTTCATCGCGAGTCCAAAGAAAGAAAATGTCATCGATGTATCCAGTGTATAGCATTGGTTGAAGGTCCTATGCGGTGAAGACGTCTTGTTTGAACCTGTGCATGAAAATGTTGGCATATTGAGGTGCGAATTTGGTGCCCGTGGCTACCAACCATTATTTTGTAAATTGAGTTTGTGTCTTTATATGCCTTTTTATGAACAGAATTCCCACTTACCTAATGAAGGAGCAAAGCTCCGAAAGCTAGTGGGTTTTGCTACCAAATAAACCTATTGGACTTTAACCTGGCATTATGAGGCTTCTTACTATGTTTACCCCAGACCAATGCTGGCATCTCCATATCATTTACACTGCAATACAGGGAGCCCACTCTCCGCATATGATCCAGGTCTATGAATCTCTGAAACTCTTATCATAGAACCCTACAGTGCAGTCTTATAGTATGACTAGGTCAAGAGTTAAAGTACTAAATCTGTAACCTAGCCCATGCTCCAATTATTCAAGTCTTTCAGGTTATTTCTATAACTGGGAAGTGATGCAATCTCCAGCCACAGTAAGCATTTATGCGGTGACCAAAAAAATGAAATCAGTGTCTGTTTTCCATGTTCAGTTACAGTTTAAGAAATGAAGTGTTACCAACTGGAGGAAATTTCCTAAAAAAAAGGACAGGAATTCTTGGAGCAATAGATTTTTAAAAAATTTGTAACTATAGATTGCTTCAGGGTGGCACAGTGGTTAGCATTGCTGCCACAGCATCAGGGATCAACGTTCGATTCCTGGCTTGGGTCACTGTCTGTGCAGAGTATGCACGTTCTCCCCGCGTTTGCATGGGTTTCCTCTGGGTGATCCGGTTTCCTCCCATAGTGTTATTTAGATGGATTGGCCATGTTAAATTCTCCCTCAGCGTACCTGAACAGGCGCCGGAGTGTGGCAACTGGGGGATTTTCACAGTAACTTAGTTGCAGTGTTAATATAAGCCTACTAGTGACTATAATTTTACTTTCTATAACGACATATTCAACATCTAACTGGATAGACTGCAACATTCTGTTACATTGTCTGAACTTAGCAACAACTGAATGTTAAAAGCAAAAATCTGTGGATGCTGGAATCTGAAACAAAAACAGAAAATGCTGGAAAATATCAGCAGGTCTGACAGCATCTGAACGTTAGTTGAAATAATTCAAATTTACTGCCTGAATCAGCAGAAATAGCACTGAACCTAAACTAACAAATATAACGCTGAAAGTTAGTGAAAGTTGGGAATTAAAAAAGATACCAAGGAACAAGGTCACATTTTTTATTTTCCAGAAGCCCTATTGTTCATTTTACTCAAAAGCTCAGCACAAAATCTCTTACTTTGACCACACAAAGGTGAAGAAGGCTTGTGTCATGATTTCATCCATGGACAGATTTAGCACTCTGAACTCCTTGATGGAGGGGTGCTTTAAGGGAGTGTTGTTAAGTGATAGAACAATATAACTGCAGCAACAATCTTTCAATTCCACTTTCTCTTTGAGTGTGGCTCTCTGAAGGGAACATTGTTGATTTTACAACCTACAATTCTATAAAATTTCTAGGCTTGATGCCAAAGTAGCAGGGTAACAGCATCAAGTTCCACATCAAAATGGAGTCCACAATGCACCAAGTAAATCTTACCTGGCTTGACCTTATGAATAGCAAACACTATAACATAAATGCTGGAAATACTCTGCAGATCAGGGAGACTGATACAGAGTTAAAGTCAATGGCCTTTCATCAAAACAGGGAAATGTTAGTAATGTCTCTCTCATAAAGTCCCTTGAAGTGAAGACACTTGCTATGGAGCCCATGACAACAGCTTGTGCATGGAGCTCTTTAACTAGGCAGGCTGTTGTAATGCAATGACCAAGTGACTCTGGTTTATTAAGCCTCTCAGCTGCAGTCCAGTAATAAAAGATGGTACAAGTCCAGCTTCTTCACAAACTCACTTTATTCTCTTTTACAACTCCACATACACACATCCCAACCCCCAGTGCCACCTGTAACCCCTTTATATATTGCGGTATTATTAAACAATTAACATGCAAAAACACTGGAAGGTTGCTGTTAACCCATCCTGAACATGGTTGACCAGGAGACTTCTCCAGAATAGATTGCCTGCTATTGGCATATTTGATAATCAACCCATTTGGCCACATTTTAAAAGTACATGCTTTGGCCATTGAGTCCTGGGATAGGACTTCAGCCCAGAGCTTCTGGCTCAGAGGTGGGGACACTGCCCACTGCACCACAAGATGTCCATATGTTAGAAATGTAATAAGTTTTGAACAAATGAAAGGGGAAGATAGGATAAAAAGAACAAGAGGGAAGATCTATGATGAGATGACCAAAAGATCGCAAAATGTAGGAGCAGAAGTAGGCCATTCAGCTCATCATGTCTTCTCTGTCTTTCAATGAGATTGTGACTGATTTGATGCAATAATCCTCAACTCTATTTTACCACCTTATCCCCATTACCCTCGATTTCGTTACTTATTATAAATCTATCTCAGTCTTGAATATACCTAACAACCCAGCTACAGCTCTCTGCAGTAAAGAATTCCACAAGTTCACTACCCTCAGAGAAAAAATCCTTCTCATCTCTGTTTTAAATGGGCGATCCCTTACTGAGATTACGCCCTCTGGACCTAGACTCTCCCACAAGAGGAAACAACAGCATCTATCCTATCAAGCTCCCTGAGAATCCTATATGTCTGAACGAGGTCACCTCTCATTCTTTCAATGAGTACAGACCCAAACTACTTAACCTCTTCTCATAAGAAAATCCCTCCATACCCGAGATCAAATATCGTGAACCTTCTCTGGACTGGCTCCAATGCCAGTATTTCTTTCCTTTGATAAGGAGACCAAAACTGTTCATAGTATTCCAGGTGTGGTCCAATAGCGCCTTGTAGAGTTTCAGCAAGGATTCCTTATTTTTATACTCCATTCCCTTTGAAACAAAAGCTAACCACAGTGGCAAGCACTGCACCTCACAGTACCATGGACCCAGGTTTGATTCTGGTATTTGGTGATTGCCTGTGTGGAGATTGCATGTCCTCTTCATGTCTGCGTGGGTTTCCTCTGGTTCCTCTCACAGTCCAAACTTATGTTGGTTAGGTGGATTGACCCTGATAAATTGTTCCTTAGTGTCCAAAGATGTGTAGTTTAGGTGGTTAGCTATGATAAATGCATGGAGTAGGATGGAGGGGACAGCCTGGGTAAGATGCTCTGTTGGAAATTTGATGCAAACTTGGAAGGCCAAATGGCCTCCTCCTGCACTGTAGGGATTCATCTTCCCAATTACCTGCTGAACTTACATGCTAGCTTTTTGTTTTTTTTGTGCACCCAAACCCCTTTGTGCTACAACTTTCTGCAGTCTCTCTCCATTTAGATAATGTTCAGCTTTTTTATTCTTTCTACCAACGTGCATAACTTCGTACTTTCCTGCATTATATTTCATCTGCCCTCAGCACACAATCTACCTACCCAAAAAATAGGTGTAGCTTGATTGAATTTCTATTTTAGCATTGCCAAATTTAAGCATTAATACCTTGTTTCAAAACATGTCTGCTGTGCAGTTCAGAATGATCAGTTCAAAACTGATAAGTTCTCTTACGTTTGGGAGCGCTTGGGCGATGAAGGTAGAGCTACCCTTTAGATACATTTCATTTCTTCAATTTTCAATGTGCTCTAATGCAGTTGATTGTTGAGTTTCATGGACAAAATATCAGAAGGTTTATTAACTACACTGCATTCATTCGTACTTGGCTAATATACCTCCTTCCTAACTACTTAAGCAATATGTCTATGGTGCAGGGATCTGCACTTAGTAAAATTGTCTATACAGAGTTAGACTTAGGCAGGTAACAGCAGACCTATTGCAAGTGGACAGCACACTACAGAAGAAAAATGCTAGATTCTCTTCTTCTATCTTTGTAAGATTTGTGACCTTTTGATGCAGGCAGAAGAAAGTGTACCCACTGCAGTTTTGACAATTCCTAACTCAGTCAATGTAAAATACAACTAAAATTTGAACCACAAACCCTCATCACCATATCTAAAGTAATGACTTTAATTAGGTCATTGTCTCAATGCAATTTGTGGGAGCTTGCTGCATACAAATTGTGCTGCAATTCCTACATCATAATAATTATGCCACTTTAATCATATTATATTGGCATTTTGAATGAACTAGAAAGTTATGGGAGCATGAAAAAAGATATTAAAACACAAGTCTTGATTTTTCTTTCTTTCAATGCTTGACAGTTGTAGTGGCAAGGCCCTTTAAGGGGTGGAGCGTTTCCTGAAGACAACATGATTGGTAAGGATCCTACAGATCGTCCAATGGGAAACAGCCAATTGGCAAGAGGGTATGTATCATGGGTCGAGAATGGATTTGCATTTGGGAGTCAAGCAGAACAGTCACATTGTAACCTAGTCTGACCTTGTTGTATACTTGATCTATATTTTCTACATGGTGATACATTGTCATAAACATTTGCCAGTTGTCCAAATGTAAACTTTTACATGGTTTTAGAGTACAAAAGGTTTAGAGGCTGTGATTCAGACAGTTAGAAATAGGCCTTCCTTTTACTGCATTGTGGTCAATTGGCCAAAAGAAAAAAAAACAAACAGAATATAAGTCATATTAACATAATCATAGAATTTCTCATGGTGCTGAATCAGAGAAATCGATAATAAAATCTGAGGCGGAAAGGGAAAAATGTATTGCCTGAAGACTACAGTTCTGGGTAAAGTAGGTTTTGCATCATTTTTGCAGCCTTTGGACATAGAACAGTACAGCACAGTAAAGGCCCTTTGGCCCTCAGTGTTGTGCCAAGCTTTGTCTAAAACCAAGATCAAGCTATCCCACTCCCTTTCATTCAAGTGTGCTCCATATGCCTATCCAATAACCACTTGAAAGTTCCTAAACTGTCCCAATCCACTGTCACAGCAGGCAGTCCATTCCACACCTCAACCACTCTGGGTAAAGGACCTACCTTGGACATCCCTCCTGTATCTTCCACCATGAACCTTATAGTTATGCCCCCCTAGTAACAGCTACATTCACACGAGAAATAGTCTCTGAACGTTCACTCTATCTACCCCCTCATCATCTTATAAACCTCTACTAAGTCTCCTCACGTCCTCCTCCACTCTAAAGTGAAAAGCCCTAGCTCCCTCAACCTTTCCTCTTAAGACCAACCCTTCAAATCAGGCAGCGTCCTGGTAAATCTCCTCTGCACACAATATTCCAGACATGGTCTCACCAAGGTCCTGTACAGTTGCAGCATAATCCCATGGCTCTTAAACTGTTAATAAATACTAACACACTATAGGCTTTCTTCATGGCTCTACCCACTTGAGTGGCAACCTTCAGAGATCTGTGGATATGAACCCTAAGATCTCTCTGTTCCTCCACATTCCTCAGAACCCTGCCGTTGACCCTGCAATGCGCATTCAAATTTGTCCTACCAAAATGAATCACCTCGCACTTATCAGGGTTAAACTCCATCTGACATTTTTCGGTCCAGCTCCGCATCCTATCAATGTCTCTTTGCAGTCTACAACAGCCCTCCACCTCATCCACTATTCCACCAATCTTGATGTCATCAGCAAATTTACTGACCCACCCTTCAGCCCTCTAAGTCATTGATAAAAATCACAAATAGCAGAGGATCCAGCACTGATCCCTGTGGTACACCACTGGTAACTGGTCTCCAGTCTGCAGACCACCATTACCACTCTCTGTCTTCTATGAGATAGCCAGTCACCCTCTATCCTATACCTCCTTACTTTCTTCATGAGCCTACCATGGGGAACCTCTACCTTCACCTACACACTTAGTTACCTCCTCAAAGAATTCAATCAATTTTGTGAGGCAAGACTTAAACTTCACGAATCCGTGCTGACTATCCTGGATTAAGCTGCATCTTTCCAAAGGGTCATAAATCCTGTCCCTCGGGACCTTTTCCATTAACTTAGCAACCAAAGTAAGTCTAACCGGCCTATAATTACCAGTGTCATTCCTATTTCCTTTCTTGAACAGAGGAACACCATTCGCCACTCTCCAGTCCTCTTGCACTATCTATATATGAGGATCTCGACAGCTAATGTTCTGAGTTATGTTTACTACCGCCACCACACTGCAGACTCAACAAGGCTAATAATTTCAAACCCAATCTGCAGATATCCAATGCATTTGCCAGTCCTCTGCATCAAAATGTAAGTCACTCTAGCCAACATTAGATATTGTAACCATCCACTGTGACTCCTCAGCTAGCAGTCAAGTCCTGACAAGAGATTGCATAAATTATACATAAACAAAAATATAAGGCAGCACTATTACTACATTTTAGCAGTGCATGTGGACATGAAGTCTGAAAATAACTGATGGCAATATTGGTGGATTTATGCTTTTGTAACCTCCCTTCACTCTTTTGACACAGATGTTAATCCATTCATTTTAAATAGGCTAAAGATTCCGATAGACAGAGATATAATGTGTTGTTCTTCCATTTGCTAAATAGGCCATAATACTTTTAAGCTACAGATTTATAAAGTAAGAATGTAAAATTCTGTTCTGAGACAGGATGTTAGCAAGGACATTGTGGTAATTAGTAAAAATAGCGCAGGCATAGAGTCTACATTGTACAAGTCATTGACAGCAAAATAAAAGACATTAAGTTCGAATTCAATGGATCAGACTGGCTTTTTATGTTCAAAGACAAGACTGGTACATCATCATAAGGCAGCACCTTGCCAGTATAAACAAATTAACACCATATAAGGAGCAGAGAGTATTCATTTAGAAGAAAGTGGCTGAGAGGGAACAGACCTGAGGACAGCAGAGTGGTTTATAGCTCAATGGGTAAGCGCCAAATTACTTATGTCTCCTGGCTACCCATGACATTCAGTGGCATTACCATTACTGAATCCCCACTATCATTATCCTGGGGACTAGCTGACTAGAAACTGAACTGGACTAGCCTTATAAATTCAGTGACTGCAAGAGCAGGTCAGAGGCCAGGTATTCTGCACAAGTAACTCACCTCCTGACGCCCCAAAGCCTGTCCACTATTCAAAATAAGAAGTCTCACAACACCATGTTAAAGTTCAAAAGGTTTATTTGGTAGTACAAACTTTCGGAGTCTCGCTCCGTGGATGAGGAGTTACATTCACAAACAGGGCATATACAGATACAAACTAAATTTACAAGATAATGGATGGAATGCAAGTCTTTACAGGTAATCAAGTCTTAAATGTACAAACAATGTACAAAGGTAAAGACAACCGATGCTATACACTAGATACACTGATGACATTTTCTTCCTTTGGACTCAAGGTGAACAATCATTGAAACAACTATATGATGGCATCACAAGTTCCATCCCACTATCAGACGACATGGATTACTCTCTGAAATTGGTTGCATTCTTGGACAGTCACCTTAGCACTTCATTGTACCGCAAGCCCATGGATAACCTCATGATGCTCCACTTCTCCAGCTTCCACTCTAAACACATTAAAGAAGTCATCCCCTATAGACAAGTCCTTCGTATACACAGGATCTGCTCAAATGAGGAGGATCACAACAGACACCTACAGATGCTGAAAGACACCCTCATAAGAATACGGTATGGCGCTCAATTCGTTGATCAATAATTCCAACGCACCACAGCGAAAAACTGCACCGACCTCCTCAGAAGACAAACATGGGACACGGCAGACAGAGTACCTTTCATCGTCCAGTACATCCCCAGTGCGGACATCTTCTCCAGAGTCTTCAACATATCATTAATGAAAACAAACATCTTGCCAAGGCATCCCCAACCTCCAATCTTGCCTTCAAACAACCGCATAACCTCAAACAGATCACTGTCCACAGCAAACTACCCAGCCTTCAGAACAGTGACCACAACACCACACAACCATGCCACAGCAACCTCTGCAAGATGTGCCAGATCAACAACATGGATGCCATTATCTCACTTGAGAACACCATCCACCAGGTACACGGTACATGCTTTTGTGACTTGCCCAACGTGGTCTACCTGATACACTTCAGGAAAGGATGTCCTGAAGCATACAGACGCTATAACAATGGATGAACGAACACTGCTCAACAATCACCAGGCAGGAGTGTTCCCTTTCAGTCGGGGAACACTCGAGCAGTCGTGGGCATTCAGCCTCTGATCTTTGGATAAGTGTTCTCCAAGGCAGCCTTCACAACACACAACACACAGAATCACTGAGCAGAAACTGATAGCCAAGTTCCACACACATGAGGACGGCCTCGACTGGGATCCTGGGTTCATGTCACACTATCTGTAACACCAATGACTTGCCTGGGCTTGCAAAATCTCACTACTGTCCTGGCTGGAGACAATTCACATCTCTTTAACCTTTGCTTGGCCCTCTCTCCACTCACACTGTCTGTACCTTTAAGACTTGATTACCTGTAAAGACTCACATTCCAACCATTACCTTGTGAATTGAGTTTTTGTCTGTATATGCCCTGTTTGTGAACACAACTCCTCACTCACCTGAAGAAGAAGGAAGACTCTGAAAGTTTGTGCTATCAAATAAACCTGTTGGACTTTAACCTGGTGGTGTGAGACGTCTTACTGTGCTAACCCAGTCTAACGCCGGCATCTCCATATCACAACTATTTACAAGTCAGCAGTGTGATGGAATACTCTCCACTTGCCTGGATGAGTGCAGCTCCAACACCCAAGGAGCTTCACAAAACCCAAGACAAAGCGGCACACTTGATTGGAACCCCATCCACAAACATTCACTCATTCATAAGAACATAAGAACATAAGAAATAGGAGCAGGAGTAGGCCATCTAGCCCTTCGAGCCTGCCCCGCCATTCAATAAGATCATGGCTGATCTGTCGTGGCTCAGTTCCACTTTCCCGCCCTCTCCCCATAACCCTCAATCCCTTCTCTTATCAAAAACCCATCAACCCGCTTCTTAAAAATATTTAGCGAGGCAGCCTCCACCACTTCAACGGGCAGAGAATTCCAGAGATTCACCACCCTTTGAGTGAAGAAGTTCCTCCTCAACTCCGTTCTAAACCGCCTCCCCTTTATCTTGAGGCTGTGCCCCCTAGTCCTACTGTCTTTTTTGAGCGGGAAGAGTCTCTCCACCTCTATCCTATCCATCCCATTCATCATCTTATACGTCTCAATGAGATCTCCCCTCATTCTTCTAAACTCTAACGAGTACAAGCCTAGTTTATTCAGCCTCTCCTCATAGCTCAATCCCCTCAGCTCCGGTATCAGCCTAGTAAACCTCCTCTGCACTCCCTCCAGGGCCAAAATATCCTTGCGCAGGTGCGGCGCCCAAAACTGCACACAGTACTCCAGCTGCGGCCTCACCAATGCCCTATACAGCAGCAAGACCTCCCTACTTTTATATTCAATCCCCCTCGCTATGAAGGCCAGCATCCCATTCGCCTTCCTGACCACTGGAAGAACAACGGTAGCAGACACTGGGAACACCATCACCATATGGTGGCATCTAAGTAATCCCATGAACCTTCTAGAGTACAGATTGCTCGGAAACTTTAAGAATCTGCAGCCATGGTGGCAGCAGTCTGGTCATGCATAGCAGTAAAATGATGGTAACAAACTGAGCTTGCATAACTTCACTCTGAGCTTCCCTGCAGCACTCTGACAATATCTGGTTTCTGCTTGAACGGCAAAGAAGCTTGAGATGCTGTATCATGGCTGGGTTCACAAGTTCTCATCGAATTGGACACCACTCCCACGTTGGAAAGAATGGCTCCAAACTTTATGCAAACCCTTGCGCAAGGTTGATGCTGGACTCTTTTATATTCCTTGACAACAAGCTCAGGTTTTTTGTCCATGCATGGCATTTCTCTCTGCAGGTCCACCAGTCTCTCCTCATACACTGCTCATCAAAGTCCTCAGTAGCAGAAATGTGAGGTAATGCATTTTGGGGTTTAATACAGATGGGAAATATATATTAAATGGTAGAACCCTTAACAGTATTGATCGGCAGAGGGATCTGGGTGTATAGGTACACAGGCCACTGAAAGTGGCAATGCAGGTTGGGAATGTAGTGAAGAAGACATACAGCATCTGGAAGAACATGGCATGCTTACTTTCATCAGCCAGGGAATTGAGTTTAAAAACTGGCAAGTCATGATGCAGTTTTCTCGAACCTTAGTTAGGTCCCACTTGAATATAATAATCAATTCTGGTCACCACACTATTAGAAGGATGTGGAGGCTTTGGAAAGGGTACAGAAAAGATATAGAACATAAGAACATAAGAAATAGGAGCAGGAGTAGGCCATCTAGCCCCTCGAGCCTGCCCCGCCATTCAATAAGATCATGGCTGATCTGTCGTGGCTCAGTTCCACATTCCCGCCCTCTCCCCATAACCCTTAATCCCCTCTCTTATCAAAAACCCATCAACCCGCGTCTTAAAAATATTTAGCGAGGTAGCCTCCACCACTTCAACGGGCAGAGAATTCCAGAGATTCACCACCCTTTGACTGAAGAAGTTCCTCCTCAACTCCGTTCTAAACCGCGCCCCCTTTATCTTGAGGCTGTGCCCCCTAGTCCTACTGTCTTTTTTGAGCGGGAAGAGTCTCTCCACCTCTATGCTATCCATCCCATTCATCATCTTATACGTCTCAATGAGATCTCCCCTCATTCTTCTAAACTCTAATGAGTAAAGGCGAATGGGATGCTGGCCTTCATAGCGAGGGGGATTGAATATAAAAGTAGGGAGGTCTTGCTGCAGCTGTATAGGGCATTGGTGAGGCCGCAGCTGGAGTACTGTGTGCAGTTTTGGGCGCCGCACCTGCGCAAGGATATTTTGGCCCTGGAGGGAGTGCAGAGGAGGTTTACTAGGCTGATACCGGAGTTGAGGGGATTGAGCTATGAGGAGAGGCTGAATAAACTAGGCTTGTACTCGTTAGAGTTTAGAAGAATGAGGGGAGATCTCATTGAGACGTATAAGATGATGAATGGGATGGATAGGATAGAGGTGGAGAGACTCTTCCCGCTCAAAAAAGACAGTAGGACTAGGGGGCACAGCCTCAAGATAAAGGGGAGGCAGTTTAGAACGGAGTTGAGGAGGAACTTCTTCACTCAAAGGGTGGTGAATCTCTGGAATTCTCTGCCCGTTGAAGTGGTGGAGGCTGCCTCGCTAAATATTTTTAAGAAGCGGGTTGATGGGTTTTTGATAAGAGAAGGGATTGAGGGTTATGGGGAGAGGGCGGGAAAGTGGAACTGAGCCACGACAGATCAGCCATGATCTTATTGAATGGCGGGGCAGGCTCGAAGGGCTAGATGGCCTACTCCTGCTCCTATTTCTTATGTTCTTATGTTCTTATGTTCTTATTCAGCCTCTCCTCATAGCTCAACCCCCTCAACTCCAGCATCAGCCTAGTAAACCTCCTCTGCACTCCCTCCAAGGCCAAAATATCCTTGCGTAAGTACGGCGCCCAAAACTGCACACAGTACTCCAGCTGCGGCCTCACCAATGCCCTATACAACCGCAGCAAGACCTCCCTACTTTTATATTCAATCCCCCTCGCTATGAAGGTCAGCATCCCATTAGCCTTCCTGACCACCTGCTGCGCCTGCAAGCTGGGTTTTTGCGACTCATGCACAAGGACCCCGAGGTCCCTCTGCACCGTCGCCTGCTGCAGTTTTTCGCCACATAAGTAATAATCCTTCCTACCATTATTCCTACCAAAGTGGACCACCTCGCACTTGCCAACATTAAATTCCATTTGCCAGTTCCTGGCCCATTCACCCAACCTATCTAGATCCTTCTGTAGACTCTCCACACCCTCCACACAATTTGCCATTCCCCCAATCTTGGTGTCATCAGCAAATTTCGACACCATACACTCGGTTCCCTCCTCCAGATCATCTATATAAATGCTAAATAGCTGAGGCCCCAGCACCGACCCCTGGGGCACTCCACTAGTCACCATCCGCCAATCTGAATAGCACCCATTGACCCCCACTCTCTGCCTCCTATTTGACAGCCAATCCTCTATCACAATAACGCCCTACCCCCAACTCCATGTCCCCCGACCTTCTGCAATAAGCTCTTGTGTGGTACCTTGTCAAACGCCTTCTGAAAATCAAGAAAGACCACATCCACCAGCTCTCCTCTATTCACCGCCCTGGACACATCCTCATTGAACTCCAGTAAATTTGTCAGACACGACTTCCCTTTAACGAAACCGTGCTGCGTCTGCTCTATCAAGCAATTCCCCTCAAGATTACCAGGATGTTGCCTGGTATGGAGGGCATTACCTATGAGCAGAGCTTGAAGAAACTTAGTTTGTTCTTGCTGGAACGACAGAGGTTGAGGGGCGACTTGATAGAAGTTGACAAGGTTATGAGAGACATGGACAAAATCAGAAGCTTTTACCCAGGGTGGAAGAGTAGCTACCAGGGGGCACAGGATTAAGGTGCAAGAGGAAAGATTTAAAGGAGATGTACGAGGCAAGTTTTTTCCCCAGGGGGTGGTGGGTGCCTGGGAGGTAGTGGAAGAAGATACGATAGTGACTTTTAAGGGGCATATGGACAAATACATGAATAGGATGGGAATAGATAAATATGGCTCCGGAAGGGTAGGGGGTTTTAGTTCAGATGGACAGCATTGTCGGTGCAGGCTTGGAGGGCCGAAGGGCCTGTTCCTGTGTTGTAATTTTCTTTGTTAATGGACAATCATATCTACCAGGAGGATGGCAACTGTGCTTCCCTTGTTCCCTGACCTGACTGCAGGGTTAATCATACCGGCTGTCTCACTGCGTGCCAATCTTGCCTCTAAAACATCCTCTGAAATATGTGCAGTGTTATTATTTGAACTGGTGGCTGTGATAGTGAGTGACAGCGTTTCTTCACCACCTGCCTCTTCCACTTCTGTTCCTGGCCAGGTATCAGTTCTTGACTATTTTAAAGCAGAAGCAAAAATGATAGATTTGTAGTGTGTATAGCGGTGAGGAATGTAAGAGATCCATGCAAACACCAACTGCATCTTCTAAAGTAGAGATTGTGCCATTAGAGAGAAGTGGGATGTGAGAAGGACTGGATACAAAACCTTAAGAACGTAAGAACATAAGAAATAGGAGCAGGAGTAGGCCATCTGGCCCTTCGAGCCTGCCCCGCCATTCAATAAGATCATGGCTGATCTGTCGTGGCTCAGTTCCACATTCCTGCCCTCTTCCCATAACCCTTAATCCCCTCTCTTATCAAAAACCCATCAACCCGCGTCTTAAAAATATTTAGCGAGGCAGCCTCCACCACCTCAACGGGCAGAGAATTCCAGAGATTCACCACCCTTTGAGTGAAGAAGTTCCTCCTCAACTCCGTTCTGAACCGCCCCCCCTTTATCTTGAGGCTGTGCCCTCTAGTGCTACCGTCCTTTCTGAGCGGGAAGAGCCTCTCCACCTCTATCCTATCCATCCCATTCATCATCTTGTACGTCTCAATGAGATCTCCCCTCATTCTTCTAAACTCTAATGAGTACAAGCCTAGTTTATTCAGCCTCTCCTCATAGCTCAACCCCCTCAACTCCAGCATCAGCCTAGTAAACCTCCTCTGCACTCCCTCCAAGGCCAAAATATCCTTGCGTAAGTACGGCGCCCAAAACTGCACACAGTACTCCAGCTGCGGCCTCACCAATGCCCTATACAACCACAGCAAGACCTCCCTACTTTTATATTCAATCCCCCTCGCTATGAAGGTCAGCATCCCATTTGCCTTCCTGACCACCTGCTGTACCTGCAGGCTGGGTTTTTGCGACTCATGCACAAGGACCCCGAGGTCCCTCTGCACCGTCGCCTGCTGCAGTTTTTCGCCTCGTAAGTAATAATCCTTCCTACCATTATTCCTACCAAAGTGGACCACCTCGCACTTGCCAACATTAAATTCCATTTGCCAGTTCCTGCCCATTCGCCCAGCCTATCTAGATCCTTCTGCAGACTCTCCACACCCTCCACGCAATTTGCTGTTCCACCAATCTTGGTGTCATCAGCAAATTTCGACACCATACACTCGGTTCCCTCCTCCAGGTCATCTATATAAATGGTAAATAGCTGAGGCCCCAGCACCGACCCCTGGGGCACTCCACTAGTCACCAACCGCCAATCCGAATAGCACCCATTGACCCCCACTCTCTGCCTCCTATTTGACAACCAGTCCTCTATCCACGCTAACACCCTACCCCCAATTCCATGTCCCCTGACCTTCTGCAATAACCTCTTGTGAGGTACCTTGTCAAACGCCTTCTGAAAATCAAGAAAGACCACATCCACCGGCTCTCCTCTATCCACCGCCCTAGACACATCCTCATAGAACTCCAGTAAATTTGTCAGACACGACTTCCCCTTAACAAAACCGTGCTGCGTCTGCTCTATCAAGCAATTCCCCTCAAGATGCCTCGCTATTTCCTCCTTGATGACGGATTCTAACATTTTACCTACAACAGACGTTAAACTAACCGGCCTATAATTCCCCGCGTTTTGCCTGGCACCCTTCTTAAACAACGGCGTAACATTAGCCGCTTTCCAATCTTCCGGCACTTCCCTGGAATCCAGCGACGTCTGGAAAATAACCACCAAGGCATCCATTATCACCTCCGCCATTTCTTTCAGAACCCTCGGATGCATTCCATCCGGTCCTGGGGACTTGTCCACAATCAGCCCTTCCAGTCTGTCGACCACCGCCTCTCTAGTAACAGTAATGTCATTGAGACCCTCCAGTCCTACCACCTTTCCATCTCTAACACCCGGCAAATTATTCACGTCCTCCTCCGTGAAGATGGAAACAAAAAAGTTATTCAAGACCTCAGCCATTTCCCCATCCCCTACCACTAAGTCCCCCTTCTCATCCTCCCACTGCTGGCTATAGTCATTGTTACTCCAACAAAGGTGAGCTTGTCTCCTCCATCAGGTTGAGGACATTCAGCCATGCCTTTCTCTACTAACCCAGTTGCTTCACTACCCCCACCAGTTATCTATTGCTGCCTTTGATTACATGCCCCCTTGCCCTGCAGGCAGGAGAGGGGGAGAAAATGTGGTGCAATCTTTTTAGGGGTGCGTGCATGTGTGTTAACTGTTATGTATATGAGTGTGAGGCTTGCAATTGTGCTAAATGCTTGAGGGTGTGCTGAAGGATGTGAATGCCAGATGTGAGGTCTGACTGATCGAGGATGAATTCAGTGACTTTGGCCACTCATGTAGGGTAACTGAATTTCTGTGGCATTGTGTCCAGATCCTCAGGGCTATTTTCCATGGTGTGCTGATAATTACAGTGTATGGGAGCTTGGGGAGGGAGAGGTGGGTGGGGGGGCGGGACACTGCAGTCCCAGGCAAATCAGAACTGTAGTGAGCATCCCATAGCTCGAGGAACGTGGGCTCAGAGTAGCTGAGCTCGAGTCTGAGCTGCTGTCATTTCACAGCGTCAGCATGGAGGAAAGTTACCTGGACACTGGGAGGTAGTCACGCACTTAGATCAAATAGAACTTTAGAGTTAGAGTTAGTCAAGGCTCAAGGGTGTAACTGCGAATCAAGAAGGTATGGAGCTACGGAGCTACAGTTGGGAGTTCCGGAGGAGCCTCAGCACTTGACTTTGACCAAGTGATACAAGCTACCTGTGCGGATAAGAACAGGAACCACAGGGTGGATGGGCAGACTGACTGGATGAACACCAGGGTGCTGGAAGCCATTCAAGTAAAAGCAGTGAAAAGGAACGTGGTAATGATAGGGGACAGTACAGTCAGGGGAAATGATACTATTCTTTGCAGCCACAACTGGGAGTTCTAAAGGCTGAGTTGTCTGTCCAGGAATGGCTATCTCGAATCACTGTCTTCTCAAAGTTCATCTTGTATTGTGATCCTAGCCCAAGTTTTTTGGAGGTGATTGGGTTTTGCTCCCAGGGTGTTTTGCACCATCAATATCTCCATTAATACTGACTTTGCACAAGGGACTATAACCAGGCAGCATATAACTAGATAAATGCTTGCGGGTGTTTTTGGAATACATTGTGCATTCCGCGATAATACTTTGCTATTATGCTGAATCTTGGCTTTATCGGAAAACCAAGGCAACATGAGGAAAACATTTTTTTATGTAGCAAGTTGTGATGATCTGGAATGTGCTGCCTGAATGGGTAGCAGAGGCAGATTCAATATAACTTTTCAAAGAAAATTGGATAAATATTTTAAAGATGAAAAAATAGGGCTGCAGGAAAAGGCTGGGGAGTGAGACTAATTGGATAGCTCTGCCAAAGAACCAGCACTCACAGGCAACATGTGTCTAATGATCTTCTTCTCTGCTGTTGCATCCAGCGATTCCTTGACCCTTGGAGCACAAAGTATTTATAACTTCTGGTAGAGCCAACTAATTACTGTTTCAGTGTGAGCCTGAGCTAAGCTTGTCAAACAACCTGATTGCTATGGTGTTTGACGTTAAGATTGAGAAATACTAAAAAATCCATTTATATTTGGCTGTATTTTACATTAATTTTATTTTAAAAAACTTACAAGCCGTTCACTGTAAAAGCTACTGCCTATTGCTGCACAGAACTTTGCTACAGGCAATTTACATCTAGATTCACTTTATCACTCCAATCTGTATCTTATACTAAAGCTCACTACCTCTTGGGATGTCCTGCCCCATGCACACTGTGAGTCTGTTTAGTCATGTGAAAACCCAAGGCAGGAGCATGTGACCCTGAGCAGATATTCTTGAATCAGGGGACAGCTACTGCCCCAGATAGCCAAACCTCAACACTGAGATTTTCTGTGCAACTTCAGGAAAGAAGACATCAAACAGAGATGCGTCAGCTGTGACTCAGTTGGTAGCACCATTGTTTCTGATCCACAAAGCTCTAGGTTAACTCCTACTCCAGGGCCTAAGCACAAAAATCGAGGTTGACACTCCAATGCAGTACACTGCACTGACGGAGTTACTGTTTCGTGGATGAGTCACTAAACTGTATTCTTTATCATTCAGTGTAAGTATGAGGTACATGTGAATCAACAGGCAAAATGTGCTCGAAACATGCCATGCCACAAAATAAATGACAAGTGTGACCAAACCCAATTCCATGCATTTCTCAATAAACCACTCAGATGTTAGTCACGTTGTCCGATCCACCTGCTCAGGTTGGTGAAAAAGATTCTGTGCACACTATCTCAAGGGAAGCAGGGGAGGTGTCCTGAAAAATATTTAACCCTCAATTCAATCAAAATTAGAAAAATAACCAGATTACCTGAACATTATCACATTATCACATTGCTGCTTGTGGGACCTCGTGAATACAAATTAGCTGCTTAATTTCCTACATCACAACAGTAACTACACTTCAAAGGTTACTTCACTGGTTTATGTGCATTAAGACATCCAGTGGACATGAAAAGTGCAATATGAATGAGAAATTTTCCTTTTTTTAAACTGTGAATAGATTAGGAACATCTTGGTAGAGACTTGTTCAGGTTAAAACTGTATTGTGCTAAAATATAAACTTACCTTCATCTGGGGTTTGGAGGTTGGGAACTTCAGTTCGGTTATTTTATACTCTTCAGGCTGAGGACTAGATCTGTGCACCTGTGCAGAAGGAAAAAGAACTGTGTAGGTCAAATGACCAGATACAGGGTGCCATTATCAAGGAGGAGCCCAGGAAGCAAACCAAGAGGAAGACAGGGAGAGATTCTAAAAGGAAGTCTCAGGCAAGCGATAAAAGTTAGGGGACTAAATTAAGTTAAAAGAAAGCAGCAGAATAATAGGCTGTAAATTACAGAAAGTGCTGAGTAGAGCACAGGCAAAAGTAGGCATGTGAGAAGGCCTAAATACCTGAGAAGGCAGCCAAAGATTGGCGTCTCCATGCTGTAAGCTGTTGGGTTCTCCTTGGCACAGCTAAAGATCTGAAATTGTGCTTGGAAGGTGAATTTTGAGAGTGTGCTTGGATTTCCCTGGGAAAATATCTCAAAATAAAAACAGTGAAATTGAAAGCCTGTGAGGTGGGTCCTTGTTGAAGCCGTCTGAGTGGGAGTGATCTTTGGAGAGAACTACAAGGTGTAATCTTCAAATATGGAGATTGAAAGCTTTATGAGAAAGATGAAGTTTAGTGAGATTGGTTGGCTCACAATGTGACAAACATCTGGGTGTGTTGCAGAGAAATCCATAGAATCAGATTTGGTCTCATGTCATTTATTCTGTAATGTGGTGTGTTTGACCACATTTTGTCTGTTAATTCACATATACTTGATGCTTACCCTGAATGTCAGAGAAGAAGATAGCTATTGCAAATTCTTTTACCTTTTGGAAAATATAAAGTTTATTTTTGTTCATTCTAAACTTGTTGAATCTTGTGGCTTTATTTACTTAGTAAGTATCTTGAATCTCAAATTTTGTCTACTTTAAACATAATGTTACTGGTCCCTAACCGACTTCCCCGACTCATGGTCTGGTTAAGAATCATAACAGAATGTAAAGAAATGTAGACTCTAATAGATACGTGCAATGAGCAACTGCACAAATAAGAAGCAATCATTGTCACAAATTGGAAGGAGATGGAGGAGAATGATAGAGAGCCAGACAGCTCAGTTCAACTGATTGTTAAGAACTGATAGTCTACAGCAAATTCCTCTGTAACTTTAATATAGGCCATGGTCATTCAATTCCATGTTCATTTAATTCTTCAAATGTTCCATAATCCAAGCTCATATTGGCACATACACAGGACTCTTGATATTTGTCTACATACTGTAACAAATGCATTTCCAACAATGGTCCTTGAGTAGTCTAACAGACCCCAAGATATCCTGGATATCAGAAACGTCTCCTGCCACGATTTAAAAACTGGGAAACAGTATAGTGAAGAAGTTAGGGGAACATAACTTCATCATTCAAATTCACTTTCTAGCCTTCATTGAGTTCAATAATTTCACATCAGAACCTCTGACTTCATTTCATCGGACATCAGCTGTTGGGAATGAGTGTGCTATTCCATTTACACTTATTCTCAAATCACCTTTTATTTCTTTACTTGTCTCATTGTCATCTCCTTTTGCCTTGCATCAATAATTGCTTATTGTTTAATCTCTTCTGCTGTCCATCCTGTCACAAACTTTCTCCTTGGCTCTTTCCTTCTCTCTCCTTTTAATGGATGTGGCTTCCATGTGGCAGCCTAGGGGTTACAGTGGAGCTGGAGGCTTCAATGCCCATTGACATGACTGTGGGCAGGAAAGGCCTCACCTGCGGCCCAAATGTTTCTGCTGGAGTGATTTTCTTTCTGCCATTGCTGGCTGTGCTCCTCATAATTTTGTACTCGTATCCAGCCATGCTTCTGACGGCACCTCCATGTTGAGGCACACTTGTGGTCATCAACCTACCTCAGCAGCACCCACCTCTCCAGACAGGACTGCCAAGTCTTCGGAGAAGTTAGCCCTCTAATTGGGATGGCAGCAATGGGAACTCACCCATTAACTTTAATAAGACAATGAGTGGAAACACAGCCAATTAGGAGGCAATCTCCAGGACAATTGTGTCACCACAGGTAAATCATGCGCATCCTCTGTGTCTCTCCCTGCAAATGCTGCCTGACCTGTTGGGTGTGTCCAGACTTTTCAGTTATGTTCTTCGAGCTCTCTTTCCAGTTCTTTGAGGGTTCCAATCTGAAGTGCAGAAGATAGTAACAGAGATTCCCTATCATTAACGCTCAGAAACAGGCTGGCCCAGCATTCCTTTCATCCAGTGGAAAGTTAGAAGGGTTTAAAAGGCCACCTCAGCTACTGCACAAGACATCGTTTTCGATTTCTGAGACTTTCTGTTTTCCAGCCTGACTAAATCTCGATATCTTTCAATCTAATGGATGAGTTTTACCAACAACGTTAATCTGCAGTTGTATTTCCAGTTGCACAGATTTGCTGTGTATTTCCAACATTTCCTGGCTCTGAATAAGCAGCCAATCATCTTGTCATTTCTTTCTAAGTATTGTGTCACATCTGATTACTTGAGAGTGAATGTATCAAGCCTTGTTACGTTTGTCAATTTTATGCTAGTTATATAGCATCACTGTCCACAAGCAAGCAGATATCCTGTGTCAGCTGTGTTAGCAGTTCTGAATGTCAGAAACATTGCACCTCTCAGGTCCAGATTCCTGGCCCACTAGCATCTCCCACCCTGCCAGGAGTATTTCACTAGATCCCCACTTTCAGGGAACTAGCGGAACGACCCCACTGGAGTGAAGGGAGGGCAATTGGGGCTCCCAGGTGGTGGTCCCTGGGCATGGGCAGCTTGTGTCCCCAATACTGCTCAATGGGCAAAGTGCCCATGCCCATAGGGCACCGTGGCACTGCCCATCAGACATGGGGCAGTGCCAAGGGAGCAGGGCCCACTGACACTCTGCATGAGGGTTGGTCAGGGCTGGATGGAGGTCAGCGATCAGGGCAGCCTGGAGGGGGGTTGTCAGCCTGGAGGGTCTGTGGGGGGACGGTGGGGTCTGGAGACCGGCAGGGGCTCCAGGATGGGAGGGGAGTCAGGGCTGGCCCGGGAATGGTCATGGGGCAGCGACTGAACTAAACAGCAGACTGCAGGTTGACGGTTTGGGGCCACTGCGCATGAATGGAGTTCCAGAACTGTCAGCCTCCAATGTGAATAGGTCCCGCCCTCCGAGCTTTTAATGATATTCCCGATTGTGACCTTTGCAATGCACAGAATGTGGGGGATTCTTGTCTGAATTTGCTTTGGAAGACCCAGTGCAATTTACATCAGTTTTCTTGCAAATTCGACACTTAGAACTTTTTTAGGAGAACTGCAGCTAAGGTGTTAAGATGAAGATTGCCCGTGCACCATCTAGCTTATAGCACTGACTAAGAAGATTGTGAGGTCAGTCCCCACTCTAGGAATTGAAAATATATTCACTGATATTTCAACGCAGTAATGAGAGAGAGCACTATATTGTTAAAAGTACTGTCCTACAGAAGGGATGTTACTCTTTCAACAGCATCTTCCAAACCCATGACCATTACCACCTGAAAGACAAAAGACAGGAGGGACCCCCACGACCATTGTGGGGGGGAGTTCCCCTCTAAGTTATTTAACATCCTGACTTAGAAATATATTGCTGTTCCTTCACAGCTGTTGTGTCAAAATCCTGGAATTCTCTCCTTAACAGCACTGTGAGTGTACCTACATCACATGGACAGCAGCATTTCAAGAAGCATCTTCTCAAGGGCAATCAGGGATGGGCAGTAAATTCTCGTCTAGTATTTGGATAAGAATTTCAGAGGCATGACTGGTAAGTTTGCAGATGATACCAAGATTGGTGGCATACTGGACAGTGAAGAAGGTTATCTAGGATTGCAAAGGGATCTTGATCAATTGGACCGCTGGGTCAATGAATGGCAGATGGAGTTTAATTTAGATAAACATGAAATGATGTATTTCGGTAATTGAACCAGGGCAGGACTTACAATGGTAGGGCATTTGGGAGAGTTACAGAACAAAGAGCTCTAGGAGTACAGGTTCATAGCTCCGAAAGTGGAGTCACAGATGGACAGGGTGGTGAAAAAGGCATTTGGCGTGCTTGGTTTCATTGGTTAGAATATTGAATACAGGAGTTGGGATGTTTTGTTGAAGTTGTACAAGAAATCAGTAATGCTACTCTTGGAATACTATGTATAGTTCTGGTCACCCTATTATAGAAAGGATATTATTAAACCAAAAAGCACGCAAAAAGAGTTACTAGGATGCTACCAGGACTTAATGGGTATAAGGAGTTATAAGGAGAGGCTGGATAGACTGGGCCTTTTTCCCCTAGAGCGTAGGAGTCTTAGTGATGATCTTATAGAGGTCTATAAAATAATAAGGGGCATTGATAAGACAGATAGTCAACATCTTTTCCCAAAGGTAGGGGAACCTAAAACTAGGGGGCATAGATTTAAGGTGAGAGGGGAGAGATACAAAAAAGGGTCCAGGGGGGCAATCTTTTCACTCAAAGGGTGGTGAGTGTCTGGCACACCTGCCTGAGATAGTGGCAGAGGCGGGTGCAATTTTGTCTTTTAAAAAGCATGTAGATGGCTACATGGGTAAGATGGGTATAGAGGGCTATGGGCCAAATGCAGTCAGTTGGAACTAGTTTAGTGGTAAAAACTGAGCAGAATGTACAAGTTGGGCCAAAGAGCCTGTTTCCATGCTGTAAACCTCTATGACTTTAGCTTGTAATGCCCACATCCCATAAATGACTTAAAAAAAAGCTTTACTGTCCTGCTTATCCAGTCTAATAATTAGACACACATTAAGATCCCATGGCACTCTTTAAGGATGAGCAGGAAGTCCACCCAGTGTTCTGGACAACATCTCTTCCAAAATTAATTCAACAACAAAAATCAATAAAAACAAAATACTGTGGATTCTGGAACTCAAAAACAAAAACTGAAAATGCCGGATAAACTCAGCAAGTCTGTCAGCATCTGTGGAGAGAGAAACAAAGTTAACAGCTTGTGAGGTCCTCGAAGTGGCAGACAGCGGTGGATTGCTACTCTGCACTCAGTTACCTGTGCTTAAATTGTAAAGTGCCTGATCTCCTGACCTTCTTGACTCAGGCCAGGTGAAACTCAAAAACAGCATTGTCCTGGAGCTGGGGGCGCAATGTGCAAAAGAAATTCAGCAATGGAGGAAATGCAAACCTTTTACAGCACTAGCTTCTGTAAAGCAGGAGGGTTTATAGGTCCCACTGAAAGCAAGAAGGCAAATTTCTGAGGTGGGAATGAGATGTGGGGAGGTGGGAGTCCGGACATTGCCGGAGAAGATCCAGTCATGGGGAGGAGCTTAGACATCGAGGATGGGTGGGGAGTTGGATATCGGGGGGATGGGGAGTGGGGCCATTAGGGAGCTGGGGTGTTCAGACATCAAGGAGTAGTCGGCATCACAGGATTTGGGGGGGGGGGGGGTTAAACATCAGTGAGAGAAGCAGGTGCTTAGTTAGGATTGATGTGGGAGACTCCTGGGAGAATCAGGGTTGTCGGTGGGGGGATTCCTGTGCCAGGCTCAGTTTATGCCTTTAAAATAGTTACTCTGAAGTTAGAAGTGTTTTTTCCTTCTAATTCTTTCAGAGAAACTATTGGTGTAAAATTACCAGAACCATTCCAAAGTTAGCGATTTAAATCACTTTGTTGGATAGTTCCCAGCCCCGTGCAACTGTCCAGGGAAAGTTAGCCCTTACCTGGAAACATCCAAGTAGGCCTCCCTAGTGCATCTCTGATGCAGGCGAGCCCTGAAATTATAGGCTAATAAGAGTCCATATGGCTTTTTCAAAGTTAACAATAAATCAATTGACCATTCAGTCATTGCTTGGCTGTGGAATCCTGGAATGTGCAATTTGGCTGCCACATCAAACAATAGTAGAAGAAGCCCACAAAACCAAGGTGGCAATCTCAATTGATTGAACCCATGGACCTTGGTCAGATTATTACAGAAGATGCTAAATGTGTCAGTGACATTAGAGGAATCGAATAGCAGGAGGTGGTTTTAAGAAAATTAGTTTGGTTCTAACATCAAAGAGAATAAAAGAATAACAAAGAGCCTTTGGATAAGAAAAGATTTACTCAAATGTTTTGTCAACACTTCTTTATGGCTGTGGACTGTAGGCAACCAAATAATCATTCGACTTGAAGCTTTGAAATGTGGGCACAGAGAAATATTTAGAATATCTTGGAAAGACAGCAAACAACAAGAATGTCCCCAGGTAAAATGAAATCCAAGACAGGCATCATAGACAGCACTAAAAGCCAAAAACTGAGTTATTTTGGCCAGCTGACAAGGTACAATGATATAGAGAGCACACTGATTGAAGGCCACTTCAATGATAAAAGGAGCTGTTAAAGACCAAGAGTTTCTTCAAAAGTAACATCAAGGAATAGACAAACATGAGCTATCAGAGGCAGTAAAACAGTTTTCCGTAGAACCAACTGGCACAACTCTGCACCCAATCATCAATAATTGGAAGGAACTTGAAGAGAGAGAGACATACTTTGCGATGTTTCCCAGGGATACGATAAGGCACTATATAAATGCACAAATAGGGAGAAATTGACCTTGTGGGATAGGGTAAAATGGTAATTGTGAGTCGCCAACCTGTTTTATATCTTCTGATTTCAACTCTGGGTCACTTTTTTTTATGCATAGAATCATATAATCCTTACAATGTAGAAAGAAGCTATTCGGCCCATTGAATCTACACCGACCACATCCCACTCAAACCCTATCCCCATAACTCCATGCATTTATCCTAGTTAGTCCCCCTGACACTAAGGGGCAATTTAGCATGGCTAATCCACCTAACCTGCACATCTTTGAAATGTGGGAGGAAACCCACGCAGACACTGGGAGAATGCGCAAACTCTATATAGACCGTGACCCCATCTGGGAATCAAACCTGGGTCCCTCGTGTTGTGAGGCAGCAGTGCTAACCACTGTGCCGCCCCATTCGTTCATGGGATGTGTCCATCACTGGCTGAGCTAGCATTTATTGCCCATCCCTGAGGACAATTTAGAGTCAACCACATTGCTGTGGATCCAGAGTCACATGGAGGCCAGACTAGATAAAGATGACAGATTTCCTTCCTTAAAGGACATTAGTGAACCAGATGGGTTTTGCAACAATTGTCAATGGTTTCATGGTCATCGTTAAACTTTTAATTCCAGGCTTTCATTGAATTCAAATTTCACCATCTGCTGTGGTGGGATTCAAATCTGGGTCCCCAGAGCCTATCCTGGATCTCTGGATTACTAGTCCAGTGAAAATACCACTGTGCCACTTCCTCAAATAAAACTCAGCAGACGTTGAATAGTGGTTACTGGCTCATTAGCACTTGTTTTACACTACTGCACAAAGCCAAGACCTGTACCATGGCATCTAAATGTAATGCAGCATTTTGTTGTTACTTAAATCATTGATGAAATTTAAGTTCAGGACTCTGATTTACTAATCCAGATTGCATTTCTACTATTTTACAATTCACATTCACTTTTTCACGAATGTTATTGAAAAGAGGAATATACGGCACTTTGTTATTCCTGTTGACTAGGGATCACGACTGTCATCCTGTCAACAAAGTTAATTCATAAAAGATGAAAGTTTGAAATAATTTCTCATGCTAAGAATGTGGGCCAAGATTCTCCCAAAAAAAGATGCCCAACAGGCTGCAAAATGGGCGGTTTACCTGCCTGTTTTTTGAGCATACTTAGTGAAATGAATTTCCGGCAATCTGTGCTTCACAGAGTGCCTCAGGGAGATTCACACCGGTAAGTGTGTGTGTGTGTGTGTGTGGGGGGGGGGGGGGGGGGGGGGGCAGAGAATTTATGAAACCCGGGTGTGGACTCAGAAGGACCCCCCCACCCCTGCATTGCTGGCCTCCTGATCACTAGTCCCCTTATCCTGATTGCCAGCATCCCAAACTCCACCCACTCTCCCCCAAACACGCTGGCCTACCTGACCTGCCTCCCCATTTGCCAGACTACCTGACCATCCATCCCCCATGATTACTGGCTTACCAATCCCACTCCTCTCCACCACGGGCCAGCCCCAGTTGCCAGCCCTGATCTCCCCCCATCACATGCAGCCAGTCGTGCGTACAGGTCCTCCATGCTACTCGAGCAGCACGCCGGGCTGGGAGAATCACTCCCATGGTTTCTTTTCCCTGATTATTGAACATGGTCATTATTTGAAAATACTAATCTATGAGACTCTAGATGTAACAATCAAGTAGAATAGCTACTTATAGCAGTAAGCAGGCATTTATAGCTCTAAAATGGTGCATGCTGGTGTCATACATTTGTTTTTTTGAGCTGCAGGAATGAAAGATTGCTCACAACTAAAGTCCTGCTTTGAGGGTAAGGTGCATGAAACTTTGACCGAGGCACTGAAAACATGGACAGCCGTTATGTATTGGGCAACATGCTTGCCACAGTTCTGTTTGCTAGCTGTTTATTTGATATGCTTCAGAGCTTGTCAGAAATAATGCAGGAGTTTCTATAAGGGTAGGAACTTTATTTACAAGAGTTTTATGCAGTGCTTTAAAATGACTACTCCATCCTTACAGCTCTAGTTTCCTATAACTGCTGGATTTTCTTTTCTCTGAGCCCACACCCAGGCTTCATTAACCAGACAAGTGAGCATCAACGTTAAGCAGACACACAGACAAACACAGTGAACCACTGAACACCTCAGTCCACACAACTGAAAGGCTTGAATTAACAATCATGAGAAAAAATGGTGAAGGGCTACGCTGTCAATCTCCCAGAACTGACAGGATTTCAGGTGTGGTTTAGCAGATAAGAAAGTCACAGAAATAAGTCAAGAATATTAATATGTGATAGAGCATCTCATGCAATGTTCAGAAATGAAATGATGGACAGGAATACAGTTGATCCATCAAGTCTGTCCCAATCAAGATGTCTACAGCATCATGACTAGACACCATCTAAACAAAAACAGGAAATGCTGCAGGTCTGACAGTTAAAGTTTATTTAATAGTCATAAGTAGGCTTACGTTAACACTGCAATTAAGTTTTATGAAAATCCCCTAGTTGCCACACTCCAGTGTCTGTTCAGGTACACTGAGGGAGAATTTAGCATGGCCAATACACCTAGCCAGCACATCTTTCGGACTGTGGGAGGAAACCGGAGGAGCTGGAGGAAACCCACGCAGAAACAGGGAGAGTGTGCAGATTCCGCACAGTGACCCAACCTGGGAATCAAACCTGGGTACCTGGCACTGTGAGGCAGCAGTGCTAATCCCTGTGCCATCTCGATAATATCTGTGAGAAAGAATAATGCCAATGTTTCAAGTAAGGCTGACCCTTTGTCAGAGCTGAAAGCAAGGAAAATTGGACAAGATTTATACTATGAGGGTAGGAGGATTGGGAGCTGTAATTGGTAGACGAAAGGATAAAGGGAATGTAAATGGTGGTGGTAAAGACTTATAATGGTAGTAAGAGTGTCCATTCAGAGAGCAGAATGTGTAAATGGCAGGCAAAGGTGCAGAATATGGGAATGTGGCAGTTGGCTCTAGTGAGGGGGGGCAGAAATAAGATGGAAAGCTCAGATTCTAGAAATGGAAAAATAACATAAGGTAATAAAAATGGATAAGATGAGAAGAAGAAATTAAATAAAATAAATGGACATGAAGTGGAAGTGAAGGAGAGAGTTAAACTTCTTGCTCGGAAGTTGTTGAACTCAATGTTCAGTCCGATAGGCTGTAAAGTTTCCAATTGGAAGATGAGGTGTTGTTCCTCAAGTTTGCATTAGGCTTCGCTTGAACATTGCAAAAGCTTATGGATGGACACGTAGACAGGAGAACAGAGTGGTGTGTTGAAATGGCAAGTGAGAGGAAGCTCTGGATTCTGCTTGCAGATGGACCAAAGGTGTTCTGAAATGCGGTCACCAAGTCTGTATTTGGTCTCTCCAATGTGGAGTAGACCATACTGGGAGCAGCGAATACCACAGACATCATCTAAAATGGGGGAACGCTACCCCGATCTGCTGTTACATTCCTGTGCCACTCTTGCACAGATTGGCACCTATCGCTGTAAGTGTTCTGTCATTAAGGAGCAATCAGACTCCTACAATGTTATTGAAAGGATAATTGAAAGTTAAGAGCTGCCAGCCAGTTTACCAGGGCTCAGAAAATGGGCAGTGAAATGGACATGGGAGCTGTTGGGTAAAGCAGGTAAGTGCTTTCCATAGCACTGCTTGTGGGCCAGGAGGAGCAGGAGTGGTTCCCCCCTTTCTGAAGATCACAGCTTTGTTGTCACTTCTGTTGAAAGCAATGGCCTCTCTGCCCAATCCCTGATCCACCCAAGATTGTGACTGGCAACTGACTAAATTGATGATCCCAAAGAATCACAATCTTGGGAGCAGGTTTAGATTTGATGGAACCTCCATGTCCCCTTCGTGACTGGGCTTCTTCCATGTTTTGAAGCACCATCCTCTTCATTGCATAAAGATGGGTCTGTTATGTAAAAGAAAATAGGACAGGCTGTGAATGGTTTCTCTGGAAAAATGAAGGGGATAAATTGAAATGGTCATTCCAATCATGAAGAGATAAACTTTATTTTGTGAAAATTTACCCATGGAGCAAGACCAGAACTAAGGGCCATGAATATTCGATAATCACTAATAAAGCCAATAGGGAACACAGAAGAAATTATTTTGCCCAGAGAGTGGTTAGAATGTGGAAATCCAGATCGCAAGGCACATTTAAATGATGTGCATAGACGCATTTAAGATTAACATATGAGTGAGAAAGCTAGGCTAATAGGGTTAGATGAAAAGTGATGGAGGGAGGCTCTTACGCAGCATAAACCTTAGCATGAATCAGTTGAGCCAAATGGGTTATAATTGTTCTGTAAATTCTATGAAATAAAAAGGCATGATATAAATACAAGTCTTTCTTTCATATACAAAAACACCAAAGTAGGCAAGCAACAGCTTATATGTTCTGCTCCAGTGAATGTGATGAAAAGCTTTTTCAGTCTCCAAAGGCTGCCTGGCCATCCTCCCATTTTCCACCAATTCACTTAGTTGTCTGCTTATTCTCCTAGCTGTTTTCCAATCAGCTGCATGTATACTCTGCTCCTTGTTCCCATTGTCACTGTTGAGTGTTCAGCATTGCTATGGTTGAAGTGACTGTTAAAATCCTAAACGGTTGGACAGTCCTTGGAATCATACTCAAGGCAATCGACAGCTCAAGCAAAGACTTCTTTAAACAATGCACTGACAACATAGTTTCTAAGATCACCATACAGCATAGCCACTAGCAAAATTACAATGCAGTCAGCTTTGGAGGGCACATTGGCTGAATACCTGGGTGGCTTGTTTCTGCCATCTCCACTCCCAAAAGGGAATACTGGACAATCTCAGACAGCACTGAATCCCAACAATCTGAAATTTATCCTTGCTTTTCAAGGATCATGTGTGTCTGGAACTCTCTTCCTCAAAAGACAATGCATGCATTGTCTTTGAATATTTTTAAATAATGACCTCTAGTTCTAGATTCTCCCAGATGAAAACTCTCTCCACATCCATCCTGTCATGACCTCTCAGGATCACAGAATCGCTAAGATGCCAAAAGAGACCATTCGGCCCCTTGACTCTGCACTGACTCTCCAATAGAGCCCTACCCAGGCCTTATGCCCATAACCCCACATATTTATCCAGCTAATCCCCCTAACCTACATACCTTGGGATACTAAGGGGCAATTCAGCACGGTCAATCCAAAAAATCTGCATATCTTTGGACTCTGGGAGGAAACTGTAGCACCTGGAAGAAACCCACACAGACACAGGAAGAACGTGCAAACTCCACAGAGAGAACGGACAAACTCCACAGACAGTCACCCAAGGATGGAATTGAACCCAGTTCCCTGGCTCTGTAAGACAACGGTGCCACAATGCCGCCCAAGGATTTTTAAAAGGTTTCAAGGCACCTCTTACTCTTTCAAACTCTAGTGGGTACAAATATAACCTGTCCAAACTTTCCTCATAAGACACCTTAACTATTCTGCTTTTAGTCTTGTAAACCTTCTTTGAACAGTTTCCAACATATATACACATATTTTCTTAAATAAGGAATCCAATACTGCATGCTGTAGTCCAGATATGGTCTCACCAATGCCCTGTACAAATGAAGGATAACCTCCCTGCTTTTGTAATCAATTCCCCTTAAAATGAATGAATCTCAATGTAATTCTGTCTTGAAGATCTAATAGTAGCATTATGTTCTAGTCAACTATATGAAACTCCCTGTGTGCAATGGAGATGATCCTCAGTGCAGATGGTCTGTTCACCATAAACCATGAGGCCCACTTGGGTACTGGGTTATGGTGCTGCATACAGGCCTTGTTCCCATAACATGCGGCTGGACAATACATTACACTTTGCTCCAGTGTCAATCCTTTTTAATTTTCCTGCCAAAATGGACAATTTCACTTTTTCCCACATTTATACTCCATTTGCCCAAGTTTGCACACTCATTTGATCTATGTTTATTTGTAGCCCCCTTGTATCCTCTTAGCAATTTACTTTCCTACCTGCTTTTGCGTTATCAGCAAATTTAGCAACCATATCTTCAGTCCCTTCATTCAAGTTGTTTATATAAATTGTAAAAAGTTGAGACCTCAGCACCAGTCCATGTGGCATTCCACTCATCATATCATGCCAACCAGAAAGATATCAATTTATGCTATTTTGTTTCCTGTTACCTAACCAATCTTCAATCCATGCCAATATTACACACTAAAGCATGACCTTTTATTTCATGCACTTATCTTTGATGTGAAACCTTATTAAATGCCTTCTGGAAATCTAAATACAATCAATCCACCAGCTCCCCTTTATCCACACCACCTGTGACTCTTTGAAGAACTCCAATAAATTGGTTAAACATGATTTCCTTCCTCATATATCAATCCCACCATCCCAGGAATTAGTCTATCATTATTGCTCTTCCACTCTTCCCCCAGTACAACAGAGTCACCGGGACACTGGCTACACTCCCCAGATGAATCATCACTTACATCAGTATTCAGAACTGCATACTGACTGGAGAGTGAGATATCCTTGGGAACCTCCTGCACTATTTGCCTGTTCTTTTTCTTGACTGTCTGAAGGTCAGCTGTTCCCTTCTCCCTGTATACCCTTAAGTGCAGGAAAACCCCCATCTATAAACATGCTAACCCTGAAGATCTTAACTTCACATTTGCACTGCAGTGATTCCAGGTGGCATTCAAGCTTTGAAATGCTATCGATAGATATCATATCTGAAATCATAGCTGAATAATTTTACTAAAGGTTGGAAGCGGGGATGTGAAATCTGAAAAAAACAATGAGACATGGGAGTCTTGGCTCAGGACTCTCTTAACGTTAACATGCAAGTTCAGTTGGTAGTCAGGAAGGCAAATTCAATATTAGCATTCATTTTCAGAGGGCTAGAATACAAGCGCAGGGATTACTGCCGAGGCTGTATAAGGCTCTGGTCAGGTCCCATTTAGAATATAGTGAGCAGTGTTGGGCCCCATGCCTAAGGATGTGCTGGCCTAAGAGGAGGTCCAGAGGAGGTTCACAAGAATGATCCCAGGAATGAACAGTTTGTCATATGAGGAGCTGTTGAGGAGTTTAGGTCAATACTTGATGGAGTTTAAAAGGATGAGGGGGGATCTAATTGAAATTTACAGAATACTGAGAGGCCTAGATAGAGTGGATGTGGAGAGGATGTTTCCATTAGTGGGAGAGACTAGAACTCGAGGGCACAACCTCAGAGTGAAGGGACGCTCCTTTAAAACTGGGATGAGGAGGAATTTCTTCAGCCAGAGAATGGTGAATCTGTGGAACTCTTTGCAGCAGAAGGCTGTGGAGGCCAGGCCATTGCGTGTCTTTAAGACAGAGATACCTAGCTACTTGATCAATAAGGGGATGAAAGATTACAGGGAGAAGACAGGAGAATGGGGATGAGAATCATGTCAGCCATGATTGAATGGCAGAACAGATTCGATGGACCAAATGGCCTAATTCTGCTCCTATATCTTCTGGTCTTATGTTCACTGATTATTTTTCTTCAGTCATAAGTAGCATTCACAACTCCAACAACGCTTAAAAAGTTTGGTACTGTTCAGGACAAAACAACAAGCTTGATCAACATACCATCCACTACCTTAAATGCTTAGCTGCTCTTCCACTGACACATAGTACTAAGATGCACTGCAGTAACTTGCCAAAGCTCTTTTGACAGCACCTTCCAAACACAGGACATCTATCATTTAGAAGGACAAAGACAACAGATGCAAAGGAATACTACCATCTGCAAGCTCACCTCCAAGCCATACACCATCCTGACTTGGAAACAGAGACATACCTTCACTATCGCAGGTCAAAAACCTGAAACTCCCTCCCTAATAGCACTGTGGATATACCTATACCACATGATCTGCAGCGATTCAAAAGGCAACTCACCTCCACTTTCTCAAGGGCAATTAGGAACAATAATAAATGACAATCTTGCTAGTGACATTCATGCCCTATGAACAAAATTAATAGGGAAGTGGTGCTATGGATACAAAATTATCATGTGACAAGAAGCCAAGTGCAGTGAAAGGATTTGTACAGCCTGCAAGGTGGCTTGTGGCAGTGTTTTGTCAACTCTCCTCAACTTTCATAAATGACACAGACTTGGGAATAGGAAGTAGAGACTAAAGTTTACAGATGATACAAAATTTGGCAATTGACAGATAATGAAGATGAGTATAGGGTGACAGACAGGAGAACGAAATTGACAGGTGTGTGGCAAATCAAGGTCAATGTGCAAAAATGTGAAATGATGCACTTTTGGAAGAACTAATCCTCTTCTTTGGCAGTCCCTCAAGATGGAGGATGACTTGCTTCCACTCCAGGTGGGTTCTGTGGTGACTGAATAGTCCAATCCTGGAGCTGCAGATTTGGTAGATGGTATTTGATGAGGCGAGTGGGTGGGAGGCTCTGGATTCTGCATTCTCTTTTCACTGTCTGCACGTGGCTTCTACGTGCTCCACCCAGTGACTCTTGAGGTGATTGGCACTTTTGTGGATGCTTCTTCTCCAGTTTGTGCATTCTAAGGCAAATAATTCCCACATGTTGATGGGAATATTGCATTTATTTAGGGAGGCTTTCAGAGTGTCCTTGTACAGTTTTCTCTGCCCTCTGAGTGACCATTTGTCATTGCGGAGCTCAGATTAGAGATGGTGGTATGGGAGTCTTTTGTTGAGTAGGTAGACAGTGTAGCCCACCCATCACAGCTAGTCAAGCATGACCAGTGCCTCAATACGGGGAATACTGGCCTAGGAGAGGACACACACTGGTATGCTTTTGAAAAGTATCAGAGAGACTTTAGTATCTGTTCACAAATCCTTAAAAGTAGCGGGGCAAATTGATAAGGTGGTTAATAGATCACAAGGATTACTTGGGTTTATTAGCATTGGAATGAAATATAAAAGCAACAAGATTTTGCTGGAATCAATAGCTAGATCTCAACTCATTTGTTCACAGCACACTTCAGGAAAATTGGAAAGACCATACAATAGGTAGAGATTTATCAGGATGAAGGATTTCAGGCAATAGGAGTGGTTGGAAAAGTTACAATTGTTTTCCTTGGAACAGAGAAGTTTAAGAGATTTCATGAAAGAAAGTTACAAGATGATGAGAGATTTGGGTAAGAGTTGAAAAACTGTTCCCACTGATGAGTGGGTCAATAACCAGAGGTCATATATTTAAAATCATTATCAAAAGACCTAAAGGAAAAATGAAGAGAAATGTTTTCACTTGGAGGGTTGTTGGGATTTAGATTACTCTCCCTGAAAAAGCGGTGGAAGATGGATTCCATAAATAATTTTGAAAGGAAGCTGAACAGATACGGTGGTTGAAGAACTTACCAGGTTAAGGTTGAATTTCAGAATTGATTTTCAGAAGGCGTTTGACAAGGTGCCGCACAAGAGGTTATTACAGAAGGTCAGGGGGCATGGAGTTGGGGGTAGGGTGTTAGCCTGGATAGAGGATTGGCTGTCAAATAGGAGGCAGAGAGTGGGGGTCAATGGGTGCTATTCAGATTGGCAGTTGGTGACTAGTGGAGTGCCCCAGGGGTCGGTGCTGGGGCCTCAGCTATTTACCATTTATATAGATGATCTGGAGGAGGGAACCGAGTGTATGGTGTCGAAATTTGCTGATGACACCAAGATTGGTGGAACAGCAAATTGTGCGGAGGGTGTGGAGAGTCTGCAGAAGGATCTAGATAGGCTGGGCGAATGGGCAGGAACTGGCAAATGGAATTTAATGTTGGCAAATGTGAGGTTGTCCACTTTGGTAGGAATAATGGTAGGAAGGATTATTACTTACGTGGCGAAAAACTGCAGCATGCAACGGTGCAGAGGGACCTCGGGGTCCTTGTGCATGAGTTGCAAAAACCCAGCCTGCAGGTGGTCAGGAAGGCAAATGGGATGCTGGCCTTCATAGCGAGGGGGATTGAAATATAAAAGTAGGGAGGTCTTGCTGCAGCTGTATAGGGCACTGGTGAGGCCGCAGCTGGAGTACTGTGTGCAGTTTTGGTCGCCGTACTTACGCAAGGATATTTTGGCCTTGGAGGGAGTGCAGAGGAGGTTTACTAGGCTGATTCTGGAGTTGAGGGGGTTGAACTATGAGGAGAGGCTGAATAAACTAGGCTTGTACTCGTTAGAGTTTAGAAGAATGAGGGGAGATCTCATTGAGACATATAAGATGTTGAATGGGATGGATCGGATAGAGGTGGAGAGGCTCTTCCCGCTCAGAAAGGACAGTGGGACTAGAGGGCACAGCCTCAAGATAAAGGGGGGGCGGTTCAGAACGGAGTTGAGGAGGAACTTCTTCACTCAAAGGGTGGTGAATCTCTGGAATTCTCTGCCTGTTGAAGTGGTGGAGGCTGCCTCGCTCAATATTTTTAAGACGCGGGTTGATAGGTTTTTGATAGGCAAGGGGATTAAGGGTTATGGGGAGAGGGCGGGAATGTGGAACTGAGCCACGACAGATCAGCCATGATCTTATTGAATGGCGGGGCAGGCTCGAGGGGCTAGATGGCCTACCCCTGCTCCTATTTCTTATGTTCTTAATGTTCTTATGAAAGGCATAAGGTCAGGTGTTACCTTTCACATAGCTTTAGACCTGATGCTCTTTCTCAGTTTACACCTGGGAGTAGCGTCAGACTAGCACAGACAAAGGCACGAGAGAGGAAACAAATGGAACCAACTGAGTTGGTTATAATAAAAGAGATGAATTTATTTTGTGTGACTCATTCATGAATTGTGTCAGGAATTGCAAGATTTAGTAGAGGCAAAAAGGTCTGAATTAATGTGAGGTTCCACAATGTGTTTTGCACTGAATGATTTCGACTTGTTCTGAAAGCCATGATAATAGAAAATTGGTAGAGATGATTTGGAGAGACACTTAAATGGGGGAAGGGGGCTGATTCATTAATTATTTGAGTTTTGATGCCTCTCACAGCCATTAATAAGCAACTCTTCAAATGCCAGTTCGTCTGATCTCTTTTGTGTTTCTCTGTCTGCAAAGCACCTGCAGTCACCTCCATATGAATTACTATGTCAGCCAGCGAGCTAAGTGTACAGAATAACTGTTTAGGAACATGCTGTAGTGCCTCTTTTGAACTATCATAGCAGAGATATGCAGTGTCTGTAGTTTTCTCACATGCAACTCAGGTAAAATGTTCCTCGTGGTACACATAAGGGCTGGAATTTGCAGCCATAACCTGCGCAGGGTCCAGCACACCTTGTACTTACATAAAATATGGTGTGATGTTGGATCAGCAATCCAATGTTATTCCGTAGATTTCCAACAATGTGGAAGGCGAACGAATGTCAGAATTTGAAGCTTGTCTGCTATTTTGCAAAATGAAACAACAGCATGCTATCGAGCTTGTTAAAGAGGTGAATGACGGCAATTTAATGTTGCCACTACAATATCACATGGGAAAAATACGGGTTTATGCCCAGAATAAGGAGGCGAGACAAGGGCTGTAAAAAGGTCTGTAAACAGGAAAATGGCTGCGAGTAGCTGCTGAAGTTGTCAATGTTTCGCCATTAGTAGACGTAATTTCTTCACTGTTTTAGGCTGACATAACACATAAGGAAAGAGTGAAAGGGGAGGGTCCTTTAAGTGGGTGGTTGTGACTGACTTCCAGTTCACTGCCTAATCCCTCTCCCACCCTACATGCTTCACTGGGTGTGAAGCCATTCCTTCTGAGCGTTAATTAGCCAGCCCGCCCACAGGTGGCCGCTGATTAGCTAGCTTACATTTGATTCACCGTAGGGAAAGGGTGGGAGTGAGAGCACTGCATACTTCCTATACCGATCACCTCATTACATTGGGAACCATAAACTCCAGCCCCAGTGTAATATCCCAGTCAACTGTGGTTATAGGACAAAGATCCTGAAAGAGGACCGAGAGTGAAAGAGGGAGAGAAAGAACGTATAGAATAAGGAGATGAGGACAGGAAGAGGATATGGATAGGGAGGAGAAGAGATAGAATTAAGAATGATAGAAAGAAGAGATGGAAAGGAAGAATGGTAGGAAGGAGAATAGGGATGGGAAAAAGGTGAGAGATGGTGGATGAAAATCTTTCTCTGTTGCTGTCACCTTTAATTTTTTTAAAAGATAAGTTCCAAGAGTGCAGTATGTTATTTTCACTTTGTTTATAGTTGAGCTTTCTCTGAACACTATCACAAATGCTTTTCTGAATTAATTTCCTCTCCTACAAAGTTCTCTGTTGTCATTATGATCAAATTGTTTGTTATGTGGCTTTCATATTCATCTGTCTCAAGATTATTCCACTGGGATTTCTCTATCTGTTAACAACTGCAGTTTACTTTCAAATTACCCTTCAACTAGATTAACAGCCGAGAAACATTTTGCCTCTTTATTACTTTGATTCAAAGATCATTTTTAAATTATCTGAAAGATGTCACTTGAATTATTTTTGTCAGCCATTACATGAGTGTTTCAGATGGTGTTACTACTGTCCTGTATCTTCCATCATATCTTTTACTTTTCACAGGTTGTGCAAGATTTATTATTTACCTTTCCTTGCAACATTTTTCTTTATGCTATACATTCCAGTTTCATTACAGTACTTGCTGCTTTTGAAAGTTAAGCAAAATAAATCATATCTTTAGTAACCATTTCTCAGACAACTCAAAACACAATTTTGTATTTTTCCTCTTGACTTGTCTGAATTTCTTTGCACATTTATGTCTCCTGTCTTCCTACCTTTATGTCTCTTAATTTCCTCTTTAAGTGCTAGCCTGTGGTGCAATGGCTGTATTAAATTAAGCAACCAAGTGAAGGATTTTAAAATCACCACACAAAGAATGGCACCAGGGAGTGCTACATTGCCATGTCAGCCTACATCCTCTGGAGCTGGGCTTGAAGTAACAAAGGGATTCCATGAAGTGGTAATCAGAGTACAGCTGCCACTTTGTTCTTAGTTTCTTATCCTGAAATGAAGCTGCTACTTTCTCACCTGCCCATTTGACTCAGACAGAGCAAGAACTGTCTAGTGCTGCAGGTTGGGTGTTGAGTGCTGGAAAGTCAAGGGGAAGGAAGCTGCACACTTTTTTTTACATCACTAGCTGACATAAAGCAGGTGCATTTAAAGGTCCAGCCAGTTGGTAAGGTTTAAGTGGGTGGGATTGGGGTTAGGTGAGGGGTTGGTCAGTTGGGGAAGACGGAGGTTTTGGATGGTCAATGAGGGGGTAGTAGTCAGGTGGTCAATGAGTGAGAGGGTGTTGGTCAGTGAGAGGTTGAATCAGATCATCATGGGGGGGCAGTTGGTTGGGGGTGTTAGGGTCATGTAGTCATTGAAAGTTGTCAGGTTGTCAGTGGGTGAGGGTTGGTTAGTCAGTAGGGGTTTTAGGGTCAGATGGTCAGTAAGGGGGAGGTCAGGTGATCAGTGAGTGGGGGTCAGTTGGTTGATTGGGTGCTGTCGATCAATTTGGGTGGCGAGTGGTCATACTGTAACCTGAACTCTAATTCTAACCCAGTCATCCTACGAATCAGTCTGAATTAGAATTAGAATCTTTCACAAGGCTTATTTCCAGTATCATTATTTCCCATACAAGGATTCTGACTGATTTCTCTTTCAATAGTCCAGATTTTGCAATGGTAATGAGAGTGAAACTGTCAGCATTGGTTCAATTACTCCACTGAAACTGACAGCAACAATGAACTTACCTATCCTCCTCAATTAGCTGGATGCACTGCAGCAGTCTCCATTGCCTGCAATCTTCACGTCAATTATAACTTCCACTGTTACACTGCTGGACTCTGTTTAAAAAAAACCCTTAAAAAATTACATTTTCTTGAATGAGATATCACTTTGATTTTAACAAGACATTAACTTCATTATTACTGCTAAACTCCCTCACTGACTGAAAAGCTAATTCTACATTCATCAAATTGTAATAAGTCCATATATTTTTAAAATAATATTTTAAGGTTTGTTATATTCATATTTTAGTTTCTATCCAAATCTATATAAAGCATTACCATATAAACTATGGAGTAGAATCATGGAACCATAGAATCCCTACAGTGCAGAAAGAGGTCATTCAGTCCATTGAGTCTACACTGACTCTCCGAAAGAGCGTCCCGCCCAGGCCCTCCCCACTGCACTTTCCCCATAACCCCAAGCATGTACCATGGTCAATCCACTTAATCTGCACCTAACTTGTACATCTTTGGAGTGTGGGAGGAAACCAGAGCACCTGGAGGAAAGCCACGCAGACACGGGGAGAACGTCTGAACTCCACATAGACAGTTACCCAAGACAGGAACTGAGCCCAGGTGGCTGGTGCTTTGCTTTACTATCTGAAGATTTCAATAAAAGGTGAAGGATATTAAGGGCTCAATATTCATTACTGAGGTGGGTAGCAGGAGGCAGGAAAATTCCCACTTCAGACCACCTGTTTTGGGAGAAAGTGTTTTGGTAGGCAGGATCTTCATTGCCAAGTGTGGAGTGGGCGATATGGGCTGGAGGTGGGCCAGTTGATCCAGGAAGGTGCTCAGATGCAGCCAAGTGGCTGCTGGGAGCACAGGCCAACTGTTTAAAAGGTTGTCCCAATTAAAAGTAATGCTAGAAAGGCCTCTCAGCCCTCACATCCTTACACATGGACGGCACAGTGGCACAGTGGTTAGTACTGCCGTCTCACAGTGCAGGGACTCAGGTTTGATTCCTGGCTTGGGTCACTGTCTGTGTCTGGTCTGCATGTTCTTCCCGTGTCTGCCTAGGTTTCCTCTGGGTGTTCCAGTTTTCTCCCACAGTCCAAAAACTGTGCTGGTTAGGTGCACTGGCTATGCTAAATTCTTCCTCAGTATACCCAAACAGGTGCCAAAGTATAGTGATGAGGGGATTTTCACAGTAACTCATTACAGTGTTAATGTAAGCTTACTTGTGACACTAACAAATAAACTTTAAACTTTTAAAACACCTTTAACCTCCAAACACTCCCCGTACCCCATCCATGCCATCCACTCACACTTCCATGACCCATTACGCTCCTAGGCCAAGCTATGCCCCTCCATCTACCCACATTGGTTCTCATGTCCCTATGCCAAGCTATGACATTTGCATGTCCATTGGTCCATTATATACTACATAGAACCAATAAATCCTACCTATAGTGACAACAGAATGTGGAAAACAAGCTTTTAAAAATGACATTCATTTTTTAAACACAATGTGAAGAAATAAAAGTCTGTTCACTGGAGCCCAGTAAAAGTGTCAATTATCCAGACCCTTTAAAGTATTAATGACAGAAACAGCAAGCCCTTATACAAGCATTATGAAATTGATCACAAAGATCAAAGAGGCAGAGCTATCAGTCAAGCAATGTTTGATCTTGGGCTCAGGTGTTTTAGTAGGTTAATTGATTTCTAATAGAATGGCAGGTGAGGATTTAACAAAAGGCTGGCTTTGAGAAAATTAGAACCCAACACTCTTTGCAGCATTTTGTTTAAAACAGGCTGTGTTATTGCCCACTACAAGTTCAAACACAACCACCACCACTGTCATCAGATAGCCTCTCAACAAAGTTGTAATCTCATTGTCTTTGTTGAAATGGAAAAGTGGTTAAGTATTTGAAAAAATTTAAAGTTTGCTGGACTCTGTTCAGAACTTGTCAAATTTAATGGCAGTGTTATTTTTTCCAGTAAAATAGAAATCCATCAAAAGTTCAGTACAAACAGAAGAATTATGTAAAAATTCTTATACGTTAATACATTTTAGTGGTGTAGCTATTTGCAAAAGTATCAGTGCAAAGCATTAAGCATCAATATTTTACTTCAATAAAGAAAGAGACTGCAATTAAAGCATCTTTATACTGAATGTAAATTGAGCTCCAGTCTATTCAATTAGAGGTAATTTCTAACACTTCCAGGATACTTTGTGCAAAAGGCCTCATTTTTATAATATATATTAACAGATTCTAGAGTGTTTCAATGGCAGTTATTTGACATATACATCAATATTTGAATTCTTCTCGAATAACATGACTGGAACTCTTCTAAGAGCCTTTTATGTTGATTCAAATACCGGCAAGACAGAAAAATAACATGCAAATATGTGGTTGAATTGTAGGAATACAAATAATAATTTCATCCCAAACAAGGTCCAAGGTCTTTTCTATCTTTGTTTTTAATCATTCATTGAATGTGAGCATCATTGACAATACCAGCATTTATTGCCCATCCCTATTTTCTTGAGAAGTTGTTGGCAAGTTGCCTTCTTGAACTCTGCAGTCTATGTGGTGTAGGTACATTCACGATAATGTTAGGGAGAGTTCTAGGATTTTGACCCAGTGACAGTGAAGGAATGGGTGTATATTTCTAAGTCAGGATAGCCTATGACTTAGAGGGGAACTCGCAGGTGGTGATGTTCCCTCTCATCTGCTGCATTTGTCCTTCTAGGCGGCAGAGGTCACGAGTTTGGAAGATGCTGTTAAAGGGACTTGATGCTGCAGTGCATCTTGTAGACAGCTTCCACTATGTGTGGGTGGTGAAATGAATCTTGAAGATGGTGGATGGGATGCTAGTCAAGTGGGCTGCCTTGTCCTGGATGGTACCTAGCTTGAGTATTGTTGGAACCGCACTCATTCAGTCAAAGGGAGAGAGTTCCATCACACTCCTGACTTGTGCCTTGTAGATGGTGGACAGACTTAGGGGAGTCAGGAGATGAGTTATTTACCACAGAATTCCTAGTCTCTGATCTGCTCTTGTTGCCACAGTATTTGTATGGCTGGTCCAGTTCAGTTTCTGATCAATGGCAATCCCCTGGATATTGACAGTGGGGATTCAGCATTGTAATGTAATTGAATGTCAAGGGAAGATAATTAGATTCTTTCTTGTTGGAGGTGGCACTTGTGTGGTGTGAATGTTACCTGCCACTTATCAGCTCAAGCCTGAATGTTATCCAGGTCTTGCTAAATATAGCTACAGACTGTTTCAGTATCCGAAGAGTCATGGATGGTGCTGAGCATTGTGCAATCATCAGCAAAAATCTTCACTTCTGACCTTAGGATGGAAGATGAAGTTGGTTGGGCCTAAGACACTACCCGGAGATACCACAGTAAAGTCCTGCAGATGAGGTCTAGCATCAATTGTTGCTTGTGCAACAGAGTTCCAAACTACTATTGCCTTTTTTGCATTTCCTAATTTTACTGGTGATCTTTCAAAGTATAACCTTTCTCCTTCTGAAACTTAAACTCGTATTGTATTCACTGTTTATAAGATGCTACCTTACTGCCAAATGAGTAATAAATTCCAGATTGTTACTCATTATCAAGTGTGGTATTGTCATTTGGTTCATAATGTTTTGTTTCAGAAAATTGTCCTGGTGGATGCAAGAAATTCACTATCATGATGATTTGAGCTACTTCATGTCTCAAAACCTTTGAGAAAATTAAAATCTCTCTTTATCAAGGCCTTTTCTGTATGTTTTGTTGAGCTCTGTATTTATGCATCCTAATACTGACTGCATCATTGTTGTCAGGGAGTCAGTAGATAACTCCAATGAGGACTAAACTATGAATATTGGTTGAATAGACTAGGTTTATATTTCTTGCAGTATAGAAGATTAAAGGGTGATCAAATTGAGATGTTTAACATAAGAATGTAAGAACTAGGAGCAAGAGTAGGATATCTGGCCCCTTGAGCCTGTTCTGCCGTTCAATAAGATCATGGCTGATCTTTTTGTGGACTCAGCTCCACCTACCCGCCCGCTCACCATAACCCTTAATTCCTTTACTGTTCAAAAATTTATCCTTGTCTTAAAAACATTCAATGACGTAGCCTCAACTGCTTCACTGGGCAGAGAATTCCACAGATTCACAACCCTTTGTGTGAAGAAGTTCCTCCTCAACTCAGTCCTCAATCTGCTTCCCCTCATTATGAGACATAGCCTCATAATTCTAGTTTCGCCCATCAGTGGAAACAACTTCCCTGCTTCTATCTTATCTATTCCCTTCATAATCTTATATGTTTCTATAAGATCTCCCCTCATTCTTCTGAATTCCAATGAGTATAGCCTCAGTATCTCCTCATAAGCCAACCCTTCTCAAATTCGGAATCAACCTAGTGAATCTCCTCTGCACCACTTCCAGTGCCAATATATCCTTTCTCAAGTAAGGAGATCAAAACTGTACACAGTACTCCAGGTGTTGCCTCACCAACACCTTATACAGCTGCAACATAACCTCGCTATTTTTAAACTCCATCCCTCTAGCAATGAAGGACAAAATTCTATTTGCCTTCTTAATTACCAGCTGCATCTGCAAACCAACTCACTGAGATTCCTGCACAAGGGCACCCAGGTCCCTCTGCACAGCAGCATGCTGCAATTTTTTACCATTTAAGTATTAGTCCATTTTGCTGTTATTCCTACCAAAATGAATGACCTCATATTTACTAGATGACCTCACATTAAGGTGCGTAACAAGGGTTTGGGTGACGATATAGGTGGGGTTTAGAGAGACAACATAGGAATCAGAACACCAGGTCAAGCCAATAAACAATTAATTGATTAACAAATGTGGACTCATGCAGCCACGTTCATGGTCGTGTAAAAAAAAGGTTCAGGTTACCAAGGCAGGTTCTCATACAATCTGTAGTCAGGTTCCAAAGTGAGTTTGTTGTCCAGTTCTGATCATAATCCACAAAGCAAACATCAAATTGCGCACAGTAAGTACTTTACACAGGAATCCAATTCCCTCCTCACTTTCACCCCAAGATTTCCTTGCTTCATTATTGCTCGGTGATCTACTTTATATAGTCTATCTGTACAGGGGAAGGAGGGAGCTGTTCTGATGGGATGGGCTCGATCTGAATCAAATCAGGACCAGGGTTCTGGCGAATTGCATTACAGGTTTGAACCTAAATAGTGGGAGTGTGGGTTCAATTACATGGAAAATTATGAAAAAAGTTAAAGGGAAGGAGAGCTTAGAGAACAAATAACAGGTAAGAGCTTGGAAAGGGTTCTAAGGAATCTAAGTCTTTCCCTTATCTGCTGTGCCTATGAGAAGGGGGTGGTCAAAGCAGGACTGAAGGTGTTGTTTTTGATTACGAGTAGTATATGAAATAAGGCAAATGAGCTTGTAGCACAGATTGAAATTGGTGGGTACGATGTTGTGGGGTTCACAGAGATGTAATGCAATGGGATTAAAGCTGGGAGCTAAATTTCCAAGGATACACATCCCAGCAAAAAGACAAAGTGGACAGAGGGGAACGGTTCAAGAAACAATATAGGGTCAGAAGATGTAGAATCAGTGTGGATGGAGTTGAAGAACCCCAAAGGTAAAAAGACTCTGGGAGGTATATACAGGCCTCTGAGTAGTAATCAGGGTATGGAGCACAAAATAAACCAGAAGAAAAGGCGTGTAAGAAAGGCAATGTTACAGTGATCATGGAAGACGTTAATATGCAGGTTCATGGGGAAAATTAGATTGGTAATGGACCCCAAGAAAAGGAATTCATGGAATGTCTATGAGAAAGCTTTTTGGAGCAGCTTGCGGTAGAGCCCACTAGGGACCAGGCAATTCTGGATCTGGTGATGTGTAATGAGGCAGACTTGATAAGAGAGCTTAAAGTGAAGGAACCCTTAGGAGACAATGACCATAGAATGACAGGATTCACACTGCAGTTTGAGAGGGAGATGCTGGAATCAGATGTCACGGTATTCCAGTCAGATACAGGTAACTACTGAGGCATGAGAGAGGAGCTGGCCAGAATTGATTGGAAGAGGAGCCTGGGAGGAAAGATGGGGGAACAGCAATGGCAGAAATTTCTGGGAATAATTCAGGAAATACAGTAAAATTTCAATCCCAAGGGGGGAATGAGATAACCATGATTGACAAAGGAAGTCAGGGGCAGCATAGAAGTAAAAGAAAAAGCACACAATATGGCTAAGACTAATGGGAAGCCAGAGGATTGGGAAGCCTTTAAAAACCAACAAAGGACAACGAAAAGAGCAATTAAGGGAAGAAGATGAAATGAGGGTAAGCTAGCCAGTAACATAAAAGAAGATTGCACGAGTATTTTTTAGACATATAAAAGGATAATAGAGATGCAAGAGTGGACATTGGACCGCTGGAAAATGACACTGGAAAAATGGTAATGGGGAACACAGAAATGGCAAAGGAACTGAATAGGTACTTTGTGTCTGTCTTCATGGTGGAAGACACTAGAAACATACCAAAAATTCAAGAGCATCAGGGGGCAGAGGTGAGTGTGGTGGCCATTACTGAGGAGAGGTGCTAGAAGTTGAAAGGTCTAAAGGGGGATAAATCACCTGGACTAGACAGACCACATCCCAGAGTTCTGAAGGAGATAGCTGAGGACACTGTGGAGGCATTACTCGAGTCAGAGAGTCCCAGAGGACTGGAAAATCTCTAATGTAACATGCCTGTTTAGGAAGGGAGGGAGGCAAAAGGCAGGAAATTACAGGCCCCTTAGCCTGACCTCGATTGTTGGTAAGATTTTAAGAGTCCATTACTAAGGGCGAAATTTCAGAGTACATGGAATGGTAAAATAGGGCAAAGTCAGCATGGTTTCATTAAGGGGAGGTCATGCCTGACAAATCTGTTAGAATTCTTTGAGGAGGTAGCAAGCAGGTTAGGCAAGGGAGAGCCAGTGGACATATTCTACTTTGATTTCCAGAAGGTTTTTGACAAGGTGCCACACAGGAAGCTGCTGAACAAAATAATAGCCCATGGTGTTGTGGGCAAGATACTAGCATGGATAGAGGATTGACTGACTGGCAGAAGGCAGAGAGTGGGGATAAAGGGGTCTTTTTCAGGATGACAACTACTAGTTCATACTCCCATGAACGTTAGAGGATCAGATAGATATTGTAAGTTGTTTTATCTTTTTGACATTGTGCCTATATTCACTCGGTAAGCATCCTGAATCTCAAACTTTGTGTACTTTAAACAAAACATTATTGGTCCCTAATGGGACTAATGTCTCGGTAGGTTGTTACTAGGTAGGAACAAATGTAACAAGCATTGGAACATCTTGGGGGTGATTCTCCAAAAAAAATCAAGAGCTCAACAGGTGGGAAAACGGGAAATTTTCCAGCCCATTTTTAGTTTTATGAATCTCTGGCACTCTGAATGTCTCAGTGGGGGGAGGAGACTCATCTCACTGGAGAGGCCAGAGTCAGAGCACTGAGCAAGCCACTGTACAACTGCCAATCTGTTAGTGGGGTGATCGACACATGCGCACTGGCTCCCACATCACCGGCCTCCCGATTTCTTTCCAGCACCATCCCCCCACTGACTGTTGGCCTCACCTATGACCCTGCCCCCCCCACCCCCACTCCCCTGGATTGGCAGCCTACCCCGGGGCTAACCCCAATCATTAGCCCAGCATAGCCAACCCTGACCCCTCTGCCATGTGCAGCCCCAGTCTCTCCCCAGCATGTACAGTCCTCACCGATTGCATTGTGGAGTGTGCAGCAGGCCCCCCCACCTCACCACCACCAATTGCCTCACTCCTCTGGCCCCATCTCCTTGGCACTGTTCAGTGCCAGGGTGCCCAGTGGGCACAGCCATGGTGCAATGGGCACCCCTCACCCTCGACCTCCCAGGGAGTTCTCAATGGCTTCTGTCCCCACCAGCAGGATGATCACATCTGTCCCCTTGATGGTGACCGGCTTTAATCCTCGCTAGTGGGAACCTCTCCTGGTGGAGGCGCGGGGAGAGACTAACGAGCTCAAAGAATACTGTCCTGAGCTAACAACCATATTGAAATCTCAATTTCAATATAAATTAATCAGCCTCATGCTGATTTCCGGTGCGAGGTGGATTACATCAAAAACCATTGCCCGGGAGACTCATGATCGGCCGGATGCCAGTCATAAAACCCACTGATGTCTCCCGGCCTGCTGCGCTGCACCCCCTTTATATCTTAAATGTTTACAATCTTCACAGGCTACGAATTTAACAGAACCCAGAAATAATGGCTTTAAATTAACTTTACATGAGAGAACAGATTCATTAGTTCCATTAATGTCTGTTATTAATATTTTAAATGATGTTCCAACCCTTGACTGGACACCCCCAGTCATTGGTACGATGCATTTAAGGACCAATATTGTCTAGATTAAAGCAGTCAAATTTTGAGATTCAAGACACCTGCTTTTAGAATAAAGCTACAAAATTCTGTGAATTTTAAACAAACAAAATAGATATTACTATACAAGTTCAGAAGGATAAAACAGTTTACAAGAACTATGTTATACTCTAAAATTCAGAGCAAGACTTATTTGGATAAACAGACGAACTGTAATCAGACACATCACTAATTAGACCTCAGCTGGAATATGGTGTACACTCTGGGCACCACACTATAGGAAGGATGTGAGTGCATTAGACAGAGTACACAAGAGGTTTACAAGAATAGCTCAAGGGATGAGAAAATTTAGTTATGAGGATAGATTGGAGAGGTTGGGACAGTTTTCCTCGTAAAGAAGAGAATTAAGATGAGATTTGATTGAGATGTTCAAAATCATGAGGGGGCTGGACAGAGTAAGTAGATAGGGAGAAGTGTTCCAGCTTATAAAAAAACAAGAACCAGAGGACACAGATTTAAAGTGATTTGTAAAAGAAGAAAATGCAATGTGAGAAAAAAGCTTTTTCATACAATGACTGGTTGGGGTCTGGAATGTATTGCATGGAAGTGTTGTGAAGGCAGGCTTAATTGAGACATTCAAGAGGGCATTAGATGATTATTTGAACAGAAACAATATGCAGGTGTATAGAGAAAAGACAGGAGAACGGCATTAAGTCATGATGCTTGTTTGGAGAGGAGGTATCGCCACGATGGGCCAAATGGTCTCCTAGGTGACGCTACGAGGTCTAAAGTTAAGGATAGGGTACAGGTAAGGGAAGAGGACGAGGATGTCCCAATTGGTGGCGTTACGGCAAATAGGGTCCAGGTGAAGGCTGGGATGAAAGCGCTTTATCTGAATGCACGAAGCATTCGGAATAAAGTGGATGAGCTGGTGGCGCAGATCGACACAAATGGATACGATCTGGTGGCCATTACAGAGACGTGGCTGCAAGGTGACAGGGACTGGGAGATGAATGTACAGGGCTATCAAGTGTTTAGGAAGGATAGGCAGGAGGAAAGAGGGGGTGGCGTAGCTCTGCTGATTAAGGATAGCATCAGGGTGGTAGCAAGGGATGATATCGGAGCCAAAGAGCAGAACGTGGAATCGTTGTGGGTGAAGATTAGGAACAGCAAAGGGAGGAAGACGCTGGTGGGTGTCGTCTATAGGCCCCCGAATAATGATCTGGAGGTGGGGCGGGCTGTTAACACGCAAATAAGTGCGGCGTGCAGGAATGGGACGGCAGTAGTTATGGGAGATTTCAATCTGCATATTGATTGGTCGACCCATGTTGGACGAGGTGGGCTCGAGGAGGAGTTCTTGGAATGCTGCCGGGATAATTTCCTTGAACAGTGTGTGTTGGAGCCGACGAGGGAGCGAGCTATCTTGGATCTGGTGCTATGTAATGAGGCGGGTAGAATTAGGGACCTTGCGGTGAAGGATCCTCTTGGAGAGAGTGATCATTGTATGGTGGAGTTTCTGGTGCAGATGGAGGAGGAGAAAGTGGGTTCCCGGACACGCGTCCTTTGTTTGAATAGAGGGGAGTATGGTAGGATGAGAGAAGAATTGGCGAATGTGGACTGGGGGAGTGCGTTGGAAGGTAGGTCTGCTGAGGAGCAGTGGAGGATCTTTAAGGAGATCTTTCTTGGTGCTCAGCAGAAATTTATTCCGATGGTTAAAAAGGACAGTAGGAAGAGAGGTAATAAGCCGTGGATAACGAAGGAGGTGAAGGAAAGTGTTAAATTAAAAGCGGAGGAATTTAGAGTAGCTAAGAGTAGTGGGCGAGAAGAGGATTGGGAAAGGTTTAAATGTCAACAAAGATTGACAAAGAAGTTGATAAAGGAGGGTAGGAGAAGCTATGAGGCTGGGCTAGCACTTAATATAAAAAAGGATAGCAAGAGTTTTTATAAATATATAAAAAGGAAGAGGCTGGCTAGGGTGAACGTTGGTCCTTTAGAGGATGAGAAAGGGGAGCTAGTGGTAGGGGATGGGGATATGGCTAAGGTCTTGAATAACTTTTTTGTTTCTGTCTTCACAGAGGAGGACGTGAATAATTTGCCGGGTGTTAGCGATGGAAAGGTGGTAGGAATGGAGGGTCTTAATGACATTACTGTTACTAGAGAGGTGGTGCTCGACAGCCTGGAGGGGCTGATTGTGGACAAGTCCCCAGGACCGGATGGAATGCATCCGAGGGTTCTGAAAGAAATGGCGGAGGTGATAGTGGATGCCTTGGTGGTTATTTTCCAGACGTCGCTGGATTCCGGGGAAGTGCCGGAAGATTGGAAAACGGCTAATGTTACGCCGTTGTTTAAGAAGGGTGCCAGGCAAAAGGCGGGGAATTATAGGCCGGTTAGTTTAACGTCTGTGGTAGGTAAAATGTTAGAATCCGTCATTAAGGAGGAAATTGCGAGGCATCTTGAAGGGAATTGCTTGATAGGGCGGACGCAACACGGTTTCATTAAAGGGAAGTCGTGTCTGACAAATTTACTGGAGTTCTATGAGGATGTGTCTAGGGCAGTGGATAGAGGAGAGCCGGTGGATGTGGTCTTTCTGGATTTTCAGAAGGCGTTTGACAAGGTACCTCACAAGAGGTTATTGCAGAAGGTCAGGGGACATGGAGTTGGGGGTAGGGTGTTAGCGTGGATAGAGGATTGGTTGTCAAATAGGAGGCAGAGAGTGGGGGTCAATGGGTGCTATTCGGATTGGCGGTTGGTGACTAGTGGGGTGCCCCAGGGGTCGGTGCTGGGGCCTCAGCTATTTACCATTTATATAGATGATCTGGAGGAGGGAACCGAGTGCAGGGTGTCGAAATTTGCTGATGACACCAAGATTGGGGGAAAGGCAAATTGTGCGGAGGGTGTGGAGAGTCTGCAGAAGGATCTAGATAGGCTGGGCGAATGGGCCAGGAAATGGCAAATGGAATTTAATGTTGGCAAGTGTGAGGCGGTCCACTTTGGTAGGAAGAATGGTAGGAAGGACTATTACTTACGTGGTGAAAAACTGCAGCAGGCGACGGTGCAGAGGGACCTCGGGGTCCTTGTGCATGAGTCGCAAAAACCCAGCTTGCAGGTGCAGCAGGTGGTCAGGAAGGCGAATGGGATGCTGGCCTTCATAGCGAGGGGGATTGAATATAAAAGTAGGGAGGTCTTGCTGCAGCTGTATAGGGCATTGGTGAGGCCGCAGCTGGAGTACTGTGTGCAGTTTTGGGCGCCGCACCTGCGCAAGGATATTTTGGCCCTGGAGGGAGTGCAGAGGAGGTTTACTAGGCTGATACCGGAGTTGAGGGGATTGAGCTATGAGGAGAGGCTGAATAAACTGGGCTTGTACTCGTTAGAGTTTAGAAGAATGAGGGGAGATCTCATTGAGACATATAAGATGATGAATGGGATGGATAGGATAGAGGTGGAGAGACTCTTCCCGCTCAAAAAAGACAGTAGGACTAGGGGGCACAGCCTCAAGATAAAGGGGAGGCGGTTTAGAACGGAGTTGAGGAGGAACTTCTTCACTCAAAGGGTGGTGAATCTCTGGAATTCTCTGCCCGTTGAAGTGGTGGAGGCTACCTCGCTAAATATTTTTAAGAAGCGGGTTGATGGGTTCTTGATAAGAGAGGGGATTAAGGGTTATGGGGAGAGGGCGGGAAAGTGGAACTGAGCCACAACAGATCAGCCATGATCTTATTGAATGGCGGGGCAGGCTCGAAGGGCTAGATGGCCTACTCCTGCTCCTATTTCTTATGTTCTTATGTTCTTCTGCACTGTAACAGTTCTGTGATTTTGTAATAGATCCGAAAATTCTCTTGTGAGTCAATGTTTGAATGTACTCAGGAATTCAGGGAAAAGGAGAAACCCTGTGAGGTGGGCTATTGCTAAGGTCATCTAAGTGGCAGTGATCTTTGGAGAGAATTCCGAAGAGTGATCTTCAAATGCGGGGATTGGAAACCCTCAGTAGAGGTGAAGTTTCAGTGAAATTGTGATAAACGATGTGAAAAAACATCTGGATGAGATGTTGAGAAATCCATGGAACTGGACTTTGTACTTACCCTGATGAGAGGTCACGCAAGCCCAACAGGTTTATCTGAAATCACAAACTTACCCTGAATATTAGAGTATGAAATAGATCTTGTAACTCAGTTTATCTTTCTGAGCTCATATAGTGAAGTTTATTTTTGCTTTGCTCTGAACCCATGGAATTTTGAGGTTTTATTCACTTGGTAAGCATCTTGAATCTCGGACTTTATCTATTTTAAACAAAACATTATTGGTCCTTAACAGGATCTCCCTCCACATCCTGAGATCTGGCCAAGGATCATAACAATATCCTAATATTGCCATCAGTGCTGTCAAAGGGTCTATAGCTAACTCATACCAGGATTAAATTGTGAAGATCAGTATAGACCAGGTTTATATTTCTAACATTAAAGGGTGATTAGATTGAGATGCTGTTAAAGGAATTGTTAGGATAGATAGCTAGAAAACATGTGTCTGGTGGAGGAAATAATAACAATGGGAAATAACCTTCAAATGAAAGCCAGGCTGTTCAGGAGTAACATTAGGAAAGACTTCTTCACACAGAGGAGTGAAAATTGGTAACCCTCTCCCCCAAAAATCTGTTGAGGCTGGAAATGCCAAAATGCAGACTGAATGATGTTTATTTGGCAAGAATGTTAATGGTTACGGGACAGAGGTAGCTAGACTGAGTTCGGATACAAATAAGCCATGATGCAACTGAATGGCAGAACACCATGAAGGGCTCCATGGTCTCCTTTTTTATCCATTTATGGGAAATGGGCATCACTGGCTAGGCCAGTGCTCACAACCCATCCCTAATTACCCTCAAGAAAGTGGTGGTGAGCTGCCTTCTTGAACCACTGCAGTCCATGTGGTGTAGTATACCCAGAGTGCTGTTAGGGAGGGAGTTCCAGGATTTTGACCCAGCCACATTTAATGAATGGTGATATATTTCTAAACTGATTGGACTTTAACCTGGAGTTGTGAGATTTCTTACGATATATTTCTAAGTCAGAATGGTGAGTGACTTGGAGGAAAATTTCCCCCCAGTGGCGGTGTTCTCATGTATTTGCTGCCCTTGTACTTCAGATTGTGTTGGTCATGGATTTGGAAGTTGCCTTGGTGAGTTGTTGTAGTACATCTCCTGTTTCTATGGACTAAATTTTACCAGTGCACAGTTTTAGCATGCAGGGTGTTGTATTGGGTCCACACTCAGCCCCATCGTGAGGCATTTTCCTAGTGGCAGGCATGCAGCCAATTTTCATAATTATAAGCCTGATGAAAGGCCCATTCTGAAGAGCCTCAAGCACTTTGTCAGTGACAGAATGGTGCCCCACCACCAGAAGTTGCTGCTGGCTTAATAAAGGCAGCCTTCCTGAAGCAGCCCATAGATCTATCAAAGCCTGCAACACAATGGTCCAAGGAAGGGGCAGTGGGCAGGGAAGGTATACCCAGTGACTCCAATGATCTTCTCCAAGGGCTATTCCCTTCGATCCTCAGCCCCTTGTGTTTTTCATTATTCATTTATTTATCTGTCAACTGTTCAAGGTCTCTTCCTTGCCTCTGGCTCAAGGTCTGCAAGGCCTCTGTAGGCAGCAGCACCTGGAGCCCACCCAGTGTCCTTTGTTGGTCTGAAGGCAGCCAGTTAGGAGACTGTCTGCAGTAAATTGATCAAGCCAGTCCCACTACTGGCAAGTGAAGGTTTGGGACCAGTTTTTCATCCCAGTTGTTGGCGTTCTGAAGCCCACAGTAAAGTCCAGTCCAATGTTTCTCTAAGTGTTGGAATCTTGATTCTCTATCCTGCAATTACGGAGCTGGAGACGGAGTCTGCTGCAACAGCCAAATATCTTCAGCTTTTTTGTGCTGGTTTGTGCATTCATTCTACTTGCAATCGTTAACAGGCAGGTTTCTTAATAAATGCAATTCCTTTGAAATATGTTCCCAAGGATTTTTGTTTTCAGAGGGATAGTCAGAAACAGGTTTTCTCTTAATTCAATTACCTTACTGAGATCATTTGAATTTTATGTTCATTAATACTGCCTTAGTCTTACCATGCCTGACTCTTTCTTTCACAGCATCATTCTTTCATTCAGTTGCTGAGTCATGTCTTTGAATTTGATTCTTTTCCATACACAATTTTGTATCTGAAAATTCAAATAGTTTTACCAAGGCTATGCATATGTGTCACGACTGGCAGTAGCTCAGTTGCAATCCCTGGGGAACAGTGACCGTCACAGCAATGCAGTTACAACCACCGCAATTGACCACGACTCAATTTTTGTCTCAGCTAGTTAATTCACTATCCATTTTATAATCCATTCCCAAGGAGTTTTCATTTTAGTCACATATCTCTTGTGGGAGTTCAAATCAAATTCTTTCAAAGTCAAATGTTTAGTATCAACCCGAGTGCACTCACTCACCAATTTTATTACATCCTCAAATCATTCTGATTTATTAAGCCTGACCTGGGTTTCATCGAAGTGTGTCAGCTCAGAAGTAATCTGGCTCAGCATTGCTACAGAACATAGGAAGAGGATTAGGCCATTCTGCCCCTCAAGCCAGTTCCACTCCAGTTGCTACAACGAAATGTGCTCTCCACTTTCCTGTATGATTGTGAAACTTGGGAAACCTGCTGAGAAAAGGAACTGGATGCCATATCAGACGTCTTCAAAGGATCCTAGCAAAACCTTGCTGAGGTCTTGTATCCAACACTAAATTAAGAAAACACTCAGAACTACCTCCAGTTTGATCCATCTTTTGCAAAAGATGGCCATTGGCATGACTGCATTATCTGACTTCTGTCATCATGGTCATGCTGTGGACTGTTACTGGACATACAAGAAGAGGGGAGGTAGTGGTGTAGCGATAATGTCCAGAGACCCAAACTAATGTTCTGAGAACGTGGGTTCAAATGTTACAACAAATTTAAATTCAATTAATAAAAAGTCTGTAATTGAAAACTAGTTTCAGTGATGGTGACCATGAAGCTAATATTGATTGTCTAGTTCACTAATAACCCTTCAGGGAAAGAAATTAGTCACTCTTATCTGGTTTGGTTTACATGTGACTCTGGGTTATTTGGGTATGGTCTGTACCATATTCTTTACGAACAGTAAAAGGGACAAGCTGTTTGGTATGATCTGCCAGTGTTTTGGATGTACAGCTTACATGCCTTGCATCACATTGACTCTTAACTGCCCTTTGAAAAGGTTTAACAAGACACTAGCCAGAATTTTACCACCCCGCCTGCCCGAGGCTCGTAAGATCCCGCCCAAGGCCAACGGAGAATGTCTCACCCGGCCCGATTCCAGGGCGAGTGTGCAGTAAAGCACAGTTAGGGATGGGCAACAAATTCTGACCTTTCCAGCGATGCCCACATCCCATGAAAGAACAAATAAATTGGTGCTAGATTGTCAATAGAGATCTCCAGCTGATCAACAGATGCTGGAATGACACAAAGGCATTCGCTGTAGACAGGAGAGAAGAGAATGGAGTGCTTTATCTGCCTTGTGCATCTCTGGATGCAAGAGCTATTAAGTCCAAGTCTTCAACATTTTTTATTTGATTTATTGTTACATGTATACTTCTTACATACAGTGAGAAGTATCGTTTCTTCTGCGCAATACAGAAAAAACACATTGTTCATAGAGAAGGAAACGAGAGAGTGCAGAATGTAGTGTTACAGTCATAGCTAGGATGTAGAGAAAGATCAACTTAGTGCAAGGTAAGTCCATTCAAAAGTCCATTGAAAGCAGCAGGGAAGAAGCTGTTCTTGAGTCAGTTGGCACGTGACCTCAGAGTTTTGAATCTTTTTCCCGAAGTATGTGGAAGAGAGAATGTCTGGGGTGTGTGGGGTCCTTAATTATGCTGGCTGCTTTGCCGAGGCAGCGGGAAGTATAGACAGAGCCAATGGATGGGAGGCTGGTTTGCGCGATGGACTGGGCTACATCCATGACCTTTTGTAGTTTCATGCAGTCTTGGGCAGAGCAGGAGCTATACCAAGCTGTGATACAACCAGAAGGAATGCTTTCTATGATGCATCTGTAAAAGCTGGTGAGAGTCGTGCAGAGGATTCCATGCTGAAAGTAATCAGTGAAAATCTAGGAGTACCTTAAGCAAGCTCGGTGGGTTAAATAAGATTGTGCCCTTCTATCGCATGCAAAGCACTCCAGCTACTGTTTATTCCATTCAATGCTAACAGGATTGAGTATTGCTAAAAATATATTTTGTCAAAGCTTTTCTTCTTGCACTCATCAGGACATTCACAATATCAATGTCAGCGGAAACAATAATTTTATACAGTATGAGAAGAGAATGCCAATTGGTTGGTAGGTGGACTCTGATTGGTGGAAGCTTTGCCAAGGAGGATGGACCAGTTAATTGCCAAACACTGTTTGAAAATTTAAAGCATGTAGCTTGACTATGATTGGTTAAGGCACTTCCTTAAGGAATTATACCTACAAATGGCTAGCGCTTAGTTTGGTTACTGAAATAGGCACAATGTGTGTACACAAATCCAATGGGCAATCTTAAATTGGTTGTCAGCATAAATGTTAGCATACTGAGGATTATTTAGCAAATGTTGTCCAATTGCAGAATCACACCTAATGTTGGACACTGTCACTGAAATCTTTCAGTCTCACTGCCAGAAACCTCCCCCCCATTGCAAGTTCCCGGTGGCAAAGGGTGTGAACAATGAGAAAACCAGTTGATGCGAGAGGGACCAGAACATCCCGCTGCAGGCCAGTGGTGGAGCACCTCAAAACATGCCGGACGGGGATAGGGGGAACAGAAATTCCCACCCTGTGTTTTGAGTTTTGAAGTACAGGTTATTTGGGTATGGTCTGTACCATACCCATTAAGAACAGTAAAAGGAATAAGCTGTTTGGTATGATCTGCCAGTGTTTTGGATGTACAGCTTGCATGCCACACCACATTACCCATTGTTGTGATGGTAGAATGTCTTTCTGACTTGAAGGCAGTATTGTTAGTGGCAAATACCACTTGTCTTGCTAGTGAGCTTAGTAGCTGCTTCTCTGCAGATCTCTGTGAACAGCCCTTGGCTTTCTTAAGGTAAGTTCCAATATTTTCATGCTCTCTTGGTCCATACAAGTTCTGGGCTGGTGTATTTTCCTGCTGGCATTACAGATGATCAAATATGTGGGGGCGATTTCAAGCGGACATTCATCTATGTCCCATTAACCAGATGCAAATCAGATTCATGCTGGTTTCTGGTGGAAATCGTGACCCGCCATGGAGGGCAGTATTGGAAAATCCTGCTGTCATTTCACACTGATGAGAAAGTGACTTTTGGACCTCTTGCTCAACTGCCCCTGCGGCTTGTCATCAGTGGGGGCACGGGAGAATTCCATCCTTCCTATCTGGCAAGACAAGGCCTGCAGAAGTAGAGCTAAGGGGACCCTTAGAAAGCTTTGGGATCGACAACATTGAGGGAATGTGGGGCAGAGTGGGACCCAAGTACTCATCCAAGCAGTGAGGCAAGATCAGATTCCTATTCTTGTCTACACAGTCACCTATTCATTTACATATTCACCCATCCTTGTGTAACAGCATGCAGCCAGCATTCTAACATATCCCTCCTCCGTCCTTTTTACATCCCAGACAGACTGGCCAATTGCTCCGCCGCGTACGTCCACTTAAAAACAATAATTGTTCCCACTGGTCCTGAGGAAGCAAGCACTTCACAGCACCTTCAGCCTGCATTTTACCTGTCGTAACCAGCAGCACAGCTACGTCTCTCCCAAGTGGCGAGGGGTTTAGGTTGTGGAGGGAGTTCCAAGCATCGAGCATGTGTGTTGAGGAGCTAGTGGAGATGGTGAGTGAGGGCCAAGGAAGCACAAACTTGTGAACTGGAATGGGACCAAACATCCTTCCTCAGCTGCAGAAACCAATGATTATAACTTAGTGGGGCACGTCTTGATTTCAGTGGACATAAAAATCAGGAAATGTGTGACAAGGATAAGATTTACCCAATGAGGTGGGCAAATCCTCCTCTGAAAACATTTGTGTTGTATCCCTTGAGTAAATCCCAATTGAATTCAGCTGGTCATGTTTACCAGTCTATTTACAATAGAAATCCTTTAGCATATGAAATTTGACATTTCTTATTCCATTACGCATTGTCTTATATCAAATGACATCTACCTGTCATTTTAACCCATTTGCTTAATTAATCCAGCTTCTTTTAATTGCTAACAATCTCCCTTATTCATTATTTGGCACATCTCTTTTTTTTGCTTTGTCAAACATCTGATGATTAGATTTAACTTAATGTGTCCCAAATGACAAATGACTGCTCCTTTCCAGGGTTATGTCCAGTTATTCCCACATTTACTTTTATGTTGCAAAATTAGTCCGCAATCCAGCTCATAAATGGATCGTCAATGGCCATGAATTGATTACAGATGGAAAAGACTGGAAGAATCAGAATGCTCAAACACTTGTTCCAATTGTTCTGATGCAGGGAGCATGCTACTGGATGCTGTCTGCTTATGATCATGGTTGTGGCATGCAGCCAATGCTAACTGTGTTATTGAGTACTGCAGCAGGAGCCCCAAGATGGTGATAAGTGGACACCAGTTAAAGCCAGCCACACACTGTAGCTGGAAGTGGTGCTGCAGGAAGTCAGTCTACAACTGGTTGCGAGCTGGAAAAGACCACACACAGCACAAGATAGAACAGCATGGGGTTCAAGGTTTTCCACACTGCATGGGAGGCCTTGAGCGGGGCAGTGCCAAGGAGCAGAGATGTTCTCTATCAAAGTGCATCAGGAGAGCCTCTTAAAAAACCATGAGAAGGCAACGGCAGCACCTCTATCACCTCTCACCCTGTACCCTGCCCCTCACTGCACCAAACATCAGTTAGCTAGTAAACCATGACAAACACATCACCCAAACACATTTGATCACATTCACTGAAGCATTCCTTCTATCCTGAGGGAAAAGCTGGGAAGCAACAGGTGCCAGCCACTTTGGGATGTGCCTTTATCCCCATAAAGAAGATAGTGGCCATCCTCAATGGAGCGGTGGTGAGACTGGTATCACAGACAACAATGGTATCCTTGTACCTAATCCTCCTTTCCACATCCCAGTTAACTTTTTATGCTCAGTCTCTTCTGTTTTCGAAGCTGTGGGTACAGTAAGTATGCTCCTCTTACTTCACCCTGACCAACCCCAATCCATTCCCCCACCTCAGTCTTACCTCTGTGCCTTATTCCTTTTACACGCTTAAGAAAAGCTATCTGGCCAGGCAGTGGTGAAAGAGGAAGAGGTGAAAAAGCAGGAAGACAATGACGAAGAAATGCCATGATTGACTCCCATACTTGCTGCTACCAGCTCAGTTACTGATAGTTTGTGTGTGGTTCAATGGATTGCACATGGTGCATCACCAGGCACAATTGGCCCGCTGACAAGGGGACCACAAGTTCCAGTTCCCTGGAGGACAGTACCAACAATAAGTGTTCTGCTGCAGGGGACTCAGATAAGCACTTCAAATGGGGCAAGCTACAGAACAATGCTGATGGGAATCCACAATGAGGTACTTGGTACAAGAAAGCCTGTGGTCAATGTGAAGGAATTAGCTGGTACTCGTCTCTTATCATGTCTGCGCTCCTTCTACAGTCACTCAACAACACAGTTAACACTGGTTGCTTGCTGCAACCATGGTGATAAGCTGACAGCACAAAGTAGCATGGAGGAGTGTGATGCCAACATTGCACATGGGCTCGCACAGAGATGAGAACGCATCCTTTTCAGCAATGGAAGCAGTGGCCTACTTCATCAACAAGCTTGTATATCTGTTCATGATGCAGTGATTGACTGTTGATGTCTCAGTCTACAGCACAAGCAGAAACCTGCTATTGTCTGAGTGCTGGGGTTGAAGTTCAGACTGAAGTCACACAGGTTCAGACTGCTGTTATCGTTGCTGCGGATACCAGTTCTCAGAGGGGCTTTCACGCCCAGAAATCTGTTTTCCCAGATTTTCAGTGTTGCTGAAGTGCCTCCCTGAGAGACTGGTAGTGGTTCCATAAGAACGTGAATCCACTGCCCTCTCTAGGGATGGAACATTCATGCTCCCACTACTGCCACCCATGCCATGTGTTCAGCCTGAAGTCACACATTCATAGAATGGAGAGAGCATGGAAACAAGCCATTGAGCGCATTGTGCCTGTGCTTGTCCTCTGAAGGAACAATTCACCTAATCTATTCTTCTCCCCACAATCCTGCATTGTCCTTTCAGACCTTCTAGGATCAGAGTTGCTCAGGGGCGTTCTGCAATACTGTCTGCAATTTCTCCCAGGGAAAGTCAGCCGCCTTCTGCCAGCCAGGAAAACTCACTAGGACAGGCAATAATACCTATAAAACAAGGAATACACATGCCATGGGCAGCTTTGAGGTGTTTTACTAAAGCTGCCTGTGGTCAATATATTCATATGTGGATGCACTTCTCTTCTTACCCTTGGAGTTGATCGGGGGCAATTTAAAATAACGCAACAGCAAAGTCTTTTGAATTTAAAAATAAAAGATTAGTTTATTTCTACACTCTTGATCTGAAGATTACCTTAAGAAATATGCTTCCAGACACACACAGCAAAAACAATATTTAGAAAAACTGAATCAAGTTCAGTCTCAATTATTCAATGCAGGCCTGGTAGTTTAAAGTCAAGATGTTGTGTTGTCTGAAGTGAAGACTTGGAATTGCAGGATTGTCTCAGCACCTGAGATGGCTTCCACTGTCAAAGGCTGCTTTCACAGGTAGCTTAGGAGATGCAACACAGTAGAGAGAGGTTCTTTGTTTCATCTTTATGATACCGCAGGTGTGGCACTTTCAGCTGCCCAGTTATACAGCAGACCACGAGCAATTTCTAGATTTTTCTCCCTCTGTCCCAGAACTGAAGTTTTGTCTGCTTCACTGAAGATGTTTTGATGTGCCTTCCTCATGATGTTCCTGATTCTCAGCAGCATGCTCTGCCTTTTTTATATTCATGACAGGCAAGCAAAAATGGCTGCTGTAGCAAAATGCCAAATCATGTTCCAAATAAGGTCATTGATAATCCCATTTAACAATCCAAAGTCTTTTTACCACCTGTAATGTTCAAATGAGCTGGGGCCTTCACACCTTAAAGCCCTTATCAGTCAAATTCTTTGAGCCTGAAGGAAGGCATCAAGTCAGTGAATTATATTTAGACTTATGGAATGCTCATTAAATTTCAGATGTCTCTTTTTATATATATTCTATGATTCTACTATGTTTGAGAATATCATTGTTTTGTTGAACAAAGAACAAAGGACAATACAGCACAGGAAACAGGCCCTTCGGCCCTCCAAGCCTGCGCCACTCATGCTTCCAACTAGACTGTTTGTTTGTATTCCTCCATTCCCAGTCTATTCATGTGGCTATCCAGATAAGTCTTAAACGATCCCAGCGTGTCCACCTCTACCACCTTGCTTGGCAGTGCATTCCCGGCCCCCACCACCCTCTGTGTAAAATACATGCCTCTGACATCTGTGTTAAACCTTGCCCCCCTCATCTTGAACCTGTGACCTCTTGTGTTCGTTTTCTCCGACCAGGGAAAAAGTTTCCCACTGTTCACCCTATCTATGTCCTTCATAATCTTATACACCTCTATTACGTCACCCCTCATCCTCCATCTTTCCACGGAGAACAACCCCAGTTTACCCAATCTCTCCTCATAGCTAAGACCCTCCATACCAGGCAACATCCTGTAAACCTTTTCTGTACTCTCTCCAAAGCCTCCACATCCTTCTGGTAGTGTGGTGACCAGAACTGGATGCAGTATTCAAATATGGCCTAACCAACGTTCTATACAGCTACAACATCATACGCCAACTTATATACTCTGTGCCCTGTCCTATAAAGGCCAGCATGCCATATGCCTTCTTCACCACCTTCTCCACCTGTGTTGCCACCTTCAAGGACCTGTGGACCTGCACACCCAGATCCCTGTATGCATTTATACTCCTGATGGTTCTTCCATTTATTGTATAGCTCCCCCCTACATTAATTCTACCAAAATGCATCACTTCATATCTATCTGGATTAAATTCCATCTGCCATTTCTCTGCCCAATTTTCCAGCCTATCTATATCCTGCTGTACTCTCTGACAATGTTCATCACTATCCACAAGTCCAGCCATCTTTGCGTCATCCGCAAACTTACTGATCATACCAGTTACACCTTCTTCCAAATCATTTATATACATATCACAAACAGCAGAGGTCCCAGTACAGAGCCCTGCGGAATTCCACTAATCACAGACCTCCAGCCAGAAAAAGAACCTTCCACTGCTACCCTCTGTCTTCTATGGCCAAGCCAGTTCTCCACCCATCTAGCTAGCTCTCCTTTCATCCTGTGAGATTTAACCTTTTGCACCAACCTGCCATGAGGGACTTTGTCAAACGCTTTACTAAAATCCATATACATGACATCCACAGCCCTTCCCTCGTCAATCGTTTTTGTCACCTCCTCAAAAAACTCAACCAAATTAGTGAGGCATGACCTCCCTCTTACAAAACCATGCCGTCTATCGCTAATGAGATTATTCTGTTCTAAGTGAAAGTTGCAGGTGTTTCCAGTCTCTATCCATAAGGAGAAAGTCAGATGATCCTTTGAGACCATTTTGAAAAGCCTTGAAACTCCATCTACAGATTGAAAATGTAACTTTTAGAACAGTTTTCTAAAAATTTGTAGTATCGTGACAGCTTGTCATGACACATAAAGGTGAGTAGTTGATGATTGTGCAACATGGCATGACTTAATTTAGAAATTTGGTTTGGAATTTGCTGTTCCTTTTGCATTGTGGCCAAGCCTATGATGGTCAGTGACAGAAGAATAGTAAAGTGTGTGAATGGGGTAATAGGATTGCTTCCACTGGTATCTCAGTCAGATGAGCTCTTCACAGTCAGTATAGCCAGAAACGGGCCACCAGATAGTTTCCCTCTTTCCTCCATCTGTTTCTCTCCCAGATTTTCAGCCGCTCATGAAAAACTGATGATTAGGCCAATACCTTCATGATGGTGGTTGCACAGTATGTAGCAGGCCACCACAAATCTTGACCACCAACACCACCCGCAACCAACGCTTTGCTGAATACTGCACGGCCCCTCCAGAGTGATCCAGACAGCAGAAAGCATTGATTTAATATGTCAATGGCCTGCTTGCTCACATTAGGTAATAGGTCTTTCATTGTATACATGCTGCAAATGTGTCTGTGGGTGACACACCGGACTCATGAGTTACATTTTCAATGACTAGCCCTTGTTGCCCTACAGCCACCCTCTGATTTGGTGAGGAGGCTAAATCACAGCACACATAGGCCGGAATTTTGCCGGCATGCCAGCCCTGATTCTGGGGGCGGGCTTGGCTCTGAGAACGGCATTCTCCGTTGGCCTCGGGCGGGATTGTGTGAAACTTGGGCAGAAGTACCAGTAAAGTTCTGCCCATAGACGACAACCCCACAATGAAGGCATCATGATTGCTGCCAGGGTACCAAGCATTGACCTATATGACACACTGAGCATGGTCACACACTGGTTAGATATTATGTACAAACATATGAATTAGCAACAGGAGTAGCCCACTCAGCCCCTCAAGCCTGCTCTGCAATTCAATAAGATCACGGCTGATCTGATATTGACTTGAACTACACCTTCTTGCCTACCTCAAGAATCGATCTAGCTCTGAAAATTTTTTAAAGATTCTGCTAGCGCTGCCTTTTGAGAAAGAGATTTCCAGAGACTTACAATCCACATTGAGCGAGTGGAAACCCTTTAGATTGTGATGTATTTCAGAGGCATGTGCGGGTTGTAAAGCTGACATGCATGCAGTGGAAGGCATTCTGCAGCTAGAAGAAACTTGAAATCCTCATAAAGCTATGTGATTCATCCACCTGCTTTTCACTGGCAGGATAGAAAGAAATATAGTTAGCTCTCATTCAGTGCAACTCTAATGCAACAGTGGATTTCAAACTGGGAGATGTTGTAAATGTGCTCAGCTTCAAGCAGGAACCAGATGCGTAACAGTTCATGACTGTGGTCATCTTCACAGTCACTGGCAATGCTGAAGCACAGACATCTCTCAAATTGTTCTTCACTGAGGTTCAGGTGGGAGAATTGCAATTGCTACCTGAACACACTGGGCGGATAGGGTCTCCTGTTGGGAGCCCTTCTCCCCCTCCTCCATCTTCCATCAGTTTGCTCTGCTCTATCTCATTCTCTCTTATCACAATCATGCTGCAGTTAAAAGAGAATATACCCAAGGTTTGTGCAGAAGCCTTGGAGGGTCAGGACCAGCTCCTTCAGCACTTGTCTCACGACGCCTTGTAGACATTAGCAGCTTTGAAGAACTATTGAAAACACCAAATAATAACAACTGGTAGAAACCAATCAATAACCTGTAAATATTGATGAATGACCCTTTTAGTTGAGGGGAGGGGTAGGTGGGTGAGGATTGTCATTCCTGCTGCTGAATAAATGACAGCAACGCCAGATTAAGAGTCAGCATTATCTGGAGTACTGAGTTCGAAAATGGTAGCGCTGGTTTCAAATCAGCATTGCACTCCTGACTCTGCACACTTTTGATAAACAGTAAATAAACACCCGTCAGTGCCCTCATTAAGATTACATCTTTTATGACTCTCTGCGGAAGGGTGTGCATGGGATGTGGACCTCATTTTGGCCTCTAAGGCAACTTGTAGGCCCATTTTCTGGGTACAAGAAATTGTGTCCATACCATTTAACCTATTGAAGCCTTACTAACAGAGTTTAATGAAATATCTAAGGAACTTATATCAACTGAAAAGCTATTGTTAACTAATTTGGGATTTGGTAGCTGCTTTTAGAGAAAGATAAAACAGACATGGCTATAAATCCAGGTCCAGCCCTTTATATACATGCCCCCTTTGGCCTGAAGTGAGTTTTGTGATCTCCACACAGGCTGAGAATGTGTTAATGAACCACCAATCTAAATCTGTCTTAAAAATACTAATCAGATGCTCAGCAATTTCATCATTCCTAAGGCTGGAGGCATCCATAGTCACACAAGATGTCTCATCAAATTGACCTTGAAGTTTGTTCTGGGCACAGAAAGATTTGAAGCCTTTGCAGTGATGCACTGAGGACAAGTATGTTGTGTACATCATCAATGCATCAGTAACTCTGCTTCAAACACTGATGGTTAACTCTATGTTTGAATTCTGAACACAAGATACAAAATTTCAGGCACTTACTGCAGGGAGGAAAAGTCATGTGATACTCTGCTGAGGTCCTGGTCAGGTTGTGTTTGATTGTTGAGGTACAGCTGGGGCATATTTTTTGTTCTGAAGAAATACCAAGGCTTGGTACCAATGCTATCAACTCACATTTTGATTGTGGGTCTTAAAACAGGTTAGAACTGTTGGCAGTATGTGGACTAGGTGAAAAACTATTACTTATTTCATGGTTTAGGCAGCTGACTTGCATACAATAGTCAAATTCACATTCAGGCAACTATCCTTAGTAGTTTGGACCAAAATCTTGAAGAAAGGCCCAAACCTATACAAACAGTGGAGAGAGAAAGAGCAGTCTCTTCATGTCAAAATTAAACTTGTAACAAAGTCTTCAAAATATTGAAAAATGGGGACGATGCAAATATTGACAATATTGCCAGTGCAGACTCAATGGGCCGAATGGCCTTTTGGCACTGCACGGAGTCTTGATTCCGTAAAAACAATAATTACACTAAGGCATCTTCTTAGCAAAGTCTACCAGGTGGTCTCCCATCCAAATACTAACCATGCCCGAGTCTGCTTAGTTTCCAAAAGCAGACATTTTCAGACTAATTCAGCCATTGGCAATTACACTACTCAGAGGTGTACACACAATGCCAATGAATCTTAATAAGTTTAAAAACTAAATATTTTCCCACCAAAAATGTAGATTAGACTCTAAGGGTACAATGTAATCTTTGAAGATAGTATTTGCAATTCAGAATGGAATTGAGTAGGAAGCTGTTGCAGGAACCTGTGTTTTTAGATATAAACAGAAGTCATCAAGCCCAGTCATCACCTCCACATGTGCTGAGTTTGACGGGTGATGTTCCACCCCTGGGTAACAGAATGACAAGAACGGGAGCACTGGATCCTGCGATCTCCACCATGCCACTGCAGGGGGATTATAGGATTTTGCATATACTCTTTCTCAGGAATATTAGTCATTCCACAAGGTCTATTCTCTCACAGATCAGGCAATCAATATCCTGATTCCATTTCTTATGTGGGAGAAGGAGATGCCGTTGAAGATCTGACCTTCCCTCAAAATAGCCTTGCCAGAGACTTCCAGGTTCAGTCCTTTCTGAGGCAGTTCTGTAACTGGTGGAAGGAAGTTAGCAGGACAATACAATGGACAACTACTAACTATGACAATATCAAGGGTAGGAGTCTTAGCAGTGTTGAGGAGCAGAAGGATCTTGGGATCCGGGTCCATAGGACTCTTAAATCAGCCTCGCAGGTGGAGGATGCGGTCAAGAAGGCGTATGGTGTACTAGCTTTCATTAATCGAGGGATTGAGTTTAGGAGTCGAGAGGTAATGCTGCAACTTTATAAGACCCTTGTCAGGCCCCACTTGAAGTACTGTGCACAGTTCTGGTCACCTCACGACAGGAAGGATGTGGAAGCTATTTGAGAGGGTGCAGAGGAGATTTACAAGGATGTTGCCTGGATTGGGAGGCATGCCTTATGAAGATAGGTTGAGAGAGCTAGGTCTCTTCTCCCTGGAGAGACGAAGGTTGAGAGGCGACCTGATAGAGGTTTATAAAATGTTGAGAGGAATAGATAGGGTGGATTCTCGGAGGCTATTTCCCAGGGCTGAAATGGTCGTTATGAGAGGACACAGGTTTAAGGTGCTGGGAAGCAAGTACAGAGGAGATGCTAGGGGTAAGTTTTTCACTCAGAGGGTGGTGAGTGAGTGGAATTGGCTGCCGTCGGTGGTGGTAGAGGCAAACTCGCTGGGGTCTTTTAAAAGACTTCTGGATGAGTATATGGGATTTAATGGGATTGGGAGTTACAGATAGTTCTATGGCTTGGTAGGTACGGATGTGATCAGCGCAACTTGTGGGCCGAAGGGCCTGTTTGTGCTGTAGTGTTCTATGTTGGCTCCAAACATAGAGGAGTGGGACTTAAGAGAGGAGAAATGGAACATCTTTCAAGGAGGAAAACAAGTAAAACTTGCATTTGTATGGCACTTTTAGCATCAGCACGTCCCAAAGTACCGGACCACCGATGAAGTGGTTCTGAAGTTAATCAATTTAAAGAGTCCACGGTTCCTTCCTTCGGAAGATAGGAGACCTATGGAACAAATTCCATCACTTCTGGAGAGATTGCTGATTGCAGAATGAACGAGTTCCTCGCTGGGGTGGAGAGCACAGCTTACGAAAGGTGGGCAGAAGGGCAAGTAATATACATTATGGTCAGTATCGTCTCCTGGATTTATTTTTAGAGGCAGGGTATATTGGAGAGACATTTTGCAGATATATTTCCCCTAAACTGACTCTGGGTCTTCTTTGTGATTTCCCAGTTGGCCTCACAAGAGATTCAGTCATTTACAGAATCTCCTGTTCACACCCCAAGCCCTCAGGTGACACTTAGAGGAAACATTACAAAAGATAGTTAACAAATCGAGCAATCACAGGAGGATTACAATTTGTGAGTTTATTAAGTTCTCAGCAGTAGGTTCCAGTGCCCTTAAATGGTTGTGAGAAATATTAGTGTTCAAGAATTTGTTTTGTTAAAAACCTGAAATTGGACTGAAGTTAAAAAAAGATGTTTCTAGTTTTGGGACTAGTAGGTCGGATCTTAATGATGAGACAGAGAGTTTGGTGAATTGATGTGATGACAATAATCTCTCCCTCAATGTCAGTAAAACAAAGGAGATAGTCATCGACTTCAGGAAGCATAGTGGAGGACATGCCACCGTCTACATCAACGTGAATGAAGTGAAAATGGTCTAGATCTTCAAGTTTTTAGGGTCCATATCACCAACAACCTGCCCTGGTTGCTCCATGCTGATGTTACAGCTCAAAAAAACTCATCAACGCCTCTAGTTTCTCAGGTGGCAAAGTAAATTTGGCATGTCTGCTACAAAACTCACCAGCTTTTATAGATGCATTGTAGAAAGTATTCTTTCTGGTGGTATCACAGCTTGATATGTCTCCTGCTCTGAATAAGACCGCAAAAAGCTACGAAGTGTTATGAACAAAGCCCAGTCCGTCACGCAAACTAGCCTCCGACCCCTCGACTGTGTTTACCGCTGCCTCAGAAAAGCAGCCAACATATTAAAAGAACTCACACACTCTGGAAATACTCTCTTCCACCTTCTTCTGTCAGGAAAAAGATAGAAAAGTCTGAGGTCACATACAACCTACTCAAGAACAGCTTCTTCCTTGCTGCCATCAGACTTTTGAATGGACCCACCTCGCATTAAGTTGATCATTCTCTACACCCTAGCTATGACTGTAACATGATATTCTTCAATCTCTCCTTTCCTTCTCAATGAATGGTATGCTTTGTCTGTATAGTATGCAAGAAACAATACTTTTCATGTATAATGACACATGACAATAATACATCAAACGAGTGTGATCTGAAAGGTTGTAATTATGTAGAGCTCTCTGATGTTACAGCTAGGACACAATAAGACATTACTGAAAGTCATCCTGATTAGTTTGTCTCACAGCTCTCTCAGAACAAGAGTCAGTGACCCTGCTATGTCCATCACACATACTAGTTTCTCAGCCTCAGAAAGCTCAATCTTAATCTTGTGGATGCAGGCCACTATAGTTCACAGGACTACAACGGAAGTACACTAGAAGAGCTCCTATACATCAAACAGCAGAATCCTTTTGTCATCATGACAGTCACCTGTTTAACTTTCATTTGAATGTGGAGGTGAGCGATTCTTTGTTTCATTAGTGGCCGTTTTCAGTTGTGTTGGGAGCTTTGATACAACTAGGCATCTCTTGTCTACAAAAAGTCAGTCAACTAACCTTTTGGAAGGATGCAGGGACATTGTACTATAAAGAGATGAATGAATAATGCTGGTTCTTTGCCTGCAGATGGTAAGCATTTGTCCATAATCATACATGAACAGAATATTAAGGGATTGAAAACCTTTCAGTCCACATAGAACATTACAGCGCAAAACAGGCCCTTCGGCCCACGGTGTTGCGCTGACCAATTAAAAAGCAATGACCCTCTAACCTAAACCAATCCCTTTCCATCCATAAACCTATCCACGGATCTCTTAAACGCCCCCAAACTAGGCACATTTACAACTGCAGCAGGCAGGGCATTCAAATCCCTCACCACCCTCTGGGTAAAGAACCTACCTCTGACATCCGTCCTATAACTACCACCCCTTAATTTAAAGCTATGCCCCCTCGTGCTAGCTTTCTCCATCCGAGGAAAAAGGCTATCACTGTCCACCCTATCTAAACCTCTAATCATCTTATATGTTTCAATAAGGTCTCCTCTTAGCCGCCTTCTTTCTAACGAAAACAACATCAAATCCCTCAGTCTCTCCTCATAGGACCTCCCCTCCATACCAGGCAACATCCTGGTAAACCTCCTCTGCACCCTCTCCAAAGCCTCCACATCCTTCCTATAATGTGGGGACCAGAACTGCACACATTACTCCAAGTGCGGCCGCACCAGAGTTTTGTACAGTTGCAACATGACGCTGCGGCTCCTAAATTCAATTCCCCTACCAATAAACGCCAAGACACCGTATGCCTTCCTAACAACCTTATCTACTTGATTCCCAACTTTCAGGGATCTATGTACACATACACCTAGATCCCTCTGTTCATCAACACTATTCAGAGTCCTACCGTTAGCCCTATGCTCTACACATCTGTTATTCCTGCCAAAGTGAATTACCTCACACTTTTCCGCATTAAACTCCATCCGCCACCTCTCGGCCCAGCTCTGCAACTTGTCCACGTCTCTCTGTAAACTATGACACCCTTCAACACCCTTCAACACAGGTTGACAGTAAAAGCTGGCACAATTACAGGAACTCAATCAAAGTACTCTCGCAAACCCAGTGATCCATTAAAATATAAATAGCCCACTTACCCATTTGTTTCGATCCTGCATCAGGTGTAATGGGAATGACATTCCCGGCAAACAGCACATTAATTACTTGTCTAATGGAAAGACAAGAATGGACAGCAAACTGATGGACTCCTGGCAGAAGCAGTCAGTTGTCCTCTAAAGTAACCCCTAAATGCTGCATTAAATTTTTCAGCCACTCTGAATGCTGCCCTAGTTAGAGAGCAGGTTTGCAGAATGAAAAACTTCCAGGGTTTCAAGACAGGCCCTTTATACATTTCAACCTGACAACAATGACTAGACTTCAAAAGTACTTAACTCGTTGGCTGGAAAGCACTTTAAGATGTATGGTGGTCTTGAAAGACAAAATATAAATGCAAGTCTATCTTGCAAAAGGATCTTATGGGCCTAGGCACTCTCATGGTTGGGTTTCTGCAGAAGTGTTAGAATTTTTCCCAGAGCTGCTATCTCTTCTCTGCAGTTTCTCTTCCAATACATATATATCATATTGAGAGAGAAGCTCCACTGAGAAACCATATTGTGATCTTACAGTACATGCTAATGAAATTCCCAAAATACAAATCAATCTGAATAGGGATTTACAAATGAAGTTACAAGCCTCAGCAATGAAGTGAAAGAAAAGAATGTCAATAAAACTCACTCCAAAGTAAGGGATCAATAATGCAATGAAAGGTATTCATCTGTGAGAATCTATCATTCACTTTGCTCAGCCTCCGATCACAATTTATATTAATCATCTAGTGGTACATAATTAGAGTTCCCTGCAGTAGACATGGCAGAATTTACAAAGCAAGGCTTGATAAGGTGACAAGATCTTCGTTCAGCCTTCATTTCCTCTATGGGCGGGTTTTAAATGGGAATAAACTTGGAAGATTCAAAAGCTCCCTTTACCCATCACAGCACCCCCACCCCCACAAAACCTCTACTCATCACCCCATCCCAACATATCCTGTGGTTTTCCAGTGCCCTATCAAACCAGCAGGAGTTTGAGACTTCAGTGTTTAAGCTCTAACACAGAGTTTTGACAGGTAGCTTCCCTATCCTCACGGGCACAAAGCTTATTTATGATACACACAAGAGTGATGGGAATAAATAGTCTTCAAAAATTAAACAAAAGCAAAATGGCTCAGGCATCCCCGTCAGTATTATCTAAACCCCCAAATGCTAACACTTGGAAGGGCAATGGTAGCAGACACTTCAGAACAGCAGTATCTTCAAGTTCTCTTCCAAGCAACATCACATCCTGACTAGGAAGTACACCATTTAGCGCCTGTGACGTAAGTAAAACATTATAGACTGACATGCTACTGCTGCGCTGAAGGAGTGCTGTATTGCCTGAGATACTGCCTTTCATCTTCTTTCTCAACTGGACTTAAAAGGTCCTCTGCCACAATTCAATAGATCAGTGAGGAGGGAGGGACTTCTGCAATATTCCTCCATGAATTATGTAGGATTAATACATAATCCTCCTCCAGACACATTTTGTTTACTTGTCCCATTAATGCTCCATTTGTCTTTTTTTCATCTCTTCCCTCCTGGCCTTTTGCAATCCACCCTCTTTTCCCTTGTTTAAAGTTTATATTTTTAAGTTTGAAGTTTATTTATTAATGTAAGCCTAATTGTGACAATAACATTGCAATGAAGTTACTGCAAAAATCCCCTAGTTACCACACTCCGGCTCCTGCTTGGGTACACTGAGAGAGAATTTAGCAAGGCCAATGCACCTAACCAGCACATCTTTCAGACTGTGGGAGGAAACCGGAGTACCTGGAGGAAACCCATGCAGACACGGGGAGAATGTGCAGAATCCGCACAGACAGTAACCCAAGCCGGGAATCAAACCCAGGTCCCTGAAGCTGTGAAGGCAGTAGCACCAATCACTGTGCCACCCTATGTTCAAAACGTGTTAGATTTTCTAACTTTTCTCAGGTCTGGTGAAAGGCTATTGACCTGAAATGTTAACACTGTTTCTCCCTCCTCAGATGCTTGTCGACCTGTTGAATGTTTCCACAATCTTGTGCTTTAAATTCAACAACAACTTGTATTTACATAGCAGAGGTGAAAGCAGGTGGTTTTGGTGATGGCTTGGAAGTGTGGTTGTGAAAGCTCATGTTAGGGTTAAATATGACAACAAGGTTGTGAACAGTCTGGTTCAGCCTTGGACAGTTGCCCATGAGAAGCAAGGGAGTCGGTAACTAGGCAGTTGAGTTTGTGGAAGGAACTGAAGAAAATTCTGCTCACCCAGTACTACGTGGCTATCTGACAATCCAGAAATTGTGGAGATGGACACCTGGGGTCTGGAGATGGACACGTGGGGTTTGGACCTCCTTCAATCTGTGGAATTCAACTCAAACAGCAGGAATTTCAAGGACAGATTAGGGACAGGGAATTCTGAAATCCAACATCAACATGGCCAATTCCCCATGCAACCACCTGGACTGTTAATGAATGGTGATGACTATTAATCCAGAAACCCAACTAATGTTCCAGCACCCAGGTTCAAATTCCACCATGGCAAATGGTGGGAATTTGAATTCAATAAAAAAAATCTGGAATTAAGAATCTGTTGATGACTATGAAACCATTGTTGATTGTCAGAAAAACCAATGTGGTTCATTAATGCCCTTTAGAGAAGGAAACCTGCTGTCCTTACTTGGCCTGGCTTACATGTGACTCCAGAGTCACAGCAATGTGACTGACTCTCAACTGCGCTCTAAACAAGGACAACTAGGAATGGGCAATAAATACTGGCCAGCCAGCAACACCCATGAATGAATTTTAAAAAATGTGGGGCCAAATTCAGGTGAATTTGGGATTTGGGTGCGATGGCTATGGGGTTGGTGGGTGGGGGGTTTCTAGAACTTGCCACTGTCCAGTTGGTGTACCTGTGAGTCAGCCTGACATCACTTCATTTCCATAACTTGACAGCATAGCCATGCCAGGAAGGCAATGTCTAGGCCACTTGCCAGCACCAATATGTCAGGTAACCCAACACATGATGCACTGTCCATCGGTGGGAATGGTGAGGGTGGGGATGGTGAGCAGCTGGGGTTCTGGAATCCCTCCACTGTTTGGGGATTAATCCTTGGTGGTGTGGGAGCCATACTGTCTTAATCTCCACCTTCTTATATATTGGTAGCAAATGTAACAGCCTTCCATTGAAGTTTAATAATCAAATGCAAACTGTGTTCCTATTCTAACTGTTCTGTTCATATGGGGCTGGTCCAAATAGAAGTGGCTGTTCCCTCCAGCATTGTCTGCAGATGATGGTGCAATAAGTGTCTTGATTTTTCAGCATTAACCAGGCCACGAGCAGCAGGGAGGAGGGGAGCTGAGTCGAGACCTCCCCAACCTGAGACCACTTCTTCTCTCAACCCATCTTTGAACGAAAGTCAAAGCAATTGTACCTGGCTACACTGAGAGCAGTCAATGTTGACACCAGCTGAAATATAACTAAGACAAGACCACCTGCCCCAAACCCATCTGGAGAGGCCAATGCAGGAATTAGGTGGTGGTTAGATAAAACTGGGGTGTTATTAGTCTACATGTGGAAACTGATATTGAGTTTTGTATGATGTCACCATGACGTAGCATGTAGATAAGAAATAGGGGGAAGCCAAGGATAGATTACTGGGGGACACTAGTGGTAATGGTTCAGGAACTGGAAGAGAAACCACTGCAAGTGATACTCTGGTTATAATTAAACAGATAAGAATGGAATCACGTGAATACAGTTCCACTCAGCTGGCCAATAGTGGAGAAGTTAAGTGGTCAGGCAATAGGGTCGAGGGAGCAGGAGGGTCTTATGGACGAGATGAACATAAAGAAGCCATGAGGGGAGATAGGAGAGAGACTAGAGAAAGAAGCACATTCAGGGCTAGGGCAAGGGAGAATTGTAGAAAGTTCAGCCTGGTGGGTGAGGCAAAGGGAAGAAAGTGGCAGAGGCAGCCAAGAGGATCAATATTGGTGACAACGAAATCCAGGGGCTAATGGGGAGGAGAGCATCAAAAGTAGTGAGGGTGGAGCTGAGGAAATCAGTAGCTGCAAGAATATTGTGATGAATGAAGGGCTAAAGGCTGGATAATTCGGAATTCGAGACTAGTTCTAAGCAAACTAGGGATAGTGTTTTCCAGGAATGGATAGAAGGTAGTAAAATTTGAGGGGAATATGTGAATGCTGGGGAGCAACACAAGAAAATGATCAGAATTGATCTTATCTGGATTGATACTCCGGGGATAGTGAGGCAGCATGAGACAACAAGGTCAAGGAAGTAGCTATGAATATGAAATGAAAATGGAAAATGCTGGAAGTGCTCAGCAGGTCTGGTAGCATCTGATGCGGTTCTGACAAAAAGCCATTGACCTTAAACATAAGCCTTGTTTTGCTTGTGAGGATGTTTTCTTTAAATATTGTGTTACTCTGTAACAAAATCTGTATATGCATGTGTGTTAAAGATGTAATTACGCTGGGAAAAATTAATAGAGACAACTTGTCTGGGAGACCTGTGAAGTGAAAGGAATAAAGATACCAATTGCATACATTTGTAATAAGGCCATGGTGAAGTAAATTTATAATTAAATAGGTTAGGTTTAAAAAATGCACTTGGAGTTAGATAAAGACTTGGCTTTTCAGCTGTTAAATTTCAAAGGACAGTAGGAAACTTTATAACTTATAAAGATTACATAAATAAACAAATGAAGTTTATTAAACCAGAAAATAGAGGCATTAAGAAAACATGAAAGATTTTTATATTTTAGAAAAGCTGAGGTGCTGAAGACAATGGAATTGAAAGTGAAACTGGAAAAGGCTCTTTGAGAAGAGATGTTGAGCTGAGCTGTGTTGGCTATATGGGGAAGCTATCCTGGGGACATCTTTGGGCTGAGAGAATGTATGAGATCTGAAGCAGTCATCCAGAAACTAGTAGAGTCTTGGTGACAGAAGGCAATATATTTCTGATTTTTCTTGGATTTCCACAAAAGAGTAGAAGAGAATGAGAAGTCCAAAGCATTAGCAGTTTTCCCTTTGTTAAAATAACTGGATTATTTTACAATTGAAATCTGTCAAGGAGTGTTGTTTAGAATGTGTTTACTTATGCATTCTGACAATTGGGTTTTTTCAGGGGTGTTTTGTAAGACTGTTTTAACCATGTAACTTCAATCTTGTGTGTTTGAGTTTTCTTCTTGGTAACAAATCTTTTAATATTTTAAATTCAAAAAGTGTACTGGAATTTTATGCTCCCATGTTCAGTAGATTTTGTTTACTTTGTTTTCCGAACCAAAAAAAATGTTACGATCAATAAGACAAGTTTCCCTCCAGGATTTGGCTTGTTCAGCAAATAACATTTGTTGTGATCATAACACTCTTCACGGATGCTGCCAAACCTGCTGAACATTTCCAGGTTTAATTTCAGACTTCCAGCATTCATAGTATTTTGTTTTTCAGGTTGGGGAGGTTACATGGGGGGAAGATTAAGCAGCAGTAAGGAAGCTGATCAAAGTTACCTTATAATATAAGCAACTGAGACGATCAGAGACACATGGGAATTGAGCCTTGCAGTGCAATCTGTATTGTCCAGGGATTCGAGAAATTTGAAGCCAAAATTTGAGAAAAGGTTTAGACTGGGATTTTTCTGACCCAGTCATGTGGGAGTTTCAGCAACCCAACCAGAAGTCCATCAACTTTCGGTGGGATTAGATAATCCAGGTGGTGGGAGGGGCTGGAAAATCCCTCCCTCAGAGCGTTCACTGAAGGAGGCAGAGCAGATATAGTTGGGGGTTAATGGGTGGTGGCAATTGAAATGAGCAGTTAACTTGAAATTGGGGCTAAAATGCACCCATGCTTTTGGTTAACAACAATCCGTCAATCTCAGGAGTTTAACTGTTCATTCCTGGGTCACCTAAAACAAATGCTCAAAAATCTTCCAGATAATATGTTGCATTTCCTCTAGAGCTGAATATTTTGAGGAATGAATAAGTGTGGCATTGTCATTGTAAACAATAGTTAATGTTTTTATAATTCCATCTCAGATTCAGGATGATTAACAATGTGTATCATGTATGTTTAACCAAGACAGTTTAGAGTAACAAATCATCTGAAATGCATTATGAATTCAATAAGCAGGTTCTGCTAAAGCATTCAGCTGCCAAGGTGATGACAAAAATTGAATCCAACACTGTTCAGGATAAATCTAGCCCAAGGAATTTACTGGTGACTTCTATCAGGTGTTCCACGCAGTGCCCTGATCTCTACCTTAATAAGTCATTGAACAAGCTGTATACAATCTTGAAAATAAGCACTTCCAAAGCCTTACATCATAGTCTCATTTTAGACTGGTTGAATCAGATATTGAATAACAGTCCATTTCATGAGTGGTGAAAAAATTAAACTTGTCTATTCAAAAGGAGTTGTGGTGTACACCATACCCTTTTTTTCTATCCTCTCATTGCCACTTTCTCAATTATTTTCATAGATTTATCATTCAGTTTATAACTGTGACCGTTTGTCTAATATCCTTTCCATGGAAAAACACCATTCTTAAGTGAGATGGCGCTTCGTCCAACTGAAAGTGATTGCAGAGCACACTAAATGGTTGGTGCAATGTTAATCAGAATCTCGTATAGGGCTGCAAGGAAATTATCATCTTATTTCAAGGAAGGTTTATTGTACGGAAAGTTTGGGAGGCCATGCAACATTGATTTGAAATCTTGTGAATGCTATTTCACAATTGAATAGTACTTCGGAACTGCCAAAATCAAAAGGGGTGTAAAACAAGAAATTGATGCACACAGGCATTGGATTACAATCTGAAAAGCTTTTTTTTTCCCATGGGAAGTAACAGTAACAGACTACTTAGCTGCCAAAGAAATGAGATTAATACTTATCTCCTTAAATGGTCAAGGACACCATTCAGATTTTAAGATATGCATTGATACTTCCAGCGCACATGAGATGCCTGAAAGATACCTCTTTCTGCAAATGGTTGAAGCTGAATAAAATGAAGCAACACAAGGGAGACGAGTATGCTAACACCAACTCATCGAGAAAGATTGCCGAATACAGTAAACATTATTGGGTAGGGTAAATGTCAGATATTTGCAGGTTTCCTTACCATCAACTGATAATTGTATTAAATTTGGACATGTTCGTCCTGTGAGCTTTTGACATGACTTTTACAAATAATCTTTTTGCTGTGACCTCTATCACTCAAAAATCACGGAACACAGCAATGCCGTAAGAATACTATTACCTTCCCTCCACCTCAAGCAGCATCCTGACCTGGATATGTGTCTGCTCTCTCTCATTGTTGCTGGGGTAGGATATGGGTTATCTTGGTGTCTTATGAAGAAGTCATTAGGTTAGTGAATCAGGGCAACACTAAATTCAAAAAATCATCGATAATGTGTCACAATGTAGAATTTGTTCATGGGATGTGGGTGTCGATGTCTAGGGCCATCCCTAATTGCCTTTGAGGCAGTGGTGAGCTGCCTTCTTGAACCACTGCAGTTCCAGTGATGTAAATCCATCCACTGTTGAGGAGGGGGTTCTAGGATTTTAACCCAGTGCTAATGAAGGAAAGGCAAGATAGTTCCAAGTTAGGGTAGTGTGTGGCTTGGAAGGGATCTTTCAGGTGGTGGTGGTATGTCTGCTCTTCCTATTCTTCTAGATGATCAAGTTCAAGAGTTTGGAAGGTGCTGTCAAAGAGTATTATTACGACCACAGCAAATGTTATTGCTGAGCAAGGAAGATCCAGAATGAGGTCTGTCTAACTGATTAACTATTTTTTATTGTGAAAACAAATAGGAATAGCTACTGACCTCAAAAGCATATAACCCAACAGAATTTTAAAACTGAAAGGATTATTAAAAAGGAAAAAGACAAACATAAAAAATAGGTTACACAGCTAAAACAGCCTTACAGAACCCCCCAAAACATGCTTGGTCAAGTTAAACAACCTTTTTGGTAACAATCCCCTAATACATTTTTAGCCATCAAAATCCGGTAACTATTATCCAAATCAAGAAATTGTTGTCACTTTAGTAAAGGTAATCTCACAATTTCTCAGATACTTTCACTCTGTTTCTGAACCTCTATTTGGAATTTTACATCAGTTAACTAAAACAAGGGCTCCAACTGTCTGGTTGCTTCCAATTCAAAACATTCACAGCTACTCACCATCCCATATAAAGAAGCTGGTCTTCAGGGCTTTCACCCACTGCAATTCCACTCAGTTAAACATCCCTTTCCTGAAATATATTTTTTCCCTTTCATCTTAGTTCCACTGTCAAAAAGACCTCTTTGAACTCAACTTTTCTAAGTGTAAAAAACTTCCATGTTTTATCTCCACTTTGGGTCAATAAAATTTAAAATACCTTCCCCTGTTTTACTCATGGAATGCCTGCAAGATGCAAATGTTCCTTGACACCTCTGAACTCCCTTTTGAAATTCAACAGCAGAAAATTCAATTTCTCAACTTTTGCAAATTTCAAAACCAACCTATTTACTTACAACTCAAATCCACCATAACCCCTCATCACAAATGCCCGCACCAAACACTTTCAACCTTTCATCCCTTAGACCTCAAAAATGATCCGTCAATGACCTTACCCCGATTCAATTCACCTTGGACACACATAGCTTTCTTTAACATAGTCACAAAAACATATATCTCCCAAAGATCGGCAAATTGTTACAGTGCATCTTGTGTATAGTATACACTGCTGCAACTATGTGCTGCTGGTGGAGGAAGTAAACTGCTTAAGGTGGTTTATGGGAAATTACCAAATGGGCTGCTTTGTCCTGGATGATGCAAGGTTTTGGGACTGCCATTCCACCACACTCCTAACTTGCACTTTGTAACTGGTGAATCAGCTTTGTGCCGTAGAGGGTAAGTCACTCACTGCCCTACCAGAAGCTTTTCAAATGTTCATGTTTTGATGTGTTCAACAGGCAACATTTGCACTTATTTATGATCAGATTATCATTTAGCCATTGTTTGACATCATCTGTGTTCCAAAGTAATCAAATTGTCATTGTAAGAATCTTACCGAGGCTAGTCCTCCATCACCGATCATCCTTTATTTACAGTGTGTTTGAAGTGCCATTCAGTGGCTACAGAGTGCAGCCAGCTGATTTTAAACCACTGCCACCGCTCCCCACCCCCCACTGCACCTTTCCTTTAGAATGATCCTACTCATGCCAATTAGGGGACTTTGTATTCTATGAGGCTCAGAAGGAAATCTATTGATGATCCCCTGTGACCATCATAACATCCCTCCCCCCCTCAAATCTGTTTCTTCCCCTGCGCTCCCACCATGGAGGAGGTGGGGGGTGGGGCTTTTCCACTGCTTAGCAATCGGCCGGGAGTCAACTGGAGGCAGAACTGGATGAGGAGATGTGAAATGGATTGGAGATCTTCGCTTCCAAACAGAACACCATAAAACCATCAATGCTGGTTCTTCTTGAGTTCTCACTTCAGGCGGGAGGGTGCCTGTCTCTTCCACTTCCTTTTTGGAATCTTTGTTCTCATCATCCAGAAGGGCAGGTGTGGAGTCGATTTCTGGTCAGGGCTCAATGCTGGATGTGGTCGTCCCCATGACTGGTGACGAGGCCTGCGCAAGCTACCTATTCCTGACAATTTTGTCCTGCACTAGGATCTTATAAGATATGAGACCCGTTTTCTCCTTTACGATCATGGGGTCCCAACTGAAGCCATTCCCAAAGTCCCTCACTTGGACTGGGTCACCAGTTTTGAACATTCTTTCCATCCTTCCAGAATCATAGTTCTTCTTTTGATTCTCTTGTTGGGACTCCAGCCTCCCCACCAGGTTTGGGAACATTAGGTTTAATCTAGTCCAAAGCCTCCATCCAATTAACAATTCTGCTAGGGAAATTCCTGTCATTGTGTGAGATAGTCCTGTAGTCAAATAAAAATCACACCAGTTAGGTATCTATGGACGCTGCAGGTTGGTTCCTCATGCCGAGTTTAAAAGCCTGCACTGCTCATTCAACCAACCCATTTGAAGATGGGTGATACAGTATTGTCCTATTGTGTTTCGATTCCACTGGAAAGCACAAAAGTTTGAAACTCAGTGCTAGTAAAGGCAGCGCCATTCTCAGAGACCAGGACTTCAGGCATCTCATGCATGCAGAAACCTTGTCACAGTTTCTCAATGGCAACACAGGAAGTGGTGGAAGACATATGATGTATCTCCAACTATTTTGACTGCGTATCAACCATAATTAAGAACATGCAGTCCATAAGAGGCCCAGCAAAGTCAACATGTACTTGGTGTGTCTGTCTGTGTCTGTGTGGTGTTGAAATTTGTTTATTCCCTAGGCAGGACTAATATTGACTGGTCAAGTTGGTAACGTCTGCAGCAAGACCAGGCCACCACATATAGCTCCCAGCTAGCACTTTCATCTTCAAAAATACAGGGTGGCTATGGTGTAATTCCATAAGTATTGGATGTCACCTTGGGTGAGGGACAACTGCGTGGGAACCCCAGAGGATGATGCTATCCTCAACACTGAGCTGATTTTCTTCATCCAGTAATGTTTTGTTTCATCTGAGGGCTGTTCTAAGAATCCCTCCATGTAATATTATGTTTTTTAATTTAGACAGGACTGGCTCGTTTTGCGTGCTGGTGTCGATTTGCCTTGCAGACACTGGCAAGGTATCCAAAAATTTAAGGATCATTATGACCTCTTCTACAGTTGGTAGTGAAGTCAGGTTTATGGGCAATGGCAAATGACTCAGTGCTTGAGCAACTTGTTCCTGGGATGGTACTCCAGGAGGTATTCATAAACCACAGAAACAAAACTGAAAGGGTTAACAATCTCGAGTTTAAAAATCAAATAAGCTGCTAAACTTAGTTACACAGGAAAACTATGAAATAAAAAACCATAGGTCTTGATTAAAGCAGATCCAGATAAACATCAAGGATCATAAAACTCCTAGTGTAATGGAGGACTCAGTCATACAGCATACACACAAGATCGCCAATGAATTACATCCAGCTGCAGCTTGTTAGTGTCCATTCTAATGGAAGAGAATGGGACAGGGGAGGTGATATACCAGAGGTTAGAAAGATAACTTCATAATTGTGTAGAAGGAAATACGTGCTTGGCAACATTATTTTTAGGTAAATGTGCGCAAGTTGTAATTGGACAACTATGCCCTTGCTATGCATGATGTAAACCTAATTGATAGTTGTGAGTAGATACAGATAACTTCAGTGTAATTGTACAACTTTGATTGGTATATGCTAATTTCTTGTACCTACTTAACAGTAAAAAAATGTCTATATAATTCCTGGATCAGGACTCTCCCTGGTGTATCAATTATTGGAGCACTGGGGGCCAACCCACACTATAGTTCATAATATAGGCCTTGTCTGAAACTTCAAGAGCCTTCCTCTGGTTTTCTTGAAAGAGACACTATAGTCAGAGATATATTTTCCTCTTAACAAATGGTAACAGAGGATCGTTACTCTAGCTGAATGCAACAACAGGAGTTCAGTTTGGTTTGTAGTACCTTTAATTATACTCCTGACTGGATGCTGCCAAATAGTTTAGCCAACAAATAGGCAGATCCATATTAAGGGAGTGTCACATCATCGTGAAGCTCCTCTCTAGGGACCCTGAAGGGAGCGAAGTACATTATTGCGAAGCTCCTCTTTAGACAGCGGGGGAGCAAAAGCGAGTTAAGTACATGTTGTGAAGCTGTGCTTCTGAGGGGCAGGATGGAACAGAATTCAGTTAGTCACTAACTCCTCCCGAGCAGATGCAAGGAAACAAAGTACTGTGGTGAAGTTTCCTGTCCCGAATTCTCACACCATTTTTAGATTTTCTGTAACTGTCTAGATATCTTAACTCAACTCTAGTTCTTTTTTGTGTTTTTATTCCAATTCAATCAAATCAAATCCAATTCAGAGTCTCAACAAGTTGAGACATTCCCAATCCAGGCTGACAAGACAGGGCTCTCACATCCCACCTTGCGCTTGATCTACATGATCCAAGCTGATTGGAGTAGGCATAGCTCCTCCTCCAAGGCTTGATCTCATTTGCATCTTAGCCAAAAGGCCGAGGTGCCGCTTTCAAAAATTGCTTCAAATGAAGCTAAAATGTAACCTATTGACTTCAAGCAAGTACAGTATGTCGATACTACACTTGATCTTAGCCAAAAGGCCGAGAAGTAGATATGTCGAAACCAGGAAAAGCTGAATCTGTAAAGATGGAACTCGAGTTAATGGCTGAATGAGGAGAAGGAATAATATCCCTCTACCTCACCTAGAAACATTGTACCACGCAGTGTATTTTACCAATGAATTTACAAAGTGCTACTAGGCTCAAATAAGTGATAACAACTGAGACAACCACTGTGGCTTATCTGTACTTATGACAGACAAACACATTCTGAAGCTTATTGGAAGGGGAGCTCCTCCAGTGGCAGTGCAGGTCACTGCAGCTGACCTAGGAACAATTAACAGATTGAAGTAATAGGGCATGGCTGTGATTAAAGTCAAAATGTAACAAAAGAAGTTTGGGCTATTTTAAAATTCAGAAGATTGAGTTGTAGGTTGAATTAAAGCTTTAGAAGTCTTCAAGGTCAAAGAAAGCTTGCAGTTTGACAAGGATCCAATCTGAACTTTCCAGCCTGGAAATTTGTGACTGTGATTATGAGTGTATCTATGATTACGTGTGTGTGCTTGTTAGTTTATAATTGCAGATTCATGATTAAATGTAGAAATTTTAAGCGTAGGCTGGATGAATTTGGAATAAATGAAAATTTTCTAGTGTTGTCACATCATCCCCAGAAAAAGAACAATGATTTTGCAGCTGGTAATGTGGTTGAGTGAAAGTGCACTTGAGATTTTGAATCTATAGGTGTTGCCTATAAAATCAGGCATTGAAAGTTGGCTTAAATGAAAAACAAAGTTGAAGTTATAATAATGGAGGATCGTGTTTTTTGTTTTAATGTGTGAGCTTGATAGCGCTCTATCACTTTAAGAAGCTATAGCTGTGAGAATTTATGAGCTGTGAGATGAGAACATCCGCTTGGCTGTTCCTAGAGGTGCTTTATCATTGTTTTGGGCTATATTTGTTAAGGTTTATCTTTAGAAGGTTAAAAACAGAACCATGAGAATGCTTACGGAATTCATTTAAGTTGCTGTTATTAAAGCATGTGGTATGTTTACCTGCTTGGATATTTGCGGGTTATATGCTTCAAGTTTTCATGTTTTCTGTCTGATTGTGATAAACAGACATTTAAAGGGATTCTCAGAAAAAAAAACATACACACAGTTTAGGTAGCTTCTATGGGTAAAAGAACAAACTTTATTTTGAAGAAAAGATGAGACAGACATCAATGGGCATCTAAAAGCCAACAACATAAGAAAAATGCGCTGTTAGCAAGTTACCTTAAAAATGAGGCTATTTAAGACAAAGAACATGTGATCAAAATATGTTATCACCTGGAATCAAATAGAAAAGTTTGATTTCTGTTTTAAAGATGTTATGAAGCAAACTGGATAGGATCAAGTAATTGAGGGTAGAAGATAGAGACTGGAAATCAAACTGTAAGAGGGAATTAGGACATTGGCTGCAATTCAATTCAAGAAAGGAAAGTATAGATGGGGCCAGTAAACTGATAGCTCTCTCGATGATATTTGTGTCCTTGTCTAAGTTTTTTAGAGAACAAAATTTGATAGTTTGACCGCCACCATAGGCATCTGGACCATATGTGGAGAGATGAGCAAAGATCAAGATCTTTTGATAAGATCACCTGACAGCCAAGAAGGTTTTAGCATGATATTGAGATCCTCCATTAGTCTGCAGATCAGTTATATAAAAATAACTATTATGCATGAAACCAATCTAAACAGACCCATTCAAGGCTTTGGAAGTACGCAATTATACATTGAAGAGCAGTCTCAGAGATGCACAATATTTGATGAAAAAAATGGCATGAAATGGTTAATGGAGCCAGTAGAATTAAACCACACTTCATAAATGATCAAGGCACGGACACACACTCCATAGAGAAACCAATTTCAAAACAACTGGAACAGAATTAAACATATCTGTACCTGTCAAAAAACTGAGCAAAATTATAGTGAAAGGGTAAATAATTTGGATGCGAACAATTAAGGGCCTAGTAGCAAGTTAACCTGGAGTATCCATAAATTGTATACAGATAAATGGAGAACTGGAGAATATTTTAAGTCCCTGTTTATGTAGTTTCTGTGGTTGATATTGAGTGAGGTGATCTGGAGATTATAGAATCATAGAAACCCTAGAGTGCAGAGGAGGCCATTTGGGCCATCAAATCTGCGCCAACAACAATTCCACCTCGGCCCTATCCCCATAACTACATGTATTTACCCCACTAATCCCTTCAACCTACATGTCTCAGGACACTAAGGGGCAATTAAGCATAGCCAATGTCCCTGACTTGCACACCTTTGGACCATGGGAGGAAACCAGAGCACCGAGAGGAAGCCCACACAGACATGGGGAGAATGTGCAAACTCCACGCAGACAGTGACTGAGTGGAAATGAAATAGAATGATAACCAGATGATTGTTTGTGCATGCAAGTGATGTAAATGATGGCAAAATTATTGCAAGTAAGTGCTTTTTCCATCAAATATGTAATTGTGGTATGCAAGAGCATAAGAGGGATTGATAAAGTAGACATGGAGAGGAGATTTCCTCTTGTAGGGCAATCTAGAATGGTTGAGATTGTCATTTCTAACACAAGCCACATTCAGAGGTCTTTCGTCATTCTGAGGCAATAACAATTTTTATCAACTAAAGTAAATAAGCAGTCATCATAATAGAATTGCTGATCATGTTTCATTTGTTCTTGCTGTGCCACATGGTGAAGATCCCTGTGGTAGATCACATGCATGTGGGGATGGAGAGGTATGGTGGTTTCGGATGAAGGGTGACAGATTTAAAGCAGAGATGAGGAGAAATTACTTCTCTCAAAGGGTCATGAATCTGTGAAATTCACTACCCCAGAGTGTGGTGGACGTCGAGACACTGAGTAAATTTAAGGAAGAGACAGACAGATTTTTAATTAGTAAGGGTTTGAAGGGCAATGGTAAATGGCCAGGAAAGTGGAGTTGAGGCCGAGATGAGATCAGTCATGATTGCATTAAATGCCAGAGCAGGCTCAAGGGGCTAAATTGCCTACTCCTGTTCCTCGTTCTTATGTTCTTAAATGAAAGCTGTTGACAGCAAATAATGCCAAATGATATGGGAAATCTCGGGCAGAACCTATGCAGTGTTTTAGATTCCCCAATCAGCAGAAACAACCTCTCCACCCTTCAGAATCATACAGGTTTCAATTAGTTTTTCTTTTATTCATCTAAACTCCTGAGAATATAACTGGAGGTGTTCAAAATCATGAGGGGGCTGGACAAATTGGATAGAGATAAACTGTTGTGAGAAAAAACTACTTCACAGACCAAGTGGTTGAAGTCTGGAATGTGATGGAGACAGGCTGAATCAAACATTCAAGAGGGCATTAGATGATTATTGAATAGAAATCATGTGCAGGTACAGGGAAAAGGCAGAAATGATACAAACTCAATGCACACTTGGACAGCGGGTGCAGACATTATAGGCCAAATGGCCTCGTTCTGCACTATAACAGTTCTGTAATACAAGTCCAATTTACTCAGCCTCTCGTCACAGAACAAGCCCTTCATCCCAGGGACTAATTTAATATACCGTCGCTGTATCACCTCTAGTGCAAGTATGTCGCTTCTCAACTGTTGAGTTCATATGTCAACTACTCCATTGCCTAGGTCTATCTTGAACAGTTCAAGAAGCCAGTTACACAGAAGGCAACAACAAAGTACATTTATAATTGCTTATAAATTACAAAGCATTTATAAAGCACACAATGTAACAAAATATTCCAATGCATTTCAGAAGATGAAGAATTCCAAAAATCTGTGGTGTGAAATCACATCCTCAGGCAATTTATGTCCTTTAAATATAGTGGAATTATTGGGTAAAATATGATTTATATCTTAGCAGGACTAATTTACAATGCGAATCTTAGTTTCAAGAGCAGATAACAAAGCCTATTTCAAGGCAGGAATCGCAGAAATACTCTATTGCAGTAAAATGAAAGATTGTTTTCCAATACAGACAATTTGATGAAAGTCTGCTGTCCAAAATTTTATTACTCCCTCCATTTAATTTAAAGACATGCTATATATCAGAGGAATAGAAAAGGATGTTATGGACTCGGTTCATTGAATTTTAAACAGCTCAAGAACATGGGTATGTAATTTTTTGCATTCTTTTATGCTGCATTGGATGTGTTCATGCGGTTTTTGGTTTCAAGTGAAATGCTATGGGAGCTTGCACCTATTTTCATTCACTTCAGATTCAGAATGCTGAACGCTCACTCCCTGAATGCAGTTGAAATTTTATGAGCGACAAAGGTGCAGAGTCCTGATCTGCATCAGGCATATCAAAAGAATTGACGAAGATATGCTTTGTGTTCACAATTGCCCTTTTAAAATCCAGTCACTAAACGTACACGGTGTCAAGACAACTGCAGAACCGTAGGCGTGAGCAGAGGATCCAAGTGGTGTGATTTCTTCAGTACCACACTTATCAAGCCAGTTGTGAAAAATCCAAGCAAGTTGCAACAAACAGGAAAAAGATAGCCAGATCTGTTCATGCAGTTAGCTGAGGAAAGATGAACCAATTGGAAACTGTTCTGAGAATGATAAGGGTTAGTTCCATGAGGCAGGAAGAATTGGAAAAGAAAAAGGAGGATGCTTAGAAATGCTGCTGACAAAAGAATAGTTCAGTATGAAATTCACCCCCCCCCCCCCCACCCCCCTGCCGTCTGCGTGGGTTTCCTCCGGATGCTCCAGTTTCCACCCACAGTCCAAAGATATGCAGTTTAGGTGGATTGACCACGTTAAATGGTCCTTTTGTGTCCCAAGTTGTGTAGGTTGGATGGATTAGCCATGATGAATGTTTGGGGTTACAGAGATAGGGCAGGAGACAGTACCTGGATAAGACACACTCTCTGTCAGAGAATTGGTGCAGACTCAGTGGGCCAAATGACCTATTCTGCACTGTCGGGATTCGATGAAATAGCAACTCTTACTATTTTGTCCACTTGAATTTTCCACAGACCTTGCCAATGGTTTTGCCAGGACTGAAACCACTGAGGTCAATAATGCAGCTCACTCTAAATTGGGCCTAAAGCTCACATTTCCAGAAAACCAACAAGCTGCTGATGCCTGTTGAGTACCCTGATGCAGCTTTGGAGGTATTAGGTCGTCCAACTCCTGAGACTAGGGGTTGGTAGGTGGAGAATAGGAAGAGGGTCACAGTGAACCCATACCCATAGTGCTTACATTATTGTTACTGAGCCAAGCGGAGCAGAGGAATGCTCCATTTTCTGCACATCTGCCCTCACTCCTTCTGCTCCCTCCCAGAACCATGTCAGGGAGCCTCACGTGCTTTCTTTTCATCTCACTAGCCTCTGTATTCAAAGGCATGTCCACCCTTAGCTTGCTGTAATGTTCCAGTTAAGCCCACCGCAAGCTGTATCTCATCTTTTGGTTGGACATGCTACGCCCTTGGGATTCAGTGTTGAGTTCGTGAACTTTAGAGTTTGAGCTTTCTTTGCCATCTTAAGCTCCTCTTTAAAAATACTGCCTGAATCCACCCCCTCTCCCCTCCCACACCAGGCCATCTGTCTTTTGTTTTTTAAGTTGTTACTTTTTGTTGCAATCACTCACAGCTACACTTTAATATTTAACACATTCTCCCTCAGGGGCTCAAAAGGACTCACAATGTTAACTCTGTTTCTTTCCTAATAGATGCTGATGGACCCATTCTCATCTTGTTTCAGATTCCAGCATCCACAGTATTATGTTTATTTTAGAGGATTGTTTCTCTTTGGCTTCGCATGAGCCTCAGTAAAATAAAGATGATTTTCCCTTGTAAAAAGCAGCTTCAAGCTGTCTCTGTATGGAATGTTAGGCAGGCTGCAATGGTTTTGGAAAGGGTGAGCACAGCCAACAATGCCTTGAGCTCTGCCTTTCGTCTGATTTGGAGGGCTGGGTCTTAAATCTGGTGTGTACTAAGGGGCCTTGCACCTCTTTTTGGTGTGCACACTGGGGAATCTTAAATTCTGAATCTGCAACCAGCAGAATTCTTGGAAAGGTGGGAGGCAGGATTGAGAGAAGAAACATGGGAAATTGCCATAAATCTCCCATAACATGTTCATTTTCTTGCCACAGAACAGGGTGGAGGATTGGTCAATGTTGTGACTTAAAAGACTCACTAGTTCTTGGTTTATTTGACAAAGTCACTCAATATTTTTGACTGGAAAAAGTTCCAGGTCTGTTGTGATGTTCCTGAAGACAAATCTTCTTGAGGCAATAAGGGAAGTTGGGTTTAAAGCAACACTGAAATGTGACTATAATGAAGTAACATTGACAAGAAGTAACTTGCTTGTTCCTGTGAAAAATTGAAGCTGACAGCATTGCAGTCGCAGGCAATCTGTCAGAGTATTTCTGAGCTGACGTCTCTGCTGTCTGCTTCTGTTACTTTGAAAATTTTATTCTGCAGGATGGGTTTGGAGATTATTACTTTAACTTTAGAAACTTTCTTTCAGGGCTTTTATCCTGTAAAGCAGTTGATAGAATTGCAACCGCCACCCCCCACCAATCCTGCTCTAACCCTGGATGAAAATTCAGTCCATTGTTCTCATACTATTTGAAAGTTAAAATTGAATTAAGATTGCCCTGATAACTTTATCAATAAATTTAATAGGAACGCTTGAGCTCGGCAAGATGTGGATGGTGTTATAGAAACAAGTTTGTAGTTGTGTGTCAGCAATAGCTCACCGTTGCAGCCCTTGCTTCTAAGGCAAAAAGCTGACCACTCCAGAGACTGGAGCACATAATCTCAAACTGAGCAGGGAGTGCTTTTGATGAGCTGCTATCAGACTTTTTGGGTGGAACTATACCTTTATGTGTCTACTTCAAAGAAGAGCAGCTGTCTCCCCCACTGTTCTGACCAAAACACAACACACACAAAAAAATCTGGTCTTTCTGATCATTATCTCATTGCTGTTTGTGGGAACTTGTTGTTTGCAAAATGGCTGTGGTGTTTTCCACAGTGACTACACTTCAGAAATACTTCACTGGCTGTATTGTACTTTAAGGTGTTATGAAAGGTGCTATGAATGCAATTGTTTATATTTCGGAAAGAGAGATCTGAATTATTACAATAGCAATTTTCACTATGTTGTCAAGGCTTAAATTCTACCAATTGTATCTTGTTTCCTTGGCATGCCAGACAGTTGGTATGTTCCCACCTCTGGCTGCTTTCCAGGGATGGGTGTCAGGAGGGCCAATAGGAAAAAAACAGTCCGGATCAGTATTCTTGTTTCATTTTTAATGTTTTTCCTTCTGTGGTGTGACAGCTATCTAGCCATTAGCGGTGAGTAGTCAACAGGCCAGTTAAAGTCCCAATTGAGGGCACTCTTCAAATGTCTTGAGGTGCCCCTTTTATTCTGATAATGCCCACTTCACCCAGTGAAACTGCTGGCTGCCCAGAGCCTCAGGCACTATTGTTGGTCCAGCCAGCTGCAAAGCTTACCCGTTGTGTTTCACTGGATGTGGCTCATGGCAGCAGTTTCTTCATCAGTCACCTCCTGGGAAAGCCCAACCACCATTTCCAGGCCCTAGCCCAGAATTCAGCCTGATTTAGGATCAGAATGCTGGAAATAAAATTCTGCCACTGTCTCTGACACAGATCTCCTGTCCTACACACTTTCTGTAATAGTTATGGTGTCACACACAGTTGTCAACCTGACATATATAAATGAATGAACAGGCCAGCAATACAAATAAATCGCAATGAACCAAAGTGACCACTCTGGTAAAAACTGCCTTTAACCACTTCCTAGCTAATTATAAATGCTTCATCCAGGTTTGATGTCTTCCCTTTAAATACTTAATCAGTTCTTTTAACCTCCATGTGCTACCTTATTAAAAGATTTCTTAAAGTCCACGTATACTGCATCCAGTCCATTCCCCCCATTTACCATATGTGTCATTAGCTTGAAGAATTCTACGCATTTTGGGTGCACTGTTGTCTCTTAATAGTCTCTATTTTTCCTTATCTGGATGCAAGACTTTTAAGCATCACTTAGGAATTAATTGACACTGATCAATGAATTACACCATTATATTCAGTTTAAACAGCCATAACTTTACAGATGATATTGACAATTTTATGTTGTTGACAGAAATACAATGTTAATGAGCTTCTTTGCAAAATACCTTCAAAGCATTTGAACATTATATTGATAGTTGCCCTTTCTCCCCAGTCAGAAGTCAATTTGTATAGGTCAAGATGATGAAACTATGCAGATTCACTGGTAGAGTTTGCCACACCACAGAATCATAGAATGGTTATGGCACAGAATTTTGCCCATCGTGTCTGTACCGGTAATAAACATATTATTAAAAAATGGAACAATAACAAACAGTAATGAATAAAAAGGTCCAGAGTCTCTGAACTGACAGTGCAGGACTACGAAATGATTTTCCTCTCTGATCAGAGTGCACCTACATAGATTCAGACCGTGCCAAATGGGTGCTGTAAATTTTTATCTCTCTACACATGGGAAAAAACTGCTATACATGCTTGGTACATACAGGGTCATACCTCACTCCACACAGTGAAACGCCTCTTTACACACAGCTCCTCTGTGCCCAGATAAATGAGCGAGGGCATATTCCTCTCCACCCCAGGGATATTCCTCTCTGTGCTCAGTGATATTCCTCCCTACACATAAAGAGAAGTCCTATTACACATATGTTGAAACCTCTCCATACTCAGCTATCAGTAAGTTTTTAAAAGAGCTCAAATCCAAATGAAAAACATATTCCACAAGAAATTGTGCTGTGTACTTCTAAATGCCTCAAGTATTCTCAAATCAAGAAAAACCATTCTGACTCAGGGCAGGTACAATAAGCATCAGTGCTCAGTATATTCCAACATACAGGAAGCAGCTCCAATCAGAAATAAATACTTCAATCCACTAGGCACTTCGCGCAGCACTGCCAGCTGATTGAACCCATGCTGGTTTCACAGTCTTTCATCCATTTCATTGTAATAATCTGTATTCATACAGAAATAGAAAAAAAACTATGACATCTTACCAAATTCTAGTGAGGCAGAAAAGGATGTTAAATCATTAAAACATAGCATGGAAAGCTGCCCTGATCAAGATGTCCTACGTCTGTGTCCTAATTGTCAGGTCCATATTTATTCTTCAAGCAACACAAAATAAACAAATTATCTTGTCAATATCACATTACTTTATATGGGGGCTTGCTGTGCACAAATTGCCTGCCATTTTCACTACATTATAACAGCAACTACACTTCAAAGCACATCATTGGCTGGAAAGCAGCTCTGGCCATCCTGAGATTGTAAAAGGCACTCTAGAAATGCAAGTTTTTTTTTCTGAGGCTTGGTCAAAGGGCTTTGTTTTTTTAGAAGGAGGGTGCACCTCCCTCCTCTGATTCTGGTCTCTTGTGCAGTTCCATCTTCCTTTCACCTTACCATTCGTGGCTATGCCTTCAGTCACCTTGGTTAACTCCCCTCCCCAAGCTCTGGAAGTGTCCCCTTAACTCTCCATCTCTCTTCTGAAGCCCACCACTTTTGATCAACTATTTACATTACCTTCCTGTTATTGGCTTTTTTTGGCCTGGTATCTATGGTGCCCTTACCCCTGAAGCACCTTATGTACAGGGCAATTGCAGACTGTAAGTTGTTCCCAGTCTGATGTTCCTGTTGAGTTGACAACTGGTGCTTTGGGACGGGATTTCCAATGTAATCAGTGTTTCACTGTGTTCTGCTTTTACACTAATCTTATGTAATAGACTCCCTTTATGTAGCACATAATCTCAGTGAGTATGTTGGGTAAAAAAGCCTTTCTTTCTGCTCACTGGCAGTTACAAAGTCTAACCACAAGTGGCCTCTGAAGAGCTCTGTTTTCCTTCTGAAGCTCCAGAGGGTTCCTTTGTGCAGATAAATTAGTTTTTTCTTACAGTTCTGAATGTGAACAGATTATGTTCCCACCTCCTCATGTTCTTTCCCTGCACCTGGAAACTCTCTTCCTACTGATAGCTGCCACTCTGCAGAATGGTGTTGTCTCCTGTGCTCTCAATACAGACTTTAGCCCAGCTCAAGACCCCATCCACATAACCCTCATTCCCAACTCCCACCCCCAGCAGACACTGATATATTGATAATTCTACCAGCTCTTTAACCCATTCTTGGCTGAAAACCGCACCTTGTCACCTTGAGTATCTGCCTAACACCCTTCCCATGCACTCCCACCACTCTTGGCTCACTTCTGATTTGTTTTGTACCTTCCAAATGTACTTGGCCCACTTTTAACCAACTCCACAGCCTCTTTCACTATAGGACCCCTTGTCTTTAATATCTCATCCTCCTAAAGCCTATGCTGGGCTCCACACAGGTGGTCTCCCTGCAACCTTATGAATACAGGAGTTGGAATGTCTTGCTGAAGTTGTACAAGACATTGGTAAGGCCAGACTTAGAATACTGTGTGCAATTCTGCTCACCCTATTATAGAAAGGATATTATTAAACTAGAAAGAGTACAGAAAAGATATACTAGGATGCTACCAGGACTTGATGGATTGAGTTATAAGGGGAGGCTGGATAGACTGGGACTTTTTTTCTCTGGAGCATAGAAGGCTGAGGGGTGATCTTACAGAGGTCTAAAAAATAATTAGGCACATAGATCAGCAAGATAGTCAATATCTTTTCCCAAAGGTAGGGGAGTCTAAAACTAGAGGGCATAGGTTTAAGGTGAGAGGGGAGAGATACAAAAAGGGGCAATTTTTTCACACAGAGGATGGTGAGTGTCTGGAACAAGCAGCCAGAGGTAGTAGTAGAGGTGGGTACAATTTTGTCTTTTAAAAAGCATTTAGATAGTTACATGGGTATGATGGGTATAGAGGGATGTAGGCACTTGGGAATAGCTTAGGGGTTTTTAAAAAAAGGGTGGCATGGACAAGTTGGGTCGAAGGGCCTGTTTCCATGCTGTAGACCTCTATGACTCTACAACATACCCTAAGGGCTATTAGGCCTCAATCTCCTTTCCCTAAATTTGTTTAGGTTTGGGGTGGGAGGAAGAAGGAAGAGAGTAAGGGGGAATTGGGCATATGAGGTAGCAAATTATCCCTGGCGTAAGGTGCTAACCCCAACAGTGAGACACAAAGTTTTGCTTCATCCTCTTCAATGAGCACCAGAAAAGGTGTTGTTAAATGCAGTACTGCAAACACAACAAATACTTCCTCACTTTTCAGTTAACAGCTGAACCAAGCCATTGAGAGGGCACTTCCAGCCCAACTCACACTTAACAGAAAAAACAACTCTGACATTTGACTAAACTCCCCACTAACTAGACAAACTGACCTGTCCCAGGCTTTTAAAAGGCGTGCTTCCAACTCTGCTGCCCCTGAGCTGAGTTGTCCTGTGGACTGGAAGACCAATCTCTGCCTTGCTCTAAGCAAGACAAGAAGTTAGGCCTGTGTTTGGGGAAAACATCTTACAACAAGCCAAAACACCCATTCTCTGGAAGATGATATTGAAGCTCAGAACATAATAAGCATATGAACGACAGGAAATGTTTGGATGCAACGGTTCCCAGAGAAAAGAAATTCACACAACCCTTCAGATTAGGAAGAGGATAAGAAATCAGCCCAACTGAAGTTTGATATTGGAGCACAGAGTATCATCCCACTCAGACTACACCAGAAAATCTTTCTTAAACATTTGAAAGAAAATGGTTACCCAAGGGAAAGTGCTCTGAAACCGAGCAACACCATACTGATGGCAAATGGGGAAACTAAGATTTACCAGCATGGAAGCACCAAATCACAGGGACACACAAAATAAAATACTTCAACTGCAGGTTCCATGTTACTGAGACAAATGGTCCTGCTATAAAGTCTTGAGCAATTGTGGAGATCTGCAGCTCACCTCAGTGACCCGTGAGATGAAGATGGTGACACTGAGGGTTGAAGGTCATCCACCCACTGCAACGCACCCTCCAATTATAAAATATGAGGTGCAGTAGGGATTCCACAGAACTGCAAGATGTTCAGTGCCTCCTAGTTAACTTGCAAGTTACAGGTCATGAGTGGGATTTTCGGCAAAACCCCGCCCCCACGGCGCCTCTAGGTCGAGGCATCCTGCCATTGACCAGCAGCAGAATCTTCTAGTCCTGCTGTTGCCAACAGGGTTTTCCATTGAATATACCTCTCATCACTATGCAACCCAAGGTGGGGATGTGATGTTGGTGGGCATGCGCTCTTGGCAGGACTGGAAGATCCTTTTGGTGTGAACAGCCAGAAAGTTGTGGTCCATGCCTCTCTTTGGTCTTCTGTGTAAAAAGTGGGAAAAATTGACATGTTCCCTGCCTCATTGCGAGTACAGAACTCCCACCTATATTTCTGTAGTGAGATGTAAACTATGGTCTACACCTAATAGTTTGTATTTTGCCCGAGTGGCTGCTGAGGCAACCCCTCCGCACCAACCCACTGCCCCCACCACATTCACGCACCGCCTACACCACAACTGCATCAACCCAGCTCCCCCTTATCCCACCTCATCCACCCCCACCCGCTGCACCTCATCCACCCACTGCCCCCCACATTGCCCCCACTACAACCGCATCCACCCAGCTCCCCCCTGCCCCACCCACCATCCCAACTTAATCCATCCACCACATCCATCCAGCACCCCCACTGCAATGAGGTCAGTCACTAAACAATATATGGATAGTGTAGATATTGATCACATGACAAGATAATGATAGGGATGTGTAACATCAGCCAGAATCACAATAGTGCTGTTCAAACACAGCTCAGTTGTCAGTTTTTAAAATTATTATATCTTGCAAGAAAGCTTTAAGGAATACATAACCCTAGCCCCTACACTAAAATATACTGCAATAGAAGTGACAGCTGCTCACATAACAGTCTGTCAAACTGGCACATTTACATGTCTATAAAGACACTGGGCTTGGAACGATGCTGGGTTCTTCATCACCAGCCGGTAACTGCGCTGCGGAATCCAGGAGCTCATACATTGTCCATCAAAGCACATCTGGTTGCCTTACTCACCCCACATCAGAAACTCAATCCCACTCATTCTTAAAAAGGCAAAAATAAACTTAACAATGGAGGAGAATCAGTCTTAACAATAAGATGCAAGTGTCAGGAAAAGGGTTAATCAGACTGTCCTCATGTCTGCCAACATTATACCAGCATTCATTTATCTTCCTATTCTGATTATGTTATCCTCTTTAGCCTTTTCTTGTTAAACAAGGAAGGATAGGTCAATTAAGAAGTGACCACTGAACTGCTGAACCAAGAGCTGCCTTAGAACAATGGTCAGTTTGGAATCTCAGTTAATTGATTCAAAGACATATCATTGCACACCGAGGGCAAGATTTTTCTGGAAATTGGTGAAGGCTGGCATTGAGTGGGGAAAGTGGTGTTGAGCCTGCTGACAGCAATGGTGGCTTTTCTCACCATTTACTGCAGCATTTAAACACAAACATTTTCTGCCATGGGTTCCACATGCTATCACTGGCAGGACACCTCTGATTTTCCCACTTTGCCATCACCTCAGTGCTTCAATCCTTGGGTGCCCCATTTAAACGCTGCCCCAGTGCTGCCAATAGACCCTACCTCAAGCTTTCAGACACTTCCCTGGAGAAACTGCTTGATGCAGTAGAGACCTGGCATGGTGTCCTCTGCCAATATATAGAAAGAACTTGGACAGAGGACATCAGCAAGGTCACCAGCGGTCAAAGCTAATGCCCTGCCAATGGAACAGTCATCCAGTGCAGGAAGAGCATAAATGATCCCCTCCGTTCTGTCAGAGTAGGTCACTCTCCTCATTATTGTCAACTCATCCATTGCACATCCACAGGGATCTCACTCACTGTCTGCTCAAAGGATACCAACACTCATTCTCCCAAACACATATTCATCTCCTCTGTGGGTTTCCCTCGCTGATCCCACTCACCATTCACACATGCCAGCCATCTTTATCATCTGTCCTGGCACATATACCACTTACACTCTCTCCTACTGTTTTTCTGCAGGAAAAGCTGGCAGATCCCAGATGGGCAGAGAGATGCCAGAACTGAAAGTCCTCACTCACTTCAAGGACAGCGTCATCCAGCTAGCCTGGGAGGGTGTCATCCACTCCTATGCTGATGGTGAGTTCGAAGGAATTAAACCAAGTAAGGATCCAGTAGTGCAACATCTATCAGACAACAATGCTGTGAGTCATGTCTCCTGATTCACAGACTGATACCATGCAATAATAAATTCTTTCATAGGCACATCTAGGAACCAGCCCAGGGAAACCACCAGCCAAATCGATGACTCTAGCCCCAAGAGCAGCACAGCAGAATAATTCATAGAGTCTAATATAGAAGAATCATCACCGCGCTTACCCACATCCTCCACTGCACAGAGACACACACGTCAAAAGGGTCCTAGTTCTAGAATAGCCTCAGTGTTACAATGTGGTGAGCACCTCACTCTTTCTGATCCACAGCAAGGGCATCCCAGTGAGCTGGCACTTGGAGGATTGAAGGAGGCCCAGTCAGATGATGGGCCTCTTGACTCAATCATGTCTCAGTTGCTGGAGCTCCAGTGGTAAAGTTTGGAAAAATCAGGAAAGGACATCAGGTACACTCCTCAGATTGAAAGGCTGCATGGAAGAGTCCATCCACCTTGTGATTGAGATGATTGGATCAACACTGCAATGCAACAAGGTCAACACAGCCACTGAGGAGACCTTAGTGCAAGGCTTCTGTCCTGGACTGCTGAAGAGGATGGCAGGGTTTCTTGAGCTCACCCCTGCTACCCCTCTATCCCAAGGAGGAAGCCTAGGCCCTCAGGCACCCATAGGGAGGAGGGGTAACTGGTGCACAGCCTGGGGCCATCCACCCAGGTAACTCTGGGAGCGTGTGCCACCCATCCATATCTCCTCTCCCTGTGACTGCCTCAGCTCCAGTTCCACTGGTCATAGGGGGTGTCATTGCCACACATCAGGGCCCTGAAAGTAGGCTGGGGCCCTCTAGGTCTCGCCCCTCCAAAAAGACACCCGCCCAGTCAGCACAGACAACAAGGCGTGACAGACAGCAGGCTGCCACCCCTCCCTGCTGTGGATGTTGGTGATGCACCAAAATGCAATGGCAGGGTTCCAGAGGATAAGCAGCTCTAGTTGCACAGCATAGGCACAAGTATTAAAGGACTTGTAGGTGTGTTTACATCAGTAAAATGCTCACTTGTTGCAGCCTTTCTATGGCTGCTTCTGATGTTATGTTCCTGTGGTGCTGATCTGAAAAACTAGATTCCTACACCAGAAAAGGACAGAGTGCTTAGGGCTTTTGCACAATTCACATGGAGAGTTTCCAGCACATTGGTGGCATCCCTCACAGTGATGACGTACGATACTACTGTTACTCATTCCAATCATTGTCAACACATGCTCTCTGCACATTTTGTCCTGTTGCTTGCCTCCATATTCCACTAGTCTCAACCTCCAGTGCCTCAAAAGCACATATCACCAAGATTGGCCGTGGATCACGAGAGGTGTAACGCTCCCCCCGACACATGGCCCGGTCATTGAGTATAGACGAGCTACTGTTAACCAGACAGGAGTCAGATATTCACAGTAGCTCTTTGAAGATCACTGTCCCTTCTGCAAATCATTGTTATCCCCCTGCAATGTAGGCACCACTCCTTCCCCATGACACTGAGGGTATGCATTGGCATCCGTCACATGGGAGAGCAATGCACACAGAAGGGATGTGAAGATGATGGGATGTCCTCACTGGTTGGCCTCATCATCCTCCATGAATCTGGCAGCAATTATGACATCCCAAGTTCCCCACTCCATCTGGCCATCACCACTCCCTCATCATTGAGGCCCTTTCTCTCAAGGACCTCCTCTTCCTCATCCATTTCGATCCTTCCTCATCCGAAGAAAGGCCCCATTCCTCCATCTCCTTCTCAGGAAACTTCTTCCTTTGTTGCAGCACCAGGTTGTGTAGGACATAGTAGACGACCACTATGTATGACATCCTCTGCACTCTGTACTGCAAGGCTCCACCAGACTGGTCCAGACACCAGAAACTCAGATTCAACATCCCTATGGCCTGCTTCACCAAAGTGCAAGTAGTAGCATGAGCCTCACTGTATCTTGTCTCAACTGCATTCTTTGGCTCAGCAGAAGCATCATCAGCCAAGTCAGTGGATAACACGTTCCCAGGGAGCTAACCCTGTAGTCACTGTAGACCCTGAAACATGTCAGGTATTTGACAGCACACACCTGGAGGATACACAGACCTGCTGAACATTCAGTGAGTGGAACCCCTTGCAGTTCACTGCTTGATGCCCTGGAGATCTGAGTGCCACACAAGTGCAGTTGACGACACCCTGCACCTGTGGAAAGCCAGAGATTTGTGAAAAGTCCATGGTTCTTGCTTCCTGGCTTATCTGATCTCAGTTGAAATGGATGAAGTTGTGTGCCCTGGTGAAGACTGCACTCATGATCTTCTGTTCGCACTTGTGTATGGAGGCTTGTAAAATCCCACAGAGGTCATCTGTGGAGCCCTGAAAGGAACTACAGACGTAAAAATTCAGCACCGCTAACTTTCAGCAACAAATCCTGCAGAAAAAGGTGGATGTCACCAACCTGGCCATGCATAGCTTTTGATGACACTTGTCCTTGGACATCTACAGGTATATTAGGCGCTGTCTAGTGAGGCACCTCTGAGCAACAGCTCTCGGCAGTTCATCCTCTGCATGTGGAGCAGGCCCTGCCATTCCTTCCTCGTCATGATTCTCCGTTGACATTATCATCTTCCTTCCTGCCTATGGGTGACGAAAATGACAGCATGATCACCAGCTTTGTCTTTCATGCGTTCTCCCATTGCAGTATCAAGCAGAGAGATATGACAGTTAGTTTTTTGTCTCCTAAGGACCATTTTTTTGCCCATTCATCAATTGAAGCTGCCTCAAAGTCCACTGACTCATATCCTGGCCACAACATTGATGCCCAGTCCTTAACTCACCTCATGGGCAGGACCCTACACTACATGACCAAACGGCTGCAGCTTTGACCACTCTATTGAATTCTGAGCTCTCATCTCAGGCAATGTCCAAAGCTTCACTCCATCTACCTGGCCTGTGAAGGCACTTGTCAAACCCACTTCAGCACACAGCTAAGGATCATGCATGCTCTCCTCAAGCAGTGTGTCATTGCCAACTGTCTAAGGGAATGAATTTGCTTTCCCAATCAACCAAAGGTGCAGGCACACCATGACAGTGAACCAAGGATTAACTGCTGAGCAGCAATCAATGGCACTCACATAAGTGGTGCTTGAGTGGGCATGACAGGGTGAATTGAATTAAAGCTGAACAGTCTCTGCTACAACAGGATAATGATCTCTGTCTTTCTATGTTGCCCTTGTCAACATCCTGCCTCCAGAAGCCCTCTCCCCATATGTGAGTTGAATCATCAGTCAGTGGTGCTTTTCAACCCAACAACTGCATTGTTTCCCTCCCTCTGAGGCCCTTCAAGAGGCCCATGGCCCACAGAAAGCACACTGCACAATTATGTTTTTCCCCGCTCCCCAGTCTCCATGGAGTCAACATCCCTGTTTCCACAGAAGTCAGGACTCAACCCCTATTCCTCCTCCCAACTCTTCCCTCAAATCAATCCCCCCCACGTTCCCCCCCACCCCACCCCCACCTGAGGACACATAATAACTGACTCAAGAACAACTTCTTCCCTGCTGCCATCAGACTTTTGAATGGACCTACCTCGCACTATGTTGATCTTTCTTTACACCCTAGCTATGACTGTAACATTACAGTCTCCACTCTCTCCTTTCCTTCTCCATGTACGGTATGCTTCATCTGTATAGCGCACAAGAAACAATACTTTTCATTGTATATTAATACATGTGACAATAATAAATCAAATCAAAAGATGGTGAGTGGTACTTCCAGGTGGTAATGTTCCCAGGTATCCACTGGTTTTGTCCTTCTAGATGATAGTGAGTGTAGGTTTGGAAGGTATTGCCTAAGGAACCTTGATGAGTTCCTGCAGTGCATCTTGTAGATGGTACACGTGGCTGCCATGTTCATTGATAGTGGAAGGATTGGATATTTGTAGAAAGGGTGGCAATCAAGTGGGCTGCTTCACCCTGGATGGTGTTGAACTTCTTTGTGCACTGTTGGGGCTGCACTCATCCAGGCAAATGGAGAGGATTCCACCACACTCCTGACTTGTACCTTGTAGATGATGAATAGGCTTTGAAGAGTCAGGAGGTGAGTTACTTGCCACAGGATTCCTAAACTTTGACATGCTTTGGTAGCCTCAGTATTTGTGGATAATCCAGTTCCGTTTCTGATCAATGGTAAACCCAGGATGTTGATAGTGGGGATTTGGTGATGAAAATGCCATTAAACATCAAGGAATGATGATTAAATTCTCTTTTGTTGGAGATGGTCATTGCCCGGCATTTATATGCCACGAATGTTATTTGCCACTTGTCAGCCCAAGCCTGGTATTGTCCAGGGCTTGCTGCAGATGGTCACGGACAGCTTCAATATCTGAGTTGCGAATGGTGCTGAACACTGTGCAGCCATCAGTGAACATCCTCACTTATGACCTTATGATGATAGGAAGGTCACTGATGAAGCATCTGAAGATGATTGGGCCTGAGGCATGGCAAGCGGCAGAGAAATCAGGGTCATGCTTGCAAACTGAGCAAAGGTGTTCTTCAAGCACCCAGTTTAATTTGGTCTCCCCATTGAACAGGAGACTATTGAAAACAGCGAATACAGTAGACTAAATTGAAAGAAATGCAAGTATACTGCTGATTCACCTGGCAGGAGTGTTTGCAGCTTTCAACAGTGAGGAGGAAAGTGGTTAAAGGGACAGACATTACACCTCCTGTGACTACAATGGAGAAGTGCCTTGGGAAGGGGGTGAGGTTCTTGGGGCAATAGAGGAGTGGACCAGGGAGAACGGAATGATGGCACAGGAGGAGAGAGGAAGATGTGTTTGGCAGTGGCATCATGCTGGTTTTGATGGAAATGGTGGAGGATGGTCCCTTGAATGTGGAGGCTGGTGGGGTAAAAAGTGAGGACAAGGGAAATCTGATCATGGTTCTGAGAGGGAGGGAAAGAGGTGGGGACAGTGAGGGAAGTGAATTGGTTAAGGGCCCTGTCAACCACAGTTGGACTGGGAAGAAATCTTCAGTTGAGGAAAAAGGAAGACTCGTTGGAAGCGCCTTTGTGGAAGGTAGCATCAACAGAACAGATGAAGCAGAGATGTGGAAACTAGGAGAATGGAATGGGGTCCTTATGGGGTGCAGGGTGTGAGTAAGTGTGATCAACATGTAGATTATTTTAAGAATCCAAGTCAATGCTTTGTATATATAAATCTACAACTTATATGTGATATATTAATATGTGGACACATAGCATCACATGCACCATAAATTCTAAGTTACAATTTTATACGTTGTGTAAATATTGCAGAATTAGATGACAGATGACATTATTCACATATAATCCTCTGCTCCGGGTAATACTACTGCTGCCTCACAGCGTGACCCCAGTTCAATTCCGGCCTTGGGTGGCTGTGTGTGTGGCATTTGCACATTCTCCCAGTGTCTGCGTGGGTTTCTTCCAGGTGCTCCGGATCCACCCCTCTCCCCCACAGTCCAGAGATGTGCACATTAATTGGATTGCCCCTTAATGTCTAAATTTGCTCCTTACTGTCTCAAGATGTGTAAGTTAGGAGGATTAGCAGGGTAAATATGTGGGGTTACAGGGATAGGGACTGGGTGGGATGCTCTTTCGGACAGTCAGTGCAGACATGATGAGCCGAATGACCTCCTTCTGCACTTTAGGGATTCTATGACATTCCTATAATTTTCTTCTGTCCATCATTTTAATGGCAACATTAAGCGTAAGTTTTATTTTGATATTAAACAAGTTTAACACCTTCACTCCAGATCAAGGAAAATCATTGCACTGGTCTGCAGAGTTCCTGTGACAAATGACAGGCTAAAGGAGATAACAGAGATAGGAAAGGGAAAGGCCACGGAGGGATTTGATTATGAGGATGAGGGAAGTACAACTCAATACAAATCAGTGAGATCAGGGTGAGAGAATAGCAGTTCATGGAAGATGGAAAGCACAGATAAATTGGGAGAACTTGGAAGATTACAACAAATGTACCCATTGGGTTGAATTTTTCTGTTTCACCCACTGTGGGAATCCTATCACGCATGACAGGGCCATGCAAAGGTCCACTGAACTCATGTGGAATTCTCCAGTCTTGGGGCAAGCGCGGCTGGAAAATCCCATCCATTATCTCTGCACGTACTATCTTCCACACCCTAAAATGCAGACCATCACACCCAGGCAACTTGTCAGCATTTAATTTCATTAGTTTTCCCTGTACATATTGTTAGCAATTGTGATTGTTTTAAGTTGCTCTCTCTCTCTTTCGTCTCTTGATTTTCTAAACTACATTTGAGATGCATTTTGCATCTTCCACTATGAAGATAGAGACAAAACACTTCTTCAAAGTCTCTGCTATTTCCTTATTTCCCATTGTTAATTTCCTCTTAGAGAGGCACCAATGTTCACTTAGTTACATTTGTTTTCCTTTTCATATACTTGCAGAAGCCTTTACTGACTATTTTTATATGTTTGGTTATTTTTCATTCATACTCTAATTTCTACCTATTTCATTTTAGTGATGCTTTGTCGGTCATGTTCCCAATCTTGGAGCTACCATTAATCTTTTTAGCTTTGTATGTATTTTCTTCCAATTTACTATCATCCTTAATTTACCTAGATAGCAATAGCTGGTGGATCCTTCTCATAGATTGATCCTTTCTCAATGGAAAAAAGCTTAGTTGACAGTTATCTTCCTAAATGCTTCCTACTGCTTCTCTACCAATTTTAACCTATTTACCCAGTCCACTGTAATAGAACGTAGAACTCTACAGTGCAGAAACAGGCCCTTCAGCCCACCGAGTCTGCACTGACCACAATCCCACCCAGCCCCTATCCCCATATCCCTACACATTTGCCCGTTAATCCCTCTAACCTACACATCCCAGGACACTAAGGGGCAAGTTTAGCATTGCCAATCAACCTAACCCGCACATCTTTGGACTGTGGGAGGAAACAGGAGCACCCGGAGGAAACCCATGCAGACACGAGGAGAATGTGCAAACTCCATACAGACAGTGACCTGAGCCAAGAATCTAACCCAGGTGCCTGGAGCTGTGAAGCAACAGTGCTAATCACTGTGCTACCATGCCGCTCAATGAACTCTTGTCTTCATAGCCTTGTAATTGGACAGGTTCACAGATGCCTCTGATTGTTGCCTTTCCGAGTCAAACAGTCCTCAAATTCATCTGGAGGACAAAGGATGAACAAAGCAAGAATATTTAAAGAATGCAACTCATTACATAGAATGAACTGTATAGAAAATGCCATTTGGTACAAGTCTTGATCATCTGTAAAGACTCACATTCCAATCATTATTTTGTAAATTTAGTTTGTGTCTTTATATGCCCTGTTTGTGAACTAAAATCCCATTCACCTGATGAAGGAGCAGCGCTTCGAATGCTGGTGGCTTTTGCTACCAAATAAGCCTGTTGGACTTCAACCTGGTGTTGTGAGACTTCTTACTGAGTGAGCAAATGCATGGTAGATGCAACACAATGTGGATAAATATGAGGTTATCCACTTTGATAGCAAAAACGAGAAAGCAAATTCTTATTGACCGAGGTATGAAGATAGATTGCGTTGGTTAGGATTATATTTACTAGAGTTTAGAAGAATGAGGGGGGAATCTCATATAAACCTATAAAATTCTAACAAGACTAGACAGGGTAAAGGCAGGAAGGATGCTCCTGATGGTGGGGGTGTCCAGAATTAGGAGTTGCAACCTAAGGATACGGGGTAAACCTTTTAGGACTGATGAGGAAAAATTTCTTCACCCAGAGCAGTAAGCCTGTGGAATTCACTACCACCAAAAGCAGTTGAGGCCAAAATACTGTACTTTTTCAAAAGGAATTAGATATAGCTCTTGAGATGAAGGGGATCAAAGAACGTGGGGGTGGGAAAATTGGAGGAGGATCTGGCTATTGAGTTGGATGATCAGCCATGATCACAATGAATTTGGAGCAGGTTTGAAGGATTGAATGGCCAACTCCTGCCTCTGTTTTCTACGTTTCTTGTGACATGGTGAGCCAGGGCACAATACAAGATAGTAAAGTTATCTACAGACAACGAATGGAGCATTAGTGTTTTTGACTAAAAACTGTGGGCGGGATTTCATGGCCTAATCCATCCTGAAACTATAAAATCCTGTCTGGGGTCAACGGGCCTTTCCATGGTCTGCCCCTCACCCCTTGCTATTCTGATGCCAGGCAGAACAGTAGAATTCCGGCCTACAGGTTAGTTCAGAAATACAAATCATTGTGAAGGTTGAACAATATGGGATATCCTTATAAATGGATGAATAAATTGGCATATTTCACACACATTCATTTTGTTTTTGACAGACTGGTTCATTGGGGGGATTTCCAATGAGTTCCTGCCCATTGTACTTTGGGTAAATTGAATAACAGGATCCCAAAAGCCAACTAGCAAACTCGTATCCCTGTTCTACATCCCAAATACAGCCATTGTTATTTTGGGCCGAGCCTTTACTTTCAGGCCTGTTCCTGCCTGAGGTTGGTAGTTGGATATTTAACCAAACAAATGAGATTTCTGCCCTTGTTTTAAGTTCCAAATGTTATTTTGATATGCACCATTCCCAACAGATGATATCCACAACACTAGTCAAGAAGCTGTGCACATCTGGATCAAGCAAATAACTAATGCAATGCATGATAGAAAGAACAATTTAAAGTCTTTCCAGAGACCACAGAACAGGAAGACTAGGCTGTGAGCTCTGTCAAAATTTTGGGCTTCCCCTAGATCCAGAAATGTATCAACCAGACATATGAATAGTCTTGTGAACTCCAATAGACTACTCTAGACTGTGCATTAACAGGAGGGACTTCCACTCACTGAAGGTACAATATTGAACAGGTCTGCTCCAAGTTTTCTGGTACCTGCTGTGAAGCCGTCATCCGCATGCTAGTCTAAATACCCTATAAACTGGCTGCTTGAGGATTTGACACCGGACAGTGAAAATTATCATAGAATTCCTACAGTGCAGAAGAAGGCATGTACCCAGGCTATAAGTCCACAAATTTACCTGACTAATCCTCTTAACCTATGTATTTTGGGACACTAAGGGCTAATCTACCTATCTTGCGCATCTTTGGACTGTGGGAGGAAACTGCAACACCTGGAGGAAACTCACACAGACACAAAGAAAATGTGCAAACTCCATATTGTCACCCAAGGCCGGAATTGAACCCAGGTCTCTGGCACTGTGAGGTAGCATTGCTAACCACTGTGCCATTGTACCACCCATAGAGTCACTCACAGCAGAGGAGGCCATCAGTGAGTCCATGCCAGCTATCTTTGAAACAATCCAGTCAGTCCCATTAACTGGCTCTATCCTCCATAGTCCTACAAGCAATTTCCTTTGGGGATTTCCCTTGGAAATCGTTGATTGCCTATGAGGATGGTGGAAACAGAGGCAGTGAGTTGCAGATCAATATCATTTGCTATGTAAAATATTTCTTCCCCACATTTCCCCTGTATTCTGGACTGATAACTTTAACTCTGTGTCCCCTAGTCCTTGAACCATCAATGCAAACAATTTTCCTTATCTATGTCAATCTTACCTCTATCAAATCTCCTCATAATCTCCTTTGCTCCAAAGAAAACAACCCCAACCTAACCTTGTAACTAAAATCCCCCCATCCCTGGAACCATTCTGTTAAATCTGTGTCAACTTAAAAATTAAACAGCCCACTGATGCAGAACATTGCTCCATGTTGGACAACTTTGCCATCCAGTCGGACTATCCACTCTGAGCCATTTGTGGAGGAAGGTAGAAACAGAAGAGCACTAACAACAGGGAGAGACAGAAGATGAGTAGGAAAGCAGCAGCCACTCTCTTACCAGCTTCAAGTTCTATTTGACAGCAATTCACTGAGGAGTCCTTTGGCTCAGTACTTCCCACAATCAAAGCTATGTTCAAAGTCAAAGCCACTGGGTAGCATTTGTGTGTTAGAACTTCATCAATAACTAAAAGTCTGAAGGAAGATTTGTTTCAACTTCCAGCAGAATCTCAAAATAAACACTGAATGGCAAACTGTATTTTGTGAGACTTCTTTCAAAATAGATACCAAACACTAGGAGCAAACAGGAAGGATGGCAGCAGCACAGGGAATTCCCTTAGTTCAGTCTGACACAGGTACTGAATCACATTCACTAAAATCATTGATGGATCCAGATCTTCGAAAAAGTTCTGAACACCTCATCTTTAACATGGAAAACTAGGAAACACGCTGCACATTTTTTTAAAATGGTGGGTGGAGGTATATCAAACAATAGGCCAGTTTGTGTGTGTGTGTGTGTGTGTGTGTGTGTTGGGGGAGGTGGTGGAAGGATATGTGAAGCGTACTAGATTCATTTGACTTCATATTTTGAGAATTTTCTGCATTTGCTGCTGACTTGACATAATATATCCTCCTTGCTGTTCTTTTTTAAAAGGTGTTTTCTCCATTGCTGACCCTTGTTCAATCAGGTAGTTTAGGTGTTCTTCCCAAAATGAGAACGGTGGTGTGGGGATTCAGAGAGATATTACCCCTGAAATATATTCTTATTTGGTGAGGGGAGGCACCTGATGTCAAATTTGAAACCTACTGCACTATCCAAGTAAGATACTAACAGATAAAGGAATTGAATGCAATACCTTCAAATTTATAGATGATACTAAGCTGGGTGGCAGTGTGTGCTGTGAGGAGGTTGCTAAGAGGCTGCAGGGTGACTTGGACAGGCTAACTGAGTGGGCAAATGCAATATAATGTGGATAAATGTGAGGTTATCCACTTTGGTGGCAAAAACAGGAAGGAAGATTATCTGAATGGTAGCAGTTTAGGAAAACGGCAACTGCAATATGACCTGGGTGTCATGGTGAAACAGTTGCTGAAGGCTGCCACACAGTAGTACAGTACAGTATTTGGTGATGAAAGCTAACAGCATGCTGGCCTTCATAGCAAGAGGATTTGAGTATAGGAGTAGGGATGTCTTGCTGCAGTTATACAGGAACTTGGTGAGGCCACACCTTGAATATTGTGTGCAGTTTTGGTCTTCTAGCCTGACAAAGGATATTCTTGCTATTGAGGGAGTCCAGTGAAGGTTCATCAGACTGATTCCCAGGATGGCAGGACTGACATATGAAAAAAGACTGGATCAACAGCCACAGGTGAGGTGCCTGAAGATTGGAGGGTGCAAATATTTATTTAAGAAGGGCTGCATGGAAAAGCCTGAGAGGTCAGTAAGCCTAAGGTCTGTAGTGAACAGGTTGTTAAAAGGTACTCTGAGAGACAGAATCTATAGGCATTTAGAGAGGCAAAGACTGATTATGGACAGTTAGCATGGCTTTTGAGTGGAAGATCATGTCTCATAAATTTGATTGAGTTTTTTGAAGGGGTAACCATTAAAGTAGATGAGGGCAGTGCAGTCAACACAGTTTACATGGATTTTAGCAAGGCCTTTGACAAGGTTCTGGATGGAAGGTTGTTGCATAACATTAAATCTCACGTGATCCAGGTTGAGGTAGTCAATTGGAAACAAAATTGGCTTGATGGCAGAAGACAGTGGGTCGTTGTAGAGAGTTCAAACTGGAGGGCTGTGAACTCAGGGATCAGTGCTGAGTCCACTGTTACTTGTCATTTATATTAATGATTTGGATGGGAATTTAGGAGACATGGTTGGTAAGTTTGCAGATGACACCAAGGTTGCTGGCATAGTGGAAGAAGGTTATCTAGGATTGAAGAATGAATGAAGGAGGTTATCTAGGATTACAATGGGACCTTGATTAGTTGGGCCAGTGGGCTGATGAATGGCAGATGGAGTTTAAGTTAGATAAATATGAGGTGATGCATTTTGGTAGGTCAAACAAGGGCAGGATCTACTCAGTTAATGGTAGGGTGTTGGGGCAGGTTATAGAACAAAGGGATCTAGGGTACAGGTTCAAAGTTCTTTGAAAGTAGAGTCACAGGTGAACTTTTGCCTGATTCCTATTTTAAATTTTTAAACAGTGACCCTCAGTTCTTGAATCTCCATGTCCCCCTCAGAATCTGATATGTTTCAATCAAGTTGCTTCTTACTCTTCTAAACTCCAGTGGATACAAGCCTAGCCTGTCCAACTTTTCCTCATAGGACAACTCACCCATTCCAGGTATTAGTTTGGTAAACCTGTACTGTTTCCAACACATTTACATCCTTCCTTAAATAAGGGAACCAATACTGTACACTGTACTCTAGATATGGTCTCACCAAGTGTGCCCTGTACAACTGAAATATAACCTCCCTACTTTTGTATTCAATTCCCCTTGCAATAAATGATGACATTCTATTAGCTCTCTTTTTCACTTGCTGTAACTGCATACTAGCCATTTGAATTCATGCAAAAGGACACCGAGATCTCCCTGCACCTCAGAGCTCTGCAGTCTCTCATCATTTAGATAATGGTGAGAGACTGCTGATGGCTGGAGCTTTTCCAGGTTCTAAACCCATGCCATGTTAGTGTCAGTGATGTGGGTGATTTTTAAATGCAAAAGCACTATTTGGCCCTTAGGTGAACTCAACATCCTCGAAGAGAACCTCACTAAAGAGGCTGATTTTAAAAGGCAAACAGCAATCTAGAGTGGGCTTCTCATTGCCTGATGGAAAGGATCAGCCTGTTGTTCAGAGGGCTGGCAGCTGCTGAACAGCCCAAGTTTGCATCAACACCTTGGGGGCGATTGCCCAGAAAAATTTCTAAGCACCAAATTTGCGTGAAAACTGGTGTAACTCCTGCTGATTTTTTTTCTGTGTGATTTTCAGAATGAATTTCCCGCACTGTGAGCACTGCAGAGTGTCCTAGCAAGGTTCACTCTGAAAATCAGCAGGCAAGAAGCATAGCGCTGAGTGGACAATTGGCGCATGCACAGTACTCTGGCGCTGCCGTCCTCCCAATCGCTGGCCAGCTGAACCGCTATAAGAAGTCTCACAACACCTTGTCGACGAAGGGGCGGCCAGTGCTCCAAAAGCTAGTGGCTTTTGCTACCAAATAAACCTGTTGGACTTTAACCTGGTGTTGTGAGACTTCTTACTGTGTTTACCCCAGTTTAACCACTGGCAGCCCTGCAACCATGCGACCCTGCATCACTGCCCCCCAAACCTCCCCACCCACCAATCGCTCGCAAGCCCTGATATCTCTCCCATCCCCAGCAGCAGTCCTGGCCACTCCTCCCCTCTTGCAGACTGAACCTTTCCTCCATTCGATGGCCAGCCCCAAGGAGGAGACTCTAGTGAGCCCAGAGACTTCAGTCTTGGGCCCATTAATGGGATTTAAATTGAAATTTAAATATAGAAATCGGCTCTAAGTTGATTTCTGGCATGGAGCTGGTGACTCCAAAAATCTCGGAGCCGGAGATGTACAAAGGTCATGGAGCCCAGTGGGCAGCCTACTAAATGGCCTCTGCTGATATTTCTTTGGTCCATTGCACTGTTAGAGCAGTGCAGTGGACCGCAAGAATCGACCCCCCTCGTCTAATGTGGATGGGGTAGGATGGAGAGGGAATCAGAATCTCTTGTGTCAGCCTGTTCAACGTAGGTGATGTTTAATAGCCAGCACCATCGTATCATTCCTCACACCTTCCACCAGCGCAGATATTTTTATTTCAGCTAGGCCTCAAACCAGCTTTGAATTGGGAGCACTGGGTGAGCCATGCAGAACTAGTGAGGAGGAGAGTGAGGTAAAGTCAGCTGTGGACAGTCCCACTTAGAGACAGGCACTCCATGGCTCACAGGAGACATTGGGCAACAGATGAGTTTTTGAATGTCAGAGATCCTGGAAATAATGTGTAGACTCAAGCAGTCAACAGCAGAGATTGTGCAGTGTGTACACTTCATCAAGGCTCAGAGATTCAGAGCATGAGCTCCTCTATTGAGGAGTTCACCCTCATGGATAGCCTAATGTAGCAGCGCCCTGAGTGGGGGCAAAAGCAACATCCTGACATGTATAGAGAGAGAGATGCTCAAGTATTACTAATGACTCAGAGATGTTGGGAATGGATGTCAGCAATATCCAATCCACTGCCTCACCAAGCAAGAGTGCCATGGAAACAGGGGAAGAGGTTGTGGGTCACTGGTATCGTTCCTTCCTCCTTGGTCCTTCTGACTGAGAAAACATCCCTACAGAAAGGCAGTGTGATAGACATTGCCCCTGCAATGATGCTGACACAGAATCCTGTATGGGTGCCTCCAAGGATAGAAGCCACAGGTATCTCAGCCAAGAGCAGATACAAGATTACTTCATCCCTAGTCACAGAGGGAACGCCCAGGAAGGAGTGTGACTGTGTGTGTGTGTGGGGTGGGGTGGAGGTGGCAAGAGCAAACACCACATCTTTGGATGTACTTCATTGGTCACTTGGGTGATGTTTTGGTTTTGTATGTTCTTTTACTATTCATTTATTACATTATTGATTATGCAAATGAGCTACTTTTGTGTTATTGTTCAAATGTCAAAAAGGGACATGGAGTGCTGAGGTTGGCTAGGGACTGGGTTTCAAATAGAGCTGCAATCTGTCCTGGAGGCGACTGTTGGTGGCAGAGATTTATTTTCATTCAATGTGGGTGGCAGTGTGATTATTCAGATGAGTGTATTTATGCTCTGATCGAAGGTGAATTAGAGTCATTTGCCAAAGGGATTGAGAGCTGCCTAACTGAATTAGCTAGGCTCTCAAGGCCACGTCATGACTATGCGAGCCTGCCAGTTGCCATCTTTCTTCAATATCTGGGCAGCAGACTTCGCAGGAGCACCTTCTTCTTCCTTTTTTTTCTCAACCCTGTCCTTCTCTGAGGAAGAGTGGCATTCCAGGTCCTCTTCTTCAAAATCCAGCTCCTGGTCTCTTTGTATAGTCAAACTGTGAAATGCACAGGCGACGACCACTAGCTGACTCATACTAGAGGCTATCACTGGACTGATCAAGGCTGCAGAAGTACATTTCAAGATGCCAATAGCCTATTCTCTACAGGTACGAGTTAATAGATGGCTTTGGTTGTCGCACCTCTCTGTAACTCTGCCTGGGTATCTGATAGGCATTGGGAGCCACCTCCTCAGGGAATACCCCTTATCCTCTAGCAGCCAACCACAGTCAGAATGCTTTCTTTCAGAGGTGCAGGACCTGGGAGTCTCACAGGATAAAGGCTTCGTGGCAACTGTCTCGCAGCCAAGCACACACCTATAAGATGCACCTCCTTTAGTCAGTCCAGCTGCAATAAGTAGATGCTTTTTCTCTTCATGGTTCTGGTAGATAGTCGGTTGATGCCTTGATGACTATGTGAGTAGAATCAATAACCTCCTGGACCTAAGGAAATGCATCAATGATGGCAGACCCCAATGCCCTCTTTGCATACACTGGCCATCTGCCACAAAATTGGTATCCCCATCCCTACCCCATTGAGAAGAGAGTATCAGTAACATGCCTGATTGTATCTTGAACCCCCAACTGAAAGATATCTGCCAGGACCATATAAGATCCTGGAAATGACCTGATGCAGAAATTCAGCACCATGGTGACCATGTTGGCTGTACGTACAGGACTGCTATGGAGGCCCTAAGGCACCACATCATTGTGGACCAGAGCACAAATGGCTGACACCATTTACCTGGATTAGCACAGCATCCTTCAATACTCACGCTCTGTCATTTGCAGGTAGATGACTCTTAGGTGGTATACTCAATGTTTTGGGGTAGCACTTAATCGTTGCAGCCCCTTGCTCTGGTCCCCTCCTGGCTAGGAGGATGCTGGAACTTCTTTTTGCTACTCTGCTCCATGTCAGATCAAACTGATCCAATCTCAGTCCCTCAGCAGTTGTTCATTGTGATACTGAGGCTTTCTCTGCCAACCTATGATGATCAAGTGATGCCAGCAGCTTCACATTCCTCTCAAAGTCCAAACATTCACTGTTCACAAGTGCAAATCCCTAGCACCCATGATGGCAACACTGGTTGAGCAATTGGGTTTAAGTAACACAATGACTGAACAATCCATTCATTAGCACTCCTGGCTGCCCTCTCTGTGTTCCCATTAGCTGCATCCTACCATGTCCCAGACCCTCCGTCTTCCCCATGCCTCCCGACTGACAATCATTGCTGCTCCAAAGACTGTTAATGAACTCCACAATGACCTCAAGAATCTGATAATTAGATATGTGGATGTTTGCTGGATACCCCCACCACCCTACCCTCCCTTTGAAAATCACATCATGCCTTGGTGGCGTCAGGAACCAGTGACACCTTCTGAGATTACGATCTTTAATACATGCCCACACCTGAGCTCACCCTCACAGGCTACTGAAAATCCTGCAGGTCTAATCACATGACCTTCCAACTTCTTTTGTTTCTTTTAATGTTTAATATAATTGCTGCAAGTCTGGACTTTATGTAATTAATGAAACAATGTGTCATTTAATTAACATATAGGATGAATGAAAGTGATCACTAAGGAAGTAATTTCTTATAACCATTCATTCATGGGCTGAATTGTTCTCTCCCCTGTAATCAGGATGTGGAGATGCTGGCATTGGACAGGGCGTGCGGGGGAATGAGGAGTCTCACAACACCAGGTTAAAGTCCAACAAGTTTATTTGGTATCATGAGCTTTCGGAGCGCTGATCCTTCATCAGATGAGTCCTGATGAAGTCACCTGATCAGTGACCAGATGAAGAAGCTCGTGATACGAAATAAACATGTTGGACTTTGACCTGGTGTTGTGAGACTTACTGCCCCTGTGATCAGTGCAACTCAGTGCCTATATCCTATTCAAGAGTCAGAAATTTGCCATTTACAGTCAACTAAATAGGCAATAATGTACAGAAGTATTAATGGATGGGAGTTTCCACCAACATCCACCACTCCCCCCCCCCCCCCCCCGCCCCCAGGGCATGTCTTGTGGCAGTGGAGGCAGCCAACATTAGCTGGCGATGGGAATCTTCCAGTCCTGCCGTTATCAATAGGTTTTCCTGTTCTTCGCATCCTCTGCTGCTTATTGTCAGTGAGTGAAGTGCATAGAGGAATTTTCATCTAAGTAAATTTTTTTTTAATATTTCATTGTTTATATCTTTTAGTTTTTTTTAGAGGGCTGTGCCAATATTGCATCAATTGGAAAGGATACTTTGCCACCTTAATTATTTTGTGTGAGGATAAGAGAGGCTGCCACGTAACTGGTGGCAAATTAGTGCAAACGTTTCAAACTGAAGCTAATAGACCAGTTGACAGCCCCAAGTTGTATCCCTGAATCCTAGCCACCAGGAAATCAATTTGGGTGAAAAAAAGCGCCAGAAGAGTTGTGTTGGTATTTTCACATCATGAAAAGTAAAGCTGATTAACTTCATTGTTGATTACCTTTGTGGGGAGCAGTCGATCCATTATCTGAAGTACCATTCTGAATTGAGCCATGCTGTGGTAACAAAATCTTCATTGATTCAGCCATCAGGTGAAGTAAACACATCAGTAACAGTGGCATTGGAGGCCGGATCACAACCTCATCAGAACAATCCATGCATAGCTGCTCTCAGAATAATATACTTCTTATATTAATGAGGAACCCAAGATGATTGGCTCACAACATTTAGTCAATGTGCATAATATTATACAAGGATGTAATGTCATGATTGTCAGCTGTGGCTCGGTAGTACCTTCTGTCAGCCAGAAGGTTGTCCATTCATCACCCAGAGATCAGAGTAGGTAATCTAGATTGAGATTTCAATGAAGCACTGCAGCAAGGTTTTGGATGAGCTGTTATATTGCAGCCCCATCAGCTGGGATTATTCAGAGAGGAGGAGAGTTCTCCCAACAATTATTCCTGAACCAAGCACCTAAAGTAGATAACCTGTTGCTGTTTATGGGATTTTTCTCTGTACATATCAACTGCTGTTCTTCCCCACATTAAAGCAGTGACTATACTTCAAGATGAATTTCACTGGCTGTAAAGCATTTTGTGGTGTCCTGAGGGCATGAAAAGTGCTATAGAAATGCAATTTCTTCCTGTTTTCTTTATAGCATGTAAAACTTGGTCTAAAGAGTTTCAAAATGGCAATTTTACATTTTCCTACTGCCTCAATTGAAGGTGAGTGATACCAGAACACATCATGATCCTTCTGAATGAGGTAAACTACAGGTTGCAGATATAATAGGCGATAATTGCACTCTTTTAGGTAGTTGTTCTACCAAAAAAAATTCAAGAAACTTGTCATCTCTTAGGCCACTTTTGTATTGTCAGCTCTACAATTCCTCGCATCTTGACTGACGTGTTGAATCAAAAGCCTGACCTGTCTTACCCCATCATTTTATCCTCCTCCTCTTCAATCACTTTAAAGGTAACAGCATATTCCAAAGATTTGGAGAGAATGATTCATCTGAAAGTGTAATTTATGAATTTATACTTTAGGAATGTTCATCATTTAAGCTGAATTTGTAAAAAGCCATTGCCTGATAGATTGACCTACATTAGAGCAAAAGTGGAGAAGAACAAATATATAGTTTAATTTATGGTCCCTGACATGTTCTTAGTACTAGTGTTATGTTTATAGACATCACCACGTAGTTGGGAATTTTGCAATGTGAATGCTGCATAAAAATCACTCAGTAGAATGGGAAGACCCACACATCTGTATTCACTTACTGCTGAAATGTAAAGTTTCACTACTTCCATAAGTTGTGAACAATTTCTTCATTTTTGCCTTAATAACTCAACAGAGGCAAAAATCCTGTCACCTAGTTACTTTATTCCGTACAGCCAGCTCTCCAGTTACTCCCTGCTGAATGCAGGCTGGGAGTCTGACACACCTGCTTTAAATAGGGAGCATGAGGCTCCCTGATTTAACCATCAATAAGACTCATCAGGGTACCAACCTAATAAACTAACTCAAATTAACTGAGGGACAAAGTAAAAGGGGCAGCTCTCCAAAAGGAGGGGGAACAGCCCGAAACAAAAATCAACATAGAAAGGGAACTTAAAACATCAAAATAAAATGTGGTTATTGAGGTTGATAATGCACCCTAGCCACTGCAGTGCCCAGCGGGCACAGAAGGCATCAACTGTGCCCGTGGACACTGCATGCTTCCTATCCAGGGAAGTTCATACTCTAGCAAGCTAACCTTATTAGCCTGGATGAAGTCATCACACTTGCCCAAAACCTCGCTCTTTCCCCATCATCTACTCCTGCACTTAGTACCACTTCTGTCACTATTTCCATTCCTGCCCAATATCACACTCTTGCCACAACTCGACAACTGCCTCTATTTCCACTCATCTGGATTCCACATTTACTCCCAATCCAACCCTCTTACTTTGTGCCATAAACAGGTTGGAGGTGCAAAATCAAGTGTGAAATGCCTGTGCTATAAAGGGTTTATTATTATTACTAATTCCTTATTAAGATTTGCCTCAGTAATAGCAGCAGAAATTGAGATCATAAGCAATGATAGAAAGGGATTGAATCTTAACAATCCCAATCTCACATCTTGCCTTCTACTCTGGTGAGTTCCTTCACTGCCAACTCGAGTTTAATATGAAACAATGAAAAATGTTACAGGCTACCTGGAATCCAGTTCCATTTGGGGAATGAAAAATTCCTTAGCAGCTCTCTGGAAAAATGGACAGATGGCAAATCAAAGGAGAAGCACAAGTAAGCAAATACAGAATAAAAGTGAATCAGCAATGAAAGCAAAATATGCACAATGACACACATAAAAGACAATATTCTATTGACATATGAAGAGCTGAAGCCTAGTCTCACAAGAAACTCAACAGAGACAAAATGGTTGCAAAGCTGTGCTCAATAGAACCAATTTTCACAGCTTCATGAATCAATAATGTTCCCAAGAAAATTACTCTTCGAAATGTCGAGTTATTAATGAGTCCTAATTATACAGCAGTTTTAACAATTTTGTGACACAGGTTATTGTCCAATGTTTGGCAAGCAATATTTTGATGCTGAAAACCACATTGCAATTTTTAGATCTTTTATCTGATTGGGTAAAACTATAATATACATTATGCGCCTCTTCAGTTCTGCTGGAATGGGAGATACCACAGGGACAGACCTTCAAAGTGAAGGCCACCTTTTTTGAAATCCATTCCCAAGTGGGTCTCACCACCAATTATTACCCAACCTTACAGAAAAACATGCAGTTCATTTACACACAGTCAGCACCAGCAAAACTTAAAACTTCCCTGCCTCATCAGGAGCAATGATGTAGAGATGCCGGCGTTGGACTCAGGTAAACGCAGTAAGAAGTCTCACAACACCAGGTTAGAGTCCAACCAGTTTATTTGACAGTAATATAAACAGATTGGACTCTAATCTGGTGTTGTGAGACTTCTTACTGTCATCAAGAGTGACAACATGGGTGATCAGATGGTACACTAATAAACCAAACCTATGAGCAATGCAACTTTAAGGCTGAATTATCATCTGAAATGGAAAAGCAAAGCAATGATATGGGTCTCAGCACCCACGAACATCGGCATCCTCATGTAAAAATGCCCCTTTCACAATATTGACCCAGTATTTCCTGTAACTGAAAGATCAGTGGCAGAAATTTCACTATAGTATGTGGCAATTTCGCCAATTTGTAGCAAGATTTCAGGATTCCTGATTGGAATATGCAGCAGCATATTCTGAAAGGGAACATTTTGCAAATGTGCCTATGTGGACATCATCCAAGATGCTAGGGTCAGACCCAAAACAGAGGTGTCATATTGGACTCGGAATGTTAACTTTGTCTCACTCTCCACACAAGTTGCCAGACAGGTTGAGGTTTTCTAGCACTTCGTTTTTATTTCAGAACAACATTAATATTAGATTATTTACTGTTCCCATAAAAGCAAAAAAGTTAAACAATTTGTGCAGGCTTCCAATTTTTGCAATTAAAAATATTTATACCTGCAACGGGGTTGACTTATTAAGATAATTCTGCTTATTTTGTAATGAAATTTCATTGTTTAATCACACACCTAAAATATTGTTTACATTTCCTTCAATTTGGTCTTTGTCTTAATAGTGAGAAAGGACATCAGTCTCCTAAACCAAAAGTCTCCCAGATATTGCAAGTACCCCTCAAATCTGAGATTGAATCTGAAAATGAATGACCTGACAGTTAGAAAAAAATATCCCCAGGGAAATATTATTTTATGTTTGAACATTTTATAGTCAAAAACGCCTCTGGAGACTTTATCACCTCTAAAGATAATTCACACAATGTTACAAAATAATTGCCTAGTCACAGATCATACTTTAATCTGCTTCAATTGGCTTTATTGGTCCACATTACTGAATGAAAATGGGGATTTTAGTATTCAGAACTTCACAATGAAAACATGATAAGTGATTAACAAGCTTCAAGTGAACAGAAATATCCTTTGAAACTTTAGAAATATTTCTACACAAACCTGTTTGATTCACTTTTGATTTTGTTGCCAATCTGTTGTGGGGCTAATATTTCACATTAGAAATTGAGGGTAAGAAATTGGGTTGCCCTGATTTTACGACATGGGGTTGCAATTTGCAAATATGCATGTTTGCCCACCTCACCTGAAATATTGTAGTATTTGGCCGAACAGGTCCCACGCTTATTAAGGTTGCCGGCTGCCACTTTGCACAGCAAGGGTGCCCGGTACCACAGCTTCCAGAATATGCTATGCAGTCAGCCTGCTCTTCTTAAAGGCAAGGTGCCTCCGTTAAAGGGAAACCGCACTGAAGAATATTGCTGCAATTTAGATGTTGGGAAAGTGAGCGGAGTGAGAAGCCCAGGATGAAAGATGTGGCATTGATGGAATTATTGGTGGAAGTGAGCAGCCATGTTCTTGTGGAGAGGCCTGGGGGTTCTCAAGAACATCCTCAGAAAGATGTGACCAGCAAAGTCAATTCCAAAATCTAGAGCAACAACAACCTACATTTATATAGCATCTTCAATGTGATAAAACATCCTTGGCCTTTCAAAACAGCATTATAAAACAAAACATAATACCAGGGCACAAAGAGATATTAGGGCAGGTGATCAAAAGCTTGGTTAAAAAGTTGGGTTTGAAAGAATGTCTTAAAAGGAGGAAAGAGAGAGGGAAATGTTTAGGGAGGTAATTACAGAGCTTAGGGGTTAGGCAGATGAAATGCTGCCACTAATAAAAATTCAGTTAAAAATGGGAAGGGCAAAGCCATGGAGAGATTTGAAATCAAGGAAGAGAATTTTAAAATTGAGGTGTTATTTTACAAGAAGCCAGGGCAGGTCTTTGGGCATGGGGTGATAGGCACATGTTATTTGGTGCAAGTTGAGACAGAGGTAGCAGAATTTCTCACAGATGGTCAAGGTTAGTGAATATATCTTCACAAGCTATCTGCTCCCCACCACAATATCAACCTCTCTCACTGCTCAATACACCACGCTGCCCATCACTTAGCCAGCAGCACCCCCGACACTTCTTTGGCATTGCTGTCAGATACCCCACCTCACCCTCACACATTTACAATGCTGTCAGCCTCATATTGCTATACACTCAGACATTCTGCTGGCACACAATAGAGCAGAACTGGTGAGGGACAAGGCTGATTGGTCAGCTGTGGCTCAGCTGGCAGCAGTCTTGTCTGACATGGATATTTGTGGGTTCAAGTCTCATTCTCAGGTTTGTACACAAAAATATCTAGGCTGACATTCTACTGCAGTACTGAGGGCATGTTGCATTGTTTAAAGATGTTTTCTTTCAGATAAGGTAGAAAGTCAATTTGCCCTATGAGGTGGATTTAAAGGATCCTAGGGCACTATTTGAAAGGGAGCAGGGGAATTATGCCCAGGATTCCAGCAAATATTTGTCCCTCAAACATGCTGGAGAACCTCTTGTTCCCTGATGTGTTCTCCATGGCAACACCTGTGAGGCAGCAGTGCTAACCACTGTGCCACCGTGCCATCCTATTGTCATGATTGTTTGAAATTTGACATTCTTGCACCTGTCCTGATTAGTTAAAAAGTAAAAACTTAAGGAACATGCCTCACTTTTCAGCCACATCTAAATCTGTACAGTCCTCTATGTGAATCTCTCCTTCTCCAAACCTCCCCCTCTTCAGAGTGACGAGATGGCTTTTGTGATGCAACCGATTGATCTTGCTGTTCTTTTGATTGCTGCTGGAGTTGAGGAGGAGGAGCTGGAGGAAACATTACTGGCACAGGAGACCCAGGCCATACCACTTGCAGGAGTAGAAGGAGGTGGCCACCAGAGTCAGGAGGTGGCCACCATTCGCCCAGAGGCAGGGCGCAGGAGAAGGAGGGAGCAGAGACCCCGGCAGTTCCCTCAACAAATATCATCTGAACAGATTTTGGACACCATGTGCCACTGATGGCTTCGCCTCTGAAAGGATACCGTGCAACAGCTGTGCCGCCAGTTGCAGGACCTGGTGCCCTAGGAGGTGGCTGTCAAATTGATGGTTGCTCTGAACTTTTATGCCAATGGCTCCTTCCAGACCCCAAATAGAAATGTATGTAGCATTTCCCAGTCAGTGGTGCACGTCTGTGTTAAGCTGGTCACAGAAGTCTGTATGCCCTGCCTGGCTGATGTATCAAATTTCATCTAGATCAGGCCCAGCAGGAAGCCCAGGCTGCAAGGTTCACGGTCATTGCAGGGATACTGCAATACAGGGGGGCCATCGACTGCACCCATGTTGCTCTCAAGGACTCGCTGCAAAATCCACGGAGATTCACCAACAGAATTGGATGCCAAAATTGCTGGAGTAGTGGATGAGGCAGAGAGTTGATGTAGGCTGCAAAGAGACATTGATAGGATGCAGAGCTGGGCTGAAAAGTGGCAGATGGAGCTTAACCCTGATAAGTGCAAGGTGATTCATTTTGGTAGGACAAAGTTAAATGCGGATTACAGGGTCAATGGCAGGGTTCTGAGGAATGTGGAGGAACAGAGAAGTCTTGGGATTCATATCCACAGATCTCAGAAGGTTGCCACTCAAGTGGATAGAGCCATGAAGAAGGTCTATAGTGTGTTAGCATTTATTAACAGGGGGTTTGAGTTTAAGAGCTGTGGGGTTATGCTGCACCTGTAGAGGACCTTGGAGAGACCACATTTGTAATACTGTGTGCAGTTCTGGTCACCTCACTATAACAAGGATATGGAAGCATTGGAGAGAGTGCAGAGGAGATTTACCAGGATGCTGCCTGATTTGGAGGGTAGGTCATATGATGAAAGGTTGAGGGAGCTAGGGCTTTTCTCTTTAGAGCAGAGGAGGATGAGAGGTGATTAAATAGAGGTTTATAAGATGATGACCAGGATAGATAGAGTGGATGTTCAGAAACTATTTCCTTGGGTGGATGTAGCTATTACTAGGGGGCATAACTATAAGGTTCATGGTGGGAGGTGTAGGAGGGATGTTCAAAGTAGGTTCTTTACTCAGAGAGTGATTGGGGTGTGGAACAAATGGACTTCCTGCTATGATAGTGGAGTCAGATACTTTACAAACTTTCAGGCGATTATTGGATAGGCACATGGAGCACACCAGAATGATAAGGAGTAGGATAGCTTGATCCTGGTATTGGACAAAGCTCGGCACAACATCGAGGGCCAAAGGGCTTGTACTGTGCTGTACTATTCTGTGTTCTATGTTCTAATCCAGAAAAGAAAGCACATGTCAAGGCTTGTCAACATCCAATTGTGACATTTGGAGCAATCTAGGGGAAGGTTGCATGAAAAATTAGAATAGTGGTGGAATAAAAGAACAGCAAAAGAATGCAATCAACGAGAAAAAATATGAAACAGAACTGTACCAGGAATGTTGGGAAAATATGATAAAGGTGAGAGAAAAATCTCTCACTTATAAACCACTTAGATGGTGGGATAGAAAGCCACATATTCAAGCTTACCAGTGTCACAATAGATAGGGGGCATTTTAAACAGGGTAGAAGAAAGCATAAAATTACAAAGTTGTCAACAGATAAGGTGAAGAGGGATAACTGTGGTAAATGGATTCAATGTAGGCAATTAATTTTGGATCGGAAAAGGATAGAATAGGATACTTCCTAAATGGCGAAACACTAGCAACAGTAGAGGTCCAAAGAGACTTGGAGATTCAGGCACACAGATCATTCAAATATCAGGAGCGGGTTTAGAAGATAATCAAAAAGGCTAATGGGTGCTTTTTTTAATACAAGGGCTGGAATATAAAGGGGATAGAAGTAAAGCTTCAGCCACACAAAGCCCAAGTTAGACCTGCAGTGTTGTGAGCAGTTCTGGATACCACACCTTGAGAAGGATATACCAGCCTTGGAGGGAGTGCAATGTAGATGTAAAGGAATGACATCAGGATTCTCAGGTTTACATCAAGATCAGCGATTACACAAACTAAGGTTCTATTCAATCAAATTTAGAGATTTGATCAATGTTTCCAAGTGATGAAAGGGAGGCAGATAAGATGGATAAAGTTATTTCCATTGACAGAGAAGTCTTGGGTTTGGAGAGGCATACTCTAAAAATGAGAATCTTCAGAAGAGAAGTTAAGAAGCAGTACTATGCTGAAGGGGTGGTGTAAGTTTGGAATTCTCTTCCACAAAAGAAATGCTCAGTTATAAATTATGAATCTGGAATTGATAAGTTTGTTATCCAAACTTATTAAAGGATGTATGAGAAAAAACAAATATATAAAGTCAAGTTATAGATCAGCCATGATCTTGTTAAATGGTTGAACAGGGTTGAGGGACTGAATGGCCTCTTCCTGTTCCTATGTCATTTAAAATGCTGACAGAAGATTGCATTTCACAAGTCTCTAACAGCAGCAACAAATGCATTTATGTCGTCCTTTATCATATAAACACTGGCACTAGGCCAAGGAAGAAGACTTTAGGACAGGTTACAAAAAACTTGACCATGGAGGTAGAGCATCTTAAAGGAGCGGGGAGAAGTGGAGAGGTTTAGACAAGCAAATTTCAGAGATTACGCCCAGGCAAATGAAGCCTCAACCACCAATCAAACAGCAGTGGAAATCAGGGAATGTGCAACAGGCCAAAACTGAAGGAATGCAGAGTCTCTGGAGGAGGTTACTGAAGTCAAGAAGAATCCATGGAGGAATTTGAGTTGTTGTGTGAACTTGTACCTGTCCACCATCTGCTTCTGCTATCACTGTTATCGCCTGGCAGGCATGGTATTTCCATTAAAAGCTGCAACATTGCCAGCTGCAACAAACAGTGAAGCTTGTTTTGCAATCCATCTTTTGTAGTAGTTCAACACTTAAATCTCAATTCTAATGTTTTGAAAGGTCTAATTTGGGAATTTAACACAGAAAACATGTACTGCTAACAGTACAAGGGTCTAAAGGAGAACTCACATAAATATCCTTAGTTTGGTCTGCTGTCTTGCAATCACCACCCATCAAAGGCTCTCTCATCAACAATTCACCTTGTCTAGAATTGGCAAGAGTAGTATTGGGTGCTGCCAAGGAAACAGCCATAATGTTCCATCACACACTGATTAGCAGTAGGCACTGTCATTTTAGCCCAGTGTAGAATGGGCCCATGGACAGTATGGAAGCAAAATCAGAGTGAGCCAGTTGAGAGATCTCTTTGCTTATAACTCTGCCTCTGTGAATCTGGAGAAAATAAGGAAGAGACCTGTTGAAGATGATAATGGCAGCTTTAAAAATGATGTGGAGATGCCAGCATTGGGTAAGCACAGTAAGAAGTCTCACAACACCAGGTTAAAGTCCAACAGGTTTATTTGGTAGCACAAGGTTTCAGAGTCTCACTCCTTCTTCAGGTGAGTGAGGAGTTGTGTTGACAAACAGGGCATATACAGACACAAACTAAATTTACAAGATAATGGTTGGAATCCAAGTCTTTACAGGTAATCTAATCTTAAAGGCACAGACAATGTGAGTGGAGAGAGGGTTAAGCACAGGTTAAAGAGATGTGTATTGTCTCCAACCAGGACAGTTAGTGAGATTTTGTAAGCCCAGGCAAGTCATGGAGGTTACAGATAGTGTGACATGAACCCAAGATCCTGGTTGAGACCATCTTCATGTCTGCATAATGAAGAGTAGATTCCTTTTCTGTCACTGTCACTTCTCTGAGCATTCACAGGCTGGAATTTGCTGGGACAAGGATTGATCAGTATATTCCCTTGAGTTGCCCTTACACTGGGAGGTATTTTTGTGCAGCTGCTGCAAGTCTCTGTGTTCCTTCTTTCTTTTGGCCATAATCTCTCTCTAGCCTACTCATACTTTACAAACTGGTTAGAGCAGCTGTTGACAATCATTGGCACCCTGTGTATTTTTAAAACTCAGTAAGAAGTCTCAAAACACCAGGTTAAAATTCAACAGGTTTATTTGGTAGCACAAGCTTTCGGAGTCTCGCTCCTTCTTCAGGTGAGTGAGAGTTGTGTTCACAAGCCTTGGAGAATGCTTAGTCAACCTTCACAACACACAACACTGCAGAATTGCTGAGCAGAAACTGATAGCCAAGTTCTGCACACATGAGGATGGCCTCAACCAGGATCTTGGGTTCACGTCACACTATCTGTAACCCCCATGACTTGCCTGGGCTTGCAAAATCTCACTAACTGTTCTGGCTGGAGACAATACACATCTCTTTAACGTGTACTTAATCCTCTCTCCACTCACATTATCTGTACCTTTAAGACTTGATTACCTGTAAAGATTCGCATTCCAACCATTATCTTGTAAATTGAGTTTGTGTCTTTATGTGCCCTGTTTGTGAACACAACTGTAATAACCCATGACATTTCAAGTTGAAAAAATACATAAAAAGGAACAGAATTCAACTTTCCTTCGCTCAGCATGTTCCTCTCTGTGATGCCTCAGTACAATTTCAATACCTTCGATATATTCACATTAAATATTCACTGATTGACGTACAACCCAAAAGGTCCAATCCTTCAGTGTACTATGGCTGAAAGTTCTTCAGACAGTCACTTTTCCCCACTATGCCTCTGTGCAAAGCTATAGTCCATCCTCAAAACGTAGTCCTGGATCTTGAAATGTAGCTGACTAGTCCAAGTCACATAAGTGAATCCTGAGGTAAATTCCTTCCTTTCTTTTCTTCTCCCATTCTTCCATTCTCTCATTTCACTAAGTCTGGAATTGGAAGGATGCTTACTTCTCATTTTCCCACTCAGTTTGGATGTCAATGTTTAATATACCAAATGTTTTTAGTCTCCTCATCCTAATTATTGTCATCCCAGTGTCTGGCATTGCATTATCTATATGGTGTGTGTAAAGAGAACTAATGGGATTTGCACCAGAACTCACCAGACCCTGGGAATTAATCTGTGCAACTACTGGATACCCTTTCACAATGTTCATCTTATTGCTACCTTTAAATATCCCAGACAGAAATTTCTGACCAGAAAAGTTTATGAGACAGAATGAGGCCACCCCTTTCTATTTGGAATGCTGGCTCGGTTCCAACACAGTAAGAAGTCTCACAACACCAGATTAAAGTCCAACAGGTTTATTTGGTAGTGAAGGCTATTAACGGCTTTCGGAGCGCTGCTCCTTCTTCAGGTAAGTGGGAGTTCTGTTCACAAACAGGGCATATAAATACACAAACTCAATTTACAAAATAATGGTTGGAATGCGAGTCTTTACAGGTAATCAAGTGTCAAAGGTATAGACAATGTGAATGGACAGAGCGTTAAGCACAGGTTAAAGAGATGTGTATTGTCTCCAGACAGGACAGTTAGTGAGATTTTGCAAGCCCAGGCAAGTTGTGGTGGTTACAGATAGTGGACATGAACCCAACGTCCCAGTTAAGGCCATCCTCATGTGTGCGGAACTTGGCTATGGGTCCTTGCTCAGTGACTCTGCGCTCTCATGTGTCATGAAGGCCGCCTTGGAGAATGCTTATCCATAGATCAGAAGCCAAATGCCCGTGACCACTGAAGTGCTCCCCAACAGGATAAGAACACTCTTGCCTGGTGATCGTCAAGCGGTGTTCATTTATCCGTTGTCATACTGTCTGCATGGTCTTCCCAATGTACTATGCCTCGGGACATCCTTTCCTGCAGCATATCAGTTAGACAACGTTGGCCGAGTTGCAAGTACCTAGTAGATTGTGTTCTCATGTGAGATGGCATCCATGTCGATGATCCGACACATCTTGCAGAGGTTGCTGTGGCAGGATTGTGTGGTGTCTTGGTCACTGTTTTTCTGAAGGCTGGGTAGTTTGCTGCAGACAGTGGTCTGTTTGAGGTTGTGCAGTTGTTTGAAGGCAAGAAGTGGGGGTGCGGGATGGCCTTGGCAAGATGTCGTCTTCATCAATGACATATTGAAAGCTCCAGAGGCGATGTCGTAGCTTCTCTGCTCCAGGGAAGTACTGGATGCTGTCCGCTGTGTCCTGTGTTTGCCTTCTGAGGAGGTTGGTGCGGTTTTTTGCTGTGGCGCATTGAAACTGTCGATCGATGAGTCAAGCGCCATATCCTGTTCTTATGAGGGCATCTTTCAAGGTCTGGAGGTGTCTGTTGCAATCCTCCTCATCTGAGCAGATCCTGTGTTTATGGAGAGCTTGTCCGTAGGGGATGGCTTCTTTAACGTGTTTAGGATGGAAGCTGGAGAAATGGAGCACCATGAGGTTATCAGTGGGCTTGTGGTACAGTGAAATGCTGAGGTGACCGTCCTTGATGGAGATGCATGTGTCCAAGAATGCAACCGATTCCAGAGTGTAGTCCATGGTGAGTCTGATGGTGGGATGGAACTTGTTGATGTCATCATATAGTTGTTTCAATGATTGTTCACCAATACTCCAAAGGAAGAAAATGTCATCGATGTATCTAGTGTATAGCATTGGTTGAAGGTCCTGTGCAGTGAAGAGGTCTTGTTCGAACCTGTGCATGAAGATGTTGGCATATTGAGGTGCGAATTTGGTCCCCATGGCTGTTCCATGTGTCTGAATGAAGAACTGGTTGTTGAAGGTGAAGAACAGATAGTTGGTTCCAACCAACAGGTTATGCCCCAATTGTCTCTTTCTGACCTCCTCCAGCAGTTTGATCTTCATTTGGGACCCCCTGGCTGCCAGTGATGAAGAAGAGGGAAAGGAGAATAGCATAAGACATAAAATAACAAATAGAAGCAGGAGGCGGCCAGTTGGCTGTCAAGCTGCTCTCCCATTCAGGAGGATTCTGGCAGATCTTCAATCTTAATAACACTTTCTGCAACTATTTCCATATCCTGAGATTCCCTTAGAACCATCGTACCCTACAGTGCAGAGAGAGGTCACTCGGTCCATCAAATCTGCATGAACTCTCCCAAACAGCACCTCACCCTGGCCTTCCACCCTTCCCCATCCCAGTAACCCTGAGCATTTACCTTAGTACCTAAAAATCTTATCTTGAGTCTGCTGAATGAATGCTGAGCCCACTGCTGTCAGGATGGAGAATTCATAAGACTCAGGATGCTTTAAGTGAAGAAATTTCTTTTCATTTAAGTTTTAAATGGTCAACCCCTTATTCTGAAATTGTAACTTTTAGATCTGGACTGCTATTTCCAGCAATAGGAAATATCATCCCACTTCTCCGCATTATGTTCCATCTGCGACCTCATTTAACCTATCTATATCCCATTGCAGCCCCTAGGCATCCTCCTCACCCAATATGTAAAACAAAAAACAAGGAAAATTACAGCATAGGAACAGGCCCTTCAGCCCTCCAAGCCTGCATTGATCATGCTACCCGGCTTAACTAAAACCCCCTACGTTTCCGGGGACCATATCGCTCCATTCCAATCCTATTCATGTATTTATCAAGATGCTCCTTAAAAGTCACTACCATACCCGTTTCCACTACCTCCCCTGGCAACGAGTTCCAGGCACCCACCTCTGTGTAAAAAATCTGCTTGTACATTTCCTTTAAACCATGCCCCTCACACGTTAAACCTAGTAATTGATTCTTCCACCCTGGGAAAAAGCTTCTGACTATCCACTCTGTCCATGCCTCTCAATCTTGTAGACTTCTATCAGGTCGCCCCTCAACCTTCATCGTTCCAGTGAGAACAAATCAAGTTTCTCCAACTTCTCCTCATAACTAATGCCCTCCATACCAGGCAACATCCTGGTAAATCTTTTCTGTACCCTCTCCAAATTCTCCACATCCTTCTTGTAGTGTGGCGACCAGAATTGAATGCTATATTCTAAGCACGGCCTAACTAAGACTCTATAAAGCTGCAACATGACTTGCCAATTTTTAAACTCTATGCCCCAGCCGATGAAGGCAAGCATGCTCTATGCCTTCTTGACTACCTTCTCCAACTGCATTGCCACTTTCAGTGACCTGTGTACCTGTACACCCAGTTCCCTTTGTCTATCAATACTCAAGGGTTCTGTCATTACTGTATATTTCCTATCTGTATTAGACCTTCCAAAGTGCATTACCTCACATTTGTCTGGATTAAACTCCATCTGCTATCTCTTTGCCCAAGTTTCCAACCGATCTATATCCTGCTGTATTCACTGATGGTCCTCATCGTAATCCGTAAATTGACTAATCTTTGTGTCGTCCGCAAACTTACTAATCAAATCAATTACATTTTCCTCCAAATCATTTATATATATTTTAAACAGCAAAGTCCCAGCACTGATCCTGAGGAACGCCACTTGTCACAGCCCTCCATTCAGAAACGCACCTTTTCACTGCTAACCTCTGTCTTCTTTGACCGAGCCAGTTTTGTATCCATGTTGCCAACTCACCTCTGATCCCATGTGATTTCACCTTCTGCACTAGTCTGCCATGATGGACTTTGTCACAGGCATTACTGAAGTCCATGTAGACAACATCTTCTGCTTTACCCATATCAATTATTTTTGTCACTTCCTCAAAAAACTCAATCAAGTTAGTGGTCATCAACAAATGTGGGTACATTACACTTTGTCCCCTCAAGTCATTGGTATACAGTCTCTGATTCTTGTGATATCCCACTCATTATAGCCTGCCAACCCATTTATTCCTACTCTATTGTTTTTGCCCATCCAGCACTCCTTAATTATTGCTGATATATTATTCCCCAATCTCAAGGGCTCTAATTTTCTTTAATAACTTCTGCTGTGGCATCTTATCAAATATTTTCAAAAATCCAAATGCACTGTATCAAATGATGCCCTTTTATCCATTCTGCTAGTTCCAACCTCAAAAAAAACTCAGACAGATGTGTCAAGCACAATTTCCCTATCATAAGGACATGTTGACACTGTCTATTTATACTGTGATTTCCTATGTGCCCTGTTACTGCAATCTTAATAACAAATCTTGAATATGGATTGAGGACAACATGAACAACTGCTATTTTCACAATCAAATCCCAAACAAAACCAACTGTCAAAACAAAAGAAAAAGATATTTATTTGGGGAAAGAGTGACAGTTTTTTTGTGTGACAATCTCCAAAGATATCTCCATGGAAACCAATAAAGAAAAAAGGACTTGCATTTATATATCTTTCATGACCGCACAACGCCCCAAAGCGTTTTACATCCAATGGAGTACTTTTGTCTTTTAAAGTGTAGCCACTGCTGAACTGTAGGGAACAGAGCAGCCAATTTTCAGACAGCAAGCTCCCACAAAAAAAAAAGAGAAAATAATAAGAACATAAGAAATAGGAGCAGGAGTAGGCCATCTAGCCCTTCGAGCCTGCCCCGCCATTCAATAAGATCATGGTTGATCTGTCGTGGCTCAGTTCTACATTCCCGCCCTCTCCCCATAACCCTTAATCCCCTTGCTTATCAAAAACCCATCAACCCGCGTCTTAAAAATATTTAGCGAGGCAGCCTCCACCACCTCAACGGGCAGAGAATTCCAGAGATTCACCACCCTTTGAGTGAAGAAGTTCCTCCTCAACTCCGTTCTAAACCGCCCCCCCCTTTATCTTGAGGCTGTGCCCCCTAGTCCTACTGTCCTTTCTGAGCGGGAAAAGTCTCTCCACCTCTATCCTATCCATCCCATTCATCATCTTATACGTCTCAATGAGATCTCCCCTCATTCTTCTAAACTCTAACGAGTACAAGCCTAGTTTATTCAGCCTCTCCTCATAGCTCAACCCCTCAACTCCGGTATCAGCCTAGTAAACCTCCTCTGCACTCCCTCCAAGGCCAAAATATCCTTGCGTAAGTACGGCGCCCAAAACTGCACACAGTACTCCAGCTGCGGCCTCACCAATGCCCTATACAGCCGCAGCAAGACCTCCCTACTTTTATATTCAATCCCCCTCGCTATGAAGGCCAGCATCCCATTCGCCTTCCTGACCACCTGCTGCACCTGCAGGCTGGGTTTTTAATAAATCAGCCTTATTTTAAAATTGATGAATAATTATTGACCAGAATGTCAGGGAGAAATCCCCTCGTCTTCTTTTAGATAATGAAAAGAAACCTTTTATCTATTCTGCTTGTTTCAACCTCCAAGAACAGACTGGGCTTTGGTTTAACGCCTCATCCAAAAGCTGGAATATCCAACATTGCAACACTCCCTCAGTGCTGAGCTGAAGTGGGAGCTGAGATTTTGCACTCAACTCTCTCTCTCACAGATACATTTTGAATCCACAACCTTCGGAGGAGAGTGTATCTCCAAAGATGGCTTTTAAATAAGAGTAGAGGTATGAATGATTGTCAATGAAATTGTGAATAGACTGCTCGGTGCATGGTTCATTGTAAGATGGATGGCTTCAATCAGTGCTGATGCCAAGCAACTGAATGGACAAGAATATTTTGATTAATGATTTGCTTAAGCAAATGAAGTATTGGCTGAAAATCTGAAGACAAGGGAATTCATAATTAAATTGTATGATGACTGCAGCAATATAACTATCCAAGATTTGAGAGTTGTCAGTAATAGAACATAGAACATAGAACATAGAACATTACAGCGCAGAACAGGCCCTTCGGCCCACGATGTTGCGCCGACCAGTTACAAAAACAATGACCCACTAGCCTATACCAATCCCATTTCGTCCATAAACCTATCCAGAGATCTCTTAAACGCCCCCAAACTAGACGCATTTACAACTGCAGCAGGCAGGGCATTCCAATCCCTCACCACCCGCTGGGTAAAGAACCTACCCCTGACATCCGTCCTGTAGCTACCCCCCCTTAATTTAAAGCCGTGCCCCCTCGTGCTAGCTTTCTCCATCCGAGGAAAAAGGCTATCACTATCCACCCTATCTAAACCTCTAATCATCTTATATGTTTCAATAAGATCCCCTCTTAGCCGCCTTCTTTCCAACGAAAACAACCCTAGATCCCTCAGTCTCTCCTCATAGGACCTCCCCTCCATACCAGGCAACATCCTAGTAAACCTCCTCTGCACCCTCTCCAACGCCTCCACATCCTTCTTGTAATGCGGGGACCAGAACTGCACACAGTACTCCAAGTGCGGCCGCACTAGAGTAGTGTACAGTTGCAACATTACACTGCGACTCCTAAATTCAATCCCCCTACCAATAAACGCCAAGACACCGTACGCCTTCTTGACAACCTTATCTACTTGATTCCCAACTTTCAGGGATCTATGTACACACACACCTAGATCCCTCTGTTCATCCACACTATTCAAAGTCCTCCCGTTAGCCCTATACTCGACACATCTGTTGCTCCTACCAAAGTGAATTACCTCACACTTCTCCGCATTAAATTCCATCCGCCACCTCTCGGCCCAGCTCTGCAACCTATCTAAGTCTCCCTGCAGACTATGACACCCTTCCTCACAATCTACCACACCTCCAATTTTGGTGTCATCAGCAAATTTACTAATCCACCCAACTATACCCTCATCCAGATCATTAATAAAAATTACAAACAACAGTGGCCCCAAAACAGATCCCTGAGGCACACCACTCGTAACTGCACTCCATGATGAATATTTACCATCCACCACCACCCTCTGTCTCCTATCTGATAGCCAATTCCTGATCCAACTTCCTAGATTACCCACAATCCCATACATCTGCATTTTCTGCAGAAGCCTTCCATGGTGAACCTTATCGAACGCCTTACTAAAATCCATGTATACCATGTATATCCATGTATAATAGTTGATGAATGGCAGCTTTAATGGTTTCATTAACTTGTAGTCCTTTAGCAACAAGTTTGCAACTTCATTTTCACAGGTGATTCATAAATCTCAAATTAAAAGACAACACGGTGGGGTCTTTGTGACCAGGCAGTGTTGTAACATACCATTGCCTCCACAGAGTCAAAAACCAAGATGTGTTTTCCTTCCACTTGAGGTTGTTTATCACTGGAAGAGTCAGCATGAGAGTGAAGGCAGGATTTGGCTCATTAAGCAGATTGTGTGATATGTGCACCTCAGTATGTGACAGACATATTGAAAGTAACAGCCAACTAGAACTTTAGATTATGAGTTAATCGCAGGACATTCTGAAAAAAAAATCAGAATATGCTACTTCCATTAGATGGAATGAGCTATGGCTGAAAAAGATAAAAGATAAATTTCATCAACTGTCCTTAAGGAGACTGGATGAATAAGAGTGATCCACCAGACACAGGGAAAGCTCTGCTGTGGGAGAATTCATGCCCTCAGAGGGTATAATCTCAGAGTAAGGGGGTAGCCCACTTAAAACAGAGATGAAGAGGAATTTCTTCTCTAAGAGGGTGATGAATCTGTGGAATTCTGCAGGGGTCTGTAAAGGTTGGGTTGTTAAGTATGATCAAGGCTGAAATATGAGGCAGGATCTGGCTGCATTTGCCTCAAAACCAGCAAATCCCGTCCGAGGTCAATGGACCTTTGCACGGTCTGCCCCCCCACGCCCTGCTATGATTCCCGTGGTGGGCAGGATGGGAAATTTCTGGTCACGATCTCATTAAACAGCGAATGGCCTAATTCTGTTCCTACATCTTATGTCCTTATGATATACACACAGCAAGCTTCCACAAACAGCAATGACAGAATGGTCAAATAATATGTTTCTCAGTGTTGGTTGAAGGGTAAATATTGGCTAGAACACTAAAAAGAACACTTGGATCTTCAAATAGGGGATTTTTTGCCTCCATTTGAGGGGCCAATGGGCTTTTAGCGTAACCACTGCTTTGAAAGAGGGTGGCCACGATCTTACTGGCTTGCTGTGCCGACTGATCAGCACGGCAAGTCAGTAACATTGTGTGTGGAGCGAAAAGTCAAGTTCGTGCCTATTTTTGCATTGCACACAACGTAACTGGTACTGTTTTTGTCAGCGCAATCAGCTTTATGCCCAAGAAGGGTGTGAAGCCAATTTGCATACTTGCCTCCTCACCAGTCAGACCAGGCATGAATCACAGCTGGTCTCCATTAGTGGGGACCAGATGTCTTGGCCTCGAAGCGGGGGTGGGGTTTAGAAGGAATCAGAGGCCCCAGGTAGTCAGGAGCATAGCTGGGTAGTGCCCATTGGACAGTATCAGCCTGGCACTGCATACCAGGCACCCTGGTCCTGCCACATGGCCCCATAACTGTGCCAAGGCAGTACCAAAGGGGTGGCACATATGAGGGTGGAGCCTGAATGGAGGTAGAGTGCAGAGGCAAGGGGGAGCGCTTGGCAGACAGCAGAGACTGCCATGAGTGGCATGTGGATCAGCAAAGGGATGGGCCGCAGTGAGTGTCGTGTTGAGAGGGTCCTGATGCCAGCAACCCATATCGCTATGGTGGAGGGGGTGGATTTTACACTGCAGCACCACTCTGCCCCATACTGCTGTACTAGTGAGAATCAGGCTTCTGTCCAAAAAGGTCAATGAATGTTGTAAGATTGCATTATCAAACTCGCCTAAAAAATTGATCTGAAACACACCTGTTTTCTCACTCATTCGACAATTAGAATTTTTTTCTTAAGATTGTGCCCAGTGGGTGGGATTTTCTGTCCCTTTTCACCAGTGGGATCTTCCAGTCCGGCTGAAGGTGGACTCTACAGTGAGATTCCTGGCAGCAAGTCAGACAAACCACAAAAAAATCCATAGGTATCAACAGAACTGGGAAATTCCACTGGTGGCCCAATGGCAAGTCGTCTCTACTGCTGGGAAATCCCATCCAGTATCTATGACAGTGCGACACTCCATTATTTCACTGCACCATCATTGTTATGGGCACTCTGGTGTGCAGCTTGAACCTACAATCCAGTAATGGAAGTGTTACCCACTGAGCCACAAGTGACATGTGGAAGAGCTCTGCTTCCTAGCAGTATTCCTCTAATGATCACCTTTTCTGTTGAAGGAAAAGGAAAAGGGAGTACTAGAAAGGTTAGAGTCAACATGTGGGCCAACAAGATTGGGAAACACTGAAGTGGAAAGACCTATAACTGACTTTGAGATGTCCCTGGGTCTAAGTTAATGATACTATGGAGGATTCTTTTCCAAATCTGCTGCATGTTGTGAACTCAAACCACTCAAGCACACGACTGCTTGACAGTATTTGAAATTTGGATTCCAAGAATGTCTTGTTAGTTTAACTTACTTTCCATCCAATGATTTTCCAGGCTGGCGAAAACCAATTTATCTATTTTTCTCAGACCTGTGGCGTACTCAACATGAGGATGGAGTGCAGCAGCTGTGATGACAGTCACAGCTTGACCTATTCAGCTCTCTCTTCATTTCTGTTTATAATATATTTACGACATTGATCCTTCAGGTCAGGCAGTTTTATAAAAATATAGCACTGGGCATGCAGTGTAGGTGGATTGTTAGTGATTTATTCCCATTAAAGAATCAACATGGGAATCATTCAGCAACAACATGTAAATCAAAGTGAATTAAAAGACATTTCTTTATCATTATTTACCAAACTAATTCCAGAGATGATAGTCTTTTGCTGAATTATGCTGCAAAATTTAATGATTTTGTCGAGCAATCTACTCATATTGTGAATAATAACTTTCACCGGCTCCCTGTTAAGCAATGCCTTGGTTTTAAAATTCTCATCATTGTTTTCAAATCCTTCTGTTGCCCCGCCCCCACCCTACTTCTAAAATCTCCTTCAGTCCCACAGCCCTCAGATATCAGTGTTCCACTTTTAATTGCTCCATCACTGCCAGCCATACCCTCATCTACCAAGACCTTAAGCTCTGAAATTCCCTCCCTGAATCTCTTTGCTTCTCGAAAATGTCCTAATAATGCACCTCATTCATTGGCCCTAATATTGCGAAATGTGACGCAGTGTCACATTTAGTTATGATAAGGCTCTTATGAAGAACCCTGGGACATTTTACTGCGTCAAATGTGCTAAATAGATTGGAGTTGTAACTGCTGTCAGCCCCACATTCGGCACCACTGTTTATAAAAACATTGTGCAGGGATGCGGGGGAAAGGCAGGGGAACAGCACTAAGCCATGATGCTCATTTGGTCAGCTGGTGGAGACACAATGGGCTAAATGACGTCCTTCTGTACTGGAACAACTCTGTGATTTCATGACTTGCAAATGCTTACATTATGGAGCAGTCAAAGCAGCAATCCAGAAGAATCTCAACAGCATAGGGGGAAGCCATTGAAGCTATCAAGCCTGTAACCTATGAAGATAGTTCATTCCTAGCCATCAAGTTACTTGAGAGTTACTTTACATACACAAATAACACATCAGTGCTGGCCAGAGAAATTAGCAAAAAAGCTGGCCCAAGTGTTAGAGATATTGAAGAATTGGTGAAAATGTGTGGGGCTGCATTTGAGAGGGATTAGGAGAGGGGGACGTGCATTGCTGCCCTCCTACTATTGCCACAATCAGCCAGCAACTGATGCATCTAAAAAAAATCTCAGTCCTGCATCAATGACAGACTTTCAGCAGTTTAAACAGACAAAATGCAAATTCCAGCCCTTAGCGACAAGCAGCCTAACAAAGAACTCCCAAGGATCCTGAAACCAAGTTTTTAGGGTGGAGAGGTATCAGGCAGCCAAGGTTAGGAGGATGAAAAGAGGATAGTTTTTGAGGCCAGGTGAGGAGGAACAAGAGGTGGGTAACCTCTTTAGGGCATTGGATAGCTTTTGTTTAAAATCGGCCTCACTCCTGTTCGCATAAGAACATAAGAACATAAGAAACAGGAGCAGGAGTAGGCCATCTAGCCCTTCGAGCCTGCCCCGCCATTCAATAAGATAATGGCTGATCTGTCGCTGCTCAGTTCCACTTTCCCGCTTTCTCCCCATAACCCTTAATCCCCTCTCTTATCAAAAACCCATCAACCCGCGTCTTAAAAATATTTAGCGAGGCAGCCTCCACCACTTCAACGGGCAGAGAATTGCAGAGATTCACCACCCTTTGAGTGAAGAAGTTCCTCCTCAACTCCGTTCTAAACCACCCCCCTTTTATCTTGAGGCTGTGCCCCCTAGTCCTACTGTCTTTTTTGAGCGGGAAGAGTCTCTCCACCTCTATCCTATCCATCCCATTCATCATCTTATACGTCTCAATGAGATCTCCCCTCATTCTTCTAAACTCTAACGAGTACAAGCCCAGTTTATTCAGCCTCTCCTCATAGCTCAACCCCCTCAACTCCGGTATCAGCCTAGTAAACCTCCTCTGCACTCCCTCCAAGGCCAAAATATCTTTGCGCAGGTGCGGCGCCCAAAACTGCACACAGTACTCCAGCTGCGGCCTCACCAATGCCCTATACAGCTGCAGCAAGACCTCCCTACTTTTATATTCAATCCCCCTCGCGATGAAGGCCAGCATCCCATTCGCCTTCCTGACCACCTGCTGCACCTGCAAGCTGGGTTTTTGTGACTCATGCACAAGGACCCTGAGGTCCCTCTGCACCGTCGCCTGCTGCAGTTTTTCGCCCCGTAAGTAATAGTTCTTCCTACCAAAGTGGACCACCTCACACTTGCCAACATTAAATTCCATTTGCCATTTCCTGGCCCATTCGCCCAGCCTATCTAGATCCTTCTGCAGACTCTCCACACCCTCCGCACAATTTGCCGTTCCCCCAATCTTGGTGTCATCAGCAAATTTCGACACCCTACACTCGGTTCCCTCCTCCAGATCATCTATATAAATGGTAAAAAGCTGAGGCCCCAGCACCGACCCCTGGGGCACTCCACTAGTCACCATCCGCCAATCCGAATAGCACCCGTTGACCCCCACTCTCTGCCTCCTATTTGACAACCAATCCTCTATCCACGCTAACACCCTACCCCCAACTCCATGTCCCTCGACCTTCTGCAATAACCTCTTGTGAGGCACTTTGTCAAACGCCTTCTGAAAATCTAGAAAGACCACATCCACCGGCTCTCCTCTATCCACCGCCCTAGACACATCCTCGTAGAACTCCAGTAAATTTGTCAGATACGACTTCCCTTTAATGAAACTGTCTGCTCTATCAAGCAATTCCCTTCAAGATGCCTCGCAATTTCCTCCTTAATGACAGATTCTAACATTTTACCTACCACAGACGTTAAACTAACCGGCCTATAATTCCCCGCCTTTTGCCTGGCACCCTTCTTAAACAACGGCGTAACATTAGCCGTTTTCCAATCCTCCGGCACTTCCCCGGAATCCAGCGACGTCTGGAAAATAACCACCAAGGCATCCACTATCACCTCCGCCATTTCTTTCAGAACCCTCGGATGCATTCCATCTGGTCCTGGGGACTTGTCCACAATCAGCCCCTCCAGATGCTTACATCAACCTTATTTTGGTATGGGTAATACAATACTGAAGTCAATTCTGTCACTAATAAGCTCAATTGGCCAAAATTATTTATTTCAGGATGGTAGGTTGGGCTAATGACTTTGGTGCCTGCCCGATCTGCTGTATTATGGCGATTGAGTCAGGGGCAGGTGGGGAAGTTTCCCCTCATGTATTTTACACCTCCGCCCCACTGAAAACACACCCAGTAGGTATGGGTGTAAAATCCAGCCTGTGAAATGTATCTCTGAATGCAAAATGATCCAACGAATGTTTCTTTTCAATGGTCAAACTTAAGAAAACTATGGGAATGTCAATTTTTTGGAAGTGGGAGAGAGTACCCTGTTTGGTCACTATCTATTTCAAATGGAAAAATGAACAGTCTATGTGCCATATCACAAGCATGGAAACTATTGAGGTTTTGAGAAATTGGTTTACAATTTATAGATTATACACTTGCTACCATTAAGTAGGCCTGGTAGTGAAGATCCAAATTCAGATTTGACACAGTCAGAAATGTTGAGAGAACACAGTAAAGGTAATGGATATGGAAATGGATAAAGATACCTAGGTAGAACAAGAAATAACCAGATAGGTTAAATGAAACTCAGCAGGAAGAAACAAGAACTAAATTGCTCTTTTCATAACAAATTATATTTATTTTGTTAAGCACTAGTTGGTGTTCAGGAATAACATTTTTTTGGTACATAAATTACCTGGCAGTGGGGAGAAGAAAGTCTAATGAGTGGGTTTTTGATGTGGGGAGCTCTACTCTAATAGATTAACTCTGCATTAACTTTCAGTTGTAGTAACTTGGCAACCCGTTATACAGCAGGTGACCCAATAACTTCAGTTTTTTCATATAGAAATAGGCTATTCAATTCTGCAAGCCAGCTCCACTGTTCAATTAGACTATGGCTCATCTGTATTTTCACACCACTTGTTGTTTTACTGGGCTCTTCACACAACCTTACCCAATCACACACCAACAAATCGTAACAAATATTTTGGGTTTCTTTTACTGAAATCTCACACTAACATGCACAAACAGGAAAATCTATATGCACATCGTACTGGAGAATCAACACAAATCCTACTGCTGTGTCACATGCTGTATGATATAATTTTCTGCAGTGGTGATGCAAACTATTTGTTCCATTAAAGCAATATCATAACATTTCTCCCTTGTCATATAACACAACAGAACTGCTGTGAATACTATTTGTATAAAAGTTAGGCCCCCATACACCATTTAAGATGTACAGGTGGTTTACTGATACTTTCTGACTTCATTGGAGTAAAACTCTTGTGAGATCTAGAGTCATCACTATGGCTTTTGTGTTTATTGGTGGAGAAGTTTGGGTATCCTGTACATTAATCCTGAGTGCTGGCTGTCTTCACAGCACTCATACACAATTTCACTCTTAGGCTTCATTCACAAATGTGTTCTCAACAGTACTAGAGCATTGGATAAGATGTTGTTGTACCTTAGTTGACATCTGTTCCCTCTCAATATCTTTCGGTTAGAACATAGAACACTACAGCACAAACAGGCCCTTCGGCCCACAGGTTGCGCTGATCATATCCATACCTAACAGGCCTATCTATAATTCTCAATCCCATTAAATCCCATGTACTCATCCAGGAGTCTCTTAAAAGACCCCAGCAAGTTCGCCTCTACCACCACCAACAGCAGCCGATTCCACTCACTCACCACTCTGAGTGAAAAACTTACCCCTAATATCTCCTCTGTACCTGCTCCCCAGCACCTTAAACCTGTGTCCTCTCGTAGCGACCATTTCAGCCCTGGGAAACAGCCTCCGAGAATCCACCCTATCTATACCTCTCAACATTTTATAAACCTCCATCAGGTTGCCTCTCAATCTTCGTCTCTCCATGGAGAAGAGACCTAGCTCCCTCAACCTACCTTCATAAGCCATGCCTCCCAATCCAGGCAACATCCTTGTTGATCTCTTCTTCACCCACTCAATAGCTTCCACATCCTTCCTGTGGTGAGGCGACCAGAACTGCGCACAGTACTCCAAGTGTGGTCTGACAAGGGTCTTATAAAGTTGCAGCATTACCTCCTGACTCCTAAACTCAATCCCTCGATTAATGAAGGCTAGCACACCATACGCCTTCTTGACCACATCCTCCACCTGTGAGGCCAATTTAAGAGTCCTGTGGACCCGGACCCCAAGGTCCTTCTGCTCCTCAACACTGCTAAGAGTCCTACCCTTGATATCGTACTCCTTCATCCCATTGGACCTGCCAAAATGGACCACTATACATTTATCCACGTTGAAGTCCATCTGCCACTTCTCCACCCAGTCTTGCATCCTATCTATGTCTCGCTGCAACTTCTGACATCCATTAGCTGTTGCTGTGACTTTGTGTGATCCTCCTGGGATGCAAATCTCAGATATCACTGCAGGGAACAGGTTCCTTCTGCTGGGTAAGTAACTCAAGCCTTTTGCCCTACATACAGTCAAGGGCATTCTGCACATCTCAATTGTATGTAGACTTCATCTCCTCCTGCTTCCCCAATAGTTGTTCCTGCATTGATGCAAGCTTGGACAATGATAACTCTAAAGTGCCACCCTGATTGGTCCTCTGAACATGATTTCAGCTGGTGATGGTCATTCAATGGCTAATGGTGCTGCCCATAAGTGCAACACAGCAATGTGAAAACCTTGCTCTGTTTTCCTGCACCCGTAAAGGTGTAGCAGTCCCTTATGCTGCTGCACTTGGCATGCCTCACAACATCATGGCTCTCTCCATATTACTGCTAATCCTAAGCCTTTATACAGTTTTCTTTGTCAGGCATCTCATTTGCTCAATACTACCCACGCAGCTCTGGATACAATAATATATCCTGATGAAGAGATTCAGGAATCAGCTTCCTTAAAATACAGCTCCTATTGAGATACCAAACTCATCCCTATACCTGCAAAAGGATCTTCGGTTGCCTTGCAGCTCCTGTATCTTATCAGGTCAACCATTGATAAGAATGGAACAGTAAAACCTTTAGCTATAGATTTTTGACTGTTTTAAATCTAAGCTATTATGCATATACTGTCTAAAGCATACCAAGTCAACATTAAATACAACTTCGAAATCTATCCATACTATTAATTTTTAAGTCAAATGAGATATCCACTGTATTTTTAGGATTTGACAATTGATGTGGCACAGTGGTTAGCATTGCTGCCTCACGGTGCCAGGGACCCAGGTTTGATATGCAGCTTGGGTACTGTGTGGAGTTTGCACTTTCTCCCCATGTCTGCATGGGTTTTCTCCGGGTGCTCCGGTTTCCTGCTACATTCTAAAGACGTGCATGTTAGGTGGATTAGCCATGCTAAATTGCCCCTTAGTGTCAGGGGATTAGCTAGGGCAAATGCACTAGGGTTATGACGATAGGGCTGGGTGGGACTGTGATGTGATCAGTGCAGACTCGATGGGCCAAATGGCCTCCTTCTGCACTGTAGGATTCTGTGATTTCTTTGATGCAATGGGCAGAAAACCCTGCCCAGCGTGTACGATAAAACCGTCCTATTCCCTGCTTTGTAATACTCTTCACAGTCAGATCCTTAGATTCGGCCTTTGTAATCTAGGTGGCCAGAGGCTTATGCCATATCATTTCTGATGCTTGAGAACCATTTTCACAATGAACTGCTCACCAATCAACTGATTCCTTATGCTGTTGTCTGAATGCCATTAACTGTAAATGCAGGGTCCTGAAATTCACCTTTAAGTGGAGTTGATCTTCCAGCATATTGCAGAGCTTCACTGGATCTTTCTGATCCTCATCAGATACACCTTGATGCATTAATTCAATTGAGTCCTTTGAGCCAATTGTTACTTTAATCTTTGCTGCCTGTCTGTCAGCTTCAGCAACGGAAGAAACATAACTCCATTCTATGGGATAAAAGCATAAAATCAGATTGTCTGTAGTGTTCCAAATTATAACAGGAAATGTAATAGTCATCATTTCGATGCTCCTTGCTTCTCAAGGATTTTTCTGATTTACTGTGCGAGTGACTGACTTCCTTTGATGGAAAAATCTAATAAACAGCACCGTGGAGCTGATGTGTTTGCAGCTTCAGCTTCACTATGTCCAGTCCCAGGCTCTGTATTGTCATTCCATGATGTAGTTGCCTGTATCCTGTGCTATTTCTTTGGCCCTGCCCATTAACTGTTTTCACCAGTAATTGCACCATGATGTCCAACCTGTCAGCCCAATTCTAACCTGATCCTGAACGGACTTAATATTCTGTTGACCCCCAATGAGTTCATCACTACTTTTTCAAGTTCTTATCCCAAAGGCATTTCTACCTCACAACTTTTCACTGTATTGCTTCTGCCTTTGTAGCAGATCCCTTGTCCCAACTTTTTTCTCTGACTTCTCCCGATCTTCAGACTGGCTCCACTCCGTGACATCCGCACTGGAACAAATCACCATGATTCCGATCTTCACTGTCGTACTTTGACTTTACTTCTGCAATGTGGTCTTCAAAAACCCACAGCTGCTACCATGTCATGATACTGGGTTCTCCACATAAAAATTAGCAATCATATATTGACAAATGGTAACAAATCCTTTGGGTTATTTTTATTGAAGGCTCAATATTATAAACAAGTTATATACAAGAGAAATCTTTATGCGCATCTCACTAAGGAATCAACACACTGTCTGCTGCTGCATCATATCACTCCCTGCAGTGACGATGCACACCCTCACCTCTCATATTTCATTAAAGTAGTATCAACATTATCTACTTTGTTCCGCATCTCTTAATACCTTTTCCCAATAAAAGATACCAACCTCAGTTTTTAAATTTTCTATTGATCTAATCTAAAGGTTTTTAGAGGACAGTGTTCCAGGTATTCATTACCTTCCATAACAAGTGTGTTAGTTATGGCTGAGTTGTCTCTAAGCTGGCAGTCATGGTTGTGTATGGAATCATGGGTATAACACACCTAAAGGTATAAACACATCTAAAGTACAAAGTTTTCACTGTTGTTGGTTTTCCTAACCAGTAGTAAATCACTGGAGTTTTATTAACTCAGTGAAAATAAATGAAATTGCCAAATTACAAGCTTTGGTTTTAAGTTAGCACATGTAAAGTCAGGAGGTACTCCCTGTCACTTTGTTCAATACCCATACATAAATGATTTGATGGCTTCAGACTTCAATTGTTCATGAATAAGTGACTTTAAAAAGGAACATGCTAATAGACAGTTCAGTAATGTCCCTCATGCCGTGAACATACATATGACTCATGCATGTACACAGAGACACAGACTCTCCCTCACACCAACTCACTCACAGAGAGAGACACACACACACACTTCTTTATCAATCCCTTAGGGTCGAAGATGACTTACTTCCACTTCGGTGGGTGGGGTTCAGTGGTGGCTGAATAGTCCGATCCTGGAGCCACAGATTCTGCCACAGGTTGGACTTGGTGCTTGATGAGGTGGGCGGGTGGTTCTAGATTCTGCACGATGTTTCCACTGTTTTCACTTGGCCTCCAAATGCTCCACTTGATGACGCCTGAGGTAGTTGGTGACTTTACAAAAATTTCTTCTTCAGTTTGTATTGTCTAGGGCTAGCTATTTCCATCTGTTAGTGGCGAAGTCGCACTTAGGGAGGTTTTCAGTATCCTTTCCTCTGCTGTCCTAGTGAGCGCTTGCCATTGTGGAGCTCAAAGTAGAGCAACTGTCAGGGAGTTTTGTGTCAGGCATGCGGACAATGTGGCATGCCCATCTCAGCTGGTAAGGGTGACCAGTGGTTTGATACTGAGGATATTGGCCTGGTAAAGAGCACTCTTGTTGGTATGCCTATCATGGCCAATGCAGTTGTAGGATTTAATGGAGGAAATGTTGGTGATATTTCTCCAGCAATTTGAGGTGTCTGCTGTTCATTGTCCATGTTTCTAATGCATGCAGGAGGGTTGGGACCAAGGCTGCTCTACAGCCCATGAACTTGGTGGTGCATTTGAGGTCTTGGTCTTTAAAAACTCTGTTCCGCAGGCATCTGAAACCTGCACCAGTGTATTGAGGGATGGGCACACACACACACACACAAACTTCTTCGCTCACCACCCCCCCACCCCCCAACCCTTGGTTGAGATGAATCATGACAGTCAAACTTATTTGTATCTCAAACATCCTGAATATTTCTTTGTGTCAAAGATAAAAAGTGAAAAGAAGTCCACCCTTATCTCCAGCTGCTTAAACTCTAGTGTTTAAACTTCTGTTTCCTCAAAAAGACTTGAACTATTCCAAAAGTTCAGTATGGTACCTTCTGATGATTCTTACCTTTATTGAAATCTTGCGGTAATGGTAGACTCACGACTGGATGCTGGGTGTCCTTCTATATAAATCTCACATTTGGGCTGATATTTGCTCAATGAGATCATTATATCCTTTGTCCAGCACACCTGTATCCTGCAACAATGCTCTCAGTCTCTGTGGTGCTGGATGAGCAAACTGCTTACAGAGTTTCAGAATAGTCTTCTTTGTGTCCATCATGCTGTTGCCTGTAAGCAACACTAATGCCTCATGAATCCTTTGATCCGATAATTTTGGATTGCTTAAAGGAGGACAATAATGATCAGACCTTGTAAAATACAGGTCTATACTTTTTCCAAATACCGCAGCTTTATTCTGTTTCATATTGATGGTCATCTGGGTTTTTTTCATCATAGACTTGCTTAATAACAAAGGTATATCACTGGAAACTATATCTGTACTCACTGATTCCTGCAATCCTACAGGGAAGTACCATCCTTTTGGAAGTCATTATATTTATCTGCAAACCAAAACCAGGCGGAACTATCATATTCTTTTATTTTCTTTCAGTCTTTATTATCAGAAGGCCCTAAATATCAATTTAGTCAATCTTAACCACAGACAGCAGAAGTACATCCACTATCCAAAACAGCACAGTTGAAAGGGTCTACTGTCAGGTTGCTCATTATAGGGCTCAACTTTTCTGTTACCAAAACAGTGCCTTCTTAGTCCTTATCTTTATCACTGTCAGTTTCTACATATTCTGTAGCCATATGCAGTTTCAAAGGCACAATTTTTTTTTTGGGCAGTTTACTACGTAGTGGTATATGGAATTACATCGGAAACAGTAATTCACAATCCCTTTAGCATTTCGCGATTTAAATGCCTTTTATCACTTTCCCAAGTGCATCTTCTTTCCCCATTATCAAATTGGTTATATCCGGTTTCAACACTAAGGGCGGTATTTTACCATTTATTGTCTAAGTGCTGGGCAGACTTGAAACTGGGAGAGTTTCAGATCCATCTGTTGGGACGGTTTTTAAGCCTCCCCTCTGGATGCAAAATTCTGGTCTTGCTGCAAAAGCCTGTGGGCGGGGCTTAATGCACTCAAAAGCCTGCAGAAGGAGGTAGTGCGCATTTGCAGGCATCAAATGCTGCACATGCACATTAGCAGGGGTCTAAAAGACAAAGAGAGCTCTCAGAACCCTGCTACTGCAGGCAGCCAGAAACAGCTCCACCCCTTGCAATTGCAGGAGCCCACGGTCATAGACGCAGCTGCCGCTGACCTCCCCGCCCCAACTGCCCAACTTTACACTCTGCCCGCTCTCTCACGTCACACTTGATTGGACCCCCATCGTTTCCCACCAATCGCAGACCCGCTGCCTCCCACCCACCGATCACTGCAGAGTGGCAGGGGACCGCCTCCACCAGTAACCTCACCTCACTGCCCTTCCCCCATTAGCCACAGCCCCACAGGCCAAGCCCCCCCATACCATTAGCCACATACGCCTATGGGCCCCTCCCCCCACCTCCTGGCACTGCCCAGTGGGCACTGCCCAGGTGCCCAGTAAGAATTACCCAGGTGCCAGGCAGACATGCCATCCCCCTTGCCCTCAGCCTCCCCAGAGGGCCTCAGTGGTCCACCAGTGAGGCCAAGTCAACTGCTCTCCGTTCATGGGGAACCTCGCCGGCAAGAACCTTTCCCGATGAGTTCATAAAGGCAAGTAGGCCCAGACAATTAGGCACTGGGCTTGCTACTGACATTGAAATGCTTATTTGTATAAATTTCAATAAATTAACCTGCCGAGAGGCTGGCCGTGCCGGAAATCCTATCATTGTAAAATGGCCCCAGTCGTAAAAACCAGTGCCAATTGCGCTAATTGGTTTACACCCTACTTTTTGGCCATGTCATGCCCAAAAATGGGCGCAATGCAATGGTAAAATCCCGGCCTTGGTCTGTTATTAGCGTAACTGGCTCTGTTTGAGGGTCTTTGTGTGGCATTTGATCTGGCATGCGGCTGAGCTACCACTGACTTCTCTATTCTGGGCGCTATGGCATTTTGATCTGGATTGAAAAGAGTGGCAGGGAAAGATTGTTTCCTGAAAAACTTTTTTAATGATGCTGTCATTTGATCCCCTTAATTGTACTCCAGTCATTATGAGAAGAATATCCATCTGCAACAGACATGCACAGTCCAACAATTTAAAGACCAATACCATATCTGGAATCTCTAAATTAAATTTCATTAGCCTGTTACAGCTGCTTTCAAAATCCATATATTCCTCCCTGGACTGAGTTTCTTGTCTTCTAATCTTGTCAAATATCACTCATCCTTCATAATTCTCCAAGAACTCAGATTTTTGGCAAAACGTATCTAGGTCTCGTAGGAGGAGCTGTAACCCTTCTTCTTTATTTAGGGCATCTGCAATCCAATCGGAAAATACTTTGCTCCTTGTCTTGCTCTTAATTGGAATTGACAAAGTTAAAGCCATACCTTTTTTTTTCTCGGTATTGTGGTGACAAGAGTCCACATTTCCACCTCTGCCCTCCATTGCCGGTATGGTTCAACATCTGAAAAGACGGGGAACAATCAAACGATGTCAGTTTACTTCTACCTTCTGCCATGGTTGTATCCTGAGTCTGTAACATTTCTTCAAAAAACAAAAACCAAGTTACAATGAGTTTTCCTCTGCTACCAATGTTCATCCAGCAGTAGGAACTCTTCAGTTCCAAGCAATAAAATAAAACAACCTACTCCAGCAAATAAATCAAAGAAAAAAGGTCTGATAAAGAAATTTGAGCCCACATCATAGGTCACCCAAGCTCCCACAATTCCCAAATACTGCTTATTTATACTGAGTCAACTGGTCCGCTGACCACCACCTCATTTTGTCATTGCTGACATAGCCTACCAGGCTGCTGACCCTCACAGCATGTTACCATTGGTCACATTATAACAGTTCCAAAGTTATCATTGGTTACATTTTAACGCCTTAGCTTTTTAATTCCAGAGTTTTATTGAATTCAATTTTACCACCTTCTGCAGTGGGATTCAAACTGGGGTTCCCAGAGTGATATCCTGGATCTCTGGATTACTCGTCTAGTGTCAATACCACTAACGCCATCATCTCATGCCTAACCACATAGCATAGATGGAGTACAGGAAAGAGATAGAGGCTCTGGTGAAATGGTGTGACAATATTCTCTCCCTCAATGTCAGTAAAATGAAAGAGATAGTCATTAACTTTGGGAAGCATAGGGGAGGACATCAACTGTCATCATCAACGGGGATAAAGTGGAAGTGGTCAAGAGCTTCAAGCTTCTAGATGCTCATATCACCAAAAGCCTGTCCTGGTCTCTCCACACTGACACTATAGTTAAGAAACTTCTACTTTCTCAGGAGACTAAGGAAATTCAGCATTCAGCTATAACTCTCACCAATTTTTACAGATGCACCATAGAAAGCATTTTTTCTGGGTATTTCAGAGCTTAGTATGGCTCCTGCTTTGATCAAGAAACTATAAAAGGTTATGAATGTAACTCAGTCCATCATGCAAACCAGCCTCCCATCTACTGATTCCGTCTACACAGCCTTGGAAAAGCAGCCAGCATAATCAAGGACTCATGTACCTGGACATACTCTCTATCACCATCTTCCATCAGGAAAAAAAACACAAAAGTCTGAGATCATGTACCAACACTCTCAGGAACTATATTCTGCACCCTCTCCTTTCCTATATGTACACTATGAATGGTATGCTGTGTCTGTATAATGCACAAGAAAAATGCTTTCTACTGTGTACCAATATATGTGATAATAATAAATCAAATCTATAATCTTCAGAGGGTCTACAAAATCCTCTGGGGTGATCTTACCAGAAAAATTCTAAGTATCAAATGAACACTAAGTGCCAAACGAGTGGCAAAATGGGACAGTATTGCACCTTTTTATAGTGAGCTCTCTTGGCAAACAAAACAGGCAAAGTGCGATTCACGCCAGAAGAGGGAATGGATAGAATTATTGCCGGGAAACCAGCTGCTGTTACTAGTGGGTGCCACTGCACATGTGTTGATCCCTCAAGTGTTCTATGCAAGTTCAGACAGTACACTGAGATCTCTCACTCTATACCCCCACAGATATCGCACCCCAAATTGCAGGCCTCCACCTCCTGCCACCCCCTCTCCCCCCGATCGCTGACCTTCAACCGCTGTCCGGCAACTGCTGCCCTGATATCTTCCAGCCTCCTCTGGACAATCGCCACCCTGTTCTCCACCACATTCCGGTCAATTGCTGCTCCAGAGATCTCCAATGGCAGAGTATGCATCTCCCTCATCTCCCCTTAGGCCCCACTGCTTCAGACCCTGCCCCTCCCCTGTAGGCCAGCCCCTTTGCACTGCCTGGTGCACCCTGGTGATGCCAGGGTGCCAAGTGGGCACTGCCCAAAGAGCACTGCCCTCCCTGCCCCTGACCTCCTGGGGGCCTCAATGGTTTCTGCTCCCACCCGCAAGGCCACCACATCAGGTCCCTATTGATGGAGACCATACATGATCCTCTGTGATGAGGACCTCTACCGGTGAGGCTGTGCACGTAGGTGAGCCAGGGTGATTGCCTCTTGTCTCACTAATGATATTAAAATCAAGATTTAAATACTGAAATCAGCCTTGCGCCCTTTTCACACTGGCAATTCAGTGCCGCTAAGATTGTGAGAGGTGAGAAACTGGGCGCAGAACCCAGTTTTTCACCTCTCTCATGATCTTGCTGACTCGCCCTGCCCAACCAGTGAGATGGGCTAGTAAGATCACCCCCACATCATCTTCAGTCAGTGAGTGTCTGCTTAGATTTTGTAGTCAGCTTCCAAAAAAAAGGTGCTAAATTCCCCCAAATAAAATGGTAACACAACTTTAATTTCCTCTGTGGCAGTTTGTTCTGGAATTCAAGCCGCAGAGAAAGTATATTAAACTTGCACTGAATCTTGGTTCGGCCACATTTAGAATACTATGCACAGTCTTTGTCTGAATGTTTGGTCCCAAAAGGATAGGGATTAAACAAGGAAACAGACTTACAAGAATAATGCTAGAATTGAGAGGTTATAATTAGCAGGCTGGGGCTCTTTTGTTGAGAAAAGACAAGACTGAGCACTGACCGGATAGAAATTGTTAAAAAATTATAAATGGGGTTTGAAAGGCTACCGTGGAAAATGTAGTTCCCGCTGAGGGAACCTACATGGAGTAGTTGAGGAAAACAAAATAGATGCATTTTAAGCTAGATAAAATGCATGAGGAAGAATTAAAGAATTACTGCAAGGAATAAAAACAGGAAATGTTAAAAAAACTCAGCAGGCCTGGCAGCATTTGCAGAGAGACAAACATGGTTAATGTTTCGAGTCTTCTTCAGATATGCAAGGGTATGTTAAAAGGGTTAGAAACAGTAAAGTGCAGGAGACTCATGTACAGCATAAACACTGATGTCGTTGTGAACAGGGTAGATGGACGCGCATTACAAAGGGACACATAACCATCAGCACAACTGGAGAACCATCACCTACTGATAGATCATGCAGTGGCTGGAATTCTCCAACATTGCCTGCAGCTGGGATTCTCCAGCCCCTCAGCAGTGAATGAAGATTTGGATGCATACCAAAATCTTCATTCTTGCTGGAGTGGTAGTGAGGCATGAGAGACTGGAGAATTCTAACCAGTATTGCAAGAAACTGTTTTGCACTTCATGTACTGGCAACTTTGGAAACTCACATAATATATACTTATGAATTTTATGAATAATGTATATTTTGTGGGGAAGAAAATAAATTAAGAGAAATGCAAGACTATCACAAAATGGATTTCAATTTAGGTGAATGTGAGGTCATCCATGAGTATTTTCTAAATGGTGCAAAGCTAAAAACATTGGAGGTCCAAAGAGACCTGATGGTCCAGATAGGTAGATAGATCAATCATTCGAATATCATGAACAAGTCCTGAAAATAATCAAAAAGGCTAATGGAGTTCTGCTGTCTCTATCGAGAGAACTGGAATACACAGTGGGGTAGAAGTTATGTTTCAGCTACACAAAGCTGCCATTAGACTACATCCAGAATACTTGGAGCAGTTCTGAGCACCAACCCTCAGGAAGGGTATACTAGCCATGAAGAGAGTGTAGTGTTGATTTATCAGATGAAACCTGGTTAAACCTTGTCCAAGGCGTTAAATTATGAGGAGAGATGACACAAAACTAGGATCATATTCCCTGGAATTCTGAAGATTAAGGAGGTAATAGGCTTAAAGTTTTCAAGATATTAAGAAGAAATGATTGTTAGATAGAAACTATTCCTCTGGATTGATTGCCTAGGGCTAAAGAATATCATCTAAAAATTAGAGACCAGCTCTTTCAGGGATGAAACTAGGAAACATTTCAAAAAGGATGGTAGAAGATAATGGAGTTAGGTTACAGAACAGCTGTAACCGCACTGAAAGGTGAAACAGATTCAAGTGACTAAATGAGCTACTCTTCCTCCTATATATCCAGGAAAGGATCAGTTGGATTGAATGGCTGGTATCTGTGTTCAATATTCTATACTGCACTCTGTAATCATCGATCATTATCTCACAGCACAGAGAAAAACAATTCAGACCACTGCATCCAGGGTAGCTCCTTGAAAAAGCGATCCAGTTAGTCCCATTCGTTCACCTTCAATCTCTGACCATTCAAGTATTTATCCAATCCCTTTTGGATGTTACCACTGAATCTGTTTCTGCCACCATTTTACTCATTCCAGATCATAATAACTAACATAAAAAAACTCATCTCTGGTTCTGAAAGCTTCTTTTTCATTTTCTCCTAAGTTTATGCTTCTTATATATTAATTCACTTTGTTGAAAACATCAGATCAGTTGCTCATATTTCATGCTCATGTTAACAAGCCATCATGGCCTCCCTGTCCCTCAGGAACAGACGTTTTTGTTTAGCGCACAACATTTTGGCATGGACGATGTGCAACAACAGGGACCCCTTGTGCTTCTTGCGTTAGTCCACAAAATCGTCCATCTTTGAGGGCAGAAAACTATTTGTCAGGATCTCCACAAGGCACAAATCAGGAGTGTGATGGAGTACTCTCTACATGCCTGGATAAGTGCACCTGCAATTTGACACCATCCAAATCAAAGCAGTCAATTGGTTAGCAGCTCATCCATTACCTTAAATATTCAGTTCTTCTGCCACAGGTATATAGTGGATGCAGTGTGGACCATCTATGAAATGCAGTGTAATAATTCTCCTTTGACAATGCCTTCCAAACCCACAACCTCTACCACCATGGGAACACATCACCTCCAAGTTTCATGCCAAGTAACACGTCATCCTGATTTGGAAATGTATTACCACTCCTTCATTGTCACTGGGTTAAAATCCTGGAATGGCCAACCTAACAGCATTTCAGGTGTACCCCTTACTCAAACATTCACTCCCTGCACGACAGATGCACAGTAGCAGTAGTACACGTCATCTACAAGATGCACTGTGAGAACTCACCAAGACTCGTTAGGCATCACCTTCCAAACCCACAACCGCTACCATCTAGGACAAGGGCAGCAAATACCTGGGATTACCACCACTACCTGGAAATTTCTTCCAAGTCATTCACCATTTTGTCTTGAACATATATATTCCTTCACTATCACTGGAAACGGCACTGAGTGCAACAGTTCAAGGCGGCGGCGCATTGTCACCTTCAAGGGCAATTAGGGATTGGCAATTGTTATGATTGCGGGGATTGCCAATAGATCTCCCCATGGGCCTTGTGGAATAGAAGTTCCCCTATTAGCTAAGTGAAGACTCGCCCAATAGGGAAGGAGCAGTGAGGGGGCAGGGATTGGGGTCAAAACCAGCTGGTTCCAGTTTGGCCAGCAATTGAAGGACTCTGAGACTTGACCTGTCCACTGTAGCTGCCAAAGGGCACTTTATGCACATTGTAAATAAAGGGTGATGGTGACGGAAGATTGGCCTCAGAAAGATTATTACAGCAATAAATGTTGGGCAGTGACACCTCCCCCCATCATGTAAATGAATTTTAAAACCCTAAATTTCATAGAATGCAGTCTTTCAAGAAGGCATGGACAACAAAGAATGGACAATAAATGCCAGGTTTCGCCAGCAATGAACGTCCCAAGAACGAATAAAAATTCATCTGCAATGAAGTACATTTTCACAGGCCTCAGGCTAATACAGCTGGTTAAGTGGCCTGAAAAGGTTTCACCATCACTGCCTCACTTTCAACCTGCTGTTGGGTGCAGATAACTTTTGCATCGAGTACTACTTTGCAGGATGATAGGTTGAGCGAATAGGATTTTGGTAATCTTTGTGGATGGCATTGAGGAGAAGCAGAATGACCCACAGGGATTGTGCAGATCAGCCAGTGGCGGTATTTAAAGACATCTTCAATCTCTCTTTACACAAATCCGAGGTCCCTCCTTGCTTCAAGAAGATGACCATCATCCCAGTACCTAAGAAAACCAAGCAGCATATCTTAATGACTATCAGCTGGTGGCTCTGACATCCATCATCGTGAAGTGCTTTGAAAGGTTAGTCATGGCATGAATCAATTCCAGCCTCCCGGACTACTTGCATCCACTACAGTTTGTCTACCACTGCAACAGGTCCACAGCAGACGTCATCGCTCTGGCCCTGCACTCAACCCTGGGACGCCTAGATAACAAGGACACCTACATCAGACTCCTATTTATTGACTATAGCTCAGCCTTCAACACCATTATTCCCACAAAACTCAGCTCCAAACTCTGTGGCCTGGGCTTCAGCACCTCCCTCTGCGACTGGGTCCTGAACTTCCGAACTCACAGGCCACAATCAGCAAGGACAGGCAATGACACCTCCTCCATGATCGTTCTCAACACTGGTGCCCCAAATGGTTGTGTTCTTAGCCCCCTACTATACTCCTCATACACCTATGACTGTGTGGCCAAATTCCCCTCCAATTCGATTTTCAAGTTTGCTGATGACACCACTGTAGTGGGTTGGATCTCAAACAAATGATGAGTCAGAGTATAGGAACAAGATAAAGAATCTGGTGAACTGGAATGGTAACAAAAATCTTTCCCTCAATGTCAACAAAACAAAGGACTTGTCATTGACTTCAGGAAGTGTAAAGGAAAACATGCCCCTGTCTACATCAATGGGGACAAGGTAGAAAGGGATGAGAACTTCAAGTTTTTAGGTGTCTAGATCACCGACAACTTGTCCTGGTCTCCCCACCAATGCCTCTACTTTCTCAGAAGACTAAGGAAATTTGGCATGTCAGCTACAACTCTCACCAACGTTTACAGATGTACCATAGAAAGAAAGCATTCTTTCTGGTTGTATCACAGTTTAGCATGGTTCCTGCTCTACCCAAGACTGTAAGAAACTACAAAAAGATTGTGAATGTAGCCCAATCCATCACGCAAACCAGCCTCCCATCCATTGATTCTGTCTACACTTCCCACTGCCTTGGCAAAGCGGCCAGCATAATTAAGGACCCCACGCACCCTGGACATTCTCTCTTCCACCTTCTTCCTTTGGGAAAAAAGAATAAAAAGTCTGAGGTCACATACCAACTGACTCAAGGACAGCTTCTTCTCTGCTGCTGTCAGACTTTTGAATGGACTTACCTTGCATTAAGTTGATCTTTCTCTACACCCTAGCTATGACTGTAACACTACATTCTGCACTCTGTCGCTTCCTTCTCTATGAATGGTATGTTTTGTCTGTATAGCACACAAGAAACAATACTTTTCACTGAATGTTAATACATGTGACAATAATAAATCAAAGATTGAGAGGCAGCAGCAACACTGAGGAGATAGGTGCTTGGATAACAGATTTTCTCACATCAATCCATCATCTAGGGGCTGAATGGAACTTTCATAAGCTCCCTGAACTAAATATGCAGTTGAGACATAAATCCTTACCGACCAGGAGCAGAGGGAAAATCTATAAAACAAAATAAAGTGACTTCCAATTGCAAAAACAGGACAGTGAATCTGTAGCAGACTGTGTTGAGATCTCTGTTGGAATGCTGTGTCTAGTTTTTTTTCTCTACTATTATAAAAAGCATACTACACCGCAGATAAATGGCAATGTAAACTCACAGAATGGGGGAATGAAGTTTGATGAGAGACTTAAAAATCTAGGGCTGCATTCACTCAAAGAGAAAAGTTAACGGCAAGAGCAAAGAGAACAGTGTTCAAAATTAAGAGGGAGTTTGAGAGACCAAAACTGACTAGAACATTTCTACTGGCTGGGAATTAATAATGAATAAACATAATCTCAGAGTTTACAAGAAAACTGGAGAATGACTTCTTTTCACCTAAAAGAATATTTAGATAGGGAATGCATTAGCACAAGAGGCTATTGAAGCCAATTCAGCATGAATTTCAAAAATGAATTAAATAAACACGTATTAAAAAAAACTATTAAAACATACAGGGAAGGAACAGGAAAGGAAGATATCTGTAGACAGCGTGGGAGGTAGCACAGCTGACAATCTATAATTCAGCATGCCTCGTCAGACTCGGTTCGACAAACATGGATTCAACTCCAGATGTACATCAACAGCATTTATCGATCAAATATTACTTCGTCGGGTCAGTCTTCCTTTTACAATGAAGCAGGCAAACAGAGCCCACAGCACCAAGGAGAGACTGACACTGACTCGTGGAATTAGCACAATACTTATAGGTTCTGCTAATGCATGTACATAATCTTATTAACTACAGAATAGATATGGCCATTATCACCTAGAGTGGTATCCTTTCAGAACAGGTAAGCATCTAATATAATCAGCTACAAATTCAATCATTACTATGTGAAAGTGGCAGGAGGTATTGTTTTTCAGAACAGGCAAGCATCTAATACAATCAACTGCAAGCATCTAATATAATTAAGTTCTACACAAGCGTCTAATACAACTAACTTCTACAAACTTGAGTATTGCTACAGTTACCCAATCTCTAGCCCTTATTTGGTTTTCTTCTTTTCTCCTTTTTTTAACTTCCACATTAAAACTGGAGAATGACTTCTTTTCATCTAAAAGGATATTTAGATAGGGAATGCGTTAGCATAAGAGGCTATTGAAGCCAATTCAGCATGAATTTCAAAAATGAATTTAATAAACATGTATTAAAGAAAAACTATTAAAACTTACAGGGAAGGAAGATATCTGTAGACAGTGTGGGAGGTAGCACAGCTATAGACAGACAGGCATAGCAGGGGAAGGCATGGCGAGAAACAAGAATCCCAACTGCAATGGGAAACCGATTAAACTCACAATCTACTTAGGGATGTATCCTTAATTGATTTGAAGACAGATTTCCCGTCCAATGAGAGGTGGTCCAGACAAGGTCTGGGACTCATTTAAACAGCTCACGGTAGCCATTACTCAGACTGCTGGTTCCCCTGAGGAGGAAACATGTCATTTTGATAGAGGGAAGCAAGGTGACCAAGATTCTAGTGGTGGGGAGGTGGAGGGCACCACCCTGGTCAGTGAAGACACCAGGATCACACCCTCAGGATCCTGATGGTCAGCTCAGTTATTATCCTTATGAGTAGACGGTGTTGGTTATATTGCCTGTTTCTGAGTTGGGGTCTTGTAAAGGGCCACGTCAATATCTTTTGTCCCCTAGAATCCATCCATCTATGTTTGGGAGCTGAGTCAAGATATGAGCAGCTTGGATTGATGGGGGATGAAGGGTTAATGATAGCTGCTAGGAGAGTGAGCACATACATGGAGGAAACTCTTGTTATATTTCTACCTTGAATTTGAGAGAATGGAAACCCTTCCAGCTGATGGATCTCACTAGCCAGATGCTGGCTGTCCTAATGGCAACATGGGTATAATCAAAGGCGCCATGCAGCTTCAGGAACCCAGTGATGGTGGTGAAATCCAATGCCCTCTGTCCTTGCTGGTCCATATCTATCATTAAAGCAATGTGCTAACCAGCTCTGGCAAACAGCATGGTGACCTGTGAGGTGCAGAGATCTGAAGCCACTTGCATGATGCAACTTAGATCCAGAGTTAACCTTTGAAAGAAGCCAGAAGTGAAAAAATTCAAGGCCACTGTGACTTTGACAGCAATTGACAGCACACATGGTGACCAATGCTGTGAGGTCTTCGACAGTGAAAGCACAAATGTCCATGCCTAGTTTCCTAGAGAATCTTAGTCTTCACTGGCAATGTTCCTCGGTCTAGGAAGCTCTGTCCTCAGCTGCAGTTCCTGTTACATTGTACCATTCTTTCATCTCCCATGCTCTACTCAAGCCTGGGGTTCTGTCCTTCTTGTGGACAGTGTTGCCCCCATTGCAAGCTGGAGCCTGCTCTCTGGGGCAGGTGGCTGTGTAACGGTCCTTGACAGCTTTTCTTCCAGTTTTTCTGCTAAGGAAACGGCCAACCCCAAGCCTGAAAGCCACCCATGTGTGCAACACCAAGGACATCCCCTGACCAGCTGCTCTGCCCACCTTTTCCCCACTAACTCTCTGATAGGGATAGGGTGATGCCTGAGGCAGCCATGGCTACCTCATCACTCTTTGCCTACCTGGTTAGTTTCTGAAACTGTGAATAACTAATTCATCTGTTAAAAATTTAGAGCTAAATGCTTGACAAGCTCCTAACAAGCTTCCTACATCATTGTGGTGTATCACAATCAGTGTTATGCAAATGCCACTCAGCACCAGTATTTTCGGGGTTTCCCCTTCCTTCCCAGACACCCGGCACAGGCTCAGACATGCAGCACAGACACAGGTTTGGACTCTGGCACTGGCTCAGGTTCTACCACTAGGTCAGACTGGCTCAGGCTCAAACTCTGACACAGACACAGGCTAAGGCACTGGTTTAGACTCAGACTCTGACACTGGTACAGATTCCAAATTTTGGTCCCGGGCATGCTAAATTTGATTCAAATTAGGGGCTGTGTACATTAGGCAGCACTGTGCCGGAAGTCCAGCGCTAGGAGACGCACAGAGGCCCCGACGCAAATCGTGTGAAGCAGCCACAATTCGAGTTACCTGGCCCGCTGTGCTAAAAAAGCAGTAAAAAGTCTGACAACACCAGGTTTAAGTCCAACCGATTTATTTTTGGACTTAAACCTGGTGTTGTCAGACTTTCTACTGTGTTTATCCCAGTCCAACGCCGGCATATCCACATCATGACTAAAAAAGCAGCGCAGCAGGATGGGAGAATCACCCCCGAGATGTTTCAATTAGAAATATTGCATTGCTTGTTTACAGAGTGGTTGAGGTAGTTGGAAAGATTACAGGGAAAGAAAAACGGCAAAGAATTGGTTGGCTGAGAAAATCTAGTCCAGTATTTCATCTAAAGGATACTTCAGCACTCCATTGGTATGAACTTGGGTGATGAGCTCCAAATGCTTTAATATGAAGTCATCCAATTTAAGTTCTGGGGCAAGCACAATGCTAACTATATCATGGGTTAGCGTGCAATGGTCTTCCCCTTCTAGCAAAATATATACTGTCCCAGAGCTAAGACCTCACACTATATTTTTATGAAATATTTATCAACGTGGCTACTTCCTAAAATTTCAAAATCAGACAAAGACTTTAACTAGGCTGAAGCTTTGTCTGTGTAACCCTGAATAAAACTTTTTGACTGTGACCTTTGAACAATAGGAGCTAATCTAACAACATTGAAGAACGTGCACCTCATTATATCTGAAGTGATGCTAACAACTCTATCAGCAGCAGAAATCAAATCCAAGGGGAGTTAACAAAGGTCATCTACATTTCATTAACCTGGCCAATTACAACTGACAGTCTGCTAGAACAAAGGATCCTGCACCTTTCATGAATCTTTCATTCTCTACCCCTCTTTAATTATAAGAATGAATCAGGGTATGACATCCCATTCCCAAGTTTTAAGTGTATGGCATTAACTAACTCTGAGTTTATCCTATTTTGAGAAATCAGGGCTGTTTGAAATTAAACTCCCTCTTCTCCATAATTATACTAATAGAATAAAGGAGCAACACATACACACAAATAAAGGGGTGAGTGATTTTAAAAGCAGGGGTTCTGTACATCAAAATATTCTGTTTCCTATGCGGAAAAGACAATGGCTCGATTTTCCAGCCATTCACGCTGGCACACTATGTCCAGTACAGTTGCCGTGAACAGTGATTTGGCTGCTTGCAGCAGCAGCTGGGCATGAATGTAATAACTACAATTCCATATCTAGTGATCATGTAACACTATATCACCCATTTCAATGTAGTGTAGTAATGGATATCTCCCAGGGTTTCAGCACAAAAACCAGACTGACAATCTTTGATTACAGAGTGAAAGAGTGCCACACTGTTGGAGGTGCTGACTTTCAGATGTAATATTCAACTGAGGTGTTGCCTCCCCTCTCAGCTGGATGTGAAAGACCCCATAGGACTATTTCCAAGAAAAGCAGTAAAGATTTCCCCAGTGTCCAAGACAATATTTAATCTTCCACCAACAACCATTGATCTGGGCATTTTCACATTCTTGCTTGTGGGATCTTGCTGTACAAAAATTGGTTTGTATGTTTCCTACATTCCAAATATTTTGTTACTAGCAAATGTTTTGGTTCTCTTGAGGTAGTTTCTTTCTCTCTTGAATGTAAATATTGTCTTGTCTGCTTCCTTCCTGCATAATCATTGGAGTCAACATAAAAAAGAGGAACCACAGAAAAGTTACAGTACGGAAAGGCTTTTAAAAAATGCTTTTATAGGATTTGTGCATCGCTAGTAAGGCCAGCATTTATTGTTCATTTCTACTTGCTCTTGGTTTGATGAGCCATTTCAGACGGCATTTAAGAGTCAATCACATTGCTGAGGGTCTGAACTCACATAGGCCAGACCAGGAAAAGGTAGCAGATTTCCTTTTCTAAAGGTCACTTGTGAACCAGATGGGTTTTTACAACAATCGACAACAGTGATCTTCAGATTCTTAATTCCAGATGTTTTATATTGAATTCAAATTTCTCTGTCTGCCATGGTAGGATTTGAATCCAGTACCTGATAACCTGGGTCCCCAGGATTAGGTCTCTGGGTTAGCAGTCCAGTGACAATACCACTGCGCCATTACCTTCCCAAAAACTTATCCATTCAACCCATCATATCTGCGCCGGCTGAAACGACACTAGCTGCCCACTCCAATCCCACCTTCCAGCACTTGATCTGCAGTTTGCACGCTACAACACTTCAGGTGAAGATCCAAGTACCTTTTAAATAGTTCAGGGTTTCTGCTTCAACCTCCAATCCGAGTAGTGAACTCCAGATGTCTACCCTCCTCTGGGTGAAAAGAGCATCAACTACGACAGCTGTTTGTGTCACTGTCCAGATGGTACAACATATCACCCTAGATTTTCTGTCTTGTGGTGTTGGTGTGAGTGGGATGATGGAAACACAAGGTGAAGAACAAGGCACACCAGATCAAGGTCATAGTGAGCACTAGGGTGTGCAGTCAGAGGCCTGGTTTGAATTGTCCATTTTTTCATCATCTCACCTTTTTGTTTTCTGGTCCTCCTCCCCAGCAAAGCACAGAGGCCATGTTGATAAGTCAACAGAATCCATTGCCATTGTGCAGGATAGAATCAAATGACAATTTTCAGCAAAGCAGTCAGCCACTGAACAGCCAACAGCAATAACAAAATACAGTGAGTATTACAGCAATACAGAGTGCTAAAATTTCATCGAGTTACTGTTTCCGCTAAGACAGGTTGATGGGCACCTCCGCCTGGCATAGTAGTGTGCATGCGTGGGTATAACTCCATCTGCGGAGAAGTCATATTGGCAGCAGTTTCTGTGCCCATTTGCAGCTCAACATAAGCACATTCCAGCAACAGCTCACATGCCAGTGAATCCTGCAATAAGTCTTCTGGCACTGACAATGCTCCATCAAGCTCTTCATACACGCTAGGCAGAAGCTGCAGGCAGCTTGCCAGTTGGCTTAATTTATGACTGTCGCATCTAACCTTTAAGCTAGGGAAATAGATAGACCTTGGCACAGACAGGATGGGGAAGCTAAAGCGTCGCATGTGGTGAGACTGGTGGGGATTAAACATGCAAGGGGAATGCAGGGGAACTTATATGAAATGCCACAGTCAGTGGAACTAGAATGATGCCTTTTAATCAGTTCTGCAGTACAACCAAAATATAAATCAAGCCAACAACACAGAATGTGTGCTGTATACATAAGTGATAAAGTAAAAGTGTCAATAAATAGTTACTTTGAGAAAAGGAAACTCTCTGCAACCACTTCCTGACGACAATGTCTGTCATCCTGCTTCTCAGTCACCAGGCTTGAAATTGTTTATAGTCTGCCTTGGCATCCTGCAGCTGTCAACTCTCACCCCTGCACCCAGCCAATTCCCCACCCGTAACATAACCAACTCTCACCCCCCCACCCAGCTAATTCCCCACCCCCACACCCACCAACTCCCCACCCCTAACACAACCAACTCTCACCCTCGCATCCAGCCAATTCCCCACCCCAGCACCTCTCCACATCCCCAACACAACCAACTCTAACCTCCTCACACCACTCCCTCCCACAGTTAATTCCCCCACCCCCTCCCCCAGCCAACTCTTGACATGAGTAGAATTTTTGAGACCAGGCATTTGGTTTTGGGATTATATGTTATGTGGCTTCCTTCCATGCAGGGGCAGAACATGGAATACATAGCAGTGCTCTAACTACTTTCTAGTTCATTATGTCCATTATGTCTCCTCTACTGGTTTAATTAAGATTTATAATCTCCATGCTATTATACGGAAAGAAAAAAACGCATTAATATTGTGTCTCTCATGATCTCAGGACATTCCAAAGCTTTTCAAAGACAAGTAAATTTGGGGTGTAGATACCGTTGTAATCATAGGAGCAGCATTGAAGGAAGCTATTCAACCCATCAACTCTGCACTTGCTCTTTCAAAAATAATCTGGTTAGTCCTACACCTCCTACTCTTTCCCCACATCTCTGCAGTTTTCTTTGCCAGCAGGATCTGGTACATTAAGTGTTAATAAGGCTGCTTAATGGTATCTAAGCAGTAAACAGCATGGTAGCAGCAACCCAACAAAAGAGTTTTTCTTCTTTTATTTATCCAATTTTCGACAGCTACTATTCAATCTGTATCCAATACCCCATCAGGCAGAGCTTTTCAAATCCTAACCATTTGTTGCATAAAAAAGCATCTCCTCACAAGACCTCTGGTTCTTTTGCCAATCACCTTAACTCTCCGCTGAAAACTGTTTCTCTTCATTTATTCTATCAAAATCCTTCAATAATTTGAAAAACCTCTATCTATCTTCCTCTCTGTTCTAAAGACAACAGCCCCAGCCTCTCCAATCTGACCTGAAACAGTATTCAGTCATTCTGGAAACCGTTGCAATAAATACCTTCAATACCCTCTCCAAAGCTTTTGTGTCTCATATGGTGCTCAGAAGTGTTTACAGTGATCCATTTGGATAACCAGCAGTGTTTAATAAATGCTTAGCATAACCTTCTGGCTTTTGTACTCAAGGGCCGGATTCTCTGGTCCCACCAGCGGCACACATGCTACTGCAGGTTTTCCCAGCAATGTGGGGTGGCTTCAGTGGACATTTCCATTGACAATGGTGGGACCAGATGATCCCACTGCCAGTGCATAGCATGAGTCTCCCGCCATTGAGAAAAACACCAAGGAGATGCCAGAGAATCTCACCCAACGTCTCTGTTTATAGTGCCCAGGATCCCATATGCTTTATTGATTGTATTGTTGATCTGTGCTGCTACTTTCAAAGATTTGTGTATAAACTCCCAAATCACTCTCTTCTTGTGCCCCCTGTAAAATTGTACCACTGAGCATTGTTCCTAATGTAGTATATGCCTCATACTTTTCAGCGCTGAATTTCATCTGCCATGTGTCCACCCATTCCACCAGCCTAAGTCAAAGAACAAAGAAAATTACAGCACAGGAACAGGCCCTTCGGCCCTCCAAGCCTCCAACTACTGAACTAAAGTTCCCCACCCTTCTGAGGACCATATCCCTCTATTCATGTATAAAGAACAAAGTCTTCTTGAAGTCTATCACTATCTTTCTCATCATTACTATACTTCCAATGTGCCTCAAACCCCCAATCCCACAGCACCAATGTATATCAAAAACAGCAATCCAAAGACAGAAGCATGGAGAAGATCTCTGTAAACCTGTATAGGAATCATGGTAGCCAAATCTCACAAGGTAACAATGATGTGATAATCTTGGGTAACCTCAGAAAATATGATTTTAATTACGTTAGTTGAGGGAATCATTTTTGGCCAGGATATTAAGGAGAACTCCTCTGCTCGTCTTTGAAATAATACCCCATTATTTACACCCATCTGAACAAGCAGACAAAGCTTCATTTTAATATCTCATCCAAATAATCAACATTTCTGACAGATTCCCTCAGCACTGCACTGGAGTGTCAACAGAGCTGTTGTGCTCAAACCTCTGGAAGAGGACTTAAACTCATGGCTTTCTTCTTTTATTATTAAATCATAGGATATGGATGTCGCAAACAAGGCCAACATTTTTTGCCCATCCCTAATTGACTGTGAATTGAAAGGCTTGCTCGCCCATTTCAGAGTGCAGTTAAGAGACTGGAGTTGCACTTAGTCCAGACCAGGTACATAAGAAATAAGAACATAAGAAATAGGAGCAGGAGTAGGCCATCTAGCCCTTCGAGCCTGCCCCGCCATTCAATAAGATCATGGCTGATCTGTCGTGGCTCAGTTCCACTTTCCCGCCCTCTCCCCATAACCCTTAATCCCCTCTCTTATCAAGAACCCATCAACCCGCTTCTTAAAAATATTTAGCGAGGCAGCCTCCACCACTTCAACGGGCAGAGAATTCCAGAGATTCACCACCCTTTGAGTGAAGAAGTTCCTCCTCAACTCCGTTCTAAACCGCCTCCCCTTTATCTTGAGGCTGTGCCCCCTAGTCCTACTGTCTTTTTCGAGCGGGAAGAGTCTCTCCACCTCTATCCTATCCATCCCATTCATCATCTTATACGTCTCAATGAGATCTCCCCTCATTCTTCTAAACTCTAACGAGTGCAAGCCTAGTTTATTCAGCCTCTCCTCATAGCTCAATCCCCTCAACTCTGGTATCAGCCTAGTAAACCTCCTCTGCACTCCCTCCAGGGCCAAAATATCCTTGCGCAGGTGCGGCGCCCAAAACTGCACACAGTACTCCAGCTGCGGCCTCACCAATGCCCTATACAGCTGCAGCAAGACCTCCCTACTTTTATATTCAATCCCCCTCGCTATGAAGGCCAGCATCCCATTCGCCTTCCTGACCACCTGCTGCACCTGCAAGCTGGGTTTTTGCGACTCATGCACAAGGACCCCGAGGTCCCTCTGCACCGTCGCCTGCTGCAGTTTTTCGCCACGTAAGTAATAGTCCTTCCTACCATTCTTCCTACCAAAGTGGACCACCTCACACTTGCCAACATTAAATTCCATTTGCCATTTCCTGGCCCATTCGCCCAGCCTATCTAGATCCTTCTGCAGACAAAGCTGGTAGATTTCCTTCCCAGCATTAGCGATCCAAATGGGTGTTTAATGATAATGGTTTCATGGTCATCATTAGTAGATCTTTTAAAAAAATTATTGAAGCTTTTCCCCATTTTTTTACAAACAACACAACAAACACTCAAGGATACATCATGTTATTTTTCCACATATCCAGCCCAGCAAATATCATTACAAGTGGATTGGACTATCAATTATAATTTGTTAAAATCATTGTAATCAGTGCCTCTCTTCATATGAATAGTGAAAGGATACTTCACAGAGCGGGGAATATCAAGGTAACAGGATAAAGACATGAGCATATGGCACAATGGTCACAGACTCATCTATAGGATAACAAGGACCGAGTCACATAGCATAAGGAAGACCCTTTGGGGCCAAGTACAACCAAAGCCTAAAACAGCACCCCCAAGCAATGAAAGGATACCACAGAAGTAGGGAATCATCAGGACACAATCTCAAACTCAAAATGCCGCATTACAGCATACACTTTCACATACAAGATAACAGGAGCAGATTTATACAACCTCATGGGAAGAAGGTAGATAAAACAGAGCCTAGATAACTAAATCTATCCTCAGACCCCATGAGGAACAGAATGCCTTCCATAAGGGAGACCTAAACCTATAATATAATCTCTACACCTTCTAAGTACAAATTTTCAAAATAGCTGCTATCCTTGCCTACACAGCCAAAGAAAGTAAGGGATATTGACACAGATGAAAGAAGTGCCGATATCCCAAGGATTCTTGCACCCTCCTTGGGCTCACCACGAAATAAACCTCACTCATCTCCAGCCACATATCCAGCTGATGGTGGGGTTTGAGCAGCAGCTCCAAAGTTAACCAATTTCCCATCCAAGGAAACCTCACCAAAAGAACATAAGAAATAGGAGCAGGAGTAGGCCATCTAGCTCTTTGAGCCTGCTCCGCCATTCAATAAGATCAATGCTGATCTGAAGTGGATCAGTTCCACTTTCCTGCTTTCCCCCCATAACCCTTAATTCCCCTGTCTATCAGAAACCTATCTACCCGTGACTTAAATATATTCAGCGAGGTAGCCTCCACCACTTCAACGGGCAGAGAATTCCAGAGATTCACCACCCTTTGAGTGAAGAAGTTCCTCCTCAACACCGATCTAAACTGCGCCCCCCCCACCACTTATCTTGAGGCTGTGCCCTCTGGTCCTGCTATCCTTTCTAAGTGGGAAGAATCTCTCTACCTCTACCCTATCCATCCCCTTCATTATCTTACACGTCTCTATAAGATCCCCCCTCAACCTTCTAAACTCCAACAAGTACAGACCCAGTCTATTCAGTCTCTCTTCATAGGCTAACCCTCTCATCTCCGGTATCAGCCTAGTGAACCTTCTCTGCACTCCCTCCAAGGCCAATATATCCTTCTGCAAGTGCGGCAACCAAAACTGCACACAGTACTCCAGCTGCGGCCTCGCCAGTACCCTGTACAGTGGCAGCAAGACCTCCCTGCTTTTATATTCTATCCCCCTCGCTATAAAGGCCAACATTCCATTCGCCTTCTTGATCACCTGCTGCACCTGCAGACTGGGTTTTTGCGACTTGTGCACAAGGACCCCCAGGTCCCTCTGCACCGTAGCATGCTGCAGCTTTTCGCCTTTTAAATAATAATCTTTCCTACTATTATTCCTGCCAAAGTGGATAACTTCACACTTGCTAACATTATACTCTATCTGCCAGGTCCTCGCCCACTCGCTCAGCCTATCCAGATCTCTCTGCAGACTTTCTACACCCTCTACGCAATTTGCGTTCCCACTCATCTTCGTGTCATCAGCAAATTTCGTCACCCTACACTCAGCCCCCTCCTCCAGGTCATCTATATAAATGGTAGACAGTTGAGGCCCCAGCACCGATCCCAGCAGCACTCCACTAGTCACCAACCGCCAACCAGAGTAGCACCAATTGATACCAACTCTCTGCTTCCTATTAGACAGCCAATCCTCTATCCACGCTAACACCTTACCCCCAACTCTGTGCATCCTAACCTTCTGTAGCAACATTTTGTGAGGCACCTTATCAAATGCCTTTTGGAAATCTAAAAACACCACACCCACCGGTTCCCCTCTGTCTACCGCACTAGTCACATCCTCATAGAAATCCAATAAATTCATCAAACACGACTTCCCCTTAACGAATATGTGCTGTGTCTGCTCAATCAAACCATTCTTTTCTAGGTGCCTCGCTATTTCTTCTTTGATGATGGATTCTAGCATTTTACTAACTATAGACGTTAAACTAACCAGCCTATAATTCCCTGCCTTTTGACTGCTACCTTTTTCAAACAGCGGCATAACATTAGCTGTTTTCCAATCTTCCGGCACTTCCCCGGAGTCCAGCGAATTTTGATAAATAATTACTAAGGCATCCGCTATCACCTCTGCCATTTCTTTCAGAACCCTGGGATGCATTCCATCCAGTCCCGGGGACTTGTCTACCTTCAGTCCCATTAGTCTATCGAGCACTACCTCTCTAGTGACAGTAATTGCATTAAGGCCCTCATCTCCTACCATCCTTCTATCTTTAATATCCGGGTTATTGGAAGAACAACCAGTTGGAAGAATCATCAAGACACCCAAAGACGAGATATCCCAGGGAAAGATACAATGCAAGATGAGTGAAATCCTGTGGGATCAAATATAATAAATTGGAGCCCATACCAGCAGCCCACTGACCCAGATAACTAAAAGAAACCTCGTGGAGAAAAAGGAACATTAAGATAAGATCACAGGCACAAGATGTGGTCTGACAGTGCAAGACATTAGGAATATAGCCACAAAGCCTCATCAGAGAAATGCAAAAGTCCAGTATCTGAGTTCACATGCAGGCCATGCAGACAACAGGATACTACCCGTTCCCCCAGTGGAACATAAACCTCAAGAAGGAGAGATGTCCAATGTCCTTCATTTAGCATATTCTCCCCAAGATCCAGTAATAGATAATCAAAGTAGCTACTGCCCTAATCTACCCAGTCAAGATAAACATACAACAAGGACACATTTAAAAGAAGGGCTGGCAGATCAAAAGTATTCATGTCATCCCTGGGCTTCAAACAAAACAAACTTCCCCTATCTCCAGTCACAACTGAGATGTTATTTAAGCTCCACCATCAACAGAATTCTGCCCATTTCCCCCCTCCCCCACCCAATCAAGGAAACCTTGACAAAAGGGGGAGGAGTTGTCCAGACATCCAGTCAGAATATCTCGGGGGAGATCAAGAGTCTCCTCCTCCCAATTAGACGATGTGCTCACCATAAATTCCAGGAACCAAACTACCAAGTAGCCACAGGAAAATGGTGTGCATTCAACTCCAGCTATGCTGGAGGTGCCAACAACAATAAAACCCAATCTTTCCAGGATACACGATCTGTCTGTAACTTCATGAGAGACTAACAAGAATTCTTTAACCCCAAAGTAACAATAAAAAAAGAAAAAAAAATGCAACAGGATTAGTTCTAAAGGAGCTTTCCTCACCCATTAAAGGTGACACTATGGAGTTACAAGGCCATAACCACCACCACTATATCAAACCATTAGCCACCACCCTGCTGTGGCACAACTCATATTGTCTATAATTAAAGTAAGGGATACCATAATATAAACTTCCATTAAAAAATGCCAGGATTACAATACAAAAAAAAGGATTAATATCACACAACCCTGATACCATACAACCATCCCAGCATGCTCCCCAATAGAACAAAAGAAATCCATCATCAGACCACAAGCAAAAGAGAATATCCATGTATTACAAACATTAGACCCAAGGAGTTTGGAATTGATGCTGGGCCAGAAGCAGGTGGGCATGCCCCCTTACCCAACCTGCTCCCCCAGTGCCACACAGAAAGACCAAAATTGAATGTAAAAGTAACACATTTTAAACTAAGGTCTCCCTCATTCCACTGGTAGAGTATACCAGTGGGTGAATTCCATCATAAATAAATGGATATCCATGGTTTTGAAAGGATAACAGACAACATAAGCCTCAGCGCTTTATATAACAAACATCCTTGTCAGGATAAAAGGCAACATCACAAAATCAGGATTAATGATGAAATTCAGGATAACATAACCATCCACAAAACTTGAAAAGACAGGATTGTTCAGCAACATCAAGGATCTATCCATTGTGTCAGTGAAGCCTCTGCATCTCTGTTGTGTCATCACCCAGAAGACCCAGTAGAGAGAGAGGCAGATGGCGAGGTCAATTTGCTTATGGCTGCCTCCAGACCATCTTGACGAACACCAAGATCAAGCCAACATAAAACCAGCAATCAGGGCCTATAACCAACCCCAGATCTCAAAGACTGGATACTGTATGCCTCTTCAAACTTGAAATGCCAAGCTTTTAAATTAAGATTACAAAAGTATGGCAGCCAGTTCTTTTTAATTTATTTATTAGTGTGACAAGTCGGCTTACATTAACACTGCAACGAAGTTACTGTGAAAATCCCTCAGTCTCCACACTCTAGCGCCTGTTTGGTACACTGAGGGAGAATTCAGCATGGCCAATCCACATAACCAGCACATCTTTCGAACTGTGGGAGGAAACTGGAGCACCCGGAGGAAAGCCACATTGACATGGGGAAAACATGTATACTCCGCACAGACAGTGACCCAAGCCAGGAATCGAACCCGGGTCCCGGAGCCATGAGGCAGCAGTGCTAACCACAGTGCCACTGTGCTGCTCAATTCAGCTGGGAATTTATCCTCAGCTCCCCTTGGTAAATTGGGCTCACGGATATTACTTCTGACTCCATCTCCCCAAATTAGCTAGATGTCCAACACACCGAGCACTGAAGGTAAGCCTCCACCGAGGAAACTACCCATTTGACTGACAGGCTTCTTTCCTCTGCTTCACTCTATTTGCTTGCGGATATTTTGCAGTTTACCAATGATCTGTTCCAGGAGTTGAAACTATCACCTACATTACCCACAATGGCAACCATCAGCTCAATACCTACAACATCGTTAAAACTGGAGCCTGCTCACTAGCTGAACCACCACTTCAAACAAGCCCCACCCCAACTGTCTGACTGCCTTGATCAAATGAGCATTTTCTTAACTTTATTCAGCTCCCTGTCACCACAACTTAACTAGGATCTTCCAGGAACATAGCATGGGATTTATACTCCAGGATTAGATAATCATGGGTTGTCCAGTGACAATACCACTGGTTCATCATCCATTTTTGATCCAGAGGGACTTGGTATCTCGACCAACACCCAACCAACACTTTGAAAGATAACAAATTTGTATCATGGGGCAGTTGGTGGGAATATTGTGCAGAATTGGAGCCTTATTTGTCTAAAAGACAATTATGGCACTTCAAAGGAATTGTGATAAATACTACCGTCATTATCAGCTTGTAGTCAGATTCCACTGTTTCCTTGCTGACTAATCTAGCGGACATGGATGACTGCCTGACAGTAAAAGGATTGCAGCTGCTCCAGGCAAAACAAGAAGTTATTTACAAGAATCCCAGGAGTGTGTCACATTCAATCTCCACACTGATGGAGTGGAACACTGACAGCTCCTAGACGATGCTGGCTTATGGTGTTTGACCAGAGACAGTTGGGGTGGGGCCTTGTTTGAAGTGGTGGTTCAGCTGGTGAGCAGGCTCCAGTTTTAGCGATGTTGTAGGCATTGAGCTGATGGTTGCCATTGTGGGTAATGTTGTAAGTGATAGTTTTGACTCCCTGGCACAGATCATTGGTACCAACATTGATGCAAAGTACATGCATCCACTAGCTCCTTGAATTCTCTGAGGCATTTTCTCTTCTGTAGGGTTGCCTCTGTTGCAAGTAAAATCAAATGGAGTGACACGGAGCATCAGCCTGTTGCTGATACTTAAGCACAGGAGCCAATATATGCCGGAGGAAGAAGTCAACAGTGTCAGGTGTTCAAGCAGGCGGTTCAGCGAATGAAATAGAGCTGGACATTCTGCCGTAAGGCATTAGAAATCTGTGGTCATGAAGGAGCTGCGTATTTTAAGGCTGGGGTTGTCACTAAACAGTGTCCAACATGTACTTATACTCCTTTATCAAACACTTGAAAACACTTATTCTGTCAGCTTGGCTACAATAAATAGTAGTACGATGCATGTTTTGTGCAACTGTGTAACTTCCTAATGTCAATGTAACTCATCTCTGTCCAATAGGTTCTTCAAAATAGCCAAAGCACAACCATCCCTTCAGGGACATCTGGGGGGGAAAGTTTACCAGAGGCGAGGTCCTCTCCTAGCTCAGTAAATAATGACTGCAATGAAAATTTCATGACTCAATTATGAACAAAGAATTATTTACCTTGCACTACAGCTAGAAGAAAACTCAGTACCATTGCTGATATCAATATTTTGCAGTCTATCTTGGAGAAGGTGGCCAACTCCAGAGATGCTGTAGCATTGACTCTCACAAAGGAATCAATGCCATCAGCCTTTGCAGCTTTGGTGGAAGTTTTAAACACCTGCCAGGCACACTATGATCTCAGGTCTCTTCTCCATCTTTGGGGGGACAGATGTCACCTTGGAGAACTTGATAGAAGGAATGGGGAGGGGCTTTCAAATATTCACTGATCTTCTGCGCTCAGCCCTCCTGCAAATCCCCAGCCTCAAGGGAGACAGTGATAAGACTCAGCCGTGGATGGATGTAGCAACGGCAGAAGTCACAGCCTCCCAGGTGGTGCTGCTGTTCCATAGAACAGCTGCCCTCTGATTGGCTGGTAACTCTCAGAATTTCTGCCTCAGGATCCTTGAGCCCAGGAGAAGGTCGCTTCTGTCTAGTTACATATCTGAGCAGCACTTAATATGGTGGGTCTTCCTTAAAAGAGGTGATGGGGGTGGTGGTGGGGAGGTTTGGACTTGTGCTGGCTCTCCAGCCAGTGGGCAAGATCCCTGTTACTTGCATGAAATGCAGCGATGTGTCTTCAAATCCAATCAATGATTACATTACTATTGGCTGGGTATGCATGGATATCCATATATTAGGACAGTGGCAATTCCTGGACTATTGAAAAGATGTTGATGTTACAAGAGTCATCGGATCCTACAGGAGGAGGTGCTTATGCTCATTGTGCCTGTGCCAGCATATTGAGAGAGCTGCTTCAACTTGTAGGCCTTGCATCCCAAATCACAACAACTTGCCTTGAAAGAAAGTCTCCTTACTGCCCCCAGTTTTTTTTTGTTGTGAGAAGCTTCTAACTGCTTCCAGTTATCTTACAGCTCATTCCTTGCCTTTGAAAATTATTAAAATAGAAAACCCTATTTGTCTTTCACTGCTGCATTAGCTGCAACAATTTAAATACATTTAGAGAAGAGTGTGGGCCAAATACTGTGTGACCTCAGTGCACTGCATTTCTCCCTAATGAAAGTTATCGCCGTGAGGAAAATAAAATACGATGAAACTCTATAGATCCATCTAACGCTGTAGCAGAACAAAACGAATACACAGCTGTCACTGATATAATTAATTTCTAATGGTTAGAGGCAATGCTCCCTGCATTACAAAAAACTGGATGCCATCAAATCTTAAACTGCTCATTAAATTGCAGGCAAATATGGAGAGAATCTAGGGCCTTTTGTATCAATGAACAGAACACTAGACCATGTCACTGAACAGGGAGAGAGAGAGAGAATAGGAAAACATCGAGAGTGGAGAGATAGAAAAAGACAAGATAGAAAATAGAGAGATGGAGAAAGGAAAGGTTGAGAGCAAAGAGATAATCAAGTGTGACAGAGAGCAGAAAGATGGAAAAGGACTGGGTAGAGAGCAGAAAAATGGAAAAGAGTGAATAGGAAGTAGAGAGATAGAAAAGGGTGGAGTAGAGAGACAGGAGAGATGGAAAAGGGTGAGGTAAAGAGTGGAAGGATGGAAAGTGTGAGGTAGAGAGCAGAAAGATGAAAAAGGATGAGGTAGGGAGCAGAAAGATAGAAAAGGGTGAGTGGAAAGATGGACAACGGTGGAGTAGAGAGAGAGGAAAAATGTTAATGGGTAGTGTAGAGAGCAGAAAGATGGAAAAGGGTGAGGTAGAAAATAGAAAGATGGAAAATGTGAGGTAGAAAGCAGAAAGATGAAAAAGGGAGGGGTAGAGAGAGGAGAGATGTTAATGGGCAGGGTAGAGAGCAGAAAGATGGAAAAGGGTGAGGTAGAGAGCAGAAAATTGGAAAAGGGTGAGCAGAAAGATGGAAAAGGGTGGGGTAGAAAGAAAAAAGGTGAAAAATGGAGGGTAGAGAGTGGAAAGATGGAAAAAAAATGAGGCAGAGAGAGAGGAGAGATGTTAAAGGGTGGGGTGGAGAGAGAAGAGATGGAAAAGGGTGAAGTAGAGAGTGGAAAGATGGAAAACGTGAGGTAGAGAGTGGAAGGACAGAAAAGGGTGGTGTGGAGAGTGGAATGATGGAAAAGGGTGGGGTAGAGAGCAGAGCGATGGAAAGGGGTGGTGAGGCAGAAAGTGGAATGAATAAGGATCGATTAACAGACAGAAAAAAGGGAGTCAGAATAAAAGGATTATTTTCAGGTTGACACTCAGTAACTAGTGTGGGATTGCAAGGATCAGTGTTTTAGCCCCAGCTATTTATCATTTATATCAATGGCTTTTAAAAGGAATGTATATATGTGATTCTGATGATGCAAAGTTAGTTGCAAAATTAAGTTATGAGGAGGATACAAAGATGACAGAGGGATATAGACAGTTTAATTGAGTGGGCAAGAATTGTTAAGTTGTCCACTCGACTCAGGAAAATAAAAAAAACAGAATAAATAGTCACAGACTGGGAAATGTTCGTACTGGGTGTGCTCTACATGAATCACAACAAGCATTTTAAAAAAGCAAATTATATAAAAACAGAAAATGCTGGAAATATGCAGTGACTGTGGAGTTCCCTGTACAGGCAGGCCAGAGAATCGCACCCTTGGTCTCTTTACCTAAGGGCAGATATATTTCTCTTGGAAGAAGTGCAACAAAAGTTCATTAGACTGATTACTGGGATGAAACTGTCCTGTGAAGAATGATTGAATGGCCAAGGCTCATATTCCCTAGAGTTTAGAAGAATTAAAGGTTATGTTACTGAAACATATAGGGTGTGATTCTCCAGCTCTGCATGGTCATGCACAGGTTGCTTGGGGCTGCGCAGGACCAGTGAATCACATGGGAAGTGCATTTAGCACTGGGGGGACCTCCTTTAGGATTTTTCCATCCCTGCTGCCTGACGTAATGTCAGTCCAGCAAAGGTGTGAACCAGATTAGCGTACTTAAATCCTCATTTAAATGTGCTCTGTCAGTTTTAACATGCATTCTTCACATTCCTGGGATTCTCTGACATTGGGAACTCGATGCAAATCACTTCTGATTCCAAAAACAGAAACCAGTCGTGACAGCCACATCAGGGCGGGGGCCTCGGAGGCTACTGAAGCCCCTGGGTGGTCATGGAAATGGCTGGGTTGTGCCCTGGCACTTGGCATGTTAGCTGTGCCAGGTTGGCATTGCCAGGGTGATATATTAGCTGTGCCAAATTGTGGGACCTGAAAAGAGGGGACCTGTGTGGGACATAGGAGAGGCCTAAAGGGAGGGGCCAAGGGCGGACATTTGCAGACCTCGTAATGAGGTGTCACTCACTTTGGGGTGGAGGGGGGTGGTGTTTGGTACCAGAGAGTGGGGGAGAGGGAGCTTGATACCAGCTAGTGGGGGATGTGGTTATAGCCAGCAAGGGGGGAGGGTTTGCAGGGTTGTCGGGAAATTGGGTTGCTGTTTTTCAAGGGCACTCCGATCTCCATTAGGTCTTCACTCCAAAAAAAATTCTCAGTGTGGGTAAATTGTGAACTCAATCACACCAACACCCCCAGCAAATCTCACCAGTTTTCCCACTGGGACAACACTTACATTTTGTTTGGAGAATTCTGCCCATAAAATCCTTGATCATATGAAAGTAGGGAGGATCTTTATCCTGGTTGGGGAATCTAGAACATCATGCAACAGTCTCAGGAAAGGGGGTCAGCCATTTCGGACTAATTTGAGAAATTTCTTCATTCAAAGGTGAATCCTAAATTTATGTAAATGTTGGTATTGTGCTCACTCAAGGCAGAGTTCAACTGACTTTTGGATTCTTCTGAAACCAGGATATGGGGATAGTGCAAGAAAATGGAGTTGAAGTTGGTGATCAGTCATAAATCTATTGAATATGGAAGCAGCGCCTTGAAGAAATGATTGGTTTATTATTGCTCCTATTTCTAATGTACATACATTGTTATGTTCTCATGTCACATTACGCCATTTTGGGGAAGAACAGTGCATAAATAAGTCAAGTTCCCTCAGGCTTACACTCATTTGTTGTCTTTCTCTGCAGAAAATCATTTTTGTAACTTGTAACAGAAGTTGTGTGATTCTCATGCAAATACATGGCACATTGAACATCTTTGATACCATCCAATCTCAAGCAATCCATTCACAAACCCTTGCAAAGGACTCTACACTAGTTGAAGTAAATTGCCACTTCAAGGTTACAGCAACTGTTAGCATCTTCTAAAGTCCCAACGGGTCTCAATAAAAGTTATTTACTCGAATACTCGAAGACAGTTAACGTCTCAATCCATGTTGAACAAATCCTTTTGTCACATTACCTCATTAAAACAACACATTTTTAATCAGTTGTAGCTTATTATGATCCTTTCCTGATGTACTGTCGCTTGGAAAATTAGCTTGAGTTAATCCAGTATATTCAACAGTCCTAGAAAGAAATAATTAACTGAGTCTTTGTAAATATGCAAGAGATTTTAAGGAGATTCATAATAGCCTTTTAATTTTTAAATTAAGCTACTTGCAGTCAGATGCTTCCCTTTTAACCTCGCCATTTCTTCTTTCCAGCTACCCACCCACATGTTTTCTACTGGGCAATTTTATATGTCAGCTTGGCTTTTCAGACATGAAGGTTTCACAGCAAAGCTTAATTACGCATGAATTTGAGTGCAAATCACCAAGCAGTAATCAGAAGCAGTTAATCTTCCCGTACTTCTGCCCCAGCCTAGGGTCAGTGACCATTGCAGCATTCTGGCTAATACTTTGACTCTGTACAGACAAGGGGTTGGCTGAAATTTATAGGTCAGAGCATTACATTTGTTAATTGAAAGTTCAATGCAGGTTGGGAGAAGACTTAACAGCATTTTGCTAAGATGAGGAAGAGCTTTGACAGGGTGAAGAATAAAGATTACAAAGTTGATTGAGTTCGCTTTCAACTCATTAACAGGGCAGTAATGGTCTCAGAACAGGCATTGTAACCTTTGGCAACATGGCTGCCACCATTTAAAGAAGAGGTCTTCCTCTGAGTAACCAAAGTACCCCCGCCTATTTCAGACAACTTTTAATTTAAGAGTGACTAAAATAGTCACAACTATTAACATTTCTGGTTAATCTAACTGGCAATCATGATCCCATTGATTAGAACATGGTACTTTCTGAAAGGGGTGGGAAATTCAAATGCATCAATGTAGAAATTTAAGCAGAAAAAAACCCAGTTTCTTGTAGATCACAAGTGAAAATTTAGAGGAAATGACTTGTAAAAATCTGCTGCTCTCTGAAGTGAAATGAGCTACATTAAGTTAAAGTGTACAATGACATATATATACAAATGGATCTAGGCGTATAATAGTGTGACCTTTAATGGCACAAACTAGTAGTGCATTAGAAACAAATGCAAGCATCTCCAGTGTGCACCTTGTCACTGGTGATCAGTCCCACTGCTATCTTATGATGACTCAGTCTGTTAGTTTGGAATCTCTCTCTGCTGGCGTATATCCCTTCTGCCAGTCTTGCTGGTGACAGGTGAGCCATGAATAATGTCAACAGAGAGCTGCTTTAACCAATACAGGCAGCAGCAGGACAAAGATATTGGCAGAGTTGGAGAACTACAATAAAAAGACACAGCCCTGCTTTTGAGAAGTCATCTGCAATTCTTCTTGAAATTGGGCAATGTGATCTTTTAAGCAAAATATTAATTGCTTCCACTAACAAATGTCAGCAAGTATAGCCTGAGAATAACTGAGGATTAGCAGCTCCATGAAAATCCAACAGGGCAAGATACATTTCTAGCCAATGGGCTGGATTACCACTGTGCAAAATTAGCAAGGAACATGAGACGCAGTGGAATTCTTTCATCTGCTTTTTTTAACTCTAAGGATCTATGAGGGGAACTTTTCTATGTTTTTAGCATGAAATACAAAGGATCTCCAAATCTTGCTCACAGAAATTTGACAGATTTGCTTGTATAGAAGACAATGTAAAAGCTTGATGACGATTGAAAAGATTGCAATCAGATGTGGGAATCTGAGAGCCAAACTATCACTTGTGGTCTCAGGTACTTGAAAGCACACCCTGCATTATTAGCAACAAACACAACAGTATATTCACATGAAATGGATAGGTACGAAAATGCATCAAAATGTTTAATAAGGTAATGTCAGTGATCCTTGGGTACTTGTAATCTTAGGTACACTTAGTCGACCCCCATCACAAAGACAGCTGGACACCATGCATCCAATGCAAGGTCTTTAATTACTTGTGTACAAGGAGAACTCCCCTCCCTCCATCAAAATGGCTGGAGTAGTTCTGAAATTACAGAGAAACAACTCAGCAGTTACAGTCAATTACAACGAATCAGGAACAAGAGATTTTTCACATCTTTCATTGACATACATATTTGCTAATTAAATCCTGGCTTTTTGCCCCTTCTCATTCGATGAAAAATTGACTTCTACTAATCCTTCATTTGCATAGCATATCCCCATATCTCACCTTTGGTATTCGTTATGGAAAAAATCTGGTTTTGTTCACCATCCCGTGAGGTCAAAAAGCAGAATGTTTTGAGGCCTAAGCAAGGAGATGATTAATCCAAAGCAGACAGGTTCCCTTGAAGATATGCAGATAAAAACATTCCCACAAGCTGTACGGAGAAGGCATGATTTTTCCTTCCAATATGAACATTTTAACTTCCGCGGTGAAACCATAAGATGGAGGGGAATCGGGGTATGCAGCCCATCAAGTGTGCTCTGCCATTAAATTAGATCATGACTGATCTGATGTGATAATCCTCAACTCCACTTTCCCTTTTTATCCTTATAATCCTCGATTCCCTTACTGCTTAAAAATCTGTTTATCTCAGCCTTGAACATACTTAATGACCCAGTCTCTGCTATAAGAACATAAGAACATAAGAAATAGGAGCAGCAGTAGGCCATCTAGCCCTTCAAGCCTGCCCCGCCATTCAATAAGATCTTGGCTGATCTGAAGTGGCTCAGTTCCACTTTCTCGCTTTCTCCCCATAACCCTTAATCCCCTTGACTACCAAAAACCTATCTACCCACGTCTTAAATATATTTAGCGAGGTAGCCTCCACCACTTCAACGGGCAGAGAATTCCAGAGATTCACCACCCTTTGAGTGAAGAAGTTCCTCCTCAACTCCGTTCTAAACTGCACCCCCCCTTTATCTTGAGGCTGTGCCCTCTAGTCCTGCTGTCCTTTCTGAGCAGGAGGAACCTCTCCACCTCTACCCTATCCATCCCTTTCATCATCTTATACGTCTCAATGAGATCTCCCCTCACCCTTCTAAATCTAACGAGTACAAGCCCAGTCTATTCAGCCTCTCCTCATAGCTCAACCCCCTCAACTCTGGTATCAGCCTAGTGAACCTTCTCTGCACTCCCTCCAAGGCCAAAATATCCTTGCGCAAGTGCGGCGTCCAAAACTGCACACAGTACTCCAGCTGCGGCCTCACCAGTGCCCTGTACAGTTGCAGCAAGACCTCCCTACTTTTATATTCAATCCCCCTCGCTATGAAGGCCAGCATCCCATTTGCCTTCCTGACCACCTGCTGCACCTGTAGGCTGGGTTTTTGCGACTCATGCACAAGGACCCCCAGGTCCCTCTGCACCGTAGCATGCTGCAGCTTTTTGCCCTGTAAGTAGTAGTCCTTCCTACCATTATTCCTACCAAAGTGGATAACCTCACAATTGCCAACATTGTATTCCATCTGCCAGGTCCTCGCCCACTTGCTCAAGCTATCTAGATCCCTCTGCAGACTTTCCACACCCTCCGCACAATTTGCCGTTCCACTTATCTTTGTGTCGTCAGCAAATTTCGACACCTTACACTTGGCTCCCTCCTCCAGATCATCTATATAAATGGTAAATAGCTGAGGCCCCAGCACCAATCCCTGGGGCACTCCACTACTCACCAACCGCCAATCCGAATAGCACCCATTGACACCCACTCTCTGCCTCCTATTTGACAGCCAATCCCCTATCCACGCTAACACCCTACCCCCAACTCCATGCCCCCTAACATTCTGTAACAACCTTTTGTGTGGCACCTTATCAAACGCCTTCTGAAAATCGAGAAACACCACATCCACCGGTTCCCCTCTATCCACCGCACTAGACACATCCTCACAGAACTCCAATAAATTCATCAGACACGACTTCTCCTTAACGAAACCGTGTTGCGTCTGCTCTATCAAACAATTCTTCTCAAGGTGCCTCGCTATTTCCTCTTTGATGACGGATTCAAACATTTTTCCTACAACAGACGTTAAACTAACCGGCCTATAATTCCCTGCCTTTTGCCTGCTACCCTTTTTAAACAGCAGCGTAACATTAGCCGTTTTCCAATCTTCTGGCACTTCCCTGGAATCCAGCAAGGTTTGGAAAATAATCACCAAGGCATCCACTATCACCTCTGCCATTTCCTTCAGAACCCTTGGATGCATTCCATCCGGTCCTGGGGACTTGTCCACCGTCAGTCCCTCTAGTCTGTCGAGCACTGCCTCTCTAGTAACAATGATCTCATTCAGGCCCTCCACTCCTACCAACTTTCCATCGTTAACACCCGGCAAACTATTCACATCCTCCTCCGTGAAGACCGAAGCAAAAAAGTTATTCAGGCCTCAGCCATTTCCTCATCCCCCACCACTAAATACCCCCTCTCATCCTCTACAATAAAGAGATCCAGAGATTCACTACCCTCTGAGAGAAGGAATTCCTCTTCTCTTCTGTCTTTAAAGGGTGACCCCCTTACTCCGAGATTATGCCTTCTGAGCCTAGACTCTCCCACAGGGGGAAACAACCACTCAGCATCTATCCTGTCAAACCTCCTGAGAATACTATATATCTTAAAAAGATCACCTCTCAATCTTCTAAACTCCAATGAGTACAGACCCAACCTACACAATCTCTCCTCATAAGAAAATCCCTCCATACCCGAGATCAAATATAGTGAACCTTCTCTGGACTGGCTCCAATGTCAGTATATCTTTCCTTCGATAAGGAAACCAAAACTGTCCACAACATTCTGGGTCTGGTCTACCAAAGTGCCTAACTTCACATTTTCCTACATTAAATTCCATCTGTCAAGTTTTTGCCCATTTACTTGGCAAACAGTCCCTCAGCAACTATCACACCAACCTGGATTACGTGTTTCCATCTCTGGAGTGAACTTTAAAACCACAACTTTCCAACTTAGGGGTAGGAATCAATGCTGACTCTCATTACTACTGATATACTCCTTGACAATTATATTCTTTTGTTCAGAATAATAATTCTTACAGAGAAACATCATTTTTGTGATCTATATCACACGAAGGGATATCATTCTTTGATATAAAATACGCATACAGAGGAATATCATTGGAGATTCTGCTGTTCATGCCAGGGGTTTATTGCCAGGTTTCCCCAAGGGCCTAGGAAGTCTGACCTACAGGTACTAAGACCAAATGCTAAGTTAAATTTGAGCCCCTGCAGTCCTCTTAAAATATTTCACTGACCAAAAGAGGATTAGTTATCTGTTCACAAACCGCCTTGTTAAAACTAGAAGGGGATGCGTTGCCAATCTTTGTTTTTGATCCCCATCCATCTGACTGGTTGAGTGCTCGCAACATTTTCTGTACCTTCCATCATTCACAATCTGTGCTTTTCAGAGAATAATTAGTCTTACAGATAATGCAGTCTTGACGTGCTGCAATGATGTTCTCATCGCATGTCTTTCAAATAAGTTGGATTTTTTTTGATCGTTAGCTGAAATTTTTTTTTTCAAATCTCGTTGTTGGATGTGGAATCTGGCTGAGAAGCTGTATGTTGAGATCTGGAGAGTGTTTGACCATTGTAAGTTAGAGGTGACTTGGCAATATCATGGTGAATCTTTTAAGGCCGTTACTGACTTACCTAAAACAGAACAGCTTCCATTGAATACTATCAGTTTTTTATACATTTATGGCCTGTGCTTAAACAACAGACAACTTGCCAACAGTTCCACTCACCTGTGGCTGAGGGAAAATCCCCAGACTAAGAAGATGGACTGAAATGTATTTCCTACATTAACAATCTTACACCATAGAAAGCATTCTTTCTGATTGTATCACAGCTTGGTATGGCTCCTGCTCTGCCCAAGACCGCAAGGAATTTCAAAATTGCAATTGTGAATGTAGGCCAATCCATCACCCAAACCAGCCTCCCATCCATTGACTCTGCCTACACTTCCCGCTGCCTCGAAAAAGCAGCCAGCATAATTAAGGACCCCACACACCCCAGACATTCTCTCTTCCACCTTCTTCTGTTGGGAAAAAGTCTGAGGTCACATACCAACTGACTCAAGAACAGCTTCTTCCCTGCTTTTGAATGGACTTTTGAATGGACCTACCTTGCACGAACTTTATCTTTCTCTACACCCTAGTTATGATTGTAATGTTATATTCTGCATTCTCTCATTTCCTTTTCTATGAACAGTATGTTTTGTCTATATAGCACGCAAGCAACAATACTTTTCACTATACATTAATCTGTGACAATAAGAAATCAAGCACTCCACGATACTTAGTTTGCTGAAAGCACATTGTGATACCTCAAGGCCATGAAAAGTGCGAGATCCATGCAAATCTGTCTTTTTTTCATAATCGCTTTCATTCTATAATTCTCTAGTCTAGGCCGGTGTTTTTACTCTACTTGAGCCTCCTCCCTCCCTAACTGCCTTTTCCCAGTCTGCTCCCATATCTCTCCACTCCTTTCACTCTTATGTCTGCATCAAACTTTTCTTTACATATATCAAAGCAATGAACTTCAACCATTTCCTGTGACAGCAAGTTCTATATTAGTGTCAGTCTTTCTTCTTCCACGTAAACGGTTTTTCTGCAGGTACCCACATATGTTCCCTAGGTATACCTATCTTTTTGTGGGATATGTGGAACATTCCTTGTTCCAGTCCAACTCAGGCCCCTCCCCAACTCTTCTCTGTGTATGTCAAACGACAGTAGCCACTTCCTGTTCTTGTTTGGAACTGGAAAAATGTATCAATTGTGCTTCCAATTTCCACCTTTCTCTCATCTTCATCTGGTCTTTCTCCAACAGTTCCCTTCCATTCGTTGGCTTCTCTGCTTCTTTTTCAGGATATGGACTATTAACTAATATTCAATACAGCTCACTTACTTTCTCAGCTACACCTCCTCACATCGTGCTTTCTGTAAGGATTCAACTCCATTCTCCCAGTTTCTCTGTCTCTGTTGCATCTGTTCTGTTGATATTACCCTCTACAATAGCATTTCTGACACATATATAAACAAGAGTAAGAATAGGCCATTCGGCTTCAAGCTTGCTAAGGCATTCAATAAAATCATGGTTTATCTAATCGTGGCCTCAACTTCACATTCCACCTCACCCAAATAACCAAATAACCTTTGGTTCCCTTGGTAGCCAAGAATCTACCTTCTCTGCCCTCTAAAATTCACCTACTCTGCCTCTACTGCTTCCTTGGGAAAAGAGTTCCAAAGATAGAAAATAATTCCTTCTCATCTCAGTGTTAAATGAGAGATCCCATGGGGGCGATTCTCCCAAAAAAATTCTAAGTGTTGAATTCGCAGAAATTCACATTGGTTTTTTTCAGTGGGAGTTCAGACTAGAATCTCCCATGGAGAGGCCCCTCATTGTAGTCTCTCCCACAAGGGGAAACATTCTTTTAACTGTCAAGTTGCTTCAACAAGTTCATCTCTCAATCTTCTAAATTCCAATGGATACAGGCCCAATCTGACCAAACTTTTCTTGTAAGATAACCTCCCACTTCATCCTCAATATCACTTATTCCTCACTCCTCAACCAAGGATTCCCCTGCACTGTACTTGAAGAGTCCTCAACCCTGTCTTACTCATCTTCTTCACTTCTGCCCTCACCCCTTCCCATCCCTCCCAGAACCACAATTGGATTCCTTTAGCATGGAGATTAAAGTGACCAGGCCGCTTCAGAATTTTCACAGCTGACAGGCAGAAATGCAGATACTGATCACAGAACAGCCTGAAATCACCATGCCAGGAGTAATCTACATGTCACAATGGCTTAGTAGGGGCAATCCTGCCATGACACCCTCATTCCAGTGGAGAATGGCAAGGTCAATCCCTTGCCGCCAATCTGAATGCACCCAAACTCCAGGACTTTTGAGGGACCCTTCCTATGCAGCCTGGCAGCAGCAGAGGGACAAATGGCCACTCGACCTACTGCCTTGAGCCTCCTTGGCACCCAAGTTGCCAGCCCAGGGTGTGAGTGGCAGGAGGCAGTGCACTGTTGGCACTGCCAAGCTGCCCTACCTGAAGGGGAGCTATGTGGGGCGGGGGGTGTCAGATGGGGGAAAGGAGCTGTGTGGGGAGAGCTGAGGGAGAAGGGGGCTGAGTAGGGGTCTGGAGGAGGAAAGGGGCCGTGAAGGGTCTGAGGAGGAAGAGGGCTGTGTGGGAGTCTGAGACAAAGACGACTGCTTGGAGGGTGGAGGGGGGTCTGTGGTGCTGGATGGGAGATAGGGTAACCTCCATGCTGGCATGTATGTGGTTGGGGCGGGGTTGACCTGAGATTTGAATGATGGGGGAGGATGCCCCTCTTTGCTAAGGGGTCGGTGGCACTCACTTGGACCTTTGAGGGCCAGCATGCCATGTCTCTGCTTGTGTGAAGTGATAAGGAATGTGGCTGTAGCCGTAATTAGGAGCTGTGAGGGTTATGTTGCTGACTTGGTGCCAGGGTTAACGACCTCACCTTGCGGCTAGAGAAGAACTTGGAATGTGAAGTGGGGATGGTCCAATTGTCATAGTCCACATAGGAAACAACAACATTGATAGAAAATAGAAATGATGCTCTACTGTGAGCATTCAAGTAGCAATTGTTCAAATTGAAAAGGGAAGTCTCAAAAGTAATAATCTCTGAATTGTCAGCTGAGCTGTATGTCAATTGACACAGGGATAAACAGATTAGCGGGTTAAGGAATGGCAAGGGAGGAAGGGGTTTCACCTGATACTGGCACGGACACTGCGGAAGAGGGAGCCATTTTGTTGAGACAGGTTCCACTTAAACTGGACTGGAACCAGTGTCCCATGAACCAAATAACTGGAAGAGTAGACAAGATTTTAAACTAATAAAATCAGAGAGGATGGGGGATGGTAAGAAGGTGGGAGGATTCAGGTGAGAGTAAATTCAAAAGCAACAAAGGAAATATCAAGGGCCAGATTCTCTGACTCCACCCACAATTAGGATTCTCCAGTCCCACAGCAGTGAATGGTGATTTAGCTGAGCGCCAAAATCTCTGTTATTGTTGGCAGCTGCAGCAGGGCATGAATGGCCAGAGGATCCCTGCCCAAGTCTCCTGAGCAGTGCAGTGTTTTAGATGAAGGTAAGTGGAATGGGCCAGAAAGGAACAGACAGAGCAACACATGTAATTGAGCATTAGGGGCCAAGGTCAGATCAGTGATAATTAGAAAATATCAAAGCTGCAGGCATTATATCTGAATGCAGGGAGAATTCACAACAAATTGGACGAAATAATAATATTGACAAATGAATAGATTTGATCAAATAGTCATCATGGAGACAGGGTTGCAAAGTGACCAAGGGTGGGAGTTAAATTAAGTTGTCCAGGATATTGAACATAGGGATAGAGAAAATGGAAAATGAGAATAATAAAAGATTACAACAGTGACAACAAAGGTTCATAGCTCAAAAAGGCAAAATTAGGATCAGTCTGGGTGGAGCTAAGAAACCACTGGTGAGAGCTGTTTATCAGTGATTGCAGTTTTGGGAGGATTTATCATAGGGAACCTAAATCTTCACGAAGACTGACAAACCAAATCTGCAGTAATAGTTTGAAGGACAAGTTCACAAAGTGTATACAGAGTAGTTTTCTGGATTAGAATGTCAAGCAACGAACTAGCAAAGAGGTTATTTTGAATCTCGTAAAGTGCAATAAGAACAGTTAATGAATAACCTTGGAGTAAAAGGGGCCTCTGGGGAAAAGTAGCCATAATATGATAGAATGGTATATTGAGCTTGAAAGTGACTTAGTTAAGTCCAGGATATTACATCTAAACAAAGCAAATTATGAAGGGTGATTTGGCTAAGGTAAATTGGGTAACTACATTAAAAGGTATGATAATAGGCAAACAATGGCTGGTATTTAAATAAATAATATCTTCTAAGAGACAAAATTCCACAAGTGAAGCTAACAAGAAGACTTGTTCTTGAAGAAGAACTTTAAAAAAGCATAAATAGAAAATACTGTAAATAGAGGAAATTTGAAATAAAAACAGAAATATTAGCCCTCGAGAAGGTGGCAATGAGCTGCCTCTCAAACCGCTGCAATCCATGTTGTGTAGGTACACCCACACTGCTGTTAGAGAGGAATTTCAGGACTTTGACACAGCAACAGTGAAGGAACATTGATACAATGCCAAATCAGGATGGTGAGTGGCTTGGAGGGGAACTTCCTGATGGTCGTGTTCCCAGGTATCTGCTGATCTTGTCCTTCTAGATGGTGGCGGATGTGGGTTTGGAAGATGCTGCCGAAGAAGGCTTGTTGAGTTTCTGCAGTGCATCTTGTAGATGGTACACACTGCTGCCACTGTGTGGCAGAAGTGGAGGGAGTAAAATATTTATGGATGGGGTTCCAATCAACTGAGCTGCTTTCTCCCAGATTGGGTTGAACTTCTTGAAAATAAAATCCAATTTTAAACATGGATCTGTAGCAGATGAAAATGGATAAGTAACATTTCTAGCTAATTATAGGCAAGAAACTTCTAAAATGGGATTGTCAAACAGAAATAAAGTCATAAGAACATAAGAAATAGGAGCAGGAGTAGGCCATCTAGCCCTTCGAGCCTGCCCCGCCATTCAATAAGATCATGGCTGATCTGTCGTGGCTCAGTTCCACTTTCCCGCCCTCTCCCCATAACCCTTAATCCCCTCTCTTATCAAAAGCCCATCAACCCGCGTCTTAAAAATATTTAGCGAGGCAGCCTCCACCACTTCAACGGGCAGAGAATTCCAGAGATTCACCACCCTTTGAGTGAAGAAGTTCCTCCTCAACTCCGTTCTAAACCGCCCCCTCTTTATCTTGAGGCTGTGCCCCCTAGTCCTACTGTCTTTTTTGAGCGGGAAGAGTCTCTCCACCTCTATCCTATCCATCCCATTCATCATCTTATACGTCTCAATGAGATCTCCCCTCATTCTTCTAAACTCTAACGAGTACAAGCCTAGTTTATTCAGCCTTTCCTCATAGCCCAACCCCCTCAACTCCGGAATCAGCCTAGTAAACCTCCTCTGCACTCCCTCCAAGGCCAAAATATCTTTGCGCAGGTGCGGCGCCCAAAACTGCACACAGTACTCCAGCTGCGGCCTCACCAATGCCCTATACAGCTGCAGCAAGACCTCTCTACTTTTATATTCAATCCCCCTCGCTATGAAGGCCAGCATCCCATTCGCCTTCCTGACCACATGCTGCACCTGCAAGCTGGGTTTTTGCGACTCATGCACAAGGACCCCGAGGTCCCTCTGCACCGTCGCCTGCTGCAGTTTTTCGCCACGTAAGTAATAGTCCTTCCTACCATTATTCCTACCAAAGTGGACAACCTCACACTTGCCAACATTAAATTCCATTTGCCATTTCCTGGCCCATTCGCCCAGCCTATCTAGATCCTTCTGCAGACTCTCCACACCCTCCGCACAATTTGCCGTTCCCCCAATCTTGGTGTCATCAGCAAATTTCGACACCCTACACTCGGTTCCCTCCTCCAGATCATCTATATAAATGGTAAAAAGCTGAGGCCCCAGCGCCGACCCCTGGGGCACTCCACAAGTCACCATCCGCCAATCCGAATAGCACCCATTGACCCCCACTCTCTGCCTCCTATTTGACAACCAATCCTCTATCCACGCTAACACCCTACCCCCAACTCCATGTCCCTCGACCTTCTGCAATAACCTCTTGTGAGGTACTTTGTCAAACGCCTTCTGAAAATCAAGAAAGACCACATCCACCGGCTCTCCTCTATCCACCACCCTAGACACATCCTCATAGAACTCCAGTAAATTTGTCAGACACGACTTCCCTTTAATGAAACCGTGCTGCGTCTGCTCTATCAAGCAATTCCCTTCAAGATGCCTCACAATTTCCTCCTTAATGACGGATTCTAACATTTTACCTACCACAGACGTTAAACTAACCGGCCTATAATTCCCCGCCTTTTGCCAGGCACCCTTCTTAAACAACGGCGTAACATTAGCCGTTTTCCAATCCTCTGGCACTTCCCCAGAATCCAGCGACGTCTGGAAAATAACCACCAAGGCATCCACTATCACCTCCGCCATTTCTTTCAGAACCCTCGGATGCATTCCATCCGGTCCTGGGGACTTGTCCACAATCAGCCCCTCCAGTCTGTCGAGCACCGCCTCTCTAGTAACAGTAATGTCATTAAGACCCTCCAAGTCCTACCACCTTTCCATCACTAACACCCGGCAAATTATTCACGTCCTCCTCCGTGAAGACAGAAACAAATAAGTTATTCAATACCTTAGCCATATCCCCATCCCCTACCACTAGGTCCCCTTTCTCATCCTTTAAACGACCAACGTTCACCCTAGCCAGCCTCTTCCTTTTTATATATTTATAAAAACACTTGCTATCCTTTTTTATATTAAACGCTAGCCCAGCTTCATAGTTTCTCCTACCCTTCTTTATCAACTTCTTTGTCAATCTTTGTTGACATTTAAACCTCTCCCAATCCTCTTCTCGCCCACTACTCTTAGCTACTCTAAATTCCTCCGCTTTTAATTTAACACTTTCCTTCACCTCCTTCGTTATCCACGGCTTATTACCTCTCCTCCTACTGTCCTTTTTGACCATCGGAATAAATTTCCGCTGAGCACCAAGAAAGATCTCCTTAAAGATCCTCCACTGCTCCTCAGCAGACCCTCCCTCCAACGCGCTCCCCCCAGTCCACATTCGCCAATTCTTCTCTCATCCTACCATACTCCCCTCTATTCAAACAAAGTACGCGTGTCTGGGAACCTACTTTCTCCTCCTCCATCTGCACCAGAAACTCCACCATACAATGATCACTCTCCCCAAGAGGATCCTTCACCACAAGGTCCCTAATTCTACCCGCCTCATTACATAGCACGAGATCCAAGATAGCTCTCTCCCTCGTCGGCTCCAACACGCACTGTTCCAGGAAACTATCCCGGCAGCATTCCAAGAACTCCTCGAGCCCACCGCGTCCAACATGGGTCGACCAATCAATATGCAGATTGAAATCCCCCATAACTACGGCCATCCCATTCCTGTACGCCGCACTTATTTGCGCATTAACAGCCCGCCCCACCTCCAGATCATTATTCGGGGGCCTATAGACGACACCCACCAGCGTCTTCCACCCTTTGCTGTTCCTAATCTCTACCCACAACGATTCCACCTTCTGCTCCTTGGCTCCAATATCATCCCTTGCTACCACCTTGATGCTATCCTTAATCAGCAGAGCTACGCCCCCCCCTTTTCCCTCCTGCCTATCCTTCCTAAACACTTGATACCCCTGTACATTCAGCTCCCAGTCCCTGTCACCTTGCAGCCACGTCTCTGTAATGGCCACCAGATCGTATCCATTTGTGTCGATCTGCGCCACCAGCTCATCCACTTTATTCCGAATGCTTCGTGCATTCAGATAAAGCGCTTTCATCCCAGCCTTCACCTGGACCCTATTTGCCGTAACGCCACCAACCATACTCACGCCCCCTACTCCCTCTATTATTGGGACATCCTCAGCCTCTTCCCTTACCTGTACCCTATCCTTAACTTTAGACCTCGTAACATCACCTACCCTCGCACCCTCCCCCCCACTAATTAGTTTAAAGCCCTGTCTACAGTCCTCTTTACTCGATTTGCCAGCACTCTGGTCCCAGCACGGTTCAGACCAACCCCATCCCGCCCGAACAGGTTCCACCTACCCCAATACTGGTGCCAATGCCCCATAAATTCAAACCCATTCCTCCCACACCAATCCCTGAGCCACCCATTCACTTCCTTAATCCTGTCAACCTTATGCCCGTCTGCACTCGGTTGAGGCAGTAGCCCAGAGATGACCACCTTGTCGGTTCTACTTTTTAATTCCATTCCCAGCTTTTCATACTCCCTCCCCAGATCCTCAGTCCGCATTTTGCTTACGTCGCCGGCACCCACATGTACCACAACGACCGGATTCTCACCCTCCCACTCCAGGTTCCTCTGCAGCCCAGCTGCGATATCCCGGACCCGAGCACCAGGCAGACAACACACCCTTCTGTGCACTTTGTCATTGTGACAAAGGACAGTGTCAATACCCTTCACCCCACTATCCCCAATTACGACTGTGTTCCTTTTCCCCTTCTCTTTGCCTATGTCCTGCTGCATCACTGTACCGTGTGCAGTTTGCTCACCAACCTCACCTGCCTTGTCCTCTTCCAGACTGGAAGCAAGAACCTCGAACCTGTTATGCAGATTAAGAGGCTGAGGCCTCCGCTCCCCACCCTCCTTCCTCCTCTCCCCACTCTCCTTCCTCCGCTCCTCAGCCCCCTTCCTCCTCTCAGCAGCCCCCTCTTGTCCCTGACCCTTAGAGTTAGCCAGTCTAGGGGGGGTGGATGTCACTTGCACCCCATTGACAATGGCACCCTCTCTCCCCCTGATGAGCCTCAGTGTCTGTAGCTCAGAGGCCAGCTCATCTACCTTGAGCTGGAGCTCCTCCAGCAACCTGCACTTACTGCAGACATGGTCACTGGGAAGGACCCTGGAGTCCACCAGTTCCCACATCATACAGAAACCACACATCACATGCCCCTCCATTATTCACTGTAGTAGTTTTGAAAAAAAAATTTTTTTTTCCTTGTTTTTCAAACGAACTCACCTGGCCTTTTTTCACTCAAGCCCTTTTTGATATTAAGCCCTAATAGCTCACTCTGCTTCCCTCTCACTCCGCTGCCCGCTCCGACGCTGCCCGCTGTCTACACCAGGCCTCCTTTTAAACCTGGCACTGATTTAAAGCTGTTGGCCCACAACTGCCTTCTAACCACTCCCTCAGAATTCTTAAAGCAGTAAATACAATAGATAAATGCTTTAAACAGTTCTACAAAGAACAAAGTGCTTTAAACTTATTTTAAACAGGTTTTTAACAGGTAAAATCTTAGCTCTCTCTCTGCTCCTTCACTCGTCTGCTCTAGTTTTAATGAATGCATCAAACCAAAGTAAACGGGAGCAATTCTCCCAGCTCGCTGCACTGCTTTTGTAGCAAAGTGGGTCAGGAGACTCGAGTGGTGGCCGTTTCACCACTGGACGCCATGGCCTCCCTATATCTCCAGCTGCCACTCTGCACTCGGCCTGAATGAAAGAAGAAGGGATACCAGCGATCAAGGCAGGCTGGGAGGTCAGAAATGGGGAGGGGTTGCTGTGTTGGCCACTGATCAGGAGGCCGGCAATGCGGGGCTGCTGCGCATGCGTGAACCTTGGCACTCACAGATAGGCATATGTATAGTGGTCTGTTCTGCACTGTGCTACTGGCCTCTCCAGCGAGAATAGTTCCCATCCACTGAATTTCAGCATGATTCATACCAGGGCACTCTGCATTGCACAGAGTGTGGGAGATTCATCTTAAAACTCCCACAGAAAAAAACAGTGGGATTTCCTCCAGTTTCTAAGCGAATTCGACACTAAGAATTTTTTTTTTAGGGGAACACCCCCAACCTACTTCAGACTAAAAGGTAAATTTCACTTTAAATAGTCCATACCACAAACATACACCTCATGTTTTTACAAGTACTCGCATCAATTCCCAGTTTTCCATAAGTACTCAGAATTTTTAAAGGCTTTAAACTCTGTCATCAGGACTGTCGTGAGCTTAGCTGGGGAGGTTCTGCAGGGGTGCATTGTTTGGGTGGTGACTGTATCCAGGGACAAGCCATACAGCCATATTCCATCCTAAGTCCCCAGATACAGTTAACACACAAACAATGCACCCCTGCAGAACTTCCTCAACTAGGCTCACAAAAGTTCTAACGGCACAGAATTTAAAGCCATTAAACATTCTGGTTACCTCTGGAAAACCTGGACTAATAGCAGTGTGGTCATGTCCAATCCAAAATCTCTGCTCTCCCTTTATTCAGCTCTCCGTCCTTTCCAAAAAGCACAGCATACTCAGCAATACAATCCCTGCTCTATTCTTCTCAAATTTTGTCTTCTAAAAGTCTTCTGCCTGCTTCTTCACCAGGATCTATTCTGAACTCTTCTGGGACTACCCATAATTTGATATCTTAATTAGCTGTCTGTTTACAATTCGGTCTGTAATTTTCTTTTTCATAGCCACCTTAGATCCTATAGCTGAGATAGACAGGTTTTTAATTAGTAAGGGAATCAAGCATTATGGGGATAAGGTAGGAGCATGAAGTTGAGAATTAATCAGATCTGTCATGATCTCAAAAAGTGGAGCAGATTTGATGGGCTGCAAGGCCCATTTCTGCTCCTAGGTCTTATGGTCTTATGAGGGATGTATATGATAATTTAAATTGTAAGTGAGAATTGATGTTACCATTCTTCACACAGAAATATTGAAGATATAGCAAGAAATATAGAGAATTAAAACAAGATAGTAAGACAAACTGGAGCACATTGAGAACGTGCAAGAAATTAACACAGGTAAACATTACTTTCTAAACTCATTCTGCTTTTATCAGCAAAAGTTAAACTTGTACTGAACAAAAGAGAACCAGGAAAAGAGGAGCAGAAGAAGTGGGAAGCAGTGGAAGCCTCTGATTGCACAGAATTCTGAAAAAAGGAACTAACGAAGAGGCTTTGAAAGGCATAGGGTGAAAGTGAGAACATGAGGAATAGAAGTAGGCCATTCAGCTCCCTGAGCATGTTCCATAATTCAATTAGATCACTGCAATGTGTACAATGTCTTTATTTATGCACCTTATCCATCAATAACATTTAGTTAACACAAACCTCTCAATCTCCATCAATCAACTTAACATCCTTTCAGAAGGGAAATTTCCAGATTCTCTTGACCCTTTATGTGAGAAAGTGCTTCCTGAATTCATTCACAAATGGCTTGGTTCTAATTTTAAGCTCATGCTCTTCTCTTCTGGCTTCCTTGTTAGAGGAAATACTTTCTCTACATATATCCTATCAAATCATCTTCTGGAGTAATTCAGCCAAACGCCAGTTTTCTATTACTAACAGCTTTTATGGTGTACCAAAGAGAAGGGTCACACCTGCAGCTTACAACAAGGCAGTCTTCACCTTGTTAGGGACTAGATCAGAAACTCAAGGGTATATTGTGAAGTTAGCCTAGAGCCCATCTCTTTGATTTTGGCATTGGAACGAGCATAATGTTTCACTCCAGGTGTGTTTCCATTGACCCACTAGGAAGCTTATATTAAAACAAACTTTATTTAACAACGCAGTTAAAATCAAACAAAAAGAATTAGTATAACTTGAAATACTTAAACATGACAAGGTATAATCCTTAACAGCTAACCAACTCTATAGTTCCAATTTAAGCAATATCCCCACATACATACATCCTTCTTTAGAATCGTTTAACATAAAATACAGATACACTCACATGGGTGCTTCGTTTCCAGCCTTTTAATCCCTCCAGACAGATATAGAAGAACACCTGTCTTCTGACTCTCAGCAACCTTCAGAGAAAGATCCATCCCCAAACAGTAGAGTTTCAGAGAAAGAAACCCATTTTCTAGCAAATTCTAGTCTCCAAACCAAGAGACAGAGACACACAGAGAGCTTATTCTCTCTAAGGAGCACTGAGCTTATTTTTCTGTTTAAATCTAGCCCCACCCAATCACATGATTTTTTTCTCCTGTCAATCAACTTAATCAAGCCTTACTCTGAAAAACCCCAGGGGAAAACACTAGAATAACAGAAAATACATTAGTCCAGATTAAAACAAACACTTCCACAATTAAAATCAATTATGCTGTTGCAGTAACAGGGGCTGTCAGTTACCAACAAAGCAGCACTAGTTAATAGAACTAACTGCTAAAAGAAATCCTGCACAAGAAATATGACACAAACACATTTCTTAAAGGCACAGTATAGTCACAACGTCGGGACCGATAACAACAGTCCAGGTTAGGTAACAGGTTTAAAAACCTGATGGATCCCAACCTGAGCATCTGTTAACAGGTGTCACTTCATAGTGTTGTTGATGACCCTTTCCATCACTTTTTATTGATGATTGAGAGTAGACTTGTGAGGGGTAATTAGTCAGGTTGGATTTGTCCTATTTTCCATGCACATGATATACTTGGCAATTTTCCACATTGCTGGATAATGCCAGTTTTGTAGCTATATTAGAACAGCTTGGCTAGGGGTGCAGCAAGTTCTGGAGTACTAGAAATTTTCAGTACTATTGCCAGAATATTCTCAGCAATGCCTATACCAATGAACAAACAAAAAAAAGACAAATGAAGCCCTGGACTGGGTGATGTGCAATCCCTGGCCTCTTCCATCCATGGAGAAAATGAGGAAATTATTTGATTTAGCCATCTGCTGTGAACATGGGCAGCAGAATGACTAAAGTTGCAGAGATTCACTGTGACAGCCCAAAGGAATTGCAGGAACATAGACTGAGAGAATCAATTGTGTGCTAGTTGTTTTAGCAGGCAATATAACTCAGTGACATGGTGTATATAGAGCAGTTAGAGCCTGTACTGCTCCTCAGGGAATATGCAATTCTTTTCTTGTCTGCAAACTCTGTTTGGATTAAAAGGTTTCCTGTGAATACTGTTCTTCCCACATCTGTCTGCTGATGTTCCTCTTTCTGTTCCTGTTCCTCCTACTTCTTTTATCCTTTTGTGCTATGTGGGCATCACTGGTGTGTCCAGCAATTATTGCCCATCCTAATTGCCCTTAAGAAGCTTCTTTGGCCACTGCAGATGATGTGGTGTAAGTACACACACAGTGCTGTTAGGGAGGGAGTTCCAATATTTTGACCCAGTGACAGCGATATATTTTCAAGTCAGGATGCCGTATAATTTGGAGAACTTGCATGTGGTAGTGTTTGTACTATAAAGGGTTAATAGCTATTATGCTAATAGCTTGAGTGCATCAACAGTGGTGTAAACCGATGCCAGATTAAATGCAACTGAAATGTGGAGGAAGAAGTTTTTAATGGATTTCTGGTTAAAATCTGTCTCTGTAAAATAGTGTAGTCAATAAATGTTCATTGATTTGTACCAGTATGGTTTCCAGCTCTTTTCTATCCAGGCCTTCCAGGGCCCAGTTGCAATAGCTGGTGGTAGCTGTTTGTAGACTGTTTACTAATTATTCCAGTCAACGCCGATAAAGACGGGAAAAGTGAAGGCTGCCAGCCTGGAAGAGCACCCTCGAGAAATGACTGCAGCAACAATTGGAGTAATTCATTCCTACAAGTGTCATACAATGGCCAACAATATGTACATAGAACTATGGAGAAAGTCTTACCTATGCCCAAGCCCCTAGGGCTTCATGGAAGGCCTTGACGAAGCTACGCATTGAAGAAACTGCCAACACAGATTCAGTCAATGGCTTTCTGCTTCCAGATTCAATCAAAACTAGGTAAGGATCAGGTCAGCATTCTCCTATATGCAATTGGCAGCAGTGCTGATGACATTTTAAGTTGATAGGGGTTTGATGAGGAAAATGCTAAACATGAAGATATCATCAAATCCTTTGATTCTTACTTTAGCTTACAATGTAATACTGAAATAGACCAGGCAAAAATCAACCAGCACAGCCAGGTACCAAGACAGAATAGTGATTATTTTATCAACAGTCTGTATCACATAGCAAATAACCGATTATGGGATTTGAGAGAGGAGCTCATCTGAGACCACATCGTGGTAAAAGTGGTTGACACACTCTCAGAGTTCTTACAGTCAAAGGAAGATGTAATTTTGTCCAAAGCAGTACAGTTAACCAAGCAGGCTGAGCTGTGCAAGGAAAATAAACTATTCATCCAGAATGATAGGCAGCCTTCCTGGGGGCATACCACTGACTCAGTCCAACTTGTGAACCATTTCAGTGGAGCTGTCAGAAAACAAAGCTGTGTGAAGAGACTCCGCCATTGTCCCATGTCCATATTGTGGCGGGGAAAAAGACCTAATTAGCAGAAACCTTGCCCAGCTATCAATGTCATGTGCCACTCCTCCCAGAAGAAGGGGCTAAAGCAGCAGGAAACTTCCATTTTCAGGTCAAAAATTTTAAGATAGATCACTCCAACTTACAAGTATCCATGATTTGGATGACATTGAAAAACAGGGTCTATTCTCTTACTAAATGGCAAAATTTTTTAACTGGACACAGGAGCAGAAGTTTCCATTCTTTCTGATACTACACTGTGGCTGAAGTCTGGATTTCTCCAGCTGTCTGCTACTCAACTTCACAACAAAGGAGATATTCCACTCAAAGTGCGAGAAGAATTGACTGCTACATTTCATTATAATGGAACAGAGCTCACTGATTCTCTACATGTCATTCATAATCAACCTATGAGCAGAGAGGCTTGTATAGCTTTACATCTTCTTTATCCTCAGTTGCAGAAGAAACTCAAGTTGATTGAGACTTCTGTGAATCAGTCTTCATGGACAACCCCACAACCACAGGACACATTATAGGTTTTTCACTTCTCTTCAAGGAATGGCTAGATGAAGCAAGAGACAGGTGTACTGAAGATGAAGGTCAGGATTAAAGAGTGGAAGAGGATGATGACAAGGACGCTGCTGATAATTGTTAAGGGAATAGCTTACGTTAAATCCTAATGTATTCCACAACCCAAGAAGTGAACTTTAGAATGCCTGCTCTTAACGTATTTTTGCAATTTTTATAATGTGAGGAAAGATGTGAAGAGCAGTGAAGGATGTCCCAGACTCTTTTTGATGATTTTAAACAAAATACATGTTTGTTACACAGTAAAACATACAATAAGAAAGTCAATTCAAGTGCAGTGAAATTATTACTGGCTAACTATTAGATCTTCACATTTACCCAATTTGATCCTTCTTCTTCGTAAATTCAGAGATAAACTTCCCAAACAACATCCCATAGGTTTTAAACTATATGCAAAATCTAGGAACAGTTACCACACCTGGAATCTAGATCTTTGGGATTGCTTCCGATTTGATATAGAGATAGTTGGTTTCTTCCTCAAAACAAGCTTTCTCCAGAAAGAACTTGTTGGGAGTGAACATAGCTTTCTGCTGTGTGGCTGCAATTGCCAAAACTAGTTCCTTGCATTTGGTGAATTTGGGAGCGATTTTACCAATTTTTTTTCCTAAGTGCTGGGCAGACTAGAAACTAGGAGAGATTCAGATCTGTTTTTTGGGCATATTTTCAGGCCCCCCCCCATCTCAAACAGACCACTGTCCACGGCAAACTACCCAGCCTTCAGGAGAACAGTGACCACGACACCACACGACCCTGCCACAGCAACCTCTGCAGGACGTGCCGGATCATCAACACGGATGCCATCATCTCACACGAGAACACCATCCACCAGGTACACGGTACATACTCTTGCAACTCGGCCAACATTGTCTACCCGACACGCTGCAGGAAATGATGTCCCAAGGCATGGTAGATTGGGGAGACCATGCAGACACTACGACAACGAATGAATGAACACTGCTCAACAATCACCAGGCAGGAATGTTCTCTTTCTGTTGGGGAACACTTCAGAAGTCATGGGCTTTCAGCCTCTGATTTTTGCGTAAGCGTTCTCCAAGGCAACCTTCACGACACACAACGCAGAATCGCAGAGCAGAAACTGATAGCCAAGTTCTGCACACAAGGATGGCCTCAACTGGGATCTTGAGTTCATGTCACACTATCTGTGACCCTCATGACTTGCCTAGGCTTGCAAAATCTCACAAAGCATCCTGGCTGGAGACAATATACATCTCTTTAACCTGTGCTTAACCCTCTCTCCACTCACACTGTCTGTGCCTTTAAGACTTGATTACCTGTAAAGACTCGCATTCCAATCATTATCTTGTAAATTGAGTTTGTATATTCATATGCTCTATTTAGTAAACACAAGTCCTCATTCACCTGATGAAGGAGCTTGAGACGCTGAAAGCTTGTGCTGCCAAATAAACCTGTTGGACTTTAATCTGTGTAGTGAGCTTTCTTGCCTTGAAAGCTGCTCAGAGTTCAAATGCAGCTATCGTACTTTCCTCCAAAAGGTTGGTTTTGTCTCTAATGTCCTATATCTAGGACAGCAAATCTTGAAACAACAATCCCCATGACAACCTCATCTCATGATTCATGGGCAACAGAGGGGAAAATAGGTTCTGTCATCATTATGAGCTGAGATTATTTCCTCAAACTTGTGTCTCTGAGTTTTTCCAATACCACAAATGGTTTCATAATTTACAGACCAGTTTTGTCAGGTTCCACACTTCAAGCATGTATTTAACCACAAGATATATTTGTGTGGTTATACAAGTGTGGCTATTCCAAGCTGAGTGCTGCTGTAAAACTAATGGCCTTTGGAGTGTGGGAACTTCTGTCACGTATCAGATCAAATCAATTCTTAACCACTGTTTCTCTGAACTGATTGTTTCTAAACGATTCCACTTTACTAGCTTTTACTTTAACACAAATCAGAATTCACGGCAACTAGACATGAACTAACAGTGAAATTACTGTCGGTACTGTTGCGACTTTCACAAAAGTTTGGAAATATTCACACTTTAAGCTCAAAATTCTGGACAAAATTCCATGTGCCTTCTTAATTACTTGCTGCACCTGCAAACCAACAACAAGAGATTCCTGCACAAGGACACCCAAGTCCCTCTGCACAACAGCATACTGCAATTTTTTACCATTTAAATAATAGTCCATTTTGCTGTTATTCCTACCAAAATGGATGACCTCACATTTACCAACATTGTGCTCTATTTGCCGGACCCTTACCCACTCACTTAGACTATCTACATCCCTTTGCAGACTTTCAGTGTCCTCTGTACACTTTGCTTTGCCACTCATCTTAGTGTCATCTACGAATTTTGACACACTACACTTGGTCCTCAACTCCAAATCATCTATGTAAATCATAAGGACTTGCAATCCCAACACTGATCCCTGAGGCACACCACTAGTCACTGATCGCCAACCAGAAAAACACCCATATATCCCTACTCTTTGCTTTCTATTAGTTAACCAATCCTGTACCCATGCTAATACCCGTAACACTGCGCACCTTTATCTCATGAAGCAGTCTTTGGTGCGTCACCTTGTCAAATGCCTTCTGGAAATCCAGATACACCACATTCACAGGTTTTCCATTGTCCACTGCACATATAATGTTCTTAAAGAATTCCACCAAATTAGTCGAACATAGTCTTCCCTTCATGAACCCATGTTGCATCTTACCAATGGGACAATTTATATCCAGATGTCTCGTTATTTCTTCCTTGATGATAGATTCAAGCATTTTTCCCTACTATAGAAGTTAAGCTAACCGGCCTGTAGTTACTGCCTTTTGTGTACCTCCTTTTTTAAACAGTGGCATCACATTTGCTGTTTTTCAATCTACGGGAACCACCTGAAAGTGCAATTGCTATTTCTCCCGCCACCTCTTTTAGTACCCTGGGATGCATTCCATCAGGACCAGGAGACTTGTCTATCTTTAGCTCCATTAACTTGCCCAACGCTACTTCTTTCATGATAATGATATTTCTAGGTTCTCACCTGCCATAGCCTTCCTGTCATCAATTTTTGGCATGTTATTTGTGTCTTCCATTGTGAAGGCCGACACAAAATACCTGTTCCAATGTTTCAGCCATTTTCTCATTTCTAGTTATTACATCCCCCTTCTTGTCTTCTAAAGGACCAATGTTTAATTTAGCCACTCTTTTTCGTTTTATATATTTTTGAAATGACTTCTTAGACCACAGACCACAATCAGTAAGGATAGGCAACAACGCCTCCTCTGCGATCATCCTCAACATCAGTGCCCAACAAGGCTGTGTTCTCAGCCCTCTACTATACTCCTTATACACCTATGGCTGTGTGATCAAATTCCCCTCTGACTCAATTTTCATGTTTGCTGATGGCACCACCATAGTGGGTCAGATCTCAAACAATGACGAGGCAGAACACAGGAATAAGATAGAGAATCTGGTGAACTGGTGCGGCAAAAATAATCTCTCCCTCAGTGTCAACAAAACAAAGGGGATTGTCAATGACTTCAGGAAACGTAAAGGAGAACATGCCCCTGTCTATATCAACAGGGGTGAAGTAGAAATAGTCGGGAGCTGTTGGGTGTCCAGATCACCAACAACCTATCCTGGTCCCCCCATGCCGACAGTATAGTTAAGAAAGTTCACCAATGCCTCTACTTTCTCAGAAGACTAAGGAAATTTGGCATGTCAGCTACAACTCTCACCAACTTTTACAGATGCACCATAGAAAGCATTCTTTCTGGTTTTATCACAGCTTGGTATGGCTCCTTCTCTGCCCAAGGCTGCAAGAAAGTACAAAAGGTCGTGAAAGTAGTCCAATCTATCACGCAAACCATCTATTGACTCTGTCTATACCTCCCGCTGCCTCGGCAAAGCAGTCAGCATAATTAAGGACCCCACACATCCCAGACATTCTCCCTTCCGCCTTCTCTTGTCGGGAAAAAGATACTAAAGTCTGAGGTCTCATATCAACCAACTCAAGAACAGCTTCCTCCCTGCTGCCTCAGATTTTTGAATGGATCTACATCACATTAAGTTGATCTTTCCCTACACCCTAGCTATGACTATAACACTACATTCTGTACTCTCTCATTTTCTTCTCAATGAACAGTATGCTTTGTCTGTACAGCGCACAAGAAACAATACTTTTCACTCTATGCTAATACATGTGACAATAATAAATCAAGTCAAATCCCAAGTTGTTGTGTGCCATTGATATTAAGAATAGAGACAAGGGGGCATTTGTCCCACCTGCTGCATTACCATTTCACCACATTCACACTGGGCACCACGGTCTCTGCATGTTCCCAGGGCAAGTTTTTCATTGTCATCAGCTCCACATTGGATATCAGCATGGAGCTGATTATCACATGGAAATAACAATTTCCATATGATTGGTGGGCCTGAGATGGTATTCTCCGGACCTGCTAGCATCTCTCACTCCCTCCTCTCCCCCCACTCCCCTGCTGCCCCTCCAGCAGCATTTACAACTGCTTCCCGCTAACGGGGAGCAGGTGCCCTGACCCCACTGGAGAAGCCATTGAGATCCCCAGGGAAGTCAGGAATCTGCGGGGGGCACCCACTGTATCCAGCCTGGCACTGCTCAAGGGCAAACTGGCACAATGCACCAGACACCTTGGCACTGCCCACTGGGCACCAGGCAATTGGTGGTGGGGGGGGACCTTCCATTCCACTACTCTGCAAAAGGATCAGTGGGGAAAGGAGTTAGAGCTCTCGGGGCTGGCCATTGGAGTAAGGGGGAAGGGGGTTGGTGGTGGTGGTGATGGTGGTCAGGGCTAATCATCGGGATGGGGGAAGTCAGGGTTGTCGGGGCAGGTGGGTTGGGGAAAATTGGGGCTGGCCGAGGTTGGGGGGACATGGCGGCTGGCCCGGGATGTTCCAGGAGGCCAGTGATTGGGGGGAGTGGGGGTTCGAAAGGCTCGCAATCGGGGGAGAGGGGTCCAGGGCTGGCCAGCGATCAGGAAGGCCAGCGATCAGAGGGCAGCAATAGGGTTGCCAGTGTGACACCCTGCTCTCCACTCTGACCGAATGGCACAAGTGTGGTGGCCCAGTCAGTGCTATGCTGTCGGCCTCTCTTTCAGGAATAGGGCCTCCACTTGCTTGCCAGACTGAATCCCACTGAGGCAATCTGCAAAGCTCAGAATGTTGGAGATTCACTCTGGTAAGGATGCTTAAAAAAAAGGCAGGAATCACACCTGTTTTCCCTCATGTTGGAAACTTAGAAGTTTTTTGGGAGAATCCCGGTCAAGATCTTTTATCGTAGCCAACATTCATCCCTCAATTAACATTACTAAAAAGGTTACTGGAGAGTGTCTGGCATTCATGGAATATAGCAGCTAAAAATAATGTTGCTGTCTTCTTTTTGTGTTCTCTATGTGAAGACACGTCTGACCCACAGCGCCACAATCCCGAGTGCAGATAGGAGCAAGGGGGCAAGTCCCGAATTCACTGCAGCTAGAACAGGAATCAAATTGCGTGCACCAATCTGATGCACACATCCATCTAGCCAATTGGTTCCCCCAGGAATCTCTCCCATTCTTTTCATCTGCTATTGCTTTGTGTTGGAAAGATTTGCAGGTCAATATATAATCTGTTTGACCCTGTTATGAATGCATCTTCCTTGATCATCAAATCCTGGAGTGGTACTTCAACCCAGAGCTCCTAGCTCAGAGGCAGGGACACTACCTGACATCCAAAAATAATGCACAACTACTCAAATTAGATGAGAATGGGAAAGGCGGAAAGTCAGGTATTATGATTTTAATTTTAGATACTCTATGATTCAAATATGATTTCCTCACATTTGGAATAAAACGATAACTGAAAGATGAAGGTTCTTTTCAATGTCAAAAAATGAGCCCAAAATTTGTAATGGTATTCTACAAAAGGATTGATGCAAAGAAAAAATACCAAAGATCTAACTGATTGTGCATCTGTGATATTCCTTACTTTTGAAATATAAAATAAAATATAAAGCAGCAAATAACACATTTACAAATACATATAATAGATATGCAATACATATCTGCAAGCAAATCTAGGCTGCAGATAATCACACAAATAACACTAAGCTATGAAAATTGCACGTCACTGAATAATACAAAAGGAAGTGTGATAGCTAGCTTCTTGTAAGTGAAAAAACATTAAACTACATAAAGAAGTGATATTGTATTCCTAACCAGAGGCTGATAAGGTCAGTAGTTCAAACCTCTTGCTTGATCAGTGTGTGGACATAGAACTGTGCTGTGCACAGATTTTACTGAAGCTTTCAGAAAGGAAATAACAGATTCCTTAATTCAATAAATTTAAGCAAGAGGAAGATAAAATTACTTCCACAGGTTCCTGATTAAGGATATAAATGACAATCCAAGTGTGATGAGTTGAATTTGACATTTGTAATCCTGTGCAATCTGGATGCTGTAGTCCTGTCTGCAATAACTGTGATCAGATGTTTGTAATGATGTCGTTTTCTACCGGCATCCTGACTATTAGTATGATTACTGACTGTTCGATTGAGTTACACTCACTCATAATGGAATCAAACATTGGCCATAACACTAAGTAAAACCTGAACTGTAGATCAAACTCAGGAATAAATGGAAAAAGGAGAAGACCAACTGCTCCATCGAACCTACACCACATTCATGATGACGGGAGAATCACACTGGAGATTTGCTGACTTAAATCTATCACCAACTCCCACTCCATCCACTGTCATTCCCATTCACACCAGCAGAATCACAGAATTGTTATTGCACAAAGGAGACCATTCAGCCCATTGTGTCTGCACTGGTTCTCCAAATGAGCAATTTCTAGTGCCGTTCTCCTGCCTTCTTGTAACCCTGCATATTCTTCCTTTTCAGGTAACAGTCTAATCCCTTATACTTCAATTGAACACACGTTTCATTGTTTGATTCTCCTTGGTCTGTTCTGATTCTCTGTTGGATTCCTGGTGTTTGTGCTCCACATGAACAGTTGTCCAAATCCTATGTCTTTCTCCGCTCCTGGGGACAAATAGGAAAGTGATAAGGGAGTGCCTGAGAAAGGTTAATCTATCATGCATTCCCCTGAGAAATGCAAAAGTTAACCCGGATTCAAGAAAAGGGTGGAGTGGTGACCTGCAGTGGGGTGAAAGGTGTGACATTTCACATATCTGGAAATTCCTTTCACATCAAAACTTGTGTGGAAGATTACATTGCTAACAGTTAAGTCACTTACACTGCATACATATGTGGAAAATGCATACCCTACAAACATGACAGAGACATAAGGACATAATTGGCAAAGTCTTGACAGTCAATTGGAATAGACTGTTCACTTGCCGGAAAAAGCCACTCTGAAAGTGGATTGCAAGCCAACAAAAATCCTTTAGAAAGCAAAACGCTGCAGGTGCTTGAAAGCTAAGGAGAGAAAATGCTGGAAAAGCTCAGCATGGCTGGCAGCATCTGTGGAGAGACAAACACAGCTAACATTTCAAATCCAATATGGCTTCTTCATAAAATCTTTATGCCTTAAAAAATACTGGAGGGATTTTTGTATTCTCGGCACAGATGGTGAGAAAACTAATGAGTAACTTGCAGGCTGCACAGTTAGTTTTGCTCCCCACATAATCCAGCAATCCATGTAAAATAAATCTGCAGGTGTGGCCTACTCCATCATGCTGACAGGGCAGAGCTGGAAAAAGCTAGCCCAGCTGGGAATCCCGAGATTGAGGCATCCTTTAAGAAGGGTGCCGCGATGTCCGATGGAAAATACAGGAGCTCCCTCTTCTACACACCCACAAGGGGAAATTCCTCCTATTCACAAGGGGAACCTCTTCTCCCTGCCCAGAGATGGGGGCCTGCCTCCCCCCCATACACATTGGGAAACCATCCCTTCCACATATACAAGGTAACCCCATCCACTGATAAGGGGAACCACCCCCAATGGTGCTCTCCAGAGGGACCCTCTTGGCACTGCCTGGGGGCGGTGCCAGTTTGCCAGGGCAGTGTCAGGGCACCAGGTAGCAGTGCCAGTGGCAGGGCCAAGGCAGTGCTACGGTACTGCCCGACCATGTCCCTCTACCCTAGGACTGTACTTACCCTGAAAGTGTATTGCAAGCAGGTCCCTCCACCTGTTCCCATTTTTATAAATTTGTTGCAAACCTCGCTGATGGGGCATCATGCAGCAAGGGGAGTGGTCTTAGTGTGTGGGAAACATATCTGAGAAGCTGTTCAAATAGATTATAATTTACTTAAATGATGTTCCTAACCTTTCTGGGTGGGGCCAGGGAGCAGGGAGAATCAAAAAATGAGATCTCGCCAGCAGGGTCCTCATTTTACAATTCTCACAATACTTTCTCCCGGCCACCAAATAACAAATGCAACATTTATACCTATAATGCAAAGGCTTGGAGTTTCCAGAATCGAACTGATACAGAAACCCACACTTACTGGGGTGATTCTCCCATCCTAGTTCCTGATTGGTCACATGTCCCTGTGGGTGGATTGTCCTTAAGGGGGGCAAACATCACATTCCTCCCTCTTTAAGTTCTTCTTTACATTGATAATAATTGTTACTCAGTCTTGAATAATTAGAACAGTAAACACATGCATTCAATCCATCATAAATTAAGTCTTTCAGGTGGTCTCTGAATTCTATTGGAGCGGTGTAACTCCTCTGTAAGGGTGTTTCCACTGGGTTGCTTCCTGCAGAAATCAATATACCAGGTATCTCCTTGTTACTATTAATTCAGCTTTATCAGTTTACATGGGAGTAACAGACTTGCCTACCACAGATTGACTTGATGCTACCACACTTTGCTGCTGGCAACATGGTTTCAGGTGACAGTGAGAGCTACTTGTCCGTGTAAATGTCTACCTGCTTCTGGACAATTCTTCCTTTTACGTCCACTTCGTAAGACAAAGTTCCTGTTTTAATACAACAACTCTTGGGACCCAACTCAAGCTGCCTCCAAAACTTGTGACTTACAAGGCTTCCTCCACTGAAACCAACTTTGTTTATTTGTCTGAATCATGATTTCTCTAATGACTGCACTGATTGGCCTCTACCCTCCCTGGCAAATTCAGCAACAGCAGGATTAGTCTGGTCCTAAGATACCAGACCATCAGTAACTCTGCAGGCAGCATTCCTGGTGAAGAGTGTGGAGTGGTTCTATAGCTCAGAAGGAATCGTGAGATTCTGGTCTGCAGGGTCGCTCCTGACTGATTTTTACAGCCCACCTTGAAGGTTTGGGTTGCTCATGCAGCCAGCTTGTTGGATGCTGAGTGGTACGGTGCAGTCGTATGTGCTTAATACCACTTGAAGAGGTGAAATTCTGAAACTCAGCATGTTATTATCCATTATCCAACACTGTGGCTTTGAGTATCCCAGGTTTGAAAAACACTTATGCAATTTTGCACTTGTAGTGTGAGATGTCATCGGGGACGATCCTACTATTGCACCCTGCTGGCCGATGGATGTGGCAAACCAGGTCCTGAGATAGCTGAGTAGTCAAGTTCACGCCCGGATATCCGGTGAGATCAGCCTTGTCCCATTTCCGGTGCAAGGCTGAATAAATTGTTTAAATTTATTTTGACGTGAATGTGGATGGATTTAGTGTGCCCAGGACTCAATCATGCACATTTGTCTGAGCGGCCTCGCCAGGAGAGGCACTCTCCTGCAAAGATCATATGGTTCCCCACATCAACTGGGACCAGACATGATGGCCTCGCTAGTAGATGGGAGTCCATTGAGGCTCTCCTAGAAGTTCAGCGGCAAAGAGGGGTAACCTTTGGAGAGTGGTATTGCCAGCCAGGGACAGGGAGGACTGCTATAGCAGGCAACCTTTGCTGCAATTGGCATTGTTTGCAATGCTTGACTAGACTCTCAATGTCAGCATCAATGTCAAGTCACCAGACATAACTCCTAGCAAGCATCTTCATCTTTGATATACCCAGATCGGCACTGTGCAATTCAGCTAGGAGCAATTCCCTCCTTGGCACAGAGATGACTGCTTTGGCTCCCCAAAGTATGATTCCGTCTTCACAAATTAATTCACCTTTTTGTATATAATATGGTTTCATCTCTTCAGAAACTAACTCACAGGCCCAACCTGTGCCTCATTTTGGACAACAGCAGACCCCTGCCAGTCCAGTATTTAATTTGTTGCACCAAAAGTGACAATGTGGCCAAGCAATTCAACTGCATAACAATTTCCTGCAGTACGGAGGGAGGTGTGATACTCTCTGGTAAAGGCAGGCAACTAAGTGCTTCCATATTTGCAATGTGCATTCCAAGCTGGTGCATGAATGTACATTCGTAGGTGGACAGAATTAATGCCCAACATTGAATTCCTGCTGATGCAATTGGCTGAATAGAATCATAGAATCGTACAGTGCAGATGGAGGCCACTTGGCCTATTGAGTCTGCACCAACCACAGTCCCACTCAAGCCCCATCCCATGCATTCACCCCAGCCAGTCCCCCCACACTAAGGGGCAACCCAACACGGCCAATCCACTTAACCCACACATCTTTGGACTGTGGGAGGAAACCGGAGCACCCAGACGAAACCCATGAAAACACGGGGAGAATGTGAAAACTCCACACAGACAGTGACCCCAGTGGGAATCAAATGCAGGTCCAGGTCCCTGGCGCAGTGAGACAGCAGTGCTAACCATTGTGCCACTGTGCCACCCAAAAGCCTTGTCTTCTTTAAAAACCTAAGAGCAGTTTCTGGTCCGTAACAATATTAAAGAATCTCCCATATATGTACAGGTGGAACTTCTTTACCTCATATACTATTGAAAAGCCTTCTTTTTCAATCTGAGAATAACCTTTTTTTGGCCTCCGAGAGTGTTCTCAAGACATAGCCTATAGCTTTTTCAGATCCATCATCTATCTTATGGGACAACATTCCACCAATGCCGTATGGAGAAGCATCACAGGTTAACACCAATTCCTTAGTTGGTTGAAATGCACCAGTAAACCTGATGAATGTAACAACTGCTTTACTCTGTTAAAAGCTTCTCTCTGGGGCATCTTCCAAAACTAATGTTGGTGCTCCAATAGTGTCACAAATGTGGCAGAAAACATCCAAAGTAATTCACAATACCTAAAATGACTTGAGTTCAGATGTGTTTCTGGAGGTCAGTACCTCCTTTTTTGCTGACTTTGTCTTCCATGGGGTGTAGTCCCTGAGCATCCAAGCAATACCCAAGATAGGCTACCTTAATGGCTTGAAAAGTACATTTCTGCTTTTTGGGGCATACACCAGGCTCTTGATAGCACTTTAACACTTCTTCCAAGTTAGCTTGGTGCTCAGCTTTGTCAATCCAGTAATCAAAATATCATCCAAGTACATTATGGCCTGCGGCATTCCTTAAAATAGGCTTTCCATTGTTCTCTGGAAGACAGTACATGCTGATGACACACCAAAAGATATACTGAAACAAACGTTTGTATATGTTTATCATAACATAACCTCAGGAATCATTGTTTAACTCAAGATGCTGATATGTGTGGCTCATATCCAGCTTTGTATAAGACTGAAGTCTGTCCAGATTTGCATAGAACTAATCTTCAATCTTGAGGATTGGCAGCCTGTGAATCTGTATTTTCTGCAGATGCAGACAGTCTTGTCAGACTTTATCATAGGGACTATGGGTGCTGCCCACTGTGCAATTTAATCTGGCTGAATATTACCCAGTTCTTTCAATCACTTCAATTCCATGTTCAGCTTTTCTCACAAGGCATGTAATAATGGTCTTGCTGTTGACTCTGGATCTACATAGATTGTTGCCTGGCAGCCCTTTATTTTAGCTAACACGGCGTACAACACATTCTCATACTTCTTCATTAACTCAGGCAGTCCCCCTTACAGTACTTGGAAGGTCTCCATCAAGTTTAAGTTGATTATCTTGAGCTAATTGTGGCCCAAAAGACTTAGCTCTCTTAGCCTGACACTATTATTACTGGGAGCTGAATGGACTTCTGCTGATAGCTTACAGGTACTGCGGTTGTACCCTTTATCTTGATGGCTTCTCCTATGTAAGTTGTTAGTTTTGCTGTGGAGCCCCTCAAATGCAATGGCTGGACTCCTTGTAAATATCAAAATGTGTGTTTTCCTATCACTGTGACATAGGCTCCCATATCAACTTCCATCTTTAAGAGCCTACCATGTGCGAAAAGCATCATAGTTAATGGGGCTACCTTGCTTGCTTTCATGTTGAACAACTAATGAACATTTGATCCTTATCACTAGACTTTTCCATATTATTCACTGGAGATGTATTGCTAACTCTGTTACTGAGTAGATTTCGCTTACTTTTACATTGGTGCCTTAAGTATCTTTTGCTGTGGCAGAAAAAAATCATTCAGCCTCTTTATACCTGCAGGCTTCGGGGGAGCAATTACCCTGAAGTGGCTCTGAAATCACAGTGCTCTGAGATCTGTCTTCACTTGGTAACATAAGTTGCAGTAGTTTCCCCAGGGACTCTCCCAGTTGAGTTAAACTTAAAATCGCTGCAATATTACCGATGGCTTTGGATTGTTGTTTTTCTTTCACCAGTTCAACTATCTCAGTGAATGACTTGATTCGAGCATGCTTGGTGATGTGAGGCTGCATATTAAATTGTGGGCCTGAGTCCCATACACTCTCCAAAGGATTGCCTTTCCCTTCTCCCTTCTCTATTCCATTGGCCTGAAAATAGTAGCTCAAACGTTCAACGTATTGTGTCCAATCCTTCACAGAGGCATCACAAGGATCTATCTGTCTGAATAAAGGTATATCTGCAAACATTCTTCTGTTTCTCAACTGGAACTGAACTTCAACGTGACTTACTACTCATGATTTGAGAACTGCTGCTTTTTTTTCTTTCATCTTCATCGTCAATGTAATAATTCCTGTTCACCAGTTAGGTAAATAAAAACAGCAACATTTAGTTACATGGGACTGTAATGCAGAGGCTTGCAGCATCATGGCTGCCAGTCAGCTTTCAGGATTAAACTAATGGCCCACACTTGCTAGGATTATTCTTTCACCCTGGTTCCTGATTCATTACCTGGGCCATGTGACTCCCTTGGCAGATTGCCCTTTAAAGAGAACTAAAAATGCAGCAAGAGCAGGGAGGTGGAAAAACTAAATAAAAGACTTCTGGTTTAAATGAAATACTCAAGTGAATATATTTATAATCATTTATAACCATTTATTTAAAAACATGCTTGAAAGTCAAAAATGAACAATAAAACAGAATTCAAAAGTGACAGTAAAAGCACAGATTAAATTGTGTTTTAGTGACTGAATTACAGTAATGAAACTTTTCTGGTATTTGAGTAATATCATTGATTGATATTAATGTTTAGGCTGACGGTAGAGTTGAAGTAATCATCCCTATTCCATGGTTAGTAGTTAATCAGAAACCTTCCAAATACTGGTATTTGTTACTGGAATGAATTTTTCAATGCTTTTTATGAGTATACTGAGCAATCATTTGCCATTTCATTTCGAAGATTTGAAAGCAATTAGAATTTTTCAACTCCAATTGTGGTAGTTACATCATTTAACAGCTTACTTAAGCTGAGAAATAACAAAATATCAGTCGAAGCTGCAGTCTCCAACAGCTTCTTTCTGACATGTTGTTATGACTTAAACTATATTCTACATACATGCATTTAAAAAAATAAGCAAGAAAAGCTAAGCCTAAGACAGAAGTGTCAAAACGTTCGGGAAAGTGTACAGGACTGGCACTTCAATTTGTTCTGGTAATTAGATTAGGATAAAGGAACAAGATGAAAAATAAAATTTCTTTCAATAAGACTGCTATATGCTTGGGTTCTTACTCTAGATATTTTTGGCTCCCTACAGTGTGCCAATGTTTTCACCTGTACCTAAGAATCATAGAGTTTTACAGCACAAAAAGAGGCCCTTCACCCATCATGTCTGTGCCAGCCAACAAGCACCTATCTATTCTAATCCTATTTTCCAGCACAGGGTCCCTATACTTTGCCATTTCAAATGATCATCTAACTGCTCCTTAAATGATGAGGATTCCTGCCTCTACCACTCTTTAAGGCAGTGACTTCCTGATTCCCATCACCTTCTAGATGAAAAAGGCTTTCCTCAAATCCCCTCTAAATCTCCAGCCCTTTGCCTTAAATTTATGCCTCCTAATTACTGACCCTCTACTAATTGGAATGTTCTTTCCTATCTACCCTATCTACGTCCTTCATAATTTTGCACACCACAATGTGGTCCCCCTCAGCTCTCTCTGCTCCAAGGAAAACAACCCCAGCCTATCTTTATTGCTGAAATGCTCTAGCCCAGACAACATCCTGGTGAATGTCCTCGGCTCCCTTTCCAGTGCACATCCTTTGATGCCAAGTGGAGTTTCAAAGCATGCCAGGTTGATGAGCAGACTTTTTTTTTACATTACTTTTTCCTGTTTTTTCAAGCAGTGGCTGATTTAGACTTTGAATGGCAAACAAATGATTAGATAGTAATGGGGTAAGTCAACACTTACTCTGTCACTATCACTTATATTACTTTAGGGTTTCTCAAACTTTGAGCTGTGTCGAACCCTTAGTGACCTCCCAAGAGCAATGGGAACTCCAAGCATTTTCATAATGTTAAAGCCGTGAAGTAGGTGCAAACACAATAATCAAATGTAAACAAATCTTTTCTAGCTATATCTCTGCATATATTAATCTGGTAAGAATTTAAAAGTTCTTTTATTAAAATAATAATGGTCAATGGCAACCCTCCAGGATGTTGATAGTGAGGGATTCAGGAATGGTAATGCCATAATGAGTTGATGACACAATCAACGTGAATAAATATGATTTGGTGGCCATTACAGAGACATGGTTGCAGGATGGTCACGACTGGGAGTGAAATATCTATGGGTATCAGAATGTTCCGAAGGACGAACAGGAAGATAATGGGGGTGGTGTAGCTCTGATATTTAAGGATGACATCAAGGCAGTAGTGGGAGATGATATAGGTTCTGTGGAAAAAGAGGCTGAATCTATTTGGGTGGAAATTAGAAATAGTAAGAAGAAAAAGTTGCTGATAGACGTAGTCTATAGGTCACCAAATAATAACATCACTGTGGGGTGAACAATAACAAAGAAATAACGGATACATGTAAAACTGCTACAGCAATTATCATGAGGAATTTTAATCCACATGTCGATCGGTCAAACCAGGTCAGTCAAGGCAGCTTTGAGGGGGAGTTCGTAGAATGTATCAGTGATAGTTTCCTCCAATAGCACGTAATGGAACTTACGAGGGAGCAAGCTATCCTCAATCTCGTCGTATGTAATGAGACAGGAATAATTAATGATCTTACAGTTAGGGATCCTCTCAGAAGAAGCGATACACACAACAGTGGCATCACATTTACTGTTTTCCAATCTGTGGGAATCACTCCAGTGTCCAGTGAATTTTGGTAAATGACCACTGGTGCATTTGCTATTTCCTCTGCCATCTCTTTTAGTACCCTGAGATGCATTCCATCAGGGCCTGGAGACTTGTCTAACTTTCATTCCATTAGCTTGCTAGACACTACCTCTATAGTGATAATTATAATCTCTAGGTTTTCACCTGCCATAGCCTTCTTGTCACCATGGCATGTTATTGGCATGTTATTTGTGACTTCCAGTGTGAAGACTGACACAAAATACCTGTTCAATGCCTTAGCCGTTTCTCATTTCCAGTTATTACATCCTTCTCATTCTCTAAAGGACCAATGTTTACTTTAGCCACTCTTTTATATATTTGTAGAAACTTTTGCTATCTATTTTTATATTCTGAGCTAGTTTACTCTCATAATCCATCTTACTTTTTGTTATAGCTTTTTTGTGGCTCTCTGTTGATCCTTAATGATTTCCCAATTCTCTAGGTTCCCACTAATCTTTGCCACTTTGTACGCATTTTCTTTCAATTTGATACCCTCCTTTATTTTCTTAGATATCCATGGCTGATTATCTCTTTTTTTTACTGTCCTTCCTTATCACTGGTATATACTTTTGTTGAGTGCTGTGAAAAATTGCTTTGAAAGTCCTCCACTGTTCCTCAATTGTCCCAACATAAAAGTTTTTGCCCCCAGTCTACCTTAGCCAACTCCTCCCTCAACCTGTTGTAGTTTCCTTTGTTTGAGCACAAGCCACTGGTATTGGATTTTACCTTCTCAAACTCCACCTGTATTTTAAATTCAACCATACTGTGGTTGAAACAGCAAATGTGATGCCACTGTTTAAAAAAGGAGTACACAAAAGGCCAGTTAGCTTAACTTCTGTATTAGGGAAAATGCTTGAATCTGTCATTAAGGAGAAAATGGTGAGACATCTGGATATAAATTGTCCCATGGGGAAGATGCAGCATGGGTTCGTGAAGGGCAGGTCATGTTTGATAATTTGGTGGAATTCTTTGAGAGCATCACGTGCGTGGTGGACAATGGGGAACCTGTGGATGTGGTGTATCTGGATTTCCAGAAGGCATCTGATAAGGCGCTGCTGTATAAGATAAAGGTGCACAGTATTACGGGTAATGTATTAGCATGGATAGAGGATTGGTTAACTAACAGAAAGCAAAGAGTGTCGGTAAATGGGTGTTTTTCTGGTTGGCGATCAGTGAGTGGTGATGTGCCTCAGGGATCAGTGTTGGGACCGCAATTCTTTACAATTTACCGCAATTCTTTACAATGATTTGGAGTTGGGAACCAAGTGTAGTGTGTCAAAATTCGCAGATGACATAAGATGAGTGGCAGAGCAAAATATGCAGAGAACTTTGAAAGTCTGCAAAGATATATAGATAGTCTGAGTGGGCAAGGGTTTGACAGATGGAGTACAACATGAGTAAATGTGAGGTCATCTATTTTGCTAGGAATAGCAACAAAATGGCTATTATTTAAATAGTAAATATTTGCAGAATGCTGCTATGCACAGGGACCTAGGTGTCCTTGTGCATGAATCACAACAAGTTGGTTGCAGGTGCAGCAGGTAATTAAGAAGGCAAATAGAATTTTGTCCTTCATTGCTGGAAGGGTGGCGTTTAAGAACAGCAAGGTTATGTTGCCACTGTATAAGGTGCTGATGAGTCCACATCTGGATTACTGTGTATAGTTTTGGTCCCTTTACTTGAGAAAGGATATACTGGCACTGGAGGGGGTGCAGAGGAGATTCACTAGGAGTTGAGAGTGTTGGCTTATGAGGAGAGACTGAGTAGACTGGGGCTATACTCATTGGAATTCAGAAGAGGGGAGATCTTATAGAAACATAAAAGATTATGAAGGGAGTAGATAAAATAGAAACAGGGAAGTTGTTTCTAGTAATGGGTGAAACTAGAACTAGGGGGCATAGCACCAAAATAAGGGGGAGCAGATTTAGGACTGAGTTGAGGAGGAACTTCTTCATACAGAGGGTTGTGAATCTATGGAATCCCCTGCCCATTGAAGCAGCTGAGGCTACTTCATTGAATGTTTTTAAAGCAAAGATAGGTACATTTTTGAACAGTAAAGGAATTAAGGGTTATGGTGAGCAGGTGGGTAAACGGAGCCGAGTCTATGAAAAGATCAGCCATGATCTTATTGAATGGCGGAGCAGGCTCGAGGGGCCAGTTGGCCTACTCCTGCTCCTGGTTCTTATGTTCAAACTAAAATGAGCATTGACTAAATAAACAACTGGCAACTAATACACTAAACCAAAGAAAACGTATTTCCCATTAACTCCTTAATACAACTGAAAATTCATTTCCATGCTTACATATTACACCACATTCTCAGCAAAAATATAGGCTGAAATCTTCCAGCTATTCCTGACAGTGGGGTTTTCTGCTTCCACCGATGGCAAGCCCCACCATGGATTCCCAAGCAGCAGGGAGTGCGAACAACAGGAAAACCTGTTGACAGCAGCAGGACTGGAAGATCCTGCCATTAGCCAATGGCAGGCCATAAGATATAGGAGAATAATTATGTCATTCGGCTCATCGGTCTGCTCCACCATTCAATCATGGTTGATATGATTCTCATCCCATTCTCTTGCCTTCTTCCCGTAACTCTCAATCCTCTTATTGATCAAGAACCTATCCATTTCTGTCTTAAAGACACTCAATGGCCTGGCCTCCAAAGCCCTCTCTGGCAATGAGTTCCACAGATTCACCACTCTCTGGCTGAGGAAATTCCTCCTCATCTCAATGTTAAAGGAGTGTCCCTCCACTCCGAGTTTGAGCCCTTGAGTTATAGTCTCTCCCACTAGTAGAAACATCCTCTTCACCTTCACTCTATCTAGGCCTCTCAGTATTCTGTAAATTTCAATTAGATCCCCCCTCATCCTACTAAACTCCATCGAGTATAGGCCCAGACTCTTCAACCACTGTCATATGACAAACTCTTCATTCCTGGGATCATTCTTGTGAAACTCCACTGGACCTCCTACAAGGCCAGCACATCCTTCTTTAGGTACGGGATCCAAAACTGCTCACAATGTTCCAAATAAGGTCTGACCAGAGCATTATTGTACAGCCTCAGCGATACACCCCTGCTCTTGTATTCTAACCCTCTGGAAATGAACACTAACATTGAATTGCCTTCCTAACTGCCAACTGAACCTGCATGTTAATCTTAAGAGAGTCCTAATCTAGGACTCCCAAGTCCCTTTGTGCTTCAGGTTTCCAAAGCCTTTCCCCATTTAGAAAATAGTCTACGCCACTATTCTTCCTACCAAAGTGCCTAACGTCACACTTTCCCACATCGTATTCCATCTGCTACTTCTTTGCCCATTCTCCTAGCCTGTCCAAGTCATTCTGCAGCCTCCCCACTTCCTCAACAGTACCTTTCTCTCTGTATATCTTTGCATCATCCGCTAAGTTAGCAAACATGCTCTCAGTTCCATCTTCCAGATCATTAATGTACATAGTGAAAGGTTATGGTCCCAACACTAACCCCTGTAACCACTAGTCACCGGTTGCCATCCTGCCTTCTGTCTGTTAGCCAATCTCTTATCCATATCAATACCTTGCCTCCAACACCATTGGCCCTTGGTTTATTTAGCAGCCTCCTATAAGACACTTTATCAAAGGCTTTCTGGAAATCCAAATAAATCACATCCATTGGCTCTCCTTTGTATAACTTCTTTGTTAGGGCCATCTCTTCTGCCACAGAACACACCACAGGGCAGAGGGAATACCGCTCATTGTCTTGAGTAGAAAGTCCCAAGCTCCTCCCAACTTTAGCCAAATCTCTTCTCCCTGACCCATCAAGATAAGTGATCCAGTGACCTTTAAAGCCACTTCTTTCAACCTTCAAATGGAATCCCAGTACCAACATGTCCTCTAGTGTTTAATTCTCCTTGCAAGCCTCAGTTCTTTGAACTGAAAATCCCTCCTCATCCACCATCTGCTAATGGCTAACCCAGAAACAGTCCTTTGCTTCTTCTTGGATAGCAGCACCTGTTGTACAACAGTAAGACTAACATCAAGTGGGGAAAATTCTCAAGTATATTATCAAGGACTTTATAATGGAGCAATTAGAAAGCAGTGACAGGATCAGGAGAGTCAGCATGGATTTATGAAGGAGAAATCATGCTTGACAAATCTGTTGGAATTATTTGAAGATGTAACTAGTAGAGTTTACAAGGGGGAGCCAGTCGATGTGCTATATTTGGATTTTCAGAAAACATTTGACAAAATTCCGCATAACAAATTATTGTGCAAGATTAAAGTACATGGGGTTGGGGGAAACGTTTTGAGATGGATAGAAAACTGGTTGGCAAAGAGGAAACAAAGAGTAGGAATTAATAGGTCATTTTCAAATTGGCAGGCAATAACTAGGCAAATGTTATGTTGGCCTTCATTGCGAGAGATTTCGAATACAGGTGCAGGGAGATATTGTTGCAATTATACAGGGCTTTGGTGAAGCCATACCAAGAATATTATGTGCAGTTTTGGTTTACTTTTCCGAGGAAGGATATTCTTGGTCTCGACGAACTGCAGCGAAGGTTTACCAGGCTGATTCTGGGGATGGCAGGACTGATATATGAGGAGAGATTGACTAAGTTAGGATTGTTTTCACTGGAGTTCAGACGAATGAGAGGGGATCTCATAGACTTATAAAATTCTTACAATACTAGACAGGATAGATGCAGGGAGGATATTCCTGATAGGCAGTCCAGAAACAGGGGTCACAGACTGAAGATTCAGGGTAGACTATTTAGGACGGAGATGAGGAAACATTTTTTCACCCAAAGAGTGATAAATCGGTGGAATTCATTACCACAGGAACTACTTAATGCCTAAACATTGAATGTATTCAAGAGGCAGCTAGATATAGTGAACAGGATCAAAGGTTTTGGGGAGAAAGCAGGATTAGGCTATTGAGTTGGATGATCAGCCATGATCATGGTGAATGGTGGAGCAGGCTCAAAGAGCCAAATGGCCTCTTCCTGCTCCTATCTTCTGTTCCCATGTTGTGAGTCTTCCTCCCCAAGTAGCTCCATCTGATTGACTTTGACAGTCTGAGAGTACTTTTGCAGGAAGACCAGCTACCACCTCCTTTGTGTCAAGGCATTAAAACTTGCACCTTACTTTCAGTGAGGTTTGATTTGAAATTCTGTCTCCAAAACCAGGTCACATGGGTTTATCGCAATGGCAGATTTCTTAGAGGGGGGTGGTATCACATTGCCTCTCCAAACTACTCAATTTTACCTTAAATTAAATTTTACCTTAAATTAAACATCCCAATATTCAGCATTTGCAGCATTGCTCAGCTACATGTGAATTCATTTCTATGCATAATTGTTGTTTCCATTTTCTTACAGCCCTATTTCTAGTATCAAGTGATAATCAAGAAACGGTTGGAGACACTGGATACTACAAAGACAATGGGCCCTCACAACATTCTGGCAATAATACTGAAGACTTGTGCTCCAGAACTTTCCACTCCTCTAGATAAGCTCTTTCAATACAGTTACACACTGCTATCTACCTGACAAAGTGGAAAATTGTCCTGGTATGTCCTGAACACAAAGGACAAATCCAACCTGGCCAATTACCATCCCATCAGTCTACTCTCACTCATCAGTAAAGTGATGGAAGGGATTACCAACAGTGCTCAAGAATAACCTGCATAGTGATGCCCAGTTTGGGTTTCACCAGGTCACTCAGCTCCTGATCTCATTACAGCCTTGGTTCAAACATGGACGAAACAGCTGAATTCCAGAGGTGAGGTGAGAGCGACTGCCCTTGACATCAAGGCCGCATTCGACAAATATGGCACTAAAGGAGCCCTAGCAAAACTGGAATCAATGGATATCAGGGAGCAAACTGTCCACTGGTTGGAGTCAGTCATCTCAGCTCCAAGATATCTCTGCAGGAATCCCTCAGGGTGGTGTCCTAAGCCCAACCATCTTCAGCTGCATCATCAATAACCCTCCCTCTGTATAAGGTCAGAAGTGGGGATGTTCACCAACGATTGCACAAAGTTCAGCACTATTCGCGACTCCTCAGATACTGAAGCAATCCAGGTTCAAATGCAAAAAGATCTAGACAATATCTAGGCTTGGGCTAACAAGTGGCAAGTAACATTCATGTCATGTAAATAAATGCCAGGCAATGGTCATCACCAATAAGAGACAGTATAACCACTGCCTGTTGACATTCAATGGTGTTACCATCATTGAATCCCCCCACTGTCAACATCCTTGGGGTTATCACTGATCAGAAACTCAACTGGATTTGCCACATAAACACAGTGGCTACAACAGCAGGTCAGAGACTAGGAATACCCTGACAAGTAACTCACCTCCTGACTCCTCAAAGCCTACCCACCATCTACAGGCACAAGTCAGGAATGTGATGGAATACTCCCTACTTGCCTGAATGGGTGCAGCTCCAACAAAACTCAAGAAGCTTGACACTATCCAAAACAAAGCAGCCTGCTTGATTGGCACCACACCACAAGCATCTATTCTCCTCACCACCAAAGCTCAGTAGCAGCAATGTGTACAACTTACAAGATGCACTGCAAAATTCACCAAAGATCCTTAGACAACACCTTCCAAACTCCAGCCAATTCCATCTACAAGGACAAAGGCAACCGATGGCAACACCATCACCTGCAAGTTCTCCTCCAAGCCACTCACCATCCTGGCTGGGAAATATACTGCTGTCCCTTTGCAATTGCTGGGTCAAAATCCTGGAATTCCCTCCCTTACGGCACTGTGGGTCAACCCACAGCACATGGACTACAGCATTTCGAGAAGGCGGCTCACCACTACCTTCTCAAGGGTAATTATGGATGGCAATAAATGCATGCCAGCCAGCAATGTCCATGTCCCACAATTAATAAAAAAAATCCAGTTCTCTGGAAGATTTTAACAAATTCACTTCAAAGATTAGAGATAATGCCTTGTCTCTGAAAGCTCCAGATAAGCTAATTTGGTTTGAAAAGTGTATGCTCATAATAAGAACATAAGAACATAAGAAATAGGAGCAGGAGTAGGCCATCTGGCCCCTCGAGCCTGCCCCGCCATTCAATAAGATCATGGCTGATCTGTCGTGGCTCAGTTCCACTTTCCCGCCCTCTCCCCATAACCCCCAATCCCCTCTCCTATCAAAAACCCATCAACCCGCCTCTTAAAAATATTTAGCGAGGCAGCCTCCACCACTTCAACGGGCAGAGAATTCCAGATATTCACCACCCTTTGAGTGAAGAAGTTCCTCCTCAACTCCGTTCTAAACCGCCTCCCCTTTATCTTGAGGCTGTGCCCCCTAGTCCTACTGTCTTTTTTGAGCGGGAAGAGTCTCTCCACCTCTATCCTATCCATCCCATTCATCATCTTATACGTCTCAATGAGATCTCCCCTCATTCTTCTAAACTCTAACGAGTACAAGCCTAGTTTATTCAGCCTCTCCTCATAGCTCAACCCCCTCAACTCCGGTATCAGCCTAGTAAACCTCCTCTGCACTCCCTCCAAGGCCAAAATATCCTTGCGCAGGTGCGGCGCCCAAAACTGCACACAGTACTCCAGCTGCAATGTTCACTCACTCAAACCTTGGTACCATTTGTGATTCCACAAAAACTGAAACCCCATATCTATACGCAGAATGAACAGGACAATATTCAGGCTTGAGTTGACAAGTTGCAAGTAATATTTATGCCTCAGAAGTGCCAGGCACAGACAATCGCCAATATAAGGGGATCTAACTATCACCCCTTGACATTTAATGGCATTACCATCACTGAATTCCCCACTATCAACATCTTGGGGTTATCACTGACCAGAAATTGAATTGGACTAGCCACATAAATACTGTGGCTACAAGAGCAGGTCAAAGGTTGGGAATCCTGCTGCATGTAACTCACCTCCTGACTCCTCAAAGTCTATCTACCATCTAAAAGGCAATCAGGAGTGTGATGACATGTGAATCCCCACTATCAGCACCCTGGAGGATCACCATTTACCAGAATTTAACTGGACCAGCCATAAAAGCTTATGATCAATGATAACACCCAGGTCAAAGGTTCAGAATCCTGCAGTAAGTAACTCACCTCCAGACTCCTCAAAACCTGTCCACCATTTACAAGGCACAGTTAGGAATGTGGTGGAATACTCTCTCATGGCCTGATGAATACAGCTCCAACAACACTCAAGAAGCTCAACACCATCTAAGACAAAGCAGCCCACTTGATTAGCACCCTATCCACTACTTTAAGCATAAACTACCTCCACCATTGACACACAGTGGTAGCAGTTTGGAATAAATGACCGGTTAATCGGAAGTTTAGGTCTTGGTTGAGTAACAAATACTGACTAGGGCTCCAGGAAGAGCCTTCCCCACACCTGTTCTTCACATAGCGACACAGGATCTTTGGATCCATCTGACAGAGTAATTGAGGCTTCGGTTCATCATCTCAAAAGAAGCAGAGCATGACTGATTGGGTAACACTCCCTCATATCTGTAATGTTAGGTTATGTAGAATATATGCTCTCATGTCTCTGTAGTGGCACTTGAACGCCATGGCCTTTTAACACTGAAGTGGGAATGTTGCTCTGTGCCACATCTTACGTGACTGAGCTCTGCCCCATTATCCAATCAATGACAGTCACTTTCACCTGAAAATCAGACATACATTACTGCTCTGAAATTCTATGCTCCTGTCTGAAAAATAGGAGAACCAGCATGGATATAAATAAAAAAGCAAATACAATGGATCCTGGGTGTGGGTCAAAAAAGTGTAAAATGAAGATCGATTAATAGCAAAAATTCAATAACTGAAAAAAGAATTAAACACATGAAAATCTGACAATCTATAAATTAGGTTGAATAAAGAGCTGGGGCTCATTGTAAAGAAGAGGGGAAAAGAGGAATTTGATACCATTTAGCTTATTCGTGATTGAAATGGAGGAAGGTACTCAAATCAATATAGCATTTGTTGATATGTGGACGAAGCCAAATTGCCTGTCGACCAGTAAAGGTGACTCTGATAGCACTGAAAAGGACATTTGATAAATGGCTGAATTTAACAGAGGGCCATTCCATTTCTGTTTGGCTCCTGTTACTGTTTTGAAAGTATTTTATGAGCATATTCCTTTGAAACCAAATTAATTTATCTGGAGTTTGCAGAGAGACAAGAAGTTGTCTCTGATCTTTGAAATGAATCCGTTAAAAAGCCTTCCAGAGAAGTGAATACTAGATATAGAGCTGCTGAGAAAATGTAAAATGATCCCGACATGGCGTGGAGGTCTCGTGGATGGATTTCTCTTTCTAGCCTTGGGAAAAGGGGAATCATTGCTAGAATTTCACCACCAGTGTGTCATTTGCCTCACATTGGTGTCTCTCCCCTGTTGGTGTTGGGGGTGTTTGGGGGTCAGGTGTCTAACTGGGGTGAGGGGGGGTGGGGGTAAGCTAGGATCACCTTCATGCCTGCAATATGTGATGGGGGAGGTGACCCATTCATTAAGGGATGAGGAGAGATAGCCCTCAGTGGTGAGGAATTAGGAGTGTAGCCCTTGTCAGCGGGGTGCCACCATCGCTGTTAGGTGGGTAGGGAGGGGGTCATGTTAAATGACTCTGACATTGGGGTGTCCTTTAAACATGGCAACCTAATCTCTGTGAAGTTGGGCTAGCAGGCATGTTTCCTGTTTTGATTATTTTTAGAATCATTGAAATCACAGAATCATAGAAACCCTACAGTACAGAAAGAGGCCAATTGGCCCACTGAGTCTGCACCGACCACAATCCCACTCATGCCCTGCTTCCATATCCCTGCATAGTTACCCACTAATCCCTCTAACCTACACATCTCAGGGTACTAAAGGGCAATTTTTTTTTGCATGGCCAATCAACCTAACCCGCACATCTTTTAACCACTAAAGGTGGCTGTATACCACCTCCTGGCACTGCCAAGCCAGAGTGAAACATTCTGGGTTTCTGCTAGTGGAAACACTTCATTTTTCTCATGGAGATTCTCTGCCAATAAGTACGCATAGAGATGAATTCAAATGTAGCTAAGCAATGTTACAAATGCTGAACCTTGAGATGGTTATGTTTTAAACTGTCTCCTTTGGTTTAAGGGAGAGTAGATTGGAGAGGGGATGTGACCCCCCCCGCCCAATAAATTTGCCTAGAGACAAACACATGTGAATGCTGGAGCTGAGGGGAGGAAGTGAGGGGAGAATTGATTTGGTGACCATGGTAATTAAAGTGGTGACTGCCGGCACAGAACTGAATCCAGTGACTTCCTTGCAAAGCCAATCCAGCAGAGAGAGTTTGATGGGGAGGAAGAAACTGCAGAGGGACTGGAAGATTCTGTGAGGACCGGGGGAGTTTGTGTTAGATAAAAGTACAATATCCGTTAGGAGCAGCCACCAAATGCCTAACATGGGCTGCAGAAGTTACCAGGGCAATGGGATCCTAGATACCTAATAAACATATAAAAGAGGCTTTTGCCTTCTATGCCTGAGCACTGGCTGCCTACATCAAAGGTCCTGCAAAATCATATCAGGTGCAATGGTGGCAGGAATTCCACGGTTGGAATTTGCAATGATCTTCTCATCTCTGACCTCTTCCTGCCACAAGAAGCAATGAAAATTACTCTCACTCTCTCCCGGCCTGAGAGGTGGAATTAGTATTAGTATGGCAGAAATATTATAATAAGTCTCACAACACCAGGTTTAAGTCCAACCAGTTTATTTGACAGTAATCCCACAAGCTTTCGGAAACATGTTCCTTCGTCAGGTATGTGGAAGGTTCTGATCAGAGAAAGGCATATAAAGACACACACAGTTTACAGAATACTGATTAGAATGCAAGTCTTTGCAGCTAACCTGCTATTCAAGTCTTAAAGATGCAGACAATGTGAGTGGAGATAGCATTAGTATAGGTTAAAGAGATGTGTATTGTCTCCAGACAGGACGGTCTTGCCTGGTGATTGTCGAGCGATGTTCATTCATCCGTTGTCATAGCGTCTGCATGGTCTCCCCAATGTACCATGCTTTGGGACATCCTTTCCTGCAGTGTATTAGGTAGACAATGTTGGCCGAGTTGCAAGAGTAAGTGCAAGCTGGATGGTGTTCTCACGTGAGATGATGTCATCCATGTCGATGATCCAGCATGTCTTGCAGAGGTTGCCGTGGCAGGGTTGTGAGGTGTTGTGGTCACTGTTCTCCTGAAGGCTGGGTAGTTTGCTGCGAACAACGGTCTGTTTGAGGTTGTGCAGTTGTTTGAAGGCAAGAAGTGGGGGTGTGGGGATGGCCCTGGCAATACGTTCGTCTTCATCAACAATGTGTTGAAGACTCCGGAGAAGATGTCATAGCTTCTCCACTCTAGGGAAGTACTGGATGACGAAGGGTACTCTGTCCATCATGTCCCGTGTTTGTCTTCTGAAGAGGTCGGTGCGGTTTCTCGCTGTGGCGCGTCAGTACTGTCGATCAATGAGTTGAGCGCCATATCCTGTTGTTATGAGGGCATATTTCAGCGTCTGGAGGTGTCTGTAGTGAACCTCATCTGAGCAGATCCTGCGTATGCGCAAGGTTTGTCCATAGGGGATGGCTTCTTTAACGTGTTTAGGGTGGAAGCTGGAGAAGTGGAGCATTGCGAGGTTACCTGTGGGCTTGCAGTACAGTGAGGTGCTGAGGTGACCGTCCTTGATGGAGATGCGTGTGTCCAAGAATGCCACCGATTCTGGAGAATAGTCCATGGTGAGTCTGATGGTGGGATGGAACTTGTTGATGTCATCATATAGTTGTTTCAGTGATTGTTCACCATGAGTCCAAAGGAAGAAAACGTCATCGATGTATCTAGTGTATAGCATCGGTTGAAGGTCCTGTGTGGTGAAGAAGTCTTGTTCGAGCCTGTGCATGAAGATGTTGGCATATTGAGGTGCGAATTTGGACCCCATGACTGTTCCGTGTGTCTGGATGAAAAACTGGTTGTTGAAAGTGAAGATATTTTAGTCCAAGATGAAGTGGATGAGTTGTAAAATTGCATCTGGAAACTGGCAGTTGTCGGCGTTGAGTACTGAGGCAGTTGCAGCAATGTCATCGTCGTGGGGGGTGTTGGTGTACAGCACCGAGACATCCATTGTGACGAGAAATGTCCCTGGTTCAACTACACCATGTGTGCTGAGTGTCCATAGGAAATCCGTAGTGTCGTGACAAAGAACAGCACAGCACAGGAAACAAGCCCTTCCGTCCTACAAGCCCGCGCAGCCCATTTTAACATTCAGTGACTGCCTTATTCAAGTCCTTCTTCTACCTACAACTTTTGTCTATATCTAGTGGACTCAACAATAAAGGGGTGCAAATTTAGGGAATTACATGTGCGTCAGATTAAGGGAGATCGAATTTAGGGACAATTTATTGACACCAATCAGCCTAAAAGCATGTCTTTGGGGTGCAGGAGGAAACCAGAGCGCCCAGAGAAAACCCACGCAAGCACGGGGAGAATGTGCAAACTCCCACAGACATTGACCCAAGCCAGAGATCCCACCCGGGTCCCTGTAACTGCACAGCAAACAGTGATAGTCACTGAGCTGTCGTGTTGCCCGTCAATTGGTCCAATTTAAGCATACACTAACGGACGTGAAGCACTTGGCAACTCTCGAAGCAACATCCAAGAGCAGCCCTCACACAACCCACCATGTGCATGCCCCTTGTTGGCCAACAAGGCAGACCGAATCACCTGTGGATGTAAAAAGGAGACATCAATAAACATACAACAGACAATACATACATTAGTGCAAGATCCCCAATAGCTTCAAAGTAAGAGACAGGTGAGCCTTAAAATTTGTTGGACGGCTGATAGGAATCTTTTAATTCCCAGCAACGTCCTGAGGCTCTTGATCTTCAATTAGAATATTCTTTTGTATCCTTCCATCTCCAGTCTGCTCATGTGCCTATCTAGGTAAGTCTTAAACAATCGTAGCGTGTCTGCCTCCACCACCCTACTTGGCAGTGCATTCCAGGCCCCCACAACTGTGTAAAAAAAATCCCTCTAACATCTGAGTTATACCTCACCCCTCTCACCTTCAGCCCATGGCCCCTCGTGATTTTCGCATCCAACCTCGGAAAAAGTTTCCCACTGTTCACTCTATCTATGCCCTTCATAATCTTATACACCTCTATTAGGTCTCCCCTCATTCTCCACCTTTCCAGGGACAACAACCCCAATTTACCCAATCTCTCCTCATAGCTAAGACCCTCCATGCAACCAGAACGGGACACAGTCCTTTCAATGTGGTCTAACCAACGTTCTATACAATTGCAACATTAGACGCCAGCTTTTATATTCTATATCCCTTCCTATAAAGGCAAGCATACTGTATGCCTTCTTCACCACCTTCTCCACCTGTGCTGCCACCTTCAAGGACTTGTGAACTTGCACACCTAGGTCCCTCTGTGTTTCTGTACTCTTAATGGTTCTACCATTTATTGTATAACTCCCCCCTACATTATTTCATCCAAAATGCATCACCTCGCATTTATCTGGATTAAATTCCATCTGCCATTTCACCAGCCAATTTACCAGCCTATCTATATCATGCTATATTGTCCGACACTGTTCATCACTATCAGCAAGTCCAGCCATCTTTGTTTCATCCGCAAACTTGCTGATCACCCCAGTTACTCCCTCTTCCAAATCATTTATGTATATCACAAATAACAGAGGTCCCATTATGGAGCCCTGCGGAACATCACTAGTCACAGACCTCCAGCTAGAAAAAGACCCTTCCACTGCTACCCTCTGTCTCCTGTTGCCAAGCCAGTTCTCAACCCATCTAGCCACCTGTCCTTGTATCCCATGAGCCTTAACCTTTTTCACCAAACAGCCATGAGGGACTTTGTCAAATGCCTTACTGAAATCCATATAGACGGCATCCACAGCTCTTCCTTCGTCAACCATTTTTGTCACCTCCTCAAAAAATTCCACCAGATTTGTAAGGCACGACCTCCCTTTTAGAAAACGATGTTGCCTGTCACTAATGAGATTGTTATGTTCTAAATGCGCATACATCCTATCTCTAAGAATCCTCTCCAACAATTTCCCTACACTGACGTCAAGCTCACCGGCCTATAATTACCCGGGTTATCCTTGCTACCCTTTTTAAACAATGGTACCACATTCGCTATTCTACAGTCCTCTGGGACCTCACCTGTGTCCAAAGAAGAGACAAAGAATTCTGTCAGAGGCCCAGCAATTTCATCTCTTGTTTCCCTGAGCAGTCTAGGATAAATGCGATCAGGCCCTGGGGATTTGTCAGTTTTAATGTTCCCTAAAAAACCTAACACTTCCTCCCTCGTAATAGAGATTTTCTCCAACGGGTCAACAACTCCCTCTAAGACACTTCCAGACAAGTCCCTCTCCTTCGTGAATACTGACACAAAGTATTCATTCAGGATCTCCCCCATTCCCTTGGGCTCTAAACATAATTCCCCTCCTTTGTCCCTGAGAGGTCCGATTTTTTCTCTAACAGCTCTTTTGTTTCTAACATATGAATAAAATGCCTTTGGATTTTCCTTAATCTTGTCTGCCAAGACCATTTCATGATCTCTTTTCGGCCTTCTAACTCCCCATTTGAGTTCTCTCCTACTCTCTCTGTATTCTTCCACAGCACTCTCCGTTCTCAGTTGCCTGGACCTAGCATACGCCTCTCTTTTCTTTCTGATCAAGTTCTCAATATCCCTAGTTATCCACGGCTCTCTAATCCTGCCTTTCCTATCCTTCCTCTTTACAGGCACATGTCTGTCCTGCAGCCTTATCAGATGTCCCTTAAAAGACTCCCACATGCCAGGCTTGGACTTACCCTCGAACATCCTCTCCCAATCAATGGCCACCAATTCCTGCCTAATCCGGCTATAACTAGCCTTCCCCCAATTTAGCACCCTACCCTTTGGACAACACTCATCCTTTTCCATTAGTATCCTGAAGTAGACAGAATTGTGGTCACTATTTGCCACATGTTCCCCTACTGAAACCTTGACCACCTGACCAGGCTCATTTCCCAGAACTAGGTCCAGTGTATAGCCCCCTCTTTAGTTGGGCTAATTACATACTGCTCCAAAGAACCTTCCAGTATGCATTTTACAAATTTCTCCCCGTCCAGACCCCCAGCCCTAAGCACCTTCCAATCCACACCAGGGAAATTAAAGTCTCCCACTACAACAACCCTATTTTCTCTGCACCTATCCAGAATTTCCTTACATATACGTTCTTCCACTTCCTGCGGGCTATTGGGCGGCCTATAGCATACCCCCAGAATGGTGATTGCACCCTTCCTGTTCCTGAGCTCCACCCACAAAGACTCATTGCATGACTCCTCTAAATTGTCCACCCTCTGCACCGCTGTAATATGCTCCCAAACTAATAGCGCTACTCCCCCACAACTTTTAGACCCTCCTCTGTCTCGCCTAAAACACTTATACCCTGGAATATTCAGCTGCCAGTCCTGTCCTTCTTTTAACCATGTCTCTGTCACCGCAACCACATCCAAATTCCGCGTAAGCATTAAGGCCATATGTTCGTCTGTCTTACCCGTTATGCTCCTCACATTGAAGCAGACACACTCCAGACCTCCAGGCCCACTCGGGTCCTCCTTCTCCAGAATGATTCTCTTTTCAACTAACCTTACCCCAGCAACCAACTCGTCCCCAACCTCAGTGCCTACTGAGCTACTGGTTTCATCCCCACCCCCCCTCCACATTAGTTTAAACCCTGCCGAAACACTCCAGCTAAATTCCCAGCTAAGGTATTTACACCCTTCCCATTTACGTGTACCCCATCCTTCCTATACAGGTGCCATTCTCTCATGAAAACTTCCCAATGATCAACAAATATAAAACCCTCCTTCTTGCACCAATCTTTCAGCCATGCGTTCAATTGAAGGATCTCACTGTTCCTAGCACCACTAGCACTGGGCACCAGGAGCAGTCCAGAGATTGCTACCCTAGAGGCCTTACTCTTTAGTCGAGCACCCATCTCCCTGAATTGCTCACATATTACCCCCCTGCTCTTCCTACCTACGTCCTTCTCACCTATATGTACGATCATGTCTGTTCAATTCCCTTCGCCCTTTAATATACTTTCTACCCTCTCTGAGGCATCCAGGACCCCAGCACCAGGGAGGCAGACTACCATCCTGGAGACTCGCTTGCATCCACAGAACCGCCTGTCTATGCCTCTAACCATCACATCCCCCACCACTATTTCTCTCCTAGTCCCCTTCTTTCCCTTCTGGGCCACGGAGGCAATCTGGTCTTGTGCCTTACTCCTGGCAAGTCATCTCCCTCCACAGAATCCAAAACAATATACCTATTTTGAAGGGGGATACCCACAGGGGATTCCTCCACTGACTGATTGCTCCCCTCCCCGCTCCCATCTGTTGCCCATCCCTTGCTATTTTGGGAGACTGCCACTGGGGCCCTCTCTGGGACATCACCCTTCTGATTTTTGCCCTTCCTGACTGTTACCCACGTGTTCTCCTCCCGAGGCCCCGGTGTGACCACCTGCCTATAACTTCTATCTATTATTCTCTCTGGGGGGGCCTTTGTACAATGGGTTTCAGGATGCCCTTGACATTGCCGGAGAGGTTCTCACACAGGATCCCATTGCCCGATATGATGGGACGGCCGGGTTTGTTTGCCTTGTGTATCTTTGGGAGGCAGTAGAGATTTCCAACACGGGGAGTACGTGGGATGACAGCACAGAGACTGTTCCCTCCCTGTTGGCGAACACTTCAGCGGTCATGGGCATTCGGTCTCTGATCTTCAGGTAAGCGTTCTCCAAGGCGGCCTTCACGACACATGACAGCGCAGAGTCGCTGAGCAGAGACTGATAGCCAAGTTCCACACGCATGAGCACAGCCTCAACCGGGATCTGGGGTTCATGTCGCACTACTGTAACCCCCATGACTTGCCTGGGCTTGTAAAATCTCACTTACTGTCCTGTCTGGAGGCAATACACAATACTCTTTAACCTATGCTAATGCTATCTCCACTCACATTGTCTGCATCCTTAAGACTTGAATAGCAGGTTGGCTGCAAAGACTTGCATTCTAGTCAGTATTCTGTAAACTGTATGTGTCTTTATATGCCTTTCTCTGATCAGAATCTTCCACACACCTGACAAAGGAACACCGTTTCCGAAAGCTTGCGGGATTACTATCAAATAAACTGGTTGGACTTAAACCTGGTGTTGTGAGACTTCTGTGTTTACCCCAGTCCAATGCCGGCATCTCTACAACAGAAATATTAGCCAGAGGCATTTTGCCACCCACAAGCCCATTTCTCAATCTTGTGCTATGAAACTAGACATGCCTCTCTGTTTCCTGCCTCTCTGTATGGATCACAGATTGAGAAGCATTGTGGCAGTTGGCTGTCAAACCAATTGGTTAGTTTGATGTTGTAAAGTTAGAGTCAGTTCAGGGCTTCAGGCTCCAGAATGACTCCCAGGAAATAAGCAAATTGTTGTTGTGATGTTAAAGGTTTTTTTTTTCCAAGGGGATCCTTTCAATTGTTTGGCAATTTTTTCCTTAAATTTGCATCACTTTTTGTTCCTCAAGGTTTTGGAAATTTTCCAGATTTTTCAGCGTGTTAAATAAAATGTCTTTGGTTTGCATTTTCTTGGCAACACACAGGGGATTCTCCTCCACAAATAAGTTGCTGATGCCTTTCTTCTTCATCTCCAGCCAGGTATTGACCAACTCCTCATAAATGTCACTGCATGCCTCCATGGAATGCTTTCACATTTTGGATTTTTGACTATTTGTACAGGGAGGCTATTTCAAAGCAATTTACATTAAAATAAGGATACTGAATTAAATCCAGTTCAACACTTATTATATTCACAACAATAAGCTTTTCGCAATTTAATTAGAATGCAGCACACAAAAGTTTCAATCATGATAAAGTAGCTGGACAAAGCTGTGTCCCTTTAAAAGAGCTGTAATATCCCCGTGAAGATTTAAGGTTAAAAAATTTGTTCTGGCTAGTTCTCTGCTACTGGGATTGCGATGCATTATCACCCTGCACCTGATCATATCGATACGCTCAGCATACTAATTTTGTGCTGCCTGATTATCTGGATGAAAACCGTGTACAGCCCAACGCTGAATGTGCTGCTGAGTGGCTGCGCAATCCGCAGGGGCCCAAGCGCATGCAATGTAAACTATCCTGCTAGCCTGCATCTCTTAAAGTGGAGATACATTCCAATAACAACAGACAGCATGGGGCTGTCTCCAAATTTGTTTCTCAAAGTGTATGGAGCAGTAGGTCAGAAAGACTCCCTTAGTCCTACAAGTGGAAAGATACAGAAGTGTCATCCTCCCACAGATCATAAAGAGATGGTGAGATTATCTCGGCATACTCTGTGAAAGGAATAGCAGCAGCTAGCCACAGAGGTCAATATAAGTCTGATCGTAGTGCTCCAAAGATTCAATAACCTCACACAAGTAGTCAAGTTTAGTGACCTTCAAATGCCACGACTTCACCACATTACTCAATGCACCACATGTCCCCCCCCCCCATTAAGATACGCATGTTTTTCCCGCAGCAAATATGGCCCCAGTCCACTCTTACTGCAGACTGATAAGGCTGCTGATTCCCTACTGCAGAAAGGAAGGAGACAGAGGCAAAGAAAAGTTGTGCAGTTACATTAGCTGCAATTGTGCTCTCTAGAACAGAGAGTGACAGGTATTGATGCAGATCTGTCACCTAATTTATCCAGAAGATCAGCCTCTTGATTCACTGCTCCTCGCAGACCATGCACATGGTGTCCTGGACCTATGTACTCTGTTTGGAAGGTAAGAGTGCCTCTGAGATCACCTCCTTCTATTGGTTTCCTTGTGACTGCAACGCAACGTGCTTCTTCATTCTGTGGCTGGTCTTCTCATCTCCCAGACAAAGTGGACCTTTCTGGATTCCATGAACAAGACATGCGTTTTCAGAAGCTCTCAAGGGTCCAGAACATTGGACAGTCACAACAAATACATTAAGACAACCTAACTGGCAATAAACCTGCAATGTAATGCAATCAAATGGTCTACCAAATCTGTTTTAGCTGAGATCAGCTTAGTATCCCTGAAAATAGCACAGGGAATGGCAAAGGAAGGGGCATAGTACAGTGGTTAGCACTGTGGCTTCACAGCTCCAGAGATCTGGGTTCGATTCCTGGCTTGGGTCACTGTCTATGTGGAGTTTGCACATTCTCCTGCATGGGTTTCCTCCGGGTGCTCCGGTTTCCACCCACAGTCCAAAGATGTGCGGGTTAGGTTGATTGGCCATGCTAAAATTGCTCCTAACTGTCCCGGGATGCATAGGTTAGAGGGATTAGTGGGTAAATATGTAGGGACGTGGGGTAGGGCCCGGGTGGGATTGTGGTTGATACAGACTCAATAGGCCAAAAGGCTTCTTTCTGCACTGTAGGGTTTCTATGATTTCTGTGAAGTAGGGGAAAAGAGTGGGAAGAAGAATGAAGAAAGACAAGAAAGAAATAAAAGATAAAGAACAGTAAAAAATTAAATACAATAGAATGAAAACAAAGGGGCTGAGTGGGGTAGAGCAAATCATCTAAAGTTATTGAATTCGATGTCGAGACTGGAAGCCTGTAAAGTGCCTGGTCGGAAGATGAGATGCTGTTCCCCCAGTTTGCATTGAGGTGACAGCACTGGGATGGCCAGTACTGCACTGTCATCCAGGAATTAATTCCTGGGACCATTGAAAAGCTATGTTCTAAGGGGAGAAGGATACAGGATGTTCTGGGAAGTCAGGAAGTGGGTGATCACAGGGATGGGGTAGGCTGGAGAGATGCAGGCCTAGAGCGCCAAAATTCCATAGGGGAGGCCACCCAACTCTGAAGGAGCCTTCAGATTGAGGCAAACCTCCCACCCTGCCAAACATGAGGAAAAGTGTTTTTTTGTTTCCCACCCTATCCATACTCCGACTAGCCTAAGAATTGAGACTGTGAGGAAAAGGCCCTTTAGTGGCCATTGAGTGCTTTCTCACCCAAGAATCTGCCTGATCAAATGTGAAATTGCATCTGGGTTTGGGAGGGCGGGTTTCCCGGGGAAATCCCATCCATCCATTTCATTTTCTGCTTCCCCCGCCCCACCTGCCTCAGAACTCACCTTGCAGGGAGTGTGAGATTCTGCCCAAAGCGTATTCTGTATGTCAATGCCATGTCACATAGGAGTACTTAAAGACAGAAGATACATATTTATAGGAAGAGTCCCGATGAACCATGCAGGAGGACCTTGGTCAAATGTCACTCCTAAATGATCTACAAATGATCTACACAGCCTGTGGGGTAACTGTATGACTTAATTCATACAGTTTGTTTAAAATTCTCAATAAACCTTTTAGATTTAGAGATTGTATCAATCATAATTCTAGGTCTCCGAATCTAAGAGGCAAAATCAACCAAAGGTTGCAAGCTAGATTAGAATCTTTAATCAGCAGACTCTTTTCACACAATTGATGGAAACCCGATGACTTGATGTGTGGAATTTTCCCAGTGCATGTTCGGTCAGCAAGCAAGCCTGAAAGATAGCACGCAAGGTCTCATGCCGAAAGCCATCTTCCTGGCCCTGATTTGCCAGCACGATTGGCTTCGCATTCTTTTTGAGTGCAAAGTGATTTAAATATTAATGGCACATTAACATGCCCAACACAGCAGTTTCCAGCCTCCCAGACATTTCCCCCCTTGCTGACAAGTGGTCTCACGCTCCCCAGCAATGGGGGCCAGGTACGACGGCCAAACCAGGAGGATCGGAGGCCAGTGAAGCTCCTGGGTGGTTGGGAACATAGTCGGATTGTGCCATGGGGAGAGAGTGGGGAGGGAGGGACCATCACAGGGAACAACGGGTGGGGGATTGTGGAGGGATGGCAGGAGATTTCCCAGATTAATGGCAGATTGGGGTGCCTGTGCAATGATGCCCCAAGCTCTCTGCAGCCCACTTCACTGGTGAGCTGTGAGATGGTGATTTGTGGCTCACCGAAAAATCCGCTACCATTTTCTCCCATTTTTTTCCCTCATTTGGCATTTAGAACTTTTTCATAAGGTTGTGATCAGAATCACTGGTCCAGAGAGAGACAGGGGAAAGGTTGTGCACTAAATTATGGATAGGTAAGCAGTAGCGCCCGAATCTACATTGAGCCATCCGGTGTGGAAATGGGCTTTGTTTGCTCTTTGAGGTGAACTGAAAAGATCCCATGGCACTAATTAGCACAACAGTACTGGAACTCTCCCAATGCTTATTCCTCAGTTACAATCACTAAAACTGATCATCTGGTTATCACATTGCTGCATTGCAGTCTATAGGAGTTAAGGATATTTTTTATTCATTCATGAGACATGGGTGTCGGTAGCTGGCCAACATTTCTTACCCATCCCTAATTGCTCTTGAGAAGGTAGTGGTGAGCTGCCTTCTTGGAATGCTGCAGGCCATGTGCTGTGGATTGACCCACAATGCCACCAGGGAAGGAATTCCAGGATTTTTATCCAGCAACTGTGAAGGAACAGCGATATATCTCCGAGTCAGGATGGTGGGTGGCTAAGATGAAAACTTGCAAGTGGTGGTGTTCCCATGTATCTGCTGCCCTTGTCCTTCTAGATGGAAGTGGTTGGAAGGTGCTGATCTTTCTGCAGTGCATCTTGTAGGTAGTACACACTGCTGCTATTGAACATTGGTGGTGTAGGGATTGGATGCTTGTAGATGTGGTGCCAATGAAGTGGGCTGCTTTGTCCTGGAAGGTGTTGTGCTTCAAGTGTTGTTGGAGTTACACCCATCAAGGCAAATGGGGAGCATTCCATCATACTCCTGACTTGTGCTTTGCAGATGATGGATAGGCTTTGGGGAGTCAGGAGGTGAGTTACTCACCTCAGTATTCCTAGTCTCTGACTTGCTCTTGTAGCCACTGTGTTTATGTGTTGAGTCCACTTGAGTTTCTGGTCAATGGTAACCCCAAGGGTACTGACAGTGCGGGATTCATTGATGGTAACACCATTGAATGTCAAGGGCCAGTGGTTCATTGTCTTTCATTGGTGATAGTCATTGCCTGGCATTTGTATGGCTCAAATGTAACTTGCCACTGGTTAGCCGAAGCCTAGATATTGCCCAGGCCTTGAATTTGAACATGGACTGCTTCAGTATCTGAGGAGTCGCGAATGGTGCTGAACATTGTGCAATCATCGGCGAACATCCCCACTTCTGGCCTTATGATGGAGGGGAGGTCATTGATGAAGCAGCTGGAGATGATTGGGTCTAGGACACTACCCTGAGGGACTCCTGAATAGATGCCCTGGAGCTGAGATGACTGACCCTCCACAACCACAACCATCTTCCTATGTACCAGGTACAACTTCAACCAACAGAGAGTTTTGCCCCCTGATACCCACTGATTCCTGTTTTGCTAGGGCTCCTCAATGCCATACTTGGTCGAATGCAGCCTTGATGTTAAGAGCTGTCACTCTCACCTCATCTCTAAAATTCAGCTCTTTTGTCAATGTTTGAACAAAGGCTGTAATGAGGTAAGAAGCTGAGTGACAAGTAGGGAGGTCTTGCTGCGGCTGTATAGGGCACTGGTGAGGCCGCAGCTGGAGTACTGTGTGCAGTTTTGGGCGCCATACTTACGCAAGGATATTTTGGCCTTGGAGGGAGTGCAGAGGAGGTTTACTAGGCTGATTCTGGAGTTGAGGGGGTTGAGCTATGAGGAGAGGCTGAATAAACTAGGCTTGTACTCGTTAGAGTTTAGAAGAATGAGGGGAGATCTCATTGAGACGTATAAGATGATGAATGGGATGGATAGGATAGAGGTGGAGAGACTCTTCCCGCTCAGAAAGGACAGTAGGACTAGGGGGCACAGCCTCAAGATAAAGGGGGGACGGTTTAGAACGGAGTTGAGGAGGAACTTCTTCACTCAAAGGGTGGTGAATCTCTGGAATTCTCTGCCCGTTGAAGTGGTGGAGGCTACCTCGCTAAATATTTTTAAGACGCGGGTTGATGGGTTTTTGATATGAGAGGGGATTAAGGGTTATGGGGAGAGGGCGGGAATGTGGAACTGAGCCACGACAGATCAGCCATGATCTTATTGAATGGCGGGGCAGGCTCGAAGGGCTAGATGGCCTACTCCTGCTCCTATTTCTTATGTTCTTATGTGACCATAGCAAAACTCAAAGTGGGTATCACTGAGCAGGTTATTGTTCAGCAGGTGCTGCTGTTGATGACCCCTTCCCACCATTTTACTGATGAGCGAGAGTAGACTGATGGGGCAGTATTTGGCTGATTTTTGTGTACAGGATGTACCTGGGCAACTTTCTTGTTGGGTAGATGCCAGTGTTGTAACTGTACTGAAACAACTTAGCCAGTGGAGCAGCAAGTTCTGGAGTATAAGTCTTCAGTACTATCGGAATGTTGTCAGGGTCCATTGCCTTTGCAGTATCCAGCGCCTCCAACTGTTTCTTGATATCACGTGGAGTGAATCGAATTGGCAGGAGACTGGAACCTGTGATGCTAGGGACCTCAGAAAAGGGTGAGAAGAATCATCCACTCGGCACTTCTGGCTGAAGATTGCTGTAAATGCTTTAGCCTTATCTTTTGCACTGATGAGCTGGGCTCCTCCAGCATTGAGGATGGGGATATTTGTGGAGCCTCCTCCTCCAGTGAGTTGTTTAATTGTCCCAAACCATTCATGACTGGATGTGGCAGGACTGCTGAACTTGGATCTAAGGAATCCCTTAACTCTATCACTTGCTGTTTGGCATGCAAGTAGTCCTGTTTGATAGCTTCACCAGGCTGACATCTCATTTTTAGGTATGCCTGATGCTGTTTCTGGCAGGCCCTCCTGCACTCTCCATTGAACCAGGGTTGATCCCCTGGCTTAATGATAATGGTTGAGTGGGGGATATGCTGGACTGTAAGGTTGTAAATTGTGCTGCAGTACAGTTCTGCTGCTGTTAATGGCCCACAGCATCTCATGGATGCCCAGTCTTCAGCTAGATCTATTTGAAGTCTGTTGTAATTAGCACAGTGATGGTGCCACACAATATGATGGAGGTTATTCTCAATGTGAAAGCAGGATTTCATCTCCACAAGGACTGTGTGGTGGTCACTCTTACTGATACTGTCATGGACAGATGCACCTGCAGTCAGCAGATTGTTGTTTGTCCACCGTCATCGATGAGGACCTCAACACCGTTAGTCATTTTGAGGCTGGTTGCAGTGTGTCCAAAGATGACTGATCAGGCCAATTCGGGCACAGAATGTCCTGGCACATATTGGACAGACTTGTATAGACACTGTAGTTGTTGCACTGGTGGCTCTGGGCTTGCGCAGCTCACGCTGAAGTTCTGCTTCAGCAATGCACCTTGCTTCATAGGCTTGACAGCCTTTGTGGATGAGGCAGCGCCAGGTAGGGCGGTTTTGTGCCAGTGTTTCCCAGGTGGTCGTGTCTATGTCAAGCAACTTCAGGGAGGCCTTGAGTGTGTCTTTGAAACATTTCTTCTGCCTTCCATGCGAGCGTCTCCCAGCAGAGAGTTCCCCAAAAAGGAGCTGCTTGGTATGCGCTCGTCTGACTACAGATGACATGACCTGCCCACCGGGTCTGCGCTCTCATCACTAGCGTGTGGACTAATGGTAGACTTGCTCTAGAGAGAACTTCAGTGTCTGATACTTTGTCTTGCCATCTGATGCATTATGTACTGCGAAGACAAGTCATGTGGAAATGATTGAGCTGTCTTGCATGCCTTCGATACACAGTCCACGTTTCACAGGCATACAGGAGGGTAGTGAGTACCATGGCACTGTAGACCTTCAGTTTTGTTGCTGGGCTGATTCCTCGATGTTCCCATACAGTGGACGCAGTCGACCAAAAGCAGAACTTGCCTTTGCTGTTCTGCAGTTAACTTCTGTATCAATAGTTACTGCTTGGGAGAGGATGCTGCCAAGATAAGTGAACTGGTCCACTGCCTGTAGTTTCTGTCCTTTGGTTGTGATTATGGGTTCTGTGTACAGTGCATGAGTAGTAGGTTAGTGCATGACTTCAGAATTTTTAATGTTGGTGGTGAGTCCAAAGTTGTCACAACCTGTGGAAAATTTGTCCATACTGACTTGCATCTCTGGCTCTGAGCCAGTGAAAAGTCTGACAACACCAGATTTAAGTCCAACCGATTTATTTGATAGTAAACTCACTAGCTTTCGAGGTTTCCCTCTTCTTCAGGTGACTGAAGAGCGAAACCTCGAAAGCTAGTGAGTTTACTATCAAATAAATCAGTTGGACTTAAACCTGGTGTTGTCAGAATTTTTACGGTGTTTACCCCAGTACCAACACTGGCATATCCACATCATGACTACTATCTGAGCCAGTATACAGGGCACAGTCATCGGCAAAGAGGAAGTCTCTCGGAACAGTCTCCTTCACTTTGGTAATAGTTTGAAGTCTCCTCAGGTTGAAGAGCTTCCCATCCACTCCGTCCTTGAGGCTGATTCCAAGCACTGTCCTGGAAGGCGTCATTCAGCACGGCAGTAAACATCATGATGAACAGTGTGGGTGCGAGCACACAGCCCTGTTTGACGCCAGTGGTGACTGGGAATGCCTCAGAGGATTCTCTGCCATCCAGTAATCTGGTTATCATGCTATCATGGAACTGGCGTACCATCTGACTGAATTTGGGGCGGGGGGGGGGGGGGGGGGGGGGGGGGGGGGGTGCAGTCGAACATGATCCTCCACAGGCCTTGTCGGCTTACAGTGTCGAAGGCTTTCGCGAGGTCAACAAAAGGTTGTGCAGAGCTCACGATTCTGCTCCTGACACTTCTCCTGACGTTGGCACGCAGCAAAAATCATGTCAACAGTTCCGCCACCTCTGCGGAAGCCACATTGTGACTCTGGGAGCAGGCCGAGCTCTAGATGAGTGACCAGATGATTTAGCAGGACTCTTGCGAGGGTTTTTTCTGTGATGGAGAGCAGCGAGATTCCTTGAAGGTTGTCGCATACTTGCCAATTGCCCTTCCTCTTGTAGAGGTGTACGATGGAAACATCTTTAAGTTCCTGAGGAATGGATCCTTGCTTCCAAAAAGGACTGGAACAACTCGGTGAGCTTCTCGATAAGTACAGGACCAGCAGCTTTGTAGATCTTTGCAAGTATGGGGTCTGCACCTGGGGCTTTGCCACTTGATTGGTGGCTGACAGCTTTCCTGACTTCGGCTACTACCGGTGGGTCATCCATGGCCAAAATGAGGCTCCGCATCAGACCCAAGAGGTGACCACAAGGAAGCAAGATTATGAAAAAAAAATCAATGTGGCCAAGCTAAAGAACCCCAGCATAGCTTCAGCACTGGCTGAAGACTTAGAAATCAAGCTTGCTGACCTACACCTCGCAGGCAGCACTGAGGATGACTGGGAATGCTTCAGGGACGCTGTCCATACATCTGCACTGAAGATGCTCGGGCTCTCTACCCGCAAGCAGCATGACTGGTTTGATGAGAATGATGAGGAGATACAGGCTCTACTTGTTGAAAAGCACCATCTTCATCGGGCCTGTCAGAACGCCCCATCATCAGCTACCAGGTGTTGATATCAACCTGGGGAATCATGTCTACAGCCTCATCATTAATAGATGATGGTCAGTTGAGGACGGTTTCAAAGTGTTCAGCGCATCTCTGCTGGATCTGAGCCCTCTCTATAAAGAGAGTTGTATCATCTGTACTCAGGAGGGGGGAAACTCCCGAGAGATTGAGGTCCATAGAGAGTGTTGAGGGTTTCACAGAACTGTTTCAAGTTGTTTCTGTCAACGTATCCCTGTATTTCATCTGCCTTGGCGCTCAGCCAGGCATCCTGCATTTTATGCAGTTTATTCTGGACTGTCCTGCAAGCACTGGTAAAAGCATTTTTTTTGGCAGCTGATGATGGGTCGTTCTGATAGGCCCAATGAAGACGGTGCTTTTCAACAAGTAGAGAACATAAGAACATAAGAAATAGGAGCAGGAGTAGGCCATCTAGCCTCTCGAGCCTGCCCCGCCATTCAATAAGATCATGGCTGATCTGTTGTGGCTCAGTTCCACATTCCTGCCCTCTCCCCATAACCCTTAATTCCCTTGCCTATCAAAAACCTATCAACCCACGTCTACAGCCTGTATCTCCTCACCATTCTCATCAAACTAGTCATGCTGCTTGCGGGTAGAGAGCCCAAGCATCTTCAGTGCAGATGTATGAACAGCATCCCTGAAGCATTTCCAGTCATCCTCAGCGCTGCCTGCAAGGTGTAGGTCAGCAAGCTTGATTTCTAAGTCTTCAGCCAGTGCTGAAGCTATGCTGGGGTTCTTTAGCTTGGCCACATTGATTTTTTTCATAACCTTGCTTCCTTGCGGTCGCCTCTTGGGTCTGATGCAGAGCCTCATTTTGGAGACAATGAGCCTATGATCTGTCCAGCAGTCAGCACCACACATGGCCTTGGTCACTCTGACATCCTGCCTGTCTTTTCTCCTGACAATGACATAGTCGATAAGATGCTAATACTTAGAGCGGGGTTGCATCCAAGAGGTCTTGTTACGGGTAGGCAGACAGAAGATTCTGTAGGTGATGAGGTTGTCGTGTGCTGCACAGGTCTTCATTAAAAGTATGCCATTACTGTTACACTTGCCCATTCCATGCCTCTCACTGACTACCTGCCAGATTGCAGAGTCACATCCTACTCTTGCACTGAAATCGCCAAGCAAGATCAACTTGTCAGTACTGCTCACTTCTGATAGGAGGACATCTAGTTCTTCACAGAACTTGTCTTTCATCCTGTCTGGATTGTTCATTGTGGGGGCATAAGCGCTGATCAGGGTGGCTTGACTTCTGTTCTGTAGCGGAAGCTGTAATGTCATAAGCTGGTCGTTCACACCCTTGGGTAGACTATCAAGTTTCCAAACAGGGTGACTCCTGACGGCGAATCTAACTCCAGCATCATCACACTCATTGCTGCCGCAACCACTCCAGAGGAAAGTGTATCCACCTCGAGTTTCAGTCAACTGACCTATGTCGGCAAGATGAGTTTCACTCAAAGCTGCAATGTCAATGTTGTATCTTGCAAGCTCTCTGGCAAAGGCTTTCTTCTCCCTGGTCTGTCTGCTGTAGTGTTGTCCAAAAGCGTATACATGTTCCAAGTGCCAACAGTGAGCGGTGTCACCTTGAGTTTTATTTTGTTTGTTCGACCGCAAGACGGGATTCCCACCAGCTGCAGTAAACTGGCCAGGGTGTAGTGAAGCAGGCAATGTTTAGGGCACCTTTTCTAGCTCCTTCCTCATTCTACGGAGGTAAGCAGTGCGTTCCTGAAAAGGACTGCTCAGTCGCCCAGGTAGACGCCAAGTTTCACTGCTGCTTCAGTCAGTGGAAAACGACCATTAGACCTGAGCCGTCTGTGTGCAGGTCCGTGACTACAGCTCCCAGTGAATCCACACCTGCTGCTTCGTCACTTGCCCATCACCACAGGACTGCAAGGGTTGAACAAGACTCTGATGATGATGGTGTCGAGATTAGCGCTTGATTTGGATTAAAGTGAGGGAGAGGTGCGTAGCATCAGTCTCACTCTCTCATCCCAATTCCCAACTAGATCCAGTGACAAGACAAGAATCAAGACGGCTGGAGATGGGACTAGGCGCAGTGGGCGACCAGGACGTCTTCTGTGTCTTGTCCTGTTCTTCGCGTTCCACGACGCTTGCAGAGACTGCCTTCTTGACCACTGGACCTTCCATTGGTCTCGTCCGCTCAATCCACCAGAGTTTGTCTTCACATGCTGCAATAGTCATCTCCCCATCTCACTGAGGGTTGAGCCCCATCAGCTACCCTCGCCTGTTTAGCCGGCTTGTCGAAGCCACTGCCCAGAGTGTAGCTGCTGTCGCAGGCCAACAGCTGCAGGGAGCCACAGGTGAGAGCTGAGTGCCAGGTGGGTACAAAGGGTGGACAAACCACCCTGAAAGGACGCGACATGTTCCCCTACCAAAGTCACTACTCCTCTCTGACACCCCATACATGCCAGTCAGCAGATAAGGATGAGATCAAGTATATTTTTCCCTTTTGTTGGTCCCTCACCATGTGCCGCAGACCCAGTCTAGCAATTATATTCTTTAGGACCTGTCCAGCTTGATCAGTAATGTTGGTGCCAAGCCACTCTTGGTGATGGATGTTGAAATCCCTCACTCAGAATGCACGTTGCACATTGTTAACCTCAGTGCTTCTGCCAAGTGTTGTTTAACATGAGGAGTACTGATTTATCAGCTGAGGGAGGATGGTTCAGGGTAATCAGTAAGAGGTTTCCTTGCCCATGTTTAACCTGAAGCCATGGGGCTTCATGGACTCCAGAATCAATGTTGAGGACTCCCAGGGCAACTCCCTCTCAACTATGCATCATCTGCTGCATCTGTCCTGCTGGGGCGGGAGCGTGGAAACAGACATTTCCAGGGATGATAATGGTGGTGTCTGGGATTTTATCTGTAAGGTATGATTCTTTGAGAATGACGGTGTTCGGCTGTTACTTGACTAGTCTGTGAGACAACTCTCCCAATTTTAGCACTAGCCTCAAATGTTGGTAAGAAGAATTTTGAAGAGTTGACAGGGCTTTTTGTTTTGTCATTATTTTTTCCAATGCTTAGGTTGATGCCAGGTGGCCCATCAGGTTTTAATTTTTTGTTGAGACTTTCTAGCGATTGATACAATGAGTGGCTTGCTAAGCCATTTCAGAGGGCAGTTGAGTCAACTGAGTTGAGGCTCTGGAGTCACATGTAGGCTAGACCAGATAAGAAAAGAACAAGATGTGCTTTTCCAACAAACAATGGTCATCAGTAGATTCTTAACTCCAGGTATTTTTTATTGAATTTAAATTGCACCACCTAGGATTCGAACGTGGATCCCCAGATCATTACCTGAGGAGTTTCTGGATTGCGATAATACCACAAGGCCATTGCCTCCCATTCTGACTGTCACATCTCTTACATTACAACACTTCAAAATGAACCTTATTGATTGTAAAGTGCCTTGGGCACACTGAGGTTATGGAAGATGCTTCATAAATGCAAATCTTTCTTTATAACTTCAAAACCCACCTTAGAGTCAAAGGTGGCACCTGTCATTTCTCAGGATCATGTCTTTTGATTGGCGGGGGGGGATGGGAATGATTGCTATGATGTTTCCATCTCTTTAAACTCAAACCCAAATGATCTCAACTGTTCGTGTCCAACATTCCCTCTGAGGAACGTCTCCCAAAGAAGTCAACTCCTACAATTTAAAAAGCTTTCAATGACAGGCTATCATTATCACAGAATCAGATTTTGTTTCCAAAATCTTGAGTAAACCTTTCATTGAGTCTCTCACCACGCATGGCACTGCATTCGAAAGGTAAGTCACAGCAGTGAAATAAATCTGTATGTTCCCACCAACCTGAAAATTAAAAGTTATTTTCACTACACTCAAGGTTTGGGGTTTATATCCAATTAAATTCTGAAGCAGACTGCATTCGGCCTTGAGCTGTTGGAATGCTCTACTTGAAGACACTGCATGTGATGTCTGAGAAGATAATAACTTTCGTAGACAATGAGATTTACCAATAATTTACAAGGCAGAATATTTTGACATCCTTTTGAAGTGAATGGAAACAAGAATAAGAAATGCAGCTTCAATGAGCAAGGCTGAACCCTGGCTGACTGTCATCAATAATCTGTCACATATCCAATAATGCAAGTTTAAGATCAAACCAGGATTCTCACTGCAGCAGCAGGCCTATTATAGACGCAGCATTATATGTTGCAGCAACCTGTTCAAAGCAGATCCTGGCTCGATTTGAAAACCTGTCCCACTCACATCAGCGATAATCTTATTAAATGACAGAGCAGGCTGGAAGGACTGAACGTTCTACTCTTGTTCTCATTTCTTCTGGGCTTACGGACACATCAGCTTCATTCAGCATTAGCTGCTCCACCCGTTTGATTGGTGTTGTGCCAGGGCTGATTTCACATGAGTCATTGCTCACGTCCATGAAGCATGGCATGGTGCCTCGTAATGTCCTAATTATGTTAGGAGTTGTGGGTCTTGCACAAAAGGAAAATATATGATTTGCACACGTAGATTTGAACTAACAGCAGATTTATTGAAGGGGTTATGCCTGTACAGAGGATAAACTCAAACTAAAGCATTAGCTTATGCCACGCCCTAATGACATCATCAAATCATGTGATCACATCTTAAAGCAATCTTCATTCACTTAAATGTATAACAATACTACAAATCAACGAACAAGTCAGATAATGGCTGAGTGACACTGGTCATAGAGCTGCGGTCAATGTGCTCAGGTGGAATTCCACTCCAACCACTTGGCTGCAAATAAAATATATCCTGATTCATAATAATGAATGAGCAACCCATTTTACATCTTCAATAGAAATCAGCATGAGGAGAAATGTGAAACAGGCTGGTATCTCATTATCACTCATTTTACATTGTCTCACAAAGTCAAGATTTACCCCAGAATGCAATATTGGCCAAATTTTAATGACTTGCTGCTGTGCCAAGCACCTTATTTGTGGATTAATAGATAACATCTGCTTAACGTTAGTTACCAGCATCTGCCTGAAGCAGAATCGCAGTAAAATCCTTTATTTCAGATTTTTCATTTTGTTTCTGCACAACAGCTACTACTCATTAATTCTTTGCATTTTGAATAAAATAAAAAAAGAAAATAGTAGCTCATTCAGCAGGTGGAATAATGTATGAAATCCTCAGAAGGTAATGCTGTATACCCCATATGCAATGTCTACCTTATGGAACCATAGAATTCTACACCACAGAAAGAGACCACTCAGTCCATTGATTTTCTGCTGGCTGTTATGAAGAACAATCCCATTATTGCCACTCATTTGCTTACATCTGCTTTTGTTCACTACACTTCCAAGTTCCATGGTGTCTGCTAATTTCAAGTTTGTGCCCTGTACCGCTAAACTCAGGTCATTCATATATATGAAAAACTCACAATGACCCTGGTGCTGGACCTTGGGAACTTCTCTCTCATCCTCCTTCAGTCTGCAAAATGGCCATTAACCAGAACTCCATGTTGTCTATCCTCATATATCCTTGCTGCTCCTTGTGTCCCAGATGGACTTGGATTTTGCCAGCAAACTTAACATGTGATATTTTGTCAAGCACCTTCTGGAAGTTTATATGCATAACTGCCTCACCTATCTTATCAAAAAACTTGATCAAGTTAATCTAGCACCTTTTTGCCCTTAACAAATCTAGCCAGGTTCTCCTTTATTAGTCTACTCTTGTCCAAGTGGCGCGGCAAATTGTGCGGAGGGTGTGGAGAGTCTGCAGAAGGATCTAGATAGGCTGGGTGAATGGGCCAGGAACTGGCAAATGGAATTTAATGTTGGCAAATGTGAGGTTGACCACTTTGGTCGGAATAATGGTAGGAAGGACTATTACTTACATGGTGAAAAACTGCAGCACGCCATGGTGCAGAGGGACCTCGGGGTCCTTGTGCATGAGTCGCAAAAACCCAACCTACAGGTGCAGCAGGTGGTCAGGAAGGCTAATGGGATGCTGGCCTTCATAGCGAGGGGGATTGAATATAAAAGTAGGGAGGTCTTGCTGCAGCTGTATAGGGCACTGGTGAGGCCGCAGCTGGAGTAACTGTGTGCAGTTTTGGTCGCTGCACTTACACAAGGATATTTTGGCCTTGGAGGGAGTGCAGAGGAGGTTTACTAGGCTGATACCGGAGTTGAGGGGGTTGAGCTATGAGGAGAGGCTGAATAAACTAGGCTTGTACTCGTTAGAGTTTAGAAGAATGAGGGGAGATCTCATTGAGACATATAAGATGATGAATGGGATGGATAGGATAGAGGTGGAGAGGCTCTTCCCGCTCAGAAAGGACAGTAGGACTAGACTTGAGGCACAGCCTCAAGATAAAGGGGGGGGCGGTTTAGAACGGAGTTGAGGAGGAACTTCTTCACTCAAAGGGTGGTGAATCTCTGGAATTCTCTGCCTGTTGAAGTGGTGGAGGCTGCCTCGCTAAATATTTTTAAGATGCAGGTTGATAGGTTTTTGATAGGCAAGGGGATTAAGGGTTATGGGGAGAGGGCGGGAAGGTGGAACTGAGCCACGACAGATCAGCCATGATCTTATTGAATGGCGGGGCCGGCTCATGGGGCTAGATGGCCTACTCCTGCTCCTATTTCCTATGTTCTTATGTTCTTATTAAATTTCTCCTAGATTAAAAGCATTCTGACTTTATATTGATTGGCCTGTAATTTTCAGGTTTATCCTTCCCTTCATTTATGATGACCAAGAGTGGGGTTTTCCAGCTCTGCTCGCTTGAAAACCAGAAAATACCACCCAAGGTACAGAACTTTGCATGTTCCGTCCACTGCCCATTACAATTCTGTTAAACCACCCCCCTCCCCTAAGTGTGTAAGAGTCGCAATCCTCTAGTCCTTTGGCAATGTCCCTGTATCTATGATGGATTGGAAATATATCGCAGAATTGCCACAATTCTTGCCCTTACTTCCCTCAGTATCCTAGGATACATTCCATCTGGCAATTTTTCTAGTTTAATTTCCACCAGTCTTCCCAGTTCCTCCTCCTCTTCTTCATTTTTTCATCCTGCCAACCTCCCTGTTTATCATTACATTATTGAGGAAGACAGCAGCTTAGTGGCAAAGTCACTGAATTAGTATCCAGTGGCCTAGGCTAATACTTTGGGGGCATGCAGGTTCAAATCCCAAAACAACAGTTGGTGGCACCTGAATTCAAATAAATTAATTGATAAAATATAAGAACATAAGAACATAAGAAATAGGAGCAGGAATAGGCCATCTAGCCCTTTGAGCCTGCCCCGCCATTCAATAAGATCACGGCTGATCTGTCGTGGCTCAGTTCTACATTCCCGCCCTCTCCCCATAACCCTTAATCCCTTTGCCTATCAAAAACCTATCAACCCACGTCTTAAATATATTTAGTGAGGCAGCCTCCACCACTTCAACGGGCAGAGAATTCCAGAGATTCACCACCCTTTGAGTGAAGAAGTTCCTCCTCAACTCCGTTCTAAACCGCCCCCCCCCTTTATCTTGAGACTGTGCCCTCTAGTCCTACTGTCCTTTCTGAGCGGGAAGAGTCTCTCCACCTCTATCCTATCCATCCCATTCATCATCTTATATGTCTCAATGAGATTTCCCCTCATTCTTCTAAACTCTAATGAGTACAAGCCCAGTTTATTAAACTGGAATTAAAACTTAAGTTTCAATAATGGTGACCACGAAACTAGCACTGATCATTAAAAACCCATCTGGCTCATCAGTGTCCCTTTAAGGGAAGGAAATCTGCTGTCCTTACCTACTCCGGCGCAGCAATAAGGTTGTCTTTTAACTGCCCTTTGAAATAGCCGAGGAAACCACTCAGTTCAAGGGCAATTCAAGATGGGCAACACATGCTGACATTGTTACCGACACCCATGTTTCACGAAAGGAATAAAAAATCTTTAGCAAAGTCCTCTTCCTTGGTAAGTACCCATCATAATGACTTACATTACGATGAAAGGACCAGTACAAAAATCGATGTGATTACATCAGCTCCATTGAGCTCCAACAATGTACAAGGTTTAGTGACGATTCTATGATGGGAGTGACTATAAGTTGGCTTTGCATTTCAATGTTACTAAACGTGGTATGGTTAATAACTAAATCTCCTTAACAATATATGACCTTTGTACAATTGTCCTTCCTAGCCTCTTCTCACATTCAAAGTACATTTCTGAGTGTATAGAAATATAGTTGCATCAGAAGTAGTAAAAGGGTGACTATAAATTGGAGTATGGCAGATTTATGGAACAAGCCACACTCACTAGTTAGGTTAATATTGACAATGGTATAAATCTGTTGCCCCATGTTTGAGAGAATGGTCTTTGGAGGGGCAATTCAGAATAGGATCAACAGCTTCTGCTTGCATCCCAAGGTCTGAAAAATGACAAAGACTCATGCACGTTCCTCTCTGATGACAGAGCAGACAAAGCGTCTGTCTCTCTCTTCCTTTTCATCCTAACCCATTGAGGTGTTGATAACGACTATCAGTGGGTAGTGCCCTTTCCACTGAGTCAGAGAGCTCTGGGTTCAAGTCTGACCAAGAGACTCATGTACATATCCACGCTAACACTTCACTGCAGTACTGAGGAAGTGCTGCAGTGTTCAAGCTGCCATTTTTGCATGATTTGGTAACCAAAAGCCCTTTCCATCCTATTATGTGGATGTAAAAGATCTCAGGGTAATTATTTTGAAAATTAGCAGGTGAGTTACTCCTTGGCCAACATTTATCCCTCAACCAACAGAAAAAAAAGATTATCTGATCATGATTTTATTGCCTTTTAGGGGGTGTTGCTGTGCACAAACCAGCTGCTGTGTTTCTTACATTACAAAAGTACTTCCTTGGCTGTGATGTGCTGTCTGATGGCTAGTAATCTTGAAAAGTTTGATAAAAATCCAAGTCTTTATTTTATGACTGCAAATCCCAACATTTCTGAAGTGTAGGGTGAAGTGACAGACATGCAATCATGTAGATTTTTCACTGCATGGGCACAACAGGCACCAGACTGATGTAGGGCATTTCTAGAACATGCCAAGTTTGAGTCATATGCAAAAAAGTGATGGAACAAATGTGAGCAAAGCGATATGCCTTGGAGACCTCCAAGGCTGGGGTTTTGAGTGAATTTTTATTCTGGAATTCACCAACAATAAAAGATTAAGGGCTGTGTCACTCCAATACTTTGAGCATCATATAGGTGTCACCAGGAGAAAGCGATTGCTTGATCCTGGGCATTTTGTGAAGAATCCACTTTCACCTGGACGATAATAGGCAGGAGAATATGAGACCCGATAGAGCAGCACCAGCAACTGTAGGGTAGGGACAAAAGAGCAATGTGCATCCCTTCTCCTTCTGCAGGACATCCCTTGACCTCCGGACCTCCCTTTACCAGAACCTCCAGTAACACCAGAACCTGTGTGCTCTTTCTTTCAGTCCCTGAATCAGGTGGGAGATTTAAACAATTCACTCCTCAAAAGCCGACAAGAATTCTGTAGACTACTGACAACGAATGGAAACTTCTGTTCTTTGCTGTTGGCTCAGTATTCAGGCCAACATTGATCCCATTTTTAAGCTGTACATTTCAGATCACAACAAAACAGGGCTTCTGGTCCCTCTGACAATTAGCTTAGATCTGTCTCCTCTGCTTACTATCCCGTCAGCCACTAGAAACAGTTTCGCCCTATTCAATACGTCTAAACCTATCATGAAGACCTCTATCAAATCTCTTAAATTTTCTGTGGTCTTTGAAGAACACCCCTACTTTCTGGAGTGCCTCCACAGAGCTTTTCAATTCTAGTGTCATTCTAGCGAATGCACCTTTTGAGCTGTTAAATGAAAATCTTCCTTGAATTTGTTCAAAACAAACCATGCTTGACTTTCAAAAAGGAACTAGTTATATACTGGAAATGGAAGAAATTTACTGCGTTATGGGAAAAGAGTGAAGTGGGTGAAGTACTAATTAGCTTGTTCAAAGAGCTGTTCGAGACACGGTGGGTTGTAAAGCTCCTTCTGTGCTGTATCATTTCATGATTCCATGAAGCAAATTCTCTTGTACACCCTTCATAAATTCCTTCCCCTCTTTGCTCTTTACACTGTTATTTTCCCAGTCTATATTAAGACTGTTGAAGTCCTCCATTATCACTACCCTATGATTCTTGCATTTTTTTTGCAATTTGTCTGCAAATTTGATTTTCTATCTCATTCCTACTATTTAGTGCTCAATAGTCTACACCCACCAGTGTCATAGCTCCTCTTTTGTTCTTTAATTCATCATCATCCCTTTCAAATACTGTAACAGAATCTTTAATTAAAACTGCCATTGCTCCTCAACTTTTTTTTCCATCCTTATTTTTCCTGAAAACAATTAAGCCAGGAATATTGGCTGTGAAAATTAGTTCCGTATGTCACCGGTGCACTGCTATGCACTGAAAGCATGAAGTCAGTGAACGGCTCATGATGATAAAGAGCCACTTGTTTGGCACACAGCCAGCCATTTACCACCTGATAACCTCTGTGATCAAGAAAGTGGTCACCCAAGCAGGAAAACCTTAACTAGTAAACTTCTATATGGCATAGAGCAATAGAGAGTATATTAATACATACATTAATTGTGGCCGTTGAAGTAATTAAAGCCATAAAAGAGTAAACAGTTCATCTTTTTTGTTAAACTAGAGTGTGGCAGTAGTATAGAGGCATAATACAAAAACGAGGAATTAAGTTTGCTGAGAAAGCCAAAGGATGACGACTCTCTCAATCACAGAGGGTACCCCCTATTCACTCCCTACCCACTCATTGCCCCTTCAACTGTCACCTTTGGCTGAAGTGCTTTTGGCTTTCTTTGTTTGCTGATGCAGTTAGTGGAAACTGTAAGGGTAGTGTTGAGTATTATTTGGAGGAGTTCCATAAAGTTGTTGCATTTGCACAGAAGTGGTGTTGACAAATCCGAAAAAAATGGTTGTTGGTTTGTCAGGAGAAATCTTTCTCATGTTATTGGTCCTCTCATTGCAATCCTTCTTGGGTTGAATGAAAATGGAAATCAGCAGACAACAGAGAAGCAAAATGTGTGTGTGTGTGTGTGTGTGTGTGTGTGTGTGAGAGATGTCTGTGTTGGGGGGGAGGGTATGAAAAGAGAGGGTGTGGGGGGTGGGGGAGGAGGACAGTTCTCAATAAGACCTAAGTTCTACAGAGAAATTCTGCAATCTCCATTTCCGTCAGGAGCAGTGCATGAGGCATCTGCATTTCAATAAGAAGGTCGTGACTGTAACGTGTCACCTCCTTCAACCCATTGGTAGCAGGCAGCACAGTGGTTAGCATTCCTGTCTCACAGTGCCAGAGACCCTGGGTCAGTTTATGTCTTGGATGAGAGTCTGTGTGGAGTTTGCACATTGTTCCCATGTGTGCATGGATTTCCTCTGGATGCTCCAGTTTCCTTCCACACTCTAAAAATGTGCAAGGTAGCTTAATTGGCCATAGGATAGGGCAAGGTGGTGGGTCTGGGTAAGATACTCTGTCAAAGAGTCAGTGCAGACTGAATGGGCCAAATGGCCTCCTTCTGCACTGTAGGGATTCGATGAATCTGTATCCACACTGCAGAGAGAAGTCACACTGCCAGTGGTCGTTAAAGTCACTGACACCCTCAATTTCTCAGTCAGTAGATCTTTCCAGAAAAGAACAGAAGACATCAGGAACATCTTGCAGTTTGCCATCTATCACTGCATCAAGGTGGCCAGATAGATACTTATAGAAGGGGAAGAGACTTCATCATCTTCTTACAGACCACAGAGAAGCAGCAGGAGTGTGTACACAGATATGCCAGGCTGGAGGGGCTACTGATGCAGGCAATCATCTGCACACAAGTGGTTCCACATACAATCCAAATTACTGGCGCAAAGGCCATGGAAATCAGTGGCACATCTTCATCTCAGTGGTGACAGAATTATAAATATCTCTGGGAAAAGTCTGTTTACTTCACATCATTAATGACTGAACTACAGGAGAGCTGAGTATGGTGCTTGTCAAGATTGTGGATTTATCACGATCCCTGTGTTTTGTCTTCCAAGGCCTTTGTGTTACAGCAAATGTTCTCGGTCACCCATTCAGAGGACCTCATTCCCTCTGAAAGTGCACCGTCACAGGATGTACAGCCACACACAATGTCAACAAAATGAAGGGGATTGTTACCAACTTTACGAAACGTAAAGAATACATGCTCCTGTCTACATCAATAGGGACGAAGTGGAAAGGGGTGAGAGTTTCAGGTTTTTAGGTGTCCAGATCAACAACAACCTGGCCTGGTCCCCTCATGCCAGGTTGTTAAGTTAAGATTAAGGTTGTTATAGTTAAGAAAGCCTCTACTTTCTCAGAAGACTAATGAAATTTGGCATGTCAGCTACGACTCTCACCAACTTTTACAGGTGCACCATAGAAAGCATTTTTTCTGGTTGCATCACAGCTTGGTATGGCTCCTGCTCTGCCCAAGACAGCACAAAACTACAAAAGGTCGTGAATGTAGCCCAATCTACCATGCAAACCAGCTCCCCATCCACTGACTGTGTCTACATTTCCCGCTGCCTTGGCCAAGCAGCCAGCATATTTAAGGAACCCATGCACCCCAGACACTCTCTCTTCCACCTTCTTCTTTCGGGAAAAAGATACAAAAGTCTGAGGAAACATACCAACTGACTCAAGAACAGTTTCTTCCCTGCTGCTGTCAGACTTTTAAATGGACTTAGCTTGCATTAAGTTGATCTTTCTCTATACCCTAGCTATGATTGTAACACTACATTCTGCTCTCTCTCGTTTCCTTCTCTATGAACGGTATGATTTGTCTGTATAGCGCGCAAGAAACAATACTTTTCACTGTATGCTAATACATGTGATAATAATAAATCAAATCAAATCAAATCAAAACACCAGCAGTAAGAACTGCTACGTTGGTGAGTGTGGTTAGACACTCAGTTGGGTTTTCACCTGATGATTCATCATTCACAAGTGAACATGAGCAGAAGTTAGTGTCAGGGGCAGTTGTGTCATGGAGCACAATTCCATCCAACCTCTGTTCAACTGAATACAGAATGTTGATTCTTGGCAGTTATTGCTGTCAAGGCAGAAACTAGAGGTCAACTAAGGAGAGCATGGTCACCTCTGCAGAGGTTCAAACATAAGAACATAAGAAACAGGAGCAAGAGTAGGCCATCTGGCCCTTCGAGCCTGCCCCGCCATTCAATAAGATCATGGCTGATCTGTCGTGGCTCAGTTCCACTTTCCGGCCCTCTCCCCATAACCCTTAATCCCCTCTCTTATCAAAAACCCATCAACCCGCTTCTTGAAAATATTTAGCGAGGCAGCCTCCACCACTTCAATGGGTAGAGAATTCCAGAGATTCACCACCCTTTGAGTGAAGAAGTTCCTCCTCAACTCCGTTCTAAAACGCCCCCCCTTTATCTTGAGGCTGTGCCCCCTAGTCCTACTGTCTTTTTTCAGTGGGAAGAGTCTCTCCACCTCTATCCTATCCATCCCATTCATCATCTTATACGTCTCAATGAGATCTCCCCTCATTCTTCTAAACTCCAACGAGTACAAGCCTAGTTTATTCAGCCTCTCCTCATAGCTCAACCCCCTCAACTCCGGTATCAGCCTAGTAAACCTCCTCTGCACTCCCTCCAAGGCCAAAATATCTTTGCGCAGGTGCGGCGCCCAAAACTGCACACAGTACTCCAGCTGCGGCCTCACCAATGCCCTATACAGCTGCAGCAAGACCTCCCTACTTTTATATTCAATCCCCTTCGCTATGAAGGCCAGCATCCCATTCGCCTTCCTGACCACCTGCTGCACCTGCAAGCTGGGTTTTTGCAACTCAAGCACAAGGACCCCGAGGTCCCTCTGCACCGTCGCCTGCTGCAGTTTTTCGCCCCGTAAGTAATAGTCCTTCCTACCATTCTTCCTACCAAAGTGGACCACCTCGCACTTGCCAACATTAAATTAAAGTCAGGCAACTCTCAGTCGCAATAGTTAGCACATAGTAAGGAATTCACTCATGGTTAACTGATTGTTAATTGTCACTGATTCTTAAATTGGCAAACAAGATTTAAAGCTGAATTTTATGGGGGTGGAGGAGGAGGAGACGTACTGCTTTCCCTCCCTTCCCCATTAGAAAAATGGTCTCAAATCAATCAATTTTAGAAAGGCTTCCTCACAGTGATATTATGCTGCAAGTGGTCTTAACAAGTGGAGAACGGGGATTTCGCCCCCTCTGTCAGAGGGAGTCCTGTCCTTGAGAGCTGCCAGTCTGATGACCAACAACTCCTGCAGTTCCAGAACCCAGTCGCGGGTGCTGCTAGGACTACAAACAGTTCCAGGAAAGAGAACAATGACAATCAAACCCAGGTATGTCCCTGACTTCTTTGCCATGATGTGGATATGTTAAACCTGGTGTTGCCAGACTTTTTACTTCTTTGCCATGTACAGATCAAGCATCCAAGTGAGGGGCAAGTGGAGTGAAAGGAGCATATTTTGGAGGCCAGACAGGGAGACACACCAGGGAGGAGGTACGATCTTAAGTGTCCCTGGTGTGCACAGGGTATCCAACAAAGGAAGTACCCCTCCCTTCCACCAACTTTATGAAACAATGGCCTGCCAATTCTGATCTGTCATCCATGACCTAGCGCACTATGTCAGTGGAGGTGGATTAAGGGTCTTCAAGTGGCCATTATATATTTTTTACTGTTTAAGTTTATTTACTAATGTCACAAGTAGGCTTACATTAATGCTGCAATGAAGTTATTGTGAAAATCCTCTAGTCACCACATTCCAGCTCCTTTTCGGATACACAAATGGAAAATTTATCATTGTCAATGCATTTAACCAGCACATCTTTCAGATGTGGGAGAAAACCGGAGCATCCAGAGGAAACCCATGCAGACACGGGGAGAATGTGCAACCTCCACACAGACAGTGACCCAAGCTGGGAATCGAACCCAGGTCCCTGGTGCTGTGACGCAGCAGTGCTAACCACTGTGCCACCGACATAGTTTATCTCTTCTTTAGCTCTGTAGAAGAAATACAGAGTCGAAGCATTGGCTGGAATTTTACCACCCTGCCCACCATGGGAATCGGAGTTGGAAAGGGGCGAAACATGGTAGGATCCGTTGACCTCGGGTCGGATTTTATGGTTTCGCGATGAGTGAGGTCATAAATTCCCTCCCATTAACTGTTTCTCTCTCTAGAGGTGTTACCAGGAAACAGCATTTTCTGTTTTTTTTCAGATTTACAGTATCCATAGTATTTTGCTTTTATTTCATTGTTATGATATACCTTTAACAGGGGTAACTTAAAATTTGTGTTCAGCTCCTCGAGTCTGGGAATTTTATGAGTGCATCATTTCAGAGATGCAGTTAGATTCCTTGGGTCTAAACAGATGCATATCAAACTATCTATCTTTCGAATACTTAATAAAGCTACACCCAATATGTATGATGTGATGTATTAGTCCTATGACTTTTATTCAGTCTACAAGCAGTAGCAGAAATTGAGTCAGACATGTACACGTAGGCCTCAATTTTCTGCCCATTGGGCACATGCTCAACATGCCGGGAAGTGGGCACAAAACGCATTCCTGACTAGCAGTGAGTCCTGGAGCACAATTTCAGATTGGTGTGAAATGTGTGCTGGGTTGGGCAAGAGGCAGGTGTTGAGAACAGGGAAGGTGTGCGCTGGCATTTGCTTCCACAGGATGACAGCCACTGCAGAGCAGTCTTAGGGAGCTGCAGATCTGTGAAAAATAAATACTGATGGAAGAAAGTATGCAAGCAGAGTGTTTCGGCAGCACATTCAAAAACAAAATATAGTCCCAGACAATTTTTAAAATTTTATTTCAGGTGGATTTGGTCATGCTAACTTGCCCCTTAGTATCCAAAGATGTGAAGGTTAGGTGGATTAGCCATGGTAAACACATAGGGTTACAGGGATAGGTTGGGAGGTGGAACTTGGGTTAGATGCTCTTGGAGAGTGGGCGAAGACTTTGGATCCTATGGTTCTATGACTTGACAGTGAACTCCAAATAGGCAAGTCACAAAATTAAAACTGAAACTCCTTTTAGACTGCCAACTACTGCATTACACTGAGATTCAACACAAAAAAACTAATTAACATGAAATCCCTGTAGTAAATGCTTATGTAAGCATTTTCTATAGTGTGCAAAGACAACATACATTTAATGCTCTAGTTAACTGTGTAATATATTCCCCCCTAAAAGTATGCCCAAAATGTGAAAACGTACTAATTAGTATTTCAAAGTGTCATGTATTTATCAAAGTAAACAAAGATGTAAGCTTTAACAAACATTTTTTTTCAGTCATATTCTCACTAGCCTTCAATATTTCAATAGATCTGACAATGGTACTTGCATAGCATTACTAAGGCTGATGTTTTCTTAACCATGATGACTTGACAGAAAGAATAACACAGAATTTGAGTGCTGCAAAATATTTGTATTACGAAGTGTGGACTGTATATATTTTTGCAGCAATTCAACAATTCCAAATATGTGGAAAATTCAGCTAAGTCAGTTTCACCCATATAGTACTATGCTGAAGAGTATACAGCAGGGATTCATAAACAAAAAAATTCTAAGTTTAAGAGACAAACATTGATATGTTGCACAATAGTTGGTTTTATGAAGATATTGCAGCATTGACATACAGCCGAATGTCTTATAAGGAGTCCTAATTATCAGCTTCTGATGTGATTGCTCAACTTGGCAATAATTTACAACATATTTACCCCACTGCAAAACACTATGATATATTACATAGATCTGCTGCCCGAGACTACAAACACTATAGTTAATGACTGCACTAAACGATGATACACTATAGCTATCTGCTGCACTAGCTAAAACACTACAATTATCTGCTACACTAGACAATGATGCACCATGGTTATCTGCTACATGAGGTTACAGTATAGCACATCCATCTGCTGCACTAGACTACAATACTTATATTGATCTGCTGCACTGAACATTGATGTATAGTAGTTTTTTGCTGCATGTGAAAAGGATATACTATTATCTGCTGCACTAGACAACGAGGCCCTGATTGCCACCTCCCCCATCTCCTACCGATCCCAGTGTAGAGTGTGCAATGGTCCACCCGCCACCTCCACCAATTGTCCCTCAGTAGGCCCTTCCCCCTTTGGCCCCACCCCTTGGCACTGCCCAATGCCTGGTGTGCAGTGCCAGGGTGCCCTGTGGACACTGTCAGGGTTCCAGGCTGGGACTGTCAGGTTGGCAGTGTCCAAGGGGCACCATCCCACCTGCTCCAGTCCTCCCAGGAAGGCTTCAATGGCCTCTGTCCTCACCAGCAGGGTGAGTACACCTGGTCAGTTGACGGGGACCAGTTGTAAACCCCAATGGTGGAAAACTCTCCTGTGGGTGTTGAGACACTTCTGAGCCCAGAGACTACTGTCCTGGGCTCACTAATCATATTGAAATGACAATTTCAATATGGTAATCAGCCCCATGCCAATTTCCAGTGTGGGGCAGATTACGTCTAGAAGCGTAACCTGGGAGACTCACGCTTGACCAGATGCTGATCATGAGTCCCACTACAGGCCCCTACTGATGTGTCTCAGCCTGCTGCACTACTTGAGCAGCATGGCAGGGAGAATCCTGGTCAAAATCTTTTGACCAGTTGCAAAGTTATCAAAGATCATTTTAACCCCAGATCTTCAATTATCATGTTGAGGTATAAACTCAGTCTGCAGTCTGGGGCCAGGGGAGACAATTCCTGGTTTCATGGCAAGATTGAGAGGATTAGCAGAGCGTGCTTTGCCCAGCTTTATGGGAGATGTTAAGAGACAGTTGGTTTTGCAGGATCAACAGCTGCACAGTACTGAAAAAGCTGTTGGCTAAGACCAAAATCTCTTTCAAAGAAACTTTGGAGATGGCCTAGGCGACTGGATGCATTGAGCAGGGTGTAGGTGAAGGCATGTTCAACGAGATGAACCTTTTGTGATAGGAAATGGTTGTTCTGCAGAACAGCCTGAGTGAAGGCACAGCAGACCCATGGAGGATGGTGCAGCATTGGGGATGGATACTTGTTTTCAAGAGAAACTCCCAAGAAACTGGCTAGTGCAGAAATTCCATCTGCTGTAAAAGGAACATTTACAAGCCTATTTATTACTCCTATTTATTGACTACAGCTCAGCCTTCAACACCACTATTCCTATGACACTCATCTCTAAACTCTGTAGCCTGGGGCTTGGCTCCTCCCTCTGCGGCTGGATCCTGAGCTTCCTAACCCACAGACCACAATGAGTAAGGATAGATAACAACACTTCCTCCGTGATCATCCTCAACACCGATGCTCCACAAGGCTGTGATGTCCTCAGTCCTTTACTATATGCTTAGACTGTGTGGCCAAATTCCACATAATTATCTGCACTAGACCATAATACGCTATAGCTGTTTGCTGCATTTGGCAATGATGCACAATAGTTATCTGCTATACTAGACAATTATAAATTATAGTTACCTGATGCACTAGACAATGATTCACCGTAGATACCTACAGCACAAAAGAATGATATGCTTTACAAATGATCTGCTGAACAAAACAATGTATTAAAGTTACCTGCTGCACTCGACAATGATGCACTACAACTATCTGCTGCAGTAGACAGTGATACTCTATAGTTATCTGCTGCACTAAACAATTGTGATGATACTGTGTATTAGTCATGTTCTTTGTGCAGGCTCTGTTCTAGCAGTCTTTTTTTATTATCAGAGCTGTCCTGTCTACAACAGGCATCCTGCATTGTTACTGTGGCAGCACAATTGCTTCTAATTGCTAGAATGTTTGTTTTAATCTGAACTAATACTGTTTTTGGTGTTCCCCTGGGATTTTGCAGAGTGGGACTTGTTTGCCATGATTGGCAGGTATGGTCACATGAGTGGGTGAAGGTAGGCTTACACAAGAAATTCAAGCTTAATTCTGGTTTAGATGTTGCAAAAAGGCAATACCGTTTTTCCCCCTTTCTGAAGTCTGGAGACTGGGAGCTGCCAGAGACCAGAGCTACTGCTATGAAGTTCTGCTGTTTTGAGGATATATCCTTCTCTGGAAACTGCTGTCTGGATCTCTGTCCAGAAGTGTTAAAAAGCTAGAAATCTAGCATCATGTGAGCACACTTATGTTCTGTGCCAATTCAGAAGAAGGGTGTAAGGCTATGGGGATATTGTTTTCAATTGTAACAATAGAGATAGCTATTAAGAATTATACTTTGTCATGTTTAAGTATTTTAATTGATAAAAATTATACCAATTATCTTTTGTTACATTCTGTATTTCTAAATAAAGTTTATTCTGATAAAAGCTTCCTAGTGGATCACTTGAATTATACCTGGAGTGAAGCACCTTATTCTCACCCTAAAACCAAAATCAAATGCAAAAGTTGAGTCTAGGCTAACTGCATAATATACCTTGGAGTTTTTAGTCTGGTCCCTAACACAATGATATATTATCTGCTGCACTAGTCAATGATGTGCTATCACTACTTGCTGCAGTAGACAGTAATGCACTATAGTCATCTGCGGCACTAGACTACAATACACTTTAGTATCTGCTGCACTAGACATTGATGCACTTATAGTTAACAGCTGCGCTAGACTACAATACATTATAATTTTCTACTGCACTAGAGAGTGATACACTGGAGTTATCTGCTGCACCAGACAATAATACACGCTAATTATCTACTGCGCTAGGCTACAACATACTTTAGGTATCTGCTACACTAGAAAATGATGCACTATTGTCATCTGCTGCATGAGACTACAATGCATTACAAGTATCTGCTGAAATAGACAATGATGCACTGCATTTACCTTCTGCACTCGACAACAATGCACTGTAGTAATCTCCTGCAGCAGACAATGATGCACAATTGTTATCTGCTTCAAAAATGCCTACTGCTCTATCACCCATCCACACTTTGGCAAATCAGACCACATGGCTGTGCTCCTGCTCCTGGTTCATACGCAAAAACTGAAGCGGGAGAATTCGATAAAGAAAGTCATGCAATGCTAGTCTAATGATCTCCTACTGGACTGCTTCGGGTCAGAAGACAGGCCAATATTAAAGAACTCAGTACCAGCTAAAGAGTGTGCCACTGTAGTAACAGACTTCATTAGTAAGTGCTTAGAAGACTATGTGCCAAAGAAACAAATTCATGTGTCTCCCAACCAGAAACCATTGGTGAACAGGAACATTCACTGCTAATTGAAGTCCAGGTCTGAGGTGTTCAAGTCAGGTGACTCTGACCTATACAAGAAATCCATACATGATCTACGGAGAACTAAAGATGCCAAGATACAATATCAGAATCCCAGGCTAGCCACACGCACACCCACCAATTATGGCAAGGTCTACATGACATTACAGGTTAGAAGGAAAAGACATGTAGAATTGCTGGCAACAATGCACTCCTCTCTCATGAGCTCAATGCCTGTTTTGAGCAGGAGACATCATCTTCTTTTCAGCAAGACGACATCATCTGCTTCATGTGAATCGTATTCAAGGTCACCATTGCAGATGTTAGATCGGGTTTTTTGAAAGTTAACCCTTGGAAAGCGACTGGCCCATCTGGGGTAGCCGGAAGAGCACTCAGATCCTGCATGGACAAGTTAGTGGGGGTATTCACAGATATCTTTAACCTCTCCTTACTCCAATCTGAGGTCCCTACCCGATCCAAGAAGACAACCATCATCGCTGTATCAAAGAAAAGCCAGGAAGCATGTCTTAATGGCTGCTGCCTGGTGACTCTGACATTCATCATTATGAAGTGCTTCAAAAGGTTACTCACGCACGCATCAACTCCAGTCTCCCAGACTGCCTGGATTCACTAGTTTGCTTAGTGCCACAACAGGTCCGCAGCAGATACCATCTCCCTGGCCCTGCACTCATCCCTAGAACACCTGGATAATAACGAAAATTATGTCAGACTCCTATTTATTGATTACAGCTCAGTCTTCAACACAATTAACCAAACAAAACTCATCTCCAAAACCATGGCCTGGGGCTCAGCTCCTCCCTCCATGACTGGATCCTAGGCTTCCAAACCCACAGACCACAATCAGTAAGGATAGATAATGATACCCCCTGCACAATAGTACCCCGCAAGGCTGTGTCCCCAGCCCCTTATTATACTCCTTATACACTTATGAACTTGTGGTCAAGTTTTGCTCCAATTCCATTTTTAAGTTTGTTGATGACACCATGTATTGAGTCAGATCTCAAACAATGAAGAGACGAAGTACAGGAAAGAGAGAGAGAATCTGGTGAAATGGTGCGATGACAGTAATCTCTCCCTTGATTTCAGTAAAATGAAAGAGATAGTCATCGACTTCAGGAAATGTAGTGGACGACTTTTCAAATGGACGCATTATATATTAAGCTGATCTTTCTCTTCAACTTATCTGCAACTGCAACACTATATTCTGCTTTCCTTCTCCCCTATGTAGTCGATGAATGGTATATTTTTGTCTGTACAGTGTGCAAGAAACATTACTTTTCACTGGATCCCAACACATGTGACAATGATAAATCAAGATACACTATAGCTATCTGCTTCAGTAGACAATGAAGCACTATAATTATTGCTGCAGTGATGTACTATAGTTACCTACATTAGACAATGATATCGTATAATTATCTGCTGCTCTAGAAAATGATATGCCATACATATTGGCTGCAGTTATCGGTTGCACTAAACAATGGTACACTATAGCTTTCTGTTGCACTAGACAATGATGCACTACAGTTACCTGCTGCACTAGACTACCAGACATTGTAATTATCTGCTGCACCAGACAATAAAACACAGTGGTTATCTACAGCTCTAGATAACAATGTACTGTAGTTATCTGCTGTACTAGACAATGAACTATATTTACTGCACTAGGCTACAATACACTATTGTTATCCGCTCACTAGACAATGATGCACGATAGTTATCTGCCTCACTAAGCTACAATATATCATAGTTATCTGCTCATTAGACAATGATCCATTATAGTTATCTACTGTACTAGGCTATAAAAGACTGTAATTATCTGATACATTAGGCTACAATACACTATTGTTATCTGCTGCACCAACAATGATGTACTGTAATTATCAGCTTCACCAGACAATGATGCACTATCTTTGACAAACTTTGACCAAGCAAATTCTCACTGCAGTAACTTATATTCCATTTTAATTTTTGATTAAACATAATAGTATTATATTTTGATGCTGCCAAAGGTTTCAATAAAACACTGATATGGTGGCAACATCCTTTTAATCAAAACTCTTCCATGTCCAGAAATATCAGAGAGTGACAGCTTCATTAATGTTATCAAATCAAATTAATACATTTTTAAAAATGTCCAAATGGAGAGTATTTTTCCACGCTTGATCAATTTAGATCCATACATTTGGATGAGCATGAAATAATTCACTATATGTTGATATCATTGAATTAAATTATTTCATTTTTCTCTTTAACCTTGGTCTTGCTATGACTATACACATTGTTTTGCTGTTCACCATCAGTAGTCAGGGCTGAGAAATAGCTGTAATCAACAGCTGGAGCCATCTGCACTACAACACACCACTTTACTTTCAGTACACTAATATTTCCTTGAAATCCACACCATTCTTAACATTACCAAAGATCAAATGGTGCTATTTACTTCAACCCACACAGATATAAAATGGAAAGATATTTTTCATTGAGAAACAAAATCCAATTTACCTGAATTGCTATGCCTTGACAGTGTTTTCTCTTAAGTTTCGTTCACTTTAAGGTAGATTTTCAGAAGTCTTGAATGCTTGCAGACACCTTCTTTGAAGCATTCTGCCATGCACCGTGACAGCTATTGAACGTGGTATCACAGAATCCGAGATCTTGGCTTCTAGTCTCCACCAAATAGAAGATCATTTAGAAAATGTGGCACGAGTGATATATGTGTGGATCTGGAGTGGCAGGGTTGCATAATGCTGGGGAAGCTTTCCTCATGTCAACTCTAATCAATGAAGCTTACAGATATAAGTTTTACATGCTTATTCTGCATTCAAGTATGCATTTTTCTTCTTTACAGACAATAACCAAACAAACACTGAACATGCTCTCAATAATACTGTGCATACTGCATTTAAACAGATAGTAACCATATATTGAACATGCTCAGAGCACCAGACAGCTGTTCCGGTGAGTCACGCCAGGGGGCAGTGCCAGGGACTCTCTTTGGGCAACTCCATTGGAAGCGGGATGTCCCTTTATCATTTGGCGAAGGTTCCCCTTGTTCATGGCAAGGGGGGTCTCCATAAATATGTGCAGAAGGTTCATGTGTTTTATTTTGGATATTGGGGCAGCCTTTTAAAATAATGTCACCGTCTTGGGATACCTGACTGCTGGCTTTGTCCGGACAAACCCTACCAGTGTGACAGCAGGGATCATGCCTCCAGAATTTTTCTGCACATAGTGCTGGATTATCTGGAGAGAAAAACTGACTGTGCAGCCTGCAAGCTACTCTCTGGTTTTCACATCTCAGCCAGTCCTCTGTGCAGAGAATGGAAAATTCTGTCCCGTATCTTTTAAGGCACAAAGGTTTCTTGAAAAAGCCATATGGGACTCAACATATTAACCCAGTTTCTATCTCCACAGATGCTGCCAAACATGTTGAGATTTTCCAGTTGTTTTTATTCTCTTTTGAATTTCAATTTTGGGACTTTCCTTGATGATGCAAAGTTCTGGTTCACAGATACATTTACAGGGAAATTAATCACACTCTGAACATGCACACTATGACATTACTGTGTTTACTGTATTAACAGACACATTAACCACATACTGAACATGTGCACACAAACATTACAAACTGAACACATGAATACAGTGAGCATAATAATGTCATCAGCTGCTTGACAAGCTTTTAGTCAGTCTACTCCAAGCCTTTGTACAGTGAACAATTCTCAATAAACCTGCCTTGTTGACTACAACCAACCCATGTGCTACAACTCCACTTTCTTTTATCAGACAAGTGCAACACATACAATAGGATAAGAAGAAAACTGGCGACAAGGAACAGGTTAAAAATTAACTTCCAGCAAAAAGAAGAAAAACAAAATTGGTGTTGCACTAACTCAGTGGAGAGTCAATCTCCTTTTGCTATTTCCAAGATTGGGATCTACCCCAGGTTATTGAGAGAGGCAAGAGATGGGGTCTCTTGGGGTCCTGACAAAGATCTTTGTTTCCCTGCTAGCTACTGGGGAGATCTCGAAGGACTAGCAAGTAACTAGTTTTGTCCTTTTGCCTAAGAAAGGAAAAAGGGATAATCTAAGAAATTATCAAGCGGTGAGTCTCACACCAGCGGTTAGGAAGCTTTTGGAGAGGATTTATGCGCATTTGAAAAAGCATGGCCTAATTAGGGAAAGTCAGCATGATTTTATGTGGGGCAGATAATGTGTTACTAATTTGATTGACTTACATAAGAAATAGGAGCAGGAGTAGGCCATCTAGCCCTTCGAGCCTGCCCTGCCATTCAATAAGATCATGGCTGATCTGAAGTGGATCAGTTCCACTTTCCCGCTCTCTCCCCATAACCCTTAATTCCCTTGTCCATCAAAATCCTATCTACCCGTGACTTAAATATATTCAGCGAGGTAGCCTCCATCACTTCAACAGGCAGAGAATTCCAGAGATTCACCACCCTTTGAGTGAAGAAGTTCCTCCTCAATTCCGATCTAAACTGCACTCCACCCCCCCCCCCCCCGTTATCTTGAGCCTGTGCCCTCTAGTCCTGCTATCCTTTCTCAGTGGGAAGAATCTCTCTACCTCTACCCTATCCATCCCTTTCATTATTTTATACGTCTCTATAAGATCCCCCCTCATCCTTCTAAACTCCTACAAGTACAGACCCAGACTATTTACTCTCTCTTCATAGTCCAAACCCCTCATCTCTGGTATCAGCCTAGTGAACCTCCTCTGCACTCCCTCCAAGGCCAATATATCCTTCCGCAAGTGCGGCGACCAAAACTGCACACAGTACTTCAGATGCGGCCTCACCAGTACCCTGTACAGTTGCAGCAAGACTTCCCTACTTTTATATTCTAACCCCCTCGCTATAAAGGCCAACATTCCATTCGCCTTCTTGATCACATGCTGCACCTGCAGACCGGGTTTTTGCAACTCGTGCACAAGGACCCCAGGTCCCTCTGCACGTAGCATGCTGCAGCTTTTCGCCTTTTAAATAATAATCCCTCCTACTATTATTTCTGCCAAAGTGGATAACCTCACACTTGCTAACGTTATACTCCACCTGCAAGGTCCTCGCCCATTTGCGTAGCCTATCCAGATCCCTCTGCAGACTTTCCACACCCTCCACACAATTTGCTTTTCCACTCATCTTCGTGTCATCTGCGAATTTTGTCACCCTACACTCAGCCCCTCCTCCAGATCATCTATATAAATGGTTTATAGCTGAGGCCCCAGCACTGATCCCTGCGGCACTCCACTAGTCACCAACCGCCAATCAGAATAGCACCCATTGATACCAACTCTCTGCCTCCTATTAAACAGCCAATCCTCTATCCACGCTAACACCTTACCCCCAACTCTGTGCACCCTAACCTTCTGAAGCAACCTTTTATGAGGCACCTTATCAAACGCCTTTTGGAAATCTAAAAACACCACATTCACCGGTTCCCCTCTGTCTACCACACTCGTCACATACTCATAGAAATCCAATAAATTCATCAAACACAACTACCCCTTAATAAATCCGTGCTGCATCTGCTCAATCAAACCATTCTTTTCTGGGTGCCTCACTATTTCTTCTTTGATGATGGATTCAAGCATTTTTCCAACTACAGACGTTAAACTAACCGGCCTATAATTCCCTGCCTTTTGTCTGCTACCTTTTTTAAACAGCGGCGTAACATTAGCCATTTTCCAATCTTCCGGCACTTCCCCGGAATCCAGCGAATTTTGGTAAATAATTACTGAGGCATCCACTATCACCTCTGCCATTTCTTTCAGAACCCTGGGATGCATTCCATCCGGTCCTGGGGACTTGTCCATCTTCAGTTCCCATTAGTCTATCAAGCACTACCTCTCTAGTGACAGTAATCGCATTCAGGCCCTCAACTGCTACTATCCTTCTATCTTTAAGATCCAGCAAACTATTCGTGTCCTCCTCCGTGAAGACCGAGGCAAAAAACTTATTTAAAGCCTCAGCCATTTCCTCATCACCCACCACTATATCCCCCCTCTCATCCTCTAAAGGTCCAACATTCACTCTAGCCAGCTTTCTCTTCTTTATATATTTGTAAAAACTTTTACTGTCCTTTTTTATATTTAGTGCTAGTTTAGCTTCATAGTCTATCTTTCCTTTCTTTATCACCTTCTTAGTCATTCTTTGTTGATTTTTAAATCTTTCCCAATCTTCTAATCACCCACTACTTTTAGCCACTCTGAATGCATCGGCTTTTAATTTAATACTCTCCTTTATTTCCTTAGATAACCACGGCTGGTTATCCTTTCTCCTACATGCCTTCTTTACCATCTGAATATATTTCTGCTGAGTACCGAAAAAGATCTCCTTAAAAATCCTCCACTGTTCCTCAGCCATCCTACCAACCAATCTGCGCCCCCAATCTACTTTCACCAATTCTGCTCTCATCCTATCATACTCCCCTCTGTTCAAACAGAGGACATAGGTTCGGCACCCTACTTTCTCATCCTCCATCTGCATCAAACATTCAACCATACTATGATCACTCGTCCCAAGAGGATCCCCCACAAGAAGATCCCTAATTCTACCTGCCCTGTTACACAACACCAAATCTAAGATAGCTCGCTCCCTTGTAGGACTTTTTCGAGGAGGTGACAAAGACGATCAATGAGGGTAGCATAGTGGATGTTGTGTTCATGGATTTTAGTAAAGCTTTCGACAAGGTCCCACACAGCAGGCTCATCCAGAAGATTAAGATGCACGAGATCCATGGTGATTTGGCCGCTTGTATTCCCAATTGGCTTGCCCATAGAATTCAGACAGTAGTGGTGGAAGATTTGGAAGTCTGTAACTAATGGTATTCTGCATGGATCCATACTGGGACCTCTGCGATTTGTGAGATATAGAAATGATTTGGATGGAAACTTGCCTGTGAAGCAGTGCTGTATGAAGTTGGAGCAGTGGCATCGCACATATTACCTTCAGAGGAAAAAAGACCAATATCATTTTTGTCATGTGCCTTAACAAGTGCTAAATCAAATTACACTCAGCTGGAGAACAAGACACTGAGTATTATCTCTGGAGTGAGGAAATTTCATCACCACTTTTATTGTTGTCACTCACATTGCTGACAGATCACTGTCCTGTTACATGTATTTTTGGAACACATGAGGTGTTCCTAACTCTTACTCACAGCGAGTAGGCTGCAACAATGGTCTTTAACAATATTAGCGTACTCCCATAAGATCAACTATCATCAGTCAGACAGCCATGCCAACATCGATGCATCGCCACATTTGCCTTTGCCTGCTGGTCAAGTACCACCTAAGTGTTTCCAATACTTTCTATTTTCCACAGACAGATAATACTCCATTGACTGCAGATCAGGGTCAATAACAGACCACAGGTGATCCTGTGATGGGGTAGGTACTAGAATTGGTGTTGAAAGGGAGGATATTAGAAACGCATCCTGAATTAAAGCCATATGTTTCCAGAACATTTGTGTTGACAGGACAGGGAGAGATGTTGTGGGGGATGAGATAATAATTCCTCCAAACTTGCGATAGAGTATTGGAACAATTACATGGAGGACACCCAGGAAATAATTCGATTTGAAAGAACTTGTGAGGAGCACTTCTGGAGGCCTGGACTCGATGCCCAGTTCGAGGAAAAAGCAGGACCGTGCCAGTCACGTGTGAGGGTAAGGAATGCACCGCAATGTCCCCATTATATCCATTGGAGTGGCCTAAAATGCCTTGGCAACATCTACATATAGACTTTGCAGATCCATTTGGCAGGGCATATGTTCACGGTTGTCATAGATGCACACTCCAAGGGGCCAGAAGTGGTCATAATGAAGTCAACAACTCTGGAACAAACTATCAAAATATTCGATAAGGTTTGCACCATGTTTGGGAAACAAGAACAAATTGTAAGTGACAAATGACCACAATTCACAGCTCAAAAGTTTCAAGACTACCTAAAGGGTGATAGCCAACTCATAAAATCAGCACCACCCTTTGATGAATAGCTTAGCCAAAAGGTTCATCCAGTCCTTGAAACATGCACTGAAAGCCTCCAAGGACCAAGGTTCATTAAATCCCCATCTAAAGTTTCTTGGCAACATATCACAACACCACACATGCAACTACTCAGAGTTCCCAGCTTTATTACTATTGAAGAGGAAGCTAAGAAATACTATTGCGCTTCTTCTATCACAGGAGATGTCCAAGATAGTAGAACACAATCAGCTGTCGCAAATCTTGAGAAGAAAAGGTCATTCCAAAAGATGTTTGATTTGAAATGGAGAGCAATTCTACAGGTGAGAAACTGTATTGGCTCAAACTGGTCCTATGTCCTGTACAATACAAGCTGAAGGTGAGATAGTATGGAAAGACATGCATATCAATTATTAGCTACATGCATCAACGTGACAGCCTCATGTGTTCCAGAATTATCTCAGGATGGATGACTATCAATATTACCAAATACTGTGACTGTGACTTTAGGACAATCAGCAGGGACTGAGATTGCCAAAAAATCTTTTTCCGTTACTAGCCTTCCTTCTGCAACAGAGGCTGTTGCACCTTCTAGAGTAGAGACATCCTCAGATGATCCTGAGAGCACCTCTAAGGCTGAGGACAACTAAATCCCTGAAGTGTACAGACAACTGAGATGTAGAACCAAGATGGCGCTGGAGCATGGCGTCTTCTTGCAAACAGTGCCCAGCATACTTTCTAATTCTATCCTTAACTTTTGCTCTATGCTTCTAAAACTTAATTCTCACTATTTTATGACTGTTACACTATATTCTGCACTCTCTCCCTACCTTCCCTATATACAATATGCCTTGTCTGTGTGGTGCACAAGAATTAATACTTTTCACTATGTACTGATACATGTGACAATAACAAATCAAATTTTAAAAAAATCAAGCCAGTGCAGAATAGATGCCCACCAGGTCATCTTTCCTACTAACTATCATTACTGGGTAATGATTTGTTGCCTGCCCTTATATATTTCAAGACAATGTAAAGGCACATTGGTTATTTGTTGTTATGGGACCTTAGAAGTAAAGGGGCAGGGATGTTATACACTTAGGTATATATTGTGTTGTGCTACCAGTCACATGTTTAGTCTGTGACATCATCGACCACTTTGCGGGCTTTCAGGCAGTCTAGCGCAAGCCTTTGTACAATGAACATCTTCTTAATAAACCATCCTTGGCCTGCTGCAATGTTCCAGTGAAGCTCAACCCAAAGTGGAGGATCAGGAACTCATCTTCTGATTAGGACTAATTATTCCCTTTGGAGAAACCCCAGCTGTCAAAAAGGCATACAGTCTTTATAAACATTACAGTTAGGAATAATGGAGATGCCTTCAAGCATGAAGGGAAAGGTCAACAACACAGCTGACCGGAGCATGAGTAGAAATCCACTGAGGTGTCAATGAAAGCCTACTTTAAAGCACTGTGCTGAGAAAGGTCATCTCTCTGTCAGAGGATGTCAAAGAGGTCTCCTCAAATGCAGCTTGTGACAGCGAAGAATGGACTGCTGCTGTGATTCAAATGTCTGCCAGTTATCCAGGGGGTAAGGAGATTAAAGTGACCAGGCAACTTCAAACACATACAACTCACAGACTGAAATTAAGATGTTGATCACAGAGTTGCCCGAAATCACCATGCCAGGGGTAATCTTCAGGTCTGTCAGAGTTAGGAGGGGCAGTCCAGCTATGAGGTCGAAGGTGCGAGGAGCAAGGTTTAAAGGAGATGTACGAGGCAAGTTTTTTTAATCAGAGAGTGGAGGGTGCCTGGAATTTGCTGCCGGGGGAGGTAGCGGAAGCAGATACGATAGTGAGTTTTAAACGTTGTCTGGACACATACATGAATAGAATGGAAATAGAGAGATGTGGTCCCCTCTATTTCCTCTAAGGTAGGGGGTTTTAGTTCAGTTGGGCAGCACGGTCGGGGAGGGCTTGGATGGCCGAAGGACCTGTTCTTGTGCTATAATTTTCTTCATTCTTTGAGATGTCCTGTTCCGGGGGACAGCACTGAGGTCCACCCTTGCCCCCAGTCCGAGCCCACCCAATTCCCAGGACTCTTGGGGACTCTTTCTCTGCAGTCTGGCAGTGGCAGAGGCACAAAGGCACTTGACTTACCTCCTTGACCCACTTGGGGCTAAGGCATCAGGCCAGGGGGCAATGTACTATTGCCAAGGTGCATGGCCCAAAAGTGGGCCTGAATGGGGGTCTGTGGAGGAGGGGGCTGAGAGAGGTTGGGTCACCCTCATACCTGTGCGGGTGGAGACAGGGGGTGACACGCTATTTGAGTGGTGGCAGAGGAGGATGCCCTCAGGGTCCATCATGATATGTCAACATCGGTTTAGGTGGGGGAGGGGGAGATGAATGAGCTATCAAGTCTATGAATTGTATTACAGGTATTGTAATCAGGTTGCTGTCCACTGTGGGTGGGCACCTGATAGGGCCAGTGGAATGGGTGAATCCTGACAGCCCTTAAGGTCAAAGGGAATCCCGATTTTTGGCTGGCATTCATTCAGCTGGCCATTGGGATTCCCGCTAGCGGCAAATGGAGCTAGTGAACTCCCCCCTCCGCCAACTGAATTTTTCTATTTATCTCACTTAAGTGTGAAATTTCACATTTCCCTACAATATCCTCGACCATCAGTCTTTCTCTGCTCTGCATATCACATTTTTGCACCTTTTAATTTTGAAATTCCCTCCTTTTGTTATGATGTTATTTACTTTGAGCAGGCAGCTTGGTACTGGGCACAGTGCACGTCTGGCTGTTAGTTTGTTACTGTCTGTCCTGCGCTCCCTCTGGAGACCAATGTCACACTTGATCATTTGATTTGATAAGAATGTTTTTAAAGCTACAAAAGCATTATTGATCATCCGCAAACTCCTTGGTTCAGCATTTGAACAATGCAAGGTAATTGAATCGTCCTCTTTGTTTAACTTGCCATGTCTTAAATTCAACATCTTTTTCCATATGCTTTCCTCATCACATTACCATTCACACCTGCTAAGAAGAGTAAGAGGGATCTCATTGAAATATATAAAATTCTGACAGGGGTGGACAGACTGGGTGCAGGGACGTTGTTTCCTCTGGACGGGGAGATCTAGAACAAGGGTCTCAGGATATGGGAGAGTCCATTTAATATTGAGGTGCGGACAGAAGTCTTCACTCAGCGGATGGTGAACCTGTGGAATTCTCTACCACAGAAAACTGAGGAGGCCAAGTCACTTACTATATTTCCTTCGTAAATAGACAGATTTCTAGATGCTAAAGGCATCAAAGGATATGAGGGGAGAGCAGGACTACGGTATTGAGAGAGAAGATCAGCCATAATCTTAATTAATGGTGTAGCAGGTTTGAAGGGCAAAATGACCTACTCCTGTTCTTATTTTCTGTTTCAAACCCCCCCAAACCGTACAGGAGAAACTGAGGAAGGAATAATAGGATAAATTCAGCAAGGGTCTTTCTTGCATTTATGCACTGCCTTTGTCCACGACTCTTTGTAGGAGCAATTGTCAGACAAAATTTGATCAAGATAAAGATGTGGCCAGGATAGCTGACCAAAAGCTTGATCAAAAAAGATAGGTTTTTAAGGAGCAACATAAAGAAGCAAGAAAGATGGAGGTTTGGAGGGAACTGCAGAGTTGGGCTCCAACTGGCAGCAGTCGCAGCAGCCTATGAATCATAGGAGTGTGTTCATGGACTTGAGGGACAAAGTATTCATGTTGTTGAAATAATTTGAGGGAAATATGCAATTAATCCTTCACTCGCTGAAAATAGAAAAGATCTGCTAGATTGGAGCTCCATTGCAAAACAGCAAAGCAAACTGCCTCTTCCACCAAAGCAGGTGGAAAGTTAAAAGAAACATCAGCTCTCTGGGCTGACAGGGGGAAAAACAGAAAGAAGTCTCACCACCAGCTTAAAGTCCAAAAGGTTTACTTGTAGCAAACACCACAAGCTTTCGGAGCACGCCATTCCTTCGTCAGGTGGGTGGGAATTCTGATCGCAAACAGAGCACAAAGACACAAACTCAATTTACATGCACAATGATTGGAATGTGAGTCTTTACAGCTAATCAAGTCTTAAAGGTACAGACAATGTGAGTGGACAGAGCTTTAACCACAGGTTAAAAGGATTGTATTGTTTCCAGGCAGGAAAGTTAGTGAGATTTTGCAAGCTCAGGCAAGTCATGGGGGTTGCAGATAGTATGACATGAACCCAAGATCCTGGTTGAGGCCATCCTCATGTGTGCAGAACTTGGCTATTGATATCGGCTCTGTTGTGTGTCGTGAAGGCCGCCTTGAAGAATGCTTACCCGAAGATCAGAGGCCGAATGCCCGTGACCGCTGAATTGTTCCCCAACAGGAAGAGAACAGTCTTGCCTGGTGATTGTCGAACAGTGTTAATTCATCTGTTGTCGTAGTGTCTGCATGGTCTCCCCAACGTACCATGCCTCGGGACATCCTTCCCTGCATCATATCAGGTAGACAATGTTGGCTGCGTTGCAAGAGTATGTATGTGTACCTGGTGGTACACCATCCACCATCTAGAAATCTGTCTTTTTTCGTTTTGAAATCCCAGTCACCCTGATGGGGTGAACAGTAGCACAGTGGTTAGCACTGCTGCCTCACAGCGCCAGGGACCTGGGTTTGATTCCCAGCTTGGGACACTGCCTGTGTGGAGTTTGCATGTTCTCCCCGTGTCTGCATGGGCTTCCTCTGGTTGCTTTGGTTTCCTCCCACAGTCCAAAAGATTTGCTGGTTAGATGCACTGACCCAAACAGGGACTGGAGTGTGGCAACTAGAGGGATTTCACAGTAACTTCATTGCAGTGTTAATGTAAGCCTTACTTGTGACTAATAAATAACTTTAAATCTCCATTAATTGTGTTTTATTTGTCACTAATGCTGCCTGACCCGATGAATTTCCCAGGATTTTCTGTTCTTCATGCAGATTTCCAAAATTCAGTCTGCTGCTTTTCAGAGACTAATTAGTCTAACAGGTTTCAGTCCAGATTTGCTGCAATAATGCTCTAATAAATACTGGTCATGACACCGGGGATAATTCTCCTGTTCTTTTTCAAAATAGTGCTATGGGCAGGATTTTGCAGCCCCATTGTGGTTGGGATGGAACCAGAAAATGCAGCGTGCCATTCAAAGGTCGACTGACTTCGATGGGACCAGGAAATCCTGCCAGCAAGAGGGTCCATAATATTCTGCCTCATCGGATCTTTTACATGCAGGGGAAGGGTCTCGATTAAACACATCATCCAAAAACAGCACCTCCACAAGTGCAGCACTCCTTCAGCACCACACTGGCCTTGATTTTTGTGCTCAAGCCCTGGAGTGAGCCTTGTACCCACAACCCACAAATGCAAGGTGATGCACTTTGGCCGGAATAATGTGGAGGGGAGTTATACGATAAAAGGTAGAACTATCCGGAGTATAGATACGCAGAGAGACCTGGGGGTGCAAGTGCACAAGTCCCTGAAGGTGTCGGTGCAGGTGCAGAATGTGATGAGGAAAGCGTATGGTATGTTAGCCTTCATAGGAAGAGGTATAGAATATAAGAGTAGGAGTCTGATGTTGCAGTTGTATAGAACGTTGGTTAGGCCTCACTTGGAGTACTGCGTCCAGTTCTGGTCGCCGTACTACTGGAAGGATGTAGAGATCCTGGAGAGAGTGCAGAGGAGATTTACCAGGATGTTGCCTGGTATGGAAGGGCTGTCTTACGAGGAAAGATTGAATGAACTTGGGCTGTTTTCCCTTGAGAGACGTCGGCTGAGGGGGGATCTAATAGAGGTTTATAAGATTATGAAGGGGATAGATAGAGTAAATGGTGGTAAGCTTTCTCCGCTATTAGAAATGGATAGAACGAGGGGTCACGGGCTTAGGGTGAGGGGGGCTAGGTATAAGACAAATATTAGAGGGCAGTTTTTCACGCAAAGGGTAGTGGGGGTGTGGAATGCACTGCCGAGTAAGGTGGTGGAAGCAGGCACGCTAGGGTTGTTTAAGAGTCACTTAGACAGCCATATGAGCGGGCTACATATAGGGGGATATAGTAGGCCTTACTAAACATTGTAGGCTTGGGAATACGTTTTGCCTCAGGGATGTTAGTCTTTGCCTGTTTAATAATGAATTTTTTGTCTCCACAGGCATTTCAGTCCAGCAAGGGGCATGCATGCGGCAGGTTGTAGTGGGCTGCTCTTGGACGTTGCTTCGGGAGTTGCCTATTGCTTCATGTCGTTAGTGTGCTTAAACTGGACCATCTCGAGGGCAACATGACAGCTCAGAGACTATCTCTGTTGCTGTGCGGACACATGGATTTGGGCCTGTGTCTGTGGGAGTTTGCACATTCTCCCCGTGGTTGCGTGGGTTTCCTCCGGGTGCTCCGGTTTCCTCCCACATCCCCCAAAGATGTGCTTTTAGGCTGATTGATTAGGTACTAAATTGTCCCTAAATTGGACCTCCCTGATCCTCGCACGTTAGGTGTAGACTAAAATCATGAATAGGTCACTGAGACAGTGGGACGGCGGCGCGGGCTCGTTGGGCCTGTTTCCCGTGCTGTGTTGTTCTTTGTTCTTTGTTCTAACCTTGAGTGACTGTCACCAACTAAGCCACAGCTGACTTACAAGAATGTAAATGGCAGAGGATGATTTTGATCCATTGACTGCTTTGAATTGTGGACCTGTATGGTTCTGATGTGCCACTATGCTGCACAAAGCTTTCAAAGGATGATAATGTTGAAACGAGAATCAGTAGCACATGTAACATCTGCAGAGGTCTCACATGGCTTCCTACAATCGATAATCCCAAGACCATATTGAGTCTTTGGGCTGAGATAGTAGAAGGGTATAGTCATGGCAAGCTTGTGGGCGAACAGTAAGAGATTAGGCTGCATGTGACAACTCCCACGAGGTCCATGGGGAATTGATTGATCTCCCTGCAGGGCTTGTTGAGTGTGCATTTCCCTGGTAACAGGCAGTGGCCTACCTTGCTGCAGCTCATTACCTGAGCCTTTTATAAGGCTGCTGAACTTTAGTCCCAAATGGGAACTAGTGTGTGTACATGACAGTACTGATTTTCTGTAATAAACTATGTTCCTTTCCAGTTGGACTTCCTGAGTGCAATGAAAAAAGCAAATGAAATGATGCCATTTACTGCAGAAGGACTGGTGTATAGAAGTAGAGATGTGTTGTTGCAATTGTATAGGGTGTTGGTGAGATCATATCTGGAGTATTGTGTCCAGTTTTGATCTCTTTATTTGTGGAAGGGTGTGGTGGCATTGGAAACAGTTCTGAGGAGGTTCACCAGATTGATTTCAGGAATGAAAGGAGAGATTAGGCTTGTACTCGCTAGAGCTTAGAAGAATGAGAGGAGATCTGAACAAGATGTACAAAATACTAAAAAGGGATTGTTAAAGTAAATGTAGACCAAATGTTTCCCCTTGTAGAGCAATCTGGAACAAGAAGTCACTGGCATGGGTTGAGAAGTGATAGCTTTAAGACTGAGATGAGGAGGAACTACTTCTTGCAGAGAATGGTGAATTTATGGAATTCACTGTCCCATCACACAGTGGAGTCTGAATTGCTGAATGGTTTCAAGAAAGAGACAGATATATTTTTGATAAGAACGGGTTAAAGGGGTATGAGTAATAGGTAGGGAGGTGTCACAAATCCTTGAGACAAGGAAGAGATCAACCGTGATCTGATTGAATGGATTAGCAAGCTTGAAGGGCTAAATTGCCTAGTTCTGCTTCTAATTCCTACACTACACAAACCTTATTAAACTTCCCCTCAAAGGTAACCTCCCTCACTTGGCAACAGGCTGTGCTGGAGCAGTCTGGAAAAGTTGGATGTGGAGGTGGGGGAGGTGAGGTGGCAATTCATGAAACCACACCAAGAACTGGAAAGCAGCCATTCTGTTGGGGTGAGCTAGAGATATTTGGGGCCAAGTTTCTGGTATAGAGGTTAACAAGACTGAATAATTGAATTGTGTGTAGTTTTTAAGTGAATGTGTGACCAATCTAAAGTTACCCTACGTTTTCTTAGCATGAATATTACGGAACCAGAATGGGAGTTAAGACTCAGATCAACTATGACCTACTCTGGAAGAAATGAAAGAAAAGGTCAGAATACTAAAAGCAATTTAAAATAACGTAAATACTCAAGGCAGGATTTTCCAGCCCTTCCCACTGATCTGCCAGCCCCACCGAAGGTGACCCCCTGGGGCAGATTCCCTGGCATGTGGTGGACAAGCCATACAAAATACATTAGGTCTCAGCAGAACCAAACCAAAAGATTCTGTTGGTGGTCAATGGCAAGCTGTCTCTGCCACTGAAAAAGACACCGCAGGAGTCGGGGGAGTGCAGGGGCCAGAAAATCCTGGCCGCAAGGAACAGCAATGATAATAGCAAGTAACCACTGGTTCCAACACTATCCAATTAGTGTATCACTCTTTATTTACTGTCTGAGATTTGAGTATTTTGTGTGAAGCATATGAGTGTCAGTGTATGGTTAGGTGCTGGATGTGATTCTGGTGGTGCATAATTATTGAGAGCATGCCCTCATACCTGTCCTAGGTCTGTTGCAATGTTCCAGTGAAGCCCAATGCAAACTGGAAGAACGGCATGTTACAGCCTTCTGAACTCAGTATTGATTTCAATAACTTCAGACTGTGAAATTTCCCCTGACCCACTGACCCTTGTTGTTCAACCCTTGTTTGCTCCACTGAGCACCATTCTCTGTCCTCCTATGAACACATTCTGCTAACTACCTTTGCCACTATCAACACTCTTCAGTGCCAAATGGCATCATTAATAGTCCTTTTGTCTTATGTCCATGACACCTTTGTCAGTCTCTCCTTAACTCCAACCTATCACTGACTTTCCATTGTACCTCACTCCCTTGTCCAATTATATGATTCATCACATTTCTATCCCTTTTCAGTTCTGTAGAAGGGTCATATAAACTCAAAACTTTAACTGTGTTTCTCCATTGATAGATACTGCCAGACCTGATGAGTTTATTCATCATTTTCTGTTTTTACTTCAGATTTCCAGCATTTTCAGTATTTTGCTTTTATTGGGAACAGCATTTGTGATGTGGGATCTTACCTTGACCACTTGTGTCAAACTATGTTTTTTGCAGCCATGTTCCGGGGCTGTGTCATCCTCACAGATTTGCTGCATTCCTCGTCACTGTACCTCTCCACACCAGCACCCCTTCTTCCCCCCTTCTTCTGTACGTCCTCCACCACAACCTCCATGTTCTCCTCGAGCCCTGTTCGCTGCTGTCTGTCAAAGGGTGTGTCCAAAGGTTACACATATATAGGCCCAGGAAAATCATTCTTATTCAGTGCTTCAAAGTTAAACTTGCAGGTCTCTGTTTTAACACGTTTAAATCACGGTAATCACCAATTAATCCCAAAATTGTAGTTAAATTCAAACCTTTAAACAGGTTTTATTTTGGCTTGAGTTAAGGCACAAAGAAGTATAATTACATTGCTCAATGCAGGCTCCAGGCCAGCAACTTGTGGAAATGACACAGAAGAACAAATCTGCAAGGAAATTACAGAGAACTGTAAGAATTATAGAGTGGTATAATGGGGGGACTTTAATCATTCAATACAGGATAGTAGTAGAGGGCAGAGATATGAAGATGGTGGATATTGACAGTGACAAATGGGAGGCAATCACTGACAACTGTAATCTCTGGTGGCTGTTTGGTAAAGGGGAACAGAAACAAAATGTTCAGCTGGCTGAGAAGAGGGTCAGAGAAAACAAAGACCAGTGAATCATGCCCCTCCTTGGCTCACTGTCCTCCTCTGTGGCTAAAGTGGCAGAAACTGACATTCCAGACTGGTGTCCCTGAGCCACACCAGGCAATGCTTAACAGAGTCAACCACCATGGTGCAAACCTTTGAATTATGAGACAAAAGGTTACTACACAGACTTCCAAAAAGCAATTGATAAAGTGCCACACAACAGATTAATGAGCAACGTTAGAGCTCATGGATTAACAGAGACAGTAGCAACATGAACATGGAATTGATTAAGTGACTGGACACAGAGAATAGTGGTTAAAAATTACTTTTCAGAGCAGAGAAAGATTTATCCTGAAGTTCCCCAATTGTAGGTGTTAGGACCCCTGCTCTTTCTGATATATATTAATGATCTAGCCCAGGCTACAGTGCCAACCAAGAGCTCTGACGAAGGGTCATCCAGACTCAGAACATTGGCTCTATTCTCTCTCCACAGATGCTGTCAGTTCTACAGAGAATTTCCAGTATTTTCTGTTTTGGTTTCAGATTCCAATATCTGCAGCATTTTGCTTTTATAGAAAAAGAGAAGTTTTGTTACAATTGCACAGAATGTTTGAGAGACATGTCTGGAGTAGTGTGTACTGTTTTCTTCTCCTTACTTAAGGAAGGATATAATTGCATTAGTAACAGTTCAGAGGTTCACTTGACTGATTCGTGGGATGAAAGGGCTGTCTTATGAGGAGAGGTTGGACAGGCTGGGCCTGTATCCATTGCAGCTGAGAGAAATGAGAGGTCATCTTATTGAAACTTACAGGATTCTGGTGAACTCTGACAGATACAGAAAGGGTGTTTCCCCTTGTGAGAGAGACTAGAGCTGGGGGACACAGTTTAAAAATAAGTGATCAGCCATTTAAGATGTAGGGGGCGATCTTACCAGCGTACCCCACTGGTTGAGGCGAATCGGTAAGTTGTGAGACAGCGAGAAATCAGGTTTGCACCTGATTTCTCATCTCTCGTAATCTTATTGGCATCAGATATCCAACAAGGTCAGCTTTGCGCCCATTTCCAGCGCAAGACTGATTCATTCATTCAGATGAAATGTTAATTTGATTTTGCATTGATTTAATGAGCCCGGAACGCAATTGTCTGGGCTCACTTTCCTCTGTGGCCTCGCCTGGAGAAGTTCTCTCCAACACGGATCATAGCTGATTCCCAGCAATGGGAATCAGTTCTGATGGCCTCACTGGTACACCCGGTAGCCACTGAGACCCCTCAGGGAGGTCAGGGGCAAGGGCAAGCCTGGCACTGGGTAGTGCGAAGGAAGTGGAGCCTACTGGGGGCAGCCAGCTGGCGGGGGGAAGAGGGGGAGCACCCGCTGCCACTCTGCATCAAGGATCAATGGTGGGAGGGAGGTGGCCCAATAGGTCTCGGAGATCAGGGGATGTTGGGAAGGAGGGGGCAATCGGTCCGGGAGGTAGGTCCCGAAGTTGATCAGTTCGGGTAAGTGGGTGCGGGGAGTTGCCGACCCCTGCAGTAGCTGGGGGAAGGGGGGGTGTTTTGTTTGAGGCCATGGAGTCCAGTTGAGAGAAGCAAAGGCTGAGAGACAGGCCTCCGCTGCAAGAGATATGCACATGCACAATTGCACCTTCTGCTGCTCTCAGCCAGCATTCAAGCAATTTAAGCTCCATCCCTTCCCCTTACAGCCAAGGAACTATTTGAGAACTTTTTCTCACCCTAAGCACATAAGAGTGCAGATTTGAACTCACCCAAAAAACAGATCTGAAACTTTCCCATTTTCATGCCCGTCTTGGACTTAGAATTGTTTTGGTAAGATCACTCCGTAGTCTGTGTAATTCTCTTCCCCAAAGAGCAGTTGAAGATGTTTAAGGCAGCGTTAGATAGATTCTTAATTGACAAGGAAATCAAAGGGTATGAGGGTAGACAAGAAAGTTGAGGTCACAATCAGATCAGCTATGATCTCGTCAAGTAGCAGAGCAGGTTTGATGGGCACATGGCCAACTCCAGTGAAAGGTGACCTCTGTTGTCAAAAGGCAGGGAATTATAGGCCGATTAGTTTAACGTCTGTTGTAGGAAAAATGTTAGAATCCGTCATCAAGGAGGAAATAGCAAGGCATCTTGAGGGGAATTGCTTGATAGAGCAGACGCAGCACGGTTTCGTTAAAGGGAAGTCGTGTCTGACAAATTTATTGGACTTCTATGAGGATGTGTCGAGGGCGGTGGATAGAGGAGAGCCGGTGGATGTGGTCTTTCTAGATTCTCAGAAGGCGTTTGACAAGGTACCTCACAAGAGGTTATTGCAGAAGGTAAGGGGGCATGGAGTTGGGGGTAGGGTGTTAGCGTGGATAGAGGATTGGTTGTCAAATAGGAGGCAGAGAGTGGGGGTTAATGAGTGCTATTCGGATTGGCGGTTGGTGACTAGTGGAGTGCCCCAGGGGTCAGTGCTGGGGCCTCAGCTTTTTACCATTTATATAGATGATCTGGAGGAGGGAACCGAGTGTATGGTGTCGAAATTTGCTGATGACACCAAGATTGGTGGAACGGCAAATTGCGCGGAGGGTGTGGAGAGTCTGCAGAAGGATCTAGATAGGCTGGGCGAATGGACCAGGAACTGGCAAATGGAATTTAATGTTGGCAAGTGCGAGGTGGTCCACTTTGGTAGGAATAATGGTAGGAAGGACTATTTCTTACGTGGTGAAAAACTGCAGCAGGCGACGGTGCAGAGGGACCTCGGGGTCCTTGTGCATGAGTCGCAAAAACCCAGCTTGCAGGTGCAGCAGGTGGTCAGGAAGGCGAATGGGATGCTGGCCTTCATAGCGAGGGGGATTGAATATAAAAGTAGGGAGGTCTTGCTGCAGCTGTATAGGGCATTGGTGAGGCCGCAGCTGGAGTACTGTGTGCAGTTTTGGGCGCCGTACTTACGCAAGGATATTTTGGCCTTGGAGGGAGGGCAGAGGAGGTTTACTAGGCTGATACCAGAGTTGAGGGGGTTGAGCTATGAGGAGAGGCTGAATAAACTAGGCTTGTACTTATTAGAGTTTAGAAGAATGAGGGGAGATCTCATTGAGACATATAAGATGATGAATGGGATGGATAGGATAGAGGTGGAGAGACTCTTCCCGCTCAGAAAGGACAGTAGGACTAGGGGGCACAACCTCAAGATAAAGGGGGGGCGGTTTAGAACTGAGTTGAGGAGGAACTTCTTCACTCAAAGGGTGGTGAATCTCTGGAATTCTCTGCCCGTTGAGGTGGTGGAGGCTGCCTCGCTAAATATTTTTAAGACGTGGGTTGATGGGTTTTTGATAAGCGAGGGGATTAAGGGTTATGGGGAGAGGGCGGGAATGTGGAACTGAGCCACGACAAATCAGCCATGATCTTACTGAATGGCGGGGCAGGCTCGAAGGGCTAGATGGCCTACTCCTGCTCCTATTTCTTATGTTCTTGTCTCAGTGGGTTGCAAAATTGAAATTGGGTATGTTCACTAACCATGATCCTTGAATAAGATTGAATACATTTAATACACACAAAAATGTTGTAATAAATTACAGAAAATGTTTAATTATTTGTAAATTAAAAGAACTATAAACTTCAAATGGTAAAATCACCACAAAATAAATATTTACACTTTGATTGGGCATTGAGGGAGCACACAAACTTTCATATTCAATGTTGTGTGCTATCAATATGTATCTCACTTCATCTGCCCTTGCTTTACGTGTTTATCACTTTAGTCATACACGTGGGAAAAATAATTACGCAGGAACCAGTGAGATCGAGCATTCTAGTGCATGGGCAATGGTCAACAAAATGTCTCATGGACTCAAGTCAGAATCCTGATGAGCTGCATGTGGCTCCGGGGACGCAGGTTGCCCACCACTGGCCTACTCCTCTTAATTTGTATGTATTAGAAAGAGAGAAGGCTTTTTTGCAGTAGAAACACTGGCCAAGACTGGGGCTGAATCATCTGGTTCATTGCAGCATGTTCTGTGTAAAGCTTTAGAGGCACTGAAGTGCTTTTAAAGGGTAGCCACTTCTGGAATACAGGAAACACAACAGACAATTTGTGCACAGCAAGATTTCACAAACATCTATGTGATTATGACTAGATGATGTGATAGTGTACGAATGAAGCAGTGACATGATGAGAAAAATGGTCAAGTAATTGGTATAAAGGAGAGCTGACCAAGCTATTTCAAATTGCCAGACCCCTGTAAAACTGACTCTGAATAACCTAAGACATGACGAACATCAGAGAAGATCAAGTCAAGGCTGACTCCACATAACTTAGGGCTGGATGAGTGAGGCGATATAAGGTCAGAAATGATGAAGTCATCGGCCTTCTTCTGTTCTACCAAAAGGACAAGATAATGATACTATTGATGAGACAAAGAGGTTTCGGAGGTCACCGGATCCTAATACAATTAATGATGTATTACTGCTTGTATTACTAATTGAACATGGACACTGATAAGAAAAGGGTATAACTATGGAACTGATTCTTGTAGCTGGCGCGGTCTTGGTATAGAATCAGCAGTTTGTAGGGCCTGCTCTCTGTCTCCAAGACTCTGCCATATACTGCATGCAGTTTTGTGATAATAAAAGCTAGTTGTTTTTGCAAAGCAAACTTTATTTAAGTTTTACTATCACAGCTCGGAAAACAAGAAATTCTCCACTACAACAATGATCTGTTTTAGGTGTTAGTTGTGAGATAAATATTGGCCAGGACACTGGGGAGAAGGTCCCAGCTAATCTTTGAAATAGTGTGTACAATCTTTTACATCCATGGGGCAGACAGGGGCTCGGTTTAATGTCTCATCAGAATGTTAGTCCTCTGACAGTGTAGCACTCCCTCAGAACTGCACTAGAAATTCCGGCTGATCATGTTGATAGACCAAATGTGAGAGAGAGAAAGAAAGAGAACTCTAGAAAGAAAGCAATCTGGAAAGAAAGACAGACTTATATGGAGCTAGCACCTTTCATGGTCTTGAGGTATCCCAACATGCTTTCAGCAAACTAACTATCTTGAAGTGTAAGATTATTAATGTAGGAAATATACTTCAGTCTATGCTTCTTAGTCTGGGGATTTGCCCTCAGCCACGGGTGAGTGAAACTATTGGCAAGTTGTCTGTTGCTTAAGCACTGAGGTTAGAAATATATAAAATCAATGGTATTCAGTAGAAACTCTACTGTTTCAGGTAAGTCAATAACTATCTTAAAAGATTCACCATGATATTGCCAAGTCACCTCTAACCCACAATGGTCAAACATTCTCCAGTTCACAACATACAGCTTGTCAGTCTGATTCCACACCCAACCACAAGATTTGCACATTTTAATATTTGACTTAAGAAAATAATTTCAGCCATAGTGCAGAAAAGTCCAAATTATTTGAAAGACAAATGCAAGTGTTTCTTTTAAAATTAAAAGCGGAGGTGTTTAGAGTAGCTAAGAGTAGTGGGCGAGAAGAGGATTGGGAGAGGTTTAAATGTCAACAAAGATTGACAAAGAAGTTGATAAAGAAGGGTAGGAGAAACTATGAAGCTGGCCTAGCGCTTAATATAAAAAAGGATAGCAAGAGTTTTTATAAATATATAAAAAGGAAGAGGCTGGCTAGGGTGAACGTTGGTCCCTTAGAGGATGAGAGGGGGGACTTAGTGGTAGGGGCTGGGGAAATGGCTGAGGTCTTGAACAACTCTTTTGTTTCGGTCTTCACGGAGGAAGATGTGAATAATTTGCCGGGTGTTAGCGATGGAAAGGTGATAGGACTGGGGGGTCTCAATGACATTATTGTTACTAGAGAGGCGGTGCTCGACAGACTGGAGGGACTGATTGTGGACAAGTCCCCAGGACCGGATGGAATGTATCCGAGGGTTCTGAAAGAAATGGCGGAGGTGATAGTGGATGCCTTGGTGGTTATTTTCCAAACGTCGCTGGATTCTGGGGAAGTGCCGGAAGATTGGAAAGCGGCTAATGTTACGCCATTGTTTAAGAAGGGTGCCAGGCAAAAGGCAGGGAATTATAGGTCGGTTAGTTTAACATCTGCAGTGGGTAAAATGTTAGAATCCGTCATTAAGGAGGAAATAGCGAGGCATCTTGAGAGGAATTGCTTGGTAGAGCAGACGCAGCACGGTTTTGTTAAGGGGAAGTCGTGTCTGACAAATTTATTGGAGTTCTATGAGGATGTGTCTAGGGCGGTGGATAGAGGAGAGCCGGTGGATGTGGTCTTTCTTGATTTTCAGAAGGCATTTGACAAGGTACCTCACAAGAGGTTATTGCAGAAGGTAAGGGGGCATGGAGTTGGGGGTAGGGTGTTAGCGTGGATAGAGGATTGGTTGTCAAATAGGAGGCAGAGAGTGGGGGTTAATGGGTGCTATTCGGAATGGCGGTTGGTGACTAGTGGAGTGCCCCAGGAGTTGGTGCTGGGGCCTCAGCTATTTACCATTTATATAGATGATCTGGAGGAGTGTATGGTGTCGAAATTTGCTGATGACACCAAGATTGGGGGAACAGCAAATTGCGCAGAGGGTGTGGAGAGTCTGCAGAAGGATCTAGATAGGCTGGGCGAATGGGCCAGGAAATGGCAAATGGAATTTAATGTTGGCAAGTGTGAGGTGGTCCACTTTGGTAGGAATAATGGTAGGAAGGACTATTACTTACATGGCGAAAAACTGCAGCAGGCGACGGTGCAGAGGGACCTCGGAGTCTTTGTGCATGAGTCGCAAAAACCCAGCTTGCAGGTGCAGCAGGTGATCAGGAAGGCGAATGGGATGCTGGCCTTCATAGCGAGGGGGATTGAATATAAAAGTAGGGAGGTCTTGCTGCGGCTGTATAGGGCATTGGTGAGGCCGCAGCTGGAGTACTGTGTGCAGTTTTGGTCGCCGTACTTACGCAAGGATATTTTGGCCTTGGAGGGAGGGCAGAGGAGGTTTACTAGGCTGATACCAGAGTTGAGGGGGTTGAGCTATGAGGAGAGGCTGAATAAACTAGGCTTGTACTCGTTAGAGTTGAGAAGAATGAGGGGAGATCTCATTGAGACGTATAAGATGATGAATGGGATGGATAGGATAGAGGTGGAGAGACTCTTCCCGCTCAGAAAGGACAGTAGGACTAGGGGGCACAACCTCAAGATAAAGGGGGGGGCGGTTTAGAACAGAGTTGAGGAGGAACTTCTTCACTCAAAGGGTGGTGAATCTCTGGAATTCTCTGCCCGTTGAGGTGGTGGAGGCTGCCTCGCTAAATATTTTTAAGACGTGGGTTGATGGGTTTTTGATAAGCGAGGGGATTAAGGGTTATGGGGAGAGGGCGGGAATGTGGAACTGAGCCACGACAGATCAGCCATGATTTTATTGAATGGCGGGGCAGGCTCGAAGGGCTAGATGGCCTACTCCTGCTCCTATTTCTTATGTTCTAATGTAAGGCCGCCAAGATCTATATTTAAATATGAACCACAAAATTCAGTTGGAAAGATGAACCAAGCCTTGGAGGTCGCTATGGCTGAATTTGCAGCTGGAAAGTTAGAAATACAGGCAATAAGCCAGTGTCAACATTCAAGCTCGGTGATCTGACCTCTCTGACATGGACCTACTTAATTGTAAACTAACTCTTCCATTTGCAGCTCAAGCTTAGAATTTTATTCTTGATGTTTTCCCTTATGTGGACCAGTGTGTAGTTTGCTGTGTGTGTGGGTGGCTGAGCAAATTCTAAAATTTGGCTCCTTTTGTATTAAGTTTCTGAGGGTGATGCCAGTTTTACGGGAGATTGAGGGCAGCTTTTCAGAAGTTGCTAATGGAAAAGCTGGTCGTTAATTTGTCACGGTCACCACACCCACCCCTGTGATAAAGAGTCAGCCCCCCCATCTCCTTCATACAACATGGACCATACAACAGCCTGGGGGCTACCATCTTCTATCACTGCCTTTTCCACCTTGCTGACTGGGTCAGATTGTCAACTGGTGAAAAATAGCAATGTTTCTTTCAGAAGAACCTGGACATTTCTCAGATTTCCAGGAATTCCCTCCCCCTCCCTGAAAATATCAAGGTCATGAAATCTTATTATAAACTGGCACCAGAGCTGCTTATGAATTTGTATGAATATGATTTACAGGCTTGCATTGATTAGTTGATCTGTGACACTGCCAAAGTTATAATGAAGGAAGTGCTGCTTTATAATGACTATTATTATACTAGCTCAGGCAGATGTATAATATAATTGATGCATAATATAATTGATCTCTTGCATTGCTTCTCAGCAAAGATTACAAAATATGATTTCTCTGGCTTCCTGTAACTATGGGCTCAATTTTCAAAGAGCTAGGGAGGGTGAGATGGGAGAGGATGAACCTTCAGTCTCCTGGCATGCCGGTTTCCAAACTAGCCAGCATGCCAGTTTGCTAGCTGCTTTGGGGAGGGAGCATTTTTGATGAGCTTGTTTGTGGCGGTGATATGTGTGTGTGTGTGTGCGTGCGCACGCGGGGGGGGGGGGCGGCATGCACGCGCGGCTATTGCCAATCAGCCACAAATTGTTAGGCAATTAAAGGGTCTATTAAAACCAATGTTCTGTGCCTAACTAGAATTTTTCCACTCCCTGGGTTGAAGCCTGGCCATGGTAGCAGCATCTCAGCAGCAGGCCAGAAACCAGCAGTCCAGCATCATTTCAACTCCTCATGCCCTCCCACAGCTGACATACAGAGATGACCACCGCTGCAGCCACAGGCCTCATCTCGATGCTACAATGTCATTGTTGCAGCTTTGGTCACTTGCTTATTTTTCAAGCTTTTTCAAGTCTTCAAAAGGTGCTTCCATCTTTCCCTACCTATACTGGCAGCTCCCACCGCTGCTGATAGGGCCGTCAATGTGTCAGTGCTGGAGGGCATCCTATTGACTCTCTAGCCTTGGGGGCTCTCCTCTCTTAAAATCACTTTATCCCTCCTCAAATTGTCTTCCAGATCTTGTCAGCACATTTGAGTTCCCCATTTTTGCACTCCCCCCTGATTGGGATCCACGAGCAAATATTCAGTTTCATCCCACTGTCTGTTGTGTCATTTTCTACATTCGTTTTTACTTCAACTCTCATTCATTTACTTTTGGTCTGCTTGCTTTCCATTCTTTCCATCACCCTCATTCTTGTTTTTCACTCTCTGCTTTCTCAGATATATCAATGTCAATATTGCCAGGCAACATTACTGGCCAGCCCTAGTTACCCTGTGAAGGGTGTTCTTCTTGAACCTCTGGTACAACTGCAGGTTATATTTGAGCATGTGAAAACTGCAAACAGGATTGTCCATTAAGCCTGCCCCACACCAAAATACCATGATCATTGTGGTGGTGGTTGTGACAGAACATTGTCGAAAGAATGTTGGGGGCATCTGGAAAGATCCTCTCTCACCTTTTCAGATGATCAAATCAAGTCCAGGGGGTGCAACACACCATGTGAACATTCACTCTTAATCTATTTCCATCTATATGACTCACTCTCTGCTCCAACAAAGAGCTGGTCCAGCTCCCTTTCCTTTCTGTCTGTTTGCTTTGCACTCTTGCTATCTCTGTCCTGCTTTTTTTTTAAAACATAACTCTCTCTACACCACTGACACAGTTCTATTGTTGTCTCTGCTTTATTTGACTCAGACTCTCTGGACAGGATTTTCCGGCCGCGCTCACCTCAAAATCAGAAAATTCTGCCCAAGGTCAATGTGGTCCATCCCCACCTGCTACAATTCCCAAACCGGGCAGGATGAGAAAATTGTGCTCCTTTTTCTCAATTCTATTGTACTAGATTTACCTTGGTGTCAAGTTTAATCATGTGGGAATAGGAGAAAGGGTGACTATAAAATTCATCTCCTGGCTTTCCTATTAAGCTTGATGTTGACGAATACTTGGCCTCCACTAACATTTTGTCGCTGGGGCAACCATCCAATGGCAACAAGATCAAGGAGGTCACCCACTTTCTGGCCATCATTTCCCAAAGCCTCTGAAGGCCTATTTAAAGCAGCAATGAGGAAGGTAGCATTTTCTTCACCAACTTTGCTGAACTTACTGCTGCAAAATGCAAGCTGAGTCCAAAGCAAGCCTCTCAATTCATTGAAGCTATCCTAGCAGAAAGAATAAGAACTAGGAAGGATCAGTTATTACTTACCAATAGAAGGTAGCCTCTCACAATAGCCATTCACTGGTCTGGAGAAAGATAGCGGAGATCATCAGTTCCAAAAACGTCATCCCCAGGTACTGGATTCAATTCAGGAAATATTTCAATGACCTGACAAGAACAGTGAAAGTAAGTACAACTTTTCATTACAAAATCTCTCAATAACACCTGACTATAGTCTTCCAGACTTTTAAGCACTCTGAACAACTCTTTCACTAGAATCATGGTTTTCGTCATTCATTGTGTGGGCACACTACACTGCCGCTCAATCAAGGCGCACGTCTAGCTCTAGCTTATTGCTTTTCTAGCAGTTATTTGCAATAGCCCAATCTCACATGTTAACTCCTGTAGAATAAGGAATTCTTCTCATGAGCCCTTCCTCACAAAGCACAAGAAATTCTTGATTTTCCATTCAACACATTCCTATCCTGATTCTATTTGCTTTCTCTCGCTCTCAGCGTGGATTTAACAAGCAGATGTCGCACACATGGACACTCTTTTTCGTTGGACGTGCCCTAACACTTTCTGCAAAAGATGGTGTAGAAGGCAAGATGGTGGAACAGGGTGAAGACAACCCTGCACAATCATTCACTCTGTGTTAGACCGCAGTACTCTGTTTTGGAGTCTCTTTGAAGATTTCCAGGCTGGGGGTTGATGTATGGGGCCTTCCTCAATTTATTGGACTCCTTATGAATCTTATGGAACTATGATGTTGTGGCAATCATGGAGATTTCAATGAAAGAAGAGCACAGCAGCTTAGCATTCCAGGTTTTAGATGCTTTAGGTGAGATAGAACTGACAAGAAGTGTGGCTGTTGCTTTACTGATTAGGGAAAATGTCACAGCTATACAGAGGGAGGACAACTTGGTGGGATCATGTAGTGAGGCCATATAAGTAGAATGCAGGAACAGGAGTGGTACAATCACACTGCTAGGGGTACACAACGGACCTCCCAGCAGCCAGCATGAAGTGGGGGAACTATATGCCAGCAGATTATGGGAAGACGTAATAACAACAGGGTTGTAATGATGGGCGATTTTAACTTCCCCAACATAGACAGGGATTCCTTTAGTGTCAGTGGTTTGGATGGGGCAGCGTTTGTTCAGTGTGTCCAGGAGTACTTCTTGATAATCCAACTCAGGAAGAGGCTATCTTATACCTGGCTCTGAGAAACAAGCCCAGACAGGTGACTGATGTCTCAGTGGGGGACCATTTTAGGAACAGTGATCACAATTCTATAAGTTTCCAGATACTTTTAGGAAAGGATAGAAATAGTCCCAGAGTGAAAGGACTAAACTGGGGGAAGGCTAATTATGACAATATTAGGTAAGAGCTAGGGAACGTAGACCGGGGGCAGCTGTTTGAGGGTAAATCCACATCTAATATGTGGGAGTCTTTTAAAAGTCAGTTGTTAACAATTCAGGACAAGTATGTCCCTATAAAAATGAAGGATAAAGATGACAAGAGAGACTGTGAGCTTAGTGAAAAAGAAGGCAGCATACATAAATTTCAGGAGATTGAAAATGGGTAAGGCTCTTGAAGAATACAAAGATAGCAGGAAAGAGCTTAAACAGAAACTTAAGAGGGCAAAAAGAGCCATGAAATGTCCTTGAAGAATCCCAGGGCTTTTTACGCTTATATAAGGAAAGGGTAGTCCACTCGAGGACAGTGGAGGGAATGTGTGTGTGGAGCCAGATGAGGTGGATGAGATCCTTCGCGAGTACTTTGCATCAATATTAACAAAGGATTAGGATGTGGTGGAATGGTGAGTGTAGACAGGAGGATGTTGACATTCTAGGACATGTTGAGATAAAAAGGGAGGAGGCTTTGAAAAACATTAAAGTGGACAAGTCCTTAGGGCCAGATAGGTGTATCCCAAAATATTGTGAGGGGTGAGGGAAGAAATTGCTGAGGTCTTGGCTAAAATCTTTATATCCTCTTTAGCCATGGGTGAGGTACCAGAGGATCGGAGAGTAGCTAACATTGTTCCTCTGTTTAAGAAGGGCTGAAGAGACTATCTAGGAAATTACAGGTCTATGAATCTTACATCAGTGGTAGGGAAATTATTGGAGAAGATTCTCAGGGACAGAATGTACTCACATCTGGAAGAGAATAGACTTATTAGCAGCAGGCAGTGTGATTTTGTGAAGGGGAGATCATGTCTCACAAACTTCATAGAGGTTTACGGCATGGAAACACACCCTTCGGCCCCACTTGTCTATGCCACTTTTTTTTTAAAGCCCCTAAACTAGTCCCAATTGCCCACATTTAGCCCATATCCCTCAATACCCATTTTACCCATGTAACTGTCTAAATGCTTTTTGAAAGACAAAATTGTACTGCCTCTACTACTACATCTGGCAACTTGTTCCAGACACTCACCACCCTCTGTGTGAAAAAATTGCCCCTCTGGACATGTTTGTATCTCTCCCCTCTCACTTTAAACCTATGCCCTTTAGTTTTAGACTCCCCTAACTTTGGGAAAGGATATTGATTTTCTAGCTGATCTATGCCACTCATTATTTTATAGACCTCTGTAAGATCACCTTCAGTCTTCTACGCTTCAGAGAAAATGTTCCAGTCTATTCAGCCTCTCCTTATAACTCAACCCATTAAGTCCCAGTAGCATCCTAGTAAATCTTTCTAGTTTAATAATATACTTTCTATAATAGGGTGACCAGAACTGTACACAGTATTCCAAGTGTGGCCTTACCAATATCTTGTACAACTTCAACAAGATGTCCCAACTCCTGTATTCAATATTCTGACCAATGAAACCAGCATGCTGAATGCCTTTCTCACCACTCTGTTCACCTGTGACTCCACTTTCAAGAAACTATGAACCTGTACCCTTAGATCATTTTGTTCTGTAACTCCCCAACTCCCTACCATTAACTGAGTAAGTTCTGTGCTGGTTCAAACACCAAAATGCATCACCTCGCACTTACCTAAATTAAACTCCATCTGCCATTTGTCAACCCACTGGCCCAACTTGATTGAGTTCTTTGAGGAAGTGACAAGAAAAATTGACCAGAGCAGGGCAGTGGATGTTGTATACATGGTCTTTAGTAAAGCCTTCAATAAGGTTCCTCATGACAGTCTGATACAGAAGATGAGGTCATATGGGATCCAAGATGACCTGGTAAATTGGATACAAAACTGACTTCGGCATAGAAAACAGAGAGTAGCAGTGGAAGGGTAGTTTTCTAACTGGAGTTCTATGACAGTGTCCCACAAAGATCAGTGCCAGGGCCTCTGTTTTTTGTAATATATAAAATAAGCTGATTTGGAGGAAAGTGTACGTGGTCCGTTTAGTAAGTTTGCAGAAGATAAAAAATTGGGGGAACAGCGGATAGCGAGGAGAATTGTCAGAAGATACAGCAGGATATAAATCAGCTGGAGACCTAGGCCAAAAGATTGCAGTTGGAATTTAACTCAGACAATTACGAGGTGATGAAATTTGGAAGGTCTACTGCAGAAGGAAAGTATCCAGTAAATGGTACAGCCCTTAGAAATATTAGCATACAAAGGGATCTAGGCATGCAGATCCACAGTTCCCTGAAGATGGCAACTCAGGTGGACAAAGTGATCAAGAAGGCATATGGAATGCTGGCCTTCATCCATTGGGGCATTGAGTTTAGGAATTGGAAAATCATATGGCAGCTGCATGAAACTTTGGTTAGGCCACATTTGGAGTATTGTGTACAATTCTGGTCGCCATGCTTCCAGAAGATGTTGATGTATTGGAAAGGATGCAGGAGAGATTTACCAGGATGTTGCCTGGTTTGGAGGATAAGGACTATAAAGAAAGGTTGAACAAACTTGGGCTGTTTGCATTGGTGCGCCGGAGGAGGGACCTGATAGAGGTTTACAAGATTATGGCAGGCTTGGATAGAGTGGATAGTCAGAGTCTTTTTCTCAGGGTCAAAGGATCAATTACTCAGGGCATAGGTTCAAAGTGAGAAGGGGAATGTTTAAGAGAAGTAAGGGACAAGTTTTTCTCACTGATGATGAATGCCTGGAACGTGCTGCCAGAGGAGATGGTGGAAGCAGACTCTATAACAATGTTCAAGAGGCATCAGGGTAGATACATAAATAGGTAGGAAATAGAGGGATATGGACGAGGCAAGAAAATATTAGATTAGAGAGCCATCTGTGTCAGCACACACTTTGTGGGCCAAAGGACCTGCTTCTGTGTTGAACTATTCTTTGTTTTAATTCCATCCTGAAAGCCTACAGCTGCCACTAATCAAGGCTTTATATAAACAAGTTAAACAAATAATCTTAAATATATGCGCACATAACATAAATAATCTGACAAGTTTAATGAGTTGCACAAGCTGCAATACTGAATGGCAATTGACTCATCCTCTGATAGTTCCACTGTACTGTGAGCAACAGAACAGTACAAAGTCACTGATTCCTCCTTTTCTCCCTTGTATCATCAGACACATCATTCTTTTACCTTATTAGGATCAGTTGTGGCTAACAGAAGGAGCAACAACCAGGCAAACGTAAACAGAACCATGGAAAGAAATGGAAAGCAAGAAACATTCCAAGTCTCAAAGCGCCACCAATTCACCTCATTACTGAACACAATTTTCTCAATTTCTGGAGAAGTACTGTTCAAATTTATGTTTGTCTTCCCTTTCAGTGAGCCCCTTGGATAGGTCCACTTCTAGGTCACCAACTGCTATTAACTGTATATGTTTTATCACATGACTTGCTCCCACACTCTAGGCATTACTCAGCCAATACATCTATCCTTGTGATGTACTGCCTTTCCTTGGAAAACAAAAAGACTCATTACCCAATTGAATATTGGTTAACTTTTAGCCAAACAGCCTTTTTCCCATTTTCAATATTTTTATATGTTAAAAAACATTCAAAGAAAATAGCAAAACGAAAACAATCTTGCTTACTATCCTGGTGAATTTTCACCAGTGTTGCACAAAGCAGTATCCTGGAGATTGAGCTTCAATTCCTGAAAACACCAGGTCAATCCTGGAGGGTTTACAACCCTCTCCACTTCCTGCTAGTGAATCTCCTCTGCACCACCTCCAGTGCCAGTATATCCATTCTTGCTCCTAAACTATTGTTCAAATGTAACGATGAAATGAAAATATATTGCAAAGCCTCCTCTGGGCAGCAAATCAAGTTCTGGTAAATAGCCAACTCTAATTTAATCAGAATATTTTACTAAACAAAAAGGTGCTTGGTAGTGGAAAAAAATGCAAGGGTGGCAAGGAATAAATCTTCAATTTAACATCCAGTCCCCCAGAGAACAATGCATTTTGTACTAGAGTCAAATCCGGTTCAACTGCACTTTGCATAATATATAATAGGTACCAGCATGGAAAAGAACATGGTGTGACTTGTGATAAGATGTAAATAAGAACCGTATCTTATTAGCCAATAAGAAGGAAGCAGGAAATGGAAATAGATAGTTGTGAACTCCACTTTTTGTGTCTAAGAGTAATGAGATTATTGTATTTTATCCCACTGTAGTCCGTAATTCAAATAAAACATTGAGATGTGATTTATTAAATGAGCTACAATTAATATTGTTCACATATTAAATAATGTACTGAATTAATCTAATAATATTGATATTTGTAAACTGAAGACAGATTTATTTTTCAATAGATTGCTTTATTCTTTCATGGTGTAGCTTGCTGGGCCAGCACTTGTTGCCCATCCCTAATTCCCCTTGAACTGAGTGGCTAGTTAGGTCATTTCAGGGGACAGTTAAGAATCATATTATAGTGGCTCTGGAGTCACATGTACACCAGACCAGACAAGGGCAGCAGATTTTCCTTCCTAAAGGGCATTATTAGTGAACAAATTGGTTTTCACAACAACGATGATAGTTTCACAGCCAGAATTACTGATTAATTGAATTCAAATTATATCAGCAGCTATACTAGTACTTAAATCATTGTCATACAACCCAGGACAGTAGCTTGGGTCTCTGGATTATTGCAGACCCCCAATAACCTTACATCCCTTGTCAATCAAGAATCTATCTAATTCTGCTTTAAGAATATTCAAAGGCTCTATTTCCACCTATTTAGGGGAAGAGAGTTCCAAAACCTCCTGAACCTCAGAAAAAACTCTCCTAATCTCAAACTTAAATGAGCAACGCTTTTATTTTTAAACAGTGACCCCCTAGTTTTAGGTTCTCCCACATGAGGAAACATCCTTTCCACATCCACGCAATCAAAACCCCTCAGAATTTGGAAGGTTTCAATCAAGTTTCCTCTTACTCTTCTAAACTCCAGTGGATGCACGCCTAGCCTGTCCAACCTCTACTTATTTTTACCAAAGAATGAAGACAGGCTCTAAGTACAGTGCTGACAAGGCACACCTAAAGAAACTCTGGATTCAGCACACTCTCCTGGTGATCTATGAAGTATCCAATAAGCACTAGCACATGTCCAGAATAAATGCTGCTCGTGTGTTGATGAAGTCTTGACAAAGTGTCCCAGAAAATCTCCTGATGAAAATCTCCAGGTGTTATCTTCAGTGCTCCCATAGCAAGTGAACCTGAAATGGTGAATACCCCTTTGAATAATGCATGAAATTGACATCAACTGAATTTCAGCCCAAACAGTTGGCTGCTGTTTGGGGAGTACCCTAGGACAAATGTTAGCCGTCAAAAAGCTGTGCAATCTCTTTAATGAACATTAGCAGGTATCTTAAATGGCAATCAGTTCCTTAACAAGCCTCTGGGTACAGGCCACAACTCTTTTATCACAGAATTATCACAGCACAGAGGAGGCTATTCGGCCCATTGTGTCTGCACCAGCTCACCAAATGAGCATTATGACTCAGCGCCATCCCCTGCCTTTTCCTGTACCTTTGCACATTAAACATGGTATCCCATGCTAAACACAGACTAAGCTGACATCTCACCTCAACAGTCTATCTTGGTTACCTCAGGGGATTATTAGCACTGACAAAAATAACACCCTCCCCCGACTTGTGTCTGTGACACTTCAGTTCACTTTTGAGTAGGAAGGTTTTGGGTTCAAGATGCATTGAGTACAAAATCAAGGCCAATACTAGGGAACAAAGCAGGGTGGCTTTTCACGCTATAGCAGGATCTTCCAGTCCTGCCAAAGCAGTCTCCTGCAGGTTTCCTGGTGGTGGAATGGGTGAGCCTTGCAAAATGCTTGGAGGGACTTCAGAGGGACTCCACTGCGGGAACCCAGCCCTGGGGGCGGCTGAAAAATTCCAGGTTGAGAGTGCAGCACCATCAGCAGTATTATCCTTTGCTAAGATATTAAGTCTCTGTCCACTATTCAGGTGATGTAAACTATCTTTCTGAGTAAAGTATTCTCGTCGTCTAGAGGCTGACAGTTCTGGATCCCCTATAACTAACAAATAGAATAACTTGTCATTCATCATCTTAAACTTCATTGATTTAAACACACTGCTGAGCATCCTTAGGGCATTGAAGGTGCTATTTTAAAGCAAGTATCTTATATCTCAATCTGACTACTAACTGGAAGATGAAAACATACAAGGTTAAATAAGTTTTTTTTGGTGTATTTACACCATGATCCAAACATTAACACTCATTATCATTGTAGACAAGCTACAGAAAATCATAATAATGTATCTGAAGCTATTAACTAAAAGTAAAAGACAGCAAGTGCACCATTTCATCCTCTTCCACAGAACAGTACATTAAATTGGATATTCCTGTTCACAAGATGATTTAAAATTACAGAAAATAGGCCATTCTGCCCATTTAAATCACTCATCTAATGAGATTCGCATCCCTCCATTTGCATTCTATTGCATCTGATTATTCCTTACATGATTCTGTAGTCTATTCCTTACCTCCGGAAGTTTATTCTCCATGTTGATGATTTCATAAAATTAAGAATGTTCTGGTATCAGCCTTTTGATTCTGTATCCCCTGTTTTTACACCTACAGGTTAACTTAAGCTATATTCCAGGTTGACTTTCAGTACCTTTAACAATCTCATATACTTCTGGAAAACACTCCATCTCTACGCTCAAACCCCCAATCTTCCTCTGAACCCAGACGCATATTTCTAGCAATCAGCCCAGTGATCTCTGAACTGTCCCCAATGCTTGACTATCTGTCTTATTTCTTAATAATCAAAACCTCGCACAACATTTAAGGTATGGTCTGTGCAGAACACTGTACATTCAATCATTGCCTCTTTTGTTTTGTATGCTCTTGTATTGATTACATAATTCAACACGCTCTTGACTTTATTGATTGCTGGTGCCCTGCTTTAATTGGGCATGTGCAGCACTAGGCCTGCTGGGTTTTCTTCTATTGTGTGTAGCATCCTACACCATTCTGCATTCAATTTCATCTGTTCTGCTCGGTTACATATCTTGTCCAATTACTTCTGTAATTTCTGAGCTGCATTCTAGACTGGCATCATCTATCACCTATGAACCAATTAATTTTACAATGGCTGGTTCTATTCCCATTGGCAAGCCACAGACTTCATCTTTCTGTTGTCTCATTTATATGGTCAGAGAGTGCTGCTCCCAACAAATATCCTACTGTAACACTTCAGTCATTGACAGAGGAACTATGGTTAACATTTAAACTTTTGTTTTCTCAACATCCTCTTAGTTAGCAGCGTTATATGACAACTGACTTTCTGAATCTAGATCATTCATGTAAATTAGAAACACTGGAGAATGCATGCATTGCTTCCCTGATGATTCTTCTAGCCAGCTTGTATTGTTTCAATTCATTCAGACGGTTTAACTACTCTCAAAGGTTTTTCTGAATCTCTTCAGAATTGAGTTAATTGACAGTCTTTCATGTGGAACTCCAACAAAAGATTGTCATTTCATCAAGGAAGTCATAAACATTGGTTAGGCTAAACCTTTCCCTCTGACTTTCACGATGACTGCTGTTATGTACTTAATCATCTAATTTTTACTGATAAATCAATTCTATTGTTTTACATGGACTGCAGGTTGGATATACAGGTTTTGAGTTGCTTGCATTTTATTCAATATCTTTTTGAAAATGAACTCCAAACTTTATCCTATTTCCAATCCATTGGTATCCAGCCAATGTCTATTGTCAGTGACTCAGTCTCCAGTTTGATTTAACCTTAATTTATTTAAAGCAACTTACCGTGGATGCTGGAATCTGAAACAAAAACAGAAAATGCTGGAAAACCTCAGCAGGTCTAACAGCATCTGTGAAGAGAGAATAGACCTAATGTTTCAAGTCCAAATGACCCTTCTTTTTTTATTCATACATGAAATGTGGGTGTCACTGGCTTCTAAAAAAAGTGCGTCTCCTCCCTAGTGAGTTGTTTAATTGTCCACAACCATTTGTGACTGGATATGGCAGATATGCAGAGCTTAGATCTGTTCTGTTGACTGTGGGATTGATTAGCTCTATTACCTGCTGTTTGGCACACAAGTAGTCCTGTGTGGTAGCTTCAACAGGCTGACACCTTCATTTTTAGGTATGCCCAGTGCTGCTCCTGGCATGCTCTCTTGCATTCTTCATTGAACCAGGGTTGATATCCTGGCATAGTGGTAGTGGTAGAGTGGGGAATATGCCAGACATGAGTTTAAAGATTGTGGTTGAGTACAATTCTGCTGATGGCCCACGGCATCTCATGGATGCCCAGTCTAAAATTTCTAGATCTGTTCAAAGTCTATCCCATTTAACACATGTTCCATACAACATGATGAAAGGTATCCTCAACATGAAGGTAGGACTTTGTCTCCACAAACACTTGTTGTGGTCACTCCTACCGATACTGTCATGGACAGATGCATCTGTGGCAGGTAGACTGCTGAAGATGAGGTCCAGTAGGCTTTTTGGTTCCCTCACCACCTGTCACAGTCTCAGTCTAGCACCTATGTCCTTAAGGACTTGACCAGTTCAGTTAGTAATGGTACTACTAAGCCACTCCTGGTGATGGACATTTAAGTCTGCCACCAAAGTATATTCTGCACCATTGCCACCCTCAGTGCTTATTCTAAGTGGTGTTCAACATGGGAGGAGTACTGATTCATCAGCTGATAGGGGACAGTGCATGGAAATCAGCAGGAGGTTTCCTTTCCCATGTTTAATCTGATGCCATGAGACCTTTGTTTTGAGGGCCTTTAGCCTGCAAAGAATTTCATCACATAACAATCATAATTATATGATTGGAATATATCTATTTGAAATCTTAGCTCTTGACTGAAAAGAATTTTTTTTAATTACATTTTAATGGTGTCTCTCGTGGCCTTAGGAGGTCTCAAAGAGTTTTCAAGCCAATGTGGTCCTTTTTGGTGTTACTGTTGTAATAGATGAGACACAGTCATGGAGTTATGGAGTGTAATATCCCATATATAGCAACGTGATAGTATCCAGATAATCTGTTTTAGTGATGTTGGAAAACCTAAGGATACCCAAAGCATTTTGCAGCCAATAAGGCACTTTTCTGAAGTACATTCACTTGAAATATAGAAAAATGGCAACCAATTTGCACACAGCAAACTCTCAGAAATGACAACAGATGAGAGCCCTTCTCAATATTGGGCGCCCAGAAGTCTTTCAATTGTACCAGCCCAGATAGCTCTTTGCGGTCATTCATGTCAAGGAGAATTTCTGAATCTCTTTGAAATGTTTTCTTTGCATTTCCTGGAATGTTGACCATTTGAGAGTTGAGATAACTGGACCTGGTGAGGAAAAAGCTTTTCAGGCATCTGGATACTGTGTCTGGCACCGATTCTGCAGTGGTTTTATGACTGAGAGGTTTGCTACCAACCATTCAAAATGGCAATAACTTGTCAATCAAGCTGTATCACAATGTTTTAACAAATCAGAGCAACAGCAGTGAAGAAAAGCAAGCAAATCTTGAACTCCAGATCCCATGACCTGTGGGATATCCTGCCCCTTATTCCCAAAGATCTGTGCATTGAAATTGGCCTGTTCAGTCACACAAAGACCCACAACAGAAGCTCACAACTCTGAGTTTGAATCAAGGAATATGTGATGTCACTAACCTGCCTAGAGAAAAGAAATAACTCACTTTTATATAGAGCCCTTCCCAAAGCATTTTAAAAGCAAGTATGTTTGAAATGTGTACTGTTTTAATATAGAAAATACAGCAACCAATTTGCACACAGCAAGGTCTTGCAAAGAGTCATGTAACAGTGACTAAATAGCCAGTTCTGGTGATGATGGTTGAAGGATAAACATTGGCCAGAATTCCCTTGTTCTTCAGAACAGTGCCATGAGATTGCTGAGAGGGTGGACAAGATCGCCATTTAATATTTCCTCCAAAAGATAGTTCATGGACATTTCCTCAATGTACTAGAATGTTGGCCTAGATTTTGTGCTTAAGTTTACACATCCTTGCTAGCGCAGATTGACTGCCTTATTTTCGACAATATTTCATAAGTATTCAAGATCCTGAATGGCCTTGACAAGGTGGACGTGAGAGGGATAGTTCCTCTTTTGGGTGAGTCCAGAACAAGGGGACACTATTTTAAAACTAGAGGTGGCCAAGAAAGACAAAAATGAAAATAATTTTCCTCTATGGAATTCCACGTCAGAAGGTAATGGAAGTGAGGTCACTGAATATTTTCAGGTAGGTAGCTTCTTGTCAGGGAAGGGAATCAGGGTTATTAGGGGAGATGGGAGTGTAGAACTCCAAAACACAAACAAATCAGCCATGAAATTTTGCATAGCAGAGCAGGCTAGAGAGGCCAAATGGCCTAATTGGCTGTGAAGCACTTTGGGATGCCATGGAAATATCATTGATGCTTTATAAATGCAATTTTAGAATAGTTAACTCATGAGGCTGATTCAAAAGCTTAAAAGTGAAAGGGTATCCTTTCAATTGCAGAGATGCACTTCATTCAATCTCACTTGTGGATTAATTTTTGTCTGTTGCTGTTTTATAAAGTGCTAAATGGGAAACTTGTCATGATATTAAAAGAGGCAAGTGTCTCAGGAAATTACAAAGTGTTGAGGCTGCAACGTGAAAGCAATGGTACTGCACATTAATCTCAAACTCTTTTGCTCCTTTTGTTTAAGATGGCTGATAACACATTTTTAAAAAAGAGTAAAACAGCTCTTTAAACAAATAATAACAAGGCAGATAGGAACATCTGGGCATCTTGTTCTTTCAGGGTTGCTCTAGGAAATATAAAAATGATATTTTGAAAAAGTCATTCATTTGGACTATTGTGAAGAAAGATGAGCTCCCGGAATGGTTTACCTGTAATGACTTCAATCAGGCCATTGAGGTTGGCCTATTGGAATATGAACTCCCTAATTAAGAAATCAAAAGATGTCCCTGATTATGGAGTCAATTGATGGGCCAATCGGGGAGGGGGGAGGGGGGGGGGTCTCTTCCTTGTATTTAATGAGGTTGCTCTGGCACTTCTGAAGGTAGACTACTGACTGACAGCACTCTGTACTGCAGCTGGAATTCTAAATAAAGGGGTTTTGGAGAAGGGGCTTCTGCCTCAAAGACTTATTACATCACTTCACAAATCTGTCCTTTTTGTGTGGGAAGAGGCGAGTGCCAGAAGTGCCATTTGTTAGAGCAGTTTGATTAATTGAATTTTAAGAAATATGATTTTAGGTCCAAGGATTAAGCATCACAATTACAATAAGATTCCTCAGAAACAAATGCATCATTGTGTGGAAGCACTTGCTTTGGGCACCTCTTGGAAAATCCACCATAGCTATTTTTCTCAACCATCCCCCTTTCTTAACTAGTTAGGGGTTTCCAATGCACAACTGTCTGTGTTTGGCCCTTCCACTGAAATTGATTCTTCAGTTAGATTAGAATATTCTCCCTGACCTCCCTGCTTATCATCAGGAATATGCTTTTCTGCTTTGCAAGCCCAACCTAGATAGACCAGAAGCTGAATATTTCAAGCATTTTATGTTTTCTTCTACACAAGAAGCCAGAATATGAAAGCTTGGAGCTTCCAAAGCAAAGTCCCATGAGACTGGCTCTGATAATTACTTTGCTTGTCGGATTTAGCGAGGGCTCTTCTCAGAATACATAAAATCTCTTCAGCAATCTGTTTTTATTCTGGTAAATATTGCATTATTACTGCTCTTTAGCTGTAAATTCTAATTGACAATGTTACCTTCCAAAGGCTGTTAAATACTGAAAGTATTTGTTTTCAAGTCAGGTTGGGTTTGATTTTGATGAGGTGTAGTGTTGCTGGGGAGGTGTCCATGATAATAACCCAGTTTATCCTAAGGGCTGACCACTAAGGGATTCCTTTATGGTGACTCTCTCAAGCACAGATATTAATTAGATCTCACACAGAACCTACTACAGACTTCAGCTTTACCCCCAAGAATCAAACAGAACTTGCCCCCTTTTAACTCAGCACACAGGAGTATTTGTTTATGTATTAGATATCCCAATGCACTTCACAACCAATTAAATACCTTTTGAAGTTTAGTCACTGTCGTAAGAACTGTGGCAATCAATTTGCACATAGCAAATTCCTACAAACAGCAAAGAAAAACACAGAATGAATGTTCATTAAGTGAAGTTGGCTGAGGGATAACTAGTGACCAAGACACTAAACAAAAGTCTCCTCCTCCCCTTCAAAGTAGTCCAAGTGATCTTTTATGTCCATCTGAGAGGGAAACTTTCATCTGAAAAATGGCATCTCCAACAGCGTAGCACTCACCCAGTGATGAGCTAAGGTGTCCGCCTGGATTGGAGTGGGACTGTGTAACTCAGAGGTGAGGATGGCGCAGATTGAGCAAGGATTGACACTAAGCACACATTTGCTGATTAATCATTTATGTTTCACTCCAAGCTTAAAATAGAAATATTTGTCAATTAGTAACATTGAAACCAAAGATTTGAGGACTGAGGTTTAGGGATAGAAATTGGGTAGCATTGGGAAGATGGAAGTGTAGTGGTATTGTCACTGGCCTATTAATCCAGAGACCTAGGGAAACGCTCTGGAGTCCTGCGTTCGAATCCCACCACAGCAGATGATGAAATTTGAATTCAGTAAAAATCTGGAATGATAATCATGAACTGATTTTTCTTTATATGACAATCTGATTTCCTAATGCTCTTTATGGAAGGAAATCTGCCATTCTTACCTTATCTACCCCCATATCCAGAGCAATGTGTTTGATTCTCAAATGTCCTCTGAAATTGCCATTCAGTTCAAGGGCAATTGGGATGGGCAATAAATGCTCATCTAGTCAATGGTGCCCACATCCAATGAACAAGCTGTTTTTTGGGCACCCGGATTACAATTTGTTCAACTGCCTATACTCACAAATATTGATGTAGATAACCTCCATTCACTTCATTTGAATTATTGTTGCTTTGGCCCACTTGGTTCCCATATAGATTTCTACTCCTGAATGCAGCCTGTGGCCTCTGCACACAGAGGCCCAGCTACTGTTTACAACCTTCATCCTTTTCCTAAAGGTAGGTATACCTTAAAGGAAAACTACATAACGTAAATTGCAAAGGGAGCAGCAGAGCAGAGAGAGAGTCCCAGACTGCGAGCTCCGTCATTGGAGACAATATTGGTGGAGATGGGCAGGATGAGAGAGATCCTGGTTCTGCATGGGGCTAGGTTACCCTCAAGAGCCACCTTCAGAAGGAATCAGGAGCAGGTGGCCAGATAGACTGGTTCCAGGAACCTGGTCCCAAGGTCTTGGCAGCAATACCACAAGAAGTCCAATGATTTCACACGTCTGGTCAAGGTCAGGACATCTACCCAGTGCACCAACAATCTCTCGCAATGCTCAATGCATCTCCGCCCATCACTCCATGGTATTCAGGACTCATGGTTATCACCCAAATACTCCAACTCACTCTTGTATACCTACGAATGCTACCAACCTCACGCCCACCTACATCTACCCTTCTCCTAGTATGCAGCTGTGGCAGGCACATCATCTCTCTTTTGCATAACAAAATAAAAGGGAGTACAGTTAAACTAGTGGGGGAACAAGGACATCTGCACCTCACAAAAGGTGATGCTCCACATCATGAGATTGGCTGTCACAGAGCCCGTTACATGTGCTGTTGCTGAGAAGTTTGTGGATGATGTTCCAGTTTTACGTCCTTTCCAAACTTCCAGCTCTGCCTGATTTTACTCTGACACAATGAGCAAGCTGATGGTGTGACCAAGGATCTCTTGGTTCCCAAACCACCCTAATCCTCATCCCATACTTTCCTTTCTGGATTCCAGCTTTCATGCACCCAAGAACCATCACCTATCTAGCCCACAGAAGCTGCAGTAGAAGGAAATAGACTAACTTTATGGGACTGATGATGAGCTATTGACATGTGATCTGACACTTCCAGTCGCCAAAGAAGAACAAAGAACAAAGAACAGCACAACACAGGAAGCAAGCCCTTTGGCCCTACAAGCCCGCACCACCCTTTTTAATACTAAGTGAGTGCCTTATTCAAGTCCTTCTTCTACCTATGACTACTGTCTACTATCTAGTGGACTCCACAATAAAGGAGTGCAAATTTGGGGAATTATATGTGCGCCAGATTAAGGGAGATCCAATTTAGGGACGATTTATTGATACCAATCAGCCTAAAAGCACGTTTTTGGGGTGTGGGAGGAAACCGGAGCACCCGGAGAAAACCCACGCAAGGGAGAATGTGCAAACTCCCACAGACATTGACCCAAGCCGGAGATCCGACCTGGGTCCCTGTAACTGCACAGCAAACAGTGATAGTCACTGAGCTGTCATGTTGCCCATCAATTGGTGCAGTTTAAGCGTACACTAACGGACGTGAAGCACTAGGCAACTCTCAAAGCAACATCCAAAAGCAGCCCTCACACGACCCACCATGTGTATGCCCTTTGTTGGCCAACAAGGCGGACCGAATCGTCTGTGGATGTAAAAAGGAGACATCAATAAACCTACAACAGACTATACATACATTAATGGAAGATCCCCGATAGCTCCAAAGTAAGAGACAGGTGAGCCATAAAATTTGTTGGACGGGCGATAGGAATCTATTAATTCACAGGAACCAGCTCAGACATTAGCAAGCTATGTACTTTGGAAGTTAGTACAGAGTTAAAATCCGCATGTGTTGAGTCACTGGGCAGAATGGAAAATTATAGTTGGTTTGCCAGTTCACTGGAGAGCAAATAACATGACAGACAAATACTACTGCAGACGACTGGATCCCTCAGTGAACTGCGTATAGGATAGTGTTGATTGATAAACACACCAAGATGCTGGGTGTCTTGGCTGGCCTCCTAGACAGCTTCTTGTTACTATCAGGGAGCATAGAGGAGGCTATCTCCAACTTGGTATAGGGCATTGTGTTAAACTTGTCCTCTCCGCAGCGTCTCCTTCATCTCTCCGCACTGGTGTAATTATAAACAAAGATTTCCTATTTGACTGGAAGCAAATAAAATAGGAGCTGAGGATAAAGTAAACTTATCCTCATCATGATAAATGTTTTTGATACTTTTTCTAACCAATATTGCCCAGGAAACCCCAATACTATAGGACATGCTGAAACTATTGGAATCCTGCACTCATATTACGGCATGACTATCAGTGAGATTGCACTGGGAGTTGTATTCGGTGAAACGTGTCAGTTGTCATAGTGAGACTCTTGCAGATTACATTCTCAAATTAAAAAGATGTCTAAGTTCCCGCCTTACCCACTTGTCATTCTAGGTAAGGCGCAAACTTAGATATCAACTTTAAGAATGTGTTTTTAGGAAGTCTAAAGAGCAATAATATCCAGTCCCTATGCAGATGCACATTTAATAGATGTGGAAACAGAAGCTGATAACGAGCCAGAAGAGATAGAATTATATTCAGAGAGCAAGAGAAACAGAACATGGAGAATGAAAGCAAACAGTTTGAAGATACAATTTCAGCACCCACAGTAAAAATGATATTTACTACATACTTACATTGTTAATATAGCCCCAGCTCTTATCTCAAAGGGAGATACTAAGTTACATTCCCTAATGCAAAACTGGCTATTCATTCCAATAATTGTATTTCAATGTTAGGGCAGAGTACAATGATACATCCTATTGCTTGCCAATGGTAGTTGCAGGAGGGAACACTGCGAAACAGCCCTCTCTGTTGGAGAGGTTCGGTGCCTGCTGAGAGTCCACATGGGAAAAACAGCTATCACTTAGATGAAAAGTCAATAATAGTGTGAACACTTCTGCTAAGTTCTCTTTTGTCTTAAAATAGCAAAGAAAGAAATTTCATGGCCATGTGAATTATTTATCCTATAACATCAGACAATTTCTTACACTCTTCAACATATTTTGGGCCTCAGGTAGGAACTCGACCAATGTGACTGCAATCTTGTACAATTGTTGACTGTTCAGTGAGGTTATGATAGCACAGCTCCTCACAAATGTATTCAGTGGTAATAAACCGTACTCATATTCACGCAGTTCAGGAGAGTAAACTTGATGTGACTATTCATTGAACAAACATCAACCATCATTTATGCATATCTTTCAGTCTTTGCCTTTCTAGAAGTTTGAATTTATCAATGCAGTTTCCAGGATTCTATCCAGCAACTGGCAGCTGTACATCGAACTTCATGATTGATTCAAAGGTTGAACCACATGAGATGGATCAGCCCTTCCCCTCGCCAAGACTCTCTTCCCACTCTCCACCCAGACAGTGGACATTTAAACATTGACTTCACAAGGAAATCATCAAAAGTAGTTGAGGACATCATTTCCAGACTTCAGAACCTATCCTTATAATGCAAAAATTGCAAAAAACCGTTCTGGCAGCTGTTTCAAGTTTCCCTTCCGGGATTTGGAAAGCAGAGCATTTATCATCAGCTGTGCCATAAAAATTTGGACAAGCTGGAACTTTCTCACTCTCACTAGACAGACCATCCGTCAGACCGCCTTCCCCCCCTCTCCACCTGGGGACCAAACCCCCCCTCCCCCCACCTGGGTACCACCTCCCCTCCCTCCCCCCCCCACCCAGGGACCAACATCCCCCTCTCCACCCAGGGACCACCCCCCCTCCACCTTGGACCGTCCCCACTGCCAACCCCCCACCCCGACTCTCCACCCTGAGACCATCTCCCCCACTCCAACCAGTGCCCCCTCCACACTTTCCACCCAGGGACTGCCCACTCCTACACTCCATATAGAGACCGACTCCCCCCCAACTCTCCACCCAGGGACCACCCCTTGAACTCTCCACCCAGTCCCTCAACCCACCTGCCCCCGGGGACAACTCATCCCTTCCCCTTATTCCACAGTCCCACCCAGGGATAGCTCCTTCTCCTCTTCCTGCCTCCTCTCCTCTTCCTCCTCCTGCCTCCTCTCCCCCTTCTGCCTCCTCTTCCCTCCTCCTCCTGGCTCCTTTCCCTTCCTCTCTTCCACATCCCTATCCTCTTTCCTCTTCTCCCTCCTCCTCCACTGAGCACAATTGCAAATAATTTGATACTCCAACTGGAACATGAATGATGGCTCTGATGAGCATATTGTTAGCCAAAAATATGATATTGAATGAGGCAGAATCGAAAGATTTCCCCAGTTATTGAAATACAGATTAATTTGTTGATGGACAACATATTAGAGCGAAATCGCACTCTTATTAAAAGGGGAATGTGAAGAACATTGAATTATCCTGAAATGGATACAAACTGAAAAACAACTATTTGCATTTGTATAGCACATTTAATGTAATACTATGTCTCAAAAGCAATAAGACCAGAATTATACTATTTTCACAGAGACTAAGCAATAAGAATATCTTTAAATTTGCTAGGTAATCAAAAAAACTCACATCTATTCATTAAAAAAGCCCTTTGCTCCTTGTCTTTGAGCAGAGGGAAGTTAAAATTAAAGAAACGTGGAGACAGGCAAAGAGGATTTTTAAAACAGGCGGTCCAATTATTGAAAAGAAACTGAGGAAATTGTTGAGGTGAAGTTGTTACTCATGCTATAACATAACGAGGAGCCATCTTGTCCAAATTTTTATGGCACAGCTGATGATAAATGCTGAGCTTTCCAAATCCCAGAAGGGAAACTTAAAACAGCTGCCAGAATGGTTTTTGCAATTCATATATTATGAGGATAGGTTTTGAAGTCTGGAAACGATGTCCTCAACTACTTTTGACAATTTCCTTGTGAAGTAAATGTTTATTAAGAAATAAAGAAAAATAGAATTACACTTAAGCACAATAATGGCTTCATACTGTGAATTTAATTTAAACAGTTCTAAAAGATCTTAATTCCTTCTGAGCTAACCTTCCCCATTTCTATTCAACAAGTCCTCACCGATTTTAAAATCAATAAAATTTCAGTGATTTTTTTACCACACAGTGCCTTTGCTTGACTTGTCTTCTGAGACTAACAACTGGCATTGTTCATACTGCTTGCTGGGAGTTTCAATCAACTCTGCTTGCTGGGAGATCTCAACAGCTACCCCCTCACATAGGTTTTAGTATCTCCTTAAATATATTCTTTCCCTCTGATCTCTCCATTGTCTGATCCAACCTCTTGAGAAACACTTCTCAAAATTGATCAAATTAATTTTGTTACTTTAGCTCTTGTGAGTTAAGTTTATTTATTAGCGTCACAAGTAGGCTTACGTAGGCTTACATTAACACTGCAATGAAGTTATTGTGAAAATCCCCTAGTCGCCACTCTGGCACACATTTGGGTAGATTGAGAGGGAATTTAGTATGGCCAATGCACCTAACCAGCATGTTTTTCGGAAACCGGAGCACCCAAAAGAAACCCATGCAGACACAGGGACCCAAGCTGGGAATCGAACTCGGGTCACTGGCATTGTGAGGCAACAATGCTAACCACTGTGCCTTCATGCTGCCCACACGGTGAGTTAGTAAACTCACCTTACCTTTACATCCTTGCACTTTTTTTTAAACAACCTATATATATTCACCTTTGAACTAAAACAACCCATTCAAATCTACTCCTGTTATTGTCTTCTGTAAACATCTGTTTTGGTTCATTACCATATAAACCAGCTTCTTATTGTTAGCTTAAATTCTCATAGTTACCCTGTCCCATACTCCAATTACCATACCATACTCATAAATCCCCCAACAGCTTGTCCCGTACTCCAATTACCATACCAACAAACCCCCAACAGCTTAGCCTACCTTTTAATACATAAAAAAAATGACAATATTGCCAACAGAATAATATTACAATTTATTGGTTTTCTTGACAAAGTCAAGTCCCACAGACTGGTCAAGCAACAGTCTGATATTTAGCTATACTCACCTAATCATAATTAAAGCCTATTTTCTAGGCACATCCATCAAGACATTGGTAGTACAAGTCTACCAGAGATAGCAGCATTATGGGAGGGAGGACCCTGGGGTCCTCAACATTGTTTCTGTACCCCAGGAAGTTTCATGTCTTCATGTCAAACATGGATAAGAAAAGCTCCTGATGATTACCACCTACTGCCCTCCCTCAGCTGAAGAATCAATACCCCTCCTTGTTGAGCATTAACTAGAAGTAGCACCGAGGGTAATATGGACAGGGAATGTACTCTGGGAGAGAGAATTTCAATGCCAATGCCAAAAGCAGTGTTACTGACCAACCTAGCTGAGTCCTGAAGCACATACCTTCCAACATAAAACAAAATAATACAATTGCTGGAAGTCTGAAGTAACAACGGAAAATGCCGGAAATACTCTGTGGGTCTGGCATCATCTGAGGAGGGAAACAGAGTTAATGGATGATACTTTCCCAGTGGGGATAGGGCTGTAAGATATGGTGAGCCGTTCAAATGTCCTTTGACTTTGACAGGAGTGTAAAATCCCACTGCCATAAAATTCCACCCATTGTATCAGGCATTTAACGCTTTGTCAGAACCCCTGCCTTCCTCAGATGTTTAGGCATACCTACAATACTGGCAGATGTTGAGAAAACCAACACCAGAGGAAAAAAATTATTTGACCTTGGCCTCCCCAATCTACCTGTGTAGATAGACCCACTCATGACAGTTTTTGTAGGAATGACCATCACAAAGTCCTTGTGGAGACAAAGGGTGGAATTTTACTGGCATGTCTGCCGAAGACCAATGGAGAATGCTGTTCTCTGAACCTTGCCCACCTCCAGAATCGGGGTGGGTGTGCTGATAAAATTCTGGCCAAAGTCCCATGTTCACACTGAAGATACCTTCCAAGGTGTTGATGTATTGAGAAAACAAGCCAATTTGTTTTACAAGACAGTGCTTGAAAATGCAAGGCAAGTTTTTCAAGCACCAACTGACTGGTGTACAAGTGGTGTTGCAGGTGAGAAATGTTATTAAATTAGCTTTTTTTTATTCTTCCCCCACACAGAGCAAAATACTGCCCGAAGAGTTAAAGGGAGAACAAAGGACAGGATTTTAGTTTTAGGGTCAAGGTCCTGATATCCAGGATCAAATGCACATTAAGTTTATTTAGTAGCATCACAAGTAGGCTTACATTAATACTGCAATCAAGTTACTGTGAAAATCCCTTAATCGTCACACTCCAGCATCCGTTTGGGTACACTGAGGCAGAATTTAGCATAGTCAACTTAACCAGCATGTATTTCAGACTGTTGGGAAACCAGGGCACCCAGAGGAGGCCCAAGCAGACATGGGGAGAACGTGCAGACTTCGCACAGACTGTGACCCAAGCTGGGAATTGAACTTGGGTCCCTGAGAATATGAGGCAGCGGTACTAACTATTGTGCCACTCACAATGCCACCATATTGCTTATGGTGGCACGGTTTAGACCCACTTCACCAGTTTTTGACGAAGCATTAATGATGGAAATCGGAAGCAGAAAATGAGGCATTTACAAAAGTAAATGCGAGGAAGCACTAAGGAAGCAGTGCTAACCACTGTGTTGTCCTGATTCTGATCCCACAATGTTGTAAATAGTCACCTGATACAAGGAATGGTTAATTAATGAACAGGGAATGTATTCACTTCCCAATTACTGAGAGCAACTAGGCTCCAGAGTCCCAACAGAAGGCACTCCAACACTAAGAAAGCACCAGCCTGCCAATACAGGTAAGGGAGAGAGAGCATCTCTCAGCACTTCTTTAAGTTTTAAATATAAAAATGGCTACGATTGCTGGACTGCCATTGCAGAGAGGAAGCCTCTCCATAGGGTGTGGCCACAGAAATGGCTATCTTTTTGTATAGACAGTGGGTTTCTGGAGAAAGAAGAGGATTAGATTACTTTGAAGATCCCCCCCCCATCACCTTCCTGTCTGCCATAGGAACTCTGCCTCCGTTCACTGGCCCTGTTTTGGTGGCCCACTGGCATAAAGTTCCAGTCGAGCAGCCTTAGCAGCTTCAATTGGTTTCCGACTGCTCAAAGGTCGGTCACCTCTACATCTCCAGACCAGCCTCCTTGAAAATGACTTGGTTGCTGGCAAGCCACCTAGTCACTCCAGGATCATTGGACAATTCAGCCCAAAGAGCCAAGTGCTCACTTCTGAGACTATTATGCAGATGAAGACCCTCACACCATTGAAGTTCAGTAACCTAAATAAGAAGCAAATTTGACAAAGAATTGGGTGTTGTAAAATTCAACTAGAAAATGCTTCAAATAAAGAAGTTATCCCAGAATTAGCCGATAAAAAAACTATATTGCCATCATAGCTGCTTAACTGGCCATGTAGTACAATGTTCGACTTGAATGAAAGGCTCTCTGTTGCTACATTGCAACGTGCACTGTAGAAAACTTAGCACTGAAATTTCAAGGAAGCACAGACTTCACAGCTTGAATGATAGGATTGCTTTGAATAATTATTTCAGTTGCCACAAGCTGATATATAAAAAACATGTATTCTGGTTGATTAGACACATCAGCTTCAACTTCCCAATCAGCAAGAGCCTGAACTGAAATGGGAGGTGTCAAAAGTCAACCTTGTCAACCATGGCTCAACAGTAGTGTACTCACCTCTGAGCAACTCAAGCCCCACTCCAGAAACGTGAGCACAGAATCCAGGCTGTCACTTACATGAGTAGTGAGGTGGTGTTGCCTTTCAGATAACTGAAGCATTATCTGACCTTCTCTGGTGGGCATAAAAGATCAAATAAGACTATTCTGAAGAAAAGGAAGAAAGTTCTCCTGATTGCTGTGCACAAACAGGCTGCCTCATTTCCTACAGTGCAGTAATGATTACATTTCAAAAGTACTTCACTGCCATGTGAAGCACTTTGCTTTGGATGTCCTGAAGTTGCGGTATGGTGCTACGTAAATACAATTTTTTTCTTTCACTTGGGCATGACTCAATCCATTGTCTGCTGCTGGTTCACAGTAATAGTTTTGGGCCCAGCATTGTTAACATGCAAATACCACTGTCAGGCAGGAAGGTAATGGGTAGTTTAAAGGGGCAGCAGATGATGTTTTATATTACAGCACTCTCCAATGTGAACCAGATTTCAAGTCATTGTCTCAGCAGTAGTGCCACACTAACCCCACGTCTGGACTGCCCAACGTGAATGCCAGAAAACTGCATCAGCAACATCCAAACTTGGACGTAATGGAATTGGAAGCATGAAACAAAAGCAGAAAATATTGAAAAATCTCAGTAGGTCTTACAGCATCTGTGGAGAGAGAACAGAACTAATGTTTCAAGTCTGGATGACCCTTCAAATAGGAAACATGTTAGTTAACGGATGCCAGAATCTTCCATTAATTCTAAGTAGCTATGACACTAATAACAACAACAACTTGCATTTATATAGCACTCTGATATAAAACATCCCAAGGCCTTTCACTGAAAGGGAATTAATTTAAAACATTGGACGGAATTTTCTAGCTCCCCTGCAGTGCGTTTTATGGTGGCGAAGATGGCTTGCCTACTAACAGCAAGATTTTCAGGTCCTAATGACATCTATGGCAATGATTGTTGAGGGATAAAATGACGAGATCAGAAGATCTCACCAGCAGGAAGGGACAGAAAATCCCACTCATAGTTGACACAATGCCACATTTAGAAATGTTTGGGGCAGATGAACGAATTCTTGGTAATCAAGGCAGGTTTTAAGGAGCATCTTAAAGTTAGGGAGGCAGATTTATGGAAGGTATCCCAAGGCTTAGAACCAAGGGTGTTGAAGGCATGACCACCAATAACGGAGAGAATAAATGGGGAATAAACTGTCAGCCAGAAATGCACGGACACATATCTCAGATGGTTGTGGGGGTGGAGGAGATTACAGAGATAGAGACTGTGGTGGAGATGAGGGGAAGGAACAGATCTGAAAACAAAGATTTCTAAATTGAGACGACAGTGGATTGGGAGCCAGTGAGGGTCAGCAAGCGCAGAGATGATTAATGAAAGAGATTTGAACAAGGAATCATAAAACTCTTCAGGTCAGGGTGCAGGATTTCTGGTGCTCGCAGCTAATAAAGGTTGTCAAAATGGACAAGTGCAGAAAGGCCCCAGTGAGCAATCAGACATTCGACAGCCTAGGGTGGCTGATCCTGTCGAGAACAATGGTGATATTTGGGGATAGGCCATCCTGTGGTAACGTATGCTGCTAGATTAACATGGATATTGCCACTGAACAAAGTTTTGTGTAGCAGAGATGATCTAATTGAGGTGTTTTAGATACAGAGAAACTGTTTCCTTTGCTGCGGGAATAGCTGAGGAGGAAAACCAGGAAACACAGAATTTGGAGTAGAAATTTGGAACAGGCTGAGAACGTTGGATCAATTGGAGATTTCAAAACTGCGAATGACCAATTTTTGTTGGATAAGGGGATCAGGGGACACAGTATTAAGGCAGGAAAGTTGAATTGATTTATAGTTCAACCATTCAGCCACGATCTACATAAGAACATAAGAAATAGGAGCAGGAGTAGGCCATCTAGCCCTTCGAGCCTGCCCCGCCATTCAATAAGATCATGGCTGATCTGTCGTGGCTCAGTTCCACATTCCCGCCCTCTCCCCATAACCCTTAATCCCCTCTCTTATCAAAAACCCATCAACCCGCGTCTTAAAAATATTTAGCGAGGCAGCCTCCATCACCTCAACAGGCAGAGAATTCCAGAGATTCACCACCCTTTCAGTGAAGAAGTTCCTCCTCAACTCCGTTCTAAACCGCCCCCCCCCCTTTATCTTGAGGCTGTGCCCCCTAGTCCTACTATCCTTTCTGAGCGGGAAGAGTCTCTCCACCTCTATCCTATCTATCCCATTCATCATCTTATACGTCTCAATGAGATCTCCCCTCATTCTTCTCAACTCTAACGAGTACAAGCCTAGTTTATTCAGCCTCTCCTCATAGCTCAACCCCCTCAACTCTGGTATCAGCCTAGTAAACCTCCTCTGCACTCCCTCCAAGGCCAAAATATCCTTGCGTAAGTACGGCGCCCAAAACTGCACACAGTACTCCAACTGCGGCCTCACCAATGCCCTATACAGCCGCAGCAAGACCTCCCTACTTTTATATTCAATCCCCCTCGCTATGAAGGCCAGCATCCCATTCGCCTTCCTGACCACCTGCTGCACAAGGACCCCAAGGTCCCTCTGCACCGTCGCCTGCTGCAGTTTTTCTCCACGTAAGTGATAATCCTTCCTACCATTATTCCTACCAAAGTGGACCACCTCACATTTGCCAACATTAAATTCCATTTGCCATTTCTTGGCCCATTCGCCCAGCCTATCTAGATCCTTCTGTAGACTCTCCACACCCTCCGCACAATTTGCCTTTCCACCAATTTTGGTGTCATCAGCAAATTTCGACACCCTACACTCGGTTCCCTCCTCCAGATCATCTGTATAAATGGTAAATAGCTGAGGCCCCAGCACCGACCCCTGGGGCACTCCACTAGTCACCATCTGCCAATCCGAATAGCACCCGTTGACCCCCACTCTCTGCCTCCTATTTGACAACCAATCCTCTATCCACGCTAACACCCTACCCCCAACTCCATGTCCCCTGACCTTCTGCAATAACCTCCTGTGAGGTACCTTGTCAAACGCCTTCTGAAAATCAAGAAAGACCACATCCACTGGCTCTCCTCTATCCACCGCCCTAGACACATCCTCATAGAGCTCCAGTAAATTTGTCAGACACGACTTCCCTTTAACAAAACCATGCTGCGTCTGCTCTATCAAGTAATTCCTCTCAAGATGCCTCGCTATTTCCTCCTTGATGACGGATTCTAACATTTTACCTACAACAGACGTTAAACTAACCGGCCTATAATTCCCTGCCTTTTGCCTGGCACCCTTCTTAAACAATGGCGTAACATTAGCCGCTTTCCAATCTTCCGGCACTTCCCCGGAATCCAGCGATGTCTGGAAAATAACCACCAAGGCATCCACTATTACCTCCACCATTTCTTTCAGAACCCTCGGATGCATTCCATCCGGTCCTGGGGACTTGTCCACAATCAGCCCCTCCAGTCTGTCAAGCACCTCCTCTCTAGTAACAGTAATGTCACTAAGACCCTCCAGTCCAGGGGCTGAATGGGCCCACTCCTCAGAATCACAAGCACAGTAGACCATTTGGCCACCAGGCCTGCGCTGGCTCTACAAATAAGAACTGCACCTTGTTGCTGGAGCATTCTTGTTCTTCATACTTTAATTCCTGATGTTCCCAGACTCCTATAATGAATCATTAAACAATTTGACAACAAATATTATGCACAAACAGTAGGTGATGTGAAAGTGTCAAATACTGAGAGGTTTGGCAGTTTGGTCTCCTGTTGATGGAATTTCTGAGGCATCATGAAGCACTTTAGAAGCTATTGACAGTGCAAGGTTAAGAGTGTTGAGCCTAGTGTGGCAATACCCTGAAAGCTTCCTGACACAAAAGCTGGTCCAACCACATACATCAGTGGTCAAGGAGATCATCTGAGGCTGTTAAAATCTTTTGTGACTTCCATTCAGTCGACACATATGCTATTCTTAGGTGATCTAGGTTCACTCTGCTTAATTAATTAAGCCTAGGTGTGGATTCCTTGCAAACTAAATAGAGAAACTGCTAGAAGTTAGAGCGAGAATAAGCATGAGTGCAGACATTTTGTGATTGCAGAGATATTTTCAAATTCTTATAATTAAATCTTAAGAACATAAGAACATAAGAAATAGGAGCAGGAGTAGGCCATCTAGCCCTTCGAGCCTGCCCCGCCATTCAATAAGATCATGGCTGATCTGTTGTGGCTCAGTTCCACTTTCCCGCCCTCTCCCCATAACCCTTAATCCCCTCTCACAGAAAGCACTCTATAGGGATTGTGAATCCTTACCAGGAATTTAGACCTGTCTTAAAATTAGCTCCATATAGAAAAGGAACTTTCGCAGCAATTTCCATTTGACCCTTCCACAAAAGCAACATTCAATTAATTACAATACACATATTATTTTTCATTTCTAATCCACACCTCCCCTCCTCAGTTTTCAAGTGATAAAGAGGTTTCCTCTTCCCCTGCATCGCCCTCCAACTACAACGTTCCCTTCTAAAAAAAAACAGCCCCTGAATCTGAATAATGGCTAGGAAGAGCCATCAGGAAACTTCTCAGATAATCTATAACACCTCAGCAATATTTCTCTGCAACATTCTTGTCAACATAACTCTCTCTTTGTCAGCTGGTGTTTCATTTCTATCAGCATCATGAAGTATTCTCTAATTCACGTTTCAGCCTTATCTTCTAAGGCTACAAATTTCTTCTCTGTACTCCTTATCACTGCTCCTTTTCTCTCTCCATTCTTTTTCCTGTGCATAATAAGCAGGACAACAATAAAGAAATCCCCACCCATGCATTAAGATACACTCCTTGGCCACTGTATTTGAACAATTTTTGTAGCTTTTCCTTGCCTTTCCACATATGCACCTTCTGCAGTCACTGCACATCTTCAACATTCAGTGGGAGATGTCTTGCTCACACAGGGTTAGTGAATTCCAGCAATTAAATTTGCCATTAATTATATTCAATTTTATATTCTGACAACATCTGCTATATTAGATGTTAGGGATAACATGTGACAATATCTATATCCTAATCATTACCAACTTTTGCATTGTTACCATTTTAATTTCGTGAGCCAAAAATACTTCTGCCAAAATCCTTTCAAATACATACGTTTCACATTGAATCCATTTGTAAATAAATAACTGAAATACTGAAAGCTGTTTCACAAATGTCTTCATTCCCCAGAAGCTTAGATACACAATTCAAATCCTGTTTCTTGGCACAATCGCTTTGCTTAATTCAACTTCTAACTTGCCTCGCTACATTAAATCACCAATTTGTCCTTCAGCCAAAAACCTAGCTCAAAAGACTCATCTGTGCTCTTTCGAAGATTCGGTGTAGACTCAATGGCCTTTTCTGCACTATAGGGATTTTATAGTTCTATGGCACTGTTTTGAAATCTGCCTGCAATCTTCCTTCTTCCCACTTCACATATTGACCCAACAGAAATGGGCCAATTACAACTCATTGTCCCATTACCCACACCCAACAGTAGAAACAGCAGAAGGTCACTGTGTAACCATATCACCCATTCCCCCACTGCCTCCATATTCACTGGGCCCTCTGCTAACTGACTGAGGCAGCCATTTGAATCCTGCTCAGAGTGAAAATCTATTGCGGAGTGTTTCTAAACAGCCAGTGGTTGTGTGTAATTCAGTTTGCACTGGCTACTGTCCATGTACGATATTCTATTTCTCCCAGCTGAGAATACGAACTGCAACTTACACAATCCCTTTTAAGTTTAAAAGCTAAAGTCCTGCCACAGTTCCAAAAATTAGTTACAGTGTCTCAATATTGGCTTTGTTCCAATTAAATAAGATACCCTTTTAAAGTTAACATCACAGTTCGGAATTAATTTTCAAATAAATAACCTTCAAAGAAATCATCTCTGCATGACTCAGTGTTTTTTATTCATGTTTTCCATGGACACACGATATATCACTGACTGGAATAGCATTGTATTTTCCCCTGCAAAGTCTTTTATTTAAACTCTGCCTGCTGCTCAGAATGTTAACACTGGTAACCAATCATATTTGTAAATAATGGGTTTATTTTACTATTCTGCTCCATAATTCATTGGCCTTTTTATAAAGTTACTTTGTACAATTTTCAATAAATCAGTCTTTTTCCTCTCCAGGTGTTTCCGTACCTCAGTAGGTTGCAATTGTTGAGAAATAATCATATTTATTATTGGGATTTGGGTGTTGTGAGCAAGGCTGGTATTTATTGCCTGAACAAGGTGGGCCTTTTTAGGTCATTTGTCGTGATTTTCTACAGCAGTGTGTCTTCTCAGCCCCCTCAATGGTGGCTCTGAAATGCTCTTTGAAGGCCTTTCTCCCAACCTTAGGGCATTTAATGTCTTCTGCACAGGCTTCTGGATATGTTCCTTATTCCTGGTCCACGGCTGACTTAAGGTTCAAAGTCCTAAAAATGTAGGCACACGGAATGATTCCAGTAACCGAATTGTAAGGGCCTGAGAAACATCAATATCGGATTGTGGCCCTCATTGCTATTGAGCCAGGGAGCTGCAGAAAATAACTCGCAGCTGCATAGCTGCGAAAAGTAACTGCGGCTGCATAGCCGCTCACGCAGGATTGAAGATCAGTCTCTGCTGCGATACCACCAATGTGGGGGAGGTCGGTACCTGGATCAGAGATAATAATGACTGGGGAAGGCCAAGTAGCAGCAACCAAAGAACCATAGAAAAGTTAGAGCACAGAAGGAGGCCATTCAGCCCATCCCATCAGCCCGAGGAACCCAGGAGCCCATTCTAAACCCACCTTCCTGCAACCAGCCCATAGCCCTGCAGCTTTCAGCAGTTAAGGTGCAGATCCAGGCCCTTTTTAAAAGAGTTCAGGGTGTCTGCCTTCGCCTTCAACTTGGCAGCAAACTCCAGACACCCACTACTCTGTGCATAAAAAAGTTCTTCCTCATGTCCCCTCTATACCTCTACCATGTATCTTAAATCTATTACTCCTGGTTCTAGAATTCCCCACAAAGGGAAACAATTTTATCCTATCCACTCAATCTCTTTCTCTCATAATTTTGTCCTCTATCAAGTCACCCCTCTTTGTTTCAAGGAAAGTAACCCTAACCTATCCAATCTCTCCTCATAGCTACACTATTCTAGCCCTGGCAACATTCTGTAAATCTCCTCTGCGCTCTCTCCAGAGCAATTACATTCTTCCTGTATTGTGACCAGCACTGCACACAATACTCCAATTGCGGCCTCATCAGTGTTTTATACAATTTCGTAAAAAGTCTGACAACACCAGGTTTTAGTCCAACCTATTTATTTGATAATATACTCACTAGCTTTCGGGGTTACCCCCTTCGTCAGGTGAATTCACCTGACGAAGGGGGTAACCCCGAAAGCTGGTGAGTATATTATCAAATAAATAGGTTGGACTAAAACCTGGTGTTGTCAGACTTTTTACTGTGTTTACGCCAGTCCAACGCCGGCTTACCCACATCATTATACAATTTCAACATAATGTCCTCATTCTTATATTCTACTTCTGCCAACAAAGGACAGCATTCCATATTCCTTCTTTACAACCTTGTCTACTTGAACTGTTTTAGGGACCTGTGTACTTGTATGGCAAGATCTCTCACTTCATCTACCCCTCTTAGTATGTTCACATTTATTGTGTATTCCCTATAACTTCCTAATTGCATTACTTAATACTTCTCTATGTTAAAATCCATCTGCCACTTTACTACCAACTCCACCAACCCATCTACATTATTTTGGAGATTATAGCTGCCCTCTACACTACACTGCACTGGAACCCAGGAAGGGCACAGGAAAGTAATGATGACTGTGGGCAGGAAACAAAGGGATTAACACATAACTTAGGCACATATGCTGATCTTTACTTGTATGCCAGCTTCACACTTCCAGTTCATGAGTGTGTCCTCCCTTCCCACCTTCTTGGAGGCTTAATTTTTTTTTATTCATTCGTGGGTCATGGGCATCACTGGCTGGCCAGCATTTATTGCCCATCCCTAGTTGCCCTTGAGATGGTGGTGGTGAGCTGCCTTCTTGAGTCGCTGTGGTCCATGTACTGTGGGTTGACCCAAGTTTAGTGATGCAATAGTTTCTGGATAATTCCTTTTCTACAAAGTTGTACCAAGTTGTTACAGATAATAACCTGCAGAGGTCCAAAAAGCAGCACAACAACGTGCAGTCACAACACAACTAGGGGTGGGCAATAAATGCCATCCTTGCCAGCAGATCCTAAGAATAAATAGGGAAAAATTTGGATTTTCAATCATTAAAGCTGAAGTCAAATGTCACCCATTCTCTTCCCAGGCCTCTCCCACTGAATTTTCCACACCTCAGTATTAAATGGAAGTCATGAGTATTAAACAAAAACGCAAAAAAGATTTTTAAATTGCTGATAAGCCTTGTTTTTGCATACACCAGATGCTCTTTGAGAGTGTCCAGAAGCCTCCTTGAACTCGCACTTGTTGTCATGACAGTGCTCAGAATAGTGTTAGGCAGAAAATTCCAGGATATGGATCTCAACAACAATGTAGGAATTGCTCTGGAACTTGTCCAAGTCAGGATGGCATGTGACTTTGAGGCAAACTTGGAGATGATGGTACTTCCATCAATCAGCCTCAGTATACAGGATGACATTATCCCAAGGAAGTGCAAAATCGGAAATGGGTTTATTTTCAGATCAGCAACCCACCTCAGGGGTGAAACTGATTGAAGTTAAGATTTTCACATGGGGGAACCCTTAATTGGTGTGGAGTCAGGTCTCCTGTCCAATTAAAGGTGGCGGATGGGCTCTTGATGCTGAAGGCCCAATCAGATGACTTTTGGCTTCAGAGGGGCACTTGGCCATATTACAGGTAAAGTAACTGAGAGGATGCTTCTGAAGAAGGTTCCCCTTCATCCACTTCTTTGAAAACTTTGGCTGCACCATCCCCTTCCCTCAAGTCTCCAGGCAGGTATGAAGGGTCAGGAAAGCTTCTAATTTGGCCTGCCATTTTCCTGACATAATTGCAGGCAGGTCAGCTGTCCCAGGCAAATGGAAAATCCAAGTTAGCATCCTTTACTTACCTTTAACATGTCTCTTTATGTGTCTAATGGCCTGCTTGTCTCTGGGGAGGAGAGGGGACTGTCTCCCTGGGCCCCAAACACACCTCCCCCAAAAGGGCCAGCACTGAAAACAGTGCTCCGAGAATGATGCTGCACCCAGCACTGAGACTTTGCACCCTTCATAGGCACTCATGAGTTCAGCCTCCTAATCTCATGGATGTCCGGATTAAACACAATCATCAACATACTTTTGTATAATTGCAGAAAAATCCAAGGATTCATCTGAAGTCCCCACCTCTATGCAAAGGATATTGGGAATGCATTGAGTTCCTTGAAATACTTGGTTTCAGGTGAATTGAGGGTAAAAGCAGATTTGTCAATGTTGTAACAGTCGATCATCAACATTTTAGGATAACACACTTTGAGAACTTTATAATTAGCTCATCAAAACTTGAGGGTGGCAAGCAGAATTATAAACAACTGAACAGCACAAATTTGAATAAATTCCTTTAAGAAATATAACATTCATTGTCGTGTTCAAATAATTTACATCGAGCGCACCATTTGAGCAATTTAACTTATTGAGAAAAATGGAAAAATATTACACTGCATGTTAATTTGCTGCTTAAATGGAAAAGGTTTTACAAATATTCACGCTAATTATTGCAAATCCTGCATTATTAGACTTGATGATTTACTTTTGCCTTGACACAAGGAGACATTTTTTGAATATTAAGAATAAGCTGGTAAAAATGGAGCAAATATCATTATGAAACATGTATTATTCTGAACTGGATATGTGATTCACAGGATTTGGGCATTGTCAGAAAGGTCTGGGTGCCCTGATAGGGCAGAAGCTGGGCCACCTCAGACCTCCTTATACTTGCTTCTCCACATCTGAAGCCGTTTATAGGTAAATTACTGTCATTGAATCTCTGTCAGCATATAATCCAACTGTTAGTGTGTTGACTGACTGTACGCAGCATAAATGCACCAAACTGTTCTAACGCAGGCATCAGAATGTGTTGTTGTGGAAAGAGCGAAGCATCCAATAGAGGGATCTGATGACAGGTCATTGACCTGAAACATTAACATTAATTCTTTACCTAGAGATTGGTGAGAATGTCAAACTTACAAGGAGGGCTTGAGGCGGATAGCATAGATAAATTTAATGGGAAGGGAGATGAGAGAGAAGGAAAGATGTGAGCTGCTGCATGGTGATTTCCTGATGTCAGACAGATGTTTCCCCAAAGGGAAGAGAGCAAGGTCATACTTGGAACACCATCTTCCAATTAGTGACAGAGTAATACAGTGGGCTGACTGCTGCCTGTTCCTCTGCTTTGCTCCATGAAAGGCCTCCTCAAAGAAGGAAATACATTTTAAATTAGGAGGGAATTTTGTGAGGTTCTCTTGCTTCTGAGGCAGTAGGTTGTAGATTCAAGTCCCACTCCAGAGATTTGAGCAAATCATTTCAGCTGACACTAGTATGGAGGGAGTGCTGCACTGTCAAAGGCACAGCCTGCCTTCTCAGATTGACATTAAAAATCCCACTACATTATTTCAAAAAGAGTAGAGGAATTCTCCCAAATGTCCCAGCCAATATTTATCCCTTATCTACACTAAGAAATGGATCATATTCCTGTTTGCAGGATCTTGCTGTGTGAAAATTGGTTGTCATATTTCCTTCATTGGTTGCGATAGGATTTGCAGCATTCTGAGTTTTTTTTCTTTAACGTAAGTAATGTGATATTGCAGATTGCTATGGTGTTTAAGGGAGTTTTGTTGACATACCCAAGAACCTCACAGCACTCCTGAATAGCCAGGAATAAACAATCTACAAATTTGCATGAATACCCTCTATGCTTCCCTTGGGGAGTTAGCAAATGATCATTTTAGTTACAGCGTGAGTTTTTGCAGTATCTATTTATTTTAGTTTTTTTCTGCTTTGTTCTATCCCCATCCCATTTTCTTCCCATAGTTTGTGCACTTTGTCTGGCTGGAATTCTAAGACAACTTGTGAGCAAAATCATCCTAGATGTTTCTTAGTTTAACCTCGGGAAGCACTTTCATGTAGATCATGACACACTGCATCAATCAAGTAAAGATGAAGTCGCCATTGTCCCAGATGACTAAAGGCTGCTCTCCCCTTTCAGGCGGTGATTTAATTTGAGGATCACCACACCTCAGGTGAGGAGCAAGGTTGAGAAAGCAGGGCCTTTGTGAATAACCTCAGCCAGTATGGGAATTGAACCTGCACTGTTGGTGTCGCTCCGCATCACAAACCAGCTATCTAGCCCACTGAGCTAACCAAGACCCTTGTAACAGTCTGGATACCCACTAGATATCCCCACATATATTCCAGCGCCAACACTTTTCCTACACATCATTACACGTGTGCAGTTTTTTTTTCCAGCCAAGAATGTGAGATGATGCAGCTGATGCAGAATTCAGTTTTTGCAAAGGAGAAGGTGACACAAATACTACTTCAGTTTGGGAATTACTCTACACATTCTCAACTAAGATAATAATTTTATTTAGAAACATGTAAGCACTAGTAAACTTAGAGGTGCAAGAAGAACTCAAAAGATTTCAGGCAGAGATGACTGCTGGTGATAGTAACAAGCGAACGCCTAACATCTTCCTCTCTATTATCTTAATTCTGAGTGTCATTTACCTACTGGAAATGGGTTGAATGGGTTAGTGTAACATAAAGAGTTAATAGATGGGATATGTTAATGTATGACATGGAAGATGATATATCACTGAGATCAAGTACCAGATTTGACTAGTTTGCCCAGTAACCAAGTACCACATCTAGATTACACAGATAATAAAGAACATCTCCAAACATGGTGGAGCAGTGGCGATATCAATGTAAAAGATACATTTAGTGTTATTGAAAGAGCCACAAAGTGAAGGAAAACTCAAATGCAGCTCGTACTAATGACTTGATGGAAGGAGGAGACAAAATAGAGAGTGGTCCCTGCCCCACCCTGCCTGCTTGACCATTTCGAGGGCCTGCAGAGTGACTAAAAATAGAATTTCTGGCCAGGAATGGAAATTATGGAAATACCAAGACTCAGTTCTTCTCATTATGCTGTAGGTTCAGTAGCAGACAACATGAGCCTGAGGCAGGGAGTCACCATGGATTTTGAGGTCTTTTTGAAGTCTTTGACATGTATTTTAGCCCAAATCTAAAAATTAGTTATAGAATGAGGATAATTAATACAGACCACAACAACCTGAGGAACTGGTTGAATTATTTCAAACCAATCTATGTCACCTAGCTTGTTTCTGCAGACACCAGACACTGAAGGACGAATTAATCTGTGATCGCATAATTGTGGGTGTCCGGGATGAAAATGTCTCCAACTTTCTGTAGACAAAGATGCCATTACTCGTGTTCCAGTACACAAGGCAGGCTGAGCTTAGAGAATTTAACCAGACCATAATTTGGTGAGACTCCGAGGCTTCACATGACATTGCATCAGCCCCACCCATAAAAAAGTCTACCAAATCAGGTAAAAGGTAGGGAACTGGCACACTGGCAGCCACATTGAAATGCTTATGTTCTGACACGTAGAGCCAACATAGATGCCAGGACTGCCCAGCAGGGGTCTTGAAATGCTTCCAGTAAAGCAAAAACTGGACATTTCAAGCATTTCTGCAACCACTGTAATTGAGGTAGTAGACAAGAAAATATCCATAAAACACACTCCATCCATGAAATGGGAAATCAGGATAAAGACAAAATTACTTAGAGAAGTCATTTTTCAGTCCAGACTATTGGTCAGTTCCAGCGCAAGTTAAAGGCTTTGATACCACTTCTAAAATTTAAAATTGATATTGGAGTTGGTGTCAACTTGCTACCAGATGATCTCGACTGGCTTCAGTCAATACCACTTCATCCATCAGACATCAAGTTACAATGTCCAGTGGCATGTCCAGTGTATCTTCTAATAGACGGGATTATTGTTCCTCTATGTTACAGGGGCAACATATTGTTGATTCTCTCTAATGTCGCCCACAATCAACATGCATCCTTATTGTGTAACGATGTTGGCATACTTCTATAAAAATTAGGCGATGCCCAACAACTCAACATTGTTCATGCAACAAACATTAACCTTTTATTTCGTATCAGCAGAACTTCAGTCTCCAGCAGCTGAGGAAGTTTATTGAATCCACAGCAAGTTCCTTTCTTTCACTGAAGCACTATCCACTAGGCCTTAGCTGTAGATTGAAGTTATGAATTTCCCAGTACTTCTTGAGGGAAGGCTAAAAGTGGAGGATAGAGAAGGCACTGCGACAGATAGTGATCATCCCCATGACCTGAATAGGCTCTTTTCAGAAGAAAGTGTTGCAGCACTAAATGATTTGTTTGAGGCAGAAGTCTTAGAGATTGGTCCATCTTTCCAGCTTTTCAGCGTAGGAAGTTCCTTTTTTGAAGAGTCAGCTGTACTCCCAGCAGCTGAACAGCATTCAAATTTGTTGTTCTACTGAACCTACCAATGCATTACCTATTCTAGCTCTTGTTGTCCATGAAGAGTCTTTCATTGAGAATATTTTGTCTGAGTCCATGAGGGTCTATAAAGGATCACAAATATTGGAAACAAACAGACCAAACTTCAAATGTACTGTAAGAGATTAATCTTTAAAACATATTGATACCAAAATCAAGACACTGGGTGGAACATTACCATCTCAAAGACAAAACAGTGGCCATCTGACAATCCAAATAAAGAAACTAGGAGCCCAATTGAGTTGATGGTCCCAGGCAACGGCCACTATACAAACAAACATCAACAGCTAAGGAGAAATGAACTTTATCGCATTAACATCAATTTGGGAGCCAAAAACATTACACCTGAATGGGGTCCATTGCTTCAGTCATGGAAATAATATCAAGATGAATGATTTGTCTGGATCAAAGCAAGAACCTGACTAAAATAGATTAAATGTGCTAAGCACTGACCACCCGAACAAGATGTCTCCAGAATATGCTTTGTCGTTTTTGATAAAGTTTTGTAATAAAAAGGACTAGACAGCTGAGTCTTGTACTGCAGTTATGAAGGAGGGTCAGAACCGGTCCCCCTGATTCACAGCCTACTGCTTCTACCAGAAGGAGTTATAAGTAACAGCCAGATCCAAAGGATATTAGGGCTGAGGCTTAAGGATAGTTTAAGGGTAGCAATTAAATTCTGAGGGAGTTTAAGTTGAGGTTTTGGCAGAAACATAAGTTTTGCCAATGGGTTTTCACTAATAAGCTTTTTACTAATAAGTCATTGTTTTGAATGTTGTGTGGTGTCATTACACTAGTTTAAAGCTCTTGTATTAGGGTCTTAGCATGTTTTCTGTTGGTAAAACATTTGTGCTTGAGCCTGTGTTAAGTTTCTCCTTTATAAAATTTTAAAGCGAAGAACTGACAGTAAAAGTAAACAGCACACATCTTACAATACTCAGCAATTCTTCCCAGTGTCCCAGGTGGAGCAGCTTCACATAGAGAACAGTATGGATGTGCTCTTTCCTTTAGACTAGATGAGGAGGTCAATAACCCAACCTACACAGGTGTAGCTGGGAGTAGTGGAGGCAGGGAGCAGCAGAAGTGTGGTGCTGAGCACCTGGGAAAGGCATAATGGCCTCAATATGTCAGCAAAGATGAATGTCTTACCACACTCAGCTGGTAGCCATTACTTTCTTACCTCCTTAGCATCTTCCTGCACAGTGCTCCTCTGACTCCTCTGCAGTTTACACATTCCTTTCTTTCCAGGTACTACTTCAAATCTTCATCCGAACAACCACTCTCATACTCACCCTCATTCTATTAACTTCTTGCAGCTGTCACAGTCACCATCCACAAATATTCTCATGCTCATCCCCAGAACTCTCTGCCTTTTCGCATTGTAGAGAGCCAAGAAGTCTTACAGAATGACCTGTAACTAAAGGGTGGTGGGTGCCTGGGATTCGCTGCCAGAAGAGGTAATGGAAACAGATACGATTGTGACTTTTAAGGGGTGTCTTGACAAATACATGAATAGGATGGTCCCCAGAAGGGTAGGGAATTTCAGTTCAGACAGGCAGCGTAGTTGGAGCAGGCTTGGAAGACCAAAGTGCCTGTTCTTGCAATATAATTTTCTTTGTTTTTTTGTTTGTTCTTTGTTCTTGAAGGGTGGACCTGCAGCCCTGGCCACCCAGATATTGACAGGGGAGGAAGCAATTGGCAAGTTGGCACCAATAGTGGCCATTGCCAATTAAGTGACTTGGGGGGGGGGAGAGACGGGGGGAGAGAGGGATGATTTTACATTGGCCTTTGGCCACTCCTGTTGAGCTGATGTCACTACTAATTGAAATATCACAGTATAAACTATATTGAATTTGTTTCCTCTCCCCTTGCTAGCACAAACTCATGTCTTTGATCTCTTACAGGGCCTTCAGAGGCATTGGAGGAGTTGCTGAGAGAGAGGAAGACCAGCATTCTGAGATCAAAAAGGAGGAGGTATCAGGGCTCTTGAGAAACATTAAGGTAGGCAAGTCCCCAGGGCGTAATGGGATATTCCCCAGAATACAAAGAGAGGCAAGGGAGGAAATTACTGGGGCCTTGAGAGAAATCTTTGTATTATCACTGGCTACAGGGGAGGTCCCAAAGGATTGGAGAATAGCCAATGTTGTTCCTTTGTTTTAGAAGGGTAGAAAGAATAATCTAGGTAATTACAGGCCAGCGAGCCTTACATCAGTGGTAGGGAAATTATCGGAGAGGATTCTTTGAGACAGGATTTATTCCCACTTAAAAATAAGTGGATGTATTACTGAGAGGCAACAAGGGGCGGTCGTGTCTCACTAACTTGATTGGGTATTTCAAGGAAGTGACGAAGATGATTGATGAGGGTAGGGTTGTGGATGTTGTCTGCATGGACTTCAGTAAGGCCTTTGACAAGGTCTCCCATGGCAGACTGGTGCAGAAGGTAAAGTCGCATGGGATCAGAGGTAAGCTGGCAAGGTGGATACAAAACTGGCTTGGTCAAAGAAGACAGAAGGTAGCAGTGGAAGGATGCATTTCTGAATGGAGGGCTGTGACAAGTGGTGTTCCTCAGGGGTCAAACCTTTGCTCTTTGAAATATATATAAATGATTTAGAGGAAAATGTAACTGATTTATTTAGTAAGTTTGCGGACAACACAAAGGTTGGTGGATATGCAGATAGTGATGAAGACCATCAGAGGATACAACAGGATACAGATCAGTTGGAGACTTGGACAGAGAGATGGCAGATGGAGTTTAATCCGGACAAATGTGAAGTAATGCATTTTGGAAGGTCTAATACAGATAGGAAATATACAGTAAATGGTAGAACCGTTAAGATTGATAGGCAAAGGGATCTGGTACACAGGTCACTGAAAGTGCCAATGCATGTGGAGAAGGTAGTCAAGAAAGCTTGCCTTCATCTGTCGGGGCATTTAGTTTAAAAATTGGCAAGTCATGTCGCAGCTTTATAGAACCTCAGTTAGGCCACATTTGGAAATATAGTGTTCAATTCTGGTTGCCACACTATCAGAAAGATGTGGAGTCTTTGGAGAGGGTACAGAAAAGATTTAGTAGGATGTTGCCCGCTATGGAAGACATTAATTATGAGGAGAGGTTCGAGAAACTTGGTTTGTTCTCACTGGAATGACAGAGGTTGAGGGGCAATCTGACAGAAATCTACAAGATTATGAGAGGCATGGATAGAGTGGATAGTCAGAAGCTTTTTCCCAGGGTGGAAGAGTCAATTACTAGGGGGTACAAGTTTCAGGTGCAAGGGACAAGGTTTGAAGGAGGTGTACAGGGCAGGTTTTTTACACAGAGAGTGGTGGGTGCCTGGAACTTGCTGCTGGGGGAGGTACTGGAAGCGGATACGGTAGTGTCTTTTAAGGGGCATCTTGACAAACACATGAATAGGATGGAAAAAGAGGGATATGGTCCCCGGAAAGGGGTTTTAGTTAAGTTGGGCAGCATAGTCGGTACAAGCTTGGAGGACTGAAGAGCCTGTTCCTGCGCTATAATTTTCTTTGTTCCTTTAATACACCATCACGTTAGAAGTAAGCATAAAAAGAAAAGCTCGATGGCTCAAAATTAAACCAAGAACAGAGAGGCACTCTCTGTTCTAATATATACAAAAACTTAAGGGAAAGAAAATATCTCAAATAACAGAACATAACCTTGAAAGTTGTAGAACACAGAACATAGAACTTAACAACGCAGTACAGGCCCTTTGGCCCTCGATGTTGCGCCAACCAGTGGAACCAATCTAATGAGCCTCTAACCTAAACTATTCCAATGTTATCCGTATGCCTATCCACTGACCATCTGAACGCCCTTAAAGTTGGCGAGTCCACAACTGCTGCAGGCAGGGCATTCCACGCCCTTACTACCCTCTGAGTAAAGAACCTACCTCTCACATCCGTCCTATAACTACCACCCCTTAATTTAAAGCTATGTCCCCTCGTGTTAGCCATCACCATCCCAGGAAAATGGCTCTCACTGTCCACCCTATCCAATCCTTTGATCATCTTGTATGTCTCAATTAGGTCACCTCTCAACCTTCTTCTCTCTAATGAAAATAACCTCAAGTCTCTCAGCCTTTCCTCATAAGACTGTCCCACCATACCAGGCAACATCCTGTAAACCTCCTCTGCACCCTTTCCAATGCTTCCACATCTTTCTTATAATGCGGCGACCAGAACTGTACGCAATACTCCAAGTGCGGCCGCACCAGAGTTTTGTACAGTTGTAACATGACCTCACGGCTCCGAAATTCAATCCCTCTATCAATAAAAGCTAACACACCGTACGCCTTCTTAACAACCTTATCAACCTGGGTGCCAACTTTCAGGAAGCTATGCACATGTACCCCGAGATCTCTCTGCTCGTCAACACTACTAAGAGTCCTTCCATTAGCCCTATATTCAGTACTCCTGTTACTCTTACCAAAGTGAATCACCTCACACTTTTCCGTATTAAACTCCATTTGCCACCTCTCAGCCCAGCTCTGCAGCTTATCTACGTCCCTCTGCAAACTGTAACACCCATCCTCTCTGTCTACAACTCCTCCAACTTTGGTATCGTCAGCAAATTTACTAACCCATCCTTCTACACCCTCATCTAGGTCATTTATAAAAATGACAAACAGCAGTGGCCCCAAAACAGATCCTTGAGGTACACTATTTGTAACTGAACTCCGGGTTGAATGGTTCCTATCAACCACCACCCTCTGTCTTCTATCAGCTAGCCAATTCCTGATCCAAACTGCTAAATCACCCTCAATCCCATGCGTCTGTGTTTTCTGCAGTAGCCTACCATGGAGAACCTTATCAAACGCTTTACTAAAATCCATATACACCACGTCAACTGCCTTACCCTTATCCACCTCTTTGGTCACCTTTTCAAAAAACTCGATAAGGTTTGTGAGGCACGACCTACCCTTCACAAAACCGTGTTGACTATCCCTAATCAATTTATTTCCCTCTAGATGATTATAAATCCTATCCCTTATAATTCTTTCCAAAACTTTGCCCACAACAGAAGTAAGGCTCACCGGTCTATAATTCCCAGAATGGTCTCTACTCCCCTTCTTGAACAAGGGGACATTTGCTATCCTCCAGTCTTCCAGCACTATACCTGTAGCTTTAGGATTTTCCTTGATCCTATCTGCCAAAGTCTTCTCATGTCCTCTTCTAAACTCTCTCTTTAGCTCCTTCCTGACTAATTTGTAACTCTCCAGTGCCCTAACGGAGCCTTCACATCTCATCTTTACATAAGCCTCCTTGTAATGATAAAGATAATGAAAGCTAAATGCCATTTTCCTGTAGAAGAATAAAAATCCTGTTTATGTTTCTCCCAGTTCCCCCGAGCCACCTATGAACAGAAATGGTTGACTTTGAGTCTGTGTGTGACTAACAGCAGGAAGTTTGCTCGAACGGCCAAGGAATAATTCACTCTCTGATTCTTTCCCTGTTTGTTGATGTGTGCTAAGATTTGAGAAAATTTATACAGTAAATAAATGATCTCTTTTACAATGTTAACTCCCGCAAATGAACTAACCCAGTAATTGTATCTTCTTCTGTTTAGAACATTGGCCAAAATCTGCCATCCTTGTTTGCAGTGAGAATTTTGCAGTGCCACTGAGAGTGAATGGAATTTCAGCTAAAACGTAAAATTTTTCATTTTTGCTCCTGACAGATCCTACCACGGACGAGACCAGAGAATCTCTTTCATTACTTTGCTGCAAAGCATCATTCCATTGAATTGAGACGTCAGTGAACCGAAGGAAATCCAACGTCCATTAGACATTGTCATTCCCTGCAGGCTGTGATTGCTGAATAGTTGCACAATTGGTCCATTAAAGTTTAAGATGAAAATGGAGACAAATCATCTTAAGTGTGTCTCTATTATTGCATTGAACATTTTGTTGCATTTTTGCTTAGCAAATCCTTCTCCAAGGTCTAGTGAACAATCTCCAACTGTCTGCAATGCATCAATCTTAGAGTTGCACTGTTTGTAGTTAAATTGTCAGCTTTGCACTATTGTACAGATGTTTTGCATGAGGAAAGACTCGAGGTGCTGGATTACTGACTCTGGATAAGGCACTTGTTCCTCTCACAGGAACACTGTTGGCTTTAGTAAAGAAACTGAGCTCTGACTTTCAGTCCACTACTTGCATATCATCCTATTTAATCCTCACATTGCCCGCATCCAGATTCAAAGAGGAGCAAGCAATGCCATCTTCATCACGATCTGCATGGGAAATTTGCATATATGCCAGATATATGCCTTTTTAATAGGCACTTGTGGTTGCAACAATCCAAAATTACGTTTTTTAAGAAATTCCAATGGACTTTCAGCTTCAAGGTCATTGTAACCTTGACCTTTTGAAACAAATTTAACAGTTGATAGAGGTTTCATGGGGTGAAAATGAGATGGGAAATGTCATCATTCAGTAATAACAGTTTAGTGTCGTCTGTTAGTCAACAAGGTGGCAATAACTCCCCTTGCATTATAAAGGTATTTAAGAATGTCAGTAAAATGCTTGCCAGTGACAGCCTTAATCCAGCATGTCTGAAACTGCCAAATGCAATTTGCATTGTTTACCCTCTTTTTTAGGACAAGCAGATTATTTGAAACTCAATCACGAGCCACTTGAGCCTTTTTATATGCTACTTGCTGTGGGAACAGCTTGCTGGTGGTGAGAGTTTCAATATAATCATGAGACCAAATGAGAACAATCAGAGATTCATCATCTTGCTCAATATAGTGCTTTTTTCCCCAAATTACTACTAAATCAGGCACTGCATTTCAGATTATCAAAATGTGCTGCATAGAATAACTTTACCTAACCTCTCCTCTCGTATTGTGCTAATTATCTTAAGTCAGTATCCTTCAAATAGTCCCTCCAATTAGTGATCTCAGAGTGTGAAATATTGGATAGGATAAACATAGTGAGAGGAAATATTAAAGGGTTTAGCATTTTTGAAAGTGGATCAATTGCCAGTCCCAGATGAAATGTCTCCCAAGCTTTTAAGAGAAGCAAGGGTGGAAACAGCAGAGCCTCTGACCATCACTTTTCAATCCTCTCCAGCTATAGACCTGGTGCCGGGATGACCAGAGGACAACTAACATGCTTATATTTAAAAAGGAAGGAAGGGATAAACTGAATAATTACAGACCAGTCAATCTGACACAGGTGATGGGCAAATTGCTAGAAAGATTTTCAATGGAGGTTATAAATTGTCATTTAGAAAGGCATAGCTTAATCAAAGGCAGTCGACATGCATTTGCTAAGAAAAAATTGTGTGTGATGGCTTGATTGAATTTTTTAAGGAGGATCATTGAAAGTAGTCCGTTAAATATAGTTTACATGGATTTTAACAGGTTTTTGATAACATCTCACATGGCAGACTGATTAGAAAAATAAGGACACATGGAATTCAAAGGAAGTTGGCAAGTTCAATCCAAAACTGACTCAATGCAAGGAAGCAAAGGATAGTGGTATTGTCACTGGACTAGTAATCCAGAAACTGAGGGTAATGGTCTGTGAACCTGGATTCGAATCCCGCCATGACAGATGGTGGATTTCATAAAAATATGGAATTAAAAGTCTAATGATGACCATGAAACCATTGTTAATTGTCACAAAAAACAATCTTGCTCACTAATGCCCTTTAGGAAAGAAATTGGCTGTCCTTGCATGTAAGAAGTCTGACAACACCAGGTTTTAGTCCAACCTATTTATTTGATAATATACTCGCAAGCTTTCGAGGGGTAACCCCTCGAAAGCTTGCGAGTATATTATCAAATAAATAGGTTGGACTAAAACCTGGTGTTGTCAGACTTTTTACTGTGTTTACGCCAGTCCAACGCCGGCATACCCACATCTTGCATGTAAGTCCAGACCCATAGCAACTTATGTCTTAACTCTTAACTGCCCTCTGAAATGGCCTAGCAAACCACTCTGTTGTATCATACTACTAAAAAGTAAATAAGGGATGTTACCAGATGGACACCTGTCGTTGGCCTAGGCACAGGAAGTAATAATGGCAAACTCAGCCCTATTGACCCTGCAAAATACTCCCTGCTAATGTCTGAGGGCTTGTGCCAAAATTAGGAGAGTGTACTCGCAGACTGGTCAAGCAACACATTCATACTCATCAAATCACATGGTACAGATAATGCCCCAGATGCCACCACCACCAATCCTGCGTATGTGCTGTTCCACTGGCAGGACAAACCCAGCAGAGATGGCATCACAGTGGTATACAGTCGAGAGGGATTTGCCTGAAAGTCCACAATATTGACTCTGGACCCCAAGAGGTCTCATAAGAACATAAGAAATAGGAGCAGGAGTAGGCCATCTAGCCCCTTGAGCCTGCCCCGCCATTCAATAAGATCATGGCTCAGTTCCACTTTCCCGCTTTCTCCCCATAACCCTTAATCCCCTTGCCTACCAAAAACCTATCTACCCGCGTCTTAAATATATTTAGCGAGGTAGCCTCCACCACTTCAACGGGCAGAGAATTCCAGAGATTCACCACCCTTTGAGTGAAAAAGTTCCTCCTCAACTCCGTTCTAAACTGCACCCCCCCCTTATCTTGAGGCTGTGCCCTCTAGTCCTGCTGTCCTTTCTGAGCGGGAAGAACCTCTCCACCTCTACCCTATCCGTCCCTTTCATCATCTTATACGTCTCAATGAGATCTGCCCTCATCCTTCTAAACTCTAACGAGTTCAAGCCCAGTCTATTCAGCCTCTCTTCATAGCTCAACCCCCTCAACTCCAGTATCAGCCTCGTGAACCTCCTCTGCACTCCCTCCAAGGCCAAAATATCCTTGCGCAAGTGCGGCGACCAAAACTGCACACAGTACTCCAGCTGCGGCCTCACCAGTGCCCTGTACAGTTGCAGCAATACCTCCCTACTTTTATATTCAATCCCCCTTGCTATGAAGGCCAGCATCCCATTTGCCTTTCTGACCACCTGCTGCACCTGTAGGCTGGGTTTTTGCGACTCATGCACAAGGACACCCAGATCCCTCTGCACCGTTGCATGCTGCAGCTTTTCGCCCTGCAAGTAGTAGTCCTTCCTACCATTATTCCTACCAAAGTGGATAACCTCACACTTGCCAACATTGTATTCCAGCTGCCAGATCTAGATCCCTCATGGCACCAGGTCAAATACGAGCAAGGAAATCTTCTGCTGATTATCATGTACTTCCCCCCCCTCAGCTGATAACTCAGTACTCCTCCAGGTTGAACCCCACTTGGAAGATACACTGAGGGTAGCAAGGGCACAGAATGTATTCTAAAGGACTTCATTGCCAAGAGTAGCACCACTACTGACTGAACTGGCTGGACCCTAAAGGACATGTCTGTGGAAGGTGCTGAAGGAACCAACAAGGAGGAAAAACATACTTGACATCATTCTCACCAACCTTCCTGCTACAGATGCATCCTGCACCCTAGACATACTCTCTTCCACCTTCTTCCAGCAGGGAAAAGATACAGAAGTCTGAGGATACGTACCAACCATTTCAAGAACAGCTTTTTCCCTGCTGCCATCAGACTTTTGAATGGACCTACCTCACATTAAGTTTCTCTACATCCTAGCTATGACTGTAGCATTACATTCTGCACACTCTCTTTCTTTCTCTATGAATGGTATGCTTTGTCTGTATAGTGCGCAAGAAACAATATTTTTCACGTATACCAATACATGTGACAATAATAAATGAAATCAAATCAAATCCAAGATAGTACTGGTAAGAGTAACAACTACACAGTCCTTTTGGAGATGAGGTCCTGTCTTCATACTGAGGATACCCTCCATCATGTTGTGGTGCAGGACCAGCATGCTAATTGGGATCATTTGAAAAAATCTAGGAACTCAAGACTGGGTATCCATGAGGCCATCAGCAGCAATAGAATTGTACTCGACCACGATCTGTAATCTCACGGCCCAGTATATCCCCCATTCTATCATTACCACCAAGTCAGGGGATCCACCTTGGTTCAATGAAGAATGCAAGAAAGCATGCCAGGAGTAGTACCAAGCACACCTAATAATGAGGTACCAATCTGGTGAAGCTAGAACATAGAACTACTTCTATGCCAAAAAAGCATAAGTAGCAAGTGATGGACAGAGCTAAGCAATCCCACAATCAATTGATCAGATGTAAGGTTTACAGTCCTGCCACATCCAGTCATGAATGGAGGTGGACAATTAAACAACTTACCAGAGGGGGAGGTTCCACAAATATCCCCATCCTCAATGATGGAGGATCACATCACATCAGTGCAAAAGATAAGGCTGAAGAATTTGCATCAATCTTCATCCAGAAATGTCGAGTGATGATCCATCTTGGCCTCTTCCGGAGGTCTCCAGCATTATAGTTGCCAGTCTTCAGTCAACTTTATTCACTCCATGTGATATTAAGAAATGATTGAGGCATTATATACTGCAAAGATTATAGGCCCTGGAAAGATTCCGGCACTGAAGACTTCTGCTCCACCACGGACCATGCCCCTAGTTTAGCTGTTCAAGTACAATTACAGCACCACCCCATCTGGATTATCAGTACAGTGGTGGAATGGGTCATCAAAAGTGCTATTAAGTGGCATTTACTCAGCAGTAGCTTGCCCACTGATGCTCAGTTTGGGTTCTTCCAGGATCACTCAGCTCCTGTCCTCATTACAGCCATGGTTCAAGTATGGACAATAGAGCTAAACTCCAGAGGTGAGAGGGCTGGAGGGAGCCCAGCAATTGGGACAGGCTAGGAGGCGGTGTAGGTCTGCCTCCCATGGGGGGAGGGAGGTTGTCACTGCTGTGGGGAGGGGGTCTGGATCAGGGTGCTCCAGAATAGAAGGGGGCATCAGAGCTGACCCAGGAATGGTCATGGGGGCAGCGATCGGGCTGTGGGGTCAGAGGGTTGGAAGGGCATGGGGCTGGCCAGCGATTGAGCTGGCCAGCAAATGGGAGGCTGACAGTTCGGGACCACTGCGCATGTACAGAGTTCCGGAACTGTCAGACTCTGGTGCAAATAATCCCATTCCCCCGAGCTTTTAATGATATTCAAGATTGTGACCGTTGCATTGCAATGAGCGTGGGAGATTCGAGTTGGAACTCCCACTGAAAAAACAATTGTAATTTACACCATTTTCCCTGCAAACTCGGCACTTAGAACTTTTTGGGAGAATCGCCCCTGTTATGTTCTTAGAGACAATGATTATTCTGGCTCACTACTTTATCTACATTGATTGAAAATCCAACTTCACCTACGTAGGTTGAAACAAATAAAGCTGCTGTGGGAGAAGCTGTGCTCTATTCACCAAAGCTAACATGATCCTGTTTCATGTGATGCCTGCACAAATGCACAATCCAGCAGAGTCACTGAACAGCCATCAGGAGTGGGAATCCCAGCTGACTTTATTTACCTTCCCATCCATGTTGGGGGAACTCAGGATGACCAAATGATCACAAAGTCAGAGTTTTCCATGGCACAGGAAAAGTCCATTTGGCCAATCAAGTCTATACTGGAACGCTGGACCAATCCAGTCATTTCTATTCCATAACGCAAGGCCCTTAACCCTACAAGTTTACTTCCTTCAAGTGCCTAACCAATGTCCTTTTGAAATCATTGATCATCTCCGCTTCCAGCGCCCTCACAAGTAACAAGTTCCAGGTCATTACCTCACTCTGCGTGTTAAAAAAAAAATCTTCCTCAGATTCCCCTGCATCTCTTGCCCAAAATTGCTAGTCCTTGTTTTTGTCTGCCCTAACCAACCCTATTAAATCTCCTCTGAAATTTCCTTTGGTCCAGGGAGAACAACCCCAGCTTCTACAACCTAACCTTGTAGCTAAAATCCCTTCATCCCTAGAACCATTCTGGTAAATCTACTCTGCACCCTCTCAGGAACTCTCACGTCCTTCCTAAAGTGTGGTGATCAGAAGTGAATACAACATTGATCATCTCTACTCTAGGTGTAGCCTAACCAGGGCTTTAACAAGTTCAGTATAACTTACCTATTTTTGTGTTGACGATCCCTATTTATGAGCCCAAGATTCCCATAGGCCTTATACCACCCTCTCAATATATCCTGCCACTTTTAAAGATCTGTGCACATGCACAGGCCCTTCTGTCCATGCAAACCCATTAGAACACAGTGTGCTATTAAGTCTGTTTTGTCTGTCCTCATCCCTTCTGCCAAAATGAATCACACCACCTCACACCTCTTTGTATTAAATTTCAACAACCTATGAGTCTATCTGTTACAGAGATTGTCAAACATTCTGTAATGTGAGATGCCTCCTTTGGCAATGTGTGTTGCACAATATATATGTAGATATATAAAGCAAATACATAGGTCTCATCAAACAAATTGTTGTTATCATCCACGTTTTTTGCCATTCCTCCAAGGTTGGTATCATCATCAAATTTTGAAATTTTTCTCTGTAAAATTTAAATATATTTATTTATATCTATAAAAAAAAGCAGTGGTCCCAGCACTGACCCTTGGGGAACACTGTGCCCACCATCTCAGGGATCTAACCAGAACACGCTGGGTTACTGTCATATTGGGTTAGTGCATTTATCCAACAATTTGGAGGCTGATACATTTGCTTTATATATTTACCGATATAGAGTGCACCTCACATCCTCAACGCTGGTGCCTCACAAGGCTGTGTTCTCAGCCCCCTATTACACTCCTTATACATCCATGACTGTGCGGTCAAATTCACCTCACATTCGATTTTTAAGTTTGCTGACGACACCACCATGTGGGACAGATCTCAAACAATGATGAGACAGAGTATAGGAATGAGATAGAGAATCTGGTGAACTGGTGCAGCAACAATCATCTCTCCCACAATGTCAGCAAAACAAAGCAGATTGTTATCAACTTCAGGAAGCATAGAGAAGGACATGCGCCTGTCTACATCAATGGGGACCAAGTAGAAAGGGTCAAGAGCTTCAAGTTTTTATGTGTCCAGATCACCAACAACCTGTCCTGGTCCCCCCATGCCAACACTATAGTTAAGAAAGCCCACCAATGCCTCTACTTTCTCAGAAGACTAGGGAAATTTGGCACGTCAGCTACACCTCTCGCCAACTGTCACAGATGCACCATAGAAAGCATTCTTTCTGGTTGTATCACAGCTTGGTATGGCTCCTGCTCTGTCCAAGACCAGAAGAAACTACAAAAGGTCGTGAATGTAGCCCAATCCATCATGCAAACTAGCCTCCCATCCATTGACTCTGTCTACACTTCCTACTGCCTTGGCAAAGCAGCCAGCATAATTAAGGACCCCGCGTAACCCAGACATTCTCTCTTCCATCTTCTTCCGTTGGGAAAAAGATACAAAAGTCTGAGATCACATACCAACCGACACAAGAACGGCTTCTTCTCTGTTGCTGTCAGACTTTTGAATGGATTTACCTTGCATTAAGTTGATCTTTCTTTACACCCTAGCTATGACTGTAACACTGCATTCTCGTTTTCTTCTCTATAAACGGCATGCTTTGTCTGTATAGTGTGCAAGAAATAATACTTTTCACTGTATGCTAATACATGTGACAATAACAATTCAAAACACATTGCTAATGGAGACATCCCATATAACAGGATGTTTGGCAAATATGAATTTGGTTAGACTGCTGCAACAAATCAGCTTTGATTTCTGGTATTAAGATGATGAAAAAATACACACACACACAATTTATATAGATCCCCCATCAAGACAGGGGCTTTTACACCAGATCTGGCATTGTTTGTACTAGTTAATACACTTTGTCTTTATTCTCACCCATATATTTTATGTGAAATTGACTGCTTAAATGGACACACCTCAATGCAAAAACAAACTCTGTGATAGCTGCTCGTGTTAATTACTCAAGCAATAACAAAAGGGAAAACCCAGCGAGAAAGGAAACAAAAAGGTTTAGCTGCTTAATCTAAGGAAAAGAAATAAGCACTGAATTAAAAACAAATTATAAGCGCTGAATTTTGGGGAAATAAGAACTGGAACCAATTAACAGATAAAGTGGATGTTTGTTCAGTTTGGTCTCAACGTTGACTTTTTATTGTGGCAAAGGTGAACTCTGCAAACATTAGGATTATTAAAACAAACAAAGTCAATGTTGATAAAATGATGAAACCTGCGATCAAAAATGGCTGAACACAGATTCAAAGTGTGGAAATGGTCGGCAGTAAGTTTAATTAAGGAGGATGGGAAAATGTTTCCTTCCCAAAGAAAGTGATTAATAAAAACAGGCACATTTTCAAAGCAAGTTTAGCAGAGGAGCGGAAGTGATTAGATATTGATAAATTTATAGGGAAGAGTAAATATGGCATTGGGACTGGACAGATAGGGAAAGGCTTGAGTATCAAACAATCCAAAAACTTTTCTGAGGATATCTCTGATTTTTTAAAGAAAGATCACCCAGAGAACAATAGCTGTTCACTAACTTGTGAAATCTTGCTATAACCGAGAAGCAACTAAGTCACAATGTAATTAATTCTGTCTTAATTCATGAAACTTTCCCCAAAACTGGGGAGCTAGTCTGAACCCTGCTGGAGTGAAAAATCCTGACAGGATGGGGGAATTCAGTTCCGGGCCCGGTAGTATCATTTAAATAATATGTAAAATACTATTTAAATGCTAGCCTCACCTCCCTGCCAATTTTCGGTGCCACGCTGACACCATTGGAAGTCCTAGCCTGAGAGACGCAAGCACGGTGCAAACACTCACAGGAATCCTGCAAATCGGCCAACACGTGATTCTCCCAGCCCACTGTGTAAAATATTAGTGCAGCGCAAGAATTCCCCCCATATCTTTTGTGGGGGGGGCAAATGACGCTTTGTGATTAGAGCTTAGGAATGAAAAAGGGGTACCAACATTTTTAGGTGTTAGACTTGACCTGTCTAGACCCCCAGATAGTCAGAGGGATATTGAGGAGCAAATATGTGCTCAGTTTGTGGAGGTGGGTTGTAAACAACAACAATAGGGTTATGAAACCAAAAGAGAAAACACTGGAAAATCTCAGCAGGTCTGGTAGCATCTGTAAGGAGAGAAAAGAGCTGACATTTCAAGTCCAGATGACCCTTTGTCAAAACTAAAAGACATAGAAAGTGGGAGATATTTATACTGCAGGGGGAGGGATTGAAAGATGAGTCATAGCCATAGAAACCAGAAGAAAAGACTGCTAATGGCTGTCAACAGAGAGAATGAAGGGTATGAATGGCCAAACGGCAGAGAAGCTGTAAACTGTGGCAGATGAAGATGTTGGGAGTGGGGGGAGCGGGTGTGGGAGGAGGGGAAGAGAGGGATGGGACAAAGGTAGAATGTAGAAAAGGGGAAGCGAGGGGAGAAAAGGTAAGGGAAGGGGGATGAAGTAGGGGGAAAGAGTTGGGGGTGGAAGAAAAATGAAGAAAGAAATAAAGAAATAAAAGGTAGAGAACAGTTGAAAACTAAAACGAAAATAAAGGGGGCCAAGGTGGGGTAGAGCAAATCATCTGAAATTGTTGAATTTGATGTTGAGACCGGAAGGCTGTAAAGTGCTAGCCAGAAGATGAGGTGCTATATTCAGCTTCACTGAAACATTGCAGCAAGCCAAGGACAGACATGTGGGCATGGGAGCAGGAGCAAGCGACCAGCCAGTTTATGTTTGGTCTCTCCGATATGGAGGAGGCCACACTGGGAGCAGCAAATGCAATACACTAAATTGAAAGAGAAACACATGAAACGCTGCTTAACCTGAAATGAATGTTTTGTACCTTGGATAGTAAGCTTGGAAGAGGTAGAAGGATAAGTGTTACACCTTCTGCAATTGCATGGAAAGGTGCCATGAGTGATGGGAGAGGTGTGGACTAGGTTATTCCAGAGGGAACATTCTCTGCGGAATGCTGACAGAGAGTGTAAAGGGAAGATGGGTTTGATGGTGGCATCATGCTGGACTTGGCAAAAATGGTAAAGAATTATGCTTTGCATGCAGAGGCTGGCGGGGTGAAATGTGAGAACAAGGAGGACTCTATTCTTGTTCTGAGAGGGGGTGAGGATCATGGCGCGGTAGATGGACTGCACGCTGTTGAGGGCCCTGTTTATAACTGTAGATGGGAATCCATGGTTGAGGAAAAATGAGCACATATTAGAAGCACCACTTTGGAAAGTGGCATCATCAGAACAAATGTGCCAAAGGTGAAGGAGCTGAGAGAAACGGATGCAGTCGTTACAGGCTGTGGGGTGTGAAGAGCTGTAGTCCAGACAGCTGTGGGAGCCAGTGGATATTGGTAGACAGTCTATTGTTGGAAATGGAGACAGAAATGTCAAGGAAGGGAAGTGTCTCAGATGGAAGGCGATGGGAGGGTGGAAACTGGAAGTGAAGTTGATGAATTTTTCAAAGTCTGGATGAGAGCATGAGGCAGCACTAAAATCGTAATGCAGGTATCCAGTGCTACTCCTTTGATTTGGAGAAAGTGGGGTGAGTTAAAGGAAAAGTTGTTGAGAAATAAAATGAGTTCAGCCAGGCAGAGGAGAGTGGTGGTGGATGGGAATTGTTCAGGCCTCTTTTAAAGAAAGAAGTGAAGAGCTTTCAATAGGGTTATGTTCGGTTGTTTCAACTTTTCCAAAATTAACTGGAATATACATACTTTTAACAGCTCGGATGGAGTAGATTTCTTGAAATGTGTACAGGAGAACTTTTTAAATCAATATGTAGAGGGTCCAACAAGAGAAGGAGCTGTGCTGGACCTAATCCTGGGGAATAAAGCCAGACAGGTTGATGGTAGGGGAGCATTTTAGTGGTAGCGATCATAACATGGCACAGTAAAGCTTGTCATGGACAAGGAAATAAAAAAGTTGTAAAACAAAAAGTTTTGGATTGGGGAAGAGCAAATTTTCATAAAACAAGACAGGATCTGGCTAAGATAGACTGGAAACAGCTACTAATAGGGAAATCTACAAAAGAGCAGTTGGGGCATTCAAAGAACAAATGGAGAGCGTGTTACCTATAGTATGATAAGAAGGAGTAACAAGCCCAGGGAATCATAAATTACCAGAGATATTCAGGATATAATGAGAAGGAAAAGAAAGGCTTTTAGAAAGTACAAGGGGATCAGATAAGTGGAGACATTAGTGAGGTATAGAAAGTTCAGGGTGGAAAGAAGGGATCTGAGAAAGCTCTGGTTGGTAAAAGTAAAAGAAAATCCCAAGATATGCATTAAGTTATCAATGGGAAGAGGATAACCAGGGCAAGAATAGGACCCATTTGGAAACAAGGGAGCAATCTGTGGGTGGAACCAGAGGACATTGGTTGAGTCTGAAGAATACTTCACATGCATCTTCATCTGGGAGATTGAGGATAATGGTGTGGAATTTGGGGACATAGACTGTGAGGTTCTTCAGCAAATTAATATGGGAAAGGACAAGGTATTGCAAGTGTTGGCAGCCTTAAATGTGGATAAATCTCCAAGTCAATTGTGCCCCTAGCTGCTGTGGGAGCCAAGGGAGGAGATTGTAGGGGCTCTGACTCAAATTTTCAATTTCTCTCTGGCCATGGGCAAGGTGCCAGACGATTGGAGAACAGCTAATGTGGTTCCACTATTTAAGAAGGGTTATAGAGATGAACCAGGGAACTACAGACCAGTAAGTCGCACATCAGTGGTAGGAAAACAATTGGAAAAACTTCTGAAGGAAAGTATTTTCTGAGGAGGTGACCAGATGTATAGCCAAAGGTAGTGCAGTTGATGTAGTTTATATGAATTTCAGCAAAGCCTTTGACAAGGTCCCACATGGGAGACTTGTAAAGAAAGTACCTGCATTAGAGTAGGTTCACAATTGGCTCAGTTATAGGAGACAGAGGGTAATGACAGGTAGTAACTGGAAGTCAGTCTCTAGTGGCATACCACAGGGAGCTGCATTAGGCCCCTATTATTCGTCATTCATACAAATGACATAGATGACTGGGGGGGTAAGACGAGTAAGTTTGCAGATGGCACAAAGATTGGACGGGTGGTTAACAGTGAGGCGGAGTGTCTTGGCCTACAAGAAGATTTAGGCAGAATGGTCAAATGGGCCAATAATTGGCAGATGGAATTTAACCCTGAAAAGTATGAGGTGATACACTTTGGAAGGAGTAATTTGACAAGGACATATTCAATGAATGTCAGGACGCTAGGAAGTTCTGTGGAACAAAGGGATCTTGGTGTGTTTATACACAGATCTCTGAAGGCAGACCACATGTTGGTAGAATGATTAAAAAAAAAGCATATGGGACCCATACCTTACGAGTGAAGGAGCAGAGAGAGAGAGATAAGATTTTACCTGTTAAAAACCTGTTTAAATAAGTTTAAAGCACTTTGTTCGTTGTAGAACTGTTTAAAGCATTTATTTATTGTATTTACTGCTTTAAGAATTCTGAGAGAGTGGTTAGAAGGAGTTGTGGGCCAGCCAAATTTAAATCAGCGCCAGGTTTAAAAGGAGGCCTGGTGTAGATAGCGGGCAGCGTCTGAGCGGGCAGTGGAGTGAGAGGGAAGCAGAGTGAGCAATTAGGGCTTAATATCAAAAGGGCTAGGGAGAAAAAGGGCCAGGTGAGTTCATGTGGAAATTTTCAAAATTACTGCAGTGAATAATGGAGGGGCATGTGATGTGTGGTTTCTGTATGATGTGGGAACTGGTGGACCCCAGGGTCCTCCCCAGTGACCATGTCTGCAGTAAGTGCAGGTTGCTGGAGGAGCTCCAGCTCAAGGTAGATGAGCTGGCCTCTGAGCTACGGACGCTGAGGCTCATCGGGGGAGAAAAGGTGCCATTGTCAATGGGGTGCAAGTAACATCCACCCCCCCTAAACTTGCTAACTCTAAGGATCAGGAACAAGAGGGGGCTGCTGAGAGGAGGAAGGAGGGTGGGGAGAGGAGGCCTCAGCCTCTCAAGCTGCATAACAGGTTTGAGGTTCTTGCTTCCAGTCTGGACGAGAACGAGGGAGGTGAGGTCGGTGAGCAGACTGCACACGGTACAGTGATGCAGCAGGACATAGGCAAAGAGAAGGGGAAAAGGAACGTAGTTGTAATTGGGGATAGTGGGGTGAAGGGTATTGACACTGTCCTTTGTCACAATGACAAAGTGCACAGAAGGGTGTGTTGTCTGCCTGGTGCTCGGGTCCGGGATGTCACATCTGGGCTGCAGAGGAACCTGGAGGGGGAGGGTGAGAATCCGGTCGTAGTTGTTCATGCGGGTGCCGACGACGTAGGAAAAATGCAAACTGAGGATCTAGGGAGGGAGTATGAAAAGCTGGGAATGGAATTAAAAAGTAGAACCGACAAGGTGGTCATCTCTGGGCTACTGCCTGAACCGAGTGCAGATGGGCGTAGGGTTGATAGGATTAAGGAAGTGAATGGGTGGCTCAGGGATTGGTGTGGGAGGACTGGGTTTGAATTTATGGGGCGTTGGCACCAGTATTGGGGTAGGTGGGACGGGGTTGGTCTGAACCGTGCTGGGATCAGAGTGCTGGCTAATCGTGTAAAGAGGACTGTAGACAGGGCTTTAAACTAATGGGGGGGGGGGGGGGTAGGTGACATTACGGGGTCTAAAGTTAAGGAGACGGTACAGGTAAGGATAGAGGCCAAGGATGTCCCAATAATAGAGGGAGTAAGGGGCGTGAGTATGGTTGGTGGCGTTCCAGCAAATAAGGTCCAGGTGAAGGCTGGGATGAAGGTGCTTTATCTGAATGCGCGAAGCATTAGGAATAAAGTGGATGAGTTGGTGGCGCAGATCGACACAAATGGACATGATCTGGTGGCCATTACAGAGACGTGGCTGCAAGGTGACAGGGACTGGGAGCTGAATGTACAGGGGTATCAAGTGTTTAGGAAGGATAGGCAGGAGGGAAAAGGAGGGGGGGGCGTAGCTCTGCTGATTAAGGATAGCATCAGGGTGGTAGCGAGGGATGATATTGGAGCCAAGGAGCAGAACGTGGAATCGTTGTGGGTAGAGATTAGGAACAGCAAAGGGAGGAAGACGCTGGTGGGTGTCGTCTATAGGCCCCCCAATAATGATCTGGAGGTGGGGCGGGCTGTTAACGCGCAAATAAGTGCGGCGTGCAGAAATGGGATGGCCGTAGTTATGGGGGATTTCAATCTGCATATTGATTGGTCGACCCATGTTGGACGTGGGGGGCTCGAGGAGGAGTTCTTGGAATGCTGCCGGGATAGTTTCCTGGAACAGTGTGTGTTGGAGCCGACGAGGGAGCGAGCTATCTTGGATCTGGTGTTATGTAATGAGGCAGGTAGAATTAGGGAACTTGCGGTGAAGGATCCTCTTGGGGAGAGTGATCATTGTATGGTGGAGTTTCTGGTGCAGATGGAGGAGGAGAAAGTGGGTTCCCGGACACGCGTCCTTTGTTTGAACAGAGGGGAGTACGGTAGGATGAGAGAAGAATTGGCGAATGTGGACTGGGGGAGCGCGTTGGAAGGTAGGCCTGCTGAGGAGCAGTGGAGGATCTTTAAGGAGATCTTTCTTGGTGCTCAGCGGAAATTTATTCCGATGGTCAAAAAGGACAGTCGGAGGAGAGGTAATAAGCCGTGGATAACGAAGGAGGTGAAGGAAAGTGTTAAATTAAAAGCGGAGGCGTTTAGAGTAGCTAAGAGTAGTGGGCGAGAAGAGGATTGGGAGAGGTTTAAATGTCAACAAAGATTGACAAAGAAGTTGATAAAGAAGGGTAGGAGAAACTATGAAGCTGGGCTAGCGCTTAATATAAAAAAGGATAGCAAGAGTTTTTATAAATATATAAAAAGGAAGAGGCTGGCTAGGGTGAATGTTGGTCCCTTAGAGGATGAGAAGGGGGAGTTAGTGGTTGGGGATGGGGATATGGCGGAGGTCTTGAATAACTTTTTTGTTTTGGTCTTCACAGAGGAGGACGTGAATAATTTGCCGGGTGTTAGAGATGGAAAGGTGGTAGGACTGGAGGGTCTTGATGACATTACTGTTACTAGAGAGGTGGTGCTCGACAGACTGGAGGGGCTGATTGTGGACAAGTCCCCAGGACCGGATGGAATGCATCCGAGGGTCCTGAAAGAAATGGCGGAGGTGATAGTGGATGCCTTGGTGGTTATTTTCCAGACATCGCTGGATTCTGGGGAAGTGCCGGAAGATTGGAAAACGGCTAATGTTACGCCGTTGTTTAAGAAGGGTGCCAGGCAAAAGGCGGGGAATTATAGGCCTGTTAGTTTAACGTCTGTTGTAGGTAAAATGTTAGAATCCGTCATCAAGGAGGAAATATCGAGGCATCTTGAGAGGAACTGCTTGATAGAGCAGACGCAGCACGGTTTCCTTAAAGGGAAGTCGTGTCTGACAAATTTACTGGAGTTCTATGAGGATGTGTCTAGGGCGGTGGATAGAGGAGAGCCGGTGGATGTGGTCTTCCTGGATTTTCAGAAGGCGTTTGACAAGGTACCTCACAAGAGGTTATTACAGAAGGTCAGGGGGCATGGAGTTGGGGGTAGGGTGTTAGCGTGGATAGAGGACTGGTTGTCAAATAGGAGGCAGAGAGTTGGGGTCAATGGGTGCTATTCGGATTGGCGGATGGTGACTAGTGGAGTGCCCCAGGGGTCGGTGCTGGGGCCTCAGCTATTTACCATTTATATAGATGATCTGGAGGAGGGAACCGAGTGTAGGGTGTCGAAATTTGCTGATGACACCAAAATTGGTGGAAAGGCAAATTGTGCAGAGGGTGGGGAGAGTCTACAGAAGGATCTAGATAGGCTGGGCGAATGGGCCAGGAAATGGCAAATGGAATTTAATGTTGGCAAGTGCGAGGTGGTCCACTTTGGTAGGAATAATGGTAGGAAGGATTATTACTTACGTGGAGAAAAACTGCAGCAGGCGACGGTGCAGAGGGACCTCGGGGTCCTTGTGCATGAGTCGCAAAAACCCAGCTTGCAGGTGCAGCAGGTGGTCAGGAAGGCGAATGGGTTGCTGGCCTTCATCGCGAGGGGGATTGAATATAAAAGTAGGGAGGTCTTGCTGCAGCTGTATAGGGCATTGGTGAGGCCGCAGCTGGAGTACTGTGTGCAGTTTTGGGTGCCGTACTTACGCAAGGATATTTTAGCCTTGGAGGGAGTGCAGAGGAGGTTTACTAGGCTGATACCGGAGTTGAGGGAGTTGAGCTATGAGGAGAGGCTGAATAGATTAGGCTCTGCCCGTTGAAGTGGTGGAGGCTGCCTCGCTAAATATTTTTAAGACGCAGGTTGATGGGTTTTTGATGAGAGAGGGGAGTAAGGGTTATGGGGAGAGGGCGGGAATGTGGAACTGAGCCAAGACAGATCAGCCATGATCTTACTGAATGGCGGGGCAGGCTCGAAGGGCTAGTTGGCCTACTCCTGCTCCTATTTCTTATGTTCTTATGAGACATAGATTACAAAAGCAGGGAAGTCCATTGCACTGGATCAGTCACAAGGGGACATAGGGTTCAAGGTGAGGGGGAGAGGGTTTAGTGGGGGATAAAGGGTGATGATCGTCTGAAATGCGCTGCTGGGGAGAGTGGTAATGGTGGGTTGCCTCGTTTCCTTTAAAAAGTGCCTGGATGAGCACTTGGCACATCATAACATTCAGGGCTATCGGCCACATGCTGGCAGATGGGATTAGATGGGAGTTCCAGGTGTTTCTAATGTGTCAGTGCAGACTTGATGGGCCAAAAGGTCTCTTCTGCGCTGTATACTTCTATGAAAATCTATTTCAGCCTTGAACATTCTTAGCAACCCAACCTCTACAGTTGTCCATAGGTTCTGAGAGAAGCAATTCCTCCATATCTCTATCCTAAGTGGGCAATCCTTTGCTGAGATAATGACATCTGGTCCTAGACTCCCCCACAGGGAGAAATAACTTCTCCACATCTACCCTGGAAAGCCCCCTGAGAATCCTATATGTCTCAAAAAAATCACCTCTCATTCTTCTAAACTCCAATGAGCACAGACACAACCAACTTAGCCTCTCCTCATTAAGACAATTCCTCCATATCCAGGATCAATCTAGTGAATCTTCTCAGGCCTACTGACTCCAATGCCAGTATATCTTTGCTGAGGTATGAGGACCAAAACTGTACAGGTGTGGTCTAACAACCGTATAGTTTGCACAGTTTTATTTTATTTAGCAAGGCATCCCTGTTTTATACTCCATTCCCTTTGAAATAAAGGCCAACATTCCAGTTGCCTTCCCAATTACCTGCTGGAATTGCAGTTAGCTTTTATGACTTATGTACAAGGACCCTCAAATTCCTCTGCAGTTTTCTGCAGTCTTTCTCTATTTAAATAATATTCAGCTCCTTTATTCTCACTACCAAAGTGCAATAACTTCACATGTTCCTGCATTATATTCCAAGTTTATGCTTACTCGCATAACCTGTCCAAATCTCCCTGGAGATTCTTTGGGGGTGAACTTACCAGCTCATCATGCCGCTTGATCAGCACAACAAGTTAGTAAGATCACAAAAGAAGCAAAGAACTGGGTTTGTGCCCAGTTTCTCATCTCTCACACTAAATTACGAGAGTAATCAGCCTCATGCCCAGGAAGGGCGTGAGGCTGATAATAATAGTTAAATCTTGATTTAAATATTATCAGTGAACTATTGTCTGGGCAAACGTGCCTGAACAGCCTCATCAGTGTAGGTCCTCACCAGCAATGGGGCCCAGGCATGAAGGCCTTACTGGTGGGATTGGAGGCCTCTGTGGACCCAAGGTGTTCAGGGGCAGTGGGGGGGGGGGAGAACCCTTAGGACTTTGGCAGTGCCATCCTGGCATCCTTGCTCTGCCAGCCTGGCACCATCTGCCACGCAGTGCCAAAGGCTGGGGTCTAAGGGAACGGTGTGGGGCCTGAAGGGGAGGTGGTGCATGGGGAGCTCCGCACTTTGCAATTAGGAATTGTCAGAGTGGTGATTGACTGATAGGGTGAATAGAGGGGAGAGGGGGGGATGATGTCGGGGGGCACTGGGGAAGCGACAATGTACATCGTGCATTGGGAGATCAGACACATACGCAATAGCGGCCCCTAGCAGTCATCTGCCAGCTTCCCAGCATGATTAGACTCCATCCACTCCCCCTTCTGGCGAGAATCCTACTTTGCCTCATTTTTTTCTCTCACTGTGATAAGATTTTATTTTCCTCTCGTTAAAAAAATGGGCGCAATTCTCTCCCATTTTCATATTCGTTTGGCATAGAATTTTTTTGGTAAGATTGCCCTTTCGTGCCTCCATCACCACTTGCCTTCCCACCTATTTTTGTGTCGTTCGCAAACTTGACAATATCACATTCACCTCCCTTGTCCTAGTCACTAATGTATATTGTAAATAATTGTGGCCCAAGGATTGATCCCTGTGGTACTTCACTAGGTGCAATTTCCCATCTTGAAAATGCCCTTCTTATCCCAACTCTCTGTCTTCTATCAATTAGCCAATTCTCTATCCTTGCTATCTATTCTATCTCCAACACCAGCTCTTATTTTATTAAGCAGTGTTTTGTGTGCTACCTTATTGAATCCAAGCATATTACATCCACTGGTTCCCCTTTATATATCCTGCTCATTACCATTTGAAAGGATTATAATAAATTTGTCAGGTATGATTGCCCCTTCATGATGCCATGCTGACTGTGATTACATTATGCATTTCTAAATCATCTGCTATTATATTCTTTATAATGGACTCCAACAGTTTCCCAATGACAGAAGTTAACTGGTCTACTGTTGTCACCTTTCCTTTTTGAATAAGGATTTCACATTGATAGTTTTCACTCCTCTTGGACTTGATCAAACATAAGGGTTCTTGGAAGAATATTACCAACCAGCGCATCCACCATCTCAGCTACTTTCTTTGCTATCTTAGGACATATCGGCCTTTAATCCCATTAGTTACCCTAGTACTTTTTCTCTGATGAGTAATAGTTATTGCATTTATTTCCTCCTCCCCTTCTGACCCTTGAGTATTTAGTATTTTGTGGAATATTATTCGTGTCTTCCACCATGAGGACTGACATGATGTATTGTTTAACTCCTCCGACATTTCCTGGTTCCCAATTATTATTCAGAAGTACCAAGAGCACTGACCCAAATCAATGGGTTATGGCGAGGAGGGGCAGGTCTTGACCAGTGCTTGAAAGGTGAACAATGAGTGACCGATGCAGGTCAGTGATAGAAGGGCTGTAGGATTGGGGCAAAGGCCTGATGAATGTGGGGAAAAGAGATTGACCCCTCCAGAAGATGGGCTGTGACTATGGATGCTGCCTGATGTACATCCTTGAGAGGGAAATTTAAAGGAGGTATCAATAGCCCCTAGCCTGCCACCAGGAGACCACCTTGAATGAGCTGGCAGTTTCCACACTGAACAGAGGTGAAAAGCAGACCTGCTGCAAGGGTGGGAAAATACGTTGTAGAATGAAAGTGTTCAACAGAGCAAGGGTTAATATGGGACTGCAGAACAGCACTGCCACAGTACAATGTAATGAGTTACACGGCTGTAGACATGGTACAGAGTTGTTTGGGGAGGTTCATGTAGAAATCAGCATGAATTTGGCTTTTGGACTGGGCTAAACTTTGTATTATGCAAATAGTTATATATCACCAATAAGCACTACTGTTTAATCTATAAGCCTTTAGAACTTCTTTGTGAGACCAACTGAACAAACTATACAACATTGTGGGAGTTAATGACAGAATCCAGAATCCCAAAGAGGCTGGAGTAGGACCCCAAAATCTCGAAGTATGAAAAACTGAATTTCTGACTTGAGCTAAGTAAACCTGAATTGAAGAGACAGCTAGAGATTGCCTAAAAAGATGTCCGTTGAAGATATGGAGGCTGAAGAGTAGAAGAAAAATCCACTGTTCCTCCAAACGACTCCAACAGAGCTTGTGGTAGTCCATAGTGTCTGATCAGATACAGGGTCAGAGGACCTAGAAATTGAGAAGTGCAGAGAATCGCAGAAGAGTCAACAACACTGAGATACCATACCAAGAGGACAACCAACCAGGCTTCTTTGGTGAGATCAAGGATATTGGATTCTCCTTTCAGAATGTTTACATCTTAGTAAATGGTCACCTCATCAAATTTCAAAGTAGATACAGGAGAAAGTGTGTTATGATTCTCTTGGATAAGGAACCATGGCTGAAAGACCTCTGGCTAGTCAGACCCAGCATGTGGAAGGCACATGTGAGAATAGCCAGATGCAGAACAATGAGCCCCAACCTCAGGCTCCAACAGTTATTTTCACATAACCTAGGAACACCTGACACTAAAACTGCAACTTGCAGCTGAAACGCACAGTAACATTAGCACCACATAAATGTCAGGCAATGATCATCACCAATAAGGCATTCTAACCACCACCTCTGGACATTCAATGGTGTTGCCATCACTGAATCCCTCACTTTCAACATCCTCTGTTGTCAGGGTTACCACCGACCAGAAATTCAACTGGACCCACCACATAAACACAATGGCTACAAGAGCAGGTCAGAAGCTAGGAATACTGAGGGTGAGTAACTCACCTCCTGACTCCCCAAAGCCTTTCCACCATTTACAAGGCACAAGTCAGGAGTGTGTTGGAATTCTGCCCACTTGACTGAATGGGTGCAGCTCCAACAACACTCAAGAAGCTTGACACCATCCAGAACAAAGCAGCCCACTTAATTGGCACCACATCTACAAGCATTCGATCCCTCCACCACTGACACTTAGTAGAAGCAGTGTGTTCTATCTACAAAGTGCACGGCAGAAATTCACCAAAGATTCTTAGATAGTACATTCCAAACCCATGATCACTTCCATCTAGAAGGACGTGGCAACAGATACATGGGAACATCACCACCTGCAACTTCCCCTCCAAGCCACTCACCATCCTGGCTTGTAAATATATCTCCATTTCTTTGCAGTCGCTGGGTCAAAATTCTGAAAGTCCCTTCCTAACAGCATTGTGGGTCCATTCACAGCACATGGACTGCAGGGATTCAAGAAGGCAGCTCACCACCATCTTCTCAAGGGAAACTAGGGATGGACAATGAATGATGGCCAGCCAGCAATGCTCATACCCCACAAATGAATTAAAAAAAACCATCTTTGAATCTCCCATTATCAACATGTTGGAGGTTATCATTGACCAGAAACTGAACTGGAGCAGCCATATAGATACTGGGGCTACAAGAGCAGTACAAAGTGCAGTGGGATGGCACAGCGGCAGAGTGATTAGCATCGCTGCCTCACAGATCCAGGGACCCAGGTTCGATTCCCGGCTTGGGTCATTATCTGCGTGGCGACTGCATGTTCTCCCCGTGTCTGCGTGGGTTTTCTCCAGGTGCTCTGGTTTCCTCCCTCTCTGAAAGACATGCTGGTTAGATGTATTGGCCATGCTAAATTCTCCCTTAGTGTACTGGAACAGTACACAGCACTTAGTGTACCAGAACAGTACACAGATTTTCATAGTAACTTCATTGCACTGTAAATGTAAGCCTACTTGTGACACTAATAAATAAAATTTAAACTGTAAGAATTCTTGTAGTAAATTCGCCTTCTCACTCCCCAAAGCCTGTTCACAATCTACAAAGCACCAGTCATCCTTCAGCAAGATCTTCTAATATCCTTACTTCTTCCACCAAGAAGGACATAAGAACATAAGAAATAAGAAATAGGAGCAGGAGTAGGCCATCTAGCCCCTCGAGCCTGCCCCGCCATTCAATAAGATCATGGCTGATCTGTTGTGGCTCAGTTCCACTTTCCCGCCCTCTCCCCATAACCCTTAATCCCCTCTCTTATCAAGAACCCATCAACCCGCTTCTTAAAAATATTTAGCGAGGCAGCCTCCGCCACTTCAACGGGCAGAGAATTCCAGAGATTCACCACCCTTTGAGTGAAGAAGTTCCTCCTCAACTCCGTTCTAAACCGCCTCCCCTTTATCTTGAGGCTGTGCCCCCTAGTCCTACTGTCTTTTTTGAGCGGGAAGAGTCTCTCCACCTCTATCTTATCCATCCCATTCATCATCTTATACGTCTCAATGAGATCTCCCCTCATTCTTCTAAACTCTAACGAGTACAAACTCTAACGAGTACGAGGACAATTAAGCAGATACCTGGAAACACCACCACCTGGAAGATTTCCTCCAAAAAATTCTGAGTAGGTTAGAGGAAATTTCAAATCAATAGACATTTAAGACACTGATAGAACTACCAGCATTAAGGTAAATAATTTTAAATCAGGTTTATAAGCTAACAAGGGAGCGGTTTGCGCACATGTGAAATGCATTAAAAAATTTAAACAAGAGATAATGATTTAAAACATATATGTTGATCTTTTGAATGTACTAAATTACTTTATAAATGTACTTTCTAAAAACCATTGTTCGCTTGAGCCAAAGACAGATTGCAGCAAGGCACGATGGTAAAGGGCATAAGGACAAGCACCACATTCTAAGAGAACAATGAAACCTTAGAAATGTGCAAGTTTTATCAGTCAAGTTTTTAATGGCAGAACATCCAAGGCAACTTCATGAATAGGACCAATTCAAATGTCCAGATAAGATGGATGCATATCCAGATGTGGAATTATGTATTAGTCTGTTTTGGCAGTGATCTGGAGCGGAATTTATGGGAATGTTAACTTTGAACTTAGTGGCCATCTGCCTGGTGGCTAAATGATACAGGAGGTTGAGTTAGCCAAAAGTGGAGGATACATTGGGATTCCAAGGACTAACAAAATACCATTATACCAGAGGGTAAGGTGCAACCGGCTGAAGTATTATGAATGATTTATGTATACTGAAGATGGTTGATTCAAAGCTAATGAAAAGTGGGAGAATTTGAGAAGAAAAGTGTATAATTGATCTATCTTGAACTGTATGTGTCAGAATTAATTGGAGAGGTCAGGCTGCTCTATATCTGGAGAGACCTAGGACTGTTTGGTGACTTCTCCCTGTGACCAAAGAGCTGATCAAATATGGGATAGCAAATGTTGTCCCCTTGTCCAAGAAGGCGAGTAGAGACCATCCTGGGAATTATAGACCGGTGAGCCTTACTTCTGTTGTGGGCAAAGTTTTGGAAAGAATTATAAGGGATAGGGGTTATAATCATCTAGAGAGAAATAAATTGATTAGGGATAGTCAACACGGTTTTGTGAAGGGTAGGTCGTGCCTCACAAACCTTATCGAGTTTTTTGAAAAGGTGACCAAAGAGGTGGATAAGGGTAAGGCAGTTGACGTGGTGTATATGGATTTTAGTAAAGCGTTTGATAAGGTTCCCCATGGTAGGCTACTGCAGAAAATGCAGACGCATGGGATTGAGGGTGATTTAGCAGTTTGGATCAGGAATTGGCTAGCTGATAGAAGACAGAGGGTGGTGGTTGATGGGAAACATTCAACCTGGAGTTCAGTTTCAAGTGGTGTACCTCAGGGATCTGTTTTGGGGCCACTGCTGTTTGTCATTTTTATATATGACCTAGATGAGGGTGTAGAAGGATGGGTTAGTAAATTTGCTGACGACACCAAAGTTGGAGGAGTTGTAGACAGAGAGGATGGGTGTTACAGTTTGCAGAGGGACATAGATAAGCCGCAGAGCTGGGCTGAGAGGTGGCAAATGGAGTTTAATGCGGAAAAGTGTGAGGTGATTCACTTTGGTAAGAGTAACAGGAGTACAGAATATAGGGCTAATAGAAGGACTCTTGGTAGTGTTGACGAGCCGGGAGATCTCGGGGTACATATGCATAGATCCCTGAAAGTTGGCACCCAGGTTGATAAGGTTGTTAAGAAGGCGTACGGTGTGTTAGCTTTTATTGGTAGAGGGATTGAATTTCGGAGCCGTGAGGTCATGTTGCAACTACACAAAACTCTGGTGCAGCCGCATTTGGGAGTATTGCGTACAGTTCTGGTCGCTGCATTATAAGAAGAATGTGGAGGCATTAGAAAGGGTGCAGAGGAGGATAACCAGGATGTTGCCTGGTATGGTGGGAAGGTCTTATGAGGAAAGGCTGAGGGACTTGAGGTTATTTTCGTTAGAGCGGAGGAGGTTACGAGGTGACCTAATTGAGGCATACAAGATGATCAGAGGGTGAGATAGGGTGGACAGTGAGAGCCTTTTTCCTCGGATGGTGATGGCTAACACGAGGGGACATAGCTTTAAACTGAGGGGTGGTAATTATAGGCCGGATGTCAGAGGTAGGTTCTTTAGTCAGAGGGTAGTAAGGGCGTGGAATGCCCTGCCTGCAGCAGTTGTGGACTCGCCAACTTTAAGGGCGTTCAAATGGTCAGTGGATAGGCATATGGATAACATGGGAATGGTTTAGGTTGGAGGGTCACTGGTCGGTGCAACATCGAGGGCCGAAGGGCCTGTACTGCGCTGTAATGTTCTATGTTAAATAAAAGATATGTATTTAAACTGGGATACTGGCTTTCGTAAATCTTTGTATTGGCTGAAGTTTTGGCGATACACGGCCACCTCACAAACTCCGCTAACAAAAATATATTGCCATTCCTTCACTATCAGTGGGCAAAAACCCTGGAACTCCCTCTCTAACAGCAATGTGACTGTTCCTGCACCATCCAGACTGCAGTGGTTCAAGAAGGCAATTCACCACCATTTCTCAAAGGCAGTTATGGATGAACAACAAATGCTGACCTGGCCAGCAATGCCCGCATCCCATGAACAAATAAGGAAAAGAGTACATAGAAATATTTCTGCTGGGAGGGCAAACTCAGGGATATGACCTTAACATCAGAGACAGACCACTCAGAAGGGAGTTAGTAAATGCTTCTACATATATTGGATGGTGGAGGTGTGGGACTGTGCCCAACAAAATGTAACAGGCACAATCTCAATAATTCCAAATCTAATTGACATTTGCGAGCCAGGTTTATGAAAGAATGTGAAGCAACGACAAACAGATAGAGTTCTGAAACATCATCACTGATCACAGTCAATGGCAGAACAGGTTCAAATGGCCTCCTCCTATTCCTATATTCCTAAGGCACTGGCAAACCTCTGGCTCTTTGCCAAATTGTGCCACGAAATAATTTACATACAGACATCATCTCATCTGAGAGCCAAAACCTTTGAGCACTGGACTAAGAAAGCAGAAAGTGTGGCCAGAAGTTTACTACCTGCCTGCCATGCGAATCGGTGCAGGTGAGAGGTGGACAATGGGAAGGTCCGTTGACCTTGGGCGGGATTTATAGTTTTGGGACGAGTGAAGCCATAAAATGACGCCCTGTGAGTTCAAATCCCAGCATGACAGTTTGAGAATTCAACACTTAAAAGTCACTGTCAGTCAAAGTAATCATAAAGTTGTCAGGTTGTATTAAAATCTAAACTGGTTCTTTAACAGGCTTCATAGAGGGAGCTTCCCATTCTGAACTAGTGCGGCCAATATATAATCCTAGTCCCACATCAACAACATTCACTTTTGATTAGCCTCTGGGGTGATCTATAATGCCATTCAGCTCAGGATAACTAGGGCAATCAATGCCAACCTTGTTAATGATGCCCCATACCCCAAGAATAGCATCCTCAAGTGCAGACAGCAGGTATCTCATTACCAAATGGTTTTGTTGTCTTACTCTCTCCCGTGAAATCATTGGCTTCTCAACTTTCAGCACATTTGTCTAGTTTTCTTTTGTTTGACTCTGTCCTGTAATTGTCCAATAGCTACAAGAGCAGGTCAGAGGTTCGGAATTCTGCAGCAAGTAACTCACTTCCTAACTCCCCAAAGTCTGTCCACCATCTACAAGGCACAAGTCAGGAGTGTGGTGGAATAATCTCCCATTGCCTGGACGAATGCAGCCCAACTACACTCAAAAAGCTTAACACCATCTAGGACAAAGCAGCTCACTTGATTGGCAGCCCATCCACAAACATTCACTCCTTCCACCACCAACAACAGTGACAGCTGTGTGTACCATCTACAAGATACACTGCAGAAACTCACCAAAGTTCCTGAGGCAGCACCTTCCAAACAGCCACTACCATCGAGAAGCACAAGGGCAGCAGATGCATGGGTACACCATCTAGAAGCTCCCCTCCAAGCCACTCACCATCCTTGGAACTATATCATCATTACTTCACTGTTGCTGGTTCAAAATCCTAGAAATCAGTTCAAGGAGGTAGCTTTGAAAATTAGGGATGGGCAATAAATGGTGGCCTAGCCAGCAATGTCCACACCCCATGAATGAATTAAAAAATCTGGTGTGCTGGATATTTGGGAGAGGGAGCACACAGCCACATCACAGATTCCCTACGGTGCAGAAGAAAGCCAGTCAGCCCACTGTGTTTGCACTGACTATCCGAAACAGCATCTAATTCAGGCTCATAACTCTGCACTATCCCCATAACCCTGTAATTATACCATAGCTAATCCACCTAATTTATGCATTTTTGGACTGTGGGAGGAAACCAGAACAGAGAAAACACACGCAGACAAAGGGAGAACATATAAAATCCACACAGGCAGTCATCCATGGCCATATTTGAACATAGATCCCTGGCACTATAAGGCAACAGTGCTCACCACCGTGCTGCCCTTATTCAATGCCTCACTCAATCCCTGGACACAGGGTCAATTGAATCTTTCTAGACAGATTGGTGGACATTTGTTTAGGGAGATTATCAGGAGTTTTGGAATAATGACAGGTAAATGGAGTTGAGACAACAGATCAGCCATGATTTTAGAGAATAGAGGAACAAGTTGAGGCATCTGAATGGCGTACTTTAGTTCAACTATGAATTTGCTAGCATTTCCATGAATAACTAAGCACACAATTGTTTGTTGTAGCTCCTGACTTTAATTCATCTTCTCCTGTTCCCTTAGAGACAGAAAGGTTCTATATTAATTACCAATTCCACAATACAGCTTGAAACAAGGGGAGCGCCCACATTTGGAACATCTTCTACTTGAATAACTCCTCACATTGTTTAAAGCAAGTGAGAGGCAGCAGCGAAGGCAGTCCCATGGAGTTTAAAAAGCTGACACAAAGACTACAGAACAATGTGCAGAACACACTTAAAATGAAAAATTGGGGTGGGAGGGAGTATTTTACAATCAATTTTCATTATTTTTACTCAGAAAAACCAAGGACAATCAGGTAAGTTAATTGTGATAACATTTATTGTTGCATTAATCCCATGCTACCTCCAGACCCTGTGAAAAACATTTGAAATTCAAATTCTCCCTCTATTGTACATTAATTTCTTCAGTAAACTTAATCCATCTAGCCTATTTACATGAACACATTTAAAGTTATCCTCCCTGTATAAATTATAGCTTTGATTCTAAATGTAAATTTAGTTGATACCCTTGATGCAATTTCTCACTTTTTCTTCCTAGGAATTATTGAGTTATTTTAGTTTAGTTGAATAACTTGCTTGGAATAAATACGTAGGAGAAATTTAAAATGGCATATCATGACGTCAAAACATCATGTTCTCACTTGCTGCCATTTTTATGATGGCTGCTTGCATGGCGTGGCATTATAATATTTAAATCAGATACCCACCAAGCTAAATGGAGACATCGCAGCTTGATCATGTCGGTAGATATCTTTGAGAGTGTTGCTTGTGAACAAACTGTCTAGTCCCCTAAGCAAATCTTCTGCTGAAATAAGCTGATAGCTCCCAGACCAAAGCCATAATCCTGACATTTTTTGCCTCATGGTCTCTCCCAGTTCTCTCTCACTTCCAACTGCCACTCTAACCATCCCCAGACTGGATAACAATCTCCTGTCTCTCTCTCCCTCTCATAGAATCATAGAAACCTTACAATGCAGAAAGAGGCCATTTGGCCCAACGAGTCTGCACCAAACACAATCCCACCCAGGCCCTACTCCCATACCCGACATATTTACCCGCCAATCCCTTTAATCTACGTATCTCAGGACAGTATGGGGCATTTTTTTAGCATGGCCAATCAACCTAACCTGCACATCTTTGGACTGTGGGAGGAAATCGGAGCATCCGGCGGAAACCCACACAGACACGAGGAGAATGTGCAAACTCCACACAGACAGTGACCCAAGTTGGGAATCAAACCCAGGTTCTTGGAGCTGTGAAGCAGCAGTGCTAACCACTGTGCTACCATGCCGCCCAATTATCTCTCAATTACCTTTGACTATTGCTGCTGTCCAGTGATTTCTCCCTCCTTCTTTCCCACTCAATTGTCACTCCAACCAGCCCCTACTTGACAGCGATATTTCCTTCCCTCTCTATTTTCTAATTGTCACTGGAAGTTGAATGGTGCCAACCCCCTCCCCCACCACTAATGGAATTTCACTCAGTCCCTGTTCCTTCTCAATTATCAATCCAGCTACTCCTAACCCTTCCCATTCACTCTTGAAATTCCCTGACTGCCAGACGAGAAACAGAAAAGAAATTTAAAGATGGCCTCCAACCATAAGATTTTGATGGAGTTTGACACTTTCCTATTCATGTTTGCTTATTCATGTATTTAAGTGGAAGCATTCAATGAAAACAATGCCATGGTGGGATCTAAACTTCACCTTCGAACATTAGCCTGAACAACCAATCCAATGGCCACCATCTTCCCTGTCTGGATGGTGTCAAATGTTAATAATGTCTGTTTGGCAAGGGCCTTAATGACTGCTAGGTGACAATGTGTAGAAAAAAACACAGCAATGTTAAAGGTAAGCATATTTTGGCTATTTCTGAACCTTTAATTTCATGTTGCTTTCGCTGCTGATAACCTATTATAATTGGTGGACAAAGTTAATTATTTTTCCCCAGCACAATTACTGACTAATGTGATTTTCAATGGGAATTCCCCTGTCTACCATATCTGGAAGCAGAGGACTTATTGATTAAATTCAATGCATCATTAATGTGCACCTCACGGATATACAAATCATCAGTATTAAATAACATTTTTGTCCTTCATGACAAGTTACACAGTGATGCTAATGGGATCTGATGCATGTTTCCAGACCTCTTAGCACACTGAGATGAAAGGAACTAGTGAAATCATCCTCCAGTTAATTGAACAAGGCAGAGTAAGCTGTCTTGATTCTACGGTAGGATTAAAGTCTGTGAGCTCATGACTCATTTCAGGAACCGCAGTTAGAAATCTAGACTGATACTTGGGTAAGTGCTACACTGTCAGAGGGATAGTCTTTTGGATGAAATATTTTGCCTGTCCTGGATTCCAAAGCACTTCCTCGGAGGAGAACAGAGGAGTTTTCCCTGAGATTTTGATCAATGCATATTCTTCAACTGGCATCTGATCATTTACCTCACTGCTGTTTATGAGATCTTGCTGTCTCAACATCATAAAGGTGGCTTCGCTTCAAAAGTGCATAACTAGCTGTAAAGTGCTTTAAGACACCCTGATGTTGTGAATGACATTATATAAATGCAAGCTTTTTCTTTCTGCATACATTTTGTCATCAACAAAATTATTCAATTTATTGATAGCTACATAGCACTGCAATTGATCAATTTGTTCTGAAGTCATGGGAATCAAACAGCAAAACATAATGCACTAGCATTTAGACTGGATTCAACATTGCTTGTTCAAAACGGCAAAAAGGGAGATTATGCTCTAATTTACATGAGAGAATCTGTGCCACTGTACACTCTTGGCAGAGCCACATAGTGACCTTCACTGCAGGGGCCAGTATTTTCACCATCTGGTAGGAAGATCATGGAAATAACAATTCCACCATCTAGATAGGACCAACGCATCATGCCCCAAAAGATCACCAAGATGAACATAGCATAAGGTGTCAAATATGGTATTATCATTCCAGGACAGGAGTCAACTGACAGCAGTCTAAAGAAAAGGTAATGAAGTCCTAGAAGATTGAAATAACCAACCCATGGCTGAGCTCATTATCAGCTTCACTGGAGGCTACAGCATAGACAGCAAAACCACAAATGTTTCCTGGTGTTACCAACGCTTTCACTTAAACGACAAAGGCTTGCCTCACCCCACCATCATGAGACCCGTGAATCATACTCCCCAATTTACCATTACACCAAATGAGAGCAACATACAGATCGCCTCACCCACAACATACTTACCTTCACTCATACCCTGCCAAGGAAATATGGCCTAGGGCAAATTAACTCTGCCCAATGTCTGAATCCAAATTCATCATTTTTATTATTGAGAAAGTGCTAGTTGTAATGACAGTGGGGGAGGTTTTGAGTTTGTATGAAAATGTCAAATGGGCCATAGAGGTCAACAATCTGGCCATTCCTGCTTTTTATCTCCACTGAGATTTTTGCAGACAAAAATCAAATCACTGGCAGATGCCAAAAGCTTCCCAAAGATCCTCCTCCTCTTCAATGTACTTTTGTACAAAAGCCTTGCAAACTTGCATGCTTATGATGCCTGCAGGATATTGCCTATCCACAAACTTCCATTGCCAATTGTGATGCTGCCAAAAGATCTATTAAATAAGGGATGATGTACTGAGGACTGAAATAAAATAATACTTGGATTTGCATGGTGACTCATTAAATCAAAACACCTCAGAACAATGTACACAATGACTTGCAACTGAAATGCATTGGTTAACTGTAAATCAATAACACAGCAGTCTCTCTGGACCAGCAGCATCTTACAAAGCAAACAGTGAAATGAATGAGCAGCTAATGTATTGTGCTATTGGTGGAGGGAAGAATCTCACCTCAAATACACTGGAATATGCCAACATTTTTTGAACAATGCCGTATAACTTCTCCAGTGTCTACTGTTTCCTCCTTTTCTCTAAGTAAGATCACATCATAGTTGCCTCCATTCCAGGCTAAGCTCCCTGACATCCTATGATTTCCAGCACTCAAAATCAGCTTTCTTTAACTCTTCTTTGAGCTGCCTCTAGTAGAATCAGAGAAAGTCAGCATGGAATTATGAAAGTGAAATCATGCTTGACAAATCTACTGGAATTCTTCAAGGATGTAACTAGTAGAGTTGATTAGGGGAAGCCAGTAGATGTGGTTCATTTCGACTTTCAGAAGGCTTTTGACAAAGTGCCACATAAGAGATCAGTTTGGAAAATTAAAGTGCATGGGATTGGAGGAATGTATTGAGATAGATAGAAAACTGGCTGGCAGACAAGAAACAAAGAGTAACAATAAACGGGTCATTTTCCGAATGGCAGGCAGTGACTGGTGGGGTACTGCAGCATTAGTGCTAAGGCCCCAGGTATTCACAATACATATTAATGATTTAGATGAGGGAACTAAATGCAATATCTCCAAATATGCAGATGACACAAAGCTGGGTTGAAGCGTGAGCTGTGAGGAGGATGCAGAGATGCTTCAGCGTGATTAGGACAAGATCAGTGAGTGAGTGAGTGGACAACAGCAAGGCAGATGCAGTCCAATGTGAATAAATGTGAGATCATCCACTTCGGTAGCAAAAACAGGAAGACAGATTATCTGAATGACTATAAGAAAGGCAACAACATATGGGTGTCTTCATTCACCAGTCACTGCAAGTAAGTATGCAGGTGCAGCAGACAGTAAAAAAGGCAAATGATTTGTTGGCCTTCGTAGCGAGAAGATTTGAATACAGGTGCAAGGGTGTCTTGTTGCAATTATACAAGGCCTTCGTGAGGTCATACTTGGAATACTGTATGCAGTTTTGGTCTCCTTATCTAAGGAAAGATGTTCTTCCTATAGAGGGAGTGCAGAGAAGGTTTATCGGGTTGTTTCATGGGATAGCAGGACTGACATATAAGGAGAGATTGAGTTGGATAGGATAATATTCATTGAATCATAGAATCCTACAGTGCAGAAGGAGGCCATTCAGCGCATCGTCTAAACTGACCACAATCCCATCCAGTTCCTATCCTCATAACACCATGCGTTTACCCTAGCTAGTCCCACTGACATTAAAAGGCAATTTGACATGGACTGGAGTTTAGAAGAATGGGGGGACCTCATAGAAACCTATAGAATTCTAACAAGACAAGACAGGATAGATGGAGAAAGGATGTTCCCGTATGATGGGAATGTCCAGAAGCAGGGGTCATACAGTCTAAGGATATGGGGTAAACCTTTTAGGACTGAGATGAGGAGAAATTTCTTCACCTAGAGAGTGGTAAGCCTGTAGAATTTGCTACCACTGAAAGCAGTTGAGGCCCAAACATTGTATGTTTCCGAGAAGGAGTTACAGTGTATGTTTCCAAGAAAGAGTGGGGTTTGCACATTCTCCTTGTGTCTGCGTGGGTTTCCTCTGGGTGCTCCAGTTTCATCCCACAGTCCAAAGATATGCGGGCCATGCTAAATTGCCCCTAAGTGTCCTGAGATGCGTAGGTTAGAGGGATTAGTGGGTAAAATACGTAGAGATATGGGGGTACGGTCCGGGTGGGATTGTGGTCAGTGCGGACTCAATGGGCTGAATGGCCTCTTTCTGTACTGTAGGGTTTCTATGATACAGCTCCTGGGGAGAAGGGGATCAAGTTTCGGTGGGGGGGGGGGGGGGGATGGGAACCCGCTACTGCGTTGAATGCAGCCATGATAATAAAAGCAGCGGAAAAGGCTCAAAGCCAAATGGCCTCCTCCTGGTCCTAGTACTCAAATCTTTTCCCTTCTATTTTGGTGGCCAGAACTGGAAATAGAACTTAAGGCAAGCCTGACAAAAAACAGTTTGATTCCTTCCAGCAGATTCCACCGCTTCTCTTGTGTATCATTCTACCGGCTTTGTCAATTTGCATTGGTTGGACTTGGACGAATGAGATTTTTTCAATTCATTTATGGAATGTGAGCGTCACTGGTAGGCTCATGTTTGTTGCCCATCCCTAATTGCTCTTCAGAAAGTAATGGTGAGCTTTCTTCTTGAACTGCTGTTGTCCACCTACAGTGCTATTAAGGAAGGAGTTCCAGGATTTTGATCTAGCTACAGTGAAGGAACTATATTTCCAAGTCAGGACAGTGAGTGGTTTAAAGGGGAACCTCCAGGTGATGGCGTTTCCAGGTATATGCTGCCCTTGCTCTTCTACATGGTAGCAGTCATGGGTTTGGAAGGTGCTAAGGAGAGTTGGTGAGTAGCTAAAGTTCATCTTGTAGATGGTACACATTACTGCCACTGTACATTGGTGGGAGAGTGAATGTTTATGGAAGGGATGCCAATCAAATGGGTCTACTACAATCTTAGATTCTCTCAACCTCATTTTTAACTATTTCAGAAGCCTTAACTGCTTACATGAGGGTGGCCACCACAAAGATGGGCAATATTAGATCAGACCCCTATTATACATCTGGGATTCTCTGGAGAAATATACTGCACTCAGCTGATCCAAAATTACCTGATTTACAGTGTTTGCCAAAGTCAAAGGCACCCCTCAACTGTCACCCATTTTATTTTCTAAAGCACTACACTCTACACCTGCCATCATTCTAGTCTGTTCTCCAGTAAATTAAATGTGTATATTTCGGAAATGTCACCAGTTCTCCTTGTTGTGCTTTGGTGTTAACATTCAAAGTTCCACAAGGTGACCAAATGCCACCTCGATTACCATGTTAGTGCAGTAACTGAAGAGCATATCATTGCAGATCCAACCCAAGGCTCCTCAGAAATATTGCTGGAACTTGAAGTTCAAAGTGTCATTACTAATTTGTCACAAAGTTAATGCTGTTAATCTGACTTTGAATTTTCCTGCCTTATGTTCCCCAGGGATTTTCTTTCCCCTGGTTGCAAGGCTCAGGCAAAAAGGCAGAGGGAGGACACAAGAGCTAAATCAAGAAAAGTTTAGAGCACATAAGAAAGCTGGCTCCAACCCACCAACCTCCAGGGTTTAAGGAGGTAGGACAAAGGGGCAGGGAGACAAACTGCTCCCACAAGAGGGACTGGCACTTCCAATATTGCCGATGGACAGTCAAATTTCCCAAGCCTCGATAAACACACTAACTAAGGGAGGCATCAAGATCTGGGCGGAAGACAAATGACTTTAACAGCACTGCTTGTGGGCCAGAAGGATAATGAATGCTTTCCCCAGACATGCAATCTTCCCTCAACAGACTGACCTGGAGTACTTCCTGTTTGCCTGGAAGCCAAGCCTATCAATCAGATTGACTTCGAGGTGGGGAACCAGTCAGAGTGTCAAGTTAAAACTTCAAACTTGTGAAGAAACCCAGTCTTCAAGGGTTCTGCCTTTGAATTTCCTATCTATAACCCTCCTCCCCCACCAATCCAGCCATGCTCCCCTGCCGATCAACACAAACCCTAGCCCTTTTCACATCCGGTAAATATGGCCAGTGGGTCCAAGTCCCCTGGCTACTGAGGCAATGGGAAGATTCCATCTCATGTTGTTGTGATTGCAGATTGGAGTACTCAGTAAAGGGTTGGTGGGTTTAGCATACAATCCTTTTCAGAATCAGAGAGACTTGACATAACCCAGCATTACTGGCATGAGGCACCAAAAGGAAAGGTCAAATTTTAATCCAAGAGTGACCCACCTATTGATGCATCCAGGGGCATTAAGGCCCAGAGAGAGGTTCACAACAACATGCCACCCCTCTCAAGCTAACAGCTAGACTGCTGCTTCTCATTTGCTGTGCAAAACTATGTCAGAAGACAGGCCACATTACTGTTAATGTGGCCTCATCCACCAGATTGAGATATAGCTTGGCCTGGACAGATACAGCATCCTTGTGCAGACTAGATCTGTCCAGTATCTGGCCAGAGGAGTGCATAAAAATTAGTCCCAACACATTGATAATGTTGACTGTGATATTGCACTAATTTGTCAAATTAGAACTTCAATATTCTGAAGAAGAATCCAACAGACTTGAAATGTTCGCTTTGTTTTCTTTCCTCAAATGCTGCTAGACTGGCTGAGTCTTTCCAAGATTTTCTGATTTTATTTCCAATTTCAAGAATTCCACAGAATTTTGCTTTTATTTACTTCAATATTTCAACTCAGGTGACCATATGTCCCTGTCACCCAGGCATAGTCCTCGGATTATGTGTGATCCTCACCAACACTTTGACATTGCTGCCTGATCAGGTGAGAAATGCCATCTGTGAAACGAACAAGTTTCACAGATTTTCTCGGTTGATCAAACACTCTGTTCAATTTTGTGCAAATTCTGCCTATAATCTCCAACAGCACATCACTGAAACGTCAGCTTAGATTTTCTGCTCATGTGTTTAGAGTGGAACCTGAACACATGACCCTGTGACTCAGGGATGTGTCATTAATTGTGCCAAGGCACAATGCTGGCTGCTTGGCCAACAGATGGCCAAACAGACATGCTGATTTTCAGAAGGTAGGTGCAAAAAGATATGCTCAATTTAGAACATAAGAACATAAGAAATAGGAGCAAGAGTAGGCCATCTAGCCCTTCGAGCCTGCCCCTCCATTCAATAAGATCATGGCTGATCTGAAGTGGCTCAGTTCCACTTTCCCGCTTTCTCCCCATAACCCTTAATTCCCTTGCCTACCAAAAACCTATCTACCCGTGACTTAAATATATTTAGCGAGGTAGCCTCCACCACATCAATGGGCAGAGAATTCCAGAGATTCACCATCCTTTGAGTGAAGAAGTTCCTCCTCAACTCCATTCTATACTGCACCCCCCTTATCTTGAGGCTGTGCCCTCTAGTCCTGCTGTCCTATCTGAGCGGGAAGAATCTCTCTACCTCTACCCTATCCATCCCTTTCATTATCTTATACGTCTCTATAAGATCCCCCCTCATCCTTCTAAACTCCAACAAGTACAAACCCAATCTATTCAGCCTCTCTTCATAGTCCAACCCCCTCATCTCCGGTATCAGCCCAGTGAACATCCTCTGCACGCCCTCCAAGGCCAAAATATCCTTCCGCAAGTGCGGCGACCAGAACTGCACACAGTACTCCAGCTGCGGCCTTGCCAGTGCCCTGTACAGTTGCAGCAAGACCTCCCTGCTTTTATATTCAATCCCCCTCGCTATAAAGGCCAGCATCCCATTCGCCTTCCTGATCACCTGCTGCACCTGCAGGCTGGGTTTTTGCGACTCATGCACGAGGACCCCCAGGTCCCTCTGCACTGTAGTATGCTGCAGCTTTTTGCCCTTTAAATAGAAATCCCTCCTACTATTATTCCTGCCAAAGTGGGTAACCTCACACTTGCTAACATTATACTCCATCTGCCAGGTCCTCGCCCACTCGCTCAGCCTATCTAGATCCCTCTGCAGACTTTCCACACCCTCCACACAATTTGGTCTTCCACTTGTCCTCGTGTCATCAGCAGATTTCGACACCCTACACTCAGCTCCCTCCTCCACATCATCTATATAAATGGTAAATAGTTGAGGCCCCAGCACCGATCCCTGCAGCACTCCACTAGTTACCAACCGCCAATCAGAATAGCACCCATTGATACCAACTCTCTGCCTCCGATTAGACAACAAATCCTCTATCCACGCTAACACCTTACCGCCAACTCCATGCCCCCTAACCTTCTGAAGCAACCTTTTGTGCAGCACCTTATCAAACGCCTTCTGAAAATCGAGAAACACCACATCCACCAGTTCCTCTCCGTCTCCCGCACTAGTCACATCCTCATAGAATTCCAATAAATTCGTCAGACACGACTTCCCCTTAACGAATCCGTGCTGCGTCTGCTCTATCAAACAATTCTTCTCAAGGTGCCTCGCTATTTCTTCTTTGATGATGGATTCAAGCATTTTTCCCACAACAGACGTTAAACTAACCGGCCTATAATTCCCTGCCTTTTGCCTGCTACTCTTTTTAAACAGCGGCGTAACATTAGCCGTTTTCCAATCTTCCGGCACTTCCCCGGAATCCAGCGAGGTTTGGAAAATAATCACTAAGGCGTCTACTATCACTTCTGCCATTTCCTTCAGAACCCTGGGATGCATTCCATCCGGTCCTGGGGACTTGTCCACCATCAGTCCCGCTAGTCGATCAAGCACTACCTCTTTAGTGACAGTGATCGCATTCAGGCCCGCAACTCCTATCATCCTTCTATCTTTAATACCCGGCAAACTATTCGTGTCCTCCTCCGTGAAGACTGAGGCAAAAAACTTATTTAAGGCCTCAGCCATTTCCTCATTCCCCACCACTAAATCCCCCCGCTCATCCTATAAGGATCCAACATTCACCCTAGCCAGCCTCCTCCTCTTTATATATTTATAAAAACTCTTACTATCCTTTTTTATATTTAGTGCTAGTTTAGCTTCATAGTCTATGCCTCCTTTCTTTATCACCTTCTTCGTCAATCTTTGTTGATTTTTAAACCTCTCCCAATCTTCTACTCGCCCACTACTTTTAGCCACTCTAAACGCATCAGCTTTTAATTTAATACTTTCCTTTAATTCCTTTGATAACCACGACTGATAATAGGAGGCAGAGAGTGGGGGTCAATGGGTGCTATTCGGATTGGCGGTTGGTGACTAGTGGGGTGCCCCAGGGGTCGGTGCTGGGGCCTCAGCTATTTACCATTTATATAGATGATCTGGAGGAGGGAACCGAGTGCAGGGTGTCGAAATTTGCTGATGACACCAAGATTGGGGGAAAGGCAAATTGTGCGGAGGGTGTGGAGAGTCTGCAGAAGGATCTAGATAGGCTGGGCGAATGGGCCAGGAAATGGCAAATGGAATTTAATGTTGGCAAGTGTGAGGTGGTCCACTTTGGTAGGAAGAATGGTAGGAAGGACTATTACTTACGTGGCGAAAAACTGCAGCAGGCGACGGTGCAGAGGGACCTCGGGGTCCTTGTGCATGAGTCGCAAAAACCCAGTTTGCAGGTGCAGCAGGTGGTCAGGAAGGCGAATGGGATGCTGGCCTTCATAGCGAGGGGGATTGAATATAAAAGTAGGGAGGTCTTGCTGCAGCTGTATAGGGCATTGGTGAGGCCGCAGCTGGAGTACTGTGTGCAGTTTTGGGCGCCGCACCTGCGCAAGGATATTTTGGCCCTGGAGGGAGTGCAGAGGAGGTTTACTAGGCTGATACCGGAGTTGAGGGGATTGAGCTATGAGGAGAGGCTGAATAAACTAGGCTTGTACTCGTTAGAGTTTAGAAGAATGAGGGGAGATCTCATTGAGACGTATAAGATGATGAATGGGATGGATAGGATAGAGGTGGAGAGACTCTTCCCGCTCAAAAAAGACAGTAGGACTAGGGGGCACAGCCTCAAGATAAAGGGGAGGCGGTTTAGAACGGAGTTGAGGAGGAACTTCTTCACTCAAAGGGTGGTGAATCTCTGGAATTCTCTGCCCGTTGAAGTGGTGGAGGCTGCCTCGCTAAATATTTTTAAGAAGCGGGTTGATGGGTTCTTGATAAGAGAGGGGATTAAGGGTTATGGGGAGAGGGCGGGAAAGTGGAACTGAGCCACAACAGATCAGCCATGATCTTATTGAATGGCGGGGCAGGCTCGAAGGGCTAGATGGCCTACTCCTGCTCCTATTTCTTATGTTCTTATGTTCTTATCCCTTCTCCTACGATCCTTCTTTACCATTGGAATAAATTTCTGCTGAGCACCGAAAAAGATCTCCTTAAAGATCCTCCACTGTTCCTCAGCAGTCCTACCGACCAATCTGTGCCCCCAATCTACATTTGCCAATTCCTCTCTCATCCTATCATACTCCCCTCTGTTCAAACAGAGGACACAGGTCCGGGACCCTACTTTCTCATCCAAACAGAGGACACAGGTCTGGGACCTGACACTGCCCTCATAGAGGAGCAGTGTTCCAGTCCTGCCAACAGTTGGTAACCAGACTAAACACTTTGTACTCCACATGCAGGAGCTGGGAATAAAGGGCAGCCCTTTTACAGGAACCCAGAAAGGAACAATAAGCCACCACATGTCATCTGAATGGCCCATGAACAAATTGCATAAAACTAACCTGATACTCTGTACAACATTACTTGACAATGCCACGCCTTCCAGCCTTTTCTTTGCATCTCATTCATACCTATATCACAGTAAATCACATTGTAAACCTCACCACACTTACACCTTCCATGACCATTAACACCCCAAGTTGACCATGCACCCCAAGACACTTGAGCTGCTTGACTGCACAATCACTTACCCCAGGCTGCTATACAAATTGTGCATGACTGTCTCTCTGCGGACTCCAGCCTCCAAAGACCATTGGCACCAGATGAAAAACCAGGGCAGTGCCTGCAAGGAAGCTTCCTTCACCAGCCAAGATTTGCAGAGGCATATCACTTCTGGCACCAATAGCCAGGGTATTTGAAGCAACCTAAGTAGCTGTTGGGCACGGGGATATCTATATACCCCTCAATCCAGGTACAGGCAGGACAGGACCACCCTGAGAAATTTCCTTCAACTCTTCCCTCTTTCCTGGAGGAAAACAGGAATATTGATAGGAATCCTTCCAAATGAGGATAATACTCCCTGTCTGGTAAGTGAGAAAAGGAGAAGTTTAAAAAAATTGTAAAAGGCAAATTTAAACTCAAACATAGAATTCCATTGTATATATTGATCACTCGTTAATGAAGAAACCTGGCATTTGTCGTAACTTTGTTATTCACAGTTTGAACCTTTACCTGTTGTCCTACTGAAAACAAATGGGGAAAATGGTGGTGTGATGGTCAATGAGCTTGTGAGCCCAGGGACTCAAATCTGATAGAAGGTCCTATGGTGTGTTCCCACCTCTGCAAATGTACATTGGGTACTAGTCCTACTTTAGGATTTGATGGTCACCAAAGATTTGTTCATAACCTGGACAAATAGGTCTGTTACCTGTCTGCAAATCGTTCCAACATAGCCAGGAAAGTTTCTTTGTTAAAAGTGTGCAGCAGTCTGCCACGTTTCATCATGGATCAGTCCAATAAAAATTCATGTTCACCAGTGCACACCTAGGACATAGTATGTGAAGGACAAATGTCACTGGGTGGGATTTTACGGCCTTGCTTTACCAGACACCAGAAAATTCCTCCCAAGGTCAACGGACATTTCCATTGTCTGCCCCTCGCCTGCTGCAGACAAGGCAGTAGAATTCTGACGATCATCTATAGAAACTGCATTGTTATTTTGCCATCTGCAGCTGACTGTCACTGTATCAAATATTCAACTATAAAAATTTAACTTTTAATAGCGTCTCAGATTGAGAGCCTTTTTACTATATTAAATATCAATATGAAGGACAGCACAGTAGCAAAGTAGTTAGTACTGCTGCCTTACAGTGCTAGGGATCTGGTTCAATTCAGGCCTGGAATCTGTCTGTGTGGAGTTTGCATTCTCCCTCTGGCTATCTGGGTTTTCACTGGGTGCAGATGTGTAGGTTAGGTAGGTTGGCTAAATTGCCCTTGTGCAAGTGCGTGCATGCGTATGTGGTGTAATGCCCCTCAAGCCATAAGCCCCAGGTAACAGACTACCGACCTGTTCCAGGAATAATTAGCTACAAGATAAAAGTCTGACCAATGCACCAACACCGATTACTTCAATTGACTCGCTGACTAGAATATAGCTAGAATAGATTCAACAGCATAGGTTTAATTCCTATTCCAGCTGAAATAGATTAAGAATTTGCCCTGCCTCATGCTTAATGCCCTCAAATTACATAATGAACTGCCAAGAGATGACTCTAGGTGCCTTGTGGACTATGACTAATTACCTACCTAGTTATGCTCACATCAAACAGGCTTCATTTCTGAATACTAATTCTGGAATCAATAAATGAGCTACAGAAATATGGGAAGACCCACAACACAGAAGCTATTCAGCGCATTGAGACTCTGCAGGCTGTAAATGTTAACCCATCTAATCCACCCTCCAGTTCTTGGTTTGTCAATTAGAGCACTTTAAATGCCTATCCAACAATTTAAAAAACGCAATGAAGGTTTCTGCTTTTACCATCCATTCAGGCAGCGAGGACACCACTTATGGCTTTTACCACCACCTCACCTCCATTAACCTCCCTGCTCTCTGGGAAGCAAGGCAAAATTGTGCTTTACGTGTCTCGTTGTTGATGACTGGAGCACTGATCTGACTACCCTCAAACCCCTACTCTAACATAACTGTTGTTTTCATTATTCACTGTTGACAACGCAGCTGCATTTTTATAGAAGGGTTAGTGCTTGCAGTTCAGGTACCTCTCCCCGTGGACATGATTGGAGAGTCTACAGAGCCATGTATATGGAGTTCAGGGAATTCCAGTTTGCTAACAAAGTTGCATGCTCTCTCATTCTGCTTATCCGTGCTGAGGGAGAGAACAATGTTCTTTCTTTAGGAACATTTGATCTATGTGATCTCCCAAATGCTCTAACAAATGGTGTATTGGGAAATGTCTGAAAGGTCATCTTATATCTGGCATTCCCAATAAGGGGTCTGAACCTTTAAGTAATGTGAGTGCTGATTCTTTTGAATGTATAATGTTTTCTAACAAAGCTTGGTTTCCAATCCTTAAATGTCATCAATCTTATGCTTAGGGGGAATTTGATAGCCTTCCCCTAACATTTTCACCATTACTTCAACTCAATGCCCTCTGGTTATTGACCTCATTGTTAATCAAGAGACATAGGGCTTTCCTCTCCACTCTTTCTAGGCCTCTCAATTTTGTACATCTGAATTAAATCTCCCTTGAGCCTCCTCTGATGCAAGGAAAACAATCCCAGTCTATCTAATCTTTCCTTGTTGCTAAAATTCTCCTTTGCTATCAATATCTTTGTAAATCTCCTCTTTACCCTCTCTAGTGTGATCATATCCTTCCTGCAATCTGGTGGTGCACATAGTGCTCCAAATGGAATATTTCAGGTTGTTTATGGGGAATTTAATCTTGGGTTTAAGGATTTCCGGTGAAGGAACAATCAGGGAATGATATAAGGTCTACCAATTCAAGCGCATCAGGAGAAAGAAGCCAGGTTGTGTTCTCTGGACTGGAGATGCCATTTGTGCCTATTATTAGCATTATTAGTAATTGAAAATGGGGCAGGCACTCAACAAAATTAGTAACAGCAAGAAAACAGCAATGAAAAAAATAATGGCACAAAAGAGTGACATATCCCCAGAACCAGTTGATTTCCATCCCAAGATTCAAAGAAAGCAATGAGAACTTTCCAGATGGCCTAAATAAATGCCAGAATTCTCCCCAAAAATTCTAAGTGCTGACTTCATGTGTAAACAGCAGTAAATCACACTGTTTCTTTCAGTGGGAGTTTCAAAATGAATCTCCCCAGTGTGCACCACAGAGTGCATCAACAAGACTCACTCCAGTATTTAGTGGGCGGGGCTTCTTCTACCCAGGAGGCCAGCAGCAGAGTGTTGAGCAGGCCTTTGCGTATGTGGCTATCTGTTGGTGCTGAAATCAGGGCATGTGCAGTGATCCTGCACTGCCAGCCGCCCAATTGCTAGCCACCTTGATTGCTGGCCAGCAGTGTGACCACTGCAAAACTGGCCCTACAACACCCCCCATGGCCCGATCGCTGCCCCCCCCAACCATGTTTGACCCCGTCTCCACCCCCCCATACCCGCAGACTGACCCTCCCCAGTCTGAAGGCCAGTCCCGATTGATGCCCTCCCTCTCTTCCACACTGACCCTGATGCAGAGTGTTAGCAGGACTCCCCCACCACCAATTGCTCCACCAGGCCCCGCCTACAGCAGGCCCTGTCCCGTCACACTTTGCCCCATGTACAGTGCCAAGATGCCCCCTAGGCATTGGCACTGTCCTTTGGGCAGTCTCAGGGACATTGTAAGGTGCCAATGCCCAGGGGGCACCACCTGACCCTCTGACTGCCCCCTCTTCACTCCAGCAGGGTTGGGCCGCTAGCTCCCTGAAAGCAGGGAGCTATAGTAATTCCTGTGCAGTGAAACTCTCTGGCGGCATTGGCAGGGGAGGGTAGGGGGTAGTGTCCCAGGCCCACTAGTCACATTTAATATATATGGTAATGAGTATTATCATAACTTATGTGCTGCTTTTTGACTGCATTTCCGGTTCGCGGGGTTTCTGTGAATACTTTTTACTTCTGTAGCGGAAGTTAGGCGAGGGGCTAGTCGGGAAGGGAGAGCGGGGCGTATAAAAAGAAGACAGTGATAGACAGCGGGCAGCGTCAGGAGCGGGCAGCAGAGTGAGTGGGAGCTGAGTGAGAGTTATAAGGGCTTTGGCTCGCTGGGCTTAGGCGAGAGCAGGCTTAGACAAGGTGAGTTGCAGTTTCTATCTTTCCCGTGTTGCATTTCGGCACATACAAACCCAAGTGAGGTTGGGACATGGCAGGGGCTACGGGGAGGCGCGTTAGCTGTGTTAGGTGCCACATGTGGGAGTTCCTGGAGGCATCACATCTCCCGAAGGCCCACATCTGCGTCAAGTGTTTAGAGCTGCAGTGTTTGAGGGCCTGGGTCAGGCAACTGGAGCTGCGTTTAGAGGATGCATTTCTGGTTAGGGAGAATGAGGAGTTAATGGCTACGAACCATGAACAAGTGGAGGTCCCAGGGGCTGAGGAACAGGATGGGTGGATAACTGTTAAGAGGAAGAAGAGGAAGAAGAATAGTCCTGGTCCAAAGACCACCCCAGTGGCCCCCCAAAAGGCACTGACAGGGGTACAAAAGGAAAAACAGGAGGGCCAGAATGACTCAGAGAGAAGGAAGGGGGCTGGCAATGAGATAGTGGTGGGGGATAGGAGGGTCAAAGGAATTGACAGGAGGTTCTGTGGGCAAAAGCGTGACTCCCGGATGGTAGTCTGCCTCCCTGGAGCAGGGGTACAGGACAAATCGGAGAGGATAGAGGGAATTTTGAAAGGGGAGGGGACCCAGGCAGAAGTAATAATACACGTAGGTGAGAAGGACGTAGGAAGGCAGAGTAGGGCAAATGTACGCAGGTAATTTAGGGAGTTGGGGTCCAAACTGAAGAGCAGGACCTCCAGGGTGGCATTCTCTGGGCTGCTGCCTAGTACCAGCAGGGCTATGAATAATGAGATCATGCAGCTGAATGCATGGCTTAGGGATTGGTGCAAGGTAGAGGGCTTTACTTTTGTAGATCATTGGGAAGTATTTGTGAGAGAAGGGCACCTGTACAGGAGGGATGGGGAAAATTTGATTGGGAGGGGGACAAATGTCTTAGCAGGGAGGTTAGCTGGAGTGTTTAGGCAGAGTTTAAACTAATGGGGGGGGGGGTGGGGATGAGACTGATAGCTCATTAGACACTGGGGTCGGGAGCGAGTTGGGTAATAGGGTAGGGTATTCCTGGGTATAAGTGTTTTAGGTGTGACAGAGGAGGGTTGAAGAGAGGTGGTGGGGTGGCGTTGTTAGTAAAGGAGCACATCACAGCAGTGCAGAGGGAGGATAATATGGAGGAGTTAGGGATCGAGTCGCTGTGGGTGGAGTTGAGGAATAAAAAGGTAGAGATTACGATGCTAGGGGTATACTATAGGCCACCCAACAGCCCGAGGTCAGTGGAGGAAGGTATTCGCAGAGGCATTTTAGATAGGTGCAGAAAGAATAAGGTGGTTGTAGTGGGTGACTTTAATCTTCCTGGAGTGGATTGGAAGGTGCCTAGAGCTGGAGGTACGGATGGGGAGGAATTTGTAAAATGTGTGTTGGAAGGGTCCTTGGAGCAGTACGTAACTAGCCCAACTAGGGAGGAGGCTATACTGGATTTAGTGTTGGGTAATGAGCCGGGGCAGGTGGTTGAGGTTGCAGTAGGCGAACATGTGGCTAACAGTGACCACAAGTCTGTCTAGTTTAGGATAAAAATGGAAAGGGATGAGTGCCATCCGAAGGGGAGGGTGCTGAACTGGGGGAAGGTGAGCTATAGCCGGATTAGGAGGGAGCTGAAGGACACTAATTGGGAGGGGTTGTTAGCGGGCAAGTCCACGGTTGGTAAGTGGGAGGCTTTCAAGAGCAAATTGATAATGTTGCAGGAAAGGCATGTGCCGGCAAAGAGGAAGGATGGGAAAGGTAGGATTAGAGAGCTGTGGATTACAGGGGGTATTGAAGACTTGGTCAGGAAGAAGAGAGAGGCATATGTTAGGTCGAAACAACTGGGAACGGAGAGAGCGCTGGAGGAATATAGAGAGAGTAGGAGAGAGCTTAAAAGGGGAGTTAGAAGGGCAAAAAGAGGGCATGAAATGGCTTTGGCTGATAGGATTCAGGAAAATCCAAAGGCATTTTACTCTTATATTAGGAACAAGAGAGTGGTTAGAGGGAAAATTGGTCCTCTTAGGGACAAAGGAGGGGAGCTACGCATCAAGTCTGAGGGAATGGGGGAGATCCTGAATGAATACTTTGCGTCGGTATGCACAAAGGAGAGGGGTTTGGTGTCTTGTAATGTCTTGGAGGGAGCTGTAGATCATTTGAAGGAAATATCCATTACGAGGGAGGAAGTGCTAAGGTTTTTAGGTAGCACAAAAACGGATAAAGCTCCAGAGCCTGATGGTATTTATCCCAGGCTGCTTAGGGAGGTGAAAGATGAAATTGCTGGGCCTCTGACGCAAAGCTTTGTCTCTTCTTTGGACACAGGTGAGGTCCCAGAGGACAGGAGGGTAGCTAATGCGGTACCGCTGTTTAAAAAGGGCAATAGGGATAACCCTGGTAATTATAGACCAGCGAGTTTGACATCGGTGGTAGGAAAATTATTGGAAAAAATTCTTAGGGATAGGATGTATAAGCATTTGGAATGTCGCGATCTGATTAGGGATACGCAACATGGCTTTGTTCAGGGGAGGTCTTGCCTTACGAATCTGGTAGAATTTTTTGAGGAGGTGACAAAAACAGTTGACGATGGATGAGCCGTTGATGTCATCTATATGGATTTCAGTAAGGCATTTGACAAAGTCCCTCACGGTAGGCTGGTAGAAAAAGGTAAGGCACATGGGATACAAGGACAGGTAGCTAGATGGATTGAAAACTGGCTGGGCAACAGGAGACAGACAGTAGTAGTGGAAGGGTCCTTTTCTGGCTGGAGGTCAGTCACTAGTGGTGTGCCGCAGGGCTCAGTACTGGGACCTCTTCTCTTTGTAATATATATAAACGACTTGGAAGAGGGCGTACGTGGTGTGATCAGCAAGTTTGCAGATGACACCAAGATGGCAGGTTTGGCAGATACTGAGGCGGATTGTCAGGTGACACAGCAAGATATAGATAGGTTGGTATACTGGGCAGATAGATGGCAGATGGAATTTAATCCTGACAAATGCGAGGTGATGCATTTTGGAAGGAATAATGCGGGGAGGAATTACATGATAAAAGGTAGACCGATTAAGAGTATAGAAATGCAGAGGGACCTGGGAGTGCAAGTACACAAGTCTCTGAAGGTGTCAACACAAGTAGAGAAGGTTGTGAAGAAAGCTTATGGAATGCTAGCCTTTATAGGAAGGGGTATAGAGTATAAGAGCTGTCGTCTAATGCTTCCGTTGTACAGAACGTTGGTTAGACCGCATTTGGAGCACTGCGTCCAGTTCTGGTCACCTTACTACCAGAAGGACGTGGAGGCCCTGGAGAGGGCGCAGAGGAGGTTTACCAGGATGCTGCCTGGTATGGAAGGACTGAGTTACGAGGAAAGATTGGAAAAACTGGGGCTCTTCTCCTTAGAAAAATGGAGATTAAGGGGGGATCTGATAGAGGCGTATAAAATAATGAAGGGAATAGATAGAGTCAACAGTGGCAGGCTTTTCCCTAGAGTGGGGACAACTATTACGAGAAGTCACGATCTAAGGGTGAGGGGGGAGAAGTATAATTTGGATATGAGAGGAAGGTTTTTCACACAGAGGGTCGTGGGGGTATGGAATATGCTACCAAGTAAGGTGGTGGAGGCAGGCACGCTGGACTTGTTTAAGGTTTACTTAGATAGGCACATGAGTGAAACAGGGATGGAGGGTTATAGAAGACGGTATTAAAAAGGGTCAGAACCTCGGGATGACACTGGAAATGTAATATTACGTGTTAATGTTTTGTCTCTTCTAATCCACAGGTGTCAGTCCACCTTGTTGTCAAACGAGGGGCATGCACACGGTGGGTCGTGCGTGGGCTGCTCTTGGAGGTTTCGAGAGTGGCCTAGTACTACGTGTCGTTGTGTGTGCTTAATCCTGGACCAGCAGACGGGCACCACAACAGCTCAGTGGCTATCACTGCTAGCTGTGCAGATACATGGATTTGGGCCTGTGTCTGTGGGAGTTTGCGCATTCTCCCTGTGGTTGCGTGGGTTTCCTCCGGGTGCTCTGGTTTCCTCCCACACCCCAAAGATGTGCTCTTAGGCTGACTGGTGTACCAAATTGACCCTACACTATTCTCCCCTGAATCTGGCTACATTAGGGGTACCATTCACAAACATACACACGGGGCAGGGTAGGTGTAGGAAAATGCTTTGTTGAAATGGCGGCGTGGGCTCGTTGGGCCGAAGGGCCTGTTTCCCGTGCTGGGTTGGTCTTTGCTCGCCCCACCGATTTCTGGTGCGGATACGATACCGCCGCAAGTCCAGCCCAGCACTAGAAGATGCTGGTGGACCAGTGCGGATCCCACACATCGGGCACTGCTGAAACCTCCCAGCTAAAAAATTAGCACAGCAGGATGGGAGATTCACCCCCCAAACTCCATATTTCTAAGTTCTCTTGACTCAGGAACCGTTCCTTCAGATTGGAAAATTGCGCACGTCAGTATGCTATTTAGGAAAAATGAGAGAGGAAAACCTGGTAATGATTTTGTTAACCAAATATCTTGGGCGGAATTTTTCACTTTGCCCACCACAAGTTTCACGGCAGAGGAGGTCCTCCATTGGCCAGTGGCATAATCTTCTGGTCCCAACGTTGTCAATGGGGACCCTGTTGAATGCACACCTCACTGCCGGAAAACCGTCAGCAAGTGTACATCGTTGGCAGGACCGGAAGATCCTGCTGGTATAAACAGCTGGAAAATTCTGGCCCAAGTTGGAAAGTTACTAGAGTCTATAATTAAGGAAAGGCAAATTTTTCAGTTGATCAGAAAGAGCTAGTATGTATTGAGGTCACTCTCGATTAATCTGACTGAATCTTTTGAAGAGGTGATTAAAGTAGTGGGCAGAGGATTGTGGTGGATGTTATTTATCTGGACTTCCAGAAGGTTCTTGGTGAAGTGTCCCGTGAGAAACTGTTGATTAAAGTTGAAGCTCATTGAATTGAAAGTAAATTATTCCCCTGTTAGGAAATTGGCTGGGTGGGAGTAAACAAATAATGGACAAGTGCTGTAATTGGAAGAACGTTACTAGTGGTGTCCCAGAAGGATCAGTGTCAGAGCATGAACTATTCACCATGTTAATTAACTTAGATGATGGGATTAAAAAAACCACATTTCCAAATTTGCAGAGGACACCAATATTGTAATGCAAAGCACTGTAAGCAATGTGAATGGAATCATAAAATTAAGAGCAGAAATTGGCCTGGATTTTGTGGAGCTAATTATTGCAGCACACTGAGCATTTGCCATAATTGGAATTAGGAGTGTTCCAACAATGTCTAGAGTGTTCACATCCCACTACCAGGCTTGTTCATTATTTTGTTTTCAAACAAATCAGATAAAACTTCTTAAAAGAAAATCAACATGAAACATTTGAAAAGTCTGATAAATCCGAGGTCATGTGTGACAAATCTTTGAGGAAGCAACAAGGAAGTTAGATAAAAGAGAACCGCTGGATGTGATTCACTTAGATTTCCAGAAGGTCTTTGACAAGGTGCAGCATAGGAGACTGTTAAATAAGTTAAGTGCCTGTGGTGTTAAGGGTAAGATCCTGGCATGGATAGAGGATTGCTGACTGGCAGAAGGCAGACCGTGGGGATAAAGGATTTTTCTCAGGATGGCCACCAATGAGGAGTGGTATGCCTCAGGGGTCAGTGCTAGGACCACAACTTTTCACAATATACATTAATGATTTGGAGGAAGGAACTGAAAGACTGTTGCTAAGTTTGCAGATGATACAAAGATACCTAGAGGGATAGGTAGTATTGAGGAAGCAGGGAGGCTGCAGAAGGACCCGGACAGGTTAGGACAGTGGGCAAAGTACTGGCAGATGGAATACAATGTGGAAAAGTGTGAGGTTATGCACATGGAGGAATGAAAGCACAGACTATTTTCTAAGTGGGGAAATCAGAAACACAAAGGGACTTGGGAGTCATTGTTCAAGATTCTCTTAAGGTTAATGTGCAGGTTCAGTTGGCAGTTGGTAAGGCAAATGTAATGTTAGCATTCATGTTGAGAGGGCTAGAATACAAGAGCAGAGCAGGGATATACTTCTGTGGCTGTATAAGACTCTGATCAGACTCCATTTGGAGTACTGTGAGCAGTTTTGGGCCCTGTATCTAAGGAAGGCTATGCTGGCCTTGGAAAAGGTCCAGAGGAGGTTCACAAGATTGATCCCTGGAATGAAGGGCTTGTTGTATCAGGGATGGTTGAGGACTCTGGGTCTGTATTTGTTGGAGTTTAGAAGGTTATGGGGGGGTCTTATTGAAACTTACAGGATACTGCGAGGCCTGGATAGAGTGGACGTGGAGAGAATGCTTCCACTAGTAGGAAAAACTCGAACCAGAGGTTCTAGAACTAGAACTAGAACCAGAACCTCACGCTAACTGGATGATCCTTTAAAACAGAAATGAGGAGGAATTTTTTCAGCCAAAGAGTGGTGAGTCTTTACCGCAGAAGACTGTGGAGGTTAGGTCATTGAGTGCCTTTAAGACAGAGATGGATAGACTCTTGATTAATAAGGGGATCGGAGGTTATGGGAAAAAGGAAAGAGAATGGGGATGAGAAAACTATCAACCATGATTGAACTATCAACTAGACTTGATGGGCCGAGTGGCCTAATTCTGCTCGTATGTCTTATGGTTTTATGGTCTGTTGAAAAAGCATTCTAGCATGATTTATCAGACATTTTTAAATATTTCAATTTTTTGAACAATTTATCTGGCTTTCTCAGAACATACACAAAATTTTCGTAATTTTAAAAATTTTGTAAAATGAATCACACCAAATAAATCTGATTTCATCCTTTGTTCCAGTGCCTTCTCACTGAATCATCCTGGTTTATAGGTTGCTGGAGGCCATGCCCGCAACTGCCTGTCACATTCATCTGGGCTGCGCAGCATTGGGAGGGAGTCCTCCCTCTTCGAAACTGAAATTCTCACCATTGTAGCTAAGTGTGTACTTCAATGCAGTGGCACAGGCAAGCAGTGACACTATGTCACTGATCACAAATCCAGCCCAATAATAATTTAGGTGAATGAGCAGGACTCTGACAAATGGATTTCCAATGTAGACAAACATGAGGCTATCCAAATTGGACCTCAAAAGGGTAGAAGAAGGTACTTTCTTAGTGGTGAAAAACTAGAAACAGTGAAGGTTCAAAGGGGTTGGGGTGAGGTGAGGTTGGGAGGAGGTATTCAAATCAGTAAAATCTCCTGAACGGAAACTGTAAATTACCAAGAAGATAATTGAAAGTTAGATAGAATGCTTACAGTGCAGAAAAAAGCCACTCATCCCATCGAGCCTGCATTGACAACAATCCCAGCCAGGTCCTACCTCCATAACCCCATCTATTTATCCCTGACACTAAGGGGCAGTGAAGCATAGCCAATCCACCTAACCTGCACATCTTTAGACTATGGAAGGAAATCAGAGCACTCGGAAGAAGCCCATGCCGACATGGGGAGATCGTACACATTCCACACAGTCATCCAAGGGCCAGAATTGTGAAGCAGCTAACCACTGTTCTACCATAGAGGACTAGAACACAAAGACGTAAAAGGTCATGCTTTCAGCTATACAAAGCTCTGATTAGACCATACCTAAAATAAGCAGTTCTGGGCATCACACATTAGGAAGGGTATGTTGGCCTTTTTGGAGGGGGTGTGGTATAGATTATTCGGGATGAAATCTGGACTCCAAAGGGTTAAGTAACATCAAGAGATTCAACCCACTGGGTTAGAAGGTTAAAGAGCAATTTGATCAAAATTTCCAAAATATTTCATGAGACTGGCAGGGTTGATGGAGGAAAACGATCTCTGATGGCTGGATGTCTAGGACTAAGGGATACTGTTTAGAAATTGGAGTAGATCTTCCAGGAGCAAAATTGGGAAGCACTTTTGTACTCAAAAAGGAGATAAAAGCTTAGAGATCTCTTTTGTAAAAGATGTTTGATGCTAGATCAGCTGTTAAGTTTAAATCTGAGATTGATAATATTTTGTTAGCTCTAGGTATTACTGAAAAGGGGACAAAGGCAGGAATATAAAATGAGGTCTCAGATCGGGAACCATGATCTCAATGAATGGTGGAACAAAATGGAGGGGCTAAATGGCCTACTCCCCTTCTGTTCTTACAAGCATTCGTAGGCATTTCTTTTAGAAATTTCTATATATTAAAAAAGATATAATTTACTCAGAAACTGACCAGTGTACATCAATAAAACTTATAAATGGCCCTTTTTAAAATCATTTTCATTGACTTAAAATCAACTCACTAAGAGGAGGACTAGACATACTATCAAAAATGCTTTTTTTTCACAACAGACTCATTTACAGCTGTATTAATAAACCTTCACCAGCTTACTCCTCTTAAATAGATCAATGAATTATTTTTAATGTCAAAAAGACAATTACATTCAATTACAATTACTGATCACACTGGTTGATTACATGAGTAAACTTGGGTAAGAATTTGATCCGTTAAAATCTGTGCAGTTGCAAGTACAATTTACACTCAGTTTCACAATTGCTCCCTCAGCAGAAACACTGCCCTAATGTCTTTTCCCAGCTCCGTCAGCTTTCAAATGCCATTCATCTTCGACCTATCTATTTCAAAATATTAGCACTTGGCCATGGATCAATTATTTACCACCATTAAAATAATGAAACAAAGATGAAACATGGAAAAGATCAAACTTGTGTTCACAAAGGGCTAATGGTGTCTTAAAGAAATCCCAACACGCCAATTTGAGCACATCAAGGATCTGCAGACAGTAATGAGAAGAATGGCCAGGTAATGCCCTGGAACCAAATCTTGTGCTTCAGAGAAAATTGCTTTCAGCTGTATAGAATTGAAATCATTATATGCATAACAATACTATGCCAGAGTACACATCAATTTGCGTTAAATAGGCTAATGCCTCTTTCATGTGAGCAATCACAGGAAATTTACTCAGGCAGATAAAGTGTATTAAGGTAATCAATAGCCGTTTCTTCTTTTAAAACAAGATATGGGTATATCTAAATTCCACTCACTACAGAAGGTTTAACTACGGCCAATAATCCATCAACTCCCGATTAGACAGCTCCTCATCAACTGGAAGATTTCATTGCAGTGCACAATTATTTTTCGACACAAAAGCAAGGGAAATGGTTCAAAGAAATGAAAATTTAACTGAATTCCCACATTCTTCCGAGCTTCTAATTCCTCATCGGGTGATGTATGAGTGGAGCTAACAGCTGGAAGAATCCTCCCTCATAATATGCTGTCATGCTCTGTGGTGAGTTACAGCACCTCGTAACTATTTCTTCAGTTAGCATCTCTTGCAGATACTGTTATTTTACAATGGGATTATTCTTGGGCCAGATGGATGCTTGCTTTTGATTAACATCTTCCACAAAGCAAGACTGGGTTCTTGCAAACACCGAGTAACACTGAGTTCTATAAAGCTCAAGTCAGTGATGGAATACTCTTTACTTGTTTGGATGTGTGCAGCTCCGGTAACAAGACACTAAATGCTATCCAGGACAAAGCAGCCACTTGACCAACACTCCATCCACCGCCTTAACCATTCACTCTCTGCATCACCGACTCACAGTAGCAGCAATATATACCATCTGCAAGATGCACCGCAACAACTCACCAACTCACCTTCCAAACCTACAACCGATTGTAGTATAAAGGGTTAACATAATGAATATAGGGAACATAATGACGTGGCACTAACATTAAACAGTCATGTGGAGAGAGTAGAGGAATGGTACTGAGCGGTCATGTACCTTTCTTGTAATTCATTATTTTTCAGTAGATACCTTGATATGTCTAAAACTGTTCTTTGTTAGAATCCTGGCCTAGCACGTTCTACAACATAGTAGCAGCAGTAGTGGAAGAAAAGTAGTCAGTTATTGGTGCCTTATGACAAATACGCATGGTTTAAGGTGACCGTGATCCCTGTTTAGCCATACGCCTCACCAATTATCCAAGTGACACACTCACTGCAGCCAGGTTATGATGGTTGCATTGCATGAACATCACTGCTCCTACCCCACCATATTCAAACCTTGCAGGCCTACATAGAGGTTGCTGCTGGAAAACATGACGTGACAAATTTCTACAACCAATCCCAGTTGTTCTTTCCCTTCTTTATTGGGCCAGATCCAAATTGATTCATCAATCCCCATGTCTCCTGTGCCTCACTCCTGACTGCTCTGGCCCTAAACACAGTAACTTTGTGCATGCTGAAGTCCACCAGAACAGTAGAAAAAGCAGAAAAGGGATCACTGCCATTTTGAAACATCTGCACTATGTGGCGAAATTACAACCCAAATGGCAGGAATGCTCAGTAGGGTGCACCAAGTGTTTCAGATGTGGCAGGGGACATTTCCAATTTTTCTGGTTGGTTAGAACCTCCAACAAACGAGGAAAACAATGCCACCAGAAATTAGTGCCAATCTCACACTTTCTAGGAAAAATTTGCCAATGTTCCCAGTAGATCTGATCCATCAAATTAGGAAACAGAAGTTTCCAAACATGCTTCAAACCTGACAGAGGTTTCTGTGCTAGCTGATGACCTCATGTAGCTCCACTCAATTCTTATTCAGCCTTTCAATATAAAACTCCAGGGGCAAGGGCAAACAAACCTATATGTTAAGGGTCAGATTCCTGTTGCGCTATGTCACAAAAGGTGACAGATCATACAAACCCTTTTGGGCGGGATTTTCCAGCTGCATTCGCCCCAAAACCTGAAAATCTCACCTAAACAGGCGTTTCCATGGTCCACCCCAACTCTCCCACCTGTCTGCTACAATTCTCGTCGTGGGCAGAATGGGAAGATTCACCTCTTTATGCCAACCAAAGCTTTTCTCTGCTTCGCAGGAATGCATGGATCCAGTAAGACATCAGGCAGAAAGTCAATAAGATTCTTTTATCTGACTCCAGCGTCACATTCTACCAGGAATTTCCACAACCTTTCCAAGGGCTCAGGAAGCTGAAGAACAAATATAATATTTCTCTGCTTTCAGGAACCTTGCTAGAGTATCTGTTCACCCATAGTAAGGTGCTGCAGACCCTGTTGCTGAAGGTTAAGGGGGGGAACTTGGTTGCATGATATATAAGGGTGTTATATTTCCCCGGTTACACAACCAACATGTTAAGTATGTGTGTGGCCTGGTCACCGTTCCCAAGCCTAATAGCCACCCCTGGCTTTGTGTTGATCTTCCACAGCCATGTAAGGCCATGCAGAGGAAATCCACCTGATGGCATCGGTAAATGATTGTTCAGTTAGGCTCACCAAAAGCATCCTATGACCCATGCAAATAGCGAGTTTTGGCAAATATCCCTCCAGACCTTTATATCGCCCTTCAGTCAATTTTACTTTAAGCGTCTCCCTTTTGGTACTTCGTCTGCTAAGATATTCCAAAGTCCCATGTCGACAGCCTTGAGGGATGCCATGTTGACAACATCCTCATGCATTGTTCTACAAGAATCTGGTATGACCACAGGGCAAGAGGGGCAGCATAGTTTCCACTGCGAGCATGCAACACTCCCTGGGTATGATTTGATTTGATGTATTATTGTCATATGTAATATACAATGAAAAGTATTGTTTCTTGCTCACTTTACAGACAAAGCATACCATACTTAGAGGAGAAAAGGAGAGAGCATGGAATGTAGTGTTACAGTCATAGCTAGGGTGTAAAAAAAGGTCAACTTAATACATGGTAGGTCTATTCAAAAGTCCAATGGCAGCAGGGAAGAAACTGTTCTTGAATTGGTTAGTATGCGTCCTCAGGCTTTTGTATCTTTTTCCCAACAGAGGAAGGTGGAAGGGAGTATAGCCAGAGTGCATGGGGTCCTTGATAATGCTGGCTGCTTTTCTGAAGTAGCAGGAAATGTAGACCAAGTTAATGGATGGGAGGTTGGTTTGCATGATGAACTGAGCTTCATTCATGATCCTTTGTAGCTTTTTGCAGTCTTGGACAGAGCAAGAGTCATACTAAATTATGATACAACCAGAAAGAATGCTTTCTACGCTCATCTGTACAGGTTGGTGCAAGTCATAGCGGATGTGCCAAATTTCCTTAGCCTCCTAAGAAAGTAGAGGCATTGGTAGGTTTTCTTAACTACGTCGGCATGGAGGGGTAAGGATATGTTGTTGGTGATCTGGATTTTTAGAAACTTGAACCTCTCGACCATTTGCACTTCATCCCCATTGATGTAGACAGCAGCATGTCCTCCACTACACTTCCTGAATTCGATGACTACTCCTTCGTTTGTTGACATTGAGGAAGAGATTATTGTCAACGCACCAGCTCACCAAATTCTCCATCTTTTTCCTATACTCCGTCTCATCATTGTTTAAGATCCGACCCACTATGGTTATGTCTTCAGCAAACTTGAAAATTAAGTTGGAGGATGGTAAACCAGCTGGGGATCTTTATCCCTAAGTTGGCCATGCTCCTGGAATCTTTAGAGCTCCCCTGCAGAAGGGTCAATGGTGGTTCTGGCCTTTCAATATCAATCCATTGAAGATTGACTAGCCTCCTCCGTTGTGCTGGCACACTATGACGTCACATTGCCTACGCTGTCACTACAGATGCTTTCTCCACTTGCCTCAGCTTGTTCTCATCCAGCTGCAAGAAAACAGTGATAGAAAACTTGTCTAACTTGCTTCGAGAGCTATTATGGAAACTGACCAAAGATATACCACTATTGACAAAGAGACCTGGCAGTTATAAAGGCAGTCCATTGCTTTTTTGATGACCTGATGGGGCTGTCCTCCCAAGTGGAAACAGACTATAAGCCCCTCACAACACTCCTCATTTCCATGGAGATTGTCAAGATGCCCATTCACATTCAACAATTTCACTTCTGTTTGATGTGGCACTAATATATAGCCATCTCTGTCCCATAAAGCACAACTGTTCTCTTCAGAAACATTATTGATCACACTGCCGCCCTCTATTCCACATTGGTGTCAGAAGTAGAACTAGTTTTTGTTACTGTCATGATCCTCCTGCCCATATCCGCTTCAGATCTCCAGAATGTTTCGCACACCCAAAAAGAGGATGCTGAATTCATTTATATGTGGGAGCTCTGTCTCCAAGTATGGTCCAAATGCAACCCTACCAATGATCTTGTCTGCAAATACTGCAATCAATGAACCTATTTGACTATTGTGGATGATATGCTAATTTACAACCATAATTTGGTTGTTCCACCCCCATACAAGACAATCTTCACAGTCTGCATGACAGTCACCCCAGCATAGCTAAGTGCAAAGCAAGAGCACTTGCAATCTGTGTGGTGGTTAGAGTTCATACTAACAGTCCAGGGTTTTGCCCTGTTCTGCCACATCAGGAGCCATCTGATTTTTGTCACCACTCATGGCAGACATTGTGGTATGGCCTCTTTGAGACTTCCACAGCAAGATGAATCTTGTGTTGTTGATTATTATTCTCTATGATTAGGCATCATCAGGCTTCATACAACCATACTGGAGTCTGTCATCAAGGCAATACAAATCATCTTTTATACACATGAGTTTCCAGAAAAGAATTATTTCAGATAATGTGCCCCAATTTGCAATTGACCATTTTTGGCAGTTTACCACTGACAATGGGAACTTCCATGTCACCAGTTCCCTGCTTCACCCACAAGCCAATGGGGAAGCTGAATGAGCCACCCACGCCAGTAAGGATCTGATGGGGACGATTCTCCCATCCTGTTGTACTGCTTTTTTAGTGCAGCAGGCTGAGAAACTCTATTGGCAGCCAATTCGTGCTGGGCATCCAGGCTGCCACATGTCTTCCAGCGCCGGATTTTTGGCACCGTCAGCTCTGCATCAGAATTTGGTACAGAGCTGCTGAAAAAAGCAGAATGTAATTTTAATATAATTTAAATCCTATGAGCAGGGATGGGACTGAAATTTCCGGGCCCGCTAGCCTCTCCCTTCCTCTCAGCAGGGTTTATTATAGTTCCCCACTTGCAGGAAGCTGGTAGCCCAACCTCACTGGAGCAAATGACCCCCTCCCCCAGAGTGTCGGGCATCGAGGGGTGCCCCTTGGGCATTGCCATCCTGCAGTGCCAGCCTGGGGCCCCGGCACTGCCCAAGGGACAAAGTATCAATGCCAAGAGGACATCTTGGCACTGCTCACTGGGCAAGGGGCAGTGCCAAGGGATTGGGTCACTGGGGGGGCATGATTGGTGTGGATGGGGGCTCCCATCGTTATTCTGCAGTCAGGATCTGGGGGGGAGGGCCCTGATCAGGGCTGGCCATCAGAGTGGTGGGGGAAGTGGGACAGCCTGTTTGGGAGAGGAGGGGGGACAGTGCCGTAGGCTGTAGTGGTCTGCGTGTGTGTGTGGCGGAGGGGGGGGGGCTGCTGCGAAAGATCGAGATGGGCCGGGAGGAAGGAAGGGGTAGTCGGGGCTGAGCCCGGACATGTTTGGACTACTACTTACAGGGCGAAAAGCTGCAGCATGCTACGGTGCAGAGGGACCTGGGGGTCCTTGTGCATGAGTCGCAAAAACCCAGCCTGCAGGTGGTCAGGAAGTCAAATGGGATGCTGGCCTTCATAGCAAGGGGGATTGAATATAAAAGTAGGGAGGTCTTGCTGCAACTGTACAGGGCACTGGTGAGGCCGCAGCTGGAGTACTGTGTGCAGTTTTGGTCGCCGCACTTGCGCAAGGATATTTTGGCCTTGGAGGGAGTGCAGAGGAGGTTCACTAGGCTGATACCGGAGTTGAGCTATGAGGAGAGGCTGAATAGACTGGGCTTGTACTCGTTAGAGTTTAGAAGGATGAGGGCAGATCTCATTGAGACGTATAAGATGATGAAAGGGATGGATGGGGTAGAGGTGGAGAGGTTCTTCCCGCTCAGAAAGGACAGCAGGACTAGAGGGCACAGCCTCAAGATAAGGGGGGAGCAGTTTAGAACGGAGTTGAGGAGGAGCTTCTTCACTCAAAGGGTGGTGAATCTCTGCAATTCTCTGCCAGTTGAAGTGGTTGAGGCTACCTTGCTAAATATATTTATGATGTGGGTAGATAGGCTTTTGGTAGGCAAGGGGATTAAGGGTTATGGGGAGAAAGTGGGAAAGTGGAACTGAGCCACTTCAGATCAGCCATGATCTTGTTGAATGGCGGGGCAGGCTCGAAGGGCTAGATGGCCTACTCCTGCTCCTATTTCTTATGTTCTTATGTTTGGGGGGCCCCATAGGGGGTCAGTAGGGGCAGCGATGTGGGATATTGGCAAACAATCAGGAGGCCAGCAGACAGGGGCCCCCGCACAGGGGGGGCCCCTGACAGATCAGCGCATGGACATCAGCCTCTGCAGCAGGAATAGGTCCCACCCACTGGTTTCTGGAGTGAGTCAGGCTGGTGCTGTCTGCAATGCGCAGAGTGTGGGAGATTGATTTTGAAACTCCCGCTGAAAAAAAAGTGTGATTTACTCCATATTTTACATGAATTCAACAGTTAGAATTTTTTTGGGAGAATCCCACCCCTGGTGTCAAAGAACACTGATTGGCACCAAGCTCTAATGTAGTACTAGACTATTCCCCTTGCAAATTGATTTTCTCCAGCTCAACACTCCATCATTTAAAAAATGCACATTCCCTTATTGTCTGCAAATCTTCAGCCTCATATCACCCCTGCTGCCCTTAGTCTATCTGTGACTGAAATACTAGACATGCCTTTCTCACTTCCAGTCTCATCCTTGGGCTCAGGTGAGTAGGAAATTCAGTTTCTCCACAACTGCTTCTGCGCAAATATTTAGAAATCTCCAGAGCATAAACACCAAGGCATAGTGGGTCAACACACAAGTGAGATCGTTCAAGGTGTCCTTACAATCAGTGAGGGGGTCTTGTCATCAGCACATACTCATCAAACACCATACTCTAAGCCACATAGGTGTAATTACTGGGAACATGGATAATATTCATTATACCTTTGTGAAATCGTTTTGCCCAAATTGAGACCTGAAAGTGCTGACTACAAGGCTGTGAACATTTTTTCCTGGTTATTAAGTTCTCAGTGTTGAGAGTTCTTGTGACATAACAGCATCATTAATGCTTTCAGATCTGACAGTTCTGAAACTCAAGTGTGGAAATCCATTTCTTGTGCATGCAGCACTGAAAAATCCTCTGCCTACAAAGGCAGCTGGGAACTTTGCTGCTCAGATTACCCCAATCAGTAAGCACTGATTGCTTCTGAAGGCAACTGGTTTATGATTAGACAGGCAGTCCTCCAGTACATCAGTGAAATAGGGCAAAGAGAACAATATAAATGGGCATCAGACATTAGGGTAGCAAAGAGCTCAGTTTGGTGGAGAAGGAGAAGGGGAGGCATCAGGGTCTGCTGAACAAATGTTTGCAGCCTTAATGAAATCTATAAAAATAAATGCATCTTGTTGGAGCTGAGGTACGAAAGGGCAGAAGATTAAGTCTTTAGGAGATGGTTAGTAGTGAGGAAAAGAAGTTGAAGATTACCTTATCTCACCAGGATGATCCAATGGAAATGGAGAGTTTCGGCAGAGAAGAGTGAGGGCCCAATTGCGTTTAATGTGTTTCAGCCAAATTGGGTGATGGATGATGAGACTAGTTGTTCATCAGGTGTGTGTATATATATATATATGTCTATGGTCAGAAGGACTAAATTGGATAAAGGAAACAATGGGGATTCAGGCATTAAAGTGGAGATGAAGAACAAATTGCGCAGCTCAGTCACTGAAGAAGTAACATGGAGGACAAGATGCTCAATAGTTGGCAGCTAAAAATGCAATTTTAAGTGATATGGAGGAGAGTTAGTGGGGTGGCTAAAGAGAAATGGCATAATGAGATGTGTGCTGAAGTATTAGAGCGGGAAAGAAAGTCACAAAACCAAAGTTGTGCATTGATAGAAAGAAAGCTAGGGATAACAACAGGTGATGGGTACATTAGACAAAGATGGCAAAACATTGTTTTAAAGGATGCAGTAGCAAATATATCAGTGCATTGTATGATGATCCAAATTGTGGGATCCCTCAAAATATAGAGGCAAACGATGGATCAAACATTATGAAATTAGAGGCAAAGAATTAGTAGAATTGGTGTGTACAGGAAAAGCCCCATATTTAGATGGAATAAAAAGACATCTTAAAGCCCTTGGAGAAAGAGAATTAGAAGTGTTAACAGAAACTTAGGATCAAATATATAATCAACAGAAAGAAATAAAAACATATTTGAAGCAGAAGTTGGTGAAATGCAGTATAGTGTAGGGATTCTATGATTCTATTAGATCTGGAACAGTAACAAGAGAGGGGATATTTAATTTAAAAACAACCTTCCATAAATATCTAGAAGCAAACAATAACATCTACATATGTTTCACGGATTATAAAAAAATGATCAATCATGTTGCTGAACTGTTGCATTGACAGTAAAGATGTGAGATTTATCCAGAGTCTGCACTGGACCAAACAGTGAGCATCAGGCTAGACAAAGAACAGTCTAATATGTTTTAAAACAGGAATATGACAAGGCTGTGCACAGTCGGAAGAATTATTCAGGCTGTACACAGAGCAAATGTTCGGTGAGTCAGATGTACTATAGGGGTAAAAGTTGGAGACAAGATCATAAACTTATGATCTGCTGACAATGCAGCATTGCCTTCAGAATCAGAAGAGGCTGTACCAAGATATCTTAGGTCAAGTAAAACTTAGAATTTCAGAATGTGGATTGAGTAAGAACAACAAAAACAATGGTAGTTAGAAGAATACATTCAAGTAATCTAAAGTGACGATTGAAGTGGATGGTTTCACACTGGGAACAAATCAATACGTTTGTATATTCTAGACAAATGATAACAGAAGATGGTACTTGTTAGACCAAAGTCAGAAGAAGGATAGAGACAACCGGAAGTAATTTTATGAAAATGAAGAATGTGTCAACAACAGGAAAACCCAAGCTTGTAACAAGGAAAAATAACTCATTAGATATTTCATTCAACCACTTTCCTCTCTGCCTCAAAATAATAATGGATAATAAATAAAGATCTGTGGGAAAAAATAGAGGCCTTTGAAATGTGATGCTAAGACATATGCGAAAAAATGAAAAGATATTTCAAATAGCAAGACCAAAATAGCATTAAAAGGTGACATCCAGAAAAGAAAATGTCAGTATGTCGGCCATTTGATCAGAGCTAGGAGAGAAACTAAGGTGCGATTTGGTAATGAGGGTCACACAAGCACCACATGGTTTCAAAAGGAGCAGGCGGTGGTGGTGAGAGGCAGTGATGACCTACTGGCTGAATCAAGAGACAATGTTGGCTGGTGTAAATGAGTTAAAAAAGAGGTTATCAAGATTAGCCTCTGGCAGGCACAAAGGTTGGTGAGTGGGGAGGATAATGTAGCTGAGGTTTCCAGTTGTAAGGAGGCAGTATCAGGTGTCTCACTGAGTATTTTCAGGAATATCAACAGACACTCAGAGTCCTCAGAGTCTCTGCTGATGTTCCGCAAAATATCGTATTCAAGGGAGGAATTTCGTATTCAAGGGAGGAATTTAAGCATGGAACAGCAGACAAGTAGTGAAGGGTTGGAGTGGTGCAAAATATTCGAGTGGAGGAAATGGAAGGTGGCATGGGACCAGACAGAGGAGAAGGGGGCCAAGGGGAAGAAGAAAAAGTGAGGGAGAAGTTATAAACTGTGTTCCTAATGCTTGAAATTAAATTGTCTGCCACAAATATTGGAGTCAGCGAGGTCAATGAAACAATGTTAGGTGATAAATTCACCAAAAGCATCAGCCTTTGAGCTGTGAAATTGTTATCCTTGCTTTCAAATCCTTCCATGGTCTTGTCCCACTCCATCTCTGCTCCTACACAACCCCTGAGATCTCTGGAGGCTCTTGCAAATCCTTGATTTTAATTACTCCACCATTGATGGCTGTGTCTTCAGTTTCCAGAGTCTTAAGGTTCTGGTGTTCCCTGCTAAGCCTCTCCATCTCTCCCTCTCCTTCTGTAAGCTGTTTCTACAAACCTACCCAACAGACTGAGTGTCTGTCCCAATGTCTCCTTATGTAGCTCTCTGTCAGACTTCATTTGATAACATTCCTGTGAAGGGCCTTGGTATGTTTGATTGCATTAAAGCTGCTAAATAAATGTAAGTAGTTGTTTGTATCAATTGCAAAGAGCACATAAAGCAGCAAAAAATACAGCTAGGAGTCGAAATGAGTGGAATCAGCTTACAGACAGAATGACAGAACCGAAGGATTAATAACAACAGCAAACTGACAAATGCTGCAAGAATGCTCACTCACCTAAACATTGGGCCATTAAGGTTTAAGGAAAATAAATGCCAGAAGGGTACATCTGTAGAAAGCATGGCTTCCATTATTATAGATGTCAATTAACAACACACAATGCTCTGTTGATTCTGAGCTCGCGAGTAAGCAGCACAGATTCCACCAGAATGATAGCGAAACTCAAAGGGTTAAACAACAAGGGCAACCTGCAGAAAGTTGGGTTGAATTGCCCTGAATTTAAAAAATTGAGGAGTGATTGAATCAAGGTCTTGAACATGTCAAAGGAATTCAATCAGGGAGATAGAAACTATTTCCTTTGGCAAACAAAGTCCACAACCAGAGAGCATAATCTTATTGTAGGAGAGAGAGCCATGGAATAAACAAGTGGTTTCCCACACAAAAGGCAGAAGAAATCTGGAATGCTCCCCCCAAAAGGTTATCAGCAGGATCAACTGAAAGCTTTAAAAGACTGAGACAATAGAGTTCTGTTGCCTGATTGAGAGAGAAATGGAGTAAAGAGGGGGGAAATAAGATTAAAAGACAGATCTAATTAAATGTCAGGACAGGCTCAAAGGGTCGGTTGACATTCCCCAAAATAATAAAGTGTGATCCTATAAGCAGGAGGTTGTAAACCTATAAAACTGAGCGAAGGGTTGGGAAACTGGACCATTTCAATCTGGGGATCAGCACTTCTTTTGTTCAGAATCACATAATTTGTTAGGATCATGGAATAGAATCCCTAAGGTGCAGGAGAGGCCTTTCAGCCTATCAAGTCTGCACCCACTCTCTAACTGAGCACCTTACCCAGACCCTCTGCCCAGCACTATCCATGTAACTCCTCACATTTACCATGGTTAGTTCAGCTAACCTAGGGGCAATTTAGCATGGCAAATCCACCTAACCTGCACATTCTTTGACTGTGGAAGGAAACTGGAGCACTCAGAAGAAACCCAAGTAGACACAGGGAGAATGTGCAAACTCCACACTGACAGTCATCCAAGAGATTGAACCTGGGTCTTTGGCATTGTGAGGCAACAGTGCTAACCACTGTGTCACTGTGCCACCCACGGCACAGAGGAGACCATTTGGCCCATTGTGTCTACGCCTTCATTTGAAGGTTATCAATAAAAGCACAAAGGATGAGGCGAAGAGATTAATGTTTTACAATGCAGATTGCCTTCCTAGAATCCATGATTGCTTTTATAAGCTTTTCCTTCCTTTTGAAAAGTAAAAATTAGATGGTATGTTGAGAGGGCAAAGGAGCGGGACTAAGTAGATAACACTTTCACAGAGTTTTCACAGGCTCAATGAACTAACTGACCTCCTCCTCCACTGGAGACACTACATATAAAAGTGCCCTAGTGGTGAGTACCCACGTAATTGATCCATAGATGAATGACAGGGTTAAGCCCACGGTGGGTGATTGGTGGCCAGGCATTGGTTCGCAGTGTTGAGGGGATATCACAGTAATTGAGTGGATTTGGGGATGATAAGAGAGATGCAGCAGCTGCTTCAGGTGTGGGGTGAAAGATGCCTCTTTGTGTGACTTTGCCTTGCTGCCATTATCAGGGAACTGGCACCCTCCCACTTGAATTCTAAGCCATTGTTAAAGGGGGATTCAATATGGAACTAGATTTGTGCGAGCTAATTCCTAAGAAAATGCTGAAATTGAAATGAACCAGACTTGTGGAAAAATGCTGTGCATCATGCATAGAAATCATAAAAGGAATGAGGCCTGTTATTTCCCCCGAGGTTGTCTGATTGTACCGTGAAGGGATTGGGAGTGAGTGTTTTGAAGAAGGTGCTTTTTGTTTGTATATCTCTAAGAAAGGGAGATGGGGTCTGGTGGGTTGGGTGGTAATAACTGTAATAATAGTCAACTGATGTAGGTTGAAGGTTATGTGGAGACAGACAATGTAGAAACCTATCAATGCAAATGAACAATTACATTGCGGAATAGGAAATAACAGACTAATTATGAGATTAATGGCAAAAAATGAGCTACTGCAAATTCTGATTGTGTTTTTTAATCTTGGCTCAGGAGGCATGTGGAGAAGAGATAGAGGGCAAAAAAATCAACACAAATCATCTGGGAATTGAATAGTGGTACACAGATGGGTAATGAAGGAAGGACAGACTGGAATGAACTGCCAGTCTCCATACCCCTTGCCTACAAGACAAGACTCGAATAAACTAACCAAAAAAATCAGACTAACATAGGGAAGAGGATGCAATTCTCTATATTTTATGGTGATGTATAAAATCTAAAATAGCAGAAAATTACATACACATTCAGGAAATAAACACAAAAATGTTCTATAAATTTGCTTTAAACTCACAAAACAGCATGCTCCCATTATAGTTCACTGGTTTGATGATACAGTGAAAGACGGAGTCCAATCCATCTGATGTGGATGCAAATGCACAAAATATTGGCCCAATTTGACGATGATACAATCAATTCAATTTGTTGTTAAAAACAAAACAATTCAACAAAGATCAAAGTAAATATCTGGGGGTAGAAAACAGTTCATTAAAAGTAAATAATTCTTTGTGGTATTTCTGATTTTATATGGTACTGAGTGAAAGTGGGTCTTTGAGATGACGTCCACATTGTCATGTCAATAAGATGTGAAAAGAATTCAAAACTGTCTGTATCAAAACTTTAGTCTTTTTTCTTATTATAAACTGGACATCTGCTAAACCACAAAATGGCCACTCCAGGTCTCCTTACTCAAGATTGGTCATCTTTTCCAACAGAGAACACAAGGACAGAAGAGTTTCACTCCCATCCTTGTGGAATCTCACACTTAATAATGTAAGACCATTATTATCACAAAACTAGATGACTAACAGATGAAATGACTCCCCTAGCTTGGGTAATAGGTCCGGAATGTGGCGACTCGGGGAATTTCACAGTGCTTTGCAGTGTTATTGTAAGCCATACTTGTGACTAATAAAAAATTTTACTTTAATAATAAAGGCAACAATTCTCTTGAGTTAGGACTAATGTCCACATCAGCAGGAAATCTGAAGGGTTTAATACCTGCTAGTATTAGCAGCATCTATCAGGTGTTATCGCCTGATAGAAGAGAACTGAGTTGTTCCAAGACCACCAGGCCCCCCTCCCACAAAAAATAAATGGAGCCCTCCCTGTGACCAGGGGAGCACCACCAACCTCTCATCAAAGAGAGGCATCCTCCCCCTTATTCCCCCTATCCACAAATAACAGGTAATTCATGCCCCTACACCATGCAGTAATGAGGGTGACCCAACCTGCCCCCCCCCCACTCAGCTCCCCTCCCCCCTCAGACCATCATTCAGGCCCCCTTTTTCAACTACTTAGGCCCCCCTCTCCCTCAGACAGCCCATTCAGTTTGGCCCTACCCCCTCAGACCCCCTTTCTCCCAGTCAAAAACTATAGGTGAGAGCAAACCCCTTTGAAGACCTCCGACAGACAAGAGGTCAATTTCACCTGGGGGAGGGGTCCAGTCTGCATAGCTGTGCACTCAGCGTGGTTCCAGTTTGCCCAGTTCTGCTGCATTCAGCCCCCGTGTTCGTACACAGCTTTGATTTGAAGTTGCTGAGGCCTCCCAGCAAATAGGAATCGTTGAAACTCTCTCGGTTGCACAAGCTATCAGGATTAGACTCTGTCTACATGGTCAAGATCAATGGTGTACCTGAAAAGCAGTCAACCGAGAAGGGAAATCACAATAAACACATGTGGCTGGAGGATGATAGAAATTCATTGACCTGACAGCTGAATCTTTTATGAGGCACTGCCCCTTGAACTTCTTACAAGTCAAAGGCATCAAGTGCCTTTCAACAATTTCTGCTTGCTGGAGTGCCTCAGCAGTTTCAAATCAAAGCTGTGTACATACACTGGAGCTGAATGCAGAACTGGACAAACTGGAACCACACACCCCCACCCCCACTTCCCTCCTCCAACCAGTCAATTTGACATCTTTCTGTCAGAGGACTTCAAAGGGGTCTGCTGTCACCTGCAATGAAAATCTCTGCCACAGAAGTGGAGTGCTGAAAATTAAAATCCTGTGCGGTGACCAGGGAGCCATGGAAATTAAAGTTAACAGGCCATTTCAGAATTTGCACAGCTGAGAAGCAGAAATGTAGATATTGATCACAGGGCTGCCTGAAATCACTATGTGGAGATGCCAGCATTGGACTGGGGTAAACACAGAAAGAAGTCTCACAACACCAGGTTAAAGTCCAACAGATTTATTTGGTAGCAAAAGCCACTAGCTTTCAAACCATGCTCCTTCATCAGGTAAGTGGGAGTTCTGTTCACAAACAGGACATATAAAAACACAAATTTACAAAATGATGGTTGGAATGCAAGTCTTTACAGGTAACCAATTCTTAAAGTATAGCCAATGTGAGTAGAGAGAATATTAAACACAGTTAAAGAGATACGTATTGTCTCCAGACAGGACAGTTAATGAGATTTTGCAAGCCTAGGCAAGTCATGGGGATTACAGATAGTGTGACATGAACCCAAGATTGGGTTCATGTCACACTATCTGTAACCCCCACGACTTGGACCTGGGTTCGATTCCCGGCTTAGGTCACTGTCTGTGTGGAGTTTGCACATTCTCCTCGTGTCTATGTGGGTTTCCTCCAGGTGCTCCGGTTTCCTCCCACGGTCCAAAGATATGTGGGCTAGGTTGATTGGTCATGTTAAAATTACCCATAGTGTTCTGAGATGAATAGGTTAGAGGGATTAGTGGGTAAAGATGTAGGGGTATGGGAATAGGGCCTGGGTGGGATTGTGGTCGATGCAGACTTCATGGGCCAAACGGCCTCTTTCTGTGCTGTAGGGATTCTATTCTATGAATCTTCTATAACTAGCCTGGGCTTGCAAAATCTCACTAACTGTCCTGTCTGGAGACAATACACATCTCTTTAACCTGTGCTTAATGCTCTCTCCACTCACATTATTTGTATCTTTAAGACTTGATTACCTGTAAAGACTCGCATTCCAACTATTATTTTGTAAATTGAGTTTGTGTCTTTATATGTCCTGTATGTGAACAGAACTTCCGCTTACCCGATGAAGGAGCAGTGCTCTGAAAGCAAGTGCTTTTGCTACCAAATAAACCTGCTGGACTTTAACCTGGTGCTGTGAGACTTCTTATTGTGAAATCACTACGCCAGGGGTAAAAGGGGCCATAATGTCGCATCCTGGTGGAGAATGGTGAGGGCAGCTCCTTGCCCCTAGCCCAAGCCCACCCAACCTTGAAGACCCTTAAGGGACCCTTCCTCTGCAGCCTGGCAGCAACAGAGAGTAAATGGCCACTGGACTTCCCTCCTGGAGCCCCCATGGTGCCCAAGGCTCCAGGCCAGGGTGCTGGGGGCAGTACACTACTGGCACTGCCTGGATGTGTTGTCTGAAGGGGCCTGAGGAGAAGGGCTGACGGAGAAGGAGGCCTGAATGGGGTATGAGGGAGAAGGGAACCTGAGTGGATTGGGTAAACCTTTTGCCAACATGGTGTTGGGGGGTGGGTTGGCTCTCATTGCTGAGGGGTTGCTGATGCTTCCTCAATTGTATCAAAGCCCACCAGTGCAGATACCACAGGGGAGGCAGGTGAATTGCGAGGGCTGTAAGCCTGCTAATTATATTTAAAATGTGTGGTTTTGAATATGCATCGTCTGTTCAGGGTCAGTAGTGTGGCCTGGGAGGGTCGCAGTGGGTTTGGCCCCAACCCCAAACCCACTTTCCCGCCAACTTCCAATTCTCTGGACCACTACCATTCGCAACGGGAACTAGCAGACCTGGAGAATCTCCCACAATCCTCTGATTTCATCCGTATTCGTCCCGCTGCCAGTGAGAATGGAGAATGTGGCGCTCAACCAAAACTTTATTTGCTGCTGGTCGGAGATTTTTTGACGAGAGCTATCAAAACTCATTATACCTGATGAAATGTTAACAGCCATCATTTTGCTCCTATGAGAAACAGTTAATTTTGGCCAGAAGCTCAGAAACTACTTGTGAGGCTGCAATTAACTTACTAATGAGCCATATCAAATGACCACATGCTTCAAGCCTTTGGAATCATTTTAATATTAAATAACTAACTGCACAGCTCTGACACCAACTGGGCCAAGCAGCTGGCCACAGTTTCTCACCTCCTCAAAACCTAGTTGGTTTTAAAAGTCTCTCATAATCACATGTCAAGCAGTCTGAGCACAGAAACCCCATCATGCTGCATCAACAATCGTTTCAAGGATTTTCATGTTGTTGTCTCCAGCCAAGAGCTCATCGGGACTGAGCTCTGCCATGAAGGAATTACCTCTGGACTTTGATTTCTCATGATCTAGAAATCACAAGAAGCTAATATTCATTTCTGTAATATTTATTGCTATTGTTGTCCACAGTTGTAAATCCTCCTCTCTTCTATCTTCCCTTATCGTAAGTATGTATGTGTGTGGGGGAAACTTGCCACAGCCTACTTTAAAAAAATTCAAAAAACCTCTGCTTATGGGCAGCTGAGAAGATAAAGGAGTTCAGTTTGTCCCTCTCCTGTCTGTAACAATATATATTAGCAGTTAAATGACATGGTTTTCTAAAATAAAGTAACACTAACAGGCACAGTTAAGCCCAATATCTAATAATGTTATGTGACAGAGGTACTTTATCACTTAAAGAGAGTTTCCTTCTGGGCTAGATGGTATTAGTCATGGGTTCTAAGAACGAAGAAAAGTACAGCAGGAACAGACCCTTCAGTCCTCCAAGCCCATGCCGAGCATGATGCCCCAACTAAACTAAAAAAAAAGACTTCCATTAGAATCATAGAATGCCTACAGTGTGGAAAGAAGCCATTCAGCCTATTGAACCTGCACCAACGATAATCCCACCCAGGCCTTTTCCCCATAACCCCATGTAGGCAACTGAGCATGGCCAGTCAACTTAACCTGCACATCTTTGGATTGTGGAAGGAAACCGGAGCACCTGGAGGAAACCCACACAGACATGGGGAGAACATACAAACTCCACACAGACAATTACCCAAGGCTGGAATTGAACCCAGGTCCCTGACGCTGAGAGGCAGCAGTGCTAACCTGTACAACTGTGCCACAGTGGTGTTGTTTTCAAAAAGAGCAGCAAGTTCTCCCCAACGTCCTGATCAATACTTATCTCGCAGTCAACATCTCTTAAATCATATGAACATAAGAACATAACAAATAGGAGCAGGAGTAGGCCATCTAGCCCTTCGAGCCTGCCCCGCCATTCAATAAGATCATGGCTGATCTGAAGTGGCTCAGTACCACTTTCCCGCTTTCTCCCCATAACCCTTAATTCCCTTGTCTGTCAAAAACCTATCTACCTGTGTCTTAAATATATTTAGCAAGGTAGCCTCCACCACATCAACGGGCAGAGAATTCCAGAGATTCACTACCCTTTGAGTGAAGAAGTTCCTCCTCAACTCTGTTCCAAGCTGCCCCCCCCACTTATCTTGAGGCTGTGCCCTCTAGTCCTGCAGTCCTTTCTGAGCAGGAAGAATCTCTCTACCTCTACTCGATCCATCCCTTTCATTATCTTATACGTCTCTATAAGATCCCCCCTCAGCCTTCCAAACTCCAACAAGTACAGACCCAGTCTATTTAGTCTCTCTTCATAGTCTAACCCCCTCATCTCCGGTGTCAGCCTAGTGAACATCCTTGCACAAGTGCGGTGACCAAAACTGCACACAGTACTCCAGCTGCGGCCTCACCAGTGCCCTGTACAGTTGCAGCAAGACCTCCCTGCTTTTATATTCTATCCCCCTCGCTATAAAGGCCAGCATCCCATTCGCCTTCTTGATCACCCGCTGCACCTGCAGACTGGGTTTTTGCGACTCATGCACAAGGACCCTCAGGTCCCTCTGCACCGTAGCGTGCTGCTGCTTTTCGCCCTTTAAATAGTAATCCCTCCTACTATTATTCCTAAATCATAGACCAGCCATAGACCCAGTAATGACCTGCTCACTGATGTTCATTTTAAGTTTCACCAAAGCGATCTTACCGGCTGATCATGCTGGTCAATCAGTGTGTCAAGCCTCTAAGATTGGACAAGGGGCAAAAACCTCTAACTATTTAGATACAAAACAAATAGTTAAATTTTTATAACTTGATTCAAATATTATTAGTGCAATTGTCCAGGGTCACCTGCCTTAACAACCTCACCGGTGAGTTCTCACCAGCAAGGATCATGTATGGTACCCAAAAATTGTGACCTGATGTGATGGTCTCGCCAATGGGAACAGAGGTTACTGAAGTCACCTGGGTGGTTGGGACATGGCTTGGCAGCGCTAGTTTGGCACCCCGGCAGTGTCCACTGGGCTCTTGGCTATGCCAAGGGGGGATGCAGTCTGCATTGGGAATCAGCCAGGGTAACATTCGGCCAGGGAGGGGCGGGGTGACAGCTAATGATTGGCGGGGGGGTGCGCGCATGCGCGCACGGGGGTGGTGTCCATCGGAGAATGAGGTATCTCCCTGTGCAGGGTATACATGTGAGATCTGGGTGCATGTGCCTACTCACTCTCCCTACAATCACACTTTGCCTCATTTGTTTTTCTCAGTGCCATATGATTGCATCTGGGAGCTTGTCAAAAATTGGGTGTGATTCTCTTCCATTTGCATGCTCATTCAGCACTTAGAATTTTTCTAAGATCATCCTTTGGGAAGTCTGTGGTGAGTAATCCATTCCTGCTGCTCTGCCCTCCGACTGCTCCCTGGAGACAAGCCTCATTGAATGGCAGAACAGGCTCGATGGGGTGAATGACCTACTCCTATTCTTAGAAACAAAGTGCCATCTGAAATAAAAAGCCACAGGAATTCATCACGAGAGTACTGATGAAAGGTGTAAATTTTTTTATTCATGGGAAAGTCGTTGGCTGGGCCAGCAATTTTTGCTCATCCATAATTGTCCTTGAGAAGGTGGCGATGAGCTGCCTTCTTGAACTCTACAGTCCCTGTGCTGCAGGTATACCTAGAATATTTGTAAGTTTGTCAACAGGAGTGGGTTAGCCATTTCTGGTGCCAAGGTCGATGTGGTATAAACTACCCAAGTGGTCAAACCAGACTGGCCACTTTCATTCCTTTTAGATTTTGTAGCAGTTTGATTTGGATTTTGCCATGTCAGATGGCACTTAAGTCAACTGCATTGCTATGGGTCCGGAGTCAGACACCAGATTTCTTTCGTCAAAAGGCATCAGTGAACCATAATGGAATTTTATGACAAATAATTATTTCATGGTCACTATGACTATAACTAATTCTTTCAAATATAAAATTAATTAACCAAGCTGCCAAAATTCCACTAGCTGCCATCATAGGAACCCCTATCCCCAGAGTATTAGCCTGAGTCTCTGAATTACGAGCACAGTGACTACATTATAGTCACTAACTACAACATCCCCTGTTTGGTAACCAGTAATTGGTGGAATGCAGTCATGTAAAAAAGTGTTTGTGGGTGGGGGTTGGTTGGGAATGAGGGCTGTAAACCAAACTGAAACATTTTCAGGGGGGACACATTCCCCTGTTGTTCACAGCTTTGCCAGAGCATCTGCAAGCACTCACTAATAACAGCTGCTCTATGCAAATTGAGATCATAAAATAAACATAAACTTACTCAAATTACAAAGCTCTAATCAACATAAATGAAACAATCATTGCTATTACTGGCATAGATGCTGGAATTAAACTGGGTAACAACGTATGTTTAGGTCTCACAACAAAGTGATTTGAGACAATGCTGAGTGAGAGAGGTTTAAATTAGATACCCTCAGGAATGGAATGTGAGGGATCAGAGTACACAATTCACTTGTGCCTGTTCAAGGCAGTAAAGGCAAAGCATTACATTAGTGCTCCCTACTGATTTAAATGATGCACTCCCTCATGTGGATCATTGGCTGTACGCATCGCTAGGTGGTCTAAGATTCCAAATGTCTAGTACTACTTCAAGTTAGCCTGGATTTATTAAATGCTGAGGGTCACTGTACATGCAAGACATAGTGGGAGTGTTTTGTTAACCGAGTTTATGCTGTGAAAGATTGAAAACAGCTAAACATGCAAGACAGTGCACAGTTAGATTTTCTGATAATGTACAGAGATGTTGCAGTAAGATGTAGAGTTAAACACATCCTGGACGGAATGTTCCTGTCCAGCCTGCCATGGGAATCATAGCATGCTGGACAGAAAATTCGGTGTACTATGCAAAGGTCCATTGATCTCAGATAGGAATTTCCAGCCTTAGGGAAGTGCGGCCAGAAAATCCTGCCCCCTGTCTCTCTGAGAGTAGCAGGAGACCCTCCAGACCAAGGAGTATTTGAATATCATAAATCTGAGGGGAAAGAGAAGGGTATTCAGTCCTTATAGCCTGCTTTGCTATTCAATGCTCAAGAACCTTGGGAAGAAATAAGGTTGGAAACCAATGCCAAGAGTGTCTTTCCAAGATCATAGAGACAGTGCAGGAAGAAGTTTACCAGTCTGAAACAAGTTCTCAGAGTAACTGAGTTCAATCATCAAATCGATACCCAACCAACTGCAACACTGCTTAATTCACCACACTCACATCACCCACTCAAAACTTGTTGTACCCCTAGCCAAGTTGTTCCAGTGTAGCTATAACCCTAGCATCTAGCTGGCAATGTGGGAAACTGCCCAGGGATGCCCTGTGTACAAAAAGTAGGACAAATCCAACCCGGTCAATTCCAGTCCTATCAGTTTCTTCACAATCATCAGTAAAGTGACGGAACAGGTCATCAAAAGTGCTACCAATAACCTGCTCACTGATGCTCAGTTTGGGTTCTGCCAGGGTCAATCAGTTCCTAATCTCATTGCAGCCTTGGTTCAAACATTGAGAAAAGACCTGAACTCCAGAAGTGAGTTGACAGTAACTGCCCTTGACATGAAGACATTATTTGAGTGTGCCATCAAGGAACCCCAGCAAAATTGGAGTCGATGGAAACTTTCCATTGGTTGGAATCATATCTAACCCAAAGGAAGATGATTGTGATGCTGGAGTTCATTCTTGTTGTTCCAGGAGATTCTACAGGAGTTTGTCAGGGTAGTGTCCTAGACTTAACCATCTTCAGCTTAGCTTCATCAATGACTTTCATTCCATCATAAGGTCAGAAGTGTGAATGTTTACTGATCATTGCTCAATTCAATGTTCAACATTAGTCACAACTCACCACTGAGGCAGTCCATCCTCAAATGCAGCAAAATGTGAACAACATTCGGGCTTGGGCTGACAATTGGCAAATAACATTTGCAACACACAAGTGCCAGTCAATGGCCATCTCCAACAAGATGGCCATTAACCAAAAACTGAACTGGATTAGCCATATAATAACTGTGGCTACAACAGGTCAGATGTTAGGGATTCTGTAGCAAGTAAGTCACCTTCTGACTCTCCAGATGAACTGCATACAATTTAAAAGCAAAACTGAAATCTTAGAAGTGCCAGGCAGTGACCATCACCAACAAGATAATCTAACAATCTCCCCATGACATTCAATAAGCTTATCATTGCTGAATTCCCTCACTATTAACCTTCGGGGGGGTTACAGTTGACCACAAACTGACCAGCCATATAAATATTGTGGCTACAAAAGCAAGTCAGAGGCTGGGAATTCACAATCTGGCTCTGCAAAGCCTGTCCAGCATCTACAGGGCACAAGTCAGGAGTCTGATGGAATATTCTCCACTTGCCTGGATGTGTGCAATTCCAACAATACTCAAGCTTGACAACATCAAGGATAAAGCAGCCTGCTTATTGGCGCCCCATCCATCACTTATTTGTCATGGTGAAACACCGAATGTGCAGGAGCATGGACAAGAGGGAAAAGATAGCCAGATGCAGCTACTAACAAGTGGTGTCACTCATTCGTTCTGCTGCAGAGGAGTTAGAGGAGGGCTTTTATTGGCCAGAAGAAGGTTGATAGTGCTTGGTGTACTCAAAACCATACACACAATGCCAGGCAGTATGGAGCAACCAAGCATCAACATAGAAACGGTCTTTTGTGTGGAGCTTAGAGCTCATCCTTTCCAATAAGATTTAGGCAGGCACATCTGTCAGTATAGCCATCATAGAACCCACTTTTATATGGTGACTGATGACAGAGGTCACAACTTTGATTGCAGCACAAAGAGCTTCAAGAGCTTCCCTGAAAGGTCCACAGGTGCTGCAGCGGAAGCTTAGCTTTCTGCCATTATACCTCAAGGAGACTTCCAAGGCACTACAGCAATCTTCTCTTAGGTTGGTGCCACTCCAGGTGCCATCCCTGCTTCTCTGTCTGCGCCTTTGCTGGTGTCTAAGCTGAAATGGTGCCTTCTTAAACCAGGCCCATTAGGCTCCAAGTGGCTTGAAATCGCCCTCCACAGCAATCCGCAAGTCTACTCCATTGGAAGTCAACAAATCTCTCTCACCCATAGCCACCGGGGATGCATCATGATGGATGTATTGAGATAGGAAAAGGTATCGATTGAGAAGACTGGCACGAAGGAAATGCAAGGATTATTAGTTTAGTTTTGTATGTATTACGTAATGATTGAATTTATAAAATTTGATGGAAATGTAGATTTTCTGGTGATTTCTATTTTTGATTGTGTGTTATTGGACAGAGGACAAAGGGATAATAGAGGTAAGAAATGATGAACTTATGATGAATGAGAAGTTGTGAATGCATTTTTACTGATGTGGCTCATGAATTAATTGACCATGTACATCCTGGGTAGAAAGTGAATGTCTATGATGGTAGCCTCCTTTCCATATCATCTACTTCCCATTGTCTACTCCCTCCTTCTCCTGCACGTGATTAATGTTGGGAAGGTCAATATACCAGCCAGGTCACACACAATGCAGAACACTAATACAAATCAGCTGAGAACTACAGGATACCCCAGAGCAGTCCAGGTAACACAAGTATTGCCTGAAGCCCTGCTGTGCATATGCATGTGTGGATTCTGGGCAGGAGCTAAGCCATAAGTAAATAACTCTCATCACCCTGTAGCAAGTGCTTAGTTTGCCATCATGTGTCAAATGCAAGACGTACAGAGGACTACCACAGAATAAAGGAATTATGACTGTTACCAGGTAATCAGGCACTGATCTATACAACACACTGCGTGTGGTCATACACCAACTGCACACTGAGGGAATGGAATCCCTTTTGGATCAAGAAAATGGGCAAGTTCACAAGAGGTGCACATAAAGCAATGATTAGGCATCCTGCACTCTGGGGAAGCCTACAATTCCCAATCCACATGACTCTGAATAGTGGGAATGAGATGAAATTGTCTTTGCGAATAGGCAGCCTTAGTGATCACCCTTACACAGAAGTGAGCTGCAAACTGTGAAATGCTGCTTACATCTCCAGCAATGGCCTAGAATGCACTTGATGCATTAAAGTTAATGGTTACAATCACTCTCACAGCCACTGATAATGCGGTCCTTGCCCTGCTTTGAAATTGCATAAGTGGCTGCGGCAATTGACAGATTTTAGTCATGATCTCTATTGTAATGCAAAGGGATCTCAAGCGGTGTTCAATGCTGAACTTCCAGTAAAGAAATTGCTAAAGATCCTCAGTCAATATGAAATCCTGCTTAGAGCCCTTCAACTACCCCCAACTCACCCCTGCTCCTCCTGCCTCTTCCATCAGATTGTCATGTTCTGCAGGGCCTCTCTTTATTCTCCCAGTCAGACTCAATTTCTGCAGGAAGCACTACCAAGCCATTCACATGGAAGCAACTTTTTGCAATGTAAAATTTTAAGTAACCAGAAAAATACTTCAGCTGCAGCACTGCAAATAGATTATTCAAACTTCAGCCAACAATAGAAAACTTCCAAAAACACTGGCAAAACAGCATCCAGAAGAAATAGTGCAGAAAGAAATCTTTCAATAGATCATGATTCCATTGAATAGTGCCAATTCTGGGAAAGTTCCTTCATCTTGATTGTTTTTAGCCATTCAAGATTAAAACAGGTTTTGACTGAAATTTACAGTTGGAAAATCATAGCGCTGTGTTAAGCCAGTGTAGAAAACTCAACTTGTCAGTAGGCTTGCACACTAGCCTTTTTATCAAAATGGCAGTCCTGCTCACTTCCCATCAGAAATGTGCATGCAAATCTCAAGCCCCATTCTTTGTGCTAAAATGGCCCACTTTTGACCTGATGGTGTCTTGGGATGTTTAGAAATGTTCAGAAATATTGAGAGACCAAGCAGTAAAGAAGATAGCAAACACATCCGTGCTTGACTCCATCAACTTCTCTTAGTTGCAGTTTAGGAAACTCTGAAAGTAGCGCCCTCCTCCATACTCATTACCAAGATTTCTTCATTAAACCTCTACATTTCTCACCTTTGCCCTGCCCTATACCTTGCTGTTGCACCAAATGCAAGGCTTTACCCCAAAGAAACCTGACTTCTATTAATGCACTCCTAGCAGCCTTGATGCCTCAATTTCCACATCATTATTTGTTCTCAATGTCACAGTCTGAATCCTCACCATTACAAATATAATCTAATTTTTCCAATCTCCACTGATTCCCAATGCCTAGGAAAAAATGATTTTCATTTTCCTCACATACTCTTTGCTCCTTGTGCCTCTACCCTGCACTGAGGAATTATTCCTTCAGCTTCCATTCTCGGAGAGTTGCTTCCTGAATCCCACATCATCCTTCCTTCAAAATCACCTTCATTTTCCAAGCCTGACACTCATTTTGCTTTTGCCACTCAGTGCCCTTCTGCAGTTTGTACAACACTTTAAAATATCTCCCTCCACAGAAAGGATATCATAGAATTATAAATAAATTGTAAGTAAAATGAAACAACCTGCATTTATCCACTACTTGTAATGCAGAAATGCATCCCAAAGCATTTCACAGGCATGTAATCAAACAAAAATAGACACTAAGCTGAAGAGGAGGCATTGTTGAAAGGCATGACTAAAATTTTAAGGAGCATCTTAGAAGGAGAGAAAAGGGCTGGAAGATGAAGAGGTTTAGGAATTAAAGTCCAGAGCTTAGGACATAACTGAAGGCACAGCCACCAATGGTGAAGAGGGGGAAAGAAGTCGAGAAAGCATGAGAGTCCAGAGTTTAGCAACACAGAGTCTCAGGGAATTTTGAAACTGAAGTGGGTCACAGTTAATGTTAACAACTGAACAAAGAACAGTACAGCACAGGAACAGGCCCTTCAGCCCATCACGCCTACAGTGACACATGACAGCTTCCTAAACTAAAGACTGATGGTCTGTATCCTTCTATTCCTTGCCTGTTCATGTATCTGTTAAGATCTTCTTATACGTTGCTATTGGATCTACTTCTACCATCTCCTCCAGCAGAACATTCAAAGTACTTACAACCTTCTGTATTAAAAAAAACTTGCGTATCACATCACCTTTAAACTTCTCCACGTTTACCTCAAATCTATGTCCCCTAGTAATTGGTATTTCTACTCTGGGAAAAAGACTCATTACCCATTCTATCTATGCCTCTCATAATTTTGTAAACTTCTATTAGGTCACCCAACAGCGTCCAACATTCAAGTGAAACCAAACCAAATTTGTCCAATCTCTCCTCATAAAACTAGGCAACGTCCTGGTAAACCTTATCTGTACCCTCTCCAAGGCTTCCAAATTCTCCTGGTGGTGTGGCAACCAGAATTGTATGCAATATTGCAAATGTAGCCTAACCGAAGTTTTATACACTGCAACATGACTTAACATTTGTTATACTTTGTGTCCCAACTGATGAAGGCAAGCTTGCCATAACCTTATCCAATTGTGAATGCCACTTTCAGCAAAGTGGACTTGTACGCCATATCCCTCTTCATGTTAATGCTTCTAAGGGTTCTGCCATTTACTGTAAACCTCCATCCTTCATTACACCTTCCAAAATGCATCACCTCATGTGTTTGAATAAAATTCCATTTGCCATTTCTCCACCCAAATCTATCCATTTCCTGCTATATCCTCTGGCAATTCTCCACACTATCTACAGCTCCCGCAATCTCTGTGTCATCCACAAACTTATCAATGAGACCACCTACATTCTTCTCCAATTCATTTATATAGATTACAAACAACAGGTGTCTCAGCACTGATCCCTGCAGAACACCACTGGTCACAGATCTCCAGTCAGAAAAACACACTTCCATCCCTTCCCCTTGCTTCCCATGACCAAGCCAGTTCTGTATCCATCTTATCAGCTCTTCACGGATCCCTTGTGACTTCACCTTATTTATTCGCCTGCCATAATGGACCTTGTCAAAGGCCTTGCTAAAGTGCATATACCACTTTGCCTTCATCAATCATCTTTGTCACTTCCTCAAAAAATTCCATCAAGTTTGTGAGACACAATCTCCCCCAGACAAAGCCATGCTACCTATTGCTAATAAGTCCATATTTTTCCCAAGTAAATCTTAATAAATAATAATTTTCCTACCATTGACGTAAAGCTCACTGGCCTGTAATTTCCTTGTTGCTCTTCTTAAACAAAGGAATAGCATTGACTATTCTTCAGTCCTCTGGGATCTTTTCTATGACTAAAAAGGATACAAAGATCTTATACAATGACCCAGCAATTTCCTCCCTCGCCTCTTTCAGTATTCTGGGATAGATCCAATTAGGCCCTGGGATTTGTCTATTTTAATGCATTTCAAAACACCCAACATCTTTTTTATATCAACATGCCTTAGAATATCAACACATCCCTCTCTAGACTCACATCCACTGTGTCCTTCTCCTTTGTGAATACCGATGGAAAGTATTCGTTAAGGACCTCACCCTCTTCCTCCAGCTCCACACATAAATGCCCTTCCATGTCCATGAATGCACCTACCCCTTCACTAGCTACTCTCCTGCTCCTTAAGTATGTTTAGAATGCCTTTGCCGATTCTTATTTGTTCCATAGTTCCAGTTTGAACTGAGCAGCTGCAGGGTGCAAAGTGGTTAGGCAATATATCTCAACTTGCTTGCAGTATCAATTCTAGCAGATTTCACTCTAACCTTTATTTATTTTCATTCATTTACAGGATGTGAGTGCCAGCATTTATTGCCCATTCCTAACTACCCTCCATTTCAGAGGATATTTAAGTTTCAACATTGCTGTGGGTTTGGAGTCACATGTAAGCCAGGCTGGGTAAGCATGACTGATTTTCTTCACTAGGGGATATTAGTGAACCAGATGGGTTTTTACAACAATCGACAATGGTTTAATTGTCATTGTTGAACTTTTAATTCCAGAATTTTTATTAAATTCAAATTTCACCATCCCCAGATCTTGTTCTGGGTCTTTGGATTACTGGTCCAGTGACAATCACATTATGCCACTGCCTCCCCTTAGCAAGCTCTGACCTTAACTTCCTTCTGAATCACATCACCACAGGTGAGTAGAAATCAGAATTCTTGAGGAGGAGGGGGAGGGGTTTGTTGCTGGCGGTGGTGATGATAGTGGTGGTGATTCAGGCCACTGCTGAGAATGCACAGCATGGGGGTCGGCAAGTCAGGAATAGGAGGGGAATCAGGAAAGGCCATGTTGGACGAGAGGGGAGGAGATGAAGCTCAGGGTGGCAGAGACCCAAGTGGAATCAAGGCAAATAATCCAACTCCTTCTGACTCACAAGAAGTCACTGAAAATAATTGAACTAGTAACATTAAACTGGGCCTCGTGCACCCTGGATCCTGACAGTCACTGGTATTTATTTGTAGATTTGAGATGATGTTAGCCTCCGTCAAGCCCACAGCCATGATGATGGCAACACAGCCATCAGCAAGTTTGCTGCTCTAATGGGACCTCACTCCATTACGACAATCCACCTTCTCATGCCAAACTTCATGCAAATTCCAATGATGAGAGTGGGAATGCAATCAAAACTCCAGCCCAAATCCTCCTTATGCCATCTTAAACCCCCCACCCATACCATTGCCACAAGATGGGAGCAAAAGCGATAAAATGAGGACTCCTATGTGGAAGATAGAGGTTCAACTCAAAAGAATGCAGGTTGAGCAGCTGACAGATACTGAGGGTTTAGTGGAAGTCACTCTTTGTGAAAGGATTGACTTCAAAACCTGAATAATACAGAGCAACATGTGAGCCAGAGATAGTGAGAGAGAAAAAACCTACTGAATCAGACCTTGACTCTAAGAAAGATATAGTCAAAAAAAGAGCTTCTGAACTTTAATGTTCTCAGATGAAATGCCTCAGGGATAATGAACCGTCTACACTGGTAGATAAAAAGAATGCACCCAAAATAAAAGAACCAATCAGAAACCCAACAAATTGAAGCCTGAACTGAATAGAGATGAATTAATGAACTGTCAGTCTGTGGGTAGGAACACCGTAAGGATAAAAATCGGTGTCTGGCAGTCAGTGTGATGTTGAACATAACTGAATTATTCATTAAGGCTAACCTAGTTATTGTGCAATTTCATTTATGGCATGTGTTAGAAAGCAAGCAAATTTATATTCAATATTGAAACATCTGTCCAAGTTAATTCTCAGTCACTCCAAAATAACCAAAATTTCATTATTTTTTGTGCTAAATCGACAGCGAAGATTGGGATCAGATATTTTAACTAAATTTGATTTAGTGAGCAACGTGATTCTGATTAACAAAGATAATGCAATTTAACTGCTCACGATGTTGGTCAAGGAACAAGATCAAAACTATTTTGTAGTGTTTGATTTCTAAATTATTTTCGTAACATGAACACAATTGCTATATTTTGATTGATTTCTTGCAATAACATGTACTTACAGAAGCAATAACATGTTTATTGCAGAAGCAATAACATGTATTTACACAACTGGTCATATTGCTGAAAGAGTGGAAGACCAGAGGAGGCTGATTTTAAAATGATTGGCAAAAGAAAAACACTTGACACTGCAAATGCTTAAGATCAGGAATGCACTGCCCTAAAGTGTTTTAGAGACAAATTCAATGGCATTTTTTAAAAGGAAATTGAATAAGCAGCTGAACAGAAAAACTTGACTGGCAGATTAAAGACGACTTTCTGGAATTATCCTGTCAGCCCTCACATTCCTGCAGGTGGTGGGGGGACTACCTTAGAGGCCAGGAGGAAGGCACATGACAGCCTAGCACTTCAGACTTGCCTACAGGCTGTCCCTGCTTGCCTAGGTGGGTGCAAGAGCAGCCAAAGGCTTCCCAGTTAAGGGTTCTCCTTGCCAACCTGCCTAACTTCTGACATCTCCATGTAAGTGATGGGCCATCCTTGTACAAATCTGAATTGATGCTTCCATATGGGGGAGGGCTCAGGACCCAGGAACAGTGCCAACCCCTGTTTCATAGCCATGATCCACAAGAAATTGAATGGCCTCATTCCAGCAGCAAGAGTGACTGTCTATCCTGTCCTGCCATCAGTCTGCTCTGTCACACCTGTCATGTCCACATTGACCATTCCCTAACACTCGGCAGCCTTCCAGCATCCGACCCCCTGTGTGTTCTGAGTATAACTCAAGGTAATGTTCCAAGCCTCTGTCCAACTGTTCACTGCAATCAGTGATGACTTCTCCTGTCTTCATTTAAAATGAAGCCATTTTCTTTGCTAACGGACCTGTTGCCTTTTTGATCCCTTCATTCTCAGTATCAAAGGACATCTAGATATTCTGGCAAAATTGTAACTTGTAGTCACTGGTGCGCCATCTAGCAATCTGTTAGACTTTACTTTGAATGCTTAGTCTTCTCGCACGGATCTTTCTTGTAACTGATGAGAGCATACTACTTGACTTCAATGACCATTTCCGCTATAGTGAGAAAAGCAACTCTGACGAAGGGTCACCCAGACTTGAAACATTGACTCTATTCTCTCTCCACAGATATGGTCAGATCTGCTGATATTTTCTGTTTTGTTCCATTATAGTGATATAGTGATAGTCTCGAGCTAGTCAGCAACTTTTCTGCTCTTGCTTCCCGTAGGTTAAGAGTATAGCATTGTAGATGGACAAAATTTTACAGCCTCGCTTGTCCCGAAACTGTAAAATCCCACCTGGGGTCAATGGACCTTCCCATTGAATGAGCAAAGGGCGGACAGATTCCCATGGCGGGTGGGGCGGTAAAATTCCAGCTGGTGTTTTGTCGTATTTCTGCATTCTGTGTGGGACTGCTGTTCAACTGAGTTGCTGAACTGTTGTTTTTTTACCTGGGTAGGCTGTATGGTTGATGTTGAATTGAGGATAGCATTTTTTGTGTTGAATGAATAAACTTTTAAGGATTGCACCCTGATCCTGATACAAATAAGGGAGTGATCTGGATCACAGTCAGCATTATGGTAACTGTATGTGTGAGACGAATGTTGTTGAGAAAGTCCAGTCTGAGGATGATCAAATTCAGCTGTTGCCTATTACCTGATCTTCAATATCTTGTTTGTTCTGAAAGAAGGTGTTATTTACACAAAGCTTGTGGTATAACCTAAGCTTCAATAGTCTGGCCTCATTTATCTTTACCAGGCCATGACATCTGAGGTAAGAGGACCATATCTAATGGTCAACATCCTCTCCCATGACGAAATCCCCTAGTAAGTAAAGATGTTCTGACTTAAGAATTCTGCTATAGTTGTGTGGAGCTGATCATAGAACTGGTTCTTTGCCTCTGTTGTGGAGTTCATGTTGGAGCATAGATATTTGTGACGTTAACTGGCTCTTTGGAGTTGAAAAGTGGATGGAGAGAACATGTTGTGAACCATTTATGGAACTGGCCCTATTCCTTACAGCGAAGGCTACATCTTGCTCACGTTTCCTCTGAACTCTCTTCCAGCCAGATGAATGTGTAATGTTTTTCTTTCAATGATCTGCTTTTGATGAACCTGGTCTCTTGTAGGGAAGCTATGTCAATGTTCAGTCCATCAAGTTCCATGTCAATCACAACCATGTTACGCACATTATCGAACAACTGAAAGTTATTTATCAGTCCCATGCACCTGGTCTCCAAGTTCCAGCTTGCCAATCAAAGAATTAGCATCTCTCCTTTTATTTGTTTGCCTGATGTGATGGATTTGGTCCACAAGCACCTATTGATGCAAATGGACCATGGCGGGACAGCACCCTACTTGTCAGTGGCTACCGACTCGCGTTGTTCTCATTGCTTGAGATGGATAGACTGCTGCACCACCCCCCGGCTAAACTAATACCCGCATTTATTTACAGATAAAATAATCTTCAGAAATAGGCAAGATACCATGAATTATATTAAATTGGTCTGGCACTACATACAAACTGAGCCAAATTTTAAATGGTTCAGAGAGCAGCTTGTCTGGCAAGCTTTTACTAAGTCAGGGTTTCTAATGTTATATATGCCATAATGTTCTCTATTTCAGTGCCCCATTGCAATTCCCACTCCTCCCTCAATACAGACACTTTGCTGAAGACCACTAGCAACTCTGAATTTCAAACGTTTCTTCTTTGTGGCTCAAGGACTGTCTGCTCTTTTAAGATTATGTTATCCATCACCTTTGGCTGCATTAGGTATTAAAACAATAATGGTGCTATATCCTGTGACAATTACAGAAATCTGAAGTACGGTTTGCAATTGAGCTCCATTTGCCTAGAAATAATGGAACACATGGCCATCTGTGTCAGAACTATTGGAGCACCAAAGCAACATAATCTGTCACACTGTATAGATCAATTTTATTTATAAGCTGCTGCCTCTAGATAGCAAAGAGAATTATTTTATCAGCTACATTCCTGTAAATTATATAGCAGAGACAACAATCCCTTTCTTCTAAAATCACACAAGCCAAAGTAGAATTAAATCCTTCAAAAAATCGCAAAATACTTCAGGAGTAGGTTTCAATGCTCTCTGTAGCTAACTGACAGACACAGTGTTGGTTAGGGAAGGAATTGGGAATGGATGGAAACAGGAATGAAGTCGTATCACAATGCTCACCTCATACTCAGTTCCATTGGCTTCATTAGTGCTGAACATCAGATGTCTTGTCTAACAGACAGAAAATGTGATTCCACTTAGTTTTGCGACTCACCTATGTCCAATTGTGCCCCCAACTTTCCTTTGGTACAATGGCATCTTCAACTTTCTCAGTGCACAGATCCGCTTGTGTCAAGGAATTCCCGACTGTGCTACAGGTAATTGGAAAGATGTGAATGTGTGCCTATGCACAAAAGAGAATGGTAAGAGAGAATGGAAAATGCAATGAAGAACTGCTGGAAGTTCAAAGTATGAAATTTAGATTTACCTAACATGCAGTTTTTCTATATTGTCTCCTCCAAGACCTTAATTTAAAGGTAGAATGTTTATTTTCTTTCATAACCATGACTGTGTAACCAACTTCTCCCTGAGTCCATTCCATGTGCATTTGAGCAATGCTCTGACTGAGCCTAAGCTCAAAGCATCCATTTCCCTTTTTAGGTTCTTCTCATCTTTCCTTCCTGTCACCCTTTCACTTGCCCTTTTAACATGATTGCTGCATTATGAATTTTTTTAATCCTGTATTCAATTTGCATTACGCTTGGGAAAGAAGATTGGCTTAGTAGGTAAGGAAAAGGATGCAAAGTGGCAGAGATAGCTGGATGGATCAATCACTGTGATGAAGGCTTTCACGAGTTCCTTATACTGGTGGTAATGGAGTGGGTGGACCGCGCTGAGGAAACAGCTTTCACAAAATAGTTCATAGTGGAAAAGAGCAGTCAGGGGTCAGCTTTGCATTCCTGGAAGCATGAGAATTTAGGCAAAGAAAAAAGCAGGATCCAGGGTGTGGTACAGCCAGGTCTAGTGACAAATTGTTAAACCAATTTTCCACCAAGTCTGTATCCCTTGGATAGACAGGCAATTGTATCTTTCAAGAAGCATTTTCAGTGTCACTGCTGGTTTACCCCACCTTGCTGAAGAATTTTCCCACGAGAAAAAGTGTGACAAGTAAGGTGTCATAAAGAAAATCTGGTACGAGTGATATGGCAGCGGGTTAGATGGGTGGACCGCTGAATTCACTGGCTTTGAATTGAACTTCTTCACCTATTTCACGTGCAGCGTTTTTATGTGAAGAGGCAACAGACATCAACATAGAAAACTGTGATGATACTGTGTCTTTAAGAAATGTATTTTAATCATGTTTCTCTGCAGGATGTTTCTAGCAGTCCCTGGCGGTTTGACAGACCCATTGTGTCTACAATCGGTATCCTCTAATGTTACTGAAGCAGTATAGTTGATACTATGTTACCATGGAAATGGTGTCATGAAATTATATAAGGAATGAGACTCTCAAAAGATACCCAAAGTGCTTAGCGTTGCGAAAAAGAAAAAGGAGGAACCTTACAGATGCTTTCACTTTTAAGTTTTGAGTGGATAATTGATAGTACTGTCTCTACTTCTCCATATGTTGAAGGGTGAACAAAAATCAAGCTTGGAGAATAGAGAGATAGAGGAAGAATCGTTCCTTTGCCTCCACTGAATTTGAATAGTTCTCTTTCAGTTCACTTCATTCAGTAGAGATTAAAAAGGACAACAAAAGAACAAGGAGAAAATACTAGAAATCCTCAGCAGGTTTTTCAGCAGCTGCAAAGACAGAAAGAAGCTTGTGTTCCAAGCATTAGACTCCTTTACAGCACCTTCTGCTTCTCTTTTGCATTCCATTCAGGGGGAGAACTGATGGAATGTGGCATGTTTGCAGAAATAGGCAAGATTGGCACCAAACAACTAAAAGATCAAAGATCATTTAAAACATATTGTTCCAAGATCTCAGAGATTTGAGGGGCAGTTTACATTTGAAGAAATGCTTACAAGTGATGCAATCACTCACACAATTTCATTGTTCCATTTTGATCTCATGCACCATCAGTAAAAAGGGGCTGACTGTTTTCTTAATTCCTTAGATTGTTCACAACCTAATTTATGGTTGCATTCAGCCACAGCAGACTAACCATTAGCCATGAACTGATTTATCTATGATGTTTAAGATTTCACATTCCAGGCTGCAGTAAAATCACACAATTATTGTATCCCATTCTGTCCTTTATGTCACTGACGAAACCAACTTCTATCACATAAAAATGCATATTTAGTCATTTTTATAAAAATTGTTGGAAAATATTAAGCTTGTCAGATAACATCTGTAATAGAGAAACAGAGATTGACTAACAAAAAACAGAAAGATAACATAAATGGTTTATTTCCAGAACGATAAACTATAACCCGCGGAGTGTCGTGAGGCCTCTATAAGATCTATATTAATGATTCAGAAGAAGGGAGTATTGCAGCAAAATTTGCTAATCATACAAGGATAGGTAGGAAAGCAAGTTCTAAGGAGGTGGCTAGGAGGTGGAGGGACAGTGGGCCGGGAGATATCAACGGAGGCCGTTTCGTGGGCACCAAGCTAGTCTCTGTGCTTCTCCAGGCCCCAGATTTCCAGCACGGAATTGCTTTGAATATTGAAATTCAAATTTAAACCCCATAGGCAGGCTTGGGACTGAAGAATTTACAACAGCTTCCCAGTAACGGGGAACCGGCAGCCCAACCCCACTGGAATAAAGGGAGGTCATGGAGATCGGGAGTAAGAGGGTGTGCGCCAGGCATTGTCAACCTGGCAGTGTCAGCCTGGCCCCGGCACTGCCCACAGAACAAAATGGCACCTTGGCACTGCCCACTAGGCAATGCCATGGAAGCAGAGCCAGATGGGCTGATTGGCGGGGTAGAGTTCCCACTGCCATTCTGCAGTCAGGACCAGTGACAGAGAGAGGGAAGGGATGGTCAGGAGGGGGTGCAGGGAGGAGGAATCAGGGCAGTTCAGGGAAGGTTCACTAGGCTGACTCTTGGAATGAAAGGATCATCTTATGAAGAACGAGTGAGGAGATTAGGCCTATATTCATTGGAGTTTAGAAGAAAGAGAGATTTTCTTATTGAAACACATTAGATTCTGAGGGGCATGACAGGATAGATGCTGGGAGCATGTTTCCCCTCATGGGGGAATGTAGAACTACGAGCACAATTTAAAAATAAGATACCTTCCATGTAAGAGGGAGATGAGGAGGATTTGTTCTCTTGGAGACTCAAAGAACTTTGGAGTTCTCTTCCTCAGAGAGCAATGGAGACTGGGTCATTAAATTTAGTCAAGTTATACAGATTTTTAAAAATTCTTTCCTGGGATTTGGATGTCAATGAAAAGCTAGTATTTGTTGCAGATTGGTATTTTCCCTTGAACTGAGTGGCCAATTCTGAGGGCAGTTAAGAAGCAACCACATTGTTGTGGGTCTGGAGTCACATGTATGCAGACCAGGTAAGGATGGCAGATTTACTTCCTTGAAGGACATTAGGTGAACCAGATGGGTTTTCACAACAATTGATGATTATGGTCATGGTCACCATCACTAAGACTATTTTCATACTGAATTTCAATTGAATTTAAACTCCACTAACTGCCTTGGTGGGACTCAAACACATATTCCCAGAGTAGTAGTATGAGCACTTGGATTACTTGTCCAGTGACATTACACCATGTCATCTTCTCCCCATGACAAGAGATTATGGGGGAAAGGCAGGAAGTTACGTTCAATAAGATCAATGACATCAGCTATTATTTTATCAAACAGTGGAAAAGACACAGTGGGCCAGATGGTCTACTCCTGCCCCTATATCTTATGTTAACAGGGATAATTGTAATCTGCTTAGGTGGGTGGTGGAAGAAGCAGTCAAGAATCACAAATAAGAAGGATTGGAAACATGTTGCTAACACACCACTTGCAGTTTTAACAAGGGTGTATGACCAATCCACTTGCAGGAGATAGATTGAGGGTGTTAGACACCAATCTGCTCACAGGAGGCAAGTCATGGTAGAGTGGATGATCCATCCACACTCAGGAAGATGACCAATATGCTCTCAAGAGAAGAATTCAATTGTAGTCAACCAATCCACTGGATCACAAATGTTAGAAGTGTGGGTGATCCATTTACACCACATGGGTCATTCAGTTAAAAAACTTACGAAGACCACATGCTTCCATTTTGATTAATGTTTCTGTTTAATCTACACACACCAGTTTATGGGATATATATGTTTACAGCATGGCTTGTAGGACAAGGTGTGGAAGTGTCACCCAATTTACACACCCATGATTGTGTGCAATTCTGGTCACCCTATTATAGAAAGGATATTATTAAACTAGAAAGAGTGCAGAAAAGATTTACTAGGATGCTACCGGGACTTGATGGATTGACTTATAAGGAGAGGCTGAAAGACTGGGACTTTTCTCTCTGGAGCACAGGAGGCTGAGGGGAGACCAAATGGAATTTAATGTTGGCAAGTGCGAGGTGGTCCACTTTGGTAGGAATAATGGTAGGAAGGACTATTACTTACGTGGCAAAAAACTGCAGCAGGCGACGGTGCAGAGGGACTTCGGGGTCCTTGTGCATGAGTAGCAAAAACCCAGCCTGCAGGTGCAGCAGGTGGTCAGGAAGGCTAATGGGATGCTGGCCTTCATAGCGAGGGGGATTGAATATAAAAGTAGTGCTGCAGCTGTATAGGGCACTGGTGAGGCCGCAGCTGGAGTACTGTGTGCAGTTTTGGTCGCCGCACTTATGCAAGGATATTTTGGCCTTGGAGGGAGTGCAGAGGAGGTTTACTAGGCTGATGCCAGAGTTGAGGGGGTTGAGCTATGAGGAGAGGCTGAATAAACTAGGCTTGTACTCGTTAGAGTTTAGAAGAATGGGGGAGATCTCATTGAGTCATATAAGATGATGAATGGGATGGATAGGATAGAGGTGGAGAGACTCTTCCCGCTCAGAAAGGACAGTAGGACTAGAGGGCACAGCCTCAAGATAAAGGGGGGGCGGTTTAGAACGGAGTTGAGGAGGAACTTCTTCACTCAAAGGGTGGTGAATCTCTGGAATTCTCTGCCCGTTGAAGTGGTGGAGGCTGCCTCGCTAAATATTTTTAAGACGCGGGTTGATGGGTTTTTGATAAGCGAGGGGATTAAGGGTTATGGGGAGAGGGCGGGAATGTGGAACTGAGCCACGACAGATCAGCCATGATCTTATTGAATGGCGGGGCAGGCTCGAGGGGCTAGATGGCATACTCCTGCTCCTATTTCTTATGTTCTTATGTATAGAGGTTTATAAGGTAATGAGGGGCATAGACAAAGTAGATAGTCAATATCTTTTCCCAAAAGGTAGAGGAGTCTAAAACCAGACGGCATAGGTTTAAGGTGAGAGGGGAGAGATACAAAAGTGTCCAGAGGGGCAGTTTTTTCACACAGAGAGTGGCAAGTGTCTGGAACAAGCTGCCAGAGGTAATAGCAGAGGCGGGTACAATTTTATCTTTTAAAAAGCATTCAGATAGTTACATGGGTACACAGGGATACGGGCCAAATGCAGGCAATTGGGATTAGCTTCAGGGTTTTAAAAAAAAAGGCAGCATGGACAAATTGGGCCAAAGGGCCTGTTTCCATGTTGTAAACCTCTATGACTCTAACCAATGCCCATTCCCTACCTGCAAATCAATCAACGCCCCATCATCCATCTGTAATGTTTAATCCCTTCACACCTTTAAACCCACCCCACCTCATTACCATGCTCAATCCTGCCAACCTGCTGTATTCAATCCCATCCCATCCTTGCTATCCACTTGCTGGCAACTTACCAGCTGGACTGAGGGCCAGACTGTTAATATGAAATTGGTGGCTGGGTAGGTGGGAAACCTACTGAGATTATTTAAAACATGCAATGCAGTAACATTTAGCAACATCTGCAAGAAATCAGACTTCCTGGATTCATATCAACAAATCCCCCCAGTTCCTAATCCTACTTCAGGTTGATGATCCTTCATCAAAACTGGGATTAAATCCCTGTTTGCCTTCAAGTCAGAATAACATACAATTTAGTTTAGTAGTTCTCAGGTTCACATTAATCTGCTAAACCCTCTATTAGTTTTTTAAATTGAGTTTCATCAGACTGATCATTTTACAAATCTTGCATTTTTAAAATTATTTTGTAATGGAGAAACCGAAGTTTGTTATACTAAAATGAAAGATTTTAATGGGTACTAAATGTAGCCACAGTATACATTTCACTTTGCTTTGAATAAGTTATGATCCTTGCTCCATGTATTAAAGATTAGAAATGGAGGGAAAGGCTATAGTTTCAATATTGAACTGAGTAATCCAATTTGCATTGTTTCATTATCAGAGGAGTTGTGAATGGACCAGCTTCTGCACTCACATACAGCACAGGAGTCTATCCAGTCCTTTGATCCTATGCTAGCTCTTTGAGAGAGTTATCCAATTTGTCCCATTCCTCTGCTCCTACCCTACGGATATGCACATATTTCTTGCTTTTCAAGAATATATCCATTTCCCATTTAAAAATTACATTGAATCTGCCTCCAACATATTGCAAATATTGAACACATTTCAATAGCCATAACTTGTTAAAATTGGTTCTGATTTGACTGAATAGCTTGCTCTTTGATGGAGGCCTTGTTGTGCAGTGGTAGCATCCCTACTGCTAGAACAGAAGATACAGATTTGAGTCCAGTGCCAGGATTTGTAGGCCACAGAAAAAGCTTTCATAATATGGTTTCACTGGCTGATAATCAGCTCAGAAATCCTTCCACCACTCCCCGCAACTATTCCCCAAGGGGTAAAACAAAACAATGTGGGTGTGCTGATACACTAAAATAGAAGTTCACCTTTTAGATTCAATTGTGAAGTTTAGGCACAGTAGTAAGTATTGCTTTCCAAGGGCTTATAAGAATGGTACATTTAAAGCAGCTCAAATGAGTGAGTATGGGAAGCCCAATTACCATGTTGCTCAATCATTGGCGACGCATTCAGGGAATATAATTATGGGCCCATTCATGCAACCCCTGAGCAGATGGGAAGCCTGCACAAGCCTGTTTCCAATTGGCCTCACATTGCTGTTCACAATGGCATTACATTGGCTGCATCAAGGAAAGATCAGCAACATTTTGTCACATACTTAGGCACACTGGTGGAATGCAAACCTGCAGGTGTAGCTCAGTACATCTGGCAACAGCAGAACGGAAGCTTGGTGCCAAGCTGCTGGCAGATGGTAGGAGAACAGTGCAATCAGTGCAAAAGGTTCCATTACGAGATAAGTGTCTGTGAAGGCTCAGTGAGAGGACAATCAGAGTCATGTGTGTTAACAGCTCTCCTCCCACACACCCAGTGTCCCAGCTATCCCCCGTTTATATGTGCTCAAAGAAATTACCCATCACCTGTTTCTCTTAACCTTAACAATTAACAAACCTTAAGAATGTAATCATAAAGACACTGACAATGTGAAACCCAGTCCAAGATTTATTTGTGGGATTTGGACCTGCTTTCCTCTTCCTCCTCTACCACAAGGAATCTTATTAAAAATTTAATTTCCTGAGTCTCTTCTGGTCATCTGTTCACAGCAGGTTTCCTCTAAAGGAGATTCCACAATTATCCAAGCCACGCAAGGAGAAGGTAAAACAAATAGTCAACTTGGTAACATCTCAAAGCCTGATCTGCATATTGAAAATGGGATGCCACTGGCTTGAAATACATATTCATTGGGATGAGAACAAAATGGATAAGTGCCTTCATTCCATGTGAACTGCTCACCCAACCCAGAGGATCCAGGTTAAAATTACCCCATAATATTCCTACACTTACCTCTGCTTGACATCAAAAACTCTGCGACCAGCCTGATCGAGCATGCCACAACAGTAACTGACTTCATTAGCAAGTGTATAGAAGACTGTGTGCCAAAGAAACAAATCCTTGTGATCCCCAACCAGAAACCATAGATGAACAAGGATATCCACTGCTTGCTAAAGGCGTTCAAGTCAGCTGACACAGACCTATACAAGAAAGCAGATACGATCTAAGAAAATCCATCAAAGATACCAAAAGACAATATCAGACAAAGCTAGTGTCCCAGGCTAGCCACACTAACCCCACCGACTATGGCAAGGTCTGCAAGACATAACAGGCTACAAGATGAAGACACGTAAAATCACCGCCTCCAACGCACGCCTCCCTGATGAGCTCAATGCATTCTACGCCCATTCTGAGCAAGAGATCAGAGAGAGCATGCCCTCCATCCTGGAAGCCTTGCATGAACCTGCATCTGGGGTCACCATTGCAGATTTCAGAGCAGATTTCTTGAAAGTCAATCCACGTAAAGCAACTGGCCTGGATGGGGTACCCAGACGTGCATTCAGGTCCTGCGCGGATTAGCTGGCAGAGGTGTTCATCAACATCCTCAACCTCTCTTTACAACAATCTGAGGTTCCTATCTGCTTCAAGAAGATGACCATCATCCCGGTGCCTAAGAAAACCAGGCAGCATGCCTTAATGACTATCAGCCGGTGGCTCTGACATCTAACATTGTGAAATGCTTCGAAAGATTAGTCATAGCACAAATCAGTTCCAGCACCCCCCCAGACTACCTGGATCCACTACAGTTTGCCTATCACTGCAACAGGTCCACAGCAGACGCCATCTCCCTGGCCCTGCACTCAACCCTGGAACACCCAGATAACAAAGACACCTATGTCAAACTCCTATTTATTGACTCCAGCTCAGCCCTCAGCACCATTATTCCCATGAAACTCTTCTCCAAACTCTGTGGGCTAAGCCTTGTTACAATCCTCTGCGACTGGACCATGAACTTCCTAACTCACAGACCACAATCAGTAAGGATAGGTAACAACACTCCTCTACGCTCATCCTCAACACTGGTGCCCCACAAGGCTGTGCTCTCAGCCCCCTACTATACTCCTTACATACCTATGACTGTGTGGCCAAATTCCCCTCCAATTCGATTTTCGCGTTTGCTGACGACACCACCAAGAAGTGTTGGATCTCAAACAATGACGAGACAGAGTATAACAACGATAGAGAATCTGGTGAACTGGTACGACAACAATAATCACTCCCTCAATGTCAACAAAACAAAGGAGATTGTCATTGACTTCAGGAACTGGAAAGGAGAGCATGCCCCTGTCTACATCAATGGGGACGAAGTAGAAAGAGTCGAGAGCTTCAAGTTTTTAGGTATCCAGGTCACCAACAAGCTTTCCTGGTCCCCCCATGCCAACACTATAGTTAAAAAAGCCCACCAATGCCTCTACTTTCTCAAAAGGCTAAGGAAATTTGGCATGTCAGCTCCAACGCTCACCAGCTTTTATAGATGCACCATAGAAAGAAAGCATTCTTTCTGGTTGTATCACAATTTGGTATGGTTCCTGCTCTGCCCAAGACTACAAGGAACTACAAAAGGTCATGAATGCAGCCTAATCCATCACACAAACCAGTCTCCCATCCATTGACTCTAACTTCCCACTGCCCTGGCAAAACAACTAGTATAATTAAGGATCCCACGCACCCCAGACATTGTCTCTTCCACCTTTTTCCTTTGGGAAAAAGATACAAAGGTCTGAGATCATGTACCAACTGACTCAAGAACAACTTCTTCCCTGCTACTGTCAGACTCTTGAATGGACTTACCTTGCATTAAGTTGATCTTTCTCTACACCACAGCTATGACTGTAACTCTACATTCTGCACTCTCTCATTTCCTTCTCTGTGAATGGCATGTTTTGTCTGTATATCATGCAAGAAACAATACTTTCCGCTGTATGTTAATACATATGACAATAATAAATGAAATCAATTTAAGCCTAGCAAGCACTACTATACTTTCATGGATAACTTACATTACTTCATCTGACATTCGATTTCTTCAGGAGATTTATCTTGTTGTGCTCTAGTAAATGGACACATAGGCCCAGATATCTAATGAGGCAGGATTTTCAGGTGGGGAAGGCAAAAAGCTCATGTTAAGAAACCTAGAAGAGAGTGATAGATCATGGCAAAGGTTGAAGATTGGGGATGGGTAGTGGTCAGTAAATGCAAGGGATGGGGGGGAAGGGAGATTAGCAATTGCTGGGTTTCAATTGTTTTAGGTGAAAAGCCTAGTTTGTGGTGGGTCCATTCATTGGAAGGAAGAAGGAAGTGCTCCTCTTCATCCTGGCCCACAATAAGTGCTAGAAAAGCACTTACCTGGTCTATGCAGCAGTGCTCACCTCCCTTTAACTTCCAGGATTTCTGAGAAACTCCTCCAGCCTGTGTTGTAGCTGGAACAGTGGAAAGTCTGAGGTATGTAGGCTCAGTAAAATACTTAAATAAACAGGCACCTCCTAGGAGTAGGTTGGTTATCAATTTTCTGTACCGCCTCCATTAAAATTAGAAATGGGCAAGTTCATGTTTGAGATCTTCAAAATTTTAATCTTTGATCTGACTCAAATCTACCCAGCTTTAAAGGTTCAAATCTCCCAAGTATCGTCAAAAGATAATGTAAAGTAAGTTTGCTCTTGTGCACAGATTAACATTTAGCACAACTCGTTCCATACTGTAATACCTTCTATGAGGTCCATGAGTTGGAACTGCCGGAACATAAGCTCCTGAGAATGCTGCCTAATCAGGGACATATAAAGTGGAGTGTCCAGATTACCAACACTCTGGGTGAATACTCTGTACTGCGCAGCAGTATTGCAAACATTTGTAAATAAATAAATGTTTTGTGAAGGAACACTGGCTTCTCATAAGTTATTTCACATATTCATGTCTAGGTTTGAGCTAGAAGACAAACTAAGATTGCCTGACAGCTTTCTTACAGTGAAGAGACTTCAAACAATGTCAATCATTTGCAAAGCCCACAGAAAATTATCACACATGAACCACTGTTTTTTTTAATTCTTTCATTTAATTCAATAAACATGGAGCTTAGGAAATATTTTCTAAGGGCTGGAATAGTGCCATAAATATTGCAGATACATTTGAGCAGAAGACAGACTCTAACCTCCGATTGCAGTTAGTCCAAGAGGTGTCCAAGTGGGAATACAAAGCAAGAAGCTGTAAATGTTTGAATCTGGTACAACTGTGAGGCAGATTAGGCCCAAGTATAAAAGGAAGATATGGCGGATACTGTAAATTTAAAATATAAACAGGAAATGTCGGAAATGCTCAGCAGGTTTGTCAGTATCTATGCAGAAAGATATAGAGTTAATACTTCAGGATCTGATGAAAGGCAACAAACCTGAAAAGTTAACTCATTCCTCTCTCCACCTGGACTTGCCTGGAATTTCTAAGGGCCTTTGAGGGAGGTGGTTGTGATTTCAGTTGATCACCACCAGAGCACTTCCTTCCCCTAACCCTTTAAGTACAGAATGACTTCACTGTACAGTTACCAGGAAACTGTCACAAATATCTGCAGCCTCAAAGTTTGCACTAACTCTCTCTTCATAATTTAAAGTAGTAATTTCCCGATGTTCAGTCGCACTTGCTGACCTAAGGTGCTTTAATGTAACAAAGTCTAAGGCAAGAAAAAGTCATCCTGCTTATCAGGCCTGTTCCATTCTGAATCCAGGGGAGAATATTAATATGATGGAGTGTTAGATTTGAAACTGAATGGGGATTAAAGCTGGAACAATTGACTGGGCAATGGTAAGCTGACCCCCAATTTCTAGATTTCAATCCAATGCGTTAGGCTGCATCTGTGCCAACTCCTCCGGAAAAGTGGCTAATTGCTCAATTCAAGCAATTGATACAGATTGACTTAATGTCAAAGCCACAGGTTTCTCAGCCTTGTTAAAACTCACCAGTGCTGATTGAAGAGGTTGAGTCAATCTTGGAGCTATATAGCAAGCAACATCCGATGGGAAAGATTGTTCACAGAACTATTGCAGAGTTTACTTGCCACCTGTGGAATGCTTGATCTCTCATATTGAGGTGGATCTCACTTCTGCTGAATTAGAAGAGGGCCAAGGTGACAGCAACCACATCAGCTACAGCAGCAGCAGCCTATTGGTTACAGACCTGTAGCAGCAGATTAGAGAGAGAGAGAGAGAGAGAGCACATGAGCAGAGAAGGGAGCAGGAGTAGAGAGAAGGAAAAGCAAGAGCAGTAAGTGGGAGAGTGGCAGAGAGAGGGGGAGCCAGACAGGGCGGACAGCAGTGGAAGAGGGGGGGAGCAGGAATAGTGACAGTAGGGGTACGGTGGCAGACAGAGGGCATTGCAAGAGAAGTGAGAATGGAGGGGTAGCAGAGAAAGAGAAACAGGAGTATTGACGGGGGCAAAGTGGGGAGAGATTTACAGAAAGAGGAGAGCAGAAGAGAGAGAGAGAGGGAAGAGTTGAAGCTTGCAGGATACATGTTGAGTGCACAGTGTCAACAGGTGAAGGATCAGCTTCCCTGCCCTGTCAGACTACCATTGCCTAAGGAGGCTTGTGTTATCATGCCAGTTGGTGGCAGACCTGAGGCCTAATGGATGGTGGTCACTCATTACCAATGGCTGTCAAAGGCAGCCCACTTTCAACATTCTTTGTCTCAAGATCTTTCCAAGGGTCTGCTGGTAACATTTCCAGGATCTCCCAATCAGCCACCTCAAACGTATTAGACAAATGAGCTTGTTTGCCAGGCCCAGCAAATGTGTCAACTCTGCATGTGATGGTACTAACCAGAATGAGCAGACACTCAGGTTTGCAGCTCAGGTTGGCTTCAATTGCAGGGCTTCAGCACCAACACATGTGGCAGTTAAGACAACCATGATGTGTTTGTTGACTGCAAAGGACTTAAATGTGCAGCTGGTGTGCAAGCACAAAACATCTTTTTGTAAGGGTGTATGAGATTCCTGAGCTGCTCCATGCTCCATTCCCCTGGCCTTGCAACACATGGCACTTAATAAGCTCCGTGGGTTGTTGTCCATTCATGTCTTCTCATTCAACATCACGCAACTGAAAGACACTGTCAGCTACCAAGAATGAGCAAGTGGTGCAAAACAATAATATTTATATGCTTCACATAAAAAAGATTTGCATTTATATGACATGTTTCGCAACTGCTGGACATCTCAAAGTGCTTCACTTTTAAAGTAAAGGTGTACTTTTAAACTTTAGCGCCTGTTGCAATGTAGGAAATGTGACTCAATTTGTGTGCAGAAACATCTCACACACAGCTGTGTGAAAATGACCAGATTTTTGAGATGTTGATTGAAGGGTAAATAATGTCCAGGATATCAGGAATAATTTATCTGTTCTTTGAAATAGCTTCACTGGATTTTTTACACCTTTTCTGAGCTGATAGATATGGCCTCAGTTTCATGCCTCATTCAAAAGACAGCATTCACTCAGTGCTGTACGCTGTGTCCACCTTGCTTCTTGTGCTTGGGTCTTGGAGCATGACAGCGCCTTGACTTGTGACTCACAAGCGAGAGTGGTGCCAAGTGAGCAACAGCTGATATGCAAGAACAGAAACCTAACAATCTAATTATGTCAAAGGCATCTATGTGCATACCCTCATGCTCGTACAAACCATTATTCTTCCTTACTGAGTTCTACAGGGCGCAACCCCTTTAGCTTCAGAGATAGAGGCAGGTGACTCAGGTCTTTTCTTCACCATTACCCTCTCATTGTGTGGGTCTTGACAAGGCCAAGGTTGAGGTGTCTGTCAAAGTATCTAAGATGGCATCATGCATGTACAGATCATTACTCATGATCTTCAGACTTTCATAGTTGTCTTGTTTGATGTTCCATGCAGTCATTTTGTCAATGCTCTATTACATCTGCTTGAGCACAGCCTGCAATCTCTGTCAAATTGTGGGCAGTCTACTTTGAACACCTGTTAGAGAAGCAAACATTATCAACTGTTGCTGACTAATTCTCCACGGTACTGAGGATGCCATGGGTAGAGTCAAGTGTTCAGTTTGGAGAAGTAGAATCCTCCATCTCAGACTCAACATTGCTGTCGCTGCTACCACCATCAGCTCTTGCGCACTAGTTACGTGTGACCCACCAATGTAAACCCAAATGTCTGAACTGGTGCAAATTTTCCATGAACCCCACAACCTCCTCTGAGGAACTGTCATCTGTGACTTACAGCAACTCCTGTGGAAGGCATTAATGAGTACTGGCAAGGTAAGAATGTTACAAGATATCATTATGAAGATGACCATTTTTCACTGTTGAAATCGAGTCCACATGACTGAGTGGCTTTATTTCACTGCATCAACAGTCCTCCCATCTCCAACGGCATGGTGCCTCCTCATCTTCACTGGCAAGTTGGGAAATCTGTACTGCTCCAGCTCTCTACCTCTGCCTTGTGTTTTATACTCTCTTCTCCAGCAATAGGGAAAGTATAAGCCTACAATGAGTGTAATAGCATTGGATGCAGTGCACTGTTGAGGGTAACTTCAGGAAAAAGGCACCAAACCACGTAAGGATGAGGATGGGTGTGAATGGTTTATAGATAGGGACATGAAGAACAGCACAGACGCTCGGCACAGAAAGTGAATGATGAGTGCTGCTGAAAAATAAGTAAAGTTATGTGGTGGAGTATAAGAAGTCAGAGTTGGGATGATGTGCACAGTTAATGTGCAACTGGATTTACCTTCCTTAGCCTGTTTAGGTTATTAAAGAGTTTCCACCAGAGTCCATGAGTGTGACACAAAGCCCTTGCTGCTGACCTCATGGGCCACTGTAGCTTCACCTGTTTGGGCCCAGCTGCAGAGTTCTTTCTCCTGATGCTGAGGGAGAGAATTTTTCAATTTCTGATTCTTCACACCATGGAACAGGGCACAGCCTTTGAGTAACCTCATTACACAGTGAATTTTTCCTCCTGGTGCTGGAACTGAGATATTTAGATTGGCCCCTTAAATCCTGGAAGTGAGGTCATGTGCTCCAGGTCCCAATGCCATTGCCATTGAAAAGACAGGGGACTCAGAAGTAAAATTGTAATGAAGTGACTGCATTAAGAAAACCATGAACAGGCCCACGGAACAAATCTCAAACCTCCCCCTCCCAGATGGTGGGCCTAGATGTTTTGTGAAACATATCTGTTTTATTCTGGAGTTCTAGCTCACATCTCCAGTGGATCCACTACCCTAGAGAACCTTTGGTGCTGCCTCAGCTTTCCTGAACAAATTCAAAAGTTGCAATGTTACCAGCAGCATTTCCTCATTCCTCTCAAAAATCTTTCACCAAGTTCTCAGTTCAAATTAAATAAATTCCTTTCAACAAGTCAGCTACAAATGTTCCCCACAAGGGGCAGCTAATGCACCAATCATTATAAACACGTTGAAGGCAGCCCATTATGTTGATTTAACTTAGCAACGACTGACATTGCAAGACACAATGTAAAATTTAACGTCCCATGAACAATGTTGTTGTTCTTCTGATGGTGCTTATACATGGAGACAACTCTCAGCTCGAAAAATCAATCAGGCTTTTTCAGAAATGATCAAAGATTGGAGATTGATCTCACCTTGTTCTACTTTGATCCAATGCTGATATGTATGAATTAAAGTCCAATTTCACTTAGAAAATAGACCTCTCAGCCTCCCAGATCCTGTTTTGAGTACTCACTCAAATTCCCTCATTAAGATGTAAGCCACACTATCAAAGGACAATTTAAAGTTATCTTCACATTGTAGAAATAATAAATGTTGGCAAGCAGAGCAACTGTTAGATTGATGATAGCAGTGAGAAGGTAACAGGTTCGAAGAGTCTGCTCCAAATTTATTGGCAAGAGTACCGACTGAGCTTGTAACGAAGCTTTCATTGCAATGTGTACTTAGTGCTGTGTTTCATTCGGCACAGTGCCTCTGTCATGTTCAATATGTCTGGAAATGGATTGAAATAGCCGTTCTCACCCAGATTGATCTGGCCCTCACTGTTTCTTTACCAGGCAGCATTGGGACACTATTACAATAAAGTATCAGGGACCATGTCTTCTGAAGCAGATTGCAAAACCTTATCAGAAAGGAGCTTGCCCAAGTTGCCAAGGGCGATTCTCCCAGCTTGTTGTGCTTTTGAAGCGATTCGAGCCAGGAGACTCTAGCGGAGACCGGTTTGCGCGTTCCCCACTGGGCACCACAACCTCTTAAGTGTCTCCAGCAGCTGGATTTTCGGTGCTGTCAGCTCCATACCAGAAATTGGCACAGAGCTGCATACATTATTTAAGTTCTCATGTCAATAAAATTTAAATATTATTAAGGGCGCCTCTTCCCCCTCCCACCTGGCCAGGAGTGATTCACGCCAGTGGGTTTTAGTATAGCTCCCCACTTGCAGGAGCTGGCAGCAGACCCTGAGGGCCCCCCCCCAAAGGGTCAGGCACTGGGGAGGGAATGCCCGCTGGGCATCACCAGCTTGGCAGTACCAGCCTGGGCCCCTGACTGCCCAAGTGGCAAAGTACCAATGCCAGGGGGACACCTTGGCATTGCCCACCAGGCATAGGGCAGTGCACAGAGTGTAGGAGATTCATTTTGAAACTCCTGCTTAAAAAAACCCTGTGATTTACTCCAGTTTTTACGTGAATTCAACACTTGGAATTTTTTGGGAGAATCACCTGTCTTTTTTTGTTCTTTATCCTCTCCTTTTCAGCACCACCTCATTCTTCACAAACAGTATTTTCCTGTTAACTACACCACTTACCCTTCATCAACCAAAGTTTGTGTTGGTCTGTGTTATACATCCAGGGCTGGAGGTAGGTAGCTCCGGTCAGGATATTTCACAAGAGAGGGCGGGGTCCAGGATCGAGTCATGCCCACCAGACCCAGGAGGTGGGGGGGGGGAGAGGTGAGTGAGTGCCAAGGTGGGCTTGTTGGAAGACCCACCTCGGTTCCTATTATTTTGGATGCTGTTAAGTCCTCCAGCCCTCACCTCTCATACTATAACCTCATCCAACCCCCGTTGCTCCTCATACTCTCCGTGTCTTCGCCATAATCACTCAATCAGTATCCACCATGTGCAAGACCTCAGGAGCCATGTTGAAATACAAAAAGTTAACTTCTAACAGTCAACTATAACTTTAATACAACACTCTTGATCTACACCTGCCAATCAAAGCAATCCAGCAGGGGGTCTTTTTTAAACTCAGTGAAGGCTGCAGCCTGTTTTTTAAGTTTAAAAAGCTGGGCATTTAAAAACTTCTAATTATGACAGTAATACAGGCCTTATTCAGCTTTCAAGAGCTTTTAGACCTATGCCATAAATTTGTGACTCACACTTCGTGAGTTAAGGTCCCTGCAGAAAAGAAAATGGAATCTGTGTAACTTGACACTGGCCCCAATGAGTTTAGTATTCCCCCCTGTTTGATTCATGGCCACTCCTTTCCCCTATCAGCAGAACTTGGATCTGTCAGAAATGGGGGCGGGACTTGCATCCATCTCCTACCTACCACATTTTTACGGGCTTTTGCATTACACTCCTTCAAAGCAGAGTGAATCTTCCTCTCCTGGATGTTGCTTCCAGCAGCCCAATTACCAGATGAGGGACTTCACCCAAACCTCATGGGGATTCTCTCGATCTTGTTGGAGGAATTACTCAATGGTTTACTTACAATGAGGCTCCCAGCTTCTCAATACTATTCAACAATCAGATTTCAAATTGTACTTTCTTTTTATTATTTCTTACGATGTGAATATTGCTGTTTTTGCCCATCTCTAGTAGACTTTTAGAAGGTGATGGCAAGTGGCCTTCATTTATCTGTCAACCAAAATCGCCAGATTGTCTGGTATTATATATTGCTGTTTGTGCACAAATTGGCTGCAGCATTCCTCCATTACAACAGTGATAACACTTCAAAATGCACTTCACTGACTGTGAAGGACTTTCAGACACCCAAAGGTTGTGAAAAGTACTATATAAATGCTGGTTCTTCCTTTCTTTCTTTCAACCAAGGTCTCCAATTCCCTCAGAATGAGTCTTTTTTTTCCACACATTGGAGGAGGAAGGGTACAAACTTCCAGAGACAAATTCAAGCCTCTCAATAATCTACAATTGATGCAACAGGTCACATGGTTCGTCCACACACAGTGATTCTGGCCATGCACATGGTCATGATGTGGGTATGCCGGCGTTGGACTGGCGTAAACACAGTAAAAAGTCTGACAACACCAGGTTTTAAATAGGTTGGACTAAAACCTGGTGTTGTCAGACTTTTTACCATGCACATGGTCACATGGTAGTGTACATGGTCATGATGCATCCCCATTCATACAATTACAGGAAACCATTTGCCCCGCAGCACAAAGCAAAGAGCATCACCTCACCTTGTTCACTGGCACAGCAGAGTGAGAAATCAGTACTGATGAGGAAGTTTAACCATGGGATAGTGAAGGATCCACAGGAATATAAACTTTTGGTGGGCTTGCTGTGATGTGGAGGCTTATACAGTATTATAGGTCCAGATTTAGCGGTCACTTGAATCCCTGACATCTGAAGTTAAGACTTGACCACAGGACAAAGGAACGCATGTTCACGTTCGGCAAGAGGAAGTTACTGATTCATTCTGGAGTAGTGCTCACACAAAAAGTGACCAGCTCATGGAGCAGACTTCAACACTGCAAAGTTAAAATCCTGAAATTATTTAAGACCATGTTAGGATCTTTCTGGGCAGATGAGTTGGTAAACAGGATGATATCATGTGTTTTATAATGTGTCAGAAGGTAAAATCTTGCCCCATTTCATTCTCCTAAAGTAAAGGGTGAGTAAGTTGGGCCTGTACACATTGGGAGTTTAGAAGAATGAGAGACTACCTTATTGAGACATACAGGATTCACAGGGGGTTTGACAGGATAGTTGCTGAGAGGTTGTTTCCATTTATGGCAGAGTCTAGGACCAGAGTGCATCATCTCAGGTTACCCATTTAAAACAGAGAAAAAGAGGAATTTCTTCTCTCAGAGGTAGCAAATCTGTGGAATTCTTTACTGCAGAGGGCTGTAGAGGTTGGATTGTTAAGTATATTCAAGGTTAAGATGGACAGATTTTTAATCAGCAAGGAAATCCTATAAACCCTATAGTGCAAAAGGAGGCTGTGCAAGGGGGCAATGCCAGGGGGTCTCTCCTCTGGGGATATCCATTGAAAGGGGGGAGTCCCTGAGTTCATATTGGGGGATATTCCCGGTGTGCATAGAGCGTGAGGGCCCTCTTCGCATAAGGGAATTATTGTTGTCATTTTTATTTCTGTCAGATCAGGGCATCCCAATCATTTCCTCAAATTATGGGCAAACATGGCAAGAAAAGCCAGACACCAATTTTCTTGCCCAGGCCAGCAGTTTGGGAAAACAAACGTAAAATTCTACCCTTTCATCTTTCTGAAATCTATCTTCAACAGTCCCACTGCTAAAAATCTGGCCATTTTCCTTGTCATATTTGCCCCTCACACGTTACGTGATTGCACTGATGCTTCTACCAGTCTTGCCAAAACCCTTGTGGAACTGGTTATAATAAAAGCCAGAAAGCAGTTAGGAACTCCTCAGTTAGATGGGGTGCTTACATATCTGTCATTGGATTCAAAGGGTATGAACTGTGACACATTAAAATATGCACCATACAATTAAACTACAATCAAACAAGGTCTTTCTGACAAGAATTTAATTAAATTCTACGTACTCTGACAAGTTAATAGAATTCAAATTTAAAAAAGCACATTCCCAAATTTAATTGCCATTTAAAATCAAACAATCTCTCAATGCAAAAAAGAGCCAGCTAAGATTGTTTAAAACATATTGTTAAAGATAAAAATTCCAAGAGTTATTTTCAATGTATCAACAACACAGGACATGTACTTTGTCCTCAAAGTATAACACTGAAAGACTGACCCACACCAGTGGATATCCTGTGACATTGTACACAGCAAATCAGAGGATGCGAGTTTGAAAGGGATGTGATAAGAAACATCCATGGTTTCTTTAATCTCCATGGTTTGTGCTGGTGGTGGATGGAAACAGCAGTGTCTGCTACAGGACATCTGGGATCTGATCAAGTAGGACAAGAAAATGTATATCTCAATCAATTAGATTGAAGAGTTTTGAAATAAGCAGCATAAATTCTGAACAAGGAGCTGTAAATTAGAACCATAATTTTAAAGTTGAATCAGTTACAGACAGAGAAATAAAGTGAGGGAAAAGGGAGAACGGAGAAAAAGTCCTAAAGAAGTTAAGAAATTTCTTGGATTTTTTTTTAAATCTGACAATCAAAACCTGAGGAATTAGACTCCACACTTGTAATAATTAATTTGCAGTGCCAGATAGGTTGCCTGGCAGAAATCAACATTTATCATATTGTTAAAAGGGTATTTAAGGCACAAAATGACTGGCTTTAATTTTCATTGCTACATACACTTCATAATAACAACAAGTAAAGGATCTCCACATTGCTCAATGGTGTTAAAGTGGAACCAGATAGCAAAGTGTTGTTTTCTCCAAGCTAACTTCAATAGCAATTTTATAATTTCCATTTTTAATCGCTTATCTGCCCTTGCTGGAAGTTGCTGCACCATTTGCACTTATATTTTTGGCAGCAATTTTTGAGCCATTTATTCTTTCCAGGAGAACTGGATATCTTTTCTTCCAGCCACAGCTGTCTGATTAAAATTAGCATTTCAAATCTGATCGATTGGTATTTTTCGAACAGCAGTTTTGGTGTTACCATGTTAAATCAGTTCAAAATTATTAAATAGCTAATAGAGTTATTGCTATCACTGACAATATCAACAATCTCATTGAAAACTTTTAGATGTCAACAAGTTGCATTTATATTGTGACTTTAGCACAGTGCAACGTCTGAAAGTGTTTTATAGAAGCATTACAGACAAAAACTGACACCAATCCAAGAGTGAAATAATATGATCAGATAATCAAAATGTTGGTTAATGGACAATATTTAGAGAGCACATTAGCCATGGGTGCAAATCTCATCATGGCCACTAAATAGTACAAGAGGCCAAAAACAGGATTTGCACCAGCAGGATTTTATGAATGGGATCTTCCTGGGCCCTTTCCGATGACACAATCAAGTTCATGCCCAGGAAAGGTGCAAACCTGGTTAACATGAATTTGAACCCATTAGCTTTAATTAGCGGGCTTAACATTGTAACATTCAGCCCCCATTGAATCTTCCCAGCCACCAGGAGCTATCAGGAGCACAGGGCTCTACATAGGTGGTGGAGTGGAGGTGGAAGCTGGTGTCGGAGGTCCTGGAGTCTGCTTTCAATGCAGTGTTATTATGCTAGCAGCACTGTAGAAGTCTGCAGTCTGTTGTCAGAGATTGCAGTCTGTGTTGTGAGCGTATGCAGTGGAGTTTGAGGTGGGGGTGGGGATGGCTGCAGAACACATGGAGTGGAGGTTGACATGTGATGACAGCCATGGAGCCGGGCCTAATGGGCTGGATGGATGTGATCCCAAAAGACTGGGCAACACAGTGCGCAGCTGGAAAGGTGAGGGGGTCCTCATCCAATGGATTAGCTGTCCAGGAGGCTTAAGTGTTGGGGCATGACAACTATGAGCTCGCTGAATCATGTAACCTGACTAAGAGAGATGCCTATTAGCTCTGCCTTTCCCTGAAGAAGAAAGCAATTATGCCCTGTTACTTTCCTGAAACTCATGCTTGTGAAACTAATTGTCCAAGAGTTCATTTTTAGCAATGTCAGCTCTCAAGTCAAGGAATGAGATGAATCCTCAGGGTCTGGGCTCAAAGCGAGGGAGCATGGGATCAAGAGGTTATGGGTCCCTTCTCTGCCTGGTCCCCAATGCCTGTCAGTGAGGATCAATCAGCTTCCCCAAGGACCCAACTGACCTTGACTAGCTGGTGTGAGGGAGCACACAGCCCTGCTGTAAGAACTCTTAATGATGGTGGGCTTAAGGGACGGACAACCCAGATAAAGAGATAGGTCTAAGTGGATGATTGCATCAGCCAGAGCCAGTCTTGTTCTGGAGTTGACAGGGCACAAAGGCGCTGAAGAAGACTAAGGGTCTACCAGACTCCTCTGTCCTTCACGAAGCTGCCTGACTCCATCAAAAACTCTGCCTCATGAAGGAGACTGTGCAGCACCTGTGCCATTTCTTTGCAGACTTGGTACCACATGGAAATGGGGACACACACTCCCCTTGTGGCTGTCAAGGTCACTGCAGCTCTCAACTTCTTCACCATGGGTCCTTACAGGGCTCCACAGGAGACGCTGTGGTATTTCACAGCCATCTGCCCATACATGCATCTGTGATATGACAGATGCATGGTATGCTCTGGACTGTATCCATTTTAGGCTGGACCAGACCTAGCAGAATGAGAGGGCAATGGGGGTTAGTCACACAGCTGATCTACCAAGAGGCAGGGAGTGATAGACTGCACCCATGTTGCTCTCCGGGCCCCATGGCATCCTTTGTCAATCTTAAAAGGTTCCACTTCCTCAACACCCAGACAGGCTTCATGCACGTGTGTGCCCATTTTCCAGAGGGTGTGCAAGACAAACCATAAGGAGCAAAAGTAAGCCATTTGGCCTATTATGTCTGCTCTGCCATTCAATGAGATCATGGCTGATCTGATGTGATAATCTTCAACTCCAATTCCCCACCTTAGCCCCATAATGCTTGATTCCTTACTGATTAAAAATCTATTTCATCCTTGAAAATACCTAATGCCCCAGCCTCTACAACTTTCTGCAATATAAAAATTCCACAGAATTACTCCTCAGAGAAGAAATTTCTCCTTATCTCTATCTTAAATGGGCAATACCTTATTCTGAGAATATGCCCTCTGGTCCTAGACTCTCCCACAAGAGAGAACATCCTTTGAGCATCTACTCTGTCAAGGCCCCTATAAATCTCAATAAGGTCATCTCTCATTCTTCTAAACTCCAATGAGTACAGGCCCAACCTACTCATCTCCTCATAAGAAAATCCCTCCATACCCGAGATCAACCCAGTGAACCTTCTCCAAACTGTCTCTAATGCCAGCATAGCTTTCCTTAGATAAGGGGACTAAACCTGTCCATAGTATCCCAGGTCTGGTCTAACTAGTGACTTGTATTGTTTTAGCAAGGTCTCCATTCCTTTATACTTTATTCCCTTTGAAATAAAGGCCAACCTTCCATTTGCCTTCCCAATTACATGTTGAACTTGCATGCTAGCTCATTGGAATGTATGCACAAGGACCCCCAAATCTATCTGAGCTGCAGTTTTCTGCAGTCTTTCTCCATTTAAATAAAATTCAGCTCCATTACTTTTCATACCAAAGTGCATAATTTCACATTTTCCACAGCTGTATACTTGACCAACCGCAGATTTCTGAAATCTTCAAATAACACCACATCCTACAGAGATGGTTCCTTGGGGGACAAGGGATATCCCCTCAAGTTGTAGCTGGTGATAGCAGTGCAGAGACCACAGGCCGCTACAGGGTCCAGGTACAATGAGGTAAGCAGTGCAATACGAGTTGCAGAGTTGTAATTGAACGGTGCATTAAATCATTGAAGATGCGGTTCAGTGCCTTGATAAGCTTGGTGGGGCCCTGCAATACAACTCCCAGAGGGTCTTCCCACGTTGTTGTGCTCTGTTGTGGTGCTCCCAGTATCTGCTGCTCTTGTCTTTCTAGATTGTAGTGTTCATCAGTTTGGAAGTACTGATGAAAGTGCTGGCTCTACAGTGGAGCAAGGAGCTTCCTGAGGATGACTCCAAGGAGCAGCACGCATTCTCGGATGAGGAGGATGTCCAAGAAGAGCCCACTGAGATTCTGAGGATAGAGACCAAGAGCAAGGGACACCCTCAATGCCTCCCACCTCATGTAGAAAAACTAACTCGCTGTCCTAAAGTGTGACCTCCCCCTCAGAAGTCATGACCCCTCTGTGACAAGGGGTAAGGATGGGTGAGTGCAGTAGCTGCAAGGAACCAATGACAAACAAGGCCAATAAACAAATAGAGATTTATTTGGAGGAACGTAACCATATATAAAATTGCTTTCGAACCCCACAAACCCTGGACTCCAACTGCACTCCCACTCTCAATTCGCGTACCTCGCTGAGATTGGCCCAATGTGTCATGTGACTCCCCCAATAACTCGACACACTACCGTATCTCTCCCCCTTTAAGTCCTTAACATTTTACAATAAAACTACTTACCATATTATACAGTAAAAGTAGAAACATAATAGAGTCTCTCATAAAGTAAGTCTATCTGGAGGCTATTTCTTTCAAAGCATCAGAATTCTTTAGCAGATGCTTCATCAGTCGAGGTAGTTTCAACCTGAACAACAACAGGAAGGCTTTCTGTTTGTGAAGGTGCTCTGGTGCAAATAACCTCTCCAGTTCCCATTGGAGTATTACTCGATCTCTCCTCAGGATTAATGGATTTGGTTCCACTGGCAATTGCCAGAGCCACACTGACAGGTATAGTATGGACAGACCGTTCTCTTAGTACTATGCACAGTTCCCTCCTCCTCAGGTGGTCTACGTGCTTCTTCATTCTCTGCCCTTGTACATCAACTACGTATGACACTGGACCTGTGTTTGCCACAACCATCCAAGGGACCCACTTCAAACCTGCATTGAAATTTCTTACGTAACCTAAAAATTATTTGCCTGAAAAGCCCTCTCAATCTTGATGGGGTCATGATGTCTCTTTTGTGCATTCTGTTTTGCCTCAGTCTCCCTGCCAAATTAGGAAAGACTAGATCAAGTCTTGTCCAAAGACGTCTTCCCATGAACAATTCAGCAGTAGCAACTTCTGTGGTGGCATTAGGAGTTGTTCTGCACATTAGTAGAAAACAGAGCAGCTGAAGTTGTAAAGGTGCTGAGGACTGTTTTCTCACATCAAATTTAAACACCTGGATGGTGTTTTCAGTTTCATTGAAAACTCATTTCGTCTTTGAAATTGGGGCTTACTTTAATATTGTTGAATCTGCAAACTTCATATTCTTCTTTAGAGTCATTTTTTAAACAATGCACCACAGTCATGGGTTCTTTTTGGCCCTTGATAGGTTTTGTTTGACCCTGTATTTAATCCTAATGTGCTCCCTTCTATTACAGGCAAAACATGTTACATTTTTAAATTTACATCTCTATTGGGGGTGCTCTCCAACACGTGTAAGTTCTAAGTTCTTGGTCTGCAGACCTGACATTATGCATCTCTGTGCATTGTTTTGCTCTTTGGCTCACAGCTTTCAGTGCCCCCATCCCTGGCATCACGACTCCCCAAGCTTTCCCAGCAAAGTTGGCTGACCTCGCCTAGCTGCACATTTTGCAACTCTAATGCAACTCTTTGGTGCTTTCTATAGTCTGAGCAATCTCAAATGCCCATGTCAAGGTCATTTCTGTCTCTGCTAATAGTTTTTTTTTGTATGGTGAGGTCACTCACACCACAAACTAACCTATCTCTTAACATCTCATCTAGTGTCAATCCGAATTCACATCGATCTGCTAACTGCCTTAACGATGTCATGAACATTGCTATCTGGTCATCACATTAAGCTCTGGAGAGAGCATAGAGGAGATTTACAAGAATATTGCCTGGGCTAGAAAAGTGCAGTTACGAGGAGAAATTGGATAGGTTGGGATCATTTTCCTTGGAACAAAGAAAATTGAAGGGTGACTTGATTAAGGTGTACAAAGAAGGCAGAGGAGTGATTTGATTGAGATGTACAAAATTATAAGGCAAAAAGATGGTGTGTACAGGATAAATGTTTCCTTTGATGGAGAATTCTAGAACCGGGGGCATAGGTTCAAGATAAGTCATAGCAGGTGTAGAGTGGACATGAGTAAGAACTTTTTCTTTATGCAAGGGTGGTGGGTGTCTGGAATTCGCTGCCAAGTGGAGGCAGAGACTTTGAACTCTTTTCATAAGTACCTGGATCTGCACCTTAAGTGCTGTAAGCTACAGGGCTATGGGCTGGGTGCAAGGCGGCGGGATAGAAAGGGCACCTGGGTGGACAAGATGAGCCAAATGGTCTCTTTTTGTGCTGTAACTTTTCTATGGTTCTATGATCTCCCTTCAGTTTATCATTGTTGAATTACATTTATATTGGGGCATTTCACTGATGGTTTTGGGTAATGGTGTTCTTTGACCAGTGCAACTAGCTGTTCAAATGTTTTTGTATCTGGGGCCTCTGGAGAAGTCAGACTTCAAACCCGATTGTGAGTCTGAGTCCCACAGGCTCTTGGGATGATAACCTCTGCTTTTCATTCCTTCCCCCCCACACCGTGCGGATTTCATTGGCCTTACTGAAAAATCAGAGAAGCTCCATATATTGGACCCACTGCTTTGCTTCCGGGTCAAAAGGTTTCAACATCCTAATTAAGGATATTTAATACTCTGAAGATTTTGCAGTAGAGTTGTTCAAAAAGGTTGCAATTTGAGAACTGCTCTGACTTGCAACAGATGACAGACCTCATTCAGATAGCAAGGGTGCGTGTCCATCTCATCTTGCCATCAGTCCTGTCTGTCACGCTTGGAATGACCAAGTCAAGCCATTCCCTGATACCCTGCGGCCTTCCAGCACCTAACCCCGTACCACCTGCCTCCAACCCCTCTGACACCCCCATCTAAACCCCACCTACTAAAGCACGGCCCTGACATGCGCCACCCAATTGCCCCAACCCCTGACACCCTGCACCCATTCAGCCATTAAGCTTTGAATCCCACTTCTGTCCCCGGAGAAGATGGCCCATGATCACCAGAAGCACGCAAAGGCCGGCGGCAAGGACTCCGAGCTGAGAATCCTAACTGCTTTTGAGGAGTGTGCAACAAGCTGTCGAGGGAGTCTGACGGTAGATCTGTGACTGACAGCCAGGTCAAGGTGCACCACAGAACTGAGTTCTTTAACATGACCTATCTCAAGTAAGTTGCAATCTGCCTAAATACTTAGCCATCCTTTGTACTTGCTCATGTGTCTTCTTTTGCAGGAGCAAAACATGAGGAGGCCAGGTCTTCAGGAGTCAGCACCCTCCCTGCCGTCACCACAGAGAGCCCTGTCAACGCTTGAAGGAAGTCTTCAACAACATCTCAGAAGAAAGCACCCAATATTTGAAACAGTCATCAAAAGAACCATCCACCAGCTCAGAAAGAGTCACCACAGTGCAACGTGTTAGTGGTAAGGCTGTTGGGGCACTTTCTGGTGAGCAACACACAGCTGTAGATGCACACATTAGGTGGAGGCAGGAATGTCTGAGGGTATGGGCAAGTGGAAGTCTCCCAGAGTCAAGGAAACACTGCTCCCAGCCTGAAGCCCAGCCGCTGAGATCAGTTCTCCTGAAGCAGAGCCGGGAATTGCAGGAGGAGCTATCAGCAAGCTTCAAGCAACTGCAAGGCTGCTTTGAGGAAATCTAGAGCCTTCAGTTGCAGGAGATGGTGCCGACATTGCGTGGCATCCAGGTCAACGCTGCATGGGTTGCAACCATGGTAGAGAGCCTGAGGCAGGAAGTCATTGCAATGGGTTGCAGGATCCAAGGCATAGCCGAGTTGCTGAGGAGCATGGCTGAGTGCCTTGACAGCATGCTTGAGACACAGGTTATGGCTGCAGGCTGCGAGAGCATGGCCCAGTCACAGCGGGCACTCGTTCAGGGGCTGCGGAGCTTGACCCTGTCACAGAGCACTATCACCAAGGGATCATACACCATGTGGCAGACACAACCGGGCCTCCAGAATTGGCAGAACCAAGTGATGCAGAGGCCTCTGGAGCTCACTCCAGTTGCCCCACCGTCCCATGGGCCCACTGACACCCTGAGGGAGGAGGAAGCACTGAATGCCATGCCAGACCTTCCTTCCAGGAGACCCCAGCCACCCCGAGCCCAACGGAATCACTCCTTCTTGGCATCAGAATGAGCAAGGTGAGACGGCTACATCCATGACACCAAAATGACGGCCTCCAGGTCCCAGGTCCCACCCCCCCTCCCCAGGACACCCGCTAAAGGACATCATAGGCCACGAGTCCTCCTCCTAACATAGACTGCCTTCCTGCTGAAGTCTCCCTGCTGCTGCACCAGGTTTGGAGCATAGCAGGCCAAAACGACATGGGAGAACCTCAGGGGGTTGCACTGGAGAACACTGCCAGAGCAACTGAGGCAGCAGAACCGCATCTTCAGTAACCCTATGCACCACTTGATGATAAACCAGTTGGCAGCTTGGATTTTATCAGTTTCAGGCCTCTGCGCTGGAGTGATCAGCCAGTCAACCACAAGCCATCCTGGCAGCCTGTACATGTCCTCAAAAACCTCGGGAATGTTGGAGTTCAACAAAATGTAGCTATTGTGCATGCTCCCCAGGTGCCATGCACACACAGGCATTAGGTGATCACACACTGTCTGGATATTGTTGGAATGGGACACTTTCCTGTTTATAAAGGGTACTCCTCGATTGTATGAAGCCCAAAGGGCGACGTGTGTGCCATCTCTAGCCCCCTGCGCATGGGGCATCACAACCAAGGCGGTGAAACCTGCAGCCGGGGTTTCCTGTTGGGCCTGGTCAAAGTTGATGTAGTTGGCTGCCCAGGTGTACAGGGCATCTGTCACCTCACAGATCCACTTGTGCATAGATAGGGAGATGCTGCAGAGATCTCCACTGGAGACCTGGAAGGACCCGGTGGTGTAGAGTTTGAGGGCTGCTGTCACCTTCATTGCCACCAGAAACAGATGCCCTCCTACCCATGAGATGCCAGGTCTGCCCTTTCTCTGACTGAGCCATAATCTGCAGTGGTACATGGCGTCCAGCAGCCCATCAAACGACATGCAGCATACAGATCCTGTATTGGCAGGGTCTCCATCTCTGTCATCCTCTGACCCTCCCTTCGAGCCTATGGGCAGTCGTGTCCTGCCTGTCCTCCAGCTGCTACCTCCTCCTCAGCAGCCATGAGAATCATTGCCAGGTCTACTGGCTCCAAAGTGAAATTCATTACTCCTTTGTGGTAGGGGGAGGGCGGGGTAGACAGAGAGAAAGAGATAGGCAGTAAGGTTATCCAACCTGGGCTCCTCACTGTCTCCAAGCCATCAGTGTACACCAAGTCTGGATGCTGGTAAGCCAACACCATCCCCGGTGCCACATGCCATCTCAATGGGCTGCCAACCACTGTCACATCATCGCCATGGTGGGCACGGGAAGCATGTGGATGGCTGTGCGAACATTTGCCATCCTTACCTGGACTGGCCTACATGTGACTCCAGATCCACAGCGTTGGGGTTGACTCTTAACTACCCTCTGAAATGGTTTAGCAAGTTACACAGTTCAAGGCAATTAGGGATGGACAATAAATGTTTGCCTTGTCAGCAGCATCTACATCCCCTGAAAGAGTAAAAAAAAATCACAAGCTATCCCTTGATTTCTCTGGTCTAGCCACATGCCACTCACACCCAATGACTCACCACATACACATCTTGAGTCTATATTCTCCTCTAAAGTTTCACCATGTCAGTATCTGAGCTGGAGGCTGCAAGTGTCAGATCAAGCACTACTGTTTCTTCATCTCTACTGTGCTATTGCTGTCACTGATTTGATATGCGATGGAGCGGAGGTGCAGGGAGTAGCGTGAGGAGTTGCTGCTGCAATGGGCAGGTGATGTTCTTTGAAGGTACACTGACCACCTGTGAGAAGTTATTTACTTCTTTTGGTACTGCTGTCTTGAGGCCAAACTCTGGAAATGGGCCTACATGGTCACCTGCTCCTATTTCCTTCCAAGGGGTTGCTGAGGCCCTCCCACAGATACATGGCTTCTCTCTTCCTGTCAACATCTATCACAAAGGTTTCCAGCGCCACATTTATGAACCTGGGAGCCCTCTCTCTCTGCCATCAGGCTCCATTTGTTTATCTTCTTCTTGCAGCCAGTTGCACTAAAGGTAGTCAGCAGCAGCTTCTTTCTATTGAGTGCAGCTCCTCTTTAAGGACAGACTATCTTCATAAGAAATAGGAGCAGGAGTAGGCCATCTAGCCCTTCGAGTCTGCCCCGCCATTCAATAAGATCATGGCTGATCTGAAGTGGATCAGTTCCACTTTCCCACTTTCTCCCCTTGTCTATCAGAAACCTATCTACCCATGACTTAAATATATTTAGCGAGGTAGCCTCCACCACTTCAACGGGCAGAGAATCCCAGAGGTTCACCACCCTTTGAGTGAAGAAGTTCCTCCTCAACTCCGATCTAAACTGCCCCCCCCACCCTTATCTTGAGGTTGTGCCCTCTAGTCCTGCTATCCTTTCTAAGCGGGAAGAATCTCTCTACCTCTACCCTATCCATCCCTTTCATTATCTTATACGCAAGAGGTGCACACTAGCTGGAATACACATTGCTGAGTCCCCCTTGTCAAGCATTCAGCCAAACAGCAGCATGGGTTGCAGCCAGCTGATTGCTGCAATCTTTCAAATGAGGAAATAGCACAAAGTTTGCAGGGTGCCTGCCTTAACGAGACCAAGCACCAACAGATCGCAGGAAGGAAAGAATAGGTCATAAGCTATGGAAACACAGGCTGCTCATAGCCAGGGCAGTGTAAGGGCAAGATGATGCCTGTTATTTTACAACAATCCACTGCTATGAGACAAAGTACAGTAAGTAGTCTCACAGCACCAGATTAAAGTCCAACAGGTTTATTTGGTAGCATGAGCTTTGAGCTGTTCCCCTTTCATCAGGTGACTCATCTGATGAAGGGGCAATGCTCTGAAAGCTCATGCTACCAAATAAACCTGTTGGACTTTAATCTGGTGTTGTGAGACTACTTACTGTGGCTATCCCAGTCCAATGCCAGCAACGCCACATGAAAAGGACATTTTCAGTAAGACTATGGCTCAGAATCAGGCATTGAGAGGAAGTCTCATTATGTTGTGGCATGGGACCATGAAACTCTGGTTGGCAACTAGTTTAACAGGATGATCATAAAACATCAGATAGGATTACAACAAACAGGAAGATAATCAGAAGAGGAGATGCCTAAGAGCTATGCCAGATTTCACCTAGGAAAAGAAGAGAAAGACTTTGTTGCTGTCAAGATGGTGAGACATGAACAAGCTTGAACAAGTCAACTTAAACCTAACGCTCATTAATATCCCTGCACATGGGCATTGGATGGCTAGTAAATGAATGTTACTCTGAATGTTCTTTGGGATATTTAAGATGAATGTGGTGTAAATAGTAAATGAAATTAATCATCAAACTCATTCTTGTCTCTAGCTTTAGGAATCCATTTAATTGGCAAACGACTTAGCAACTTTGATGCGACGAACAGAGGAAACTAGGGAAGCGCAAAAGGCCAGAGTTGGAGGAGTGCAGAGATCTTGAAGGATCATAGAAAATGAAAGAGATAGGAAGGGGTGAGGCCATAAGGGGGTTTGAAAATAAGAATGAAAATTTTAAAATCAAGGTATTGCGAGCTTTGCGATGGGTGAAAATATAAACACTGCCAATGACTTTGAAGTTTCGCTAACAGAAACAAAGTTCCATTCAACTGCCAAAAACAATTCAGAAAAAGTTTGGAATACTATCTAACCTGTTACCCATATGAAGCTGGAAGTATACATTTCCAGTTCATGTTATCTTGATTGTTTAGACTGAACTGCTGAAAGAATTATTAAATGCATTGCCCTACAATGAATTATAAGTTGGCACCAAACAACAGCCTCTTCTCAGCTAAAGACCTCTTAGAAAACCTGTGCAATATTTATTAGGTCTCAAGTGTACTGTGTTATTACTATTATCAAATGTGTCCTAGGACTGTATGACAAAAATATTATGCAGGAACAGCTCCTGTAGCAAGACAATGGGACAAATTTTCTCAAAAGTACACACTTATTGTTTAATATTGCTTTGTGAACTGAATTGGGAAAAGCACATGCATAGCATGAATGCTTTTTTTCATTAGGCCTTAAATTCCACAGACACCTTCTTTTTCATCTGTACAGTACAATCATTATCTGTTCAGACTTTATTAATGGGGTCGTGCATTGTTTCTGACCCGGTTGCTCAGAATCGTGAATTGTGTTTTTCTGAAATTAAATTAAAAATTTCAATAAAAGAGGCAACAAGCTGAAAATGCTGGAAATCAGAAGGAGCTTTTTTTTAAATGCTGGATATAACCAGAGGGTAATCAGTGTTTTGGGTAAAAACTTGTCAGAACTGAAAAGTGAAAACTAACCAATAATATTAGTAAAGTTGGGAAAAATAAGGGTGGGGGCGCCAATCATCAACAGAAAATTAATGATTGAATGGGCTGCTTAATAGAAAAGCAAGAAATTGTTCACTAAATTAGAGATCATCTCTGTGGTATGAGGCAATGGAAGATTTGAGAAGGGAGATAGTCCATTCCCAATTCAATTGAGCAATACAGTGAAATTATGCCCCCAATTTGACACTCTCAGGTCATTTAAATCATTTTTCAATACTATCCAGCATAAAAAACAAAATAAAATGAAACGGTCAAATTCAGCTTAAAGGATGTGAAGTTGTCCTGGCTACAAGTGGCATGATTGGGAACTATCGGATCATTAGAAAGGATAAAGACATCGGGAAAGGAACAGCAGCAACATTAATAAAGCACACAATTACCACTGTGGGAAGAAATGATTTCAGTCAGAATGATCGTCTAATGGAAACGGAATGAGTAGAACAATGGAATCGCATAGGTCTACAGATCTCCTGACATAATGTGGAACAAGGTGGGGTGGATACATAATTATGGATACCAGAGAAGCATGTGGCAATAGCACTATGGCTATACTGGGAGATTATAACTTGACAGACTGCATGAAGCAGAAAAATTCAGAAAAATAATGAATTGCTAATAAATACTAGGGAATATTCCAATTTGTATTTATAGCAACATACATGGCAAATGAGGCAGAATGGTTAATGTAAAAATTATGAGGAGGATAAAGTGTAACAACATGAGTGAACAAAGTTGATTTTTCTGAAATTCTTCTGTCAGAATAAGAATCACTTAAAGCCAATGAACAGGAAACAGAAGTTTCTCATTTTGCTACCATCCAGGATGTATTCAGGCAGTGACAGATTTTGATTTGATTTGATTTATTATTGTCACACGTATTAACACACAGTGAAAAGTATTGTTTCTTGCGCACTATATAGACGAAACATACACCGTTCACAGAGAAGGAAGCGAGAGAGTGCAGAATGTAGTGTTACAGTCATAGCTAGGGGTGTAGAGAAAGATCAACTTGATGCAAGGTAAGTCCATCAGAAGTCTGACAGCAGCAGGGAAGAAGCAGTTTTTGAGTCGGTTGGTACACGGCCTCAGACTTTTGTATCTTTTTCCCAAAGGAAGGTGGTGCATGGGGTCCTTAATTATGCTGGCTACTTTGCCAAGGCAATGGGAAGTGTAGACAGAGTCAATGAATGGGAGGCTGGATGTGTGATGGATCGTATTTCTTGCAGTCTTGGGTGGAGCAGGAGCCATACCAAGCTGTGATACAACCAGAAAGAATGCTTTCTATGGTGCATCTGTAAAAGTTGGTGAGACTCGTAGCTGACATTCCAAATTTCTTTAGTCTTCTAAGAAAGTAGAGGTGTTGGTGAGCTTTCTTAACTATAGTGTCAGCATGGGTGGACCAGGACAGGCTGTTCGTGTTCTGGATACCTAAGCCCACTACTCTTTTTACTTCATCCCTATTGATGTAGACAGGGGCATGTTCTCCTTTCCATTTCCTGAAGTCAATGACAATCTCCTTCATTTTGTTGACATTGAGGGACAGATTATTGGTGTCACACCAGTTCACCAGATTCTCCATCTCAATTCTTTTTCCATCTTGTCATTGTTTGAGATCTGACCCACTACGGCGGTGTCGTCAGCAATCTTGAAAATCGAACTGGAGGGAATTTGGCCGCACAGTCATAGGTGTACAAAGAGTATAATAGGGGGCTGAGAACACAGCCCTGTGGGGCACCAGTGTTGAGGATAATCATGGAGGAGGTGTTGTTGCCTATCCTTACTGACTGTGGTCTGTGAGTTAGAAAGTTCAGGATCCAGTCGCAGAGAGAGGTGCTGAGGCCCAGGCCACTGTCTGACATCGGTCCTTGTTATCTAGATGTTCCAGGGTTGAGTACAGGGCCAGGGAAATGGCATCTGCTGTAGACCTACTGCAGTAGTAGTAGTGGATCCGGATAGTCCAGGAGGCTGGAATTAATTTGTGTCATAACGAATCTTTCGAAACACTTCATAATGATGGATGTCAGAGCCACCAGCTGAAAGTCATTCAGGCACATTGCTTGGTTGCTTTGTATATGATTCCCTCAGAACAATGTATTTATTGATCAATTCAGAACCTGTTTGCGCTCATCCATTCAGTAATGGGAAGAACCAGGCAGGTAGTGCAAGAGCCACCCCGCCAGAGCAATAGTGGTAGGCTCAATTGTCAGAGGATCAGACACTCTCTTTTGCGACAGTAAAAGTGACTTCAGGATGGTACATTTCCTCCCTGGAGCCCTGGTCAAAGATGTCACAGAGCGGCTGTAGGCCATCCGTCAGAGAGAGGGTGAATAGCCAGGTCCAAAGTGTACCAAAGAAATAAGTAGAAAGATGGATGATGCCCTGAAAGCAGATTTTAGAGTGTTAGGAATGGGAGTTAAAAAGCAGAACCTCAAGAGCGATAATCTCAGGATTTACTCCCAGTGACACATGCTGGTGAATATAGGAGTGGGGAGATTGAGCAGTTGAGCGTGTGGCTGGAGAATTTGTGTTGGAGAGATGCCATCAGATTTCTGAGGTGTTGGGACCAAATCTGGGGGTGGTGGGATCTTTACAAATTGGACAGGTTACACGTTTACAGAACCAGAACTAATATCCTCACAGAGAGATGTGATGCTGCTGGGGAGGCTTTAAACTAGTTTGTAAGGGAGAGTGGGAACTTGAGGGACAGCTCAAATTAGAAGGACGCAAAGCTGGTAATGGGAAGTAGAAAAATAGCAAGTGAAATTGGAAGACAGCAAAACAAAGGTGAAAATCAACTCAGCTCAGATTGAGGAATGATGTCAAATAGACAAAGTTAAGCACACAGCATTTGTAACAAAACAAAGGGGGCCCAGAGGCCTCTGCACTTTTTGGGGGGAGGGGGATGGTGGTGGTAAGATGTCATCCCGATTTCTGAACAGCTGGTTTTTGCTGACGCGATTGGGCCCTGCTCCCTATATGACAGCATGAAGCACACTCCTTTAAATTTTTTGGCAGTGTCATAAGATCTGGCGAGAAAACCGACCGGTTTCTTGGGAGAGAAACACACCTGTTTTCTTGTCAGAAACAACACACTGCCATTTTTTAGTAAGATTTCCCCCATAATATAGCAGCCTTATTGCCAAGACGGTTTTACAAACATATGACTACAGAGTAGGATTAAGCACTCGGCCCTTTGAACCTGCACCGCAATTCATTAAGATCATGGTTGATCAGATTGTAAGTTTAACCACACATTCCTGCCAATCCCTGATAACCTTTGAACCCCTTGTTAATCAAGAATCTATCAAGCTGTGCCTTAAAAATATTCAAAGATCTGATTCCACTTCCTTTTGAGGAAGAGAGTTCCAGAAATTCTCGACCCTCAGAGAAAAACATTCTCCTCATCTCCATTTTAAGTGGTCTACCCCTTATTTTTCAATAGTGATCCAGTTCTAAATTTTCCCATAAGACAAAACATTTTCTCCACATCAATACCCTCAGGATCTTAAAGGTGTCAATCAAGTTTCCTCTTACTCGTCTGAATTCTTTAGTAGATACAAACTTAACCTCTCCAACCTTTCCTCATAAGACTCTCTGCTGATTCCTGGTATGAGGCTAGTAAACCTTTTTTACTCCAATATTATTTTAGGACCATGGGAAAATAGCAAACAAGAATTAATAGTAATTTGACAGTAAGGGAGCATCTTGCAATTAGTGACAATGCTATGATTCACAATACGAGAGGGGGACAAGACAACCAAAGTTTTAAATTTAAGTAAAGCAAATTTCAAACAAATGTGAAATAAATCAATCACAGTAAACTGGGCTGAATTGTTGATGAACAGACCTGTGGACAAACTGGGAAATAGTCAAAGATTCTGTACAATAAAAGTACATTACTTCTAAAAGGCAATGTTCTACATATGCAGTTAAGTCTGTTTCCCTTTACACTATCCTCAACCACCAAAACCATACAGGGTCCGCCCTTGGCGCTTTAGCACGTAGACCACATCCATGGCAGTCGCTGTTTTGCACTTGGCGTATTCAGTGTAGGTCACCGAGTCCTGATCATATTCTCCAAAACACCTTCAACACTCCGCGGACCTCCTCGTAGATCAAGCCAGAGATATGCTTGACACCTCCATGGCGTGCCAGACATCTGCAGGCTTGGTAATGCCTTGAATATTGTCGTGGAGCATCTTGCGGTGCCACTTGACTCCACCTTTACCAAGCTCTTTACCACCTTTCCCTCTTCCTGACATGATCAACACCAAACGAGCAACATATGCAGTTAAGTAAGCAGGGTCAGCAAATGAGGAAAATGGCAAGTATCAATCTGAAGTTAAACAAAAGAACCTGCACAGTTATAAAGAAATATTGAAATGTAGCAGACTGTAAGAACTACAACAAAATAACAGAGATACAAATAACATAATAAGCAACACAAAAGAAAAAAATTGTAAGAGATATCTAAGTGAGGAGTAAAAGACTTACAAATTTATAAGGATCTGTGAAGGAGAATTTGGGTCCATTAAAAGCAGCTACTGAACAATAAAAAAAGGAACATTTTAATTTTTTTATATATTTGCTTTTACAATGTTGAAAGAGGAAAAGTACTAGTAGTATGAAGGAACCTAAAAAATGTCAGGGGAAGAAACAATAATGGGTTTATAATCTGTACAACAAATATCTATGAAAAAAATAATGGATTTCCAATTTCCAGGTTTGCACCCCAGGATATGAAAGTAAATAGGTGGGGCAATTGTACATGTTTGTCATAATTCAATAAAGTTCCACCAGACAGCAAACAAAATAAAAGTGGGTAAAACCAGAGGTTAACATGTCTTGTCAGTAATTAGTTGGAAGATAGGGGACAATGAGCAAGAGATAAAGGGAATGCATCCTGAATGGTGATACCTGAGGAGCACCACTTATCATGTATCTGTACTGGGCCTTAGCTTTTCACCCTACATACTACTGATGGAGGCCCGCAGCAAACAATCTTCTGTACATGCACCGACATGAGGTGGTTGATCTATTTGACATCCTCACACAGCCATTCCAGACAGTAGCCAAAACTAGACTCAACTCTGTAAATCCCTGCAGCTGTGAACTGAGGTCAACTATAAATAGGATTCAGTCAATGAAAAATTAACAGGATACTTGACCTTTCAGATGTTTTCAGAATGCTGCTTAACCTGTTTTGGTTGCCTTCTTCTAACCCAAGCTCTCATACTAAGCTGCTCAGCTGTCTTTAAATCTCTCAAATACCATGGCCTCGAGGCAAGTAATGTCAGTTGCATGACGCACAGATAGATATGGCCATTCATCCAGACACTAGCTTTACCTTCACTCTAACCTTGTGAACGCATTAAGGAATAAATGGAGAGATCTTTGATTCCACAATCTTCTGATTCACCATGGAAGTGTTACTAACTAAAAAAAATTTCCTCAGTTACTCACACTTTAGTGCTACTTTCATTGCCTGAAACTCTGTGACACTACCCAAGGTGATTGTGTACCTTTGTGAATAAGTACAACAAAGTTGCATGAGCTACGCATTAAGTTACCAACCACAAGCTCAGGAGTGGTCCTCACTTTCTTTGATATTTAACTGTCAAATTATGTCCTTGAATGTGATCAAAGGATTGAGCCATTTTGATTTTTCACGAATATGATTGTGCTGTTTTAGACTCCATTCCATCGTACTGACTGAATATTGAGGTACCAAAAGCACAAAGAGCATTGACAGTACCATGTGCTGTTCAGATACAAGAACACATTGCACATTACAAACTCAACAGCTACCATCCTGCTAGGATGACTTGTGTGGATTCTTCATGTGATGACTCTTCAACAATAATTTCCTCACTATATATTTACATGTCCTCATTATATCTCTCCTATATACATACCTTCTATTCATGTTAAGCATTCTTTACACATCTGTTTTCATGTTAGTACTTCACAGGTTAACATACTGATCAGCATAGAGCACTCATAATATCACAGTGTTTCTTCTCTTGCATGCCTAATTAACCGTGATAGGTGCAGCAGTATTGTTATCTTAAGGTTTATTTTACTATGTCTCTCACACAGCTTTCTCAGATGAACAAGTGTGTTTCTGAACACTCAATCACTAGAATAGATTTTCCCTTTGTCTCTGAATGGAATGACATTGATGGGCTAAATAACCATTTTTTGTTCAAAGTTAATTATTCCCTAAATGAGCTCAACTAATGTGGCACTTTATGAACCAACCTTTACTGCAATGCTTTGCTGTTCCACTGCAGTAAGTGTTGATTTATGGTGTAGTGCAGTTGTTGTGTATTGGATTTCCATCGATTTTAATGTTTGGATGAGTAAGTCTATAAGATGTCGGGTTTCAGGATCAGTCAAGATATAACTTGTTAATTGGTGGTACAGATTAAAGTATAAGAACATAAGAACATAAGAAATAGGAGCAGGAGTAGGCCATCTGGCCCTTCAAGCCTGCTCCACCATTCAATAAGATCATGGCTGATCTGTCGTGGCTCAGTTCCACTTTCCCACCCTCTCCCCATAACCCTTAATCCCCTCTCTTATCAAAAACCCATCAACCTGCTTCTTAAAAATATTTAGTGAGGCAGCCTCCACCACTTCAACGGGCAGAGAATTCCAGAGATTCACCACCCTTTGAGTGAAGAAGTTCCTCCTCAACTCCGTTCTAAACCGCCCCCCCTTTACCTGACGGAGTACAATTTTGGTCATGTACCGCCCTGGGGTTTTATGGAATTCCTGGAAGCCCCTTGCAGAGCCTCCAGGTTCCAAGGAACTTTGTTTGGGAACTCCTGGTTTAAAGATTTACAGATAGAAACTGAGGCACATAATCTTACACAATGATTCAGGCAGTCTTGTGAGGTTTGAAGCTGAGTTGGAGGGACACCAAAATTGTACTCTGTCAGGTTATACGTTAAGTGGTTGAATGCTTACTTTAAGAGCCGGTCAATGATTTGATGGTGATGTCATTGGGGTGTTTCACAGGCTTCTTTCAGTTTCTGCTCTGGGCAAGAACAGCTCCTTCAGTAAAGATCTTGTTGTTATTTTGAATCTACATGTGCAAACTACATCCTTTTCTTTCTCTTTAAAACCCACAACTCCTAACATGGTCAGGACATTACAGTAACTGTGTGTTACTGAGCTTATCACTCATTGTTGCTAAATCTAGGTGTTCTACTCAGCAATGGTTGCTACAGAAGGACAATTCAAAGAAGCGGAAAGCAAGTAATAAAATGAACCACTTCAGACAATCACTGACAAGCAATCAGGGGTGTACCACTCACTGTCCACTTCAACTGAAGTGGCAGCAGGAAATAAAAAATGCAGGTACAATGAGAGCTAGCTGTCCCTGGGATTCATGTGTGCCGGAGATCAAGATATACCTGAAACACAGTGCATTGTGCACTACAAAATATTATCCAAAAGTTCCATGGTACCAGCTAAATTCTGAAGGCATTTACAAACAAATCATCCCAAATGCAAGAATAAGAACATAAACTTCTTGAGGAGAAAACTTAATTCCCTCACAAGCAGTAGATATGTGAAGGCCATATCTGATAATGAGAATGTAACAGAGTAAGTTACCATACTGCACTTGTGAAAGAAACATACACGATCGGCAAAAACCTGATAAAGACTTGTGCAAAAGACTTTATAGCATGCATGCTAGATGAGGCAGCAGGTAATAAGATTGAGGTGCTACAGCTCTCCAACAATACTGTCACCTGTCAAATTCATGATCTTTCTGTTCATGTCGAGAGTCAGCTAGTATCGCGTCCTAAATGTTGCAAGGCATATTCATTGCAGATGGGTTCATTGACACTGCATGTATTTGCATACTATATCTTTGGTGATGTTATTGTGGAGGACTTGCTGCTATGTGATCTTCTGCAGAGCAACATCACTGGCGAACAAATATTCAATTGCATCAACAACTTTATGGAAAGTCATGGAATTAGTTGGGAGAAGTGTGTTGATGTGTGCAGCAATGGTGCCTGGGCAATGGTTGGGAAGACAGCAGGTGTTTTAGCGCAGATCAAAGCTGTAGCACCATGCTGCATGAGTGGTCACTGTATTCTCCATAGGCATGCTCTCACTGTTAAAAAGATGCCTGCAACTCTAAAAAATGCACTGGATGGAGCAGTGCAAATCATTTACTGATAAGACAAATCATTGAAACCCTTTACATATCCTCTGGAACAAAACTCCAGAAGCTCTTTGGGAGTTTGTCCAACTCAGACATACATTGTGCCATGTCCTTAAGGGGTAAATTTATGTAGTGAGATGCTCAGCTGCTCTATCCATTAGGGCATCCTTCGGTGGAACTATTGATGTGAAACCTTATTAGTCCAACTGATATGCTTGGGATTCTCAGCATTCGGGTCTGGATTGGCTATTTCTTGTAATGAAGCTTGTAGCTCACTGCTATGTCTGCACCCCTGGCTATGAGGATGCTTTGCACCTCTAACTGTATTCGCAGGTTGGAGGGTAGGCAATTTTTGAAGTTTTCAAATTTTACAAGCTCATGCAACCTCTCATAGGTGTAGGTGATTATGAGTCCCTGGACCTGGTCATCCCACAACTACTGGAGTTGCAAAGGCAGAGTTGTGAGCATCAGAAAGGGTTGACAGCATCCCTCCTTCAAATGCAAGGCTGAATTGAGGAACCCCATTGTCTTCTATCCGCGCAGATGGTGCCATCACTGCAGTGCACCGAAATCAACACTGCGAGGGTAGCATCCACAATGGAGACTTTGGTACAGGACTTTTTGCCAGCCCCCAATAAGGAAGAGCACTCCCTCAGCAACAGTATGGACAGGAACCCAAGAAGGAGGACAAGAAACATTGCCTGTATACCAACCTTCACGACCCCTTTAGAGCAAGTGGTGCCCCAACATGTGCAAGTGGCCACTCTCGATCCCTCTCCCTGAAATGGCGATTGAGACCTCCCTTCCTGACCCAAGTTGAACCTATCAGTGTCCCAGAGTCCTCTCCGATGCCCTCTGCGTTGTGCAAACTGCGTAGGGTACTGGCTGCCTAAACTCTCACCTCCAAAACCCCACTTGGAGTTGAAGGCACCAGGTTCACGCTGCAGTTGACCTGTTGTAAATGAGAGCAGCACCAGCTGAAAATTTGATGTTGGCTTAATAGCCAGAGAGTGCTCACTAATGACATGCAAATGTATAAAAATGAACCCACTGCGTCCCCAGGGTGTTTCAGACCACTCCACTGGCAAGGGGCCAATAAAATCCAAACTTGGAAACACACCAGATTTTGAGCCCTTTCCACCATTCCTGCTGCTGGAGAATGTGGGCTCAAAATTGCTCCATTTTTAATCTGCAGGTCCATAGAAAAATAGAAAACAGGTGCAGGAATAGGCCATTCGGCCCTTTAGCCCACTCGGCCCTTTAGCCCACATCACAATTCAATACGATCATGAATTTTCAGTATCCCACTCCCACTTTCACTCTATATCTCTTGATCCTTTTAGCCACAAGGGCCATGTCCAGCTCCCTCTTGAACATATCTAACAAACTGGTCCCAACAGCTTTCTGTGGTAGAGAATTCGACAGGTTTGTAACTGTTCTTCCTCATCTCAGCCTTGAATGGCTTACCCTTACCTCTTATTCTTAGACTGTGACCCATAGTTCTGCACTTCCCCAACACTGGGAACATTTTTCCTACATCTAGCCTGTCAAGTCTCATCAGGATTTTATATGTTTCTATGAGGTCCCTTCTCATTCTTCTAAATTCCAGTGAGTACAAGCCTAGTCGATCCAGTTTTGCTTCATATGTCAGTCCAACCATTCCAGGAATCAGTCTGGTGAACCTTTGCTGGACTCGCTCAATAGTAAGAATATCCTTCCTCAGACTAGTAAACCAAACTGCACACAATACTTAATGTATGGCCTCACCAAGGCCCCGAAAAATTGTAGTAATAATTCCTATACTCAAATCCTCTCGCTTTGAAGGCCAGCATGCCATTAGCTTTCCTCACTTCCTGCTATAGCAGCATGCTAACCTTCGGTGACTGTTCCACCATGGTCATGTCGCACTTCCCTTGTCCATTCACTTGTTGCCCATATCTCATCAATAATTTCTTTCATCTGCTGCTTTCAGTATTTCTGACGGAATCTGATCTTGTCCTTATGTCTTTCCACTCCTGATGCTCGTTATAGTTTTTCAAATCTCATATTTCAGTACCTCAGGCTCTCATTCTTCTTTTAATTTCCGATCTTTGTTGCTTTTCTTTTCAGATTCTTCTTCAGTTTCCTCTCATAATTTTCTCACCTGATCTTGTCCTTATCATATAACAGTTCTCCATTTTTGTCCTTGATACCTATTGCAGTTTACATACTTTTTCCAGCTTTGACAGTGACTAGCAAGTCGACTTTCTTGGTGTCACCATTCATGAAAGCTTTCTCTGCTTGTTCAGCTCTATTGCACAGTTATTTTTGCCTTTTCCATAGAACACAAAATCCCTACAGTACAGGAAGATCATTTAGCCCATCAAATCTGCCCCGACTCTCTGAAAGGGCATCTTACCCAGGTCCTCCCCTCCACCCTATCCCTGTAACTATGCCCATTTAGCATGCCTAATCCACCTAATCTACACATCTTTAGACACCAAGGGGCAATTTAGTATGGGCAATTCACCTAACCTGCACATCATTGGACTGTGGGAGGAAACTGGAGCATCTGGAGGAAAGCCACATAGGCACAGGGAGAACGTGCAAACCCCAAACAGTAACCCAAGACTGGAATCAAAGCCGGCTTCCTGGTGCTGTAAGGCAGCAGAGCTAACCACTGTGCCAAAATACTGCTCTTATACAGGTTTTCTTCACGCATCAGCACACAGTTTGAGGTATTCTCTGCTTTGTACACAACTGGTCTTTGCATGTCTTTTCTCTGCTGGGTTAAACATTTCTTTGTGAAGGGCAATATAAGAAGCTAAGTTGGTGTATTTATTGTTAAAAAGAGTGTCACAGTGCTGTGCCAGTAGCCTCAAAATACACTAGGTCACAGTATGGTCAAAGTGTGAACTGTAGTACAAGTCACAGTAGTGTAATATGTTGGTCTGCTATGCGACTTGCTGGATGATGAACCCAGTTGATAATCTTTAAGTTATTGTCTGATGCATGTGTTGTTAAGGTTTTGAATGGATTGATCAATAATGACTGGGCTGTGGTATAAATCAATGTATTAAATGTCAGAGTCAATCATCAGTACCCTATCTGTTATGCTACTCAACATCTGTTATGCCTTACAATTTGCTCTGTGCTTCACTGAATCATCCACAACACCTCCAGCTGCTGTAAGACCTGATAGATTATATTCTCCCTCGTGTACAAAATGGTTTCTAATACAGAAAGTACATCAACGCTATTGGTCCTTTCAACTGAACACATGTAAGAGTTAATCCCATTCCTTTGGGTGATGCTCCGGAGAAGTGTGTCGATGATAACTAGGAATAGACCAGGGATGAAGGGTTTGTGGGCATGGGTGGAAATTTGGAAGAACTGAGCATGGGTCTGAGAGTGAAGCTCGAGTGTTCTAGCCTGATTGCTGGGCTGTGATTCTTCCTAACAATGTTTGGAGTCTTACAAAGTGACCTGAATGATGTGAGGTGAGAATCAAAGTAGTAAGGAAGGGAGATTAGAAAGAGGTAGTTGTAAGTGAAGAAGTGGAGATTGGAGTTGTCCTAATTTCTTGGAGTAGTTTCTGAGTTGCAGAGGAAGTGGTAACATTGGATAAAGTAACAGGTGCCCATTTTAGCTGTCACCAGCTGAGCTTCCAGTCTTGAATTCAATGGCACGCTGATATACCGGGCCATGAAGATGGTGGTAGACAACCTTGGACATCATAGAGATGTAAGTACTGATGTAATGCTGGAAGTGGGAGCGAGTGAACCATATACTTCACCTTTCACCTCCCTTAACTTGCCATTAAGCCTAAAGTCCGGCCCATATTTTTTAAACACCTTATGGCTTCTCTCCTGGGAGTTCAAGGAGAGATTAAACTGTAATTCATGCTGACTTTGGGGTTATCCTGGTGTGTTGGCAACTTGCCAGAAGGTGATTTTAATAGAGATTTTGGTGTAACTACATACGTTTGATAATTTAACACTGAAGCAGGATTCACAATAGGTTTGGCACAACGGCTGGGCCAGACTTTAGGCAGCATCAGCAGATGGCACAGAGTATTGTGTTAGGGGGTAAACGAATACACTGCCAGTGTCTCTGATTAAGATTATGCAACGATTTAATAGAGGCATTCAAATGATGAAGGTTTTTGGTAGAACAAATACTCTAGGAAGAAAATGTTTCTGGCGGCAGGAGTGTTGGTAACCTGAGGTCAAAATAATTGTCAGAGAATGGAGAGATGAGAAAAGAAATGGTTAAGCAGCGAGTCCTCATGATCTAGAATGTATAGTCTGAAGGGTGGAAGCAGATGCAATAATTACTTTCAAAAAAGGAATTGGATAACCAATTGAAATGGGAAGACTTTCAGGACCATGAGGAAAGAGCACAGGCAAATTGGAAAGCTCTTTCAAAGAGCCTGCAGAGATATGATGGGCCAAATGAACCTTTTCTGTATCATTCTATGATCTATATATAATGGTCCCTGAGGTCATTATGAAGTGCAAAAGAACTCTAGTCTGTTTTGAACATGGGTTAGCATTGTTGCAATGTTATCGTGTATATCTGTTTTATAGTTAGTATCATTTAAGGCCTAACACTAGTTCCCTCACTCACCCCTTCCCCTTCACTTCAATGGCTGTTTTGTTGCTGCTTCCTGCTCTCACCTAGGGCCGCAAAATTTCATCAACTTTGCTTTCAAATTCCAGCCTTTCCACACCTTTGCATGGTCCACCTCTAACTCTTCCCTTCCTCAACTCTCTCTATTTCTGGGGATAGACTATTGACTATTATCAACTATAAGCCCACTGAAGATATCACATGACGATATTCTTCTCCCAGTTTCATAGTTGCTGTTGTAGCTGACAATGCCACCTTCCATACCTTCTGATATGTCTGAACACTCTGGCCCCATTATGATTGGTGTTTATTAATTTTGATTTTGGATAGCAGAATTTTTCCATGATTTAGCATTTTCCCACGCACATCTCTTCTAGACAATTCACTTGTTTCTTTCCTTGTTCCGTTATCACTCCCTTTTCCTTGCACCATCATCCTTTTTGATCTCTCCTGCCTTCCGCCTAATCACAGACACTGGGCGCAATCTTACCTGCCCTTTGCCCCATGCTCCCACTGCGGTGAGGTTAGAGAATTTGGTGGGCAGCCAAATCTGTTCACTGCAGCAGGATGGGAAAATCCCACTTGTGTGAACAGTGCTAAGATTCCAGCCCTTGCTTTTTGTTCTGCGCCTCCCCCTCCTATACTTCGTTTTAACCTATTGCATCTCTAACTTAAGTTCCCCTCTCCACAGATGCTGCTGAAGCTTTCCAAAGTTTTCTGTATTTAATCACAGAGTTCTGTGTTACAAAAGCCTCTTGCAGATCTTCTCATTTTGAAAGCCTATGCTCCAGGTGTGTAAGTACAAATCATTTCTACAGAATATTCAGTATGAATTATGTCTAACCATCTGTGTGAACAGTTTATTATCTGGCTCTGAGGAGTGTTTTACCTTTGAGTGACAGTAAGGATTACTGATTCTATCATACGTAATGTTTCCTAATTTATAACAGTGACTACACTTCGGAAGTGCTTCATTGACTATAGTGAGCTCTGAGGCAGCTTGAAATTATGAAAGATGCAGAATAAAATCAAGATCATTCGTTTATCCTATTTGTATATTTGTCAGTTTATTATCGACTTGGGTCTTGTAATGTGGAAAAAATTCAAACAATGTGGAAACATCTACTGTGCACAAGGATAGCCAGCTTGTTAGAAACCAAGATTGAGAGATGGTAAAATAATCTACTTATATTAAATTCCATTACATATATGTTATTGTTAAAAACATAAAGTCTAACGTATCTGCAAAGCTGTCAAGATATAAAATAGCCCTGGATGGTTCTCACTTACTGCTGGATACTTCCATTTCTCGATATATAAATAGATCGAGTACTTTTACGCTGGTTGAAAATTTCCGGCCTTTTCCTCCGTTGTTGGCTTCGACCGCACAGCTGCGCGCTCCTGGAGCGTGCGGATATCGGGAAACCCCGTGGACAACGGCGGGAAGGCCGGTCAATGGCGGCCCGCCTCCGCCGCAAAACACGCCATGGGCGGGGGAGGGGATGGAAATTCGCGCCTCTTTTGTTGTGGGCAGATCCTGTGGAGAACATTTCAGTCTTTGGTAAACTTCGGCCCGAACTGAAAGTCAGACCGCTGTAACGTGAGGCGGGAAGCAATTGGAAGGCTCGAGACTGAACCCTGAGCCTAACTGATTGAAATCACCTGACCTCCCACCATGAAGACCTTTGTAATTGCAGTGTTGACCGTGAGTTTGTTCATTTAATCCCCCAGATTGGCTCTTTTCTGAATTAATTGATAATACATAGACAGAACAGTAGCATTTGTCTACATCTTATAACAATTGCATATTAGGGTGAATGATATAAGGCAGTATTAGTGGGAATGTGTCTCAGTTGGTGCAGGTGCAATTTATGTTTCAGATTTTAAAAGTTCTTTTCTGACAAGGCCTGCATTTGTTGTCCATCCCTAATTCCCCTTGAGATTTGTGGTACTCTGTATTTGGAGGCTGTTAATGTTAATATGTAATTATTATATACAATATAATGCTGAAGTGTGTTGGTTTAATTTAAGCCATTAAAATCTATACAAATGAAGTAGGGTATCTATGCTTCACAGACACCTTCAACAGTACCTCCTTATTCTGCAAGCATTACCAGCTAGAAGGGCAAGGGCAACAGGCAGATGGAAACACCACCATTTTTAAGTTCTCCTGCGTGCCAGACATCATTGGAAATATATCACTCCTGTGAATGAATTAAAACTAAAATTCTAACTCGGAGGGATGTGTACTGCCACTGAGCCAAGCCTGAGGATAGTTGGGATTGAATGGCCCATTGTCCTGAGGAATTGGGGGATACATGTGCATAGTGGTGGACATATGCATAATTGCGACTTCTACCCGATGCCAGCACAGCCACGTGAACCCCAAAAAGGAAGTGTAGAGTCAATCAGTTCACAAGCTAAACTGGCTGCCTTGAGATAGACAATAACTAACTAGAAATTCAGTAGAGTCCCTGACTGTACAATCCTGACAATAGCTTATAAACCACTTAGAACTGTTTTCTGAACTGATTAATTGATTCCACTCATTCGTGCCCACACAAAAAGAAGGAACTTTCTACGCTTCATCTTTCATGGCCACAGGATGTCACTTTCTGACTAGTTAAATATTTTGGAACTGTATTCACTCTTGGAATGTAGGAAACTTGGCAGCAAATGGGCACATGGCAAGCTCCCACAAGCAACATTGTGATAATGGAAAGTACTGTGGTTTTTGTGATGTTAGTTGAGGGAGAAACATTGACCATGATACCAGGGAAAACATCCTTGTTTTTCTTCAACTGCCTCACTGCGATCTTTGGCATCCACCTGAAATGGCAGATGGAGCCTCAGTTTAATGTCTTGTCCAAAAGGTAGCACCTCTGATAAGGCAGCATTCCTAAACAACTGCACTGATGTCTACCTAGACTGTGCACTGACAAGTCAATAGAGAGGTCTTTGATTCCATAATCTTCTGAGTCACAGTAAGTGTTACTAACTGAGCCTCATCTCTTAATTTCTCTCCAACTCAATGGGGCAGCTAAGGTTAATGGTCTAAGCTACTTTACTCAGTGTGCCTCCTGTGCAGAATAAACCAGACGATTAAAAAAAGTCAATTTTTTTTAGCAGCTACACTGGTTACTTTTCACAGTACATCTTCCTTTATTGGCAACGATCATGTGAGAATAAAAAAATGTTGTTCTTACAGCTGTTCCATGACTGCATTATTCATTATTGGTTGCTGCCAAAAAACTCCTTTGCAATCACATGCAAGATGACTCCGCCCAGTTTTAACAAGTAAGATAATAAATCATTGGCACAATGCTCCAAACATGGTTTTCCAATGTCCTATGGAATGTTTGTGTTTGTGTAATCTCCTTCTGTTCATTGATCTTGTTATATTTCTTAACATTGTGCTTACACAGGTAGATGGCGTCATGGAATAGTAACACTCTTCCATTTAGTTACCAAACACATTTACATTTTATCTTCCTGTCGCACTTTACATAATGAGAATGATACATCCTTCAGTGTCTGTATCTTGAGAACTGAAGTCTATAAGCATACGTTTTACAATGCTAAATGCAATTTGCCAATCATCTGACAACTTGTCAAGTGTTGATCACTTTGCAATAGATGATAGTCCTTGAGGTAACCTCCTGGAAAGATTAGACATTTTTACTACAGTAACTTTTACCAAATTAAATAAAGTTAAAAACAGTGCGTGTCCCTGGAGAACTCTGTTCATTACTGTCATTCTTCTTGAAAATCCCTCCCAATTTCTTACCATCCAGACAACATAATTTACAACCCACATTGTGGGCTATAAGTTTTGATTTTAGCCAAGCTGTGTTCGCTGTGAGATATTATCAACTGGTTTCTGAAACCCATTGCAAACATAGTCATGGTGGTACAGTGGGTTTGCACATTGTTCTTTTACCTCAGGGTTCAAAAGACCGACAGGGTGAATGTGTGGTGTTGTCTCATAGGAAAATAAGTTAGTTGCTAATTTTGATGAAGAGGGAATTGCTGATCCATTTTATTTATGCTATGGTGAAAGAAGGAAAATGGATATAAAAACTTCAATATTTGTCAAAGCTGGAACCATGATTGGTAGCAAGTGGGCAAATTTGAAAATTAATTAACAGAATATTCAGAGCACTGTGAATTGGGAGGTTTGACTTTTGTATGAGTTACTCCAGTTCACAGACCATTTAGCAGAATTACACTGGGTCTAGTTGCTCCAGTTACTATAGTTAAAACAAGATGAGGGACAGCAATTTAAAAGGAGGAATACAAAAATGCTTAACCGTACAATTGCTGCTGTTGAAAACACAAATTAACATCAGTTAGGTCACAGCTGGAATACTGTTTTGAATTCTGGTCAGCATACTTTCATCCAAAGGTTTTATGAGGGTGCAGAAGAGATTTACTGAAATGGTATCAGGGATGAGGGAGTTACCTGGTTGTGTGGTGTGTGGAGAGTTGATAGAAATAGCTTGTTCTCCTTGTAATCAAGAAAGTTGAGAAATCCAAAAGAAAAGCATGAAAAGTTTGGTTTGGCTAAATAAACAGAAACTGTTCCCACTGGCAGGAGGATCAGTCACTAGCCAACACAGAATTAAGGTAATTGGATAAAGAACCAGAGGTGCCATAAGGAAAAATAAATGTATGTACCCAGCTTTGATGACCTGGAAGGGCACCAGAGGAAAATCAATGTTTCAAAAGGGAATTTGATGAAAATTGAAAAGAAAAAAATGCAGGCCTATGAAGAAAGTTCCACTCCCCTGCACTAAGTGAATAATTCTTTCAAGGTGCTAGCATAGACATGGGGCTGAATGGTCTCCTGTACAGGACCATTTTATGATTCAGTGATAGTCGTCATTATTTTAATAAAGGTGTGAACCAGTTTGAGGTAAACAAATTTGTTCTGTGTTTTAATGCCTTGTGCAAATTAGTGTGTAAACAAACACACAAATACAATAAAAATCATAAAGCAGACATAAAGATAATTGACTCAAAACAAATGTAGGCTAGAATAAGGTAAAGACTAAACTTAAAAAACTAGGATAACTAAATCAGTTTCAAAAATTGTGTAATTTTTCCAGTGGTGCCCATTGGGCTGTGATCTGGTAATCTGTGGGCATATTTTCATTTTCTCCTGGCTGAGTAAGTAGCAATTTGTTCTTTTTTTCAAAAATAAAATCTATCTACCTAATGTAGCTATTAATAAACAAGCAAAGAAAACTAATCAAGGGATGGATGGGAAGGCAGTTTTTGGGATTTCTGTCTCAGATTGAAACACCTGCAGCTTATATCTCTGCCTTGAGTCGCTGCAATTCACTCTTTGAGCAGGAGTGTGTGTTACAACACTGAAGCATAAGGGAGCGGGAGGAATCGTTGGATAGTTTTAGCCAGAACACAGTCACATCATGGAGGAAAACACATGTTCAAGGCATGGATCTTGTGACTGTCAGAGATGGAGAGAAGGTTGGGAAGAAGGTGTGTAGGTACTGGCCCTGTCCAACAGGTACAACAAGTGAGGACAAAGAGAAGCCTGTCCAAGGTGAGAATGATGTGGAGATGACCCGGAATGGAGAAGTTACGACGTCTACTCCGGAGTCTTCAACACGTCATTGAGGAAGACAAACATCTCGCCAGGGCCATTCCCACACCCCCACTTCTTGCCTTCAAACAACCGCACAACCTCAAACAGACGATTGTCTGCCGCAAACTATCCAGCCTTCAGGAGAACAGTGACCACGACACCACACAACCCTGCCACTGCAACCTCTGCAAGACCTGTCGGATCATCGAAATGGATGACACCATCTCACGTGAGAACACCATCCACCAGGTACACGGCACATGCTTTTGCAACTCAGCCAATGTTGTCTACCTAATACGCTGCAGGAGAGAATGTCCTAAAGCATGGTACATTAGGGAGACCATGCAGATGCTACGACAATGGATGAATGAACACCGCTTGACAATCACCAGGCAAGATTGTTCTCTCCCTGTTGGGGAACACTTCAGCAGTCACAGGCATTTGGCCTCTGATCTTCGGGTAAATGTTCTCCAAGGCAGCCTTCACGACACACAACAGCGCAGAGACTGATAGCCAAGTTCCGCACACATGAGGACGGCCTCAACGGGATCTTGGGTTCCTGTCACACTATCTGTAACCACCATGACTTGCCTGAACTTGCAACATCTCACTTACTGTCTTGTCTGGAGACAATACACATCTCTTTAACCTGTGCTTAATGCTATCTCCACTCACATTGTCTGCACCTTTTAAGACTTGAATAGCAGATTGGCTGTAAAGACTCGCATTCTAATCAGTATTCTGTAAACTGTGTGTACCTTTTTATATGCCCTGTTTCTGGTCAGAACTTTCCACTCACCTGATGAAGAAACAGCATTCTGAAAGCTTGTGGCGTTTACTATCAAATAAACCTGTTGAACTTTAACCTGGTGTTATGAGAATGAGCAGAATAGAAATTTGGTAGTTGCAATGACTTTAACGAGGTCCATGAAGTGGACCAGCTAGAACATGAGCTCCCTCATTCAGGCAGTTACAGTTGTCCAGTCCAGGAGCCCTGCAGAGGTATATAACATGGAGCGTTGGGGTTATTGATACTCAGGGTGTATACTCTGTACTGTGACGTACTTGACCGAGCATTACTAACACATGTAAATCAATCTGGATTTGGTGAAGGGACACTGGCTTTGTGGGAGTTACTTCAATAATGATAGGAACTTGTATACTTAGAGGCTAGGTTCTGTCCTCAATAGCCACAAAATACTGATGGGTGTGTTGCCTATCCAGTGCCAGGAAAAGAATATATCAAGATGAGAGTAGAGAAATTTGAAAAGGGAGGGAGAAAATCCAGTTATTGTGATCTGTATTGGAACAAACAACATAGGCAGAAATAGGATAGATGGCCTACCAAGGGAGCATCAGGAATTAGGAACTAAGTAAAAAAAAAGGTGCTCAAGGGTAGTAATCTCCGGATTAGGGTTAAAGAATGGCTATTCAGTGTGACAGGAAGTGGGGTCAGACATGATAGGACCACTGCTGTTCACAATTTTTATTAGCAATTTAGACTTTGAAATCAAAAACATTATTTCTAAATCTCTGGACAACGTAAATTGGTACATAGGAATATTGCAGTATATTTAAAGAAGATATTAATAAACTGGTTGTATGAGTATATGATTGGCAAATTAATTTCAACACAGTGTGAGATGATACATTTTGATGAGAGGTTGCCTTTTACTTGGGAAATAAGAATCTAAATGGAGCAGGAGAACAAAGGGACCTAAAAGTATAAATAATAGCAACACTGGTTAATAAGGCCATACAAAAACTATGTTTATTTTTAGAGAAATGGATTTGAAAATAGGGAAGTTATGCTAAACCTGTATCAGACTCTGGTTTCCCGAGTACTGGGTACAGTTCCAACGCCATATTAAAAAATATAGAGGTAATGAAGAGAGTGTAGAAATGCTAGGTTCCAATAACTGGCAACCAAGAGCTTGTAACAATAATAGTTTATTTAATTGTCTGAGCAACTCTGCCCATGCTCTGAGGAGAACTCCTGCACTTCCCATCACATGACCCTTTAAGTAGCCACACCATTACATCACCACCCAGTCTGTATTTTCCCCTTTTAAATTAGGACAACCAGCAGGATAAGAGCTCACTGCCAGTGGAGATCCCATAGGACATACAAAGAAAACAGTATTTAAATATACTGGAGACATGAAGGTGATAAATTTCAAAGTTTCTTCATCTAGCAGGGTCTGCTAGAACCCACATTTTGCATTCAAGATTCTGAAAACATTAGCATTGGGCGTGTCTGCTATCACCTGTTCCACTTTCCTCATTGAATGAAGAGGTTTGAGCAGCACTTTAAGTGCAGAGTATCAATGCAATGCTGACAAGCCATCTTTCTTTACTGCAGCCACCATTACTGAAACCCATTCTGTGACTTCATCTATAGGAATTATGACACCCAGTGTCATCATCCGATGTATTGACTATTTTCTGCTTCATGACTATTCGTATTCTTTGCGGAGAACAGTCCATTGGTGGTAGCGAGTCATCTAGTCTCATGTATTATTATATTATTGATAGCTTACCAGTGACATCACAGTTGAAGAGCACTTTCTACTCTATCATTTCCGGGCCTACTGTTGCAGAGCATGTACATCTGAACCAAAACCAAGTTGGAAGAGCCCTTCTATGGTGTTGTCCCAAAGACCCAATAGTAGCCTTATGTTCTGATTTACTATACGAAATTTAAAGCTGCTTTGTGCATGATGGAGAGTGGCCACACCTTGAGTGCAGATGGTCATCTACTGTAGGTCACGAGGTTCACCTGGGTATCGTGGTTTGGTGCTGCATATGAGTCTAGTTCCTGTAGCATTTGACTAGGCAAAACACTTTGCTCCAGTATCAATCTTTACCTTCAGTTTTGCATTGCTGCAAATCATATTCAGGGCAATGAAGGTCACATCTTTTTCTGTGATGGTGTTAACCCTCTCATAATAGAGAGTTGTTGAAGGCTCAGTGATTTGGTTGCTCTGGATGAACTCCAGTTCATTCACCATGCTGATGCTCCTAACCTTGGAGGACTTATCGGCTGCAACATGGCTGGTGGCAGAGGAAGGCAGCTGTAGTTTAGATTTGAGGCATTTTGCGAAAGGATTCCACTTGTCACATTTATTACCCTATGCCAAACATGCTGTTCTGCTCTGAAGATGATGGCCATGGTAGTTGGGACAGGGCATGGCCAATATAGTGGCAACATCTGTTTCTCACCTAAACCCCTCACTACTTTTTTCAGACTGTTTGTTTAGTATGCAGATGCCAATAGCTGTTTGCAGTACTAAATCTCTCTTTTGCAGCAGCTCTTTGCAAACAGGGTCACCAGAGATCTCATAGACCTTTCTATCCCTGACTGCCTCATTGGTAAGGGCAAATAGTTATTTCTTTGCTGGGAATTTCAAGGTTACTGTGTATGACTGTGTATCAATTCATCAGATTTTTGATTTTTAGAGTTAAATGCTTGCCTAATGAGTATTATGTTCTTCACTGGTAGCCAAATATTTTCAAACTTTTGAAAGATTAATCTGGAGACCCCTTTCTCCTCCTTTACTTGAAGGTGACAGGAGGTTGGGTCTGTCTTCTAATCAACATCTCTTGGTGCCTAGATGTTGTAACACTGGTGAGTTTCTGCTCCCCAGAAGTAGAATACCTAAAATGCCACCCCTACTACCTTCCGCAGGAATTCACCTCTGTTATCCTGATAGCAATTTAAACTGCACCCCATGCAGATGTGAAGACAATGCTGGACGAAATATACACCACCACAAATAGCCTTGAGACAAAGCATCCTGAGGCCTTGTTCATCATGGCCAGGAACTTCAATTAGGCCAGTCTCAGGAGTGTCCTACCAAGGTACCACCAACTCATTTCCTGTTCCATCAGAGGACCAAACATTCTAGAACACTGCTACACAAATATCAAGCATGCCTACCGCTCTATCGCCTGCCCACAATTTGGCAAATCAGACCACAAGGCTGTGCTCTTACAAACAAAAATTGAAATAAGAGAATCCATTAAAGGAAGTCATGCAACGTTTGTCTGAGCAATCGGATGATTTCTTATGGGACTACTTCGAGGCAGTGGACTGGTCAATATTTAAAAACTCAGCGACTAACCTGAACAAGTACAGCACTGCAGTAACTGACTTCATTAGTAAGCGAGTAGAAGATTGTGTGCCAAAGAAGCAAATCCATGTGTTTCCCAACCGAAAACCATGGATGAACAGAGATATCCATTACTTGCTAATGTGCAGGTCGGAGACATTTAAGTCAGACGACCCTGACCTATACAAGAAAACTAGATATGATCGATGGAGATCCAAGGATGCCAAAAGACAGTACTGGACCAAGCTAGTGTCCCAGGCTGGCCACACAGACTCCCACCAACTATGGCAAAGTCTGCAAGACATAACAGGCTACAAGATGAAGGTATATAGAATCACCAGCACCAATGCACCCCTCTCTGATGAGCTCAATGCATTCTATGTCCGTTTTGAGCAATTGGTCAGTGAGCGCATGCTGACCTCAGCCAAACACATATCTGAAGTCACCATCACAGACATCAGAGCAGCCTTCTCGAAAATCAACCCATGGAAAATGAGTGGCCCATTGGGGTACCCAGACGAGCACTGGGATCCTGCAGTCCAGCTGGCGTAGGTATTCGCAGACATCTTTAACCTCTCTTTACACCAATTGGAGGTCTCTATCTGCTAATAATCTGTCCCTCGATGTCAAAAAAATGAAGGAGATTGTCATCGACTTCAGGAAGCATAGTGGAGGACATGCCCCTGTCTACATCAACGGGGATTAAGTGGAAATGGTCAAGGCCTTCAAATTTTTAGGCGTCCAGATCAATCTATCCCGGTCCCTCCATGCTGACACTACAGTTAAGAAAGACCACCAATGCTTCTACTTTCTCGGGAGGATAAGGAAATTTGGCATGTCAGCTTTTACAGATGCACCATAGGAAGCATTCTTTCTGGTTGAATCAGCTTGATATGACTCCTGCTAAATCCAAGACTGCAAGAAACTACAAAGGGTTATGAACAAAGCTCAGTCCATCACGCAAACCAGCCTCCCATCCAGAGCAGCCAACATAACCAAGGACCCCACATCACCGGACATACCCTCTTCCACCTTCTTCCATGTGGATGAATATACAATAACCTGAGGCCACGTACCAACTGACTCAAGAACAGTTTCTTCGCTGCTGCCATCAGACCTTTGAATGGACCCAGCTCCTATTAAGTTGATATTTCTGTACACCCTAGCTATGAGTGTGACATGACATTCTGCGCACTCTCCTTTCCTTCTCTATGTACGGTATGTTTTGTTTGTATACTGCACAAAAAACAAACAGTACTTTTCATGATATGCTAATACATGTGACAATAAATCAAAGCAAATAAAAACGTTTCAAAGTTCTCAACTGTCCCAGGGCCCACTAGATTTAGTATGGTATAGATATTTTGATTTATCCAATAATCCAGGACCACAATATGTAGACCACTTTTCAAACTTGGCCCAGTTGTCTGCAATATTTTTATTGAACTCAAACGGGCCAATGCGGTGAAGCCCTTGAGCCATACTGCCAACCCCTGAAGTAGTTCAGAGGAGGTTCACTAGATTGATTCCAGAAATGAGGGGTTTGTCGTAAGAAAAGAGATTGAATTGTTTAGGCCTATACTCTCTGAAATTTAGAAGAATGAGGAGAGATCAAATTTAGGTATACAAGATGATAAAAAGTATGGATAAAGTGGCCATGAAGTGAATGCTTCCTCTTGTGGGGTATTCTTGGATGAGAGGTCATAGTCTTAGGATGAGGGGTAGCAGGTTTAAAACAGAGTTGGGGAGAAACTACTTCTCCCAAGGGTTCTGAGTCTGTGAAATTCGCTACCCCAAAGTGCAGTGGATGCTGGGACAGTGAGTAAATTTAAGGAGAAGTTAGACAGATTTTTAATTGGTAATGGGTTGAAGGGTTATGGGGAAAAGGCAAGAAAATGGGGATGAGGAACATATCAGCCATGTTTGAATGGTGGAGCGGATTTGATGGGTCAAATGGCCTCGTTCTGCTCCTGTATCTTATGAAGAAGTCGAAGGATGAACTAAGTGAGGTCTTTAAAAATTCTCAAAGGTTTGGCTCAAGTAGATACAGACAGAATGTTTCCTCTTATGAAGAAGAGCAAAAGTAGAGACAATCAATAAAGATAAGCAACAAGAAATCCAATAGGGTAGCAGGAGCATCCTCTTCCACCAAGGAGTGATGAGAATGAGGATCTCACTACAATCGGAAGTGGTTGAAGCGAATCGTATGGAAGGATTTCAGGCAATCAACCTAAGTATGAGAGAGAAATGAATTGTTGGTTATGCTTACGGAGGTAAATAAGGAAGCATGGAGAAGTGGAGCATAAGCAACAGCACCAACTGTTTGGGCCGATTGGCCTGTATTGTATATTCCATGTAATTCACAAAGCAAAGTATTGACCAGGATCTTCACCTCCAAGAAACTGATGAAATCATTGCATGCTGGCCTACTTAGGTCAGACAGCTGTTATGTATGTTCACCTCTTGAACAACAACATTAAGTGCCCTCGGTTAATTTGAGTTTGTTTACTTGTTTGACATGCAAAAGAGCACCATGAACTTTGGTGCAGCGTCTTAGTAGCACTAACAGAGCAACCTTAGTACTCTCTTTGGATCCAGAACAGCCAAATTGACCAAGTGAGGGAGCAGCTCTTCCTCACAACATATTCAGGAGTTTGACTAACATTGCAGCCAACCTCCACATTAGCAGCAATGACCTCAGCTCTCTGAAAGTTCCCTTAATTGAGGAACCAACTAGGGATTTTTCCCATCAAGCCTTTACCTGAAGGCACGACCACTACTGATCCAAACATCCATGGAGTGCAATAAAAGCAAAATCTGAAATAAAAACAGAAAATGTTGGAAAAACTCAGCAGGTCTTGTGAGTTTACTATCAAATAAATTGGTTGGACTCAAACCTGGTGTTGTCAGACTTCTTACTGCGTTTACCCCAGTCCAATGCCAGCATCTCCACATCATCAGTATCTGTGGAGACAGAAACAGAGTTAACATTGAGTTCGTATGACTTCTTCAGTGGTAACATTTTTAAAATCTGAAACATTGCACCCAAACCCACTGGCTGGAATTTTACTGCCCCGCCCACCACAGGAATTGGAACAGGTGAGGGGCGGACGATGGGAATGTCTGTTGACCTTGGCAAGATTTTACAGTTTCAGGACAAGCAAGGCTGTAAAATCTTGCCAATATCTCTGTTTAACCAGAGACAAAGATCAATCCTCTCCCTGAAAACTGGTAGCTCTAAAGGTTTTTGAAGAGCCTGTGGGCATCCATTTCAATTGCTCTTTTATTTGTAATTCACAGCGGCTGAGTTTCTCATCAGGTTAAAGCACGCAAGAAGGGACAGATCAATGAGGTAGTTGCATTTACAGCACTGAATGTGGGCTATGTGGAGCATAAGTGTTTCCTCCACAATTTTTCCTACATCCAATGATCTCCAACTCCTTGCCACAATCTCCACTATCCACAATCTTCCCTTTCCTAGCACAAACAATACAACCATCTTTAGATGAGCTACTTTGCGGATTCAAGTATGAACATTTCTCCATCCTAGACCCAGCCAACATTCTCTTCCGGATACATTTTCAAATCTTTGACTTTCACCATCAAAGAGGGTCAAGCCTAGTGGATGTCTATGAACAAATCTAATAATGGTAGGACAATGTTGAAAGACATGGAAACAGAGCTTAAATTTATCACTACTGTATTATGAATCACATGATTATTCATTGCACATTTATCTTTTGACATCAAGCACTACTTGTATATTCTGTTAATTGGTGAAGAATAGTAGAACAAGTAGCAGGAATAGGCCATCCAGCCCCTCAAGTGTGCTACCCTATTCAATAAGATCACGACTGATCTGATTGTGGCCTTAATTTCATCTACCTGATTGCCCTTTCCCCTGCTATAACCCTCGACTCCCTTGTCAATCAAAAAGCTATCTAAATCTGCTTTGAATACATTCAATGACCCACTCTCTGCTCTCTGAGGAAAGAAGTTATACGTCTAAGAAAAATATTCTCCTCGGTATTTGATGGGAGTCCCCTAATTTTTAAATTGTGTCTTCTAACCACTGCAATTAAATCTTAAGACACTGACCTTTGCCCTATGTTCAAAGAATTAGCAGATACGAGGGATCTGGAGAAGCATATGGACACCTGTTCCTTGGCAAGATATACAATATTCCCAATATTTTGTCAAACAGTATCAAACTGTAAGAAATACATTTTAAGATAGGTATATCTTCAATCACGTAATCTATCATGAGAGAAAAGAAGAAAAAAGTCATGTGTATTCCATTGTATCTTATCGCTGCTGTGTATCCTACTTGTAAATAAATTACTATTTTAAGACAATAACCATTGCTGACAATCATAATGGATGTGGCGCCAGCTGGAAATCCAGCAGGCAGCTTATCAGTGTTCTCCAATGACCTGAGTTAGAATCATAGAATACTTACAGTGCAGATGAAGGCCATTCAGCTCACTGAGTCTGCACCGATTCTCTGACAGCATCTCAGCCAGACCCAGCCCTGCCCTATCCCTGCAACACCATGGGCAAGATTTTACAGCCTTGCTCGAGCAAGACTGGAAATTCCCACCAAAGATCAATGGACATTTCCATTGTTCGCCCCTCATCCACTCTGATTCTGTGGCTGGTGGGGCAGTAGAGTTCCAGCCCACATATTTACCCCTCTAATCCCCCTAACCTATATATTTTTAGTCACAAAGGGACAATTTAGCATGGCCAGTCCAGCTAACCTGCACATTTTTTGGACTATATGAGGAAACTGGTGCACCTGGAGGAAATCCACACAGAATATTTATTCTGGGAGAATGTCACTAACAGTCACTCAAGGCCAGAATCGAACTCAGGTCCCAGGTGCTGTGAGGCAGCTGTGCTAGCCACTCTGCCAACATGATGAAATTCTATCAGTTCATCAGTACTGCACAACAAAGAGGTCTCTAAACCTTCACTTTGGTAATATGTATCTAAACCTTCTGAAATTTAAGTGACAGAAGTGTTTTGCTGCAAAGAAAATGTGCACTCCACTGGGTAAATCTTGTACAGGGGATGGTTTCCCTGCCTCGGAACCAGTAACTGCAGGTTCAAATTCCATCCCAGGAATTATTGACCAAGAATTTGTGTTCATAACACAATCAAACAGGTTGAATATTAATCTGCAAATCCTTCCAACACACCAATGGCAGGCAGTAAAAGCGAGAGAGATTCCTGGTCAGTCATGCTTGACACAGAATGGTGCCCCTCAGCCTATAAGCCTCTGGCGACAGACTGGTGAACTATTCTGGGAATTACTAGTTATGGAGACAGATGGAAGTTTGCTATAGTGCACCACTAGTTGCTGGAAGAGAATTGAAACACTGGGTAAATAGTGTAGATTTCTCAATAGTTTGAAATGGAGACCCTTAAATGTACCATTAATATTCTGACCTGTGATTGCCTGCATTAACTGTAATCAACAGTATCATTATTGTTCTAGGATTAAATAATCGTAATCACACAGCAAAAAGAAATTCAGATGGCATTGCACTTTCACATTTTAAAGGAGGTAAGACAGCCTGGTGGGCATGCCACACTATCCTTGGAGCACTGTGAAGGGTGGTCCCTGGAGCACCATAAAGGGGTTCACTGCTTCCACCTGTGGGGAAAAGATATATTTTGCCAGAATCTATTTACACTTAACTATGATTAGCTTATTCTTACATTCAGTGCTATCACTGTACTATAGAGATTTAGGTCACAGGTGGTGCTTACCAATTTGGTGAGAAGGATTTTGCGTGGACATAGTCTCCACCAAGTATTTTATCCCTTTGCTGAAGATTCTGATTACTCTGGAGAGTAATGAGCTGACAAAATCATGTAGCAATTCCAACATAAGATGAATTAACTAAAGGGTTTCTGATGTCCTCTACAACATTGATGTAGCCATCTCTAAGTGGCTACATCCTGTAACGGGTAAACCCAAGAGGCTTGGACTGGGGATACTCCAAGACTAAATTGGTCTAATCCTCCAGGTTAGTTAAGATGTGGAGGTTTGATGCCAAAGAACAACCCTTCAGTAATAGCCACTCCAGCTAGGACAGCGGGGTAGAATTGTGGTCCTTGCTTGTGTTGAATGACCTTCATACATTTTGCCTTTTGTGATTGTTCTGAATCTATGTCTCACCTTTCCTCCTTATTCTGGCCATTTGGTCTTGCACCCAGCCATTTTCCAGTATTGGTCCAGAATTTCCTGAGAAGTATTGAAAGTGCGTGCTTTTAAAATCCAGCAGAGTGCAAAGAGGAAGAGATATCTCAAAAGTTGTAGCACACCATGAATTGCTGGGCCCTTTTCAGCGCTCTTGTCATTTAGCAAAGGGTTGTGCAAAAAGAACCAAAAGTAAGCCTTGTAACTTAAACATGGGGAACTCTTTATTATAGGTGTGCACTGTCCACAGTCAAATCTTGAATTTCTTAACCAGGTTACACGCTGGGAAGAGCTAATCCCCAAGGGGTCACCTGACTTACACTCTTAAAGAGGCAGTATGTATCCCAAAACCCCAACATACTTATATGTATATATCACAGTCTCTAACCTTATATTGGTGTTCATCTTGTTTTTCTTCTTAAACAAATGCCTAAGTTGATTGAATTACTAAATAAGACTATAACATCACCACAGATGTCTTAGGCATGCGGGCGATACCATTTTAATAATTAGTAACAAATCATTCAATAGGGTACTGGATAATAGGTTAATGGCTTCAGCATCATTGGCTAATTAGAAAAGGCCAAAAGCAAAGGAAATAACGCGATTAGATATAAAGCTTAATACTTCTGATGAAAAATAATTTGAAGTTACAGACGTCAGTATGAATATCTTTGTCTATTATGAATGTATTTTGTGTGATACAGGCTAACTCATGATTCGGGTTCAGATTAAAATTCTTCAGATCAAAGGAAACAAACTGAATGTGTTAGCTTAGACAATGTAAGAAGCATAAAGGATCCTCAGGAGTGACTTGATTTGAAGACAGCATATCTGGTTTACATTTGTTATTCTGGAAAAGGTATGAATGCTATGAAAGGTATGAATGAATAGGTAATAAAATCTTTCACGTTATAGCCAGAATTAAGACTAAATAATGCAAGATTGCCATCTACTGGTATAATAGTGTATGATGTGGAGATGCTGCTTTTGGACTGGGGTAAGCACGGTAAGTCTCTCACCTCCAGGTTAAAGTCCAACAGGTTTAATTGGTAGCAAAAGCCACTAGCTTTCGGAGCGCTCAGTGCTCCTTTGTCAGGTGAGTGGGGTTTCAATTCACAAACAGGGCACACAATTGTGTCTTTATATGCCCTGTTTGTGAACTGAAATCCCACTCACCTGACGAAGGAGCAGTGAGCGCTCCAAAAGCTAGTGGCTTTTGCTACCAAATAAACCTGTTGAATTTTAACATGGTGTTGTGAGACTTCTTACTATAATAATGTATGACATAAAGATCACATGGCAATAACCTCAGATTTGACATGTTCGGAGCAAGACGTCTAGAGCAACTATCTCTCTAAGTCTATCAATATCTCAGCAGTTCTTCAGCATGCGGTGCTGAGATCTGAGCTAGATTGGATCAATCCAGATGAATAGCCCACTGGTAATTAACTGAACTGTTTAAAGCATTTATTTATTGTATTTACTGCTTTGAGAATTCTGAGGGAGTGGTTAGCAGGCAGTTGTGGTTCATCAGATTTAAATATCAACTGACCACAAGGTGAAGCCTTCCATTGTTTGCTGGAGCAGACGAGTGAAGGAGCAGAGAGACAGCTAAGATTTTACCTGTTAAAAACCAGTTTAAAATAAGTTTAAAGCACTTTGTTCTTTGTAGAACTGTTTAAAGCATTTATTTATTGTATTTACTGCTTTAAGAATTCTGAGGGTGTGGTTAGCAGGCAGTTGTGGGCCATCAGATTTAAATCAGCGCCAGGTTTAAAAGGAGGCCTGGTGTAGACAGCGGGCAGCGTCTGAGCGGGCAGCGGAGTGAGAGGGAAGCAGAGTGAGCTACTAGGGCTTAATATCAAAAAGGGCTGGAAGGAAAAAAGGCCAGGTGAGTTCGTTTGAAAAACAAAAAAAAACAAAAAAAAAAAAAAATTTTTTTCAAAACTACTACAGTGAATAATGGAGGAGCATGTGATGTGTGGTTTCTGTATGATGTGGGAACTGGTGGACCCTAGGGTTCATCCCAGTGACCATGTCTGCAGTAAGTGCAGGTTGCTGGAGGAGCTCCAGCTCAGGGTAAATGAGCTGGCCTCTGAGCTACAGACACTGAGGCTCATGAAGGGGAGAGAGGGTGCCATTGTCAATGGGGTGCAAGTGACAGCCACCCCCCCTAGACTGGCTAACTCTAAGGGTCAGGGACAAGAGGGGGCTACTGGGAAGAGGAAGGGGGGTGAGGAGCGGAGGCCTCAGCCTCTTAATCTGCATAACAGGTTTGAGGTTCTTGCTTCCAAGTTGGACGAGAACGAGGCAGGTGAGGTTGGTGAGCAAGCTGCACACGGTACAGTGCTACAGCAGGACATAGGCAAAGAGAAAAGGAAAAGGAACGTAGTAGTTATTGGGGATAGTGGGGTGAAGGGTATTGACACTGTCCTTTGTCACAATGACAAAGTGCACAGAAGGGTGTGTTGTCTGCCTGGTGCTCGGGTACAGGATGTCGCAGCTGGGCTGCAGAAGAACCTGGAGTGGGAGGGTGAGAATCCGGTCGTTGTGGTACATGTGGGTGGGAGGGAATAATGATCTGGAATAATGAATAATGATCTGGAGATGGGGCGGGCTGTTAACGCGCAAATAAGTGCGGCGTGCAGGAATGGGACGGCCGTAGTTATGGGGGATTTCAATCTGCATATTGATTGGTCGACCCATGTTGGACGTGGGGGGCTCGAGGAAGAGTTCTTGGAATGCTGCCGGGATAGTTTCCTCGAACAGTGTGTGTTGGAGCCGACGAGGGAGCGAGCTATCTTGGATCTGGTGCTATGTAATGAAGCGGGTAGAATTAGGGACCTTGTGGTGAAGGATCCTCTTGGGGAGAGTGATCATTGTATGGTGGAGTTTCTGGTGCAGATGGAGGAGGAGAAAGTGGGTTCCCGGACACGCGTCCTTTGTTTGAATAGAGGGAAATACGGTAGGATGAGAGAAGAATTGGTGAATGTGGACTGGGAGAGCGCGTTGGAGGGAGGGTCTGGTAAGGAGCAGTGGAGGATCTTTAAGGAGATCTTTCTTGGTGCTCAACAGAAATTTATTCCGATGGTCAAAAAGGATAGTAGGAGGAGAGGTAATAAGCCGTGGATAACAAAGGAGGTGAAGGAAAGTGTTAAACTAAAAGCGGAGGAATTTAGAGTAGCTAAGAGTAGTGGGCGAGAAGAGGATTGGGAGAGGTTTAAATGTCAACAAAGATTGACAAAGAAGTTGATAAGGAAGGGTAGGAGAAACTATGAAGCTGGGCTAGCGCTTAATATAAAAAAGGATAGCAAGAGTTTTTATAAATATATAAAAAGGAAGAGGCTGGCTAGGGTGAATGTTGGTCCTTTAGAGGATGAGAAAGGGGACCTAGTGGTAGGGGATGGGGATATGGCTAAGGTATTGAATAACTTTTTTGTTTCTGTCTTCACGGAGGAGGACGTGAATAATTTGCCGGGTGTTAGCGATAGAAAGGTGGTAGGACTGGAGGGTCTTAATGACATTACTGTTAATAGAAAGGCGGTGCTCGACAGACTGGAGGGGCTGATTGTGGACAAGTCCCCAGGACCGGATGGAATGCATCCGAGGGTTCTGAAAGAAATGGCAGAGGTGATAGTGGATGCCTTGGTGGTTATTTTCCAAACGTCGCTGGATTCCGGGGAAGTGCCGGATGATTGGAAAACGGCTAATGTTACGCCGTTGTTTAAGAAGGGTGCCAGGCAAAAGGCGGAGAATTACAGGCCGGTTAGTTTAACATCTGTGGTAGGTAAAATGTTAGAATCTGTCATTAAGGAGGAAATTGCGAGGCATCTTGAAGGGAATTGCTTGATAGAGCAGACGCAGCACGGTTTCATTAAAGGGAAGTCGTGTCTGACAAATTTACTGGAGTTCTATGAGGATGTGTCTAGGGCGGTGGATAGAGGAGAGCCGGTGGATGTGGTCTTTCTAGATTTTCAGAAAGCGTTTGACAAAGTGCCTCACAAGAGGTTATTGCAGAAGGTCGAGGGACATGGAGTTGGGGGTAGGGTGTTAGCGTGGATAGAGGATTGGTTGTCAAATAGGAGGCAGAGAGTGGGGGTCAACGGGTGCTATTCGGATTGGCGGATGGTGACTAGTGGAGTGCCCCAGGGGTCGGTGCTAGGGCCTCAGCTTTTTATCATTTATATAGATGATCTGGAGGAGGGAACCGAGTGTAGAGTGTCGAAATTTGCTGATGACACCAAGATTGGGGGAACGGCAAATTGTGCGGAGGGTGTGGAGAGTCTGCAGAAGGATCTAGATAGGCTGGGCGAATGGGCCAGGAAATGGCAAATGGAATTTAATGTTGGCAAGTGTGAGGTGGTCCACTTTGGTAGGAAAAATGGTAGGAAGGACTATTACTTACGTGGCGAAAAACTGCAGCAGGCGACGGTGCAGAGGGACCTCGGGGTCCTTGTGCATGAGTCGCAAAAACCCAGCTTGCAGGTGCAGCAGGTGGTCAGGAAGGCGAATGGGATGCTGGCCTTCATAGCGAGGGGGATTGAATATAAAAGTAGGGAGGTCTTGCTGCAGCTGTATAGGGCATTGGTGAGGCCGCAAATGGAGTACTGTGTGCATTTTTGGGCGCCGCACCTGCGCAAAGATATTTTGGCCTTGGAGGGAGTGCAGAGGAGGTTTACTAGGCTGATACCGGAGTTGAGGGGGTTGAGCTATGAGGAGAGGCTGAATAAACTGGGCTTGTACTCGTTAGAGTTTAGAAGAATGAGAGGAGATCTCATTGAGACGTATAAGATGATGAATGGGATGGATAGGATAGAGGTGGAAAGACTCTTCCCGCTCAAAAAAGACAATAGGACTAGGGGGCACAGCCTCAAGATAAAGGGGGGGCGGTTTAGAACGGAGTTGAGGAGGAACTTCTTCACTCAAAGGGTGGTGAATCTCTGGAATTCTCTGCCCGTTGAAGTGGTGGAGGCTGCCTCGCTAAATATTTTTAAGACGCGGGTTGATGGGTTTTTGATAGGAGAGGGGATTAAGGGTTATGGGGAGAGGGCGGGAAAGTGGAACTGAGCAGCGACAGATCAGCCATGATCTTATTGAATGGCGGGGCAGGCTCGAAGGGCTGGATGGCCTACTCCTGCTCCTATTTCTTATGTTCTTATGTTCTTAATTACTAAACATTTGGACACATACTTCCTATCAATATTAAGAACACCTAGTTCATTTCCTTTGATGTCTGAACTTTTTATTATTTGATTTAATCTACTTGTTAGCTCAAACACAAACTCAAATTACACAAAAGAAACAGAGAAAGGTGATCAAAAATAAATAGAAGAGTACAATTTGAGAGACAGAAAAGGAGGAGACACTAATTTTTTAACCAGACAAGATCAAATCCAGCCAGTAACAACAGTGGTGTGTGAAGCTAAAAATCCGATTTGTGTCTGGTGCCAAATGAGCTGTGATCTTCCTGACCCCTTTCGAATGCACAAATCACATTAAAGTTTCTTAGCATGAGATTGACTGACTGGATTTCAGTATCATTAGTGAGCTCGGCACACAATCATCCCCACCTCCCAGAGACTTCCCATTTCTCTGGCATGATGTCACGCCGCTACCAATTAGTGCAGATATTTAAAGATGTGGGTCAGTTGCAGCAGTAGTGAAGGAGATGAGTACTGCTGAGCACCAACATCTAAGTTGCAAAGGTGGAGCCAGCCGCTGCCATGGTGTGGGATATGGTGGCGAGCTTGCGTTGGTGTGGGGAATTGTGGGACTTGGACATGTCCAAGGACTCACTGGTCAGGGATCACCATTGGCTTGGTGCGCACATTCCCCCTGGACACTGAATGACCCCCAAAGGGTTGCATAAGAGGCCATGTCCCAATCACACTAATGTCGCACTTGTTACCCTGTCATCTGCCTCCTGGGGTTGATGCCAGCAAGCAGATGACAGGGCTGTGAGGTTCATTGCAGACATTCCACCTGTTCATTGCAGACATTCCATCCCAGGTCCCACTAACAGTAACAAGCACGAGGTCTGGTAGCTGTTGCCCCAATCAAGGAAACTTGGCAGGTGTTAACATGGTTGTTCACACTGGATAAACTCTACAGTGCTCCCTGCAATGGCCATCCATTGCTTGAAAGTCATGAGGGTGCATCTCTGCCGTCAGCCTGAACTGCAAGCCATTTCCGGAAGCCAGTGCACCAGATGTGCAGATGGATGCACACAGGTCCATATTTCAAGGATTCCCAATGGGGATCTCCTCACAGCCACTCTTATGCTCTATGCGAGCACGGAGCCCAGTCTGTCACATGCTGCCGGCAATGACCTGTGGTATCGGGGGGCGGGGGCTGTAGCTGGGATGGAGTGTTGGCTGGCCATTTGAAGGAGCAAGCTTGCAGTGCACACCAGCGACCACACAACTTCAAGGGCTGCGGAATGCATCATGCCACACCATATGAAGGGAGGGTACAGCCATGTGGGAAGCCATTAGTGATTATGAGGGGGCATTTGCAGTGCCTGTGGCCACCATAGTGATGATGTGGCAATGGTCAGCAGCCCATTGGGATGGGGCATAGCACCAGCTGGCAGTGTCCAGAGTCATGGGGACATGGGTTGATGGGAGGGATTGAGGAAATGGGATGGATAACTTCATGGACCTTCTCCCTCGCTCTCTCCTTACCCACCCTTGACCTGTGCCTCATACTATGGTTAGCAGGCAAGGCATCAGGCAGTCTGCCTGCACTTAGGCTTATTGAGGCCACTTAGAAGCCTTATTCCACTTCTGCCTGGGGAAAACGGGGTCAAAGGGAGCAGCCTGGCAGCTTTAACTGCGCGGGCTGGTGTTGGGCATGAGGAGGATTACCTCTTTTAGGAGGTCCACTGTGCCCTTGGGGCAACCTCCCAAGACTGTACCCCACTCCCGGCCCCTTTATTCCTCCTTCTGCCACTAAAACCCAAATCTCCATTCCACCCGCCCTCTCACTGGGGTTGGCCTGACCAAAGATCTCTGACTTACCATCTATCCATCACTCCTTCTTCCTGAACTGCCTATAGTCCCAGCAGTGGTCAGTATTCAATTGTGAAGTCCCTGTGTGTTTGACACAGCAGGGATTTCACAGCTACACACCAATCAAATTGGCTGGTAGCTTTCTTGGGCAGACTTCCTCCCAAATGGGGGTGGAGGTCCCACTCTGAACCAATTGAAACTGTCCCTAGCATTTTATTGCTGCTGAGTACTGGATTACTGATCGCCTCTGTGCAGATGGATTTTTCAATTGGTAGGGGAGAGAGTAATCCATCCCACCATAAAATCCATCCCATTATTACACTCTGTATTTCTAGGTATAAAAATGCATGAAGAAAAGTATGCCAAGAAAGGAACTGGTCTGGTACTTGGGAAAAGCAGGATAATCCAACTAATTTCCTTATTCAATTTATCTCTGCTGGGTAACTGTCTTATGTGACTTCTTAATAACGAGTTTTGTCTGGACTCAGGGTATATCATTTTCCCTCATTCATACTACCTGTTTTCATTATCAAGAAGAAAGATTTGCATCTGTCACAAGTCAGGACATCCAAAAGCACTTTAAAGCCAATGAGTTACTTTTGAAGTGTGGTCATCATTGTAGTATCAATTGAGTGAGATGAATGTGACTGCCCTAGTTGGCATTAAGGAGCCCTGGCAAAATTTAAGAAGGTGGAAATTGGAAAAAGCTCTCCACTGGCTTGAGTCATACCAAACACCAAGAAAAATGAGTGTGGCTTTTGGAGACCAATCATCTAATAGCCCAGGACATCATGCAGTTCCTTTGGGTAGTGCCCTAGGCCCAAGCATCTTCAGCTGCTTCAAACATGACCTTCACTCTGTCATAAGTTCAGTTATTAGTACACTGTCCTCCATGAATTGCCAGCCATGGCTTGCTGGGTAGGACTCTCAATTCTCAGTTAGAAGGTTGTGGGTTCAAGTACACCCTTGTAAGAATGGGATAGGGCAGTCGACTCATCGGTCGACAGTTCCGATGCGACACAGCAAAAAACCACAACGACCTCAGAAGACAAACATGGGACACGGTGGACAGAGTACCCTTCATCGTTTAGTACTTCCCGGAGCTGAGAAACTACGACATCTTCTTCAGAGCCTTCAACGTGTCATCAACGAAGATGAACATCTCGTCAAGGCCATCCTCACACCCCCACTGCTTGCTGTCAAACAATCCATTATTTGCAGCAACTACCCAGCCTTGCTGAAGAACAACAATGATGACACCACAGAACCCTGCCTTGGCAACCTCTGCAAGATGTGCCAGATCATCAACCAAGGTACCACCATCACACTTGAGAACACCATCCACCAAGTACCTGGTACATACTAATGTGATTCCGCCAATGTTGCAGGAAAGGATGTCCCGGGACACGGTACATCACTGAGACCGTATGGCACACATACGTTACTTGGCCAAGTCTGGATTTTTGAGGTCTTGCTGCATTTGGAAGTGGTTGGCTTCAGTATCTGATGAGTCACAACAATGGACGAACGGACACTGCATGACAATCACCTGGCAGGAGTCAGGGAACACTTACGCAGTCAAGAGCATTCAGCCTCCGATCTTCAGGTAAGCAATCTCCAAGGCGGCCTTCAAGACACACAGCAAGGCAGAATCACCAAGTAGCAACTGACCGCCAAGTTCCGCACGAATAAGAACGGCCTGAACCGGGACCTTGGGTTCATATCACACTACACGTAACCCCTACCATTTGGCCTGGGCTTGCAAAATCTTACTAATTGTCCTGGCTTGAGACAATTCAGACCTCTTTAATCTGTGATTATCCTTGTCCACTTGTATTGTCTGTACCTGTAGAGACTTGATTAGTAAAGATTCGCATTCCAGCCAATCTTGCAATTGAGTCTTTGTCTATATAAGGCCTGTTTGTAAACCCACCTCTCCACTCACCCAGCGAAGGAGCACACTCCAAAAGCTCGTGATACCAAATAAACCTGTTGGACTTTAACTTGATATTGTGAGACTTCTTACTGCATTCAAGTACCTCAGTCCAGAAACCGAAGAACTAACTCAGGTAGTGCAGTGTCGAGAGACCAAAGTCGTTTGGATGAGACATTAAACTGGGGCCCTGTTTGTTCATTCAGGTGGTTGTAAAAAATCTCATTTTGAAAAAGAGCATAGGAGTTCTTGCTAGAATCCAGGCTGATGTTTACCGCTCAATCAATATCTCTACAAATAGATGATCTGGTCATTATTTTAATACTGCTGTATGTGGGAGCTAGCCCTATGTAAATTGTATTTCTTTTTATCATTCTTTCCCAGGATGCGAGCATCACTGGTTAAGCCAGCATTTGTTGTCCATACTTAACTGCCTCTGAGAAGGTGGTAATAAGCTCCCTTCTTAACCTGCTGATTCAGTGATGGTAATGCCATTGAATGTCATAGGGCGATGGTTAGATTCTTTATTGCTGGAGATAGCAATTGCCTGGCGCTTGTGTGGCACACATACATTACTTGTCCGGCACACATACATTACTTGTCCAAGTCTGGACGTTTGAGGTCTTGCTGCATTTGGACATGGTCGGTTTCAGTATCTGAGGAGTCACAATTATCAGCGAATATCCCCATTTTGACATAATGGAAACAAGGTAATTGATGAAGCAGCTGGAGATGGCTGGGCCAAGGACAGTACCCTGAGGATCTCCTTTAGAAACATCAGCCACGATTCTCCCAAAAGCACTGAATTGGTGGGAAAAATGTGCTAAATGTCAATTGTTTTGTCAGTTCAACTTCTCACCCGAATCTCCCCACTCTGTGCACTGCAGAGGTCCCAATCGTGAATGTCATTAAAAACCCGGGGTCGGGGGTGCCTATTCACACCAGAGTCTGTCAGTTCTGGAACTCTGTGCATGCGCAGTAGCCCCGACCTGTCAATCTCCCCGATCACTGGCCATTCTGGGACCCCCGCAGTGCTGCCTCTCCCGCTCCCCCCATGGCACAATTGCAGCCCCCACAACAATTCCTGGGCCAACTCTGACCCCACCCCCCCACAATCCCCGGAGTACCCTGATGTCCAACACACTCCTCCCCTCAGCTTTGGGGATATCCTCACCCCGGCAGACCCTCTCCTCCCTCCCAGATGACATTTAAAACATATTTTAAAACTTTCAAATTACTTACCTGCCTTCCTGCCAGTTTCCAGCATGGTCTGATTGGCAAATGTTCACTAGTTCTGGCAAATGCGAATCTGTTCCTGGCGCATGCACAAATTCTGGAACAAGGCCAGCGACATGCATCTCCCCACCCCGACCCACCAGAAAAGTCGCAGGTCAGGATGGGAGAATCGCAGCATCATTTCAAATGAGTAAGGGGCCAGTTACCTCAGTTGGCTTGATGGCTAGTGTGTGGTTTTGAATATGACCAACACCATGGGTTTTATTTCCATTCTGCCAAAAAAGATTTGGGACCTGCTGCCTCACCCTGCCACTGTGGAAATCTCCAGTGCTAAAGATCAAGATGAAGAATGAGCAGACAATGAGCCAAGGACCTGCTTTTGGGCCAAGCACACATGAATGAATAAATGAAGCCTTGATGGTAAGATCTATACTGTCACCATCTCCAGGCTTGTCTGGTCCATTGCTTGTTACCCACATACCTGGGAAATAATCAAGGCCTATGCCTCAGCAACTGAATCAGGCTTAACTTTAGGTATCCTTTCATTCAAGTGAAAGCCTGAAAGTAGATCCTTCAAGATTCCAATAATCTACTTACAGCCTGATGTTTCTCTTTTGCCACAGAATTACATTAGTTAGGAGTTCATTCTTCTGTACCAGTTGCAGTCTGAATTTCATAGCACGGAATTTTGCAATATGGAACTTTATAAAATAAATGCACCATAACTCAGCCAACCAGAACATCGCTTCAATAATTCCACTATGTTCTGTGTTCACAGATTACAAATCTTAAATGGTACAGGTCACACATGTTGCATTCAATCCAAGGAAATGTGGGCAGCATTAAAGATATAAGATGTCCACCTCTCCTTCACTTTTATAAATTAAGGGAAAGTTGAAGCAACCTTTCTGAGAGCCAAGGCAATCAGCAGACAGGGAATGGAATCATATAGCAGAGAGTCTCAACACAGACTCAGAAACTTGTCACATTTGGAACAAAGTCAGCAAAATCTGTCTATCTTTGCAAAGGCATAAATATTGTATTCCTCACTCCTTTTATATTTTTGGGTTGTGTCAAAGCACTTTATTGCCACTAAATTATTTTTGAGGGGTAATCACTATTGCTATAAAGGAAAACTAAGAACTAAGAAAAACATAGGAGTAACCAAGCCAGGTGCATATGTTACCGCAAGATCTTATGTGGTATGTAATATATACAGGGAATTCACTGGCCCCATTTGCCACTAATGGGAATCTCAGTGGCCCACTGAATGGGGTGTTGGCCGAAACTTGAATGTTTTGGATTCGCCCGGTCTGTCCCGAAGACCCTGATCAGGTTTCCGTCCATAGTGGGCATCAACCCAGTAATTACAGCTAAATCCATAATTGGTGGGTTGGACAGCCCATTCAGCAGGCACCCGCTGTACACCACCTCTCCAGCGGGTAACCTGAAGGGGGGGGCCTGAGTGGTGGTCTGAAGGAAGCAGGAATTGGAATCTAAGTGGACAGGGGGCTGAGTGGGTGGTCTGAGACTGGGGGGTTCTATGGGTAGTCTGACGGGGAGGGGGGTTGAGTGGAGCACCTGAGGACAGGGTTGGGTTACCTTCATCCCTGCATGATGTGGGGAGGGTGACCTGTTATTTGAGTGGTGGGGGTTGGGGTGGATGTTCTCTTTGCTGAGAGATTGGTGCTGCTCCACTGGTCAGCAGGTGGGTGTGGGGGAGGAACCTGTCTCTGAGCACAGAGATCTCTGAACAGCTGGTTTAACTAGCATGTCATGCAGGATAGCCTCTTCCTGCGTATTTCAGGTGGGTGAGTCTCACTTGACGGATACTGCCAGCGGGAAATACGCCTGTTTTCCTGCTGTGTTGGTACTTATTTCCAATTTGACTTAATTGCACCCCATAATATTTATATAGATAGCATAAATTCTCTCTGCCCCAATACATCAGACAATTTCTTGCAACTCAACTAACTCTACACAGTTTTTCCTACAATGTAATATAATACCATAAGGTGTCAGAGCCTTGATTGAATCTGCCTCCACCACACTTCCAGGCACTGCATTCCAGACCCAAACCACTCACATCGCTTCCTCACGTTGCATTTGCTTTTTTTGCAAATCACTTTAAATCTGTGTCCTGTCGTGGTTGATCCTTTTACAAAAGGGAGGTTTCTCCCTATCTGCTCTGTCCAGCACCCTCAATTGTCAATATCTCTCACAAATTTCCTCTTAGCCTTTTTCTCTCCAAGCTCCTAGCCTCTCCAATCTATCCTCAAAACTGAAGTTCCTCATCCTTGGAACTATTCTTATATATTACATTCTAAAAGCACGTAAGACATGATTGAGTTCTTCAGGGGAAAATAAATATCATGTCATCTATTGAAATTGACTTGTAAAAGAGATATTGTGGGGAGTTCCTGGATTTGCAGAGAGTGTTGCTGTATCCTTGAAGGGAGGGCAATGGATTCAGTGGCTACGTGACAGAGCTACAGATAAGGGGCTGTAGTGACACTGCCTCTGGATCCGTAGCAGAACAGGGAGCAGAGACTGTGAAGGGAGGAAGCTCTGCGCAATGCCCTTCCAACTTGCAGTTGGCCGTTGTCAGTGACTGGAGACTGTTTGTTTGACTGGCCAGGAGTTACACAGCTTCACATGTATGCTTACCTATCAGCACTTTCCTGTGTTACCCAGCCCCCTCCTCCCAACTCTCCCCACCCAAAATGGGCAGAAACCAATTCCAAACCAGCCTCTAGGTAGTATTGAGTTGGACTCACTGACCTTCCAACTTGCCTCTTCCCTCCGGCTAATGTTGCTAAGTTTGATTTCATTTCATTTTATTTATTATTGCCACATGTATTAACACACAGTGAAAGTATTGTTTCTTGCATGCTATACAGACAAAGCACATCGTTCATAGAGAAGGAAATGAGAGAATGCGGAATGTAGTGTTACAATCACAGCTGAAGTGTAGAGAAAGATCAACTTAATGCTAGGTAGGTTCATTCAAAAGTCTGATGGCAATGAGGAGGAAGCTGTTTTTCAGTCGATTGGTACGTGACCTCAGACTTTTGTATCTTTTTCTCAGTGCAAGAAGGTGTTCTCTTTGTTCTTTAGAGAATGTCCGGGGTGCATGGGATCCTTAATAATGCTGGCTGCTTTGCCAAGGCAGTGGGATGTGTCGAGAGAGTCAGTGGATGGGAGGCTGGTTTGCAAGATGGATTGGGCTACATTCACGACATTTTGTAGTTTCTTGTGGTTTTGGGCAGAGCAGGAGTCATACCAACGTGTGATACAACCAGAAAGAATGCTTTCTATGGCGCATCTGTAAAGCTTGGTGAGAGTCGTAGCTGACATGCCAAGTTTCCTTAGTCTTCTGAGAAAGTAGAGGCACTGGTAGGCTTTCTTTAACTATAGTGTCAGATGGGAGGACCAGGATAGATTGTTAGTGATCAGGCCACCTAAAAATTTGAAGCTCTTGACTCTTTCTACTTCATCCCCAATGTAGACAGGGGCATGTTCTCCTATACGCTTCCTGGAGTCGATGACAGTCTCCTTCATTTTGTTGACATTGAGGGAGAGATTATTGTTACAGCACCAGTTCACCAGATTCTCTATGTCATTTGTGTACTCTGTCTTGTCATTGTTTGAGATCCAACCCACTATGGTAGTGTCACCAGCAAACTTGAAGATTGAATTGGAGGAGAATTTGGCCTCAGTCATAGTGTGTATAAGGCTATTGTAGGGCACCGGTGTTGAGGATGATCACGAAGGAGGTGTTGTTACCTATCCTTACTGATTGTGGTCTGTGAGTCAGGAAGTTCAGGATCCACTAGCAGAGGGAGATGCCGAGGCCCAGGCCACGGAGTTTGGAGATGAGTTTCGTGGAAATAATGGTGTTGAAGGCTGAGCTGTAGTCAATAAATAGGAGGCTAATATAGATGCCCTTGTTGTCTAGGTGTTCCAGGGTTTAGTGCAGAGCCAGGGAGATGGTGTCTGCTGTGAACCTGTTGCGGCGATAGGTAAATTGTAATGGATCCAGGCAGTCGGGACGCTGGAATTGATTCATGCCATGACTATCCTTTTGTAGCACTTCATAATGATGGATATCAGAGTCATTGGCCAATAGTCATTAAGGCATGCTGCTTGGTTTTTCTTAGGTACCAGGATGATGATTATCTTGTTGAAGCAGATAGGGAACACAGATTGTTGCAAAGAGAGGTTGAAGATGTCTGCGAATACTCCCACAGCTGATCTGCACAGGATTTGAGTGCTCGTCCAGATACTCATCCGGTCCAGTCACTTTCCATGGGTTGACCTTCAAGAAAGCAGCACTAACATCTGCAATGGTGACCCCAGATACAGATTCATCCAGGGCTTCCAGGGTGGAGGGTGTGCTCTCGCTGATCCCTAGCTGAAAACACAATGAGCGTTGCTCAGAATGCAATGAGCTCATCAGAGAAGGTGCATTGGAGCAGCGATTTTACGTCTTGTAGGCTATAATGTCTTGCAGTCTTTGCCATAGTCGGCAGGGATTGGTATGGCTAGCCTGGGGTTCTAGCTTTGTTCAGTATTACCTTTCGGCATCTTTGATGGATCTCCTTATTATATCTGGTTTTCTTGTATAGGTCAGGATCTCCTGACTTGAATACCTCAGACCTGGACTTCAGAAAACAGTGGATATGAAATCATGTTCATGCATGGTTTCCAATTGGGGAACACCTGGATTTGTTTCTTTGGCACACAGTTCCCCTTGCCACCTCTCCCGAGCACGGCTGGTTCTTACATCCTCATGTTCCTGGCCGTACACACTGGATCCTTACCAGCCCCATTTCTGCTGTCAAACTTGTATTGCACCTCAGAAATAAATATCTGCGCCAATAGAGCTCATCTTCCCTCAAAAACTACTCACTAATTCAGAGCTAGAAAAACCAACTCCTCCTCTCTGTTATCTCCAGCTTCCAGAGCTTTCTCTCTGTCTCACTCTGTGCATTATCAAGAGGCTGCCAGCCAATCAGCTGTTGCCACATGGCCAAGCATCAACAGTAATCAGGCACCTTTGGATTTCTGGCCATGTGTGACCTCACAGCTTCATAAAATGTTGATTGGTGAGCAGCAGAATACTCTCCACATGTCTTGCTGGCAATGTTAGCAATCAAGTGTGCAACAATTGATGACTGGTGCCTAGCCACGTGGTTTAGAGGGGACTTGCATTCACATGCGTTCACCAGACTGTTGAAGAAACTGCTTCAGTAGGAACTCAGTCAAGGCAAAACATTTCGAGGAGGACAGTGGAAACATTGTAAGGGTGTCCTCAAAGCATGCCTGAAGAGACCAAACATCCTGACTGACTCATAGGTGACCATGGCTTGTGACTGACCAAACTGAAGAAGGTTCATTCAGAAAGGCTATGAACGTATCAAGAGACGTCATTAGGAATATGCAGGGGCAAAATCAAAGCATTGGAGAGAGCTCACAAACCTCACAACAAGTCATGCAACCAACCCTTCAAGCATCACCTGCCCTGCATGTGACAGAGTCTGTATATCATGCAATGGACTTACCAACTCCACAGAACCCATCAAACAAAAGTGGAAGCAAATCACCCTCGCTCCTGAGGCATTGCCTAAGAGAGTATTTTGTAGTTTTTAAAAATTTCTTTTTAGCTGATTATTGGAATGATTTTGAAGGAGCTGCAATAAAATGACAATACCTTCCCTCAATGGTCTACACCCGGAAATGGGGTCAGGCTATCTGAAATCAAGGTCTAGATTGTTTACTCTGCTAATTATTTAAGATGCATTGTCACAGCATTTAGTGGTTCCTGAGGATGTAAAGCCCAGAGGAAATGTAAACAGGGTTATGTTCAAAATGTTCCATTCTGTTTGGCCTGATTGATATCTCCGTGTCTGGAGGCCTCTTAGGCTTGTGATTGAGATGGCAATAGTTGAACCGTTATTTAATTTACTTGTTTGAACCATGTGCCTAAAACATTGTGGCAAGATTCTTGAAGATTGAAACATCCATGTTTTACATTTCTGATTCACTGTCATCGTGAACATTTAGAAGAACTTCCAAAATGCTTGTTCGTTGAATCATAGAAACTTACAGCACAGAGGCCATTCAACCCATCATAATTGTGCTGGCTCTTTGAAAAGAAATTTCAATTGCACAGAAAGTTAACCTGTGTGCTATTTTAATTTTAGATCCTGAATAATTTAATGTGTTGTAAAGAATTCAAAATAGCAACCTCATCCTTAATCATTCTTTTTAATTAACTCAACATGCTAATTTGTCTTACCATCAGGAATGCTGTAGGATAATTTTCCAGAAAGTTAACTCGCCCAGAAAAAGATGCAGGATATTAATTAATATTTGCTTTTTACACTGACTGGAACGCAGTAAGAAATATTGACCTCAAGGTGGAGTATATATGTAAAGAAATAAACCATACTGGAATGGATTTGTTGTTTAGTTTGGTCGTGTGTTTCATGTTTAGAGTCATAGAAGTTTACAGCATAGAAACAGGCCCTTCAGCCCAACTCTGTCAATGCCGCTCCTTTTTTAATCCCTAAGTTAATTGCCCGCATTTGGCCCATATCCCTCTAAACCCATCTTGTAACTGTCTAAACGCTTTTTAAAAGATAAAATTGTACCCATCTCTACTACTACTTCTGGCAGCTTGTTCCAGACACTCACCATCCTCTGTGGGAAAAAATTGTCCCTCTGGACCCTTTTGTACCTCTTCCCTCTCACCTTAAACCTATGCCCTCTAGTTTTCAACTCTCCTACCTTTGGGAGAAGATATTGATAATCTGGCTGATCTATGCCCCAATAAACGAATCAATTTGGTCTTTAACACACCAACACTTTACTTACAATACCCCAAACAAGTTCAACTTTACTTTGGTGGAGCTTGCTCCAAATTTAGTCAGACTGATGTCCACAGCTGCGCAGCTGTGCCAGTGCCCAGTCGAGTCTTAGTGTCCAGATACTGAATGACTTCAGCAGCCCTAAGAGCAAGCTGTAGTTACCATTGCGCAAAGCAGCCACATCAGTATCCCATTCCCAGCAAGAAATAAATCAGCTGTTTGACTCATCATTAGGTGAGCCTTCATGCTGCCAGTATACACCAGGAAAGTTGGCACAAATTATGTGGAAGTAACATCACACAACAATTGTACTGACCAACAGTTAAAACAGACCAGCAGCAAGTTTCTATTTTGTGACGAGCCTGTGAACATTACTTTTTTATTGGCTGTGCAGACTCAGAAAGTTGAACATTATTACAAAGGCATCATGATGTAGAACCGATGAATTACAAATAGGAAAGGTGATTGCAATTCAGTGTCTTTCTTTAATCTCGCCATTGCACGAATACTGATTGCATAGCAAGAGATCCAGCAGTTTAGGAATGTAGGAACTTATGTGGAGATATCAAATGTCACAGCATGTTGACAATTTGGACTAAAGGTTCTGGCTTTCAGAGACTTGGAGTGCGATATTATAGATAGATTCTAAGTGCCGAGTGAGAAAATGGGAGAGAATTGCGTTTTGCCTTTAGTGAGCTGAGCCGCAATCTTATGGCATTTTGTGAGAGGGAAGCGGGGGGGAGCCAGAGCTCACCTGGGAAGCTGGATGCTGAGGCATATTGTGTAGGCATCCCGATCTCCCAGTCAACTCCACCTTCCGCACCTCCTCCCCTCCGCCTGCCCCAGAGACATAAGGAACCCCCGCCAATAATCCACTGTGTTGGTCCCCACCTCCACAGACATCAGTAGCTCTCCGCAACATCGATTGCCCCCCATGTCTGTTTCCCCCACCCCACGGACCTTGCCAAGCCACCACTGCTGAGGCCCCCCCCCCCCCCCCCACGATTACCCCCATCTGCAGAAGGTGGCAGGATGGCACAGTGGTTAGCACTGCTGCCTCAGCACCAGATGACTGTGTGGAGTTTGCATGTTCTCTCCGTGTCTGCATGGGTTTCGTCTGGATGCTCTGGTTTCCTCTCACCAAGATGTGCTGGTTAGGTGCATTGGCCATTCTCCCTCAGTGTATCCGAACAGGCACCAGGGTGTCGTAACAAGGGGTTTTTCACAGTAATTTCATCACAGTGTTAATGTAGGCCTACTTGTGACTGATAAATGAACTTTACTTTAGTTCCCCTTCCGTCCCCGATCACCACCACTACAGAGTTCCTTGCTTCCCCGATCACCACCCTTGCAGAGCTCCCCTTCTTTCACCTCTGTCATCACTCTGGATGGAAACCAGCTGTGATTCTCACCAGTAGGAAGCTCAACTGACCTGCAAGTAAAGTCTGGGCACGAAGCTGATTTCACCGGCAAAAAGTGGGAGGTGAGAATTGAGCGCATTTCTGATTTCTCACCTCTCAGCCCAACGGACCACCTCGCTTAACATTGGTCAGATGAGGTCGTAAAATCGCACCCTTGGCCTTTCACAGTTATTTGTTAACTTCTGAGGCATTGTGCTTAGCAGGAGAAATAGGAAAATTATCTCCAAACTAACAATGTTAAACCACAATATCTAGACATCATCATTTCTGAAACTGAAATTGATCGAGATTGATTTGATTTGCTGTTTCAAGGCTCAAGAAATGAACATTTATTTATGAGGATTATTACAATTTCACTAAAAGGGGATGACTGTTGTGTATCAAGGGAGAAAGTTTGTTGGAAGAGAGGGGAAAAATATTCAAGATTCACAAAATCTGTCCATGATTTGCAGTCATTTTGGACTGATAAAATGGACTCAGAAATAGTTCGTCTGGTTATTTTGGTTATTAAGGAACACAAATAAAGAAACAAAATGTTTTCATAACTGAGGCCAAGTGGAAATATTTAAATCTGTGTTTTTTCCATGTTTAATAATCAATCGAATATTACATTTCTTCAAAGAACCCAACTGAGATATGATGGAAATAAATGGCAATTACTGTGAAAAGATTGAATGAGAGAAAGTGATTGAGGAGATAAGATGGAAATTGGAAAGTTTCACCATCAAATGAAAAATTTTCTAAAATCATTTTCTTCAATGAATTGGAATAAAGCATCTAAGGGCAATTCACCAGAAGCTATCAGTCTAGTTTTAATGTGCATTCTGGTGAAAGTTAGGAGAGTGAAGCTGTGAGTAATAAATTAATGCTGTTCTTTAGGAGATGTTTGTATCCTGGCTTATGAATATCTTCTAAAAACTGCATTTCACAGTGTGGTCGCTACCTGAAACATGAGGATAATGGGAAGAAGATAAGTAAACATGAGGGGTGTGTGTATACATGTACATGTGTGGATGTAACTTGTCACGTATGAAGCAAACAACATGTGAAAATACATAGTGCATTGCACTGAAGAATGAGTCTCAGACATGTTTAGTTATTTGCCAATAGCATGTACAAAATCAATAAGAATGTTTTCACTCTGGCGAATAAGACAACCATTTATACAATCAAGACATTGGCAAAAACTCCATCAAAAACCAACTGTGAAACAATCCAGTTATAGTCAAACACACTGATACCGGTCAGAGGAATTATAACTAAAGAGTTATGTAGCATTTAGACTGGAAAATTAGGGGCTGGGGAAAATAGTACCAAACAAGGGATTTTCCACAAAATGGGTATGGGTAAAGAGATTCTTTTGTGACTACAGTTTATTGGTGACATTTAAACTTTAACTTTCTGTACAGTATATTTTGCTTCATGTTACTTAGAAAGTATGTATCTTGTTGTGTCTGGGATAGACCTTTATGGGATTATCACTAGAAAAGAACAAGGGAGGACTGGGCGCGATCTTCATTGTATTTCTTATCTCCCCGATTTGAAGGAATGCACTCAGAACATTTCCCTTTCATCCTAGACGATTTTTGACATTCTCGATATGGGGGCCAGGAAATATAAACAGGGGGACACATACAAATAAGAGAATGGTTAGCACTCTGGATTCTGAATCCAGTGACCCGAGAATGCAAACCTCCGAAGTGTCTACACAGGAAGGAAGCTTGGTGACTTGCTGACCAATGGCTGAGACCACAGCTGCCTGGTTTTGGGCATCGAGCCATTTTGACCAGGGGAAAGCACACGAGGTACGCAGGATGCAGCATAAGGGTTTGGGGTTTGGACCCCCTGCATAGGCATGGTTTTGCCGGGGTTCGAGTCCCCGTGAATGCTTATCTTGATTGCAGCGGTCCCGGTTTGATTGATTACCTACGTTCAAAAGTCCACGCCAGTTTTTTTTTGCTTTATTGCTGCGTTATTCTTTTCTGCCACATGATGGTGCTCTGGACCAAATGATTTCACTCTGCTACAATTGTAAATATCTTAACCCTTCGTTAGCTTTAACTGTTCTTCATTTGTCTTAACTGTTTCAGTGTTTGTCGATCTTTGTCTCTCTGTATGTATCCATGTCCAACAACGGCCGGCAGAATAGAACAGATCCCCTCTTTGATCGTAAGAAATTCATTAGGGAACGCATATGAGCCTCCTCCCAAGGACACTAAGGAACCCTTAGTTCTCTTAGGTTTTGTTTCTTATGCCGGTTTTGTTTTAGTATGGACGCTAAATGTACATTGGTACAGGATACATAGCATGGTATAGGAACCCGGTAAGCGTGTATTATGTAGAGAAGTTTTGCTCGGTTTTTATGAATTGTATGGATATACCTCAAAACGCTGGAATGTCAGCGCCTGTAAATAGTCTTGTCCAGGGGTTGCATCCTAATCTGAAGAAAATGTTTACAATGACTTGTATTGGAAGTCGAAGGGCAGATAAAATCAACCCAAGTTTGTTAGTGTCCTCCAGAACTGTGAATGCCAGCTCCAATACCAGCAGCCTAAATCGAGAAGTAAAATTAGGGCAGAGGTAGAGGACACAGGCTGCGAAAAGATAATTAGAGATAATCAGCTGGCCCAGGCAGCGACTCAAGTGCCTGTTTCACCGGCGGTCTCCAGGAACACTGGTCCCGGACTGTATCCGGAGACAACAGGCACAGAGACCTTCGGCTGTGCCACCCCTGCCTTCCCCACTGCCTGTACTCCAACAACTTCCTATACCATGCACCGACACTTAATTTAGCCATAAATGTCAATATATACGACTGCAGCTTAAAATATTGTAGAACTTACTTGTACGATTATCATATGCAATGTTATTCCTGTGATAAGATTCTTTTTTGTTTGTTTTGATTTTCTTGACCTTGTGAAGCTTCAGTTTTGCTGTGTCCTTTCAATTTAACTCTTCGTGCCTAGTTTTGATTATACCTGAATCAGTGACAGTTTCTTGGACATCGCTTAGTGCATATATATTTATTGATCTTTTCTGAATTCTTTGAATGATAAACTGTCTCTGCAATTTTTAACTGTCGGGCTAACACAAGAGACAGCTCTTTTTTTGGTCAATCTGGATCGACCTTGACATTATCAGTACCAGTATTGTTTTGGAATGTAATTCTATTTGCCAGCGTCCCTGCCAGCGAAGTCTGTCTTTATTTTGGCAACAGTAATTTTGTAGGGTTTATGAAGTTGTAATTTAATATACCTGGTAATTTATTTTGCTGATTACTTTCATTCTTGCATTTAACATATGCAATTTTATCATTCTCATGTGTTTCATGTGTGAACATTTCACGTATGAACAAATGTTTATAACTGCTGTTACAGAAAAGATATACTTTAATGATTACAGTAAAAATCTGATGTCATTTGAGGGAGGGGGTTTGTGATACAATTCATCGATTGCAATTTTCACTTGCTTAGCATTTTAAGGATTGTATTTAAAATCTGATCAACTGCCTTCTATGTAACCCTTAACACTGGTACCCCCCTGCTCGCCTCCCACAATGCTCACTGTTCTCTTTAGCATAGATTTTAATATTTGTGAAGACATACATATTTGGCAATGGATCTGGTGAAAGAAAGGTTTAAATTTAATCTTGACCTTATTGTAAATATTTAGAGGGAGAAAATCTTCTCCTGTGATAATTGTAAACTATCACTTCTTAACACTGATTTACATGAATGTTAAACTCATTTACTACTCTGACAGTTTGGCTGTAATAAAATCAGGTGATTGTGTAAGTTATGAATCTTTCAGGAGAAATCTTACATTTTATTTCGGTTAAAAATATAAATTTATTAAAAAAAGGAGTTCCAACATCATAACAGGAGAAGCACTTCATTAGCTATGAAGTAGTTTGAGGCATCCTGAAGCCATGAAATGTACAATATAAGCTCTTTCTTTTCACTCAATGTCTAAAACTGATGATACATGGCTGGTTGAAAATACAGCCAGAATGGGCAATAAGAGGGTGCGGCAAACAATGTTATCCAGTAATTTATTCATTTTGGTGGGAGGGGACACGCAGTAAATTAGCTATTCAGATTCCAATGGGAATCATAACTGTATTCTAATCTTAAACATTATTTATTTTTGTATTCATGTTTAATCAGAGTAATAAATTAGTTTTGAAAGTATAAATCACCAAACACCAAAATTAAGAGAAAATGCTTTGCATGAAGTAAATATAAACACAATGAAATAACACAAGGAACTCCATACAAATGTGATAACATGATAAGTACAAATATTTTGGACAGTCGTTCTTTTCTTTTGATGCTCAATATTGAAAGATTGACAGCAATTTGACTTTTGCCATTTGCCTAAAATGAGTGATTATAGATTTGCTGCTCATTTTACATCCCCTTCAAAAAGTCAGGAGAGTTGTACGTAAGAAATAGGAGCAGGAGTAGGCCAACTAGCCCTTCGAGCCTGCCCCGCCATTCAGTAAGATCATGGCTGATCTGTCGTGGCTCAGTTCCACATTCCCGCCCTCTCCCCATAACCCTTAATCCCCTCGCTTATCAAAAACCCATCAACCCGCGTCTTAAAAATATTTAGCGAGGCAGCCTCCACCACTTCAACGGGCAGAGAATTCCAGAGATTCACCACCCTTTGAGTGAAGAAGTTCCTCCTCAACTCCGTTCTAAACCGCCCCCCCTTTATCTTGAGGCTGTGCCCTCTGGTCCTACTGTCCTTTCTGAGCGGGAAGAGTCTCTCCACCTCTATCCTATCCATCCCATTCATCATCTTATATGTCTCAATGAGATCTCCCCTCATTCTTCTAAACTCTAACGAGTACAAGCCTAGTTTATTCAGCCTCTCCTCATAGCTCAACCCCCTCAACTCCAGAATCAGCCTAGTAAACCTCCTCTGCACTCCCTCCAAGGCCAAAATATCCTTGCGTAAGTACGGCGCCCAAAACTGCACTGGTGGTGAACTGTGATCACCCATTTTACACTATCGCCATAAGTTAATTTCATTGAATCTTGGGATTTATTTGGGTGCTTTACCTCAGTCTTGTTGCTATTCAAATTACAGATAATGCCAAATTGTGTCACAAAGCAAGTAGATTGAGTTGTATCTTATTGTTAAAATAAGATACTTCCATTCACATACTAAAGGTTAACCCTAATTGGCAACCTTGAGATCATCCAGGATCCACAACAAAAGCTGCATGGTTTTAGTTGAAACTAACTTCAGTTGCCATAATGCTTATTAGCCTGTGTCAAGAGTTCAGAGTGACTTCTGACTGTTATGCAGATTCTGTCAAATACAGATATAGCTATATGCATGAATTCCCAAGTATGCTAGAATCAGCCGTCCCCTCCAGAACCTTGCCCTCCCCTCAGCCCATGACAATGTCACATCTGAAACCTGAGCAAAAAAAAACACTTCTGAAAACTGGTGCAATATTGAGAGCAATTTGTGCCTGCATTGCTAATAGGGCCCAAAACAACAGCTCCAGCTCTAGATGCCATCAACCTGTGCTTAACAAAATAAGCAGAAGTTTGCTTTATCCTAACTCGAGTATTTTTTAGAAGCAGATTCTATTTTTTTAAACATTGTCAATTAAATAAAATGTGTACAATTCTGCAACATTTGTACAATTACAAAGTGCAGTAGAAAGGCTGCCTCTTCCGCCTCTCCCATCCCAAAAGGAAACGGATGTTACATTCAATTCACTGGCAGCTCACCAAAGTCTGGCAGAGAAGTGGAATAGAAACGAAGGAGGAATGCAGCACTCGGCAGCCAACTGATTATTAAGGGACAAGTTTTTTTAAAAACTATATGTAATAACTCTGAAGTCCATTACATATTGTTCTGGGCCAAAATAATTTTCTTTGTTTTGAAGGAGTCAATGGGGAGGAGAGGAAGGGAATCATTTTATTCAACATGCATTCAAGTTTTTGGCTTCAATTATTTAGATCTATGGCTTGTGACCGTCAAGAACAAAATATAAACTTCAACTATCTGTCAGAGTAACTCATATGTGTTCAGCATAGTTTGCTTAAAAATTTAAAAGGGCTTGTAATTCAACTACTTTAACTGCTGAGAGCCACTGTTCACATAAATTAGAAGCAGCAAACAGGTCTTTGTGGACCACATACAACTTATAAATCAAGTCCTCAGTAATGTTTATATAACTAATGTTATAAAACTGATGTTTTGGTTTAGGACCAGTGAAACAACAGTCCTAAAATCAGCCCTTCCCAAACCTACAGACGCACACAATAAAAAGGATATCATTATAAACAAGATCGTGTTATGTGGGCGTTAGATGCTGGGATTCCAGCCCAGGGAAATGGAAATGTTTTGTTCCCATACCCACCCAATATGAACAGGCGAATTGAACAGGGTCAGTGTAGGAACACAGAACAGACGGACATGCCATACATTTGTGGGAGTTAGTTTTGTTCTACAACTGGCAATACAAAGATTGAACAGTCAATATTTTATAGAATTATATCACAGCTTTCAAATTTTAGTCTGCGCTGCATAACTTAAATTACCTATTAATTTCATTTTCCCCCAAGCTATAAATACTGTATGTTATCTATATTGCAAAACAACTTTGAAACAAACTGAGCCAGTTTTGAAGAATGCTTTTTTCCTTTCCCAAGTTTCTGCTCGTTGCACCATGAACCAGCACAATCACAAAGCATTTTAAAAAGTTGCATTTTCAAAAATATTTTGCATTAAAAATATCAAGGTGTATATTTTTACGAGTGGCAACTTAATGAAGTCTGAATATTACAACTGAAGATGGGCTTACCATAAAACATTGAATGGCATTTCAAATCACTCCACCATTGAGTAATTTGTTTTTATATTGCTGCAAATGAATCTTTACAAGTATATAAAATTATTTCCTAGTTAAATTACTCTGTTCCTGAGTAAATTAAAATATATATAAGGTAATATATACACACACACTCAAATCATCTCGATTACTGTCCTTGCACCTAATAGTTTCAGGTTAGATAACTTTTCAGCCTCCACAAGCATTTTCAATGTGATTAATTCACAACAAAGACATGAGCAGTAGTGTGGCCTGTTTCTAACAAAATGTTTTTAAATATAGAGATCATGGAACTTGTGGTTGGACTGAATGAATTTGGCTTTAAAATTCCATGAGTTTTAGCACCAGTGTTGCACTGGGGAAAAAAAAATCGTAATCACAGTAAAAAGTCTGACAACACCAGGTTTTAGTCCAACCTATTGGACTAAAACCTGGTGTTGTCAGACTTTTTACTGTGTTTATGCCAGTCCAACGCCGGCATACCCACATCATGAAAAAAAAATCAGCACAATCAAGCAGAAACTTCAAGCACACTTAGAACCATAGAAACGATACAGTGCAGAAAGAGGCCATTCAGTCCAGTGTGTCTGTGCTGACCAAAAAATTGAAAATCCAAAGCCATAAATTTAACTGCTAATGACTAGAACGCAGTGTTAGAAATGAAAGTGAAATTGTTTTGCAACTCCTCTGTGTTGAACTTAACTGGACTCAATGTCACAAATTAATCTAAATAACCATTATCTTTTCCACAATGACAATAGGATTACCTTCTGGTTAGGCGGTGTAAAAGGCGATTTCCTCTGCTTCATCAAATGTTCCTGTGGCTCACAGGTACGTCATTTGTATTCAACGTTTTTAGAATTGCCTTGTTAGTTCATTTTAAGCTGTTAATTTCATTCAGGAACTGATGGGTAACAAAATGATGATCAATGGGATTTTCAATTTTTTGAAACAGTACAAAGATGTGTAGATTAGGCTGATTGATGATGATGCTAAATTGACCCCAGGGTCAGGGGATTAGCAGGGTACATATGTGGAATTGTGGTCAATGCACTGTGGGGATTCTATGAACAGTTGAAGAAAGTAATGTAGAAGTTGGAAATCTGATGAAATATCACAGCTGTAAAAAATTAACTCTGCTTTTCGCTCCACAGATACAGTCAAACCTGCTGCGCATTTTCTGTTGTTAATATTAAAGCTGGTATTGTTAATGTGGGTCTATCTGGAGTGTACCTCAGTGCATTTTAACATTAAAGACCAAAAATGTTGCTTACTCTTGTCAAATACCTTTAGATGGTTACCTGATCCGTAACCATTTATTCATTCAATACTTAATTCTGTCTCAAACATCCTGCTGAAGCAATATCCAAGATTGCATTTGTATATATATTGTGTCAGGCTATGAGAGCCAGCAATTCTCTCTCTTTCTCTCTCAGAGCTGAGAGCCATGACGTACTCTCCCAATTTGCCCCAATGCCATGTATTTTATAACCCTGATGACATATCAATATTTCCCACAATATTACCAAAACATCAATTTCAAAAATAGGTTGCCGATGGCTAAATGACTAATTTAAATTATTAAGTGACTCATTAATGACAGACTTACACTTGGGTGGGGGATGCGGGGTGGGGTGGGAGGAGGAGGAGGCACCTGGCAGGGGGCCAGTTAATTATAGTCAAATTTGCTGAAATTCATTACAATTAGGCACTTGCCCTTTGAGTGTAAACCACATGACATCACTGGCAAGGGGTGTGGAAGGTCAAGAAATATGAGCTTTGTAGATTTTCTGCCTGCGCTGGTGTTCTGACAGCAAACGCTGGATGAAAATCACCCATGTATTTTTCACCATCACTGCATCAAAATCCTACAACATCCCTCCCATCAGTGCTACAGGAGTAGCAGTTCACCATCACCTTCTCAAAGACAGGGTCTTGTAAAAGGCGCTCACTCTTGCATGAGCACGCCCTCTCATGCACTTATGCTTGCTGTATCTCTAAAGCACATATGCCCTCCTACACACATATTCATGCACACTGTCCCTCACATACTCTCTGGTAAAGATCAGATGAACATTTGGGAGGGTTCGGTCCATTGGATGCCATGATGGCACAGTTAGCACTGTTTCCTCAATGCCAGGGACCTGGGTTTGATTGTCACCTTGGGTCACCATCTGTGTTAACTTTGCATGTTCTCCCCATGTCTGCATGGGTATCCTCCAGGTGCTGTGGTTTCCTCCCACACTCCCAATATGTGCAGGTTAGGTTGACTGACCATGCTGAATTTCCCCTTAATGTCAGGGAGACTAGCAGGGTAAATACATGGGGTTATGGGGCCTGGGAAGAATTGTTGTCAGTGCAGTCTCAATGAGCCAAATAGCATTGTAGGAATTCTATAATTCTAATGCCTTAAAATGGAACTTGACAAATGCTCTGCAGAGGAAATAAATTACAAAATCAAAGTATCAAGCTGGCCAGGATTATGAGCTCAATGGGGTCTCCACTTCTCTTTCAGACTCCTTTGATTGCCTTTGGGAGTCAGGAGGTTTACAGCATGGAAGCAGGCCCTTGTGCCCAATTTATCCATAGTACCCTTCTTTTAAGCCCTGAAGCTAGTCCCAATTGCCCACATTTGGCCCATATCCCTCTATATCCATCTTTTATCATGTAACTGTCTAAATGCTTTTTAAAAGACAAAATTGTACCTGCGTCTACTACTATCTCTGGCAGCTTGTTCCAGACACACACTATGCTGTGTGAAATAATTGCCCCTCTAGACACTTTTGTATCTCTCCCTTCTCACCTTAAACCTATGCCCTCTAGTTTTAGACTCCCCTACCTTTGGGAAAAGGTATTGACTAGCTGATCTGTCATCAACTGCACTGTCCTCATCTACCTTCTTGCTTATGCCATCAAAAAACTAATCAAATTGGAGTTGGAGAATCAGATGAATTGATAGCTATATAGCATTTCATGGCCTCAGGACTGCCCTATGGCTTCACAGTCAATAAAGTACATCCAAAGTTTTTGGATTGTGGGAGGAAACCAGAGCACCCGGAGGAAACTGACATGGGGAGAATGCGTAAACTCCATGCAGGCAGTGACCTGAGACCGGAATTGAACCTATGTCCCTACTGCTGAGACACAACAGTGCTAATCACTGTGCCACCGTGCTGCCTGTAAAAAAAAACAAGTTTTCATACATTTTCAATCTGAACAAGTTAGCAATAATTTGGATTCAAAAACCCAATTATCAAGCAAGTTCTCACAGAACTGAAGTATACTTTATTGTTGAGTACAATAACCAGAATTTCAAAAATGCATATTAAAATATTTCAACTCTAGCCTATGAGGCTTAAACATATTACAGAAATGCCTTGCTACATACACAAGGGTACAATGTGCGTTTTTCTTTTAATAAGCTCATTTTTGATCTGTGTCAAACTAATTACAGCAGCAAACATCTTCATCTCTTTTTGTACAACACTGTTTTGGCCCTTTATCATTCATTACTTCACAAGTTTGAATTCATTGCTGTATGGAAATGTATCTGGAGTGTCTCATTTGTAATTTTATCAATAATAAATCTATGTGAAATGTGTTGTAGTGGAGGAATGTACAAAGATTAGTGAGTTGACCATCCTAATGCAATGATGAATGAGTTAACTACTGTTGCATAAAATACATCCCTCAAACACATCCTGTGCTTTTTCAAACAGAGCAGAAATATACTTAGTGTAAACTGTAAAGTACATGATCCTTTGTTGGAAGCCAGGTTATCAAAAACATCAGATCAATTCAGACTTGTGTTCAGTCATACATTGTGCTTCAAGACCTACCAGCTAAACACATCAGTGCTCAACAGCATTTGGAGAGCTACTCAGCATACACACAAGCTTTAAATAACTGATGGGTAATAATTTAAAAATCTGGATTTACATCACATTCCCAACCTATATATTTGGAGATGTAATACTAAACAAAATGCCTGAACACCATGCTAACAAGTCAACATTATATTTTGTGCAGTACTGTAACTTGAGTAATAGTACATCTTCACAAAGAGAAACAAAGGGTAATGCACCATTTAACAATATACCACAATTGTGAACACCATAGGAATTTCTTTCTTTGATGAACATCTCAAATTGGCAGCTGGAAATTGACATCCACCGGCACCTCCTTTGCCAATGACACGATTGCTGAAAGTTTTACAACCTGTAAGCATACAAAAACATCAAAAGGAGGTACTTAATCAATTCTACGTTGAACAGTTCATAAAAGCAAAACTACAGTGGCAAAATAAATTTGAATTTAGAAATAATTCTCATATGGAAATTGGTACTCAAATCAACCCAAACAATGTGCCACAACGTAATTTACTGGAAACTACTTTTTGCTTAACAAATAAAACAGACATTGGCTAGATCACATCATGTAAATTATTATTGCTCTGGCTTTTGATTTTTTTTTTTAGAAATCACAGTCTGAAGAACCCAATTTTTGGAAAAAGTAGTTGCACCTCCAAAATGGAGGATAAGAACCAATCTTTTAGCTTTTCTCTTTAAAGAAACAAGATTGGGTAGGGAATAATAAGTTAAACTAGCTTTCAAGAAGAAAAGTTACAGAATGGAAGGAAGGGGAAATGAGGCAATCGTAAGGGGAGGAAAATATATCACATCAAGGCAAGTATAATGAAAATTTTTTGTTCCCCATATTTGAGCATCTTGATTACTGTAATATTAACTTTAAATTTTACTAGAACAACATGCTAATTGAAAACATACATCAGCTAACTCATGAAGATGGTTATGTCCCTACATAATCATTAGGTTTTTAAAAGGACCTCATTGAAAGTACATTTCCTAAAGCATATGCAATCTGTTGATAATTGAGCCTGGAGTAAAGAGTACTTTCAGTTTTCCAAGCAATTTCTTACCATTTTAGCAGCTTCATCCAAGTCATCACAACCCAGAATCTTGAGATTGCTGGAAGCAATCAGTGCTTTGGCGTCATCAACTTTAGAGCCTGTGGGTGCACAATAATATGCACTAAGCATTCAGCATACATTTCCTCCATGAAAGAAAATCTTGCATTTCTACATTTTCACAACCACAGGCTGTCCTAAAGCTCAAAACATCCAAAGTATTTTTGAAGTATAATTCCTGTTAGAGAACATGGCAGCCAATTCGTACACTGCAAGCTGATAAGGACTGGATAGTCTGAAGCATAAGGGTGATCAGGACAACTCAAAAAACAAAGAACAGTACAGCACAGTAACAGGTCCTTGAGCTCATCAAAGCTGTGCCGATCATGTTGTGCTATCGAGATCAACTGCCTGTATCCCTCTATTCCCTGTCTGTTCATATGTCTATCCAGATAAATTTTAAATATCGCTAATCTGCTTCAACCACCTCACTTGGCATTCCAGGCTCTCACCACCCTCCGTGTAAAAAAAAAACCTCCCCCGCACATCTCTACTGAACCTTTCCCCCTCTTTCCTTGAAGTTGTGCACCTTGTAATTGTCATATCTACTCTGGGAAAAAGCTTCCAACTGCTCACCTTATCTATGTCCTTCAAAATTTTATAAACTTCTATCAGGTCTCCCCTCAGCCTCCATCTTTCCAGGGAGAATAATCCCAGTTTATTCAATCTCACCTCATTGCTGAACACCCTCCATATCAGGCAACAGCCTGGTAAACCCTTTTCTGTATTCCCTCCAAAGCCTCCACATCCTTCTGGTAGTGTGGCAACCAGAATTGGACACAGCATTCCAAATATAGCCTAATTAACATTTTATGTAATTGTAACAATTCACCAATTTTTATACCCGATGCCCTGGCCGATGAAGGCGAGCATGCCACATGCTTTTATCACCACCTTTTCCACCTGTGCTGCCACTTTGAAGGATCTGTGGACCTGTCTCCCAGATCTGTGTGACTATGCTCTTGATGATTCTGCTATTTATTTTATAGCTCCCACCTGAATTGGATCTACCAAAACACATCAGTTCACATTTGTCCTGATTAAATTCCATCTGCATTTCTCGGCCCAATTTTTCAGCCCATCTATATCCTGCTCTAACAATCTTCATCACTATCCACAACTCCAGCAATCTTAGTATCATCCGCAAACTTGCTAATCAGACCTGTTATGTTTTCTTACAAGTCATTTATATAAATTACAAACAGAGGTCCCAGCACCGATCCCTGCAGAATACCACTTGTTACAGACCTCCATTTAGAAAAACACCCTTCCCACCATTACCCCATGTCTTCTATGGCCAAGCCAGTTCTGAATCCATCTCGCTAGTTCACCCTTGGTCTCGCATGATTTAACCTTTAGCACTCGCCTGTCATGAGGGACCTTGTCAAATGCTTAACTAAAGTGCATACAGACAATATCCACAGCCCTTCCCCCAATCATTTTTGTTCACCTCCTCAAAAATCTCAATTAAGTTAGTGAGACATGACTTCCCTCGTACAAAACCATGCTGTCTGTCGCTAATAAGACCATTCAGTTCCAAGTGTGTATAGATCCTAAGAATCTTCTCCAACAATTTCACTATCACTGTCATCATATTCACTGGCCTATGAATTATGTGGGTTATCCTTGCTATCCTTCTTAAATAATGGGACAACATTGGCTATCCTCCAATCCTCCAGGATCTCACCTGTGGCCAATGAAGAAACAAAGATTTCTGTTAGAGGCCCAGCAATTTCCTCTTGTCTCCCTCAGTAATCTGGGATAGAATCCATCTGGCCCTGGGGGTTTGTCTACCTTAAGAACCATCAAGAGTATAGAAGCACATTTAGAACCATTAAGAGTACAGAAACAGAGGGACCTAGGTGTGCAAGTCCACAAATCCTTGAAGGTGGCAGCACACATGGAGAAGGTGGTGAAGAAGGCATATGGCATGCTTGCCTTTATAGGACAGGGTATAGAGTACAAAAACTGGAGTCTGATGTTGGTTAGGCCACATTTGGAGTACTGCGTCCAGTTCTGGTTGCCACACTACCAGAAGGACATGGAGGCTTTGGAGAGAGTGCAGAGGAGGTTTACCTGGTATGGAGGGTCTTAGCTGTGAGGAGAGATTGGGTAAACTGGGGTTGTTCTCCCTGGAAAGACGGAGAATGAGGGGACACCTAATAGGAGGTGTACAAAATTATGAAGGGTATTCATGGCGTGAACAGCAAGAAGCTTTTTCCCAGGTCGGAGGTGACGATCACAAGGGGTCACAGGCTCAAGGTGAGAGGAGCGAGGTTTAACTCAGATATCAGAGGGACGTTCTTACACAGAGGGTGGTGGGGGCCTGGAATGCACTGCCAAGTAGGGTGGTGGAGGCGGACACTCTGGGATCGTTTAAGACTTACCTGCATAGTCACATGAGCAGATTGGGAATGGAGGGATACAAACGAATGGTCTAGTTGGACCAACGAACAGCACAGGCTTGGAGGGCCTGTTTCCTGTGCTGTACTGTTCTTTGTTAATGCTTTTTAATACACTTAACACTTCCTTCCTTGTAACGATGACTTGCTCTAGCGGGTTTACATATCTCTCCGAGACACCATCAATGTGTCTCTCTCCTTTGTGAATACTAATGCAATGTACTCATTAAGGATCTCATCCACTTCCTTTGGTTCTACACAATTTCCCCCCTTTGGCCTTGAGTGGACCAACTCTTTCTCTACCTACCTTCGTGTTCCTAATATATGTATAAAATGCCTTAGGTTTTCCTTAATCCTGTCTGCCAAGAACATTTCATGACCCCTTTGTGTCCTGTTTGAGCTCCTTTCCACCTTCCCTGTATTCTTCAAGTACTTCATCTATTTTCAGTTGCCTAGATCTCATGTATGCGTCCTTTTTCTTTTTTTGATTGGACTTCCAATTTCCCTGGTCATCCATGGTTCCCAAATCCTGCCATTCCTGTCCTTCCTTTTCACAGGCACATGCCTGTCTTACACTCCATTCAACTGCTCCTTAAAACTTCTACATGCCAGATGTGAGTTTACTCTCAGCCTCTCCCAAACAACAGCCTCCAAATCCTGCTTAATAGGTTGTAGTTAGCCTTCCCCCAATTTAGCACTTTAACCCTAGGAAAACATTTGTCCTTTTCCCCACTGCAACTTTAATGACCTGGCTGGGCTCATTCCCTAGTACCAGGTCCAATATAGACCCCTCCCTAGTCAGACTATCCACATATTGTTCCAAAAAATCTTCCTGGACACACTTAAATTCCTCACCATGCAGCCCCCTTAAGGGATTTCCAGTCAATATGAGGAAAATTAAAGTCTCTCACTATAACAACCCTATTTCTAAAATTTGAATGCTCTTCTTCAATCCAATGGAAATGCTGCAGGCTTTGGTTTACTCACAACGTGCAAGTATTCTCCCAGATTTTGTGCTCTCAGGTTTCTCCACAACCTTCAGACAAGACAGGTGTGATCCTAAGGCACTAACTGGAATAAAAAGGGGAGAGTCCTTCTTGCATTTGTCTATGAACTCTAGATACTGGCCATTAACCCCTGCTAAGTGCCTAGATGTGGACATTAAGGGTGGATTTTCATAAGGCGGGAAGACTCCATGAACCTCTATTACCATGGTGGGTAGGACACAGATGTGGAACTAACACTCCCATTTCCAACAGATCCTACTTTTGCTAATAAAGAATTGGCAGGAGGGGGAATTTACACAGGAGGGAAACCAAATTCAGAAGGACTTTTTGAACTTAGTCAGAAAAAAGATCCCTTTTTTGGTGCTGCAGGAGACTTGAACTGCAGTGCTGGTGTCACAAATTTATGTGGTTGACGCAAATTCCTTTGAAACGTGAATAAGGTCACTGTGCGCCACGTGGAACAAGAGGTAGTATCAGAAGCGGGTACAATTTTATCTTTTGAAAGCACTTAGATAGTTACATGGTACGATGGGTATAGAGGGATATGGGCCAAATGCAGGCAATTGGGATTAACTTAGGGGTTTTAAAATAAAAAGGGCGGCATGGACAAGTTGGGCCAAAAGGGCCTGTTTCCATGCTGCAAAATTCTATGTCTCTAAGGCTTGTTTGACTGTCACAACCTGCAACTGTTTTAAATCCCTGCTCTTTACCCTCTTAAAAACTGCTGCAGCTGTAAAAATAAAAAAAAGTTTCTTCAAAGGCTTTTTGTGAATGCCTGGCTGAATTTCAAAAACTACAATTATCTCAGCAGGGGTTCTGCATTCAGTTTGATTGACAGGTTCAACAGCCTATTAAATGATATATCCCATATCAGCTGATTTTGATATGAGATATGAATATAAGAATGTTGGCTTTAAAAGAGATTAAATACTTGAAAGCTCATTCATAGCTTTTAACTCTCGAATGGATTTTTAAAAAATTATTGAGTTTGTATAGTGAAATCCATGTTGTATTTTAAGAACGTTAATTTATTTTCAAATGGCTCGCAATCTGCCCATGATGGATAATGGTGAGTTTGCTTGGAGGGAATGAAGGGCCATGGAGATAGGTAGGAGGCATGCATTGTCATGAGGGCTAATAGGAGACAATAGGGGGCATGAGCTAGCAAAGTGGCCATGGGAGATACAAGGGAGGCATGAGTTGATGTGGAGGATATAAGAAACAATGGGGAGTGGATTGCCGTTGAGGGCTGGAGGGCCTAAAAGTTTATAATACAACTAAGATAAAGTCTCAGAGAACCAACGTGGATCTTTTAACCAGCCTCCCTCATCACTCAGACAACCCCGTAGCCATCTTTCTCTGATTCCAGAGCTAGCTGGCTCAACTTCATCATGCACACCCCCATCTCTCTCCCCAGAGGGATAGTAAAACCACAAAACAATTATGCAGAAACAACAATAGGACTCATGTGAAAAAGTAGACAAAAAAGGGGATCAATAGTAGAAAATTCAAGATTCCAAACTTTTAATAAATATTTTCAGTAAAATTTTAAAATTGCAAAACACATGCTCTGCAGTGGTGCTCAGATGAAATATTTTTTGATCATTGCGATGCTTTTTCAGAAGAAAAATAACTGGACTGTGTGGAACACATGAAATTTTTGAAACTTAAACGTGCCTGCAGAATACTTATTCAGCAGAATTGCAAAATGAATTTTAAAGTGTGCACAGTTGTAACACAGCAGGCCTTATGACATGTCATCATTTTGAATCACGCTAAGCTGTAAAATGTATAGTCGCCTGTTCCTGCTAATTTTGGATATCTCGTTAAGTAAGATATGCATTTCCCATGTATTATGACAAGAATGGCTTTATGAAAACTGCAGAGAAGGAATTCAGCTTTTAAAATTGTTTTCAAGGCAACTTGGTGCACACTAATTTCAGAGCTGGAGAATCTTCTTTTCGTGCTTTACAACTGGCGGCCAAGCTTTCAGTTGCCTTGGCCCGAAGCTCTGGAATACCCCACACGCCCCCCCAAACCAAAAACCTCTCTACATGTCTTTCTTCCTTTAATTCACTTCTTAAAAAACCCAGCAGATACCAAGGCAGTATTTCATCAAATGTAGTATCAAGGCACTCCAAAGTTGAAATCAATGGGAATCAAAAATTCTCTTCAAGTTGGAGTCATATACATAGAATAGAATCCCTACTGTGCAGGAGGCCTTTACCAACTTTCTGACAAAGAATTTTACCCAGCCCTTTCTTCTGCTCCCCATAACCTCACATTTACCTTGGCTAATCCCTCAACTCACAGATCTTCGGACACTAAGGAACAATTTACCATGGCCAATCCACCTAACCTGCACATTTTTGGATTGCAGAAGCAAACCCACACAAACATAGGGAGAATGTGCAAATTCTGCACAGTCATCCAAGGCTGGAATTGAACCCTGGCACTGAGAGGCAGCAAGCTAATCACTGTCTGCCTATCTATCCAGCATAAAGGAAGATAGTTGTTGTTAATGGTGGTCAGTTCTGAGGCTGACATAACTTTGCTGCAGGAGTTCCTCAATGAAGTGTCTTAGGCCCAACTATCTTCAGTGGCTTCATCACTGAACCTCTCTCCATCATAATGTCAGAAATGGAGATTTTCACTGATGATTACACAAAGTTCAGCACCATTCATAATTCCTCGGGTAGTGAAGCAGTCCTTACCCACATGCAGCAAAACCTGGACAACATTCAGGCTTGGGCTGATAACTGGCAAATAAAATTTGTGCTGCAGAAGTGCTATGCAAAGAACAGCTTCAGCAAAAGAGAACCTAATTATCTCCCCTGAAATTCAGTGGCATTATTCTCAGAGATGAGGGGTAGTTTTAATTAGTCTATATTTGTATTGTTTGCTTTTAAAAATAAGGCATAGATTCAAGTCTAATTTAGTGTTTCTGTGCAAGAAAGGGTAAGATTCATGGCATGTAAGGGGGATTTTGGTTTCAGTTTGTTTCAAACTATGTCAGTATTGTGATTTGACAGTTTACGATGTGAAAAGCAAACAGAACTTAGAGGAGGAGTGAGTTGTCGTTTAGCAACCATGTCACTTTTAATCAAAAGGATCTTTTGAGTTTCTTTTGGACCAAAGGTAGTTGGAGCTTAGCAGTTAGAGAAGAAACAGCTTTCATAGAAGTAGAGGCCACACAATGGAGTAATAGGGAAAAGAATCAAACCCAGTTACCAAAGAATATATAGTTTTAGAAACCAGGGAATGGAAAGAGAGATCCCAGGAAGACTGAAGTCAAAGGGATAAAAGGAACTGGAATTTGAAAAAGGTACTGTTCATTGTAATTTAAGTAAAAGGCAGAGAAAGTGCTCTGAGTTAGAGACAGCTACAGTAAACAGATTTAAGGTAGGGAACCAGACATCTTCATACAACCTGTGAAGCAGTAGTGTTCCACTGGAGTGGCTAAAAGATTGCGAGAGACTGAATGTATGTAGCAATTCAAGATGGCACAGCTGCTTACAGTGTCAGGGACCCAGGTTCGATTCCTGGCTTGGGTTACTGTCTGTGCGTTCTCCCACTTTCTGCGTGGGTTTCCTCCCATAGTCCAAAAGACATTCTAGTTAGGTGCATTAGCATGCTAAATTCTCCCTCAACATACTTGAACAGACGTTAGCATGGCAACTTGGGGATTTTCACAGTAACCTTATTAGTGTTGATGTAAGCCTATTTGTGACACTAATAAATAAACTAAACTAAACTACTGAAAGAACACTTCCATGGACATTAGTATTGCCACCCCGCAATGTGACACCATACTAGTGGGAATCACTATAGCTCTCCAGTAGAAGAGATGGCTAGCTCAAGTTGTGAAGACAAATTCAATCACGACTTTCAAAAGAAAACTGTATAATTATTTGAATAGAAAATGTTTCCAGGGCTCCTACAAAAAGCCAGAGTAAGACTAATGATGTATTTTGTGTTGCAACTATATTGTGTCACAACTATATTGTGTCAATATCAACATGAGCTGCAGCAACACACCAAGGCTCGTTTGAAGGTACTTTCAAAACACGTGAACTCTATGCCTACAAGAACAAAAGTAAATAGATGTTTGGGATGTCTGGGCACTTCCAAGTTCCATACCCTCTTGACGTAGAACTACAATCACAATTCCTTCACTCCTTCCCTAATAGTACTGCAGATGTAGTTACACCACATAGACTGCAGGCAAGATGTCATTTGAAGCTCAACAATAAAGGCTGGCCTTGCCAGCAACATTCAGGTGCCAAGAATGAATTAAAACCCACTTCTTTGAACAAACTTTAGCCATCTTCTGACAATCCATCATATCCAGTTCAGTGTTAAACTTTACCTCTATACTACTCCTATGAAGCACCTCCTATGAAAGTTTCATCACGTTACGTCAATTATCTAAATACAAGCAGCTGATACTGCTAATACTAGTTTTTGATGTTTCACTAGATAGCAATCACCAATTTCAAATAAGTCCCAAAATCCAGCAATGGTTATGGTTGAGAGAAAAAAGTTAAATGTGTTGGGAATTCATTTAATTAATGAAATTCTAATGGTCGTCATTCATTGATGCACCAACTAGACAAGTACTTTTCTGTAGTTGAATTAGTGGAAACTGCCATGCTCACCTTGCAATCTCACAACTATCGGAATCTTCAAATCCAAGTCCTCCACAGCCAGAATTATACCTCTAGCAATTATATCGCAGCGCATGATGCCACCAAATATATTTACCAGAATAGCAAGTACCTAGAGAAAGAAGGGTCCTTTTTTAAGTAATAATGAAACTGCCTGGGTGAAGAGCAAAATGATGCAGTAGAATTAAATCAAATGTACTTATTTATCGACTTACCAGCAATAATCATTTTATATACTATGTGTTGGCAACATATAGAAGGAATATTACTAATTTATACTCTCGGCAGTAAGCTTTGTCTCCTTATATAGCAGTGGTTGCCAGACCTTTTGAACTTTAAGAGCTACATTCAATATCTTCAGACATTCGACAGCCAGAAGACATGGACAACCTCTACAGGCACTTTTTTTTAAACTATTGTAAATATTTGTGAACAAATATATCGGTACATGTGACAATAATAAACCAAACCAAAAACTAAAAATGTAAGTTCAAATAGCATAAAAAGTATATGCACAGATAAAAAATGTATTTATCTCCTGTTCACTGTAGGTGGTCTTTTTGCAAGTATTCCTTCCCCAGTTTAGCTTTAATCCCTGAAGTAACTCCCAGCTTCCTTCGTCATTGTATACAAGTTTGCAAGCAGTCGTGGACATTCAGTGCGCTGATCCCACTGCCAGACTGGCCACTGTTTTCAGCAAGATACCCATTGTGTTTAGGTCATAGCAAAGATTTTGCATTTGTTTGATAAATGATTAATTGATGAATAACAAACACAGGAATAGATCCCACGTGCGGTCACAAACAACATGTGATCACCACACATTCCTCTGGTCTAGTCTCCTATTCCTGCTCTCAATATCATGTGGCATTGGGAGTAATCTTGAGATTACCACCTTGAGGTCCTGCTTTTTAATTTATTTCCTTGCTCCCTATATTCTACTTTGAGGACCTCATCCCTTTTCTTACGTATGTTGCTACTGGACCACAAACTCTGGCTGTTCACCCTCCCCCTTTCAGAATGTCCTGAAGCCATTCACTGACATCTTTGATCCTGGCACCACAGAGGCTATATACACTCGCAGTGTAACTGGGGTTCTATCTGCTTGTGCAGATGGACTAAAACCAGGAAAACCTCCCAATGTCTTGGTTAATATTCTTCCTCAACTACCACCACAAACAGAAAAATAATTTGGTTTCAGTGTTACTGTCTCTATCTAGTTGCACACATATGGCTTCTGCAGTTGTCTATGAGATTGTGCTTGGAAAAAGTAACTGGTATGTAAGTTTTTGTATGTTACTCATGAGTGGTAAGATATGTATAAATAGATGCTTGTCTTTTAATTTCTCCTGTCCATTTTCATGTCCTAACACTAATAATTAGCAGACTGGAAATCATTCCTTTTTTAAACGCATTATTCCATTTGCGATTCACCCCTTTTTAAAAAAAATAGGTTTTTTTGCTTGGTATTCCTTTTCCTTTTTGGAAATTCAGTTTCCTTGATCCTGAAACATCAAGCCTTTTATATTTAAATAATTATATTTAATGCTTCGTTATTCAGCTTATTTGGCACAAAACAAAATGAAAAAGATAAAGATCAGAACATTTTAATAGAAGTAGGTCGCATGAGCACTGTGAACAAGCACTTTAAAGAATAAAGGATTAGCATCAGAACCACTGATATTTCCAGACAATGAATGAAAATGACGAAGGTTATTTAAGCTGAAAATCTGTGCTTCAATTGTATTTTTGCACAAAATTCAAAGTTGAATCTCATTAGATAAGAGTCAATAAAAACATCCTTTGGACCTAAAGCTAGAATTCGTCAGGAATATTGATAAAACAAAAAGTAGAAAATATTTAAATGATAGGCTTGCTGTTTTTAGGCTTTTGTCGAGGACTTTGAACTATTTTTCTTAGTCACAGAGGAAATAGCTGAACTTAAATGAAGGAACGCTCACACCAAGAAACTGCAATTAGATGATTAGTGATATTGCAGTAAATCAGATTTTTAAAAATCCTATAATTAAACAATATTATACACTATATTTTAGGACTCCACTACTATGTTTAGAGCTTTGTTAATATGACCCATCCCTTTTCAAAGCATAAAACCAACACTGTCTAGGATCAATCAGTTCAATTGACGTTTGGCAAGGGAAAAAAAAATCAATGTTCTCTCGTCTCTCCATACTTTTGAATGCCTGGAGATTGGCAGATGCTTAAGACTTTTAGGAGGTATGCATATAAAAAATAGATTATATACGCCAGCAGAAAATCTAATACTAAATAAAAGGCTTTACCAAGCATACTGCATGTGTGCTTCACCAGTTTATACTAATTTCACTGTAGTTCATGACAACAATAAAGTGCTTCCATTTTAATTCCCACGCTTAAGAGACTTACTTCTATGGCAGGGCAGGAACTAACCCCAAATTCCTTGCAAAATTTGGCCTTGATATTCTTATGAATGCTTCATAATCATTTCAATCCTCTATTTTTCATGGAAGAGTCTTGTAACCTTCATAAAGCAAGTATCTATAAAGGAGTGAATCAAGACACACTTTCACCACACTCTCACCCCTCTGTGCTATTTTTCTTGCGCCTGGGTGGGAGAATCTCGCAACTGGGCATGCTTGAGATTTGTACAATCTCCCAGCGCTGGATTTCCAGTGCGGTCAGATCTGCGCTGGAAACCGGCAGGAAAACAGGTAAGTAATTTACATCCTTATCTGAATGTAATTTACATGTGATTAGCTGGCCCACCACTGAATTCTTTGGGCCAGCTAGCATTTCCCCCCGCGCCAGAGTGTTTCACTCCAATGAGGTTTACAGTAGGTCCCCACTTTCAGGGAACTATTGGGACGACCCTGCTGGAGTGAAAGTACGGGGGTGCAGGTAATCAGAGTCCCCCAGGGGATCACACAGTATGGAGTAAGGGACGCCCAGAGCATGGGCACATTGTGCCAGCTTGTATCCACTAGCACTACCCAAAAGTCAAAGTGCCAGTGCACAGGGGGCATATTGGCACTGTGCATTAGCCAAGGGGCTAGGGCCAATGGGGGTGCAATCAATGAAGTGGAGGTCCTGTTACCACTCTGCCATCAGGATCAATTGGGTAGACTCGGGGGTGACTGGCTGGAATGGTCTGGGGGTGCAGAATAGGGCCAATCAATGTGGGTTGGGGGCATCACTGCAGAGGTCCTGGGCTGGCCAGCAATCGAGCTGTCTAGCAAAGGGGAGGCTGGCAGTTCAGGGCCACCACGCACATGCCGAGACCCTCTGGTTTCGGCCTCCCGAGCAAGAATAGGTCCCACCCTCGCCCCCAATTCACACTGGTGGCCTCTGCATTACACAGTGTGGGAGATTCTAGCGTGAACTCCCACTAAAAAATCCAGCATGAATTTAACACTTAGAATTTCACCCAGAATATCCGAGATCCAGAAAACACTTCTTGTGCATGATTTCAAGATCAAGATTAATACATATTTGTTCGGCAAGGCTACAAGGAATATGGGGGGGGGGGGGGGGGGGAAGAGGTAAATGGAAATGTGTTACAAATGTCTGTCTGAATGGCCCACTGCTGTATCTAATATTTCTGTATAAGGAAATAAAACTCTAGGAGAAGAGTTTTCTACTCTAGGTGTTCAAATGAACATCTGATGGAAATTGAAGGCCACATCAGGTTTAACAGGAAGTTAATTCCAAGAGCAACCAATTCATGCATCCTGCAGAATAAAGCACTAAACTTAACGAAATACCATCTGGAATACTACACAGTCTCCTACACAAATCCAAAGGAGGACAATTTGGAGTTTCTATATGGAAGTAACAAACTTGGTATAATATTGTACACTGGGTCCTCTCAGCTTTGCTCCATACAGAATCTTTTCAGAGGTAATTTCCAATTAAGAGCTAGTCTTCCTTAAGGATCGCTTTCTATTAGTAATCAACAAATGACTACATTCCTGATACATACAACCTTAAAAATGCACTGTCTTCCATGTGTTTGAGTTTCTTACAATCACAGTACAACACAACAAATTCAGCATCTTAGGAATGGTCGAGAAGCACTTTGGAGCCATGTTCACAAAAGCAAAGAAAATCTGCATGCATCTCCTACCATTGTTAGGCTCCAGAAGCACATAAAACCATAAAACATGGTCAGTAAACCCTCAAAAGATAACATCACCATAATATTCAGTTATTTTTGTTATAATCTGCACAATGTCAGACTTGAAATTAGGCCCATTAGTGCTAAATTATTGTGTGTATTGTTATAGCTGCAGCTAATGTTATGGAATTTTTGTGGCCCCAATCACAGAACAAAAAAAAACCAAATAACGTTCTACTGTCTGTCAACCCTTTGATTTTGCACTGTGGACTAGAGAAAGCAATTTTAAAAACTAATCAAGCAGTTAATGTTTCTCTATAAATGAGTTTTCTTCAATCGCCAGAAATAACCTAATTAAAGTTGTCTCAATTGTTTATAATATTCAAACAAACCTTTCCCTATCCTCTTTGTGAAATGGTATGTATTGTTTCTTGTAATTTTATCAAAACTCATTCACCTCTGCTTTTAAAAATTGCTGAAGGTTGGATTAGTTGCATCTGCTCTAAGACTTGCTTTTAACATGTACCTATTTCAATCATATCTGTGTATACATTAAACACATTTTTGCATTATTATAGTAATAAAAATCAAAGCTAATTGGTTGCAACATTCTAACCAAATCTATAGAATCCCTAAAGTGCAGAAGGAGGCCATTCAGCCTATCAAGTCTGCACCCATTCCCAAAAGAGCATCTCATCAAGGTCCTCCCCTCACCCTATCCCCACAACTCTTCATATTTACCATGGCCAATCCACCTAACCTGCACATCTTTGGACTGTGGGAGAAAATCAGAGCATCCAGAGGAAACCCATGGGGACAAGGAGAGAACACACAAATTCCACAATCACCCAAGGCTGGAACTGAACCCGAGTTCCTGGTACTGTGAGGAAGCAGTGCTAACCACTACATCACTATGCCGCAAAGTAATATCTGGCAATACATCCTGCTATATGGAATACCTACATTATATCACATGCAGAAATAAAGTGTAAATATTTAGGCCAGCAGTAATGTAAATGCACAAACCCAATATAATACCAATACAGAAGTGTTCTGGTTACATCCCTCAACTGTGCTGTTAGCTGTCCTGAGTCAAGCAATGCTAAAGAGTGCCTTCAACATGTGTTGAAAGAGCAAAATAAAATCAGCTGGGGTTCACACTCCTGACTGCCATCCAATGACTCTACTGGAAAGTGCATGTGTGCAGGCAGCTCCACCTTAACCATTCACTCTCTCCATCATTGGCACCCACAAGATCCACTGTAGCAACTCACTAAGGCTCCTTTAACAGCAGCACCAAACCTGCAAGCTCTGCGACCTAGAAGAACAAGGGCAGCAAGTTAACTGGATCATGCAGGCTCCCCTCCACATCATTCTTACTTGAAACTATATCACTGTTCCTTGACGGTTTTAGGTGAAAATCCTGGAACTCCATTCCCACAGCACTGCAACTGTACCTACACCACATGAACTGCAGCATTTCAAGGTGGTGGCTCACTAGGAATTTTTTGGGGCAATTAGAGATGGTCAAAAAAATGTTGGTCTGGCCAGTGATACTCACATCTGGGAAATGAATTTTAAACGAGTAATAGCACATTGGCTATGGTACAACTGAATACAGCACTACCATTCAGCACTGAAAGTATTGATCCTAATTCGTACGATTACTTAGTCTGAATTGTCAGCAATAAAATCAATGTAAAGGAAGAACCATGGCAATATGAACATAAACTATGATATGTGCATGAGCTGGTCAAAGGTACCTCCACATCTTATGAGAATTTATACTCAACACCAGCAACAAATTTCACATTAAAACAAAACAAAAATAAATCATTTAACTAATTTTTATACAGGAAGAAGTATTTGTGTAACAGGGGTGTTTGGAAGATTCAAATTCAAGAATGAGTAAGTGCCCAGTTTTGAATTTGGGCCACAAATACAAAATTATTACAGCTCTGGATAAAAAGTCACAGACTGAATTAGCAAAAGAATATCCCATCATGTAGACAGTCACAACAAAATCTATAAAGAAATAACATGCAACTCTTTGGGCCGGAAGCCATTTCTATAACACAGTATCTATTCAGAGACCATTGCGGCAAATAGAGATCGAGCAATTTTCTTAACTGATGGATAGAGACCTTAAAAAAATCTGGATATCGAAGCCTAGTAAAAACTAAAGTGCATCTAAATAGCGATTTTTCTGACCTCAGACCAACCCTCCATCCCTAAGTGTTTCATACTTAAAGTACTATTTGAATTGCAGTCACTATTGTACTGTAGGAAAACTTGACAGCTAATGTATACATAACAGATCCCAAAAACAAGATGACAATGACCAAGGTTTTTGATGACTTTGGTTGAGTTTTCACTATTGGCCAGAGCTGTAATAATTGTATCCTGGAGATACCCATGCTCTTCTTTGAAAAGTGCCTTGGGATCAGTTAAGTTCACTTAAAGGGGCGGATAGGCCCTTACTTTAATGTTTCCTTGGATAAAGACAGCGTGATACCAAATTATATGCTTAAATCTCTGAAATAGGCCTTGAATCACAGGGGCAAATACAGCCAAATGAAACACAGCCGATATCCGTACTAGCTCTGCAGTAGAGAAGTTGTGTTCCTAATGTATCACATTATTCAACAGTGCCACACTACCTTTAGATTATCTCACACTGCTTTAGCTTTACACTAACTGTAACAACATACAAAGCGAATTTCAAAAATTCCCAGACAGTCCACCAAAAATAATCCTGAATGCTGTAAAGAGCAAATAATTGCTAACTTACTAGTCTGTACAATGCATTTTAACTTTCACTGTGCCATTCAGTTCAGCACACAAATGGGCCAGCGCTAGTGTGATTAGAGTTGATATGAAACTAGCAAAATCATTCAGCTTGTTCTCCAATATTTTAAAATGTTCATTAAGTTATGCTTCAGTCTTTTTCAGAGGAAAGTCTCAGAATAGCTAACGTTTCTTCTAAACACGGCCATAGGTTTGGGAAAAACTTCTGCTAGCCCTTCCACCCTCCCTTAAATAAATTTATACACATTTCTTAATAGTACATTTAAATCTTATATCTATAAGCACTTCCTGTCCATCTGTCCCATTATAAATCCCTTTGCCCATATTTATAATGGAAACTTGATGTTAGAATTGCATTTTCTCGCCATGTTATTTTCAAAACAGATAGGACACCAGGTGTAATCAATATTATAGCTTTAAAAGGCACAGATTGGAAACTAAATTGTTGCTACATGAGTTTGTTACATATAGACTATTACGTCACTACAAAATAAATAAAGGCAAGAGGAAATGATAGGTCAGATATTGTTAGGTGGTTTTAGTCAGTATCAAATATCCGATGAGACGAGTACAGGAAAGAGAGAGAACCTAGTGAAATGGTGTGACGATTATAATCTCTCCCTCAACGTCAGTAAAACGAAGGAGATAGTCATTGACTTCAGGAAGTGTAGTGGAGGACATACCCATCCACATCAAAGTTAATGGAGTGGAGCTGGTTGACAACTTCAAGTTCTTAGATGTTCAGATCACCAACAATCTGTCCTCAGTGTCCCCATGCTGACCCAGCGTTAAGAAAATCCACCAACACCTCTACTTTCTCACTTCTACTTTAGCATGTCCACTAAACTCTCACTGATTTTTACAGATGCACATAGAAAGCATCCAATCTGGATGGATCACAACTTGGTATGGCTCCTGCTTTGATCAAGACCGCGAGAAACTATAAAGGGTTGTGAACGAAGCCGAGTCCATTGTGCAAACCAGCCTCCCATCCATTGACTCTGTCTAAACGCCCCACTGTCTTGGGAAAGCAGCCAGCATAATCAAAGACCCCACACACCTGGACACGATTTCTTTCATCTTCACCATTGGGAAAAAGATACAACAGTCTCAAAACACATACCAATAGACTCAAGAACAGCTTCTTTTCTGCTGTCAGACTTTTGAATGGTCCTATCATATATTAATCGATCTTTCTCTTCACCCTACCTGTAACCTGAAGTGAAGGCAAGCGTCCAGCAGAGCAGCAACGCTGACTGGCTGTCGTAGGCAAGATTTGCATCAGCACAATCACTGCTGCAAGAGTGGTTTGTGGAGGAGCTGTTGTCAAGGGACAGTTAAACCCCAAACATTATTTCAGTGTTCCCTCCCTACCTCCTTCTGTAACCAAACAAATTCACTTGAGGACCACAAGCAAGGGAAAGGTGAGTTGAGATTCTTTTCTCCTTTTAACTGTAAAAGGCAGTATGGCAGTTAGGGCAATGGTATGCTGCTGTAAAAATGTGGGGAAATTAGGGAACAATCTAGTCTCCCTGACAACACTGTCTGCAAGTAGTGTGTCCAGCTGCAGCTCCTCACAGACCGCATTGTTCAGTTAGAGTGGCAGCTGGACTCACTGTAGATCATACAGGAGGCAGAGAGCATGATAGACACTAGTTACGGTTCAGTCAGGTAGATGGGCAAATACCAGGAGAGGCAGGCAGTATTTCTCTTTTAAACAGGTATACTGTTTTGGATATTGTTGAGGGAGGTAACTTTAGGGGAAAATTCCAGCAGCAGCCAGGCCTGTGGCATCAAACCTGGTTCTGCTACAGAGCAGGGTGACAGAAGTTGTGCTGTGTTTAAGAACTCCCAGCCACCTGATGAAGGGACAGGCTGTCCCGAAAGCTTGCGGCTTTTGCTACAAATAAACCTGTTTGGACTTTAAACTAGTGTTGTGGGATTTCTGTGTTTTTTTACCCCAGTCCAATGCCGGCGTCTCCACATCATGACTTTAAGGAGGGCTGCAGGGAAAAGCCTGGGATATACAGACCAGTGAGCCTAACATCTGTAGTAGGTATGTTGTTAGAAGATATTCTGAGAGACAGGATCTGTAGATATTTAGAGAGGCAAGGATTGATTAGGGACAGTCAGCATAGCTTAGTGAGTGGAAAATCATGTCTCTCAAATTTTGAGTTTTTTGAACCAAGGTGGTAGATGAGGGCAGTGCAATTAATTTTGTCTACATGGACCTTAGCAAGGCCTTTGACAAGATACTACGATAGTTTGTTGCATAGATTAAATCTCGTGGGATCCAGGGTGAGGTAGCCAACTGGATACAAAATTGGCTCGATGACAGCAGACAGAGGGTGGTTGTGGAGGTTTTTTTCCCCCCAAACTGGAGGCCTGCGATTAGTGGTGTGCCTCAGGAATCGGTACTATCCACTGTTATTTGTCATTTATATTGATGATTTGGATGAAAATTTACGAGGCATGAAGTAAGTTCGCAGATGATATCAAGATTAGTGGGATAGTGGACAGTAAGGAAGGTTATCTAGGATTGTAATGGGATCTTGGTCATTTGGGCCAGTGGGCTGATGATGGCAAATGGAGTTTAATTTAGGGTTTAATTTAGATAAATGCGACGTGATACATTTTGGTAGAACCAGGACAGGGCTTACTCAGTTAATGGTAGGGCGTTGGGGAGTGTTATGGAACAAAGGGAGCTACGGGTACAGCTCCTTGAAAGTGGAGTCACAGGTAGTTAGGGTAATGAAGAAGGCATTCAGCATGCTTGGTTTCATTGGTCAGAACACTGAATACAGGAGCTGGGATGTCATGCTGAAATTGTACAAGACATTGATAATGCCATACTTGGAATACAGTTCTGGTCACCCTATTATAAAAAGTATATTATCAAACTAGAAAGAGTACAGAAAAGATTTACTAGGATGCTACTGGGACTTGATGGTTTGAGACACAAGGAGAGGGTGGACAGATTGGGACTTTTTTCTCTGGAGCATAGGAGGCTTAGGTGTGATCTTATAAAGGTCTATAAAATAATGAGGTGCATAGATCAGCTAGATAATCAACACCTGAAACTAGAGGGCATAGGTTTAAGCCGAGAGGGGAGAGATACAAAAGGATCCAGAGGGGCGATTTTTTCTCAGAGGGTGGTGAGTGTCTGGAACAAGTTGCCAAAAGTAGTAGCAGAGATGGGTACAATTTTGGCTTTTAAAAAGCATTTTGACAGTTATATGGCTAAGATGTGTATTGAGGGATATGGGCCAAATGTGGACAATTGGGACAAGTTTAGTGGTTCAAAGAAAAAGGCAGTATGGACAAGTTGGGCCAAAGGGCCTGTTTCCACCCTGTAAAACTCAGTGATTATGAGGGAAGCAGTTCTAGGATTTTGATCCCATGATAGTGAAGGAATCTGAAAGGATGGTGAAGGTTTCACGGTAGCTAACACTGCTCCCTCAGAGCACCAGGGACCTGGGTTGAATTCCAGCCTTGGGTGACTGTGTGGCACTTACACATTCTCCGTGCCTGCATGGGTTTCCTCCAGGTGCTCCAAAGATGTGCGGTTTAGGTGGATTAGCCATGGAGACTAGCAGGGTAAATATGTGGGGTTACGGGGATAGTGTCTGGATGGGATTGTCCATGCAGGCTTGATGGGCCAAATGGCCTGTACAGTAGTGATTCTATAAATAGCGATACAGTTCCAAGTCAGAATGGTGTGCGACTTGGAAGGGAACATGCAGGCATTCATTGGGTGGGATTTTATAGCCTTGTTCATCCCAAAACCAGAAAATCCCACCTGAGGTCAACAGACCTTTCCATTTCTGCTCCTCATCCCTTCTAATTCCCATAGCGGGCGGGCCAGTAAAATTCCAGCCCTTGTGTCTGCTGGCTTTATTCTTCTAGGAACTAGAGGATACAAATTTGGAAGATGCCATCAAAACAGCCTTGGTACATTGCCTTTGTGTACCCTGATTATGACTCTGGTCACTTATACAGTTAAAACTCAGCATTTATTTGTGCTGATCTATAATGATAGCCTATTGCCTACGTAACTTTTGATACTTGCTTTGTTACGTCCATTAATGATATGCTGCTCAACTGCCTGTTAACAGATTGCATTTATCTACGTTTATGAAGTGCTCTTGCAACCAACTTTAACCTGTGATTTTGACCAAGAACTCTTGCTTGTTACGATAGTGATCTGGCTTCTTCCTTGACAAGGAGGAGTTAATTCATACATTCAGTAGCTTGTTGCTAACTTAATCATGGCGTTGTAAATTAAATTATATATACACAAGATTCAGTGAGCCAAAATTAAAATTATTCATTCCAAGATCTACAGTAATATTCTAAGCAGTTCTTTAGTAAGCTGCCAATGAAGGACATAAAGGAATCATCTGGTTTCTCTGCATATATTTGTCAAGATGCAGAGAGTCAACATTTTGCAATGCAATGGTTCCGACAACACCAAATATTCCACTACTGTGAAGAGCTTCAACAATGTTGACCTTGTGCAATCTACATACAAGTAAATTTCTCTATATATGTTGAGAATTTAACCCTGCATTAAAAATGTAACAAAAAGCAGCAACTACAGCAAAGAATCTGAGGCATGCCATGCTGGTGGTGACATCACTGAATGAACTGCAGGAACAGAATAGTAGGTAAAAGGATTGTGCTGTGCCATCCAACCTCTCCCTATTTTTTCTACAACCATGAAAGTGACAACATTGGTACTTTCTTTGTATAAAAAGGGTTGCAATGAATATACAAATCAATAAAATAAAGAGACTTCAATTCAGAGATAGGTCAATCCCAGTTATAGTGTATTTAGAAACACTAGTTCAGAGAATCCAGCATCTTGTAATAAGTTTGAAGCTGAGTAGCTATTTTAAACGAATACACCAACTAATAGCTGATAAGCACAATATTTGACTTGTCCTGACGACAGCTTGCACTTGTTAAGTCACAGATCTTGTCATGTAAACATCTCAATGGCGTTCCCACGTGACCGACTTTTCTTAAAATCAGCAACTAGATACAAAGCAGTTTGATTTTGATGTGATTCCAGGTTTCTACAGAGTCTCGTTCATGTTTAATTATCTGTCAGCATTGACAGATTGGGTTCCACACCTTTGCTCAGTGACTGGTACATTGAAAAGATGCATAAAAATACAATTGCTCAGGAGACTGAAGGAACATTTAGACTCAAAATCCTTGGAAAAGTCCAAACAGTTGCAAGAGAAATCGATAATTCAATTCCACTCACCTGTTCATTTGAGGTAATAAGTTTAAAAGCCTCTTTTACTTGCTGAGCTGTTGCCCCACCACCTACATCTAGAAAGTTGGCAGGATTTCCGCCATGAAGTTTTATGATATCCATTGTGGCCATAGCCAGTCCTGCACCATTTACTGTAAAACAAAATACCACAAATGAAGCAATTAATTCATGTTTAATAAAATAAAACCAGCTTGGCAAGATCTCCAAGGGAAAGAAAAGCATCTCAGTCAAAAAGTAACTTGAAAATAAAATGCACAGACTTGCAAATATCAACATAAACTAACATGACCACCTTAATCAGCTTTATTTTCTTCTTTCTTGATGCTTCTGAAAGTTTTGCCCTTTTTTAAAATCTTTGTTCAAAAATATAAACTTACACCAAGAAACCATCATTTAATTCATTCAAGTGACCTGGTGTTCCATGACAGGAAGGCATTTATTTACTGGAATATATGAAAATGCAGAAATTACAACAGCCAGCTTGATCAGTCAATCAGTCCATGAATAAGTATTTATCCATCATACATGATACATTTTCAAACTAGCTCTACATTTTTCTTAATTGGACTTCACAAATTGTTAAATGATAACAAAAAGTAAGTTAATGGAAAGGGTCCTGAGAGATAGAATTTATGACCATTTGGAAAGATGCAGTATAATCCGGGACAGTCAGCACGGTTTCGTGAGGGGTAAGTCCTGCCTCACAAATTTGATTGAATTTTTTGAGGAGGTAACTGAGTGTGTGGATGAAAGTAGAGCAGTTGATGTTGTACACATGGATTTTAGTAAGGCATTTGAAAATTTCCCCATGGTAGTCTCATGAAGATAAGGTTGTGTGGGATAGTAGGAAATTTGGCCGATAGGATAAGTAACTGGCTATATCGTAGAAGACAGAGGGTGGTGATGGAAGGAAAATTTTCAGACTGGAGGCCAGTTACCAGCAGTGTACCACAGGGGTCAGTGCTGCGTCCTCTGCTATTTGTGATTTTTATCAATGACTTGGAAGAGGGGGCTGAAGGATGGATTAGTAAATTTGCTGATGACACCAAGATTGGTGGAGTTGTGCATGAGGTGGAGGGCTCTTGCAGGCTGCAAAGAGACATTGACAGGATGCAAAGCTGGGCCGAAAAGTGGCAGATGGAGTTTAACCCTGATAAGTGTGAGGTGATTCATTTTTGCAGGACAAACTGGAATGCAGATTACAGGGTCAACAGCAGGGTTCTAAGGAATGTGGAGGAGTAGAGAGATCTTGGGGTTCATATCCGCAGATCTCTGAAGGTTGCCACTCAAGTGGATAGAGCCGTGAAGAAGACTTATAAGAACATAAGAACATAAGAAATAGGAGCAGGAGTAGGCCATCTAGCCCTTCGAGCCTGCCCCGCCATTCAATAAGATCATGGCTGATCTGTTGTGGCTCAGTTCCACTTTCCCGCCCTCTCCCCATAACCCTTAATCCCCTCTCTTATCAAGAACCCATCAACCCGCTTCTTAAAAATATTTAGTGAGGCAGCCTCCACCACTTCAACGGGCAGAGAATTCCAGAGATTCACCACCCTTTGAGTGAAGAAGTTCCTCCTCAACTCCATTCTAAACCGCCTCCCCTTTATCTTGAGGCTGTGCCCCCTAGTCCTACTGTCTTTTTTGAGCGGGAAGAGTCTCTCCACCTCTATCCTATCCATCCCATTCATCATCTTATACGTCTCAATGAGATCTCCCCTCATTCTTCTAAACTCTAACGAGTACAAGCCTAGTTTATTCAGCCTCTCCTCATAGCTCAATCCCCTCAACTCTGGTATCAGCCTAGTAAACCTCCTCTGCACTCCCTCCAGGGCCAAAATATCCTTGCGCAGGTGCGGCGCCCAAAACTGCACACAGTACTCCAGCTGCGGCCTCACCAATGCCCTATACAGCTGCAGCAAGACCTCCCTACTTTTATATTCAATCCCCCTCGCTATGAAGGCCAGCATCCCATTTGCCTTCCTGACCACCTGCTGCACCTGCAAGCTGGGTTTTTGCGACTCATGCACAAGGACCCCGAGGTCCCTCTGCACCGTCGCCTGCTGCAGTTTTTCGCCACGTAAGTAATAGTCCTTCCTACCATTCTTCCTACCAAAGTGGACCACCTCACACTTGCCAACATTAAATTCCATTTGCCATTTCCTGGCCCATTCGCCCAGCCTATCTAGATCCTTCTGCAGACTCTCCACACCCTCCGCACAATTTGCCTTTCCCCCAATCTTGGTGTCATCAGCAAATTTCGACACCCTGCACTCGGTTCCCTCCTCCAGATCATCTATATAAATGGTAAATAGCTGAGGCCCCAGCACCGACCCCTGGGGCACCCCACTAGTCACCAACCGCCAATCCGAATAGCACCCATTGACCCCCACTCTCTGCCTCCTATTTGACAACCAATCCTCTATCCACGCTAACACCCTACCCCCAACTCCATGTCCCCTGACCTTCTGCAATAACCTCTTGTGAGGTACCTTGTCAAACGCCTTCTGAAAATCCAGAAAGACCACATCCACCGGCTCTCCTCTATCCACTGCCCTAGACACATCCTCATAGAACTCCAGTAAATTTGTCAGACACGACTTCCCTTTAATGAAACCGTGTTGCGTCCGCCCTATCAAGCAATTCCCTTCAAGATGCCTCGCAATTTCCTCCTTAATGACGGATTCTAACATTTTACCTACCACAGACGTTAAACTAACCGGCCTATAATTCCCCGCCTTTTGCCTTGCACCCTTCTTAAACAACGGCGTAACATTAGCCGTTTTCCAATCTTCCGGCACTTCCCCGGAATCCAGCGACGTCTGGAAAATAACCACCAAGGCATCCACTATCACCTCCGCCATTTCTTTCAGAACCCTCAGATGCATTCCATCCGGTCCTGGGGACTTGTCCACAATCAGCCCCTCCAGTCTGTCGAGCACCACCTCTCTAGTAACAGTAATGTCATTAAGACCCTCCATTCCTACCACCTTTCCATCGCTAACACCCGGCAAATTATTCACGTCCTCCTCCGTGAAGACAGAAACAAAAAAGTTATTCAAGACCTTAGCCATATCCCCATCCCCTACCACTAGCTCCCCTTTCTCATCCTCTAAAGGACCAACGTTCACCCTAGCCAGCCTCTTCCTTTTTATATATTTATAAAAACTCTTGCTATCCTTTTTTATATTAAGCGCTAGCCCAGCCTCATAGCTTCTCCTACCCTCCTTTATCAACTTCTTTGTCAATCTTTGTTGACATTTAAACCTTTCCCAATCCTCTTCTCGCCCACTACTCTTAGCTACTCTAAATTCCTCCGCTTTTAATTTAACACTTTCCTTCACCTCCTTCGTTATCCACGGCTTATTACCTCTCTTCCTACTGTCCTTTTTAACCATCGGAATAAATTTCTGCTAAGCACCAAGAAAGATCTCCTTAAAGATCCTCCACTGCTCCTCAGCAGACCTACCTTCCAACGCACTCCCCCAGTCCACATTCGCCAATTCTTCTCTCATCCTACCATACTCCCCTCTATTCAAACAAAGGACGCGTGTCCGGGAACCCACTTTCTCCTCCTCCATCTGCACCAGAAACTCCACCATACAATGATCACTCTCTCCAAGAGGATCCTTCACCGCAAGGTCCCTAATTCTACCCGCCTCATTACATAGCACCAGATCCAAGATAGCTCGCTCCCTCGTCGGCTCCAACACACACTGTTCAAGGAAATTATCCCGGCAGCATTCCAAGAACTCCTCCTCGAGCCCACCTCGTCCAACATGGGTCGACCAATCAATATGCAGATTGAAATCTCCCATAACTACTGCCGTCCCATTCCTGCACGCCGCACTTATTTGCGTGTTAACAGCCCGCCCCACCTCCAGATCATTATTCGGGGGCCTATAGACGACACCCACCAGCGTCTTCCTCCCTTTGCTGTTCCTAATCTCCACCCACAACGATTCCACGTTCTGCTCTTTGACTCCGATATCATCCCTTGCTACCACCTTGATACTATCCTTAATCAGCAGAGCTACGCCACCCCCTCTTTCCTCCTGCCTATCCTTCCTAAACACTTGATAGCCCTGTACATTCATCTCCCAGTCCCTGTCACCTTGCAGCCACGTCTCTGTAATGGCCACCAGATCGTATCCATTTGTGTCGATCTGCGCCACCAGCTCATCCACTTTATTCCGAATGCTTCGTGCATTCAGATAAAGCGCTTTCATCCCAGCCTTCACCTGGACCCTATTTGCCGTAACGCCACCAATTGGGACATCCTTGGCCTCTTCCCTTACCTGTACCCTATCCTTAACTTTAGACCTCGTAGCATCACCTACCCTCGCACCCTCCCCCCCCCAATTAGTTTAAAGCCCTGTCTACAGTCCTCTTTACTCGATTCGCCAACACTCTGGTCCCAGCACGATTCAGACCAACCCCATCCCGCCCGAACAAGTCCCACCTACCCCAATACTGGTGCCAATGCCCCATAAATTCGAACCCATTCCTCCCACACCAATCCCTGAGCCACCCATTCACTTCCTTTATCCTGTCAATCCTACGCCCGTCTGCACTCAGTTCAGGCAGTAGCCCAGAGACGACCACCTTGTCGGTTCTACTTTTTAATTCCATTCCCAGCTTCGCATACTCCCTCCCCAGATCCTCAGTCCGCACTTTGCCTACGTCGCCGGCACCCACATGTACTACAACGACCGGGTTCTCACCCTCCCACTCCAGGTTCCTCTGCAGCCCAGCTGCGACATCCTGTACCCGAGCACCAGGCAGACAACACACCCTTCTGTGCACTTTGTCATTGTGACAAAGGACAGTGTCAATACTCTTCACCCCACTATCTCCAATCACTACTACGTTCCTTTTCCCCTTCTCTTTGCCTATGTCCTGCTGCATCACTGTACCGTGTGCAGTTTGCTCACCAACCTCACCTGCCTCGTCCTCTTCCAGAGTGGAAGCAAGAACCTCAAACCTGTTATGCAGATTAAGAGGCTGAGGCCTCCGCTCCTCACCCCCCTTCCTCCTCCTCCCAGCAGCCCCCTTTTGTCCCTGACCCTTAGATTTAGCCAGTCTAGGGGCACCCTCTCTCCCCCTGATGAGCCTCAGTGTCTGTAGCTCAGAGGCCAGCTCATCCACCTTGAGCTGGAGCTCCTCCAGCAACCTGCAGTTACTGCAGACATGGTCACTGGGAAGGACCCTGGGGTCCGCCAGTTCCCACATCATACAGAAACCACACGTCACATGCCCCTCCATTATTCACTGTAATTTTTTATGGGGAAAAAATTTTTTTCCTTGTTTCTTGCTGTAGTAGTTTTGAAAAAATTTTTTTTCCTTGTTTTTTTTTCAAACATATTGTGTTAGCGTTTATTAACAGGGGGTTTTGAGTTTAAGAATGTTGACTGGGGGAACGCGTTGGAAGGTAGGTCTGCTGAGGAGCAGTGGAGGATCTTTAAGGAGATCTTTCTTGGTGCTTAGCAGAAATTTATTCCGATGGTTAAAAAGGACCGTAGGAGGAGAGGTAATAAGTCGTGGATAATGAAGGAGGTGAAGGAAAGTGTTAAATTAAAAGCGGAGGTGTTTAGAGTAGCTAAGATTAGTGGGCGAGAAGAGGATTGGGAGAGGTTTAAATGTCAACAAAGATTGACAAAGAAGTTGATAAAGAAGGGTAGGAGAAACTATGAAGCTGGGCTAGCGCTTAATATAAAAAAGGATAGCAAGAGTTTTTATAAATATATAAAAAGGAAGAGGCTGGCTAGGGTGAACGTTGGACCCTTAGAGGATGAGAGGGGGGACTTAGTGGTAGGGGATGGGGAAATGGCGGAGGTCTTGAATAACTTTTTTATTTCGGTCTTCACGGAGGAGGATGTGAATAATTTGCCAGGTGTTAGCGATGGAAAGGTGGTAGGACTGGAGGGTCTCAATGACATTATTGTTACTAGAGAGGCAGTGCTCGACAGACTGGAGGGACTGATTGTGGACAAGTCCCCAGGACCGGATGGAATGCATCCAAGGGTTCTGAAAGAAATGGTGGAGGTGATAGTGGATGCCTTGGTGGTTATTTTCCAAACGTCGCTGGATTCCGGGGAAGTGCCGGAAGATTGGAAAGCAGCTAATGTTACGCCGTTGTTTAAGAAGGGTGCCAGGCAAAAGGCAAGGAATTATAGGCCAGTTAGTTTAACGTCTGTTGTAGGTAAAATGTTAGAATCCGTCATCAAGGAGGAAATAGCGAGGCATCTTGAGGGGAATTGCTTGACAGTGCAGACGCAGCATGGTTTTGTTAAGGGGAAGTCGTGTCTGACAAATTTATTGGAGTTCTATGAGGATGTGTCTAGGGCGGTGGATAGAGGAGAGCGGTGGATGTGGTCTTTCTTGATTTTCAGAAGGCGTTTGACAAGGTACCTCACAAGAGGTTATTGCAGAAGGTAAGGGGGCATGGAGTTGGGGGTAGGGTGTTAGCATGGATAAAGGATTGGTTGTCAAATAGGAGGCAGAGAGTGGGGGTTAATGGGTGCTATTCGGATTGGCGGTTGGTGACTAGTGGAGTGCCCCAGGGGTCGGTGCTGGGGCCTCAGCTATTTACCATTTATATAGATGATCTGGAGGAGGGAACCAAGTGTATGGTGTCGAAATTTGCTGATGACACCAAGATTGGTGGAACGGCAAATTGCGCGGAGGGTGTGGAGAGTCTACAGAAGAATCTAGATAGGCTGGGCGAATGGGCCAGGAAATGGCAAATGGAATTTAATGTTGGCAAGTGTGAGGTGGTCCACTTTGGTAGGAATAATGGTAGGAAGGACTATTACTTACATGGCGAAAAACTGCAGCAGGCGACGGTGCAGAGGGACCTCGGGGGTCCTTGTGCATGAGTCGCAAAAACTCAGCCTGCAGGTGCAGCAGGTGGTCAGGAAGGCTAATGGGATGCTGGCCTTCATAGCGAGGGGGATTGAATATAAAAGTAGGGAGGTCTTGCTGCAACTGTACAGGGCACTGGTGAGGCTGCAGCTGGAGTACTGTGTGCAGTTTTGGTTGCCGCACTTACGCAAGGATATTTTGGCCTTGGAGGGAGTGCAGAGGAGGTTTACTAGGCTGATACCGGAGTTGAGGGGGTTGAGCTATGAGGAGAGGCTGAATAAACTAGGCTTGTACTCGTTAGAGTTTAGAAGAATGAGGGGAGATCTCATTGAGACGTATAAGATGATGAATGGGATGGATAGGATAGAGGTGGAGAGACTCTTCCCGCTCAGAAAGGACAGTAGGACTAGGGGGCACAGCCTCAAGGTAAAGGGGGGCGGTTTAGAATGGAGTTGAGGAGGAACTTCTTCACTCAAAGGGTGGTGAATCTCTGGAATTCTCTGCCCGTTGAAGTGGTGGAGGCTGCCTTGCTAAATATTTTTAAGACGCGGGTTGATGGGTTTTTGATAAGCGAGGGGATTAAGGGTTATGGGGAGAGGGCGGGAATGTGGAACTGAACCACGACAGATCAGCCATGATCTTATTGAATGGCGGGGCAGGCTCGAAGGGCTAGATGGCCTACTCCTGCTCCTATTTCTTATGTTCTTATGTTATGCTACAACTATACCGGACGTTGGTGAGACCACATTTGGAATATTGTGTTCAGCTCTGGTCACCCCACTATGAGAAGGATGTGGAAACATTGGAGTGAGTGCAGAGGAGATTTACCAGGATGCTGCCTGCTTTGGAGGATAGGTCTTACGAGGAAAAGTTGAGGGAGCTGGGGCTTTTCTCTTTGGAGTGGAGGAGAATGAGAGGCGACTTAATAGAGGTTTATAAGATGATGAGAGGGATTGATAGAGTGGACGTGCAGAGACTATTTCCTTGGGTGGATGTAACTGTTATTAGGGGGCATAACTGTAAGGTTCATGTTGGGAGATACAGGAGGGATGTCTGAGGTAGATTCTTTATTCAGAGTGTGGTTGGAGTGTGGAATGCACTGCCTGCTGTGATAGTGGAGTCAGGCACTTTAGGAACTTTAAAGCGATTATTGGATAGGCACGTGGAGCACACCAGAACTATAGGGAGTGGGATAGCTTGATCGTGGGATTGGACATAGCTCGGCACAACATTGAGGGTCAAAGGGCCTGTACTATGCTGTAATATTCTATGTTCTAAAAACAACCAAAAAGGCTGATAAATTGGCTTTCATCTCAAGGGGGCTTATTACAGTATGAAAGAAGCTATGTTTCAATTCTATACAGCCTTAGTCAGACCCCATCTGGAGAATAATGTTAAATTTTAGGCACCAGTAACAATATGTTGGCAGTGGAGGGAGCGCAAGACAGATTCTCCAGAATTATATCAGGGCTCAGAAAGTTATGGTTACATAAACTTTTCTCAAATTTCCTTGAGTATAAAAAAATTATAGAAGCTGTGATTAAGCACTAAAATGTTTTTAAAAATTCAATATGGTAGAATCAGAGACTGGAATTTTACTGGCACGCCCACCCAAGGCTCATAACATCACACCCGAGGCCAATGGAAAACACCGCTCTGCGAGCCTCGCCCAACCCGATTTCAGGGCTGGCGTGCCGGTAAAAATCAGGGTCAGAGAAATTATTTCCTCTAGTGAGAGAATCTGAAATGAGTCAACATAAAATTAGAATTAGGCCACCAAGCAGAGAAATCATAACGCACACTTTCACATAAAAAGTAGTTGAAATCTGGACAGAGAGAGCGGTGTAATGGTAATATCATTGGACAAGTAATCCAGAGGCCCAGGCCAATGCTCTGGGGACACATGATCAAATCCTACCAGACAGCTGGTGCAATTAAAATTAAATTAAATATGAAACATCTCGAACTGATCTAAAAACAATGATCAACTGCTATAAAAACCTATCTGGTTAATTCATGTGCTTCCAAGAGGGAAATCTGTCATCCTTATCTGGTCTGGCTGACATCAGACTCCAGACACACAGTACTCTTAACTGGTCTCTGAAATGGCCTAGCAAGCCACTTGGTTCAAAGACAATTAAGGATGGGCAACAAATGCTAGCTTTGTCAGTGACGCCCACATCCCAGGAAAGAATACAAAAAAAAACCTCCCTCCCCCAAAAGGTTTTAGATTCAGGGACAATTAGAGGTTAAACATTTGAGATCAATTATTTGTTACATAAGGCTTTCATAGATAAGGAACAAATAGTATTGAAGCACAGATCAACCATGATCTAATTGAATGGAGAAGCAGACTCTTGGCCTGAGTGGCCTCCTACCGTTCTCTGTACTGAATCACCTGCATCATAGGTGCATTATAAGCACCTAGGAGTGGACTCATCCCTATGCTGATTGTAGGCTGTGGACTCCTGCCAGCGTGGATTGGCAGCCAGCTGTTGGCTTAATGGATGCTAACATTGTGTGATACCTAGCTATACGCACCAAATATCTCCAGTGAATACATAGGTACTACAATTAGTTTAAAAGTGCAGTAAATAAATAAATCATTTCTGATCAGTAACTCCTGTTGGAAAGGGCACTGGGATGAATATTATTAAATAATCTGCTGTCCAGACCAACACCTGAAGAATAGTCACATTTGTGACTGCATCATCAGCAACTAGGGTCTGTGAAAGAGTACCTCAGCAGGAGTCAATGCCTTCAACAGAGAAAGATAATTGAGGAAAGAGCTGATCAAAACAATCTCCTCTTACGTGCACACACCCAGCACTGTTTGTCTTTTCAGATTACATATTTCAATTCAAGAATTTGCATGCAAAGTCAAAATCCTGGAACTTCCTAACAGCACTCTGGCTGTGCGTATACAAACAGATTGCCCCGGTTCAAGGCAGCTGACCAACACATTCTCAAGGGTAATAAATGTTGGCCTAGCCAGTGAGACCCACATTCCGTAAATGAATAAAACACAAGCTAGAAGGTGTGGACAGAGAAGGAACGGCTACAACAATGATTTAACAACAATATTGGCAATAGTGGCTTTAAACTGATTATTCTGGTTGCATGAAGCATGCTGGGAATTTTGGTCAACTTATAGATTAAAACCAGATGCAGGTGGTAAAGAGGCTCTGGTCTGGGAGCTGTGATCTGAAGCTTCCTGTATTGATCAGATCAGGGAAGTTGTTTACATTAACTGAGACATTGTGGCTCCGATTTATGGCCATTACATCTGGGACATGTAAAATAAACCAAGCATCATGGCTTCGTTCAAAAGTAATTTCACTGGATGTTTGAGCCATATGATTGATTTCTGATTACACAATTGGCTGGATGACAGAATCTTCCTGAAGCAAGTGAAGAATTGTGGATAAAAAACATAAGTTCTCTGGCAGCAATAACTCAGAAGAGACCAATCATTGCAACAAAGCTTGTACCCTTAAGAATGCTTCAGGAGAGAAGATTGATTCGACAGCAAGGATATTTCTTGGCCAAACTTTTCCTACTCAGGAGTTAAAACTGACGTTCAGTTAGAGTTAAAATGCAGTTGAAAGTTGTTTTTCAGTTAAAGTTCAGTAAAGAGTTAATGAGTTGCAACTGTTTGTTTTGAGTTGGCACTACAAGTATTAAATAAATAATTGAATTACTGTCCTTGTTTGTCTCTTTAAACGGGAATGCTTGGGAAGTATTTAGGTTAAATCTGTATAACAAAGGAATAGTCTTGGCTGGTAAAGGACACAACACAATTATATAAAATTTATAGCTCAAAAACAGTCCATTCAGCCCAACTGGTCTGTCGCAATGTCTATTTTCCACACAAACTTCCTTTCTTCTTACTGCATTTCACCTCATCAATATCCATCCATTCTTTTATTCCTCATGTATTTAATCTAACTTCACTTAAGAAAGGGGTTGCAAGACCAAGTATATTTTTATTTGTATGATGCAGATTGTTACATGAAAATGCTGCAGTGTAGGCCAAGGCAGTTTTATTGGCTAGGGTTACCTGCTTCTACTACTGGAAATGTGATAGAATTTGTAACATGCTACATTACATAGTATGTAATTAGGAGTCCAATTGCACCCAAACAAGTGGGGTATTTAAAATGAAGATGTTATTTTCTGGGCAGCACGGTGGCACAGTAGTTAGCACCGCGTCCTCACAGCGCCAAAGACCCAGGTTCAATTCCAGCCTCGAGTAACTGTCTGTGGAGTTTGCACGTTCTCCCAGTGTCTGTGTGGGTTTCCTCTGGGTGCTCCGATTTCTTCCTACAGTCCAAAGATGTGCAGATTAGATGGATTGGGCATGCTAAATTACCCCTTTGGTTCAAGCTGATTAGCAGGGTAAATATGTGGGGATAGGGCCTGGGTGGGATTGTTGTCAGTGCAGGGTCACTGGACTGAATGACCTCCTTCTGCACTGTAGGAACTCTATGATTAATTTGGTCTTTTATGTGGCAGTACAGTAGATTTCTAGCTTGCCAATTCAATAAATATCACGAACATGCTTTATTAAACAGATAACTATGAGAATAAAATATTTACATCTGGCATTTTTCACACCTTTCATCTGTAAAGATCTGCACGCTTTTTATATACTATTAATTATTTTTAAACTCAAGTCAATACTGTGATATTGGTGAATGCCATAGCCATTTTGCAGACAGCGATACAGTCTCAAACAATAAGGTCAAGACCAGTTTGTCTATTTTTTGTGATGTTGGTCAAAAGAATTTAGCTAAGACATCAGGAGAACTCCCATGTTCTTCTTCAAATACCGCCATGGGATCTTCAGTCCAACGAATGGATGAAGCTTAGTTTAACATTTTATCCCCCTAAAAATTGTACCTCTATGTGATTTTTGATCTGGTTTATTGTCACATGTATTAGTGTACAGTGAAAAATACTGTTTCTTGTGTGCTATACAGAGCATTACATTCATATAGAAGGAAATGAGAGAGTGCAGAATAGTGTTACAGTCATAGCTATGGTGTAGAGAAAGATCAACTTAATGAGAGGTAGGTCCATTCAAAAGTCTGATGGCAGCAGGGGGGAAACTTCTTCAGTCGGTTGGTATGTGTCCTCAGACTTTTGAATCTTTTTCCCCAACAGAAAGCGGAAGAGTGTACGTCCAGGATGCGCGGGGACCTTAATTATGCTGGCTGCTTTCCCGAGGCTGTGGAAAGTGTAGACGGTGTCAATGGATGGGAGGCTGGTATGCGTGACGGATTGGGCTACATTCATGACCTTTTGTAGTTTCTTGCGGTCTTGGGCAGAGTAGGAGCCATACCAAGCTACGATATAACAAGAATGCTTTCTATGGTGTATCTGTAAAAGTTGGTAAGAGTCATAGCTGATGTGCCAAATTTCCTTAGTCATCTGAGAAAGTAGAGGCATTGGTGGACTTTCTCAACTATACTGTTGGCATGGGAGGATCAGGACAGATTGATGATGATCTGGACACCTAAAAACTTGAAGCTTTCGACCATTTCTACTTTGTCCCCACTACACTTCCTGATGTCGATGTCAACAAAATGAAGGAGATTGACATTGAGGGAGAGATTGTTGTCATTGCACCAGATTCTCTATCTCATTCCTCTCGTCATTAGACCATAGAAAAACTACAGCACAAACAGACCCCTCAGCCCACAAGTTGTGCTGATGATATCCATACCTACTAGGCTTACCTATAATCCTCAATTCTATTAAGTCCCATGTACTCATCCAGAAGTCTCTTGAAAGACTATCGAATTTGCCTCCACCACCAACGGCAGCCAATTCCACTCATCCACCACCCTCTGAGTTAAAAACTTACCCGTGATATCTTCTCTATAACTATTCCCCAACACCTTAAACCTGTGTCCTTTCGTAGCAACCATTCCAGCCCTTGGAAAAAGCCTCTGAGAATCCACCTGATCTATACCTCTCAACATCTTATACATTTCTATCAGGTCACCTCTCATCCTTTGTCTCTCCAGGGAGAAAAGACTGAGCTCCCTCAACCTATCCTCATAAGGCATGCCACCCAATCCAAGCAACATCCTGGTAAATCTCCTCTGCACCCTTTCAATAGCTTCCACATCCTTCCTGTAATGAGGCAACCAGAACTGAGCACAGTATTCCAAGAGAGGTCTGACTAGGGTCTTATAAAGCTGCAACACTATCTTCCGACTCCTAAACTCAATCCCTCGATTGACGAAGGCCAGTACACCATGTGCCTTTTTAACCACATCCTCTACCTGCGAGGCCAATTTAACAGTCCTATGGACCCAGACCCCAAGGTCCTTCTGATCCTTTACAATGCTAAGAGTCTTACACTTGATATTATACTCCTTCATCCCATTTGACCTGCCAAAATGGACCACTACACATTTATCCGGGTTGAAGTCCATCTGCCACTTCTCCGCCCAGCCTTGCATCCTATCTAATGTCATGCTGCAACTTCTGCCATCCCTCCACAACTATCCACAACAACACCAACCTTCATGTCATCAGCAAACTTACCAACCCATCCCTCCACTTCCTCATCCAGGTCATTTATGAAAATTACAAACAGCGAGGGTCCCAGAACAGATCACTGGGGCACTCCACTGGTGACCATGCAGAAAAAGACCCATCTACAACCACTCTCTGCCTTCTGCAGGCAAGCCAGTTCTGGATCCACAAGGCAACAGCCCCTTGAATCCCATGCCCTCTCACTTTCCCAAGAAGTCTTGCAAGGGGGACCTTATCGAACGCCTTGGTGAAGTCCATATAAATCACATCTACCGCTCTTCCTTCGTCAATGTATTTAGTCACATTTTCAAAGAATTCAACCAGGCTCATAAGGCACAATCTGCCTTTGACAAAGCCGCGCTGACTACTATTCAGCATACTAAATTTCTCTAAGTGTTTAGAAATCCTGTCCCTCAGAATCTTCTCCATCAACTTACCAACCACTGAGGTTAGACTCACTGGTCGGTAATTTCCTGGGCTATCCCTATTCCCTTTTTTGAATATAGGAACCACATTCGCAATCCTCCAATCCTCTGGAATCTCTCCCGTCTCCATCAACGACACAAAGATCATCGCCAGAGGTTCTGCAATCTCTTCCCTGGCCTCCCACAGTGACCTGGGGTACATCCCATCCAATCCCAGCGATTTAGCTATCCACATACTCAATCTTTTCAGTCCGCCGCAAGCCTGCAGTCATTGTTTGAGATCCGACCCACTACAGTGGTGTCATCAGCAAACTTGAAAATCAAGTTGGAGGGGAATTTGGCCATACGGTGATAAATGTATGAGTATAGTAGGGGGCTGAGAACACAACCTTGTGGGGAGCACAAGGTTGAGGATGATCTTAGGGGAGATGTCGCTATCCTTACTGACTGTGGTCTGAGAGTTAGGAAGTTCAGGATCCAGTCGCAGAGGAACTCTGCACACTGTCAGCTTGCAGTACGTGCTGAGACCCGGAGTGGGGTTTGCACCCAGTACATTCTGACTCACATAAGCATGCTATCAACTGAGCTAATCAGAGAATGAAAATCAACATGTAAATTTTATTAACAATTTCAGTTTTTTTCAGACTTGCTCAGGGGAAATTTCAAAAGGAATACAGGTGCTTAAAGGGAGTATAAAGAACTACAATGTTTCAGTAGGCAGGCGACAGCTGACAGCTTTTTGCAGTTATATTGACCAGAGATAGGCTGGGCCAAACCTAATTTCCAAAATTAATTCTGGATTTGGTAAGGGAAGAACATTCAATTGGATTTTGTGGTGAATTACACAGCCCACAGATTATCCATCATGTTTTATATAGTGATTTGCTGTCAGTGGGCTTTCCAAAGGGCATCTGGAATTTATGTGAACAAGACAAGCAAATATACCCTCCTAAATCAGGAGATTGCAGACTTGTTGATGAGGCACATAGTCTGAACCTTGAAGTGCAAGATAGAAAATTTAACTTTATGTCAAATCAGGAATAGAAAGCAAAATAGGAGGGAAAAGAATGACTGAACTGAGACAGTGCAAAAATGGACAAAGAAAAAGCAAAAAAAAACAAATTTCCAACACATTTGAAGGTGCTTGTAACTGTAATTTTCATTGGCAGAGAGGAGATTTGGCAGTAATTAGACTCATCATGTTGTTAAAAGGATTGTTCAAGCCTTTACCTTTCTGTGGCCAATTTAAGCTATACCTTCCAGAGAGCATCACATCATTTAATGTTTTTGAATGGTAAGTCAGACAACGAGATGCTATTTTTGCAAAGCTAAAGGAGGCAGCACAATTTCGACAGAAATAATCAGATTTTTACATTTAACTGCATGCCTGTTCAATTTGTGCATTAACAATGGCCAGTGTTTCACTTCTAATTTGATTTGAGAGGACTAATTTGTGTATGGTGATAATATCATAGAATCTACAATGTAGAAGGAGCCCATTTGGCCCATCAAGCCTGCACTGACAACAATCCTACCCACGTCCTGTCCTATCCCCGTAACCCCACATATTTACCCTCCTAATCCCCTTGACATTAAGGGGCAATTTATCCTGGCCAATCAACCTAACCCACACATTTTGGACTGTGGGAAAAAACCAGAGCACACATGGGCAGACATGGGGAGAATGTGCAAAATCCACACAGTCACCCGAGGCTGGAATTGAACCCGGACACCTGCCACCCACTGACAATTTATTTTTAATTCATTGTTGGCGGGGGGTCGCTGACTGGCCAGAATTTATTGCCCATCCCTAGTTGCATTTGTTCAGAGGGCACCTGAGAGTCAGCCACATTTTTGTGGCCCTGGAGTCACACGTAGGCCAGGCCAGGTTAAAACAACAGATTTCTTTCCCTGAAGGAGATTAGTGAACCAGATGGGTTTTTCCGATAACTAACAATGTTTCATGGTCATCAGTAGATTCTTAATTCCAGATAGTATTTTTTTTAATTGAATTCAAATTCCACACCTACCATGGCAGGGCTCAAACCCGGGTCCCCAGCTGAGTTTCTGAATTGTCCAATGATAATACTACTAGGCCACTGCCTCCTCTTGTGTAGCTCTCCTCTATCACAAAACCCTCAATTGATAAATTGAGAGCAGAAGCAGCAGCAAACAAAAATCATGCCTAGTTTCAAACACATTTATTTGGATAATAATATTAAAGGTAATTTTGATCATATCTTTATATCAAAGAAAACTGGTCATTTCTATGCACAAACAAGGTGAATGTTAAGGTAAAATGGGTTTAATAAGAAACTACATTTGGAAAAACACAATCTGGACACAATTCTTTTACTCAATTGATTCCAAAAGTTGATCAGTAATGTATTGAAAATTCATCTCTTACCCAAACAACCAATGTTTCCATCCAATCCAATGTAACTGAGAGCTGAATCAGCCGCTCGCCTGTCTTGTTCATCCTCTTGACTCCAGTCCTGCTGGGCAAAAATATCCTTCTGGCGATAGGCTGCATTAGAATCAAAGCTGATCTTTGCATCAATGCACATCACTGAAAACAAAGAAAAGTTATGTCCAAAAAACACATCACTAATACAGAATTAATTGATTAAATTGTTGGCAACTGTTAAGAATTGCTTGCATTGTAGAAATTTAAACTGATAAATGAGAGTCAATTACTCTAGACTAAATTTTAATTAGGCCTAGTGATGCAAAAACATCATGCCTGGAACAGCGGAGTCATTGGTCAGGCAGGTTGATTCCCAGGCTGGGGTAGAATAAAGGATCAGGATAGCCGATGAGGTTAAACCTGATTTGACTTATTGTCACATGTATTAGTATACAGTAAAATGTATTGTTTTTTGCGCGCTATACAGACAAAGCATACTATACATCCAGAAAGATACGAGAGAGTGCAGAATGTAGTGTTATAGTCACAGCGAGGGTGTAGAGAAAGATCAACATCAACATAATGGGAGGTCAGTCCATTCAAAAGTCTGATAGCAGCAGGGAAGAAGCTGTTCTTGAGTCAGTTGGTACATGTCCTCAGACTTTTGTATCCTTTTCCCAATGGAAGAAGGTAGAAGAAAGTATGTCCAGGGTGCGCGGGGTCCTTAGTTATCCTGGCTGCTTTTCCGAGTAAGCAGGAAGTGTAGACCACATCAATGGATGGGAGGCTGGTTTGAGTGATGGATTGGGCTATATTCACGACCTTTTGTAGTTCCTTGTGGTCTTGGATAGAGCAGGAACCATGCCAAGCTGTGCCACAACTAGAAAGAGTACTATGGTGCATTTGAAGTTGGTAAGAGTCGTAGCAGACATGTCAAGTTTCTTTAGTTTTCTGAGAAAGCAGAGGCATTGGTGGGCTTCCTTAACTATAATGTCGGCGTGGAGGGACCAGGACAGGTTGTTGGTGATCTGAACACCTAAAAATCTGAAGCTCTTGACCAGTTTTATGTCATCCCTATGGATGTAGAGAGGGGCATGTCCTCCACTGCGCTTCCTGAAGTCGATGATTATCTCCTTCATTTTGTTGACGTTGAGGGAGAGATTATGGTCATACCTGTTCACCAGATTCTCTCTTTCCTGTACTCTGTCTGGTCATTGTTTAAGATCTAACCCACTATGGTAGTGCCAACAACAAACTTGAAAATTGAGCCAGAGGTAAATTTAGCCACACAATCATAGGCGTATAAGGAATATAGTAAGGGCTGAGGACACAGCCTTGTGGGGCACTGGTGTCAAGGATGATTTTTGAAGATGGTGTTGTTACTTATCCTTACTGATTGCGGTCTGTGTGTTCACAAGTTCAGGATTCAGTGCAGAGGGAGATGCTGAGGCCCAGGCCATAGAGTTTGGAGTTGAGATTCATGGGAATAGTGGTGTTAAATACGAGTCTGACATTAAGTGTCTTTGTTATCTAGGTGTTCTAATGTTGAATGTAGGACTAGGGAGATGGCGTCTGCTGTGAAACTGTTGCGGCGGTAAGTGAACTGTAGCAGTTCCAGGCAATCTGGGAGGTCGGAATCGATTCATGCCACGACTAACCTTTCAAAGCACTTCATAATGATGGATGTCAGAGCCACCAGACGACAGTCATTAAGGCACACTGCCTGGTTTTTCTTTGATATCAGGATAATGGTCGTCTTCTTGAAGCAGATAGGGACCTCGGATTGTTGTAAAGACAGGTTGAAGATGTCTGCGAATACTAGATACCAGCTGGTTTGTGCAGGATCTGAATGCTCGTCTGGATACTCCATCTGGGCCAGTCGTTTTCTGTGAGCTGACCTTCAAAAAGGCTGATTTGACGTCAGCAGTGGTGACCTCGGATAGAGGTTCGTCTAAGGTCTCTGGGATGGAGGGCAATCTCTCACTGACCTCTTGCTCAAAACGGGCACCAATGCACTGAATTCATCAGGGAGGGGTGCACTGATGCCAGCAATTTTACATGCCTTCATCTAGTAGCCTGTTATGTCTTGCAAACTTTGCCATAGTCAGTGGGGATCTGCGAGGCTATCAGGAGACTCTAGCTTGGCATGATATTGTCTTTTGGCATATTTGATAGATTTCCTTCCGTCATATCTGGGATCATAAACCTAATGGAATTTTCAAAGCCATCTTAACTTCTAAGCTAAGATGAAGCATCAGATCAAGCCCAAGATTGGATGCAATACCTCATTTTGTCAGCTTGGATCTTGTTTGTCTCTTTTGTGGGGACTATGAATTGGATTCAATTTGATTATTTGGATGGAATAAAAATTTGAAAAAAATCCTGGGAAGAGCATTAATCTTCAAGTAGTAGAGGAAAGAAAGTCTTTTAAAAAAACCATAATTTGTGTCAATCTGAAGGGACAATTTTATGTTGTGCGTGCTTTTGGCCATTGCCAATTCCTCTAAGTATCCACTAACATTTTCACTACTATTCACATTTTGAAAAGTAGAATTGTAACAGTCATGACCAAGATATTTGGTTTTTCTAGCAGAAAGAGGTAGGTGGAAAAAACACTCCAAGAAGGGATAAGGAGACCATTTAAAAAACATACGAAACAGCCTATTTTTCTAAAACGCCAATGTCACACAACCAATAAGTAACTAGGTTACAGTTGGCATTGTGCACCTTTTGTTATGAATGTTCCTACAGTTAACTTATCAAACATTTTTATATGCCACAAGACTTAAGCTGAAAATCTCCCATCTCGCCCACTGCAGGAAGCACAGTGGATGAGACAGAAAATTTGGCAGATCATTTAAAGGTTCGTTGAGCTCAGGCAGGAATGTCCTGTTTTGGGATGCATGCAGCCAGAGAATCCAGTCCTCAGTCCCAAAAGGAAGAAACCTGCCCTACATCTTCATCGGCACATTTAATAACTGATCCTTTTAAATGTAGAAATGATGGGTTCAAGGATTCCTCTGCAATTTGTTGTAAAGGTATTAGTACTTGGCTCATCTTAGGAAACGCTACATATTTTCCATTGGCCTCAGGCAGGATTTTACACGCTTCAGTCAAGCTGGGCCATAAAATTCTGGCCAACATCTCCAACTGGTCACTTGATGGCTTCCAGTGGTTTCAAAGTAACAGTGGCCCTGCAGACAATGGGTCTACTCCAGCCAACTTCGAACAAATACAATCTTTCACAGGTCTTAATCTCCCATAATGGTGCTAATAGCCCAAGCATTAATCGTTCTAACACAATGGTTTTGACAAGACGACTTAACCGAGTTCACCTGAAACCAGTGTCTCCAAGAACAGAAGGGAATCCTGACTCCAGATTAAACACTTCCAGATTCCAGCCATCCTTGAGGTGATATGTCATATGACCTACCCCAAGTTGCACGGTAATATTGTTTGGAGGAACTGAACTCAGGCAGTTACTGTTTGACCTCCAGCGTAAACAGGACTCCAGACAACAGCCAATGATGTCTCCCATCAAGCTGCCGATAGCAGAAAAACCTCAAAACTTGTAAAACTACTGGAACATTGGAACTCATGCTTCCTATTGTGAAAGCCTCACTCTGGAAGCCAGATCATATCACTCTACAATCAATTAACCATCCTTCAGAAGGAATATTCCAATTGACTTCTGGTTCTGGACACAAGTGAAGTACCGACTTGTCTTTACTGTGGTTGTAACCTGAACCTTCTATTTCATCTTACCTCAAGTTTGCTGTGCAAGTTATTAATAGCGGATTGGGACAATGTTAATAGGCAAAGATGGAATGTTGGTTTTGTGCTTGGAAGCCTGTGACCAGCTGTGTACCATAGGGATTGATGCTGGGACTCCTGCTGTTTGTTATATACATTAACAACTTGGGGTGTGAATGTACAGAATACAATTAGTAAGTTTGCAGATGACACAAAAATTGGTGTTGTTGTTAATAGTGGGGATAGCTTTGGGCTACAGACTGATATTGATCAGCTGGTGAGTTGACTTGGTGGCACAATGGTTAGCACTGCTGCCTCTGAGTGCCAGGGACCCAGGCTCGATTCCTGGCTTGGGTCAGTGCCTGAGTGGAGTTTGCATGTTCTCCCTACGTCTGCATGGGTTTCCTTTGGGTGCTTTGGTTTCCTCCCTCAGTCTGAAATATGCACTGGTTAGGTGCACTGGCTGTGCTAAACTTTCCCTCAGTGTACCAGAACAAGTGCCAGAGTGTGGCGACAATGAGATTTTCACAACAACCTCATTGCAGTATTAATACAAGCCTAGCTGTGACATTAATAAATAAACTTTTATACTTGGGCAGAATAAACACAGATTTAACTCTGATAAGTGTGAGGTGATGCATTTTGGGAGGTCTAATAAGGGTAGAATGGTAGGTCCCTAGAGACTGTTGAGGAATAAAAAGACCTAGAGGTATGTCCATAGGTCCCTGGAGGTGGCAGCACAGATAGATAGGATGGTAAAGGTGGCATATGAAATTCTTGTCTTCATTAGACAAGTCATAGAAAATAGGAGCAGAGGGGTCTTGGTACAACTTCATAAAATATTGCTTAAGCCACAGATGGAATTATTGTGGGTAGTTCTAGTCGCTAATGGAAGGACATAATTGCACTGTCGAGGGTGCAGAGAAGATTCGTCAGGATGTTTCCTGAGATGGAAAGTTTCAACTATGAGGAGAGACTGGATTTGTTTTCCCTGAAGCAGAGGAGACTGAGGGGGGATCTGATTGAAGTATACAAAATTATGAGAGGCACAGGTAGGGTAAATCTTAAGAATTGTTTTCTCGTGGCAGAAGTGTCCAAGACCAGAAGGCATACTTTAAGGTGAGGAGTTTAGAAGGGATCCGAGGAAAATCTTTTTTCACCCAGAGGGTGGTGGAAATATGGAACACGTGTCCTTACAGGGTGGTGGAGGGAGGTACTCTTGCAGCATTTACGAAGCATCCGTACGAGCATTTAAATCGCCAAGACACAGTAGGCTATGGACCACGTGCTGGTGAATGAGATTAGTACAGATCAGTATTTGCTGGTCGTCGTAGGCACAGTAGGCCAAAGGGCTTGTTTCTGTGCTGTATGACTCTAAGGTCTGGATAAGCCACCATTTATAAAGGAGGGGGGGTCAGAATTTAAAAAAAACTAGTTTACAGGCACGTAGAGAGCAGGAAAATCAGGACAGGTTTGACCCCTTCTCTGTCCGTGGTCTATGGCATAATTTCTCAGGGCTTTTGCTACATTCCACCTTTTCTCTTGCCAAACTAAATAACATAGGTCCACCATATCCAGAAGAATTTAGAAATGGTCAGTTTTTTTAAGAAAGTACAGAACCCTTTCCATATAAAATCCTACTAGGAAACATTAAGCAAATTTGAAGTAAAAGCAGGCCAGTGTACATTACCAATCCCAGAAGCGTCCTCCACCATAGGATTTATCTCTATCATACTGGCATCATATTTGATAAACAGCTCGTATAATTTGATCATATTTTCTGCTGCATCTTCTATGACATTAGCTGGAAAACCCATTTTCCGTGCAAGCTGAAAAAATGACGTTATCAGTGAAATTAATATTGAAATATAATCCTTTTTAAAGCAGTTTTTGCCAAAAGGTGAATAGCATGTCTAGGTATACACATTACTTGCTGCAAAATACTAAAATCACATGGGTAAAGGTTTAATTTTAAGATGAATCAATTTACAATTATTCACCAAGGTCAGAAAACTCAGCCTCCAAAGTAATCAGAGGTCAGATTAGTTTAGAAAAATCAGAGGGTATTTTGTGCCAATGTTTCAGTGTAAACAATATCCCTTTATTTGTCAAATTGTTTCATGTTAAAATGATATTTGCCTCAGAATTAGAAGATCATATGCTCAAATCCCACACCTGAGACGACTTCAAACAATTTAGGTGCCATTTCAGTGAGGCACTGAGAAGTGCCATTTTAGTGAGGCACTGAGAAGTGCCATTTTTCAAAGTCAAATCAACATCCATCTACCAGTAAGACATGAAGGATTGCAGTGCATTAGTCTAAGAAGAGCAGTATTCTCTTGGTGCCATGACAAACATTTAACTCTCAACCAATGCCACAAAGAAAACAATTATCTGATCATATAGTGCTATTTCTGAGATCTTGCGATGCACAAATTGGCTGCCAGGTTGCCTACACTAAAATACTGATTGTACTTCAAGACTTACTTCAATGGCTGTATGGCACTTTGTCCTAGGGATGTGAAAGGAGCAATGGAAATGCAATGTTCTTTCTTGACATTTAATCTAAATTGGGATAGTGTAATCCACACTGGAGCTCTAGAGGATAGTGTTCGGAAGTTGTGCACATGCTGACTTTCTTGGATAATTCTTGGTCGCACTCTTCAAGAAAGATGTTAAGGCTTTAGAAAGGGCGACAGATGGTTTTCCAGAATGAGGACTGTGTGTTATGAAAAGAGGTTTCACTTGGAACAAAGAACTTCCAGGCCGACCTAATGGGTGATTTTCAAAATTATGGGATTTAGATAGTAGGTAGAAAAAAAACCATTCCCTCTAGCACTTGGGCCAGTAACTGGAGATCATACATTTAAGATCACTGACAAAAGATTCACCCCACCCCTCCATATAGAATATGTGCTTCTCGGTTCCAGTGTATTGCTACCAATGTCAAGTTCTTCTGCAACTGATGATGTTGCCACACTAATAAAAATAACTTCATAGAATCATAAACGTGTATTTACATAGTACTGTTAATGACCTTAGGACATCCCAAAGCACTTTATAGCCAACTAATACTAAGATTGGAAAGCCAGCAGCCAATTTATACACAGCAAGGTCCCACAAACAGCAATGTGATAAACGACCAAATAATCTTTTTGGTGACGTTGATTGCGGGGTAAATTTTGGCCAGGACATTGGAAGAACCTCCTCCCTCTTTATCAAATATAGAGGGGTATCTTTTACATCAAATAGGATAGACACATTATAACATGTGTCATCTGAAAGACAGTAGCTCCTACAGTGCAGGGCTCCCTCAATTCTACGTTGAAATGTTAATCTAGATCAGGGTTTTTCAAAGTGGGGATGATAACCTGTGTGTGGGTCACAGGAGTGTTGAAAATTATTCACCGGATATCATTTTTAAAGAAATGCAGGATGTTTTGTGGCCCTTTTCAAAACATGGCCTGATGTTTTGTGGTCCTGTTCAAACATCACAAGGTGTTCTGTGGTCCTGTTTAAAATATTGCAAGATGTGTTCAAAGCATTATGAGATGTTTTGTGATCCTGTTCAAAAGTAAAGAGCGATGTTCTGTTTAGAGCGCAAGTCTTGCAGAAGGTCTCTCGACTCAGATAACTACATAGCCAGCCTGAGGAGGAAGTATTGCCTGTTATAATTCAAGTTACGTGCACATCATGAAAGGAAAGGCAAGAAGGTGTATTTTTAAACATACAGAAAATCCAGTTTAGGTGCGACTGTAAGGCAGCTTGCCCTGGTTGGTGGGTTGCGAGATGCAACCAATTTGTGCAAGTAGTACATTGGAAAAATAGTTTGACAGCAACTGGTTAAGATTATGTACTCAGGTCTGTGCAGAGAGGCTTCACTCCATGACCTTCTGATTCAGGAGTAATAGTATTACCACCATGCCAAGGCTCACACCTCAGTACAATGCACCAGAAATCAGGTTTTAGTTTCTTCCCTTTTAAGTTCACTAAATTTGATACTTTCATCATTGCCCATCAGAAAATAGTGCATGATATACTGATGATCCAAGAGGAGACATTTGGGAAAAAATACAACAGAAAAATTGTTGCTGAAACTTGTAAACTAGGTACACTCATTTGCATTAGGAGTCCTTACTTTCAAAATGGTCATTACATGTCCAGTAAACCAGATATTCCAGGATTAGTGCTATTCATTCTTTTCTCTCACTCTCATCTTATATAGTGCTTAAGCAAAGGAATTTTCTGATGGTGGATTTCCCACCCAGCCATCTGAAAAGTTAGCAGGGAATGCCTCCTGCAAGTCATAGCAGCCCATAGCATTTGGCTTCCAAAGTGGCTGCAGATGGACTTCCAAAGTGGCTGCAGATGGACTTCCAGCCCCCCACTTAGTTCCACCTCAGAGATCCGCCAGTCATTCAAATTGTATCAACTCCACTTTCAATCTAAAACACCTAAAATCATGTCTCACAAATTTGATTGAGTTTTTTGAAGGGGTAACCGAGAAGGTAGATAAGGACAGAGCAGTTGATGTCGTCTACATGGACTTTAGCAAGGCCTTTAACAAGGTACCGCATTGTAGGTTGTTGAATAAGGTTAAATCTCATGGGATCCAAGGTGAGGTATCTAAATGGATATAACATTGGCTTCTTGACTGAAGCCAGAGGGTGTTTGTAGAGGATTGCTTTTCAAACTGGAGGCCTGTGACTAGCAGTATGCCTCAGGGATCAGTGCTGGATCCACTGTTATTTGTCACTTATATTAATTTCTTTAATATCTTTTCCCAAAGAAAATTTGGGTGAGAATATAGGAGGCATGGTTAGTAAGTTTGCAGATGACATCAAGATTGGTGGCATAGTCGACAGTGAAGATTATCTCCGATTGCAAGGGGATCTTGATCAATTGGGCCAGTGGGCTGATGAATGGTAGATGGAGTTTAATTTAGACAAATGTGAGCTGATGAGGACAGGACTTACTCAGTTAATGGCAGGGTGCCAGGGGGAGTTACAGAACAAAGGGATTTAGGGGTACAGGTTCATAGCTCCTTGAAAGGAGTGTCACAGGTGGACAGAGAAGGCATTCGGCGTGCTTGGTTTCATCGATCAGAACACTGAATACAGGAGTTGGGATGCCTTATTGAAGTTGTACAAGACATGGTACGGCCACACTTGGAATACTGTGTACAGTATTGGTCATCCTATTATAGAAAGGGCATTATTAAACCAGAAAGATTACAGAAAATATTTATTAGGATGCTACCGGGACTTGATGGTTTGGGTTATAAGGACACGCTGGATAGACTGGGATTTTTTCTCTGGAGCATAGAAGGTTAAGGGGTGATCTTATGGAGGTCTACAAAATAACAAGGGGCACAAATCAGCTAAATAGTCAATATCTTTTCCCAAAGATAGGGAGTCTAAAACTACAACGCTTAGGTTCAAAGTAGGAGGGTAGAGATAGAGAAGTGTCCAGAGGGGCAATTTTTTTTCACACAGAGGGTGGTGTCTGGAACAAGTAGAGGTGGTTACAATTTTGACTTTTAAAACCCATTTAGATAGTTATATAGATAAGATGGGTATAGAGAGATATAGGCCAAATGTGGACAATTGGGATTAGCTTAGGGTTTAAAAAAATAGGGTGGCATGGACAAAGTTGGGCCGAAGGGCCTGTTTCCATGCTGTAAACCTCTATGACTATGACTAGACAGATAATTGCCAGATGGCAGCAGCTGAAGGAAGTGCTTACATCTACTCTAACATACTTGTTTAGGACTGACAGTTTTTGTGTCCTTATTTTGGCAGTTTCACTGTATTTGAAATGAACTGCTTCTAACAATTAGAACTTCAACTATCTGAACTCTATTCAGTTTTCATACTTGGAATTTCAGTGCACTACCTTGATAGTTTGCTCTTTCTTGATGCCTTCCATTATATCAATGGGCTCCTTAAAAATTGCTTCAGGATTTTCAGCTGCTACATCCTCGATATTAACCCCTCCCTCTGAACAGCCTATTAATGTTGGCCCCTAAAGAAAGAAAACATTGATTAGTTGGCATAAATAAAATATTTTTCCTCAGTACCAAGTGAAAGCTATAATTACACGAACAGTCACATATCAACACAGTTCCAAAGTTAATATGTACCAACAGTTTGGCAGTTAACTACCAGTCAATATCTATTTCACTTATATAGTATATCCTCTTCATGTTGCCTTAAAGAGTAGATGATTCAAGATGTGGGCATCACTGGCAGGCCCACATTTATTGCCCATCCTGAGTATCGTAATAATAGTTTGTCTCAGTCCACTGAACTTTGTGTTGTTATTTATATTTGTTTGCTAGATAACTTCAGAGGGCCATTAAGAGTAACCCTGCCAATGAGAGACTGGAAACACAAATAGGTCAGATTAAGGAAGGACAGTAGCTTTCCTTCTCCATGGAATAACTGCGAATTTACTAGGATTTTTTAAACTACAATCAGCTTCTTGGTCAGTTTACTAGAATTAGCATTTCATTTCTAGAATTTAAAAAGAAAATTGAATTTTCAAACCGCTATGATGGGATTTGAAATCATGCTTTCTTAAATAACAAGACACTAGTACAGTACAGATTAATTGCATTATTTGCAAGATTATCCAGATTCATGTATTATTAATGGTTCTTTTATTGGAACAAATGCAAAACTAATGGATTGTATGGGTTGTCTGAATAGAATGCACGATAATGATGTGTTCTAATATACCTTGTGTTATTTGTACACACGTGGGAAAGTGTAGTAAAAATTCAGTAGTGGATAACCAGTCAGCTGTTCTGTCAAAACACTTCCTTCGCAACCCACCACTTATTAACAAAACCAGTAAGAATTATTATAAATTAACAGTCTCAGTCAAAATCACATACAGTTAATTGTCACTGTCAGGCAAGTTGATAAACATGGAGTCCCATTGTCAAATTATTTTTTTAAAAAATCCTTCCAGTTTCTTTTTTTCTTTATAACTCAATCGATCCATCTTTTACTCTTTGCAATATTACCCCAAATTCATCCATTTTAATGGGCTGTCTGTGGCAGTGTCTAAGAGTTGTGAAATTGCTCACAACATGATAGGAAGACTCAAAAATCTGGCATTGTAAGTATAAATTGTATACTTCTTAAAAGTACTGTGCTATCTAATGGTAAATAATGGAAAAACCTCTATCAATGTGTTTTTTCCCCCCAAGTCATTCTGTTGATCACTTATTGGTAATGTTGACATTTTGCTCTGTTATAGACTCATTACTGCTTGTGCATATGTGGATAAGAGCTCTGAATTCAACAACCCAAGTAAAATTGAAGTCAATGGGAATCGGGGGAAAACTCCCCACCATTTGGAGTTGGATCTAAGAGGAAGATGGCTGTTAAAGGACACCACTCAATCCAAGGACACCACTGCAGGTGTTCCTCAAGGTAGTGCCCTCGGCTCAAGCATCTTCAATTGCATCATCAATGACTTTCCTTCTGTGAGTGAAGATTGCACAGTCATCAGTTCTATTTGCTACTCCTCTGATAATAAAGTAGTTCATACCCTCATGCATCAAGATCTGCACAATATTGGTAAGTGCCTCACAATGATCTCCAACAAGAGGACTTAACTACCTCCCCTTTACATTCAATGGCTTTACCATCACTGAATTTCCCACCATCAACTTTCTTTGGGTCACCATTGACCAGTAACTTGAGGACTAATCATGCAGATAATGTGGCTACAAGAGCAAGTCAAAATCTGGGTATTCTGCAACAAGTAACTCACCCAATGATTTCCCCAATACCTGAACATCATCCATAAGGTACCAGTCAAGAATGTGATGGAATATTCTCCATTTGTTTGGATGCATGCTGCTCTAATAACAGTCAAGAAGCTTTACCCCATTTAGGACAAAGCAGCTTGCTTGATCTGTATCCCATCCATCACTTTAAGCATTCATTCCCTCCACATGCTATCTAATTTGGAAATATATTACTGTTTGTGTCCAGAAATTGAGTTACATGCTGCAGGATTCCTAGTCTTTGACCTGTTCTGGTAACCACAGTACTTATATGGCTAGTCCAGTTCAGTTTCTAGTCAATGGTAACCCCCAGGATGCAGATAGTGGGGAATTCAGTAATGGTAGTGCCATTGAATCTCAAAAGGCTAGTATGCAAATAGAGCAAGTAATTATGAAAGCGAATAGAATGTAATCATTTATTGCAAGGGGAATTGAATAGAAAAGTAGGGATGTCATGTTTCAGATATACAAGGCATGGTGAGACTACATCTGGAATACTGTGTACTGTATTGGTTTCCTTTTTTAAAGAAGTACGGAAACGTGTTAGAAGCAGTTCAGAGAAGGTTTACTGGGCAAATACCTGGAATGGGAGGGATAGCTTACGAGGAAAGGATGGGCATGCTAGCCTTATATCTGGCAGAGATTAGAAAAGTGAGAGGAGATGAATTGATTGATCCTGAGGGGTTTTGACAGTGTGGATGTTGAAAGGATGTTTCCTCTTGTGGGAGATTTTAGAATGAGGGGTCACAGTGCTAAAAATAAGGGCTTGGTCAGTTATGACAAGGACAGCACAGTGGTTAGCACTGCTGCCTCATAGCACCAGGGACCCGAGTTCAATTCCAGCCTTGGGTGTCTGTGCAGAATTTGCACATTCTCCCAGTCTCTGCATGGGTATCACTAGCTGGCCAGCATTTATTGCCCATCCTGAATTGCCTTTGAGAAAAATGTTGGTGTGCTACCTTCTTGAATCATTGTAGTCAAAGTGCTGTGGGTCAACCCACAATGCCATTAGGGAGGAAAATGCCACAGCCAACTTATGCATGGCAAAGTCCCAAAAAAAGTCAAGGGAATTGACTAGTTAGTCTGTTTCTTACAGTCTTACTGGAAGGATCAGTGTTGGCCTATACTTTGAGGGAATTAATCTGCTCTTATTCAAATAACATCCAGGTAAATGGGTGCCACAGTTCAATGTCGCAACTGAAAGTCAACACTTCTCACAATATAGCACTCCTGGAGTACTACACTGAAGTATCAACAGAGATTATGGGTGGAATTTTATGGCCTCGCTTGTCCTAAAAAAGTTGCCCAAGGTCAACAGACCTTTCCAGAATTTGCCCCTCGCCTGTTCCAATTTGGTAAAATTTCAGCATACATGTTCAAATCTCTGATGTTAGGCTTGAACTCACAAACCACTTATACAGAAGTGGGGGTGCGACTACTGGACCTAGATAGGAATGGAATAGGGTGCAATTTGTGTTGAAAGAGGGATCAAATGAGAATGGTTAGGGTAATTCAAGCAAAGTGGTGACTAAGCTTAGAGTGGTGGGTTGAGGTTAGATGGCATACTGTCAATGAAATAGGATTTTCTTTACATTCAAACAAACTGATTAGGAGTATGCTACTCATTCCCTCAGTCCTGCACCGCTTTTCAATAAGATCCTGCCTACCCTGTTAAGCTTTACCAAGTTTTACCACTTATCAACAATCTACTTATCTCTGCCTTAAAAAAATATTCAAAGTATCTGCTTTCAGACACTGAGGAAGAGAGTTACAAAGAGAGAAAAAAGAACATCCTTGGTAGAATCATATAAGAGGCCATTTGGCCCATCAGGTTTGCATTGACTCTGAATGACATTACAGTCCAGGGCCCCGCCTCCCCTTGTCCTATTCCCATAACCCCTCACATTCATCATAGTTAATCCACCTCACGTACACATAGTTGGACACTAACGGGCAATTTACCATGGCCAACCCACCTAATCTGTACATCTTTGGTCTGTGGGAAGAAACTGAAGTACACGTCCCATGAACGAATAAAAAGCATTAAAAAAAATTGCTACAATTCAACAAGAAAATAATTCCATATGACATATTTTGGGATGTCCTAAAAACATGAACAAGAGTATATCAACAAAAATTCTTCAGAAAGGAGACAGGCCAAAGATTGAAGAAGCCAATTTTGTTTTTGGTGATAAGTAATCATGCCACATTACAGCACAATGCAGCAAAATCACTGCAGGATGAAAGGCCAGAAAAATATAGCACTCTCTGTTACCTGTAGTGAAATGCAATTGCTTTCAAGGCCATTTGAAATGGGTGGAATTGTAAAAGTACCATGTGATAAGCAGTTAATTAACACCTCCCAAAATATCCAATTATCTTAGTCTTCAGAAGTTTGAAATACTTGGGAGGTTAGGTATTTATGCTTACACAGTCAAGCATAATCTATTTTACTGAAAAACAGTTTAATCCACATTTAGAAATTGCAAAGCGGGGCAGGAAAAAGGATGAAAAGATAAAGAGTGATTAAAAAGAGACAACTACTTTGAAGACAATCACATAAAGAGTACTTCTGTTAGCATATAAATAACCACTCCTTAAATTCAACTCACTTTTTCAAATTAAAGTCATGCCCTCAATGAATTCAGATAATGTTAGATTTACACAAAGTTCCATTAATCCAGAAGGAGAATGTTTAAAATCAAATTTAATGGTTTCAATGCTGGGGTATGCTGATTTCAATCTTGATGTGGGTATGCCGGCGTTGGACTGGCGTAAACACAGTAAAAAGTCTGACAACACCAGGTTTTAGTCCAACCTATTTATTTGATAATATTCTCACAAGCTTTCGAGGGGACAGCCTCTTCGTCAGGTGAATGGAGAGTTCTGGCCTCAGACAAAGCATATAAAGCACAGACAGTTTAGAGATTACTGATTAAAATGCGAATCCTTACACCTAACCTGCTGTTCAAGACCTGGAGTGGCCACATTGTCAGCCACTTCAGGTCTTGAACAGCAGGTTAGGTGTAAGGATTCGCATTTTAATCAGTAATCTCTAAACTGTCTGTGCTTTATATGCTCTGTCTGAGGCCAGAACTCTCCATTCACCTGACGAAGAGGCTGTCCCCTCGAAAGCTTGCGAGAATATTATCAAATAAATAGGTTGGACTAAAACCTGGTGTTGTCAGACTTTTTACTGTGATTTCAATCTTACCATAGGAGGAGTGGAACAAAGAGAGAGCAAGCAGTAAATGCAATCCTGAGTTTGTTTCACATCAATGTACTCACAGAGATCCAAAACATAAAAAGAACCCGAGCACACTAGAAACTGATTGATCCCTTGTCAGTTCCTCATTTCATTTCTTTTATTTTAGAGATTGAAATTAAATACTGCATAGATGGAAGTACATAATAATACATTTACTGAACCATTTGGATCAAATAAATATTTCATGAGTATATGTAAATTAATCCAAGTGATGAAGTTACAGACCATTTGGTCCACTGTGTTTGTGCTGGTGCATCAACTGGAGCCTTCTATCTAACCAACTTCTTTGTCATTTAATATATGTTCTCATTCCTTTTAAATGATGTTGTGGTCTCTGGCTCAATAGGCACTTGTCATAAAGCATTCCACAGATCAATAAACTGCATGAGAATATTCTTTCAACATTTCTGTGATGTGGTAGGAGTATAAATAGCCACCACTACAATAAAGACATCTTTTTTAATAAAAGTTCACATTGAACACACAAGATGACAACAAAAGACTTTGAACCTAAATCTGAATTCAACATATTCCTAGCAAGTCCCATACTTAAGATCTCATGGATCATGCCCCTAAAGAATATCATAAAAGATGAAATTTATTTTTGATTTATACAACTTCACATAAGAATGAACCACGCATTATGGCAGGAATTAAAATAGCTAAATTTTAAACATTAGTCACTTCTGCTTACTAACCTGAAATGTTCTTTCCAGTGTTATTGCAAAGTAATACTCTTTTCTGGGGTACCTTCGCTCACAGATAAACACTTGATTGCATATCCTTCCTTTCTCACCTGTCTGTTTGGTAAATAACTTCTTTCCAATCATTTTTGAAGAGATATCCCGGACTTCCTCTGGACTGTAAATGAGATAAGTCAACTAACAACTTGCTTTTTATTGCAAATATGAAGCAAATGCTCACAATATGAATGAGGCACATTCAGAATCACTTGATATGAATGGGATAAAAGGCTTTTTAAAGTTAACGTTAAGATACAGTACTTAGAGTAAGGATCTTTTTTCCCTTACACACTTGAAACAAAGGGTTTGATATTTATAGGGTGGTGAGGACAGAAAGGAAAACCTCCAAATCCCAGAGAAGTAGGTGTCCTGCCAAATTTAATGATTGGTCTTTCTCATAATTTCCTTACTCTGTTTACAAACTGCCAGGCTGTTACAAAAGGCTGCTGGCAATTGACAAAGATCATGTGATGTGTATGAAGGGGGCAGTTTAAATTAGCAATCAGGATGGAGAAAGCAGTCACAGGGCATACGACTCGGGGATGACCAAATTGGGGTTAGCTAGCCAAGCATAACAGGAAGAGGTCACGACCAGCTAAACATTTGCTTCAGGACACGAGCTATGATCCTCCTGGTTCACAAGCAACTACACTGTTGGTGTCTAATTAAAATATTTTAATGAAATGTTTTACCTCATCAAGACTGAACACAGTTAGTTCACAACCTGTTTCAGTATAGATGGCATCAGGCACCTACATGGTGGGGTTGGATTTTAAACAGTGCACCCATGGTATGGGTGTTAATATTGAAATAATCTATGTTGGTTTGTTTTATAATCATATAAAACAGATCACTATAGATCCCCAAAGTTGCAATTAATAAACCAATGCCCAATCACTCTCTACTGGGGACAGACAAAACTTACTGCACTGATATGTGTATACATACATACATACATACATTCGTGTCCCTCTCAATCAGTATACACCAAGTGTTCTCCCTTGCCGATTTTTTCATATCTGCTCCATTTCATTTCCCATTACTATGTCTTGCAAGACTTTCCCCTTTGTTGGGCATCTTGCACATTGGGTCAGAAGGGTATCTGTAAAAGCTCCACCATTATCTCCTGTTTCAATCTGCTGTCAGTTTATTTGGAGATAGTTCAAATCCCCTATGATTATCACATTAATTTGTAGCTGCGCTGAATTCATGAACAAAGGATGAAAAATAGAACGCATATGGATTGAGATAAAGATTCAGGAGAGTTATTTTCCATTGTTTGATGATTTGTAACCTAAGTAGAGAAATAAGTATGTAGGACAATCTATGAAATGAGTAAAAATGCCAAATCACTGTGATAATTAGGTTAATGATTGAGAGGGACACAAATAGTACTAAGACAAAATTAAAACTGGAAAAACTGAGGGAATGATGATAGAGTTAAAAGTGGTAAACTGGAGAAAGATGCTGACAGAGATAGAACAACACTGAGTGATAAAAGAACGACTAATAAAATTTCACAGAAATACATAAGAACATAAGAACATAAGAAATAGGAGCAGGAGTAGGCCATCTGGCCCTTCGAGCCTGCCCCACCATTCAATAAGATCATGGCTGATCTGTCGTGGCTCAGTTCCACTTTCCCGCCCTCTCCCCATAACCCTTAATCCCCTCTCCTATCAAAAACCCATCAACCCGCGTCTTAAAAATATTTAGCAAGGCAGCCTCCACCACTTCAACGGGCAGAGAATTCCAGATATTCACCACCCTTTGAGTGAAGAAGTTCCTCCTCAACTCCGTTCTAAACCGCCTCCCCTTTATCTTGAGGCTGTGCCCCCTAGTCCTACTGTCTTTTTTGAGCGGGAAGAGTCTCTCCACCTCTATCCTATCCATCCCATTCATCATCTTATACGTCTCAATGAGATCTCCCCTCATTCTTCTAAACTCTAACGAGTACAAGCCTAGTTTATTCAGCCTCTCCTCATAGCTCAACCCCCTCAACTCCGGTATCAGCCTAGTAAACCTCCTCTGCACTCCCTCCAAGGCCAAAATATCCTTGCGCAGGTGCGGCGCCCAAAACTGCACACAGTACTCCAGCTGCGGCCTCACCAATGCCCTATACAGCTGCAGCAAGACCTCCCTACTTTTATATTCAATCCCCCTCGCTATGAAGGCCAGCATCCCATTCGCCTTCCTGACCACCTGCTGCACCTGCAGGCTGGGTTTTTGCGACTCATGCACAAGGACCCCGAGGTCCCTCTGCACTGTCACCTGCTGCAGTTTTTCGCCACGTAAGTAATAGTCCTTCCTACCATTCTTCCTACCAAAGTGGACCACCTCACACTTGCCAACATTAAATTCCATTTGCCATTTCCTGGCCCATTCGCCCAGCCTATCCAGATCCTTCTGCAGACTCTCCACACCCTCCACACAATTTGCCTTTCCCCCAATCTTGGTGTCATCAGCAAATTTCGACACCCTACACTCGGTTCCCTCCTCCAGATCATCTATATAAATGGTAAATAGCTGAGGCCCCAGCACCGACCCCTGGGGCACCCCACTAGTCACCAACCGCCAATCCGAATAGCACCCATTGACCCCCACTCTCTGCCTCCTATTTGACAACCAATCCTCTATCCACGCTAACACCCTACCCCCAACTCCATGTCCTCTGACCTTCTGCAGTAACCTCTTGTGAGGTACCTTATCAAACGCCTTCTGAAAATCCAGAAAGACCACATCCACCGGCTGTCCTCTATCCACCGCCCTAGACACATCCTCATAGAACTCCAGTAAATTTGTCAGACACGACTTCCCTTTAATGAAACCGTGTTGCGTCTGCCCTATCAAGCAATTCCCTTCAAGATGCCTCGCAATTTCCTCCTTAATGACGGATTCTAACATTTTACCTACCACAGACGTTAAACTAACCGGCCTATAATTCCCCGCCTTTTGCCTGGCACCCTTCTTAAACAACGGCGTAACATTAGCCGTTTTCCAATCTTCCGGCACTTCCCCGGAATCCAGCGACGTCTGGAAAATAACCACCAAGGCATCCACTATAACCTCCGCCATTTCTTTCAGAACCCTCGGATGCATTCCATCCGGTCCTGGGGACTTGTCCACAATCAGCCCCTCCAGTCTGTCGCGCACCACCTCTCTAGTAACAGTAATGTCATTAAGACCCTCCAGTCCTACCACCTTTCCATCGCTGACACCCGGCAAATTATTCACGTCCTCCTCCGTGAAGACAGAAACAAAAAAGTTATTCAAGACCTTAGCCATATCCCCATCCCCTACCACTAGGTCCCCTTTCTCATCCTCTAAGGGACCAACGTTCACCCTAGCCACATTTTGTTTCTCCTTGTCTGTCCTCTTTTCATCAATCTCAGCTCTGAACTTTTCTATTACACACAAGTATGGGGTGATTTTGAATATAATTTCACAATTCCTAGTTACACTAGATCTGTCAAATCTTAATTATTGCCAAAAAAAAAGACATGCTGTTGAAACTTTGCTTTGTAGTCATCGGAACAGACACAAGAATACCAAATTTCAAAGGGAACAAAAAAAAATATACCGTAGGAATAAAGTTTGCAGATTGGCTGACAATCGGACTCTTCCATAGAAACGAGAAACAGGGGTAGGCATTCGGCCCTTCGAGCCTGCACCCATTCATCTTGATCAAATTCAATACCCTGATTCCCCCAACTTCCTCCATATTCCTTGATTCCTTCAGTCCCAAGAACTATATATAATTTCTTCTTGAAATTAGGCAATGTTTTGGCCTCAGCTACATTCTACGGTAGTGAATTCCACGCATTTACCACCCCCTGGGTGAAGAAATTTCTCCTTAGCTCAGTTCTAAAAGATTTACCCCTTATCCTCAAACAATGACCCCTAGTTCTAGGCTTCCCCACCATTGGGAACCATCTTTCTGAATCTACCCTGTCTAACCCTGTTAGAATTTTATAAGTTTCTATGAAATCCCCTCTCTCTCTTCTAAACTCCAGTGAATATAATCCTAACAGACTTAGTCTCTCCTCATATGACAGATCTGCCATCCCAGGAATCAGTCTTTGCTGTTCTCCTTCTATAGCAAGGACATCCTTCCTCAGATAAGGACACCAAAACTGCACACAATACTCCAAATACAGGGCCTCACCAAAGCCCTACACTATTGCAGCAAAACATTCCTACCCCTATAATCAAATCCTCTCACTATGGAGGCCAACATACCATTTGCCTTCTTTACTGCCTGCTGCACCTGCATGCTTACTTTCAGTGACTGATGCATGAGGATTCCAAGTTCTCATTGAGTATCCACCTCTCTCAATTTACCTCCATTCAAGTAATAATCTATCTTCCTATTATTACCAAAGTGGATAACCTCACATTTATCCACATTATACTGAATCTGTCATGCAGATGCCCACATACCCAGCCTGTCCAAATCATGCTAATGGCAACATCTCGACCAATGCGCCAGGGAACTGTTATCCAGGTTTTTGCTGAATTAAAAAAGGGACCACTCTTGCCCATATTCTCTCTGTTTGATGATAGGGACCTATGTATGAATATGTGTAGTTTCTAGCAGGCATAAACGAACCACGTCGGAAGCCCAACAGAATCTTAAATTGGTTGCTGATGGATTTCTTAACATACTCTGGATTGTTCAGTAAATACACTCCAATTGAGAAATCGCACCTAGCATTGGAACGACGTTCTGAGTTGGGTAAGCACAGGCTGGCTGAGTATATTCACTAAGAATTACATGAGCAACCAATTTGAAATTATCAATCGGGGCTCACAATGTGGCTTACTTTCGCTTAATAGAAGCCACATATATATTCCAGAGTCCAGTCCTCTGCAAGCAGAGAGAATGGACAGAGTTTTACACTTCTCCTACGGCAAGTTCTCAGACGGGGGGATTGAATGGATAAGATTACCATCAAAAACTTGCCCACCCAAAGCAAGTCACAATGTCACACTTGCATGGGGCAGGGCTTCAGGCAGGAATTCCACCCTTTCACATATTAAGGCTCTTAAGTGGCCACTTAATGGCTTTTTCCCACCCAGCCTCAATTTCTAGATTGGCAGGACTGAGTAGGGTGGGAAGGTGATAGTAAAACTTTTCCTCACCTCAAGCCGGAAGAGCGCATCATTCTGAATGCACCCTCAGCATTTGGGCATCCTTTCCCTCAGAACACTGGAGCTCCAGGACCCCTCCCCACCTGGTCTATCCCCCAAAATTGTGATAGCCTTCCCCATCCCCCATGCCTGGGGCATCCCTTACCTTCCTGCCCATGGGACCCTCGTTCCAGGCACAGTGCTGTGATATCTGTTCTGGCCACTGCAAGACTGTGCAAGGCCAGATTTAAGAGCTGCCAGCTGATCTGAATGGTATGTGGAACTTCCCTCCAAGGGCAGATGGATATCCTACCCACTGACAATAAGCGCTCACACGGGCATTAAATGGCAGTTGGAGTTCAGTCAGCAGTTGCTTGTTATGTACTGACTCTCAACATGAGAAGCGCTGCTTAGTCACATCATTAAAATCCTACGCTATACATCCAGGCATTATATCTTTTTCAATTAAATAAAAGCATGGGGGACAACAGTTCTCTGGTGCATTTCCAAGTTATTGCCTCAAGCTGAGTCAAATTTGTCTTTCATGAATTTAAACAAAAACTTGGTGGATAACTGTTCCTTGGCACATTGATTGTCTATGTCAAAGCCTTGACCAGAGTCCAATTGCCAACCAACCCTTCCTCTTGCAGTAAAAATTGTTGTTCCTTTAGAAATTTGATAAGACTTGTGTCTGTTCTGATGAATGTAAGACACAATGCTTTAGTAGCATGTCTCTTTTTTTCAACAATATCAATTGACTAAATCATGATGTAGTGAGTCATTTTTGATTTGAAATGCACCCCATTTTAAACTACATCACTTTTCAAGGTAAACACAGCCAATACTATTTAAATGGGTTTGCACCAGCTTTCATTGTTTTCAATCATGTACGTTTAAATATTTTTTCCAAATATTTCTCTAGTGTTTAAAGCTTTGTGTCATGTATGGTGAGAAGAAACACAGATGATGTTACAAGTATCTAACTCCTGTATAAAAACATTAAGAAAGAATTTTAAAAATGTGTTTTATCTTACAATACTTACGAATAAACAATTCTGACTCCTCCTTTCAGACCACCTTCAAATGTCCCTTTCCCTCTGCCACCAGCTAATACTTGTGCTTTTACAACAAAGTCCTTTGAACCTGTAGGGCAGAACAAAAGCCAAAAAGTATAGGCCTCAGAAATAGTTTTCCAGTATTTATAATATATTTACCTGTTCAGTATAGAGTGCTAACATCTGTCAAAATATACATTGCTCATACGTCAGGACTGGGCAAAAAACATTGCCCTACACCTTCCCTAACAGTTTTAAAACAAAAATACAGACACTGAAACAGAAGTTAAGGAATACTGGGACACAAACACATGCACAACCATGTATGCGAAACAATCAAGTCAGTACAGTCCATGAACAGCATCAGCCTGAAGTTACAAAGATGCTAGGCAATCTAGTCCCTCTTTTTGTAAACCTACATTACCCAGACACCATCCCAACACGACCCCACATTCCAAAACTTTCTTCATAAAACATGGCTCTGCTCTCTAATGATCTGCTAAAGACGGAGCCTTTGTTAGCCAAATGGTCTCTAGCAACAGCTGCCCAGCTGCAGTGATTCCCAACAAGCATAATCGTACCAATAATCCTGTAAATATTTTGGGAACTTCACAGTAAGTCCCGATTATTCATATTTTTTTCTTCTAAAATAAAACGTTGCAATGTGGAATTGGTCTGTATCTATGCATTTCATATTCATGAGACATTAAAAGAGACATTCTTGGCAAGAACAATTTCACAAACCATTCCTTGTACTTATCCTGTCAATTTTCAACCCTCTGAAGAAGAAAAAGAAACAGGCTGGTTTCAGATGTCCTTTATCCTAAAAATGTGAAGCAATTTGCAATTATAGAGTTCATTGTTCAAGCGTAAACACACGTGAAGTAAATTAGGAAGAAAGAGCAAGAACTTTTTCCCTTTAATCACAGCCTTATGAGTTACAGCTGGTGGTAACTGCAAGACAGGTGGAACAAGAGAATGAAAAAGAACGATTAAATCAGAGGGATGGGAATAATAAATAAAATACAAGGATGAATGAATGAGAGAGAAGTGAAAAAGAGAAAGGGAAAATAAAATATCATAAATTGCAATAATCACATGTAATAGAGAAGTTAAGAACTGAGATAGAAAAAAAAAGGAACAGACAGGATATGACATACGGGGAAAAAACAAAGTAAAGAAATAGGAAATGTGGGAGGTAAGGTACTACAATAGTTGAGAAGCAAACTGAGTTCCTTTAATTTTCTTGCAGTTTGTCAGTGAGCAAAGGTGTTTTAATTTTCAAACAGACTATGGTGCCTTTCTCCAAATCCTCTGTTTGTGAATACAATTTTAGAGTGATTTGCAATAAACCCTCCTTAGGACTAAATCACAAGTATTGTTTATTCATACATCCAAACCTTGTCACAACTACTTATGCACACAACGTGTAATGACTTCAATAAGGCACTTGAGGTTGGCCTCTTGGAGGGTATGAATTCCTTGATCAAGATCATTATTGCCTGCTCTCCTGCTTAGAGAGGGCAATCAGGCACTGACGTGACTTAACACCCAGGTGGCAACCTTCCACAGAGGAATCTTTACGTCAAGCCTCCTCCACGATGTGCCCTAGCGACGTATTTCTTGCACCAGGTACACAGTCTGAATTATGATGCGCAGCTCCTGTATATAAATCTGGAAGGTCCTTGGAACTCTTTGCAGGCGTGGCCCATTTTTTTTTAAACCAGGACCTTCTCAAAGTCTGGAACATAGTAGCCTCTTGCCATAGCTCTCCCCCATCTGGAACTGTGCCTACGGTTTGAGAGCCACTGCTCAGGAATCTGCTCCTCCAACCATAACTGCGGGGGGCTGTGGATGCCGGACGTGCTGGGTGATGGAACAATGGGGGCGGGGGGGGGGGGGGGGGGGGGGGTGTCCCGTCCAAGACCTTAGAACAGTGGTGCTTGGACCCGTGGTCTCGAGGAGGCGCAACTGTGCAATGGGGTCTTGCCCAAGCATACCCTTGCTCTGATGGAATTTCACATTGGACCCCACTCTAGACCTTCCCTCCCGTATCAGATGCCCCACAGCCTTGTGAAAATGCTGTCCGTGCCCTTTGTTACTGCATGAGACATTTTCTGTATGAGCCGCTGCTGCACATCTTTCACTATTGCTTCCTCGCCCGGACACCTGTTGCCGTCCGGCGTCAGAGATCTCCAGTGGAGGCTCTTCTATGGAGGGATTCTTCCCCACTTTCTTGGGGATCTGGGGTGGACGGTGGTGGTGCATCCAGCACTTCCATACAATAAAAGGTTAAATTGGTTCATGGACTCCCAAGCAACCTGCCTTTTTGCAACAATGTCAAGTCCATGGACCATCTCTATGTTCAATGTCACAGACTGCACACCCTTTTTAGTTTCCTCAAAAACCTTCTCTTGATGGTTTGTTCGCACTTCATTCCCATGCTCCTGATTACGGACGCTCGGTGTGGAGGCAAGCAAGGAAGAAGGACCTCCTCATGAACCTGCTCCTAGCAAAGCTTGCCATAAACAGGTCCAGGCAATGGACACCGAGGGGATCATCCAACCTGAATGATCCTCTACTGCAGCTATATTCGTGGCCAGGTGCCGCTGGTGAGGGAGCATGCAGTGTCCGAGGGCACCGTTAAAGCCTTCCATGCCCGCTGGGCACCACAATGACTGGGGCGCGCTATTGACCTCTTCAATCACATTTTGATTTGATGTTTTAAGTTTCCTTTCCACTTTGTCTTTTGTTTTGAGCAGTTCCCCTCCTTTTGGGAGCTGCCTATTTTAATTTGTCCCCTCGTTAATTTGATTTAGTTTATTTGGTTGGCCCAAAAAGACTGTCATTATTTCTTGCCCCAACAGGGAGCCTGACCTGTATATAAAAATGGGAGCGTCTGATCTGCTGTCTCTCTGAATTCTGACCGTGGACCAGAAGCACTGTAGGGGTGGGACAGAGTTTGTAAATAAAGGAAATTGGTGGTGAAGGGACATGGGCCTCTGAGCCATTACTTCAGCAGCGATGAGACAAAAGAACGACCCCAGGAACTTGCTCGCTTTGCTTGGGGGTAAGCCATTTTTAGCATCATGACTCTGTTTGGGAAACTGGACTCTTGACCCGTGGGCTGTGAAAGACTGCGCCCAATGTGTTACTTTTTTGGGCTAATGACATTGTGGCAAATAAAAAAACAAGAAGCTCAACGCAAAGGCCACAACAATTGCAGCTAGGAAAGGCAATTGGATGCTGGTGAAAATGTTTGGATAATAAATTATGCAAATAGTCCTGCACAATTACGTGTAATGATGTCAATTGTGGGGCTATACAGAATAGGTGTGGATGAAGCCATCTTGAAAAATCATCTGGACCAGGTGTGAGCCTTGAAATCAGTTTGTCCTGGAGCCAACTATGCCCAGTGGGCTGAGAACCAAGGAATGCTCTTTCAGACCAGCCAGCTCTGCCTCTCCATCACTTGTAATTAGGATCTCTGAATCCAAAATGGACATTGCAGATGAAGCCACGGCTACTCCTCCAACACCCAATTAAGGTGACGAGCTAGAATTCTGGTGCTCACATCGCAAGAGACAGGTGCCTGGTAGATACATTCCTCCCACGTTGGATGCCAAGTTGGGGGATCCGGACCCAGTGCTAAAATGTCATAAGAGACCCATGAGGCACATGAACACTGAGATCAGGGAACCTCACCTGAATATAAAAGTCGAGAGTATCAGGTCATTTGGCTCTCTAGATTCTGTCTACAAGAAGCACTCTAGAATAAAGTTTGTAAATAAAGGGAATTTGCTGAAGGGACACCGGCCTCTGAGGAGTTATTTCAGAAGGGGGGATAGGAAAATAGAGTTTTACAACTCAGAATAACTTAGAACAAAGAAAAACTAAAACTAGAAATATTAATTCATGCGAATGTCAGAGTCCAGAAAGTTCAGCTGTGTTCAGTTAGCTGAAAGCAAGAGCTGCCAAATTCCTTCAAAATTGATAACACAGGGAGATAAGGATGACTTACGGAGACCTGGACTACCCTACAGGAGTTGGCAGAAATCTTCAAGGAGGTTTAGACTTGAGGCAGTCTTTGTTGTCAGCCTTGAGTCTGGCTTTGTGTTGACAGGTTGGATGTTAACAGAAGCAGATTGCCCTGGGAGTCCAGGAATGCAACATTACAAATTTCAAAAGGCCAATCAATGTGGCAGTTTCACTATCCATTTCTATATCCCTGGTCAAATTCCAACATTCCCCTTAGTAGAGAATGTAATGAGTTTTAACGGTTCTCTTTGTTACAAGTCCAAGCTAGAGAGACAGACCAGCTGCCGCTCCCTTGATTGTAATGGATCCCACATAACAGGTGCAAGATTACACAAGGATGCGGTTAAGCTTTGTGCTGCAATTACTATTGGAAGTTGTCAGAACTGTGACCACTTGTAAATCATGTAAACTGCAGCAGCCACACATTTGATCCAGCGAAGTTTAATTTAAAATAAGCAGAAAATAAGTTTGATTTAAGCAATTTATGATTTTTTATGTCTTAAGGCCATGACATACACACAGGAGAGAGAAAATGAGAACAAGACTGTAAAAAGAAACAAAGGGTTAAAAGGGGATGACAAATGTAATAAGAATTATGGAAGAGGAACAAGTAAAAAGGGCAATCCTTTAAGTGTACACCTTCACCACATTGTAATAATGTGGGGTTAACACAATTACATTTTTCCTTGGGGCTTTTCCTCATCTAACGGATGCTCTGTAATTGCAAAGCTGAGAATAGAAATATTTTTATTAAAAGCTTCCATCTCTCAGAAATGAGGCTTATCCTAATCCAATCTACTCTGAAAACTCTGCTCACATTTTGACAACTGTGACAAGCCACAGTATTTCAATAAAAGTCAATTCTCCCCATATCCCAATGTTAACGAAGGTAAAGGCAAAATACTGCAGAAGCTGGAATCTAACACAAAAACAGAAAATGCTGGAAAAAACTTAGCAGATCTGACAGCAGCTGTGGAGAGAGAATAAATAAAGGCTCTGACTCTAAACGTTGGCTCTATTCTCTCTCTCCACAGACATTGTCAGATCTGCTGAGTTTTTCCAGCATTCTGTTTTTGTGCCGTGTTAACCAATCCTTTTTAAAGATTCTAGGATTGAGATCCGAATTGACATCTTTGCCAAATACAATCAGTTCTTGGGTCCTACTAAGTTTCACTGTAATCTATTTTAGTTTTGAGTTGTCTGTAAACCAGCAAAAACATTACCTCTGCCCAACTTCAGTGGCAGAAGTATTGAGAGAAAGCAGAATGCGAGTGACAAACTGACAGGAAAGGAAGAAAAAATGAAGTGACCAAGTAGGAACAACTGACTATAAAGTGGGAAGAAGACGCAATTAGGGAGTATACCTGAGACTGGAGGAGATGTAACGGGGGAAAAGGGAATGGGGTGCTCAATAATAATAATTGGAGTAAAAAAAAACGTAATCTTAGAGTGAGGAAGGCAAGTGAAGCATATTTCAGTGGGAAAGCATTTGGGAAGTGATCTTCATCAGGTTCTGAATAGCTATGGAAAAGGACAAATAAGAAACAAGTGCAAGAATATGTGAATAAAGAGATTAATTTCCGTGATTCAAAAAAAGATCTGGCCCAGGTGAACTGGATTCAGAAGTTCATGGACAAAACCATTTTCTACAGTTTTACAAAGACTCAAGTTAGACCACATCTTAGAAAAATTACATTGGCTTCAAATGGAAAATTATAGTGGCTTCAAATGGAAGTGTGGTGTAGATTTACCAAAATGATATATGGATTCCAAGGGTTAAATTACAAGGAGAAATTGCACAAATTAGGGTGTATTCTCAGGATCTTGCTGATCAAAGTTTGCAAGATAATGAAGAAAATCAAATAGTGAGACAGAAAATACTTCCACTGATTGGGGTGTCTAGGACAAGGGGACATTTGGCACATAACCTAAAAGTTGAGAGCCAAGCCTTTTCAAAGTGAAGTTAGAAACAATTCCACACACAAAAGATAGAAGTTTGGAACCCTCTTTTGCAAACAGCATATCAATTGCAAAAAGAGATCAATAGATTGTTAACTAAAGGTGTTAAGGGATAGGGGATAAAGGTGGGTATATAGTGTTATGCCACAGCTCAGCCATGATCTCACTGAATGGCAGAACAGGCTGGCAGGGCTAAATTTCCTCATTTATTACAATTCAACAGAGGCCTTCAAAGCGATGACGGTTCTGGTAAAAGTCAACATTTGCACGAGGACAAAAGGAAGGGCACACAAAAATTGAAATTCCTGGATGGTTAAAGATTAAGTGAGATAGAAAATGAGGTTTAAAGCAATTGCAAAGGTATTAGTGGAGAACTAAGCTGAATATAGAAAGAGATCTAAAAAAAAAGTAATTAAAGGGGCAAATAGAGAGTACCAGTCTAGATTAGTGGCTAACAGAAAAGGGATAGCGAAGGTCTTTTATAAACACTAATAAAAAAATGATCAAAAGGGTGGAACTGATTACAGACCCCAAAGGCAACTTTCTTGTGGAGGCAGAGGACATGGCTGAAGTACTTAATGAGTACTTTATATCTGTCTGTCCTAAGAGAATACTGCTAATAGGGGAAGACAGTAGTAATACAGGATAAGATCCTAAAGGGACGCAAATAAGAAAGTCAGGTGATCAGGGTTGTGACACATCCTAAGCTGATGGAAATACAGGAGGAAGTTGTGAAGGCTCGAGTCACAATCCAATCTTCCTTAGGTAAAGGGAGTGTTTCCAAAAGACGGGAGAATTTCAAATATTACACTCCAATTCAAAAATGGAAACGGGTTAACTAGGTAATGAAGGTATTTCTAGTGTTAAATAGGAAATTCCAGGATTTTGATCCAGCGATGACTGAAGGCAGTACATTTCATTTTAGGTTAGCGTGTCACTTAACAGATGGTGTTCCTAGGCAGTAGAAGTCAAAAGTTCAAAACATGCTGTTAAAGAAGCCTTTTTGATTTAAGTTCCTCTTGAAAATTTACTCACTGGAAAACACACTGCATTGGTCGGAGTACATTTTTCAGTTGTCATATGGGATATCAATCAAGTGGGCTGCTATGGACGGTGTCAAGATTGAGTGTTTTTGGGGCTGTGCTCAGAGATAAGTGGAGAGTATTCCATCAAACTCCTGACTTGTGCTTTGTGGATAGTGGAAGGTTTCTTGGTAGTCAGCAGGTGTCACCCAGTGTAAACTACCCAACTTCTGACCTGCTCTTGAAGTTGACATTTATTTGAACAATCCAGTTAAATTTCTGGTCATTGCTTACCCCAGATTGTCGATGGTGCGGTATTGAACAAGGTTAGTGCTATTTAACTTCAAGGGAAAATGGTCAGATTCTCTTGTTTGCATGGCACAAATGAATGTTGTCCAGGTCTTCTGCATGTAGGCACAAACTGCTTCATTATCTTAGGAATTGCGAAAGGGGCTGAACACTGTTCAATCATCAGCAGATATCACTATTTCTGATCATTACTTGGAATGGAGATCTTTGATGAAGTAGTTGACAATAGTTGGTCCTAGAACACTCCTCCTCCTCCTCTCCCCCCAGGAACCCCAGCAATGATGTTCTGAGGCTGAGATGATTAGCTTCCAAAAAGCAGTATCATCTTCCTTTGTCAGGTATAATCTATGATGTGGAGATGCTGGCGTTGACTGGAGTAAACACAGTAAGAAGTCTCACAACACCAGGTTCAAGTCCAATAGGTTTATTTGGTAGCAAAAGCCACTGGCTTTCGGAGTGCGGCCCCTTCGTCAGATGAGTGAGAATTCCATTCACAAACAGGACATATAAAGACACAAACTCAATTTACAAACTAATGATTGGAATGTGAGTCTTTACAGGTAATCAAGTCTTAAAGGTACAGACAGTGTGAATGGAGAGAGCGTTAAGCACAGGTTAAAAGGATGTGTATTGTCTCCAGACAGGACAGTTGTGGGAATTACAGATAGTGTGATGTGAACCCAAGATCCCAGCTGAGGTCTTCCTCATGTATGAGGAACTTGGCTATCAGTCTCTGCTCAGTGACTCTGGTTGTCATGTGTTTTGAAGGCCACTTTGGAGAACACTTACCCACAGAGGCCAAATGCCTGTGATCACTGAAGTGTTCCTTTCCTGCAGCGTAACATTCGCTGTGTTCTCTTCCTGTTGAGGAACACTTCAGCGGTCATGGACATTCGGCCTCTGATCTTTGGGTAAGCGTTCTCCAAGGCGGCCCTCACAACACACGACAATGCAGAGTCGCTGAGCAGAGACAGATAGCCAAGTTGCACACACGAGGACGGCCTCAATCGAGATCTTTGGTTCATGTCGTACTATCTGCAACCCCCACAACTTGCTTGGGCTTGCAAAATCTCACTGACTGTACTATCTGAAGACAATACACATCTCTTTAACCTGTGCTTAACACTCTCTCCATTCACATTGTCTGTACCTTTAAGACTTGATTACCTGTAAAGACTCACATTCCAATCATTACTTTGTAAATTGAGTTTGTGTCTTTATATGCCCTGTTTGTAAACAGAACTCAGTAAGAAGTCTCACAACACCAGGTTGAAGTCCAACAGGTTTATTTGGAACAGCGTTCCAAAAGCTAGTGGCATTTACTACCAAATAAACCTATTGGACTTTAACGTGGTGTTGTGAGAATTCTTACTGTGTTTACCCCAGTCCAATGCTGGCATCTCCACATTGTGGATAGAACTCCCACTCACCTGACGAAGGAACAGCGCTCCACAAGCTAGAGGCTTTTGCTACCAAGTGAACCTCTTGGACTTTAACCTGATGTTGTGAGCCTTCTTATTAAGATATAATGTAGCCAGTGAAATATTTCCCTTCCCAATTCCTGCTGATATCAATTTTGCCAAGACTCCTTAGTGCCACATAGTCAGATGTTGCATTGATGTAAAGGCTGACACACTCATATCACTGGGATTGACTATTAGTTAATACCAGCTAATAGCATTCACTGACAGCCTCCATTTCTTAATGGATAATCAAGAGTAGACTGTTGCAGCAGTGACTGGACTTTGTCCTCCTTTTTGCGTCAATGACAGACTGAGGGCAAGGTTAAATATGCTGCTCATTTGTTCATGTTTGATTAAATGGGGTCCAGAATCAAAGTTTGGAACCCTTGGCATTACCACTCAGCTGTACACCAGATCCAGCCACTTCTGGTTACCTGTCCTGCTTGCAGGACGTAACACATCCGGAGATGGGGATGGAGAAGTCTGAAATATTGGCAGAAAGATATGGCAGCTCTGAGAGAATGATATTAGGCTATCATTTGACTAGTCTATGGCTCAGATCTTCCAATTTTGACAAGTCACCACAATTGAGTAAGGTTTACAGGGTCAACTAGGTTGGGTGTATTTTTGCCAAGTCCAAATCTGTTAGCTAGCTTTTTGTGTGGTTTTGATACAATTCACTGGCTTGTTCGGCCATTGCCCAAACAGGTGTCTAGAGTCGTACAGAAGCCAGACTAGGTCAGGACAGCTTTATAAAGGATTGGGTATAAAAAGAAAGAAATGCTTAGTCTTTATATTTTTAAAAAACTGCTTCGAGCTCAGGTGGAACAGCGTGTTTGGGAGGATGTCAAGGCTTTGAACAGAATGCGGAAGAGGTTTACTCAGATGGTGAACTTTAGTTCAGTGACTAGACTGGAGAGGTTGGGTTTTTAGTGGTTAAGAGGAGATTTGACAAAAGATGTTCAAATACATGACTAGATTTAACACAGCAAATAGGGAGAAACTATTTCTGAAGGCAGAAGAGTTTGTAACTGATGAGACAGATTTCGTGTTTGTTAGAAGTACCAGAAGAGAAATTAACTTTCTTTAATAAGAACATAAGAAATAGGAGCAGGAGTAGGCCATCCAGCCCCTCGAGCCTGCCCCGCCATTCAATAAGATCATGGCTGATCTGTCGTGGCTTAGTTCCACATTCCCACCCTCTCCCCATAACCCTTAATCCCCTTGCCTATCAAAAACCTATCAACCCGCGCCTTAAATATATTCAGCGAGGCAGCCTCCACCACTTCAACGGGCAGAGAATTCCAGAGATTCACCACCCTTTGAGTGAAGAAGTTCCTCCTCAACTCCGTTCTAAACAGCCCCCCCTTTATCTTGAGGCTGTGCCCTCTAGTCCTACTGTCCTTTCTGAGCGGGAAGAGCCTCTCCATCTCTATCCTATCCAACTCATTCATCATCTTATATGTCTCGATGAGATCTCCCCTCATTCTTCTAAACTCTAACGAGTACAAGCCTAGTTTACTCAGCCTCTCCTCATAGTTCAACCCCTTCAACTCCGGTATCAGCCTAGTAAACCTCCTCTGCACTCCAAGGCCAAAATATCCTTGCGTAAGTGCGGCGACCAAAACTGCACACAGTACTCCAGCTGCGGCCTCACCAATGCCCCATACAGCCGCAGCAAAACCTCCCTACTTTTATATTCAATCCCCCTCGCCATGAAGGCCCACATCCCATTCGCCTTCCTGACCACCTGCTGCACCTGCAGGCTGGGTTTTTGCGACTCATGCACAAGGACCCCGAGGTCCCTCTGCACTGTCGCATGCTGCAGTTTTTCACCACGTAAGTAATAATCCTTCCTACCATTATTCCTACCAAAGTGGACAACTTCACACTTGCCAACATTAAATTCCATTTGCCAGTTCCTGGCCCATTCGCCCAGCCTATCTAGATCCTTCTGCAGACTTTCCACACCCTCTGCACAATTTGCCGTTCCACCAATCTTGCTCGGGTCCGGGATGTCGCATCTGGGCTGCAGAGGAACCTGGAGTGGGAGGGTGAGAATCCGGTCGTTGTGGTTCATGTGGGTGCCAACGACGTAGGCAAAATGCGAACTGAGGATCTGGGGAGGGAATATGAAAAGCTGGGAATGGAATTAAAAAGTAGAACCGACAAGGTGGTCATCTCTGGGCTACTGCCTGAACCAAGTGCAGACGGGTGTAGGGTTGATAGGATTAAGGAAGTGAATGGGTGGCTCAGGGATTGGTGTGGGAGGAATGGGTTTGAATTTATGGGGCATTGGCACCAGTATTGGGGTAGGTGGGACCTGTTCGGGTGGGATGGGGTTGGTCTGAACTGTGGTGGGACCAGAGTGCTGGCGAATCGTGTAAACAGGACTGTAGACAGGGCTTTAAACTAATTGGGGGGGGGGGGGGGGGGGCGGGGGCGGGTGGTGGTGGTGGTGGAGGAGGAGGGTGTGAGGGTAGGTGACATTACGGGGTCTAAAGTTAAGGAGACGGTACAGGTAAGGATAGAGGGAGCAAGGGGCGTGAGTATGGTTGGTGGCGTTCCAGCAAATAAGGTCCAGGTGAAGGCTGGGATGAAGGCACTTTATCTGAATGCGCGAAGCATTAGGAATAAAATGGATGAGTTGGTGGCACAGATCAACACAAATGGATATGATCTGGTGGCCATTACAGAGACGTGGCTGCAAGGTGACAGGGACTGGGAGCTGAATGTCCAGGGGTATCAAGTGTTTAGGAAGGATAGGCGGGAGGGAAAAGGGGAGGGGGACGTAGCTCTGCTGATTAAGGATAGCATCAGGGTGGTAGCGAGGGATGATATTGGAGCCAAGGAGCAGAACGTGGAATCATTGTGGGTAGAGATTAGGAACAGCAAAGGGAGGAAGACGCTGGTGGGTGTTGTCTATAGGCCCCCGAATAATGATCTGGAGGTGGGGCGGGCTGTTAACGCGCAAATAAGTGCGGCGTGCAGGAATGGGACGGCCGTAGTTATGGGGGATTTCAATCTGCACATTGATTGGTCGACCCATGTTGGACGTGGTGGGCTCGAGGAGGAGTTCTTGGAATGCTGCCGGGATAGCTTCCTGGAACAGTGTGCGTTGGAGCCGACGAGGGAGTGAGCTATCTTGGATCTGGTGCTATGTAATGAGGCGGGTAGAATTAGGGAACTTGCAGTGAAGGATCCTCTTGGGGAGAGTGATCATTGTATGGTGGACTTTCTGGTGCAGATGGAGGAGGAGAAAGTGGGTTCCCGGACACGCGTCCTTTGTTTGAACAGAGGGGAGTACGATAGGACGAGAGAAGAATTGGCGAATGTGGACTGGGGGAGCGCGTTGGAAGGTAGGTCTGCTGAGGAGCAGTGGAGGATCTTTAAGGAGACCTTCCTTGGTGCTCAGCAGAAATTTATTCCGATGGTCAAAAAGTACCGTAGGAGGAGAGGTAATAAGCCGTGGATAATGAAGGAGGTGAAGGAAAGTGTTAAATTAAAAGCGGAGGCGTTTAGAGTAGCTAAGAGTAGTGGGCGAGAAGAGGATTGGGAGAGGTTTAAATGTCAACAAAGATTGACAAAGAAGTTGATAAAGAAGAGTAGGAGAAACTATGAAGCTGGGCTAGCGCTTAATATAAAAAAGGATAGCAAGAGTTTTTATAAATATATAAAAAGGAAGAGGCTGGCTAGGGTGAACGTTGGTCCCTTAGAGGATGAGAAGGGGGACTTAGTGGTAGGGATGGGGAAATGGCTGAGGTCTTGAATAACTTTTTTGTTTCGGTCTTCACGGAGGAGGACGTGAATAATTTGCCGGATGTTAGAGATGGAAAGATGGTAGGGCTGGAAGGTCTTGATGACATTACTGTTACTAGAGAGGTGGTGCTCGGCAGACTGGAGGGGCTGATTGTGGACAAGTCCCCAGGACCGGATGGAATGCATCCGAGGGTTCTGAAAGAAGTGGAGGAGGTGATACTGGATGCCTTGGTGGTTATTTTCCAGACATCGCTGGATTCCGGGGAAGTGCCGGAAGATTGGAAAACGGCTAATGTTACGCCGTTGTTTAAGAAGGGTGCCAGGCAAAAGGCGGGGAATTATAGGCCTGTTAGTTTAACGTCTGTTGTAGGTAAAATGTTAGAATCCGTCATCAAGGAGGAAATAGCGAGGCATCTTGAGGGGAACTGCTTGATAGAGCAGACGCAGCACGGTTTCATTAAAGGGAAGTCGTGTCTGACAAATTTACTGGAGTTCTATGAGGATGTGTCTAGGGCGGTGGATAGAGGAGAGCCGGTGGATGTGGTCTTTCTTGATTTTCAGAAGGCGTTTGACAAGGTACCTCACAAGAGGTTATTGCAGAAGGTAAGGGGGCATGGAGTTGGGGGTAGGGTGTTAGCGTGGATAGAGGACTGGTTGTCAAATAGGGGGCAGAGAGTGGGGGTCAATGGGTGCTATTCGGATTGGCGGATGGTGACTAGTGGAGTGCCCCAGGGGTCGGTGCTGGGGCCTCAGCTATTTACCATTTATATAGATGATCTGGAGGAGGGAACCGAGTGTAGGGTGTCGAAATTTGCTGATGACACCAAAATTGGTGGAAAGGCAAATTGTGCGGAGGGTGGGGAGAGTCTACAGAAGGATCTAGATAGGCTGGGCGAATGGGCCAGGAAATGGCAAATGGAATTTAATGTTGGCAAGTGCGAGGTGGACCACTTTGATAGGAATAATGGTAGGAAGGATTATTACTTACGTTGAGAAAAACTGCAGCAGGCGACGGTGCAGAGGGACCTCGGAGTCCTTGTGCATGAGTCGCAAAAACGGAGCTTGCAGGTGCAGCAGATGGTCAGGAAGGCAAATGGGATGCTGGCCTTCATAGTGAGGGGGATTGAATATAAAAGTAGGGAGGTCTTGCTGCGGCTGCATAGGGCATTGGTGAGGCCGCAGCTGGAGTACTGTGTGCAGTTTTGGGCGCTGTACTTACGCAAGGATATTTTGGCCTTGGAGGGAGTGCAGAGGAGGTTTACTAGGCTGATGCCGGAGTTGAGGGGGTTGAGCTATGAGGAGAGGCTGAATAAATTAGGCTTGTACTCGTTGGAGTTTAGAAGAATGAGGGGAGATCTCATTGAGACGTATAAGATGATGAATAGGTTGGATAGGATAGAGGTGGAGAGACTCTTCCCGCTCAGAAAGGATAGTAGGACTAGGGGGCACAGCCTCAAGATAAAGGGGGGGCGGTTTAGAACGGAGTTGAGGAGGAACTTCTTCACTCAAAGGGTGGTGAATCTCTGGAATTCTCTGCCTGTTGAAGTGGTGGAGGCTACCTCGCTAAATATTTTTAAGACGCGGGTTGATGGGTTTTTGATAAGAGAGGGGATTAAGGGTTATGGGGAGAGGGCGGGAATGTGGAACTGAGCCAAGACAGATCAGCCATGATCTTATTGAATGGCGGGGCAGGCTCGAAGGGCTAGTTGGCCTACTCCTGCTCCTATTTCTTATGTTCTTATGTAAATTTCGACACCATACACTCGGTTCCCTCCTCCAGATCACCTATATAAATGATAAATAGCTGAGGTCCCAACACCGACCGCCAATCCGAATAGCACCCACTGACCCCCACTCTCTGCCTCCTATTTGACAGCCAATCCCCTAGCCACGCTAACACCCTACCCCCAACTCCATGCCCCCTGACCTTCTGTAATAACCTCTTGTGCGGCATCTTATCAAACGCCTTCTGAAAAATCAAGAAACACCACATCCACCGGCTCTCCTCTATCCACCGCCCTAGACACATCCTCATAGAACTCCAATAAATTCATCAGACACGACTTCCCCTTAACGAAACCATGCTGCATCTGCTCTATCAAACAATTCTCCTCAACATGCCTCGTTATTTTCTCCTTGATCACGGATTCTAACATTTTACCTACAACAGACGTTAAAGTAACCGGCCTACAATTCCCTGCATATTGCCTGCCACCCTTCTTAAACAATGGCGTAACATTAGCCGTTTTCCAATCTTCCGGCCCTTCCCCGGCATCCAGCGACGTTTGGAAAATAATCACCAAGGCATCCACTATCACCTCCGCCATTTCTTTCAGAACCCTTGGATGCATTCCATCCGGTCCTGGGGACTTCTCCACAATCAGTCCCTCCAGTCGTTTGAGCACTGCCTCTCTAGTAACAATAATGTCATTCAGGCCCTCCACTCCTACCATCTTTCCATCGCTAACACCCAGCAAATTATTCACGTCCTCCTCCGTGAAGACCGATACAAAAAAGTTATTCAAGGCCTCAGCCATTTCCCCATCCCCTACCACTAAGTCCCCCCTCTCATCCTCTAAGGGTCCAACGTTCACCCTAGCCAGCCTCTTCCTTTTTATATATTTATAAAAACTCTTGCTATCCTTTTTTATATTAAGCGCTAGCCCAGCTTCATAGTTTATCCTACCCTTCTTTATCAACTTCTTCGTCATTCTTTGTTGATGTTTAAACCTCTCCCAATCCTCTTCTAGCCCACTACTCTTAGCTACTCTAAACGCATCTGCTTTTAATTTAACACTTTCCTTTACCTCCTTCATTATCCACGGCTGATTATCTCTCCTCCTCCGATCCTTTTTAACCATCGGAATAAATTTCTGCTGAGCACCAAGAAAGATCTCCTTAAAGATCCTCCACTGTTCCTCAGCAGACCTACCTTCCAATGCGCTCTCCCAATCAACATTCGCCAATTCCTCTCTCATCCTATTGTACTCCCCTCTGTTCAAACAAAGGACACATGTCCGGGAACCCACTTTCTCCTCCTCCATCTGCATCAGAAACTCCACCGTACAATGATCACTCTTCCCAAGAGGATCCTTCACCACAAGGTCCCTAATTCTACCCGCCTCATTATATAACACCAGATCCAAGATAGCTCGCTCCCTCGTCGGCTCCAACGCACACTGTTCAAGGAAACTATCCCGGCAGCATTCCAAGAACTCTTCCTCCAGCCCACCGTGTCCAACATGGGTTGACCAATCAATACGTAGATTGAAATCCCCCATAATTATCGCCGTTCCATTCCTGCACGCTGCATTTATTTGTGCATTAATAGCCCGCCCCACCTCCAGATCATTATTCGGGGGCCTATAAACAACACCCACAAGCGTCTTCCTCCCTTTGCTGTTCCTAATCTCCACCCACAACAATTCCACTTTCTGCTCTTTGGCTCCTATATCATCCCTTACTACCACCCTGATGCTATCCTTAATCAGCAGAGCCACGCCCCCCCTTTTTCCTCCCACCTATCCTTCCTAAACACTTGATACCCTTGTACATTCAGCTCCCAGTCCCTGTCACCTTGCAGCCACGTCTCTGTAATGGCCACCAGATCATATCCATTTGTGCTGAGTCTGAAGAGTTTAAAGTCTGAAAAGGTGATGGAAACAGATTCCAAGCAATATTCAAGGGAGAACTGGTAAATACTTGAAGGGAAATAATTTACAGGGATATGGGGAAAAAATAGAGTGGCTGTGTCATTGAGATTCTTCATAAACAGCAAACTGGGTTATCTTCATTGGTCCTATGGGAATAATAGAATGGTGACAGGACATCATTCAGTCTGTCATAAAATAAAAACAAATTATTGCGGATGCTGGAATTTGAAACTGGAAGGGTCATCTGGATTCTAAACATCAGCTCTTTTCTCTCCTTACAAATGCTGCCAGACATGAGATTTTCCAGCATTTTCTCTTTTGGATTCAGTTTGTCATGTCTGTGCTGGCTCCTGCAAGAATTATTCACATAATGCCACCCTTCATCTTCACCCCAGAGACCCGCAGATATTTCCTCTTGACATATTAATTTAATCCTCTTTTGAAAGCCACTACTGAATCTGCCTCCACCACACTCAGGTAGTGCATTCCAGATCCTGAACACTTTATTTTATAAAAGGGTTTTCTCTCAGTGTTTCTTTTGCTAACCACCTGTCTTCTGGTCTTCCATCCTCTGTCAATAAGAACAGCGTTCTCTGTCCAGGCCCATCATGACTTTAAATCTCCTTGCAGTCTTCTAATCACCAAAGACAACAGGCACCGCTTCTCCAATTCATGTAACTGAAGTACTTCATCCCAAAACCATGTCATTAATAGTTTCTCTCTCCTCTCTAATGCCTTCACATTCTTTCTAAAGTGTGGTGCCCAGAACTGGACACAATACTCCAGTTGAGGCCAAACCAGTGTTAATTGTAACTTCCTTGTTTTTGCACTCTATGCCCTCATTTGTTTAACTCAGGATATTTTTTGCTTTAACTTCACTCTCAATCTGCTCGCTATCTCCATGGCCTTTGCACATATGCTCCCAGGTCTCTCTGCTTCCATACCCTCTTCACAATTTGACTATTTTATATTGCCTCTCTTCATTCTCCCTACCAACATGAACCACTTCATACTTTTTCACATTGAATGCTATATGTCACTTGTCCATCCATTCCACCAACCTGTGTCTTTCTGAAGTTTAACATTACCTTCGCACAGTTCACAATACATTTAAATTTTGTGTAATCCACAAATTATAAAATTCTGTCCTTTCAACACGTCCAGCTAATTAATATAGATCAAGAGCCAACTCGCAATGTGATTCTGCATAAATGTAATACAATATAAAATCCATTTTATAAGATGGTGCTTTTAGAAAAATTGAAATATTTGAAATTTTATTCCACAAGGAACTGACATCCATTTAGAGTATTATGGTTCAATCCAGTGTCAGGTTTTGTAGGTTCTGACTCATGAGGATTCAGCCAAAACATCAAGAGATGTTTAGATTGAAGTACTAAATTGCTTTTATGCAATCTTGAGATGGAATTTTAATACTAGCTCCTTGTGGCACAAGGTGCCACACAGATTAAGATTTTCTGCTTGTTTACTCCTCCATCCATGGTTTTCTTCAATCATTTTAATTGGCATGCATTGGCTAGTTATGGAAACAGAAAATCCCAGCCATTAGATTACTTTTTCAAATGAATTAGTTTACATCATGATTTACCATGTCTTCTGGTAAGAGAGGTATAAATTAATACTGGGCCAAATTATGGTCTTAAACTGGAATTAAAAATTGCAGCACGGCTATAATAACATGGAGATTAGAAGATGATCCTCTGATGTGCTATCAATAGAATAGAGTTTCTTAAACTTTGTTTGAGGGACCGTTTTTCAAATGAATTTGTAATCATGGAGTTGATTCTTCTAAATTATATTATAAACTTTTTGCACATTCACAGTAACTTCATTGCATTATTAATGTAAGCCTATATGTGATTAATAAATAAACTTTAAACTTTTCACTTGAGTGTGAAATTCTGTTAAAGGAGCTTGAATGAAATGTTGCCAGTATGGTCTATTTTGGTGAACATTGATACAAAAAAAAGTTATCCACCCTTAAGTTGAAAGATCATCTTAAGTGATTCAACAATATACCTACTAAATACTTCAAGAGCACACCTTCTCATTTTGCATAGAGTGTAATTAGGCTTGGTGGTTCATGTTGGGGACACTGCGCTGTTTCACACGCGATCCTCCTCTGCCTGACTACTCACGGCACAACAGCTGAATTTTTACAGGGTTTTTTAATCCTCCAGTTCTGTTTACTAGTCTCTATGCTGGAACATTACTGATGGGCTGCCTGAGATGCAACATTTCTGTCATTGGGTCACTGCTGATAACTGGGACCATGACTTCAGCCCAGTTTCAGGAAATCAAAATAGTTTCAAATGCTGCAAACCTAACCTGTACCATTACAGCAACAGGTTCCACACAAAAGAAATCTGTAATGACCTCCAGGCGTCCATGAAGTTTAGGAATAACTGCAATAGAAAACCAGCAGAGCCAGGGGTTTAAGGTTTAATACAGTACATGCACTACCAAAGACATAAAATTTAGTAAACATCAGAATGAATAAGATTGTACCAATTTTCATAAAGCAAATAATTAAGAAACCATAAAAATTTGAAATAAAGGAATCAGTATACTTTAATGGTTAGGATGTCAAATTTCCTTTTTCGTGGAGAATTTTAATGGGTGGACAATAAGATGAGTTCTTTGGTTGAGTGCACACATTAGCCACATACAGATGCTGAAATACTTTAAATGCGGGTGACTAGCAGAGTGCTTCAGTGGCTAGAGCTCAGACCAACGTTCAATGTTTGTTGATATCAAATTGAGAGGGATTGCAAGTAACCAAACCAATGGCCTATATACAGACAGAAAGATACAAATAGAAATCAGGCAAGCAAGTGAAGGCCAGCTGGTCAATTAAGCCTGCTCTACACTATCCAGAGATATACTCTCCAAGTTCCAGACTTTCCAATATGGATATTCAACAAGTTAGAGTAAGCTTGATCACCAAAAATCTTCTTGACATAGAACAAAAAAAAACTTTCAGCCTAGTCCTTCTCTAAACAGACACTCTCAAAACATGCTATTAAATTGAGATGATTCGCTGACAGTTTGTTTCTGGACCTTAAATGAGCCAAGTTTTCCTTGGTCCCAAAGACTAACATCTTCAACCTCAACTTCTAACAATAATAAAGAAAAGTGTCTTCAATAAGACTGACATCAATCCCCTGTAAATCTGGGATTGACTTAACTATCCTCTGAAATCACATGGCAAGACATTCATTTCAAGGGAAATTGGAGCAACAAATGCTGACCTTGCCTAAGCCATTGCTGTGGTAATCTTTCCAGAATTTCTCTATCCTCCTGTTTCAAAATGTTGACACGAAACCTATTTCCTAAAAAAAACACAAAATTTGATATTGAAGATGCTATTCATTTGATGCACATTTAGGGCCCGATTCGCCCCAAAAAATTTAAAGTGCTGAATTGGCAGAAAAAACTGGTGTAAATCATGATTGTTTTTCAGTGGGAGTTCAGACTGAATCTCCTACACTCTATACTCTGCAGAGATCACAATCGTGGATACTATAAGTTTGGGGGGGGGGGGGGAGGTAATCATGTCAGAGTCAGATAGTGCCAGGCCTCTGCACATGCGCAGTGGCCCCGATCTGTCAGCCTCCTGTTTGCTGGCCAGCTGATCGACCAGCCCAGGACTCCGGCAGTGCTGCTCCTACATTCTTCTGATGACCAGGCCCAACCCCCGTCCCAGAACATCCCAATCTGCAGACCACCGCCCCTGCCCCAACCCCCAAGCCAGTCAGCCCCGACCGATCCCCCTGCAGCTGGCAGCAGGATCCCACCCCCCCCCCTCAACACCAACTGCCCCCAAACCTCACGTTAGCACTGCCCAATGGGCATGGGTGGCACTGCCAATGGTACCCATGCCCAAGGGGCATCACCCACTGACCACCAGACCCCCTGGGGAGCCCCAATTGCCCCCCACTTCACTCCAGTGGGGTCTACCGCTAGTTCCCCAAATGTGGGGAGCTACCCTAAGCCCCAGAGTGAAATACTCCTGGCAGGGTGGGAGATCCTATTGGGCATGGAAAAGTCAAAATAGATTAACAGATTAAAATGACTTATCTGGTCTTCCTGCCAGTTTCCAGCGTGGTCCCAACTGTGCCTGCTTTCCAGCTGTAGGTGATGCACATGCGTCAGGAACACATGCGCAAATCCTGCAAAATGGCCAAAACACGCATCTCCCAACCCAATGCACCAAAAAACGTATACGTTGGGATGGGAGAATCAGGCGTTTAGTTCTTGCTCTGCAATGTTCCACGCAATTAAGCATTCTGAAAGATGTTTCGAGCAAAAGACAATTTGGTGCCAATGGTACCTTTGCTACATTGAAGTAACAAGGGAAGATGAATTCCAGGTTGCTGACAAATTTCATAACCTCAAGTGCTATTCCTCGACAGATACATAAACTGCTGAGGAATCATTTTGAGAGTACGAATTAATCCAAATCCGTGAATTGATTAAAAAGTTTGATTTCAGAGTCTGCATCCAAAGCATCTGTAATCTCCTAATCCTAAAGAGGACAGCCCCAATTTCAAATTCTTATTATTTTGACCCCCAAACTGCTGTGTTCTTACTATCATTTTACATAAATCCAGATTTTTCCATGGCAAAGAAACCCTTTTTTAACAATTTTATCTATTTGCAGGGCAGAATTTAATATTTTGTGAACCAAAGTCCCAAATCCATCTGCTCTTCCAGATCAGTTCACTCCCACAACCCACAATATGTATACTTTTTGTTTCTAATTACAACATACTGCTTCACATTTAGCGATATTGAACTCCATTTGCCACGTGCTTCAAGTTGCAACTAATTTGGCACACTATTTTCACTTTCTAGACCAGTTAAATGAGGTTATTTCACATTCTTCTGGAGATAATAATTTGCAATAGAAACCTTCACTTCTCTCATGAGGAAACCATTTTATGATTTAGCTATCTCCTTAACCCTTAACTTGCTTAGAACAGGTACCTCAACCGTTAAGAAATATTGTCCTACTTTACTGAAAAGCCCTTCTCCAAAGATAATGAATGTACACCATGAAAAAAACTTAAAGCAAAGAAATCTCTTTGCTCCTAAAAAAAAGGATCAGTGATTGAACTTTATGGACAGAATGCATTTGTTAAGTAATTTTGGGATTGCTTTGGCACTTACTTCTACTTAAACCCTACTTTCCTCATTTGGATTTCCAAAGAATTCTTTCCCTATAGAAAGATTTAACAGTTCCAAACAAAGGAACATTAAGTCACCCTCATGACAGATTGGGTGGAATTTTCCCGTGCCACCCGCCATGGGAATCATAGCATGCAGGGGCGGACCATGCAAAGGTCCGTTGACTTCAGATGGGAATTTCCAGCCTTTGGATAACCACTGGAAAATTCTACCCATTGCCTATAAGTATGTCCTTAATCTTCCTCTACTGCTTATTCCATGTACCGCTGCATGATGGGCTATTAAGGGTTCTTAGTTGTTCCCTTTCTTAAAACACAACAAAGCTTTAGTCTTCTTTGATCTTTGGTATAGGCACTGTTCTTATTCAAATCATATTCTTGCATCATTCTTGATTCTTTGCATGATGGATACTCTCCGTATACTTTTCACAACTTATTTTTACCATTATTTTTTGCTGGTTAACTGATCTCCTGTTAAACTACTTTTTCTGGTTTTAATATTCAGATCTATAATAAAATGGAGGTAACCATCACCTCAAAACACAAACTATCTTTCAGTTTTCACATTCTGATTATCCAAAGGCAGAAAAAAATATATGAAGGGATGAATGACCTGCTCCTAAATCTTTTCACAGAATCCCTACAATGCAGAATAAGGCCGTTCGGTCCATCAAGTCTGCTCTGATTCTCCAACATCTTAATAAACCCGCTACCCTATCCCCATAACCACACATTTACCCCGTTAATCTCCGTAACCTACACATCCTGAGACAGACACTAAGGGGCAACTTAGCACGGCAATCCAGCTAACCTTTGGATTGTGGAGCAGAAACCCACAGACACGGAATGAACAGGCAAACTCCACACAGTCACCCTAGGTTGAAATCGAACCCAGGTCCCTGACACTGTGAGGCAGCAGTGCTAACCACCGTGCCACCATTCTGCTCATTGATCCCATGTTCCTAACAAAAGATGTTTCACAGTAAAAAGAAAAAGTGAATTCCACAAAACCCCAAGCTAAAATCAATACCTCACAACTCACAATGATTTGCTGTCTGCATAACGATTATTTGAAAAGCTGTTTGGATTGCTACAAGAAGGAAAAGAGACAAAGTCACATGGGTGAATGAATAATGAAACATGATCTGACGTTCTACAGCAGGCAATGCAACAAGAGAGCAATAGGATTGTCCCAGCATTGTCCCAGTTCTGGCCAGCATTATTCTCCCATTCATAAACAACACAAATTAGCTAATTTAAAATATGTTACTGCATAGATTTAAAGAGCAGGGAGTTTTCCTCAATGTCCTAACATTTATCCCTTAATAAATATACATGAGGGAAAAGTGATACGGTCTAGAGTTCAAGTCTGAACTAGGAATTTCTGCATTGCTTAAAATAGTCAGCCAGTAAACACAGCTGATAATGTATAGCAGTCACAAAAGGCAATCTTCAGATTCCAAACAACTGGCTTTATGCAGGGCAATCTTCCATGGCATTAATATAATTCTAGCCTTTGAAATCAATTCCTGCAGTTGGACTCAATGTTAAGGTGTCTGAATAAGGCAAAGAGTTTTCTTGTGCATGGAAGAATAGGATTTGACTTATTATTGTCACATGTATTAGTATACAGTGAAAAGTAGGTTTCTAAATGGCGAGAGATTTGTCCTTTCAAAACATATGCATTCAAATCTGAGTTGTTCACAGTACAGGCACAATAGATAATCTAAGTTTAGCAACCTAGTTCAAATTATGAAAATAAACACAACGTTAAAGGAATACCTTTCATTACGTCAAGACATCCCAAAATGCTTTATAACTAAATAAATATTTATGAGCATTGTCACTTTTGTTACATACCATGTGCAGCATCAATTTGTGTGCAGCAAGGTCAATCATAGAAAATTCAGACCATCTATTTTCCATGATGTTGGTTAAGTAATCAATATTAGTCAGGACAGTGGGGAGAACACCCTGATCATCTTCAAAATAGTGCACTGGGATGTTATAACATCCTTTGTTTAACATCTCATCTGATAAATGTCCCTTCCAACAATATGACTCAGAGGCGAATGTTCTACCAAATGAGGCAGTTACCATATTGCTAATGCCATGCAGCAAAAAAAAAGTGTTCAATTCTAAACCAAAACAGTAACTGAACAGATGCATATGCAGAATAGGTAACTATTTTATATATTTAGAATACTTGTTTTAACACTCAATATTTCAAGTTTTCCACAGAGCTCGCCAAAAATAAATCCACTTTTGTTCACATAAGAATAAGCAAGGTGTACTGAAATAAGAGGGAAACATGTCAACTCCCCAAAACAAATGTAATAACTGCTGCTTTCCAGTCCAGTCTCCATTTAAGTTTAGTCCTTTGTAAAATCATACCAAAAAAAAACTAAGCTCAGAATCTCACAGAGCAAATATAAATCATACCAAGCAACCTGAAAGTTGCTAGCTTAGCTTTCTTAATGACATAGCCATCACAGATCAGTCCTCCCTGTTATTAAACACATACATTTGATTTTATGTGGAAAAAATTTCACAAGTGCTAAAGTTTTCAGCCCCTGAAAACTGCAGCTACCGTTTTCCTCCGATTCCAATTTCCAAGGAATGTAAAAAGACCTCCCAAACAATTATGAAACCAAATGGCATTTTCTTCACAGCCCTGCAGCTAATACATTGCAATATTGTAACAAGAGTGGAGTGCGAGTGAAATCAGACCAGGAACATTGATGCCTGACTGAAATGAAGAGTTGTGTCAATTAGCCATTAATCTGGCTAACTTTTATTTACAGTCTTTCAACAGCTTCTTCCGATTTCAGTTTTACTAAACAATATCTCAGGACTCCAGCAAACAGTTCATTTTACACAAAGTGAAAGGGCACAATGCTTGTAAGCATGCATCAGAGAAGCAAAACTAATTTAAAGAATATTTCCCAATGGAGTAACCTCACAATTTCTTAAGTCAAAAGCTGCACAAAGAAAAGGGTCTCCCAAACCAGAGAATTTAATTAGCAACATTAAAAAAGACATATTATGACATTAACATGATGCATTATGCCTTTAGTGTGAATACCAGGAAGTATTTAAAGGTAGCTTGCAAAAAAATATCAAATATAACTTCAGGTTATTAATATATATGGGAGATGCTTGTGAGGCCAAGCACCCTTAATCCTCTACCAAGTCGCATACCCTTATCAAAAGGGATATGGGTAGGGGAAATTAGCATTCCACAACTGTCCAGCTTTCACTTATGACCAAGCTCCTGGATAATTCAAAAAGACACTAGACTTGAACATATTCCTTTTGGTTGCAAAGAACAGGTCCCTGTGGTTGAATGTATATCACTTTTAGCAAGCGCGAGACATATTATGAGCTTGGCTGATTATCTTAAATGATTTCCTGGTGTACTAAGGCATTAGAAAATCACATCCAAGTGTAGTTGTTTTGTCTTTAATTTTGAGGGTGGAGGTTGTGGAGTATAGTGTGTATTCCCTTTATTAAGAACAACCAAAGCAACATGCTGTTCGGTTAAGCAGTCATTCACTAGGATATATTACCGACATATCAGGCATCGCACTGGCATTGAAATTCAGACATGACGTTACTGAATTGTGTGGTAGAGAGAACATTTTTTCAATGTTCAGCAGCATCCAGTTAATGAAAAATACCAATTGCATTGCCACTGCATAATAACAGCAGGAAATGGCCTGATTAACTTGGTTTTCAATGTTTTGCCTTTTCATTGTAATGAGGTAGACCAAGTCACTTCAGGTTCAAAAGTGGTTGCCTTTGGCCCATTTGCGAATTAAAATAGGGCCCTAGCCATTTGCTCACTTTGTAAGATCAGACTATTGTTTGCTGTATATTTACAAATGAGCTGATGGCAACACTTCCAAACCTTCATTTTTATAACTCATCTTCTCTATTTCCAATGAAAATATTTTAAGTAGCCCACAAAAACATGTTCCAAAAAAGAAAAGCATTCTTTTTGCACTTGTCCTGCAGCTTTCAGTAATCTCATACTTATATATTCATGTAAAACATTTTCATAAGCTATAGTCAAGTTTAAATTTTCAAATCAAGTAAACTTTCAAGTCAGAAGAAAAGTGCATAACATATAAAAAATGCACTATTTCTCTACCAAGCTGTCAGTTGGGGTCTGTTCTCAGATATGTCACCCTTAATACTAAAATTAGAAGCTATGTTCTGGTACATCAAGTTCCTATTGCTTGGCTTTCACATTTTAAAGAGACCAATGCAGTAAGGAACTCACCATACAAACAAATTTAGGGATACATATGCTCTATCAAATTTAAAAAAAAATGCTGGGTCTACATAATTAGCACATGTAGAGTTGAAGCCATGTCAATATTTTGAGCAAATTGACTTTACTAGAACTAGAAACTAAAAGCTAAACATGCACCTTAAGGTGATGGTTTCTTGGAAACGAAGCAAAACTAGGTGATTAGAGTCAGTGTTACTTCTTTCTCTTCCTTTTCTTCTTTATTTGCCAACCTCACTGAAATACTTGCTTATAATTAGTTTTCTGGTCTTAAGCATTCACTCCAAAACATTAACTTGAATTTCCTTTTACAAATAGAGCTGCTAATTATCACCAATGTTTTCAACTTATACACATCCTGTTATTCTCTGATGTTATAGATTGGTACAATAATTCTGAACTACTGTCCTGTCAAAATTATTCATTTTCCACAACAATACTATCCTTATAGTTGTCAGACTTCATTAACAAGTTCACATTTACCTCCATCTAAAATTACTAGGCAATTTCAAATTAATTGTAGCTGTCATCATACCAATTGCTTTGGCAGCAGAATATGCTTCTTCTGGTGTAGAAACAGCTTTCCCCTTAGGAACAGAAATGCCTGCATCTTTCAGTAATCCAATACTTATGTACTCATGCAAAGAAAGGTTCCTCTGCTGCTGCTGAATGTACTGCAAACCATGAATTGAAAGCAATTCAGACGATACACCAAACACCTAAAAAAAATTCAAAACAAATCATTTGATAGGTGAATTCAAATAATTTCCATAAATTGCATTTTATTGTATTAGTTTTAAACTAAAAATTTAAATGAAAGCTTCAGAATGCAACATGGATCAATGCTCCATTGGTGAGGATAGCCTACAGCCTCAGGAACTTTGAAGGTCACCCTCAGCAGTCTAATCTAAATAAAGACCACATTCATCACAAAAACATCAGATTAATATACTTAGCCTTTGTTCTTTCAAGGTATCAATGACTTGCAAATAATTTGATGGATTCTCTTTTTTGGAACCTATGCCGTTCAAACTTAAAGGAGGAAAGTTAACTCAAGTCATTTTTACATTAACTCTCCAATGGATCCCCAATCATACTTTTCAGAAAACTGAATGGACTCAAAATTAATTGATGCTCAATACATCATAGAACCTGAAAAAAAACTGATCACCCGCTACAGCTATTTTTTCTTGTAGTGTCAAAGAACCCTGGAAGGCACTGGAATTGTTACATTATATCCAACCAGAGAGAAAACAAAACACCCCAGTGGGATAATTACAACTTTATAATGTAACAAAAACATTTGACAAACCAACAAAAAAACTGTCATGGGGAATAGGGAGTCTATGCCAGAGATTGTTCTATCATTGTAGTTGCAGTTTTCTTTAGAGTTTAGCAGCCTGAGTTCAGCACTGACAGCAAAAACGAGGTCATCAATGATTTTTCTCTACCAATGCTGCCAGACCTGCTGAGTATTTCCAATATTGTCGGCTTTAATTTCTGATTTCCAGCATTCACAGTATATTGTTCATATCTGGAAAGGGATTTTTTTCTGCAATGCAATATGTTATTGCCAGTATACAATGTATGAAAGCTGGAGGGAAAAATATATTTGCTTTCTAATTAAAACTAGGTAATAGCAATAACAACCAGAAGTTATCAATTTAACCTGTATTAATAACTAATCCCAATAAAAACCCATACAAGAACAATTAGGTACAGTGTAACTGTTTACTGCAATTTCTTCATAAAATGTTCCTGTCGTTTAGAAACTGTAAACAATTTGAGTTAAAAACATACAATGGGGGGGGGGGGGAAATCAGCATTGTTTTTATAAATCACCTTTAAAGTACTGTTGTTACTTCGGTGTGTAATCTGAAAAAAAGGACATTAGGACAGGTGGGCAAAAGCTTGGTTAAGACATCTTCTATCAGATATACAGCACAAGACAGGCCATTTGGCCCAGTTAATGCTGATATTTATGATCCTGTTCCTGTGATGTTTATGCTACTTAAAACCACTGGCATGTTTTATTTACAGCAGACTCGCTAAGTACTCAGAATTACTATGCATATAGCCAAGTGCAACATCTGAAATGTTACAAACAGATCTAGGGATGCTGTGAAATGGTCTCAGCAGAAATCCACACCAAAAAAAACAGAAAATGCTGGAAAACCTCAGGTCTAGCAGCATCTATGGAGAGATCAACAAGAGTTAACGTTTCAAATTCAATATGATACTTCTTCAGAATCTTTCAGTTCCATATTTTACTAGAAACGTTAATTCGGTTTCTCACAGGTCGGCTGAGTTTGTTCAGCACTTCTCGTTTTTAAAGTCAGAACTCCAGCATGTGCAATATTTTGCTTTTCTTTAAGGACAAATCGGAATTGGAGGGCTGAGCCAGATTGGATGGTAATGCGAGCGAGAATACGTGAACAAGCTTGCATTTAGCATAAAAAGAGCCCGAAGGTTACAGTGACATTTAGATATTCGCCCGTCAGCGTATGTGGAGTCCATCAGCCTCCCCAAAGCGGTGGGGGGGGGGGGCTACAGCTCTCACGTGCACCACTTTCGCACTGATCGCGAGTTCGGATTTAAACCTCGGCACCGATCCCCCGCCCCCCACCGCTCTCACGCCGGGCCCAACATACCAACAGCGGCAAACAAACTTAACCCCTCCCCTCCATGACCAAACCCCACTTTCATCCATCTTTACTTCCCGACCCGTCACTCACCCTAGCTCCGTCGCGGCTGACAACCCGGCTATGACAAACACCACAGCCACTAAGAGCCGCCAAGAACCGGCAACCCAACGCCATCATCCGTCCGTTCGTGTCCGTCCACACTCCCGGCGACTTTTCAAGAACGCGCAGGCGCCGGTTTGCTTCAATGAGCGCGCAGGCGGGCTCGGCGCTGCAGCTCAACCAGTCGGAAGGGACGGATAAGGCGAGACTTGGGGAAGAATGGTGTTGACAGTAAGGGGACTGTTTGGCATCCAGAATCAAATCCTGCTGATGCTGGAAATCTGAAATAAAGGCACAAAATGCTCAACAGATACTGAGTATTTTCAGCATTTTCTGTCAAATTAGGATTGAGCTCTTCAGCATCCCAACCCAAAAAAGTAACAGTGACAACTGTTTGCAAGTTCTCCCCGTGTCTGTGTGGGTTTTCTCCCACAGTCTAAAAGACAGGCTGATTAGTTGTATTGAGCTGAACAGGTGCTGAAGTGTGGCGACAAGGAGAATTTCACAGTAACTTCATTGCAGTGTTAATGTAAACCTTGCTCGTGATTAATAAATAAACTTACAATTGAGAGCCAAGCAATTCCCATGCTTTCACACTGCAAGCAATGGAAGAAAGTTTCCAATACTCTATCACAGAGAGTTGCAGCAGCCACATCTTGCATTTATATAACATGTATATTGTTGGATGTATCCCTAGGAGATTAATCGTATGATCTCCCTGATCAATGACTTTTTTCTCAATCTCTCATAAGAACATAAGAAATAGGAGCAGGAGTAGGCCATCTAGCCCTTCGAGCCTGCCCCGCCATTCAATAAGATCATGGCTGATCTGTCGTGGCTCAGTTCCACATTCCCGCCCTCTCCCCATAACCCTTAATCCCCTCGCTTATCAAAAACCCATCAACCCGCGTCTTAAAAATATTTAGCGAGGCAGCCTCCACCACTTCAACGGGCAGAGAATTCCAGAGATTCACCACCCTTTGAGTGAAGAAGTTCCTCCTCAACTCCGTTCTAAACCGCCCCCCCCTTTATCTTGAGGCTGTGCCCCCTAGTCCTACTGTCCTTTCTGAGCGGGAAGAGCCTCTCCACCTCTATCCTATCCATCCCATTCATCATCTTATATGTCTCAATGAGATCTCCCCTCATTCTTCTAAACTCTAACGAGTACAAGCCTAGTTTATTCAGCCTCTCCTCATAGCTCAACCCCCTCAACTCCGGTATCAGCCTAGTAAACCTCCTCTGCACTCCCTCCAAGGCCAAAATATCCTTGTGTAAGTGCGGCGACCAAAACTGCACACTACTCCAGCTGCGGCCTCACCAATGCCCTATACAGCTGCAGCAAGACCTCCCTACTTTTATATTCAATCCCCCTCGCTATGAAGGCCAGCATCCCATTAGCCTTCCTGACCACCTGCTGCACCTGAAGGCTGGGTTTTTGCGACTCATGCACAAGGACCCCATATTTTTATAACTCATGAGTAAAACCGCTTAATAAAATGGAAATGCACTCTTTTGTCTTCTGCTTCTTCGAATTTTTTTTTGACTGACAGCAGCAGTGTCCTGAAGACTCATCTTTGCTTCTTGAGGACTCCAAGGCAATACTGAAAAGTTGATAAGTCTACCCTTGGTGTTTCATTGCAGGATTATCAAATAAATTTGACACTGACCATGTTAAGTGATATTAAATCAAGTAACCAAAAACTTAGTCAAAGATGTAGGTTTTTAAGTAGTGATAGAGTGGTGGAAAGCTTTCTGGAGGAAATTCCAAAGCTTAGGACCTAGACAGATGAAAGTACCACCATCAAATCACCTATTTTGAAGGGTTATAGTCAATAGGCAGGTAAGTAGAGTTGAAGCCAAGATAAGATCAGCCATGATCATACTAAAGGGGGAAGCTTAAGAAGTGAATTGTCTACTCCTCCTGTTAGTTCTTATCAAAATCAGGAATGTGCAAGAGTCTAGAATTGGAAGGGCAAAAAATTCTCAGAGGGTTTCAGAGCTTAGGGAGCAGTGAACACAAAATAATAGAATTTACCCTGCAGTTTGAGAGCAAGAAGCTGGAATTAGATGTAATGGTATTATAATAAAACAAAGGTAACTACAAAGACAGGAGCTGGCCAGAACTGATTGGAAAGGGAGCCTAGCAGAGAAGACAATGAAATAGCAATGGCAGGAGTTTTGGGGGGGTTATTCCGGAGGCACAATAGAAATTCATCCCAAGGAGGAGGAAACATGTTAGGGGGAGGACGAAGCTTCCAAGGCTGACGAGAGGGGGTCAAGGATGACACAAATGCAAAAGAAAAAGCAGACAAAGTGGCACGGATTAGTGGGAAGCCAGAGGATTGGGAAGCCTTTAAAAACAAGCAGAGGACAACTAAAAAAGCAATAAGGGGGAGAAGATTAAATATGAGTGTAAGCTAGCTAGTATATAAAAGAAGACAGGAAGAGTTTTTTTCAATATATAAAAGATAAGAAAGGCAAAAATAGACATTGGACCACTGGAAAATGAGGCTGGAGACATAATAATAGGAAACAAAGAAATGGCAGAGGAACTAGTTACTTTACATCAGTCTTCATAGTGGAAGTTGTAGCCAAACAGGCCATCTAAAATGGCGTTTTGTAAAGCACTCTGGGACAACTGGGCAAGAAACTAAACCGACAGACTGCAGTTTAAAGACAGACAAACAGGCTGCAACCCTGATGAGTGAATACACAGGACATGGGCCATCTCCAGGATGAAAGAGACTTTCTGGTCACACTGGGTTGTGTGCCAGACATAGGGGCACCGTGAATCCTTATTTAGGAGGAAGGTATGTGACCTATGTGCCTACAACACCTACAGGCATGGCCGCTGGGGACACATCCAGAGATCGGTGTGGTAGCACCTGATTGGACTCTTATCGATCAGGGTGATCAAGTCCTGATCGATTGATTGGCAATGGCCAAAAAAGGGGCGTGAAACCAAACGGGGTATAAAGGATGCTGTACAAGCAGGAATCTCTCTCTCTCTCTGACCCCATGAATGAGCTACAACAATGGTGAACATCACCAGCAAGAGGAGAGCTACCACACCCAGAAAGAAAGACCACAGCCAGAATGCCTGACCAGACCAAAGGACCAAACTACACAGACAACTACCAAGACCAGCACACAGATAAAGGCCAATATCTGTTTGGGTACTTGTCAGTCATGCAAAGTTAAGTCAAGGTCTTGTATTGTACTTGAATTCTAGTATTTTCTGTAAGTTAACTTATTGTTGGTTGGGTGGGTGATTATTGATCGTGTGAGTTTAAATAAATATTGTTTGTACTAATAAGATGTCTACTCAAAGTTATTTGTCCACCGTGTAAGGGTTAAAACAGACTGATTTTTACAACAAAGTCAACAGTGGATGCCAGAGCTCCATGAAAATGAGGGGGCACAGGTGAGTGTAGTGGCCATCACTAAGGAGAAGGTTCTGGGGAAACTAAGGTCTAAAGGTGGATAAAGTACCTGTACTGAATGGACTACACCCCAAGGTTTTAAAAGAGATCACTGAGGAAAATTGTAGAGGCAGTGATCTTTCAGGAATCACTGGGGGCAGGGGAGATGCCAGAGAGCTGGAAAATAACTAATGTAACATTGCCATTTAAGAGATGGAGGGAGCAGATGAAAAATTATAGGCCAGTAGCCTAACCAGTCATTAGCAAGATTTTAGAGTTCATTATTAAAGATGAGATCGTGGAATACTTGGAAGTGCATGATGAAATAGGACTGAGTCAGCACGGCTTTGTCAAGGGGAAGTTATGTCTGACAAATCTGTTAGAGCTCTTTGAAGAGGTAACAAGTAGTTAGATAAAGGAGAACCAGTGGACTTGATTTATTTAGATTTCCAAAAGGCCTTTGACAAGGTGCCACATAGTAGACTGTTGAATAAGTGCCCATGGTGTTACGGGTAAGATCTTGGCATGGATAGAGGAGTGGTTGACTGGCAAGACAGAGTGGGGATAAAGGAGTCTTTCAAAATGGCAGCCGGTTACTAGTGGTGTGCCTTAAGGGTTGGTGCTGGGACCACAAATTTTCACAATATGCATTAACGATGTGGAAGAAGGAACTGAAGGCACTGTTACTAAGTTTGCATATGATACAAAGATACGTAGAGGAACAGGCCATATTGAGAAAGCAGCAGGGAGTGCTGCAGAGGAACTTGAACAGGTTGCGAGAATGGGAAAGAAGTGGCAGATGGAATACAATGTGGAGAAGTGAGGCTATGCGCTTTGAAAGAAGGAATGGAGGTATGGACTATTTTATAATTGGAGAAATGCTTATGAAATCAGAAACACAAAGGGACTTGGGAGTCCTTGTTCAAGATTCTCAAGGTTAACGTGCAGTTCAGTCAGCAATTAGAAAGACAAATGCAATGTTAGCATTCATGTCGAGAGGGCTAGAATACAAGAGCAAGGATACACTTGAGGTTATATAAGACTCTGATCAGACCCTATTTGGAGTATTGTGAGCAGTTTTGGGCCCCACATCTAAGAATGATGTGCTGGCTTTGGAAAGGGTCCAGAGGAGGTTCACAAGAATGATCCCGGGAATGAAGAGCTTTCTCATGAGGAACGGTTGAAGACTCAGTCTGTACTCTTTGGAGTTTAGAAGGATGAGGGGGGATCTTATTGAAACTTACAGGATACTGCGAGGCCTGAATACAGTGGACATGGAGAGGATGTTTCCACCAGTAGAACTAGAACCAGAGGGCACAACCTTAGGCTAAAGGAATGATCCTTTAAAACCGATATGAGGAGGAATTTATTCAGCCAGAGTGTGGTGAATCTGTGGAATTTGGCTGCAGAAAGTCATGGGAGCCAGGTCATTGAGTGTCTTTAAGACAGAAATAAATAGATTCTTGATTAATAAGGTGATCAAGGGTTATGGGAAAAGGCAGGAGGATAGAGATGAAAAAAATATCAGCCTCAATGGGCCAAGTGGCCTAATTCTGCTCTGATATCTTATGGTCTTCTTGGATATCATAGAAACATAACCATAGAAAATAGGAGCAAGAGGAGGCCTGCTCTGTCATTCATGATCATGTTTGATCATCGAACTCAGTAGCCTTATCCCATCTTCCTCCCATTTCCTTTGATAATTAGTAACTGGGTTCCCAGCACTGATCCCTGCAGTATCCAACTGCCTACCATTTGGAAAAAGATCTGTTTATTCCTACTTTGTTTTCTGTCTGTCAACCAGTTTTCCATCCATCTCAATATGTACCCCCGATCCTATATGTTTTAATTTGGCATGCTAATCACTTTTGTCAGACTTTGTTGAAAGCCTTTTGAAAATCCAAATAAATAATATCCACTACTCCCCCTCATCAACTCTACCAGTTACATCCTCAAAGAATTCCAGTAGATTTGCCAAGCATGATTCCTCTTCCATAAATCCATGCTGAGTCTGTCCAATCCTGCTACCCTTTTCCAAGTAAATTGCTATAAGCATTTGATAATGGATTCTAGAATTTTCCCCACTACTGAGATCAGACTTATTGGTCTATAATTCTCTGTTTTCTCTCTACCTCCCTTTTTAAATAGTGCGGTTACATTAGCTACTCTCCAAATTGTAGAAACTGTTCCAGAGTCTATAGAATCTTGAAAGATGACCATCAATGCATCCACTATTTCTCGGGCTACTTCCTTAATACTCTGGGGTGTCGATTATCAGGCCGTGGGGATTTATCGGCTTTCAATCCCATCAGTTTCCCGAACTACAGACATGGGGAGTGCAACACCATGAAGCAACCAAAGCAGTGGTATTATTAGAATGACAGAATCCCTACAGTGCAAAAGGAGAACAAACAGCCCATCAAACCTGCACCAACAACAATCTCACTCAGGCCCTGTCCCCGTAACCCAACATATTTATCCTGCTAATCCTCCTGATGCTAAGGGGCAATTTAACATGGCCAACCAACCTAAGTAAGATGTCTCACAACACCTGGTTAAAGTCCAACAGGTTTACTTGGCAGCACAAGCTTTCAGAGTTTCAGGCTCCTTCAGGTGAGTGAGGAATTGTGTTCACAAACAGGGCATATATAGACACAAACTCAATTTACAAGCTAAGAGAAAGGGATGGAGTCCTTACAGGATGTGGAGTATGAAGCAATAGCTGTGGGAGTCAGTGGGCTTGTAATGGATATTGATAGTCTATTGCCGGAAATGGAGACAGCACGCTCAAGGAAGGGAAGGGACGTGTCTGAGATGGACCAGGTGAAGGCGATGGAGGGGTGGAAACTGGAAGCAAAGTTGATTAAGTTTTTGAGGCCTGGACGCAAGCATGAAGCAGCACCAAAATAGTCATCAATGTACTGGTAAAGGAGTTGTGGGAGGGGACCTGGGTAGGCCTGGAACAAGGAATGTTCTACATACCCTATAAAAAGACAAGCATAGTTAGGACACAAGCGGGTACCCATTGCTACTCATTTGATTTGGAGAAAGTGGGATGGGTTAAAGGTGAAGTTGTTGAGAGATGGAACGAGTTCAGCTAGACAGAGGAGAATGGTGATGGATGGGAATTATTCAGGCCTCTTTTCAAGAAAGAAGCAAAGAGCGCTCAGGCCATCCTGGTATGGGATGGAGGTGTAGAGAGATTGACATATGATGAACAGGAGGCAGTTAGGGTCTGCGAAGTGGAACCTGTCAATATGATGCAGCACATCAGAGGAATTCCCACGTAGGTGGGGAGGGAATGGACCAGGGGAGTGACGATGGAGGCAGGTAAGAGGAAATAAGTTCAGTGGGGCAGGAGCACACTGACATAATGGGCCTACAAGGACAGTCCTTTTTGTGGATTTTGGGAAGTTTTTAGCAACAGACCATCTGGCGTTGGGAGACTGAGTTTGGAAGCTGTGGGGGGAGGCATCCAGAGGAAATAAGGTTGGTGATGGTGTTGGAGATAATGGCTTGATGTTCAGTGGTGTGGTCATAGCCTAGGGGGAGGTGGGAGAAAGTACCCGAGAGTTGGTGCTCAGCCTCTGCAAGGTAGAGGTCAGTATGCCAGAAGACAACAGCACCTTCTTTGTCGGCAGGTTGATGACAATGTCAGGGTTGGACCTGAGGGAGCGAAGGGCAGCAAGTTTGGCAGAAGAGGTTGGAATGGGCGAGGGGGTTAGAAAAGTTGTGACAGCCAATGTCCCAACGACAGTTTCCAATTAAAAGATCGAGAGCAGGTAATTATCCCGGTAGGGGTGTCCAATGGAGGCAGAATGTTGGAGGCACATGAAAGGATCTGTGGAACGGGTGGAGGACTCTTGCCCGAAAAAGTGGCACAGAGACAAAGACCACAGAAGAGTTCAACATCATTCGAGCCTGGAGTTCATTGAGGTCGGGATGTAAGGGCACAAAGCTGAATCCTTTGTTGAGAACAGCACGCTCAGCCTCAGAGAGGGGAAGGTCGGAGGATATAGTGAAGACACGGCAAAGGCTGGGGCTTAAAGAGATGGGATTCGAGACTGATGGAGGGACTGGGATGGGCAGTGATGGTGATAAGTCGTTGAAGCTTGCATTCCTTTACGTTTGCAAGAAACAGGAAAAGGTTTTGTTAAGACATCGAATGATGCAGAGGATGAAATGAAACTGGGGTCAGGGACAACTTTGAGAGAGAGAAAGACGGTATTGTTGGAGAGAGATGTCGAGAGTCTTCATGTGGTGGTGCATGGAACTGGAATGAAAAGCTTGTCATATGACGAACCATTGAGAACTTTACGTCTGTACTTGATGGAGTTTAAAGGATGGGAGGGATCATAAGAACATAAGAACATAAGAAATAGGAGCAGGAGTAGGCCATCTGGCCCTTCGAGCCTGCCCCGCCATTCAATAAGATCATGGCTGATCTGTCGTGGCTCAGTTCCACTTTCCCGCCCTCTCCCCATAACCCTTAATCCCCTCTCTTATCAAAAACCCATCAACCCGCTTCTTAAAAATATTTAGCGAGGCAGCCTCCACCACTTCAACGGGCAGAGAATTCCAGAGATTCACCACCCTTTGAGTGAAGAAGTTCCTCCTCAACTCCGTTCTAAACCGCCCCCCCTTTATCTTGAGGCTGTGCCCCCTAGTCCTACTGTCTTTTTTGAGCGGGAAGAGTCTTTCCACCTCTATCCTATCCATCCCATTCATCATCTTATACGTCTCAATGAGATCTCCCCTCATTCTTCTAAACTCTAACGAGTACAAGCCCAGTTTATTCAGCCTCTCCTCATAGCTCAACCCCCTCAACTCCGGTATCAGCCTAGTAAACCTCCTCTGCACTCCCTCCAAGGCCAAAATATCCTTGCGCAGGTGCGGCGCCCAAAACTGCACACAGTACTCCAGCTGCGGCCTCACCAATGCCCTATACAGCTGCAGCAAGACCTCCCTACTTTTATATTCAATCCCCCTCGCTATGAAGGCCAGCATCCCATTCGCCTTCCTGACCACCTGCTGCACCTGCAGGCTGGGTTTTTGCGACTCATGCACAAGGACCCCGAGGTCCCTCTGCACCGTCGCCTGCTGCAGTTTTTCGCCACGTAAGTAATAGTCCTTCCTACCATTCTTCCTACCAAAGTGGACCACCTCACACTTGCCAACATTAAATTCCATTTGCCATTTCCTGGCCCATTCACCCAGCCTATCTAGATCCTTCTGCAGACTCTCCACACCCTCCGCACAATTTGCCTTTCCCCCAATCTTGGTGTCATCAGCAAATTTCGACACCCTACACTCGGTTCCCTCCTCCAGATCATCTATATAAATGGTAAATAGCTGAGGCCCCAGCACCGACCCCTGGGGCACCCCACTAGTCACCAACCGCCAATCCGAATAGCACCCATTGACCCCCACTCTCTGCCTCCTATTTGACAACCAATCCTCTATCCACGCTAACACCCTACCCCCAACTCCATGTCCTCTGACCTTCTGCAGTAACCTCTTGTGAGGTACCTTATCAAACGCCTTCTGAAAATCCAGAAAGACCACATCCACCGGCTCTCCTCTATCCACCGCCCTAGACACATCCTCATAGAACTCCAGTAAATTTGTCAGACACGACTTCCCTTTAATGAAACCGTGTTGCGTCTGCCCTATCAAGCAATTCCCTTCAAGATGCCTCGCAATTTCCTCCTTAATGACGGATTCTAACATTTTACCTACCACAGACGTTAAACTAACCGGCCTGTAATTCCCCGCCTTTTGCCTGGCACCCTTCTTAAACAACGGCGTAACATTAGCCGTTTTCCAATCCTCCGGCACTTCCCCGGAATCCAGCGATCCTATTGAAACTTTGAGGCCTGGATAGAGTGGACGTGGAAAGGATGTTTCCACTAGTAGGAAAATCTAGAACGAGGGGACATAACCTCACGCTAAAGGAACGATCCTTTAAAACAGAGATGAAGAGGAATTTCTTCAGCCAAAGGATGGTGAATCTGTGGAACTCTTTGCCACAAAAGGTTGTGGAGGCCAGGTCATTGAGTGTCTTTAAGACAGAGGTTCTTGATTGATAAGAGGATCAGGGGGTTATGGGGAAAATGCAGGAAAATGGAGATGAGAAAAAAATCAGCCATGATTGATGGTGGAGCATGCTTGGTGGGCCAAGCAGCCTAATTCTGCTCCAATATCTTATGGTCCTATGGTCTAACTGACCGTGGCTTTCAGGATACAGTACGAACAGCAGTTCGAAGAACGTTGTATATCCCTGGAGATACCTGTAACCCTGGAGGTTACATGCGGGGTGGAATTTGAGTTGAAATCCACATGGGTAAGTTGGCGACGAAGACCGTCACTGAGGAAGGAAATATGACTTTGGAAGTGAGTCATGGTAAATACCTTGTCCAATACTAAGAGAGAAATGAAAAACAAATGGATAGGGAAGAGACATATGGAAATCCTGTCAGAGAGAAGAGCAGTACTTCTTCAGGGTAGGCATTCCTGGAAAAAAAAGTGGAAGTGAGTTAAACACTGGATAAAAGCAAATTACTGCAGATGCTGGAATCTTAAACCAAAAGAGAAAACGCTGGAAAATCTCAGCATTTCTAGCAGCATCTGTAAGGAGAGAAAAGAGCTGACGTTTCGAGTCCAGATGACCCTTTGTCAAAGCTTGATGGATCCTTGGGGGATATTAGAGGTGAAGGCGAGTGGCTATTGCAACCTGATAGCTTTGGTTACGATTCGATGTATAACAATGACAGCAGACGCGGATAAGGGTCAAGGGATATTTGCAACAGGACGGTGTCCATGTTAATGACTGCTGACATGAGGGTTAATGTACATATGTCATCAGTGATTTTGATTAGAACTGTTTTCGTGCAGTGGCGAGGGAGGCAGGGCATGTTTCGAATTAACTTTTGAAGTGAACGACGCACGGACATATCTACTAATGAACGGAAAAGCATCCTCACTACCACCTCGCATCGGAAGATCTCCGACCTCAAATCCCGAACCAACCGTTATTCACTCAACCAACCGCCACCGAGCCCACGCGTGCGTTCATCCTCCACGTGGATACATCCCACCCCGCTCCGCCCTCAACGGCCGCCCGAGAACGCGCTTGCGTATATTCCCCCCGCATCCAATCGCCAACTCGGGTTACGCGTGCGTGCAGTTCGCCCCCGCCCCCGCCCCAGGAACAAAAGAGCCACCCAAGCCCGCGCGTGTGTACCAACCTCATCCGTCCGGTCTCTGCGTGTGTCTCCCCCGCCCGGGCAGGTGATGACCTGAGGCCGCGCAGGCGCGCTGGGCTGTATTCATCGTCTGACTGCCAGTGTGGTTTGGTGTCACTCACGCTCGAGATGGCTGGTAACGGCTGTTTAGTGGCGCGGCGGCCGGGCGTAGGGGTGGCGGTTGTGGTGACCCGTTTGGGGCGACCGGGTTGTGTCCTGCTCGGTAAAAGGAAAGGCTCGATCGGAGCAGGTACTTTCCAGCTGCCTGGGGGCCACCTGGAATTCGGGTATAGTCTCTCTGCATAGCTGTATTGAATGATCACTGTAATGAATGCAGTTCACTGTCTTTCATTAATATCGCAATTAGTTTTCTTTTTAAATGGATTAACCATTTGTTAAATCCCAACTGGTCAGACAATTGGAGTCAAAATACAAGTGAATAGTCATTGGATTCAGTTATTGAAGATCTGGAGAATGAACCGATTGAGAATCTTCTCTGAAGAGGAGTCATGCGGACTTGAAACGTCCACATGACTCCTCTCTCCACAGGTGATGCCAGCATTTGTTGTCTTGTTTCACGTTCCACCATCTGCAGCATTTTTGTTTATATGAGAATCTTCTCTAACAGCATCCCTAGATGCCTGGATCCCTAGGGCGACACGGTAGCACAGTGGTTAGCACTGCTGCTTCATAGCTCCAGGGACCTGGGTTTGATTCCCGGCTTGGGTCGCTGTCAGTGTGGAGTTTGTATGTTCTGCTTGTGTATGCGTGGATTAGGTTGATTGGCCATGCTAAAATTGCTCTTAGTGTCCTCAGATGTGTAGGTTAGAGGGATTAGTGGGTAAATACGTAGGGATATGGGGGTAGGGCCGGGGTGGGATTGTGGTTGGTGCAAACTTGGTGGACTGAACAGCCTCTTTCTGTACTGTAGGAATTCTATTTCTATGATTCCAGATCCCAGGAAGATTAGAAAATTGAAACTGTTCAATTTCTACCCATCCCTCAACATCCTCTCTAGAATGAGTGATCTCTGCTTTTAAGTATGGCCAACCTTCTAATTATCTCTCTATTTTAATCCTAGCCAACATAACCACAACTCCTCCTTTACTGGTGCATTGGGAGCATCCTCGTTTCTAATGATGACAAGGGCAAAGAGTTTTTATCTCCACAAGATGATCTCCTTTGAGCCCCATTCCTACTTTGATTGTCGTTTTACAATTTACGCTAAGGATTAGAGAAATTGAGGGGGCTTGGCACAGTGTGTGTACATTGAAATGCTGCACCACAATGCTTGTGTTGCTATCACCGCTAATTGCTGAAGCGGTGGTGGAAGTGGAATTTCGCTGAAATAAGTGACAAGGGTCTGGAGGGTCTCTGGTGAGAGAGCAGTTCTGGGAGTGGCAGAGACCATGAACCAGTGAGAGGAAGAGTCCATCTCAACTAACAGGGAGAAGCCTATATGGTGATTGTGTATGGTGAACAGAAAGCAACTTTAAAGTTAGCATACTACTTTTATGCTCAGGTTCTTGTGATAACCAATATAGGAATTAAGCAGTGCAATGTATTCCAATTTAGAATTTTTTCTTTCTTCTGACAAAGGCCCTAAAGAATTTAAATGCACTTTATACATTGGTTTTAATGGGAACTTCAAGTTGTTAAAGTTGTACTTTTCAGGGATGCAATTATCTCTTTATAAGAGAACATACAGTATATGATGCCTGGCAGTCAGCTCAAAAATGACACTGGCACATAAATGAAGTCAGTCAAGTACTTTAAGTAGGGAGGGGCCTGATGTAGAATGTCATAGTTGCAAATATTGGGACACCAATGTATTATACCTTTCAACTTTATTCATAATATTTGCCTTAGTTCATGGGGATGGGACGGAAAACCAAGAGTATAGTTTATGGTGCAGTTCAATCAAACAAATAAAGTATTAATAAGACACAGACAATGGGTGGAATGATCTTTGTGCTGTAAATCTTTGTGTAAATGGAAGATTGAAAATGAGACTTCTATTGGGATTTCTTAGTATATAGCATACTAGAACTTATTTATAAGTTGTAAATAGGTTTGAAGAGTTTGAGAATTTGTATTGACATGGCTTATTTTTAAATTCTTTAATAGAGAAAACTGGGAAGACTGTGCTAAACGGGAAGTTCTTGAAGAGACGGGGCTTCACTTGAAGAATGTGTACTTTGCAACTGTTGTAAATAGCATCAAGTTAGAAGAAAATTATCACTACGTCACAATTTTCATGCAAGGAGAAGTCAATATGGATTATGATTCGGAGCCAAAGAATTTAGAACCACAGAAGAATGAGGGTAAATTTCTTATTGTTTTACAAGTAATTTGAATATGATTCTAAATCTGTTCAGTCTCAGACCCCTGTATTTCCTCACTGTCTTATCTCCTCACAGCATTTTCTTTCATAAATAATGTAAAATAGAATGTCCAATATTTTCTACTGTTTTGTATTAATTTATGACAATGGCATAGTGCTATTGTCACTGGATAAGTAATCCAGATACCCAGAGTAATGTTCTGGAAATGCAGGTTCAAATCCAACTACAGTTGATATTAAAAGTTTAAGTTGAGATTTTTTTTGAAGGCTAAAAGGGGTCACAAAAAATCATTGGCCAGCGGATTAAGGAAAATCCTAAGGCTTTTTATACATAAATAGCAAGAGGGTTGGCCCACTCAAGGACAGGGGAACGAATCTATGCATGGAACCAGAGGAAATGGGTAAAGTATTAAGTGAGCACTTTGCATCACCAAAGAGAAGGAATTGGTGGATGATGAGTCTGGAAAAGGGATAGTTTGTCATGTTGAGATCAAAAACAAGGAAATATTGGGGTTCTTGGGAAACATTAAGGTAGATAAATCCCCAGGGCCTGATGGGATATACCACAGAATACAGAGAGGCAAGGGAGGAAATTGCGAGGCCTTGAGACAAATCTTTGTATCCTCACTGGCTACAGGGGAGATCACAGTAAGAAGTCTCACAACACTAGGTTAAAGTCCAACAGGTTTATTTGGTAGCACAGTCACAAGCTTTTGGAGCACTGCCCCTTCATCAAGTGAGTGGGAGCTGTGTTCACAAACAGGGTACATATAGACAAAAACTCAATTTACTCAAGTCAAAGACTTGCATTGTCATGGACTTTACCTGGTATTGTGAGATGACTTAATGTGTTTACCCCAGTCCAGTGTTGGTATCCCCACATTATAGGGGAGATTCCAGAAGACTGGAGAATAGCTATGTTGTTCCTTTGTTTAAGAAGGGTAGCAAGAGTAATCCAGGTAATTACAGGCCAATGATCCTTCGTTCAGTGGTAGGGAAATTATTGGAGAGGATTCTTCGAGACAGGATTTACTCCTACTTGGAAATAAGTGTGAGGCAACATGGTTTTGTGAAGGGGAGGTCGTGTCTCACTAACTTGATTAAGTTTTTCGAGAAAGTGACAAAGATGATTGAAGGTAGGGCAGTGGGTGTTGTCTACGTGGACTTCAACAAGGCCTTTGACAAGGTCCCTCATGGTAGTCTGTACAGAAGATGAAGTCACATGGGATCAGGGGTGAGCTGGCAGGGTGGACACATAACTGGCTCGGTCATAGAAGACAGGGTGGCAGTGGAAGGGTGCGTTTCTGAATGGAGGGCTGTGCAAGTGATGTTTCTCAGATCAGTGCTGAGACTTTTGCTGTTTGCAATATATGTAAATGATTTGGAGGAAAGTGTAACTGGTTTGATTGGTAATTTTGTGGACGACTTAAATGCTGATGGATTTGCGGATAGCGATGAGGACTATCAAAGGATACAGCAGGATTTAGATCGGTTGGAGACTTGAATGGAGAGATGATAGGTGGACTTTAATCCGCACAAATGTGAGGTAATGCATTTTGGAAAGCCTAATACAGACAGGAAATATACAGTAAATGGCAGAATCCTTAAGAGTATTGGGAAGCAGGGGCATCTGAGTGTACAGGTACACAGATCACTGGAAGTGGCAATGCAGATGGAGAAGGTAGTCAAGAAGGCATAAGGCATGCTTGCCTTCATCAGCCAGGGCATTGAGTTTAAAAATTGGCAAGTCATGTTGCAGCTTTATACAACCTTAGTTAGGCTGCACTTGGAATATAGTGTTCGATTCTGGTTACCACATTATTAGAAGGATGTGAAGGCTTTGGAGAGGGTACAAAAAAGATTTACAAGGATGTTGCCTGGCATGGAGGGCTATGAGGAGAAGTTAGAGAAACTTGATTTGTTCTCATTGCAACGACAGAAGTTGAGGGGTGACCTGATAGAAGTCTACAAGATCCCTCAATCTTGTAGACTTCTATCAGGTCACCCCTCAACTTCTGAACAAAGTGGATAGGCAGAAGCTTTTCCCCAGGGTGGAAGAGTCAATTACTAGAGGGCTTAAGGTGCAATGGGCAATGTTTTGAGGAGATATGAGGCTTTTTTAATGTGGGGGGTGGTGGTTGCTTGGAACTTGCTGCTGGGGAGGTCGTGGAAGCAGGTATGATAGTGACTTTTAAGGGGCGTCTTGACAAATACATGAATAGGATGGAAATAGAGGGATAATGGTCTCTGGACTGGTAGGGCGCTTTAGTTCAGTCGGACAGCATGATTGGTGCAGGCTTAGATGACCGAATGGCCTGTTCCTGAGCTGCAATTTTCTTTGTTCAAGTCAAAAAAATTCTACAGACCAAGTCTGAATAGCAATCTTAGACTTAATATTCATTGTAAAATTATGTATAATATCTGTCTGGCCATCAACATGTGTTTTTAAAAGCACATTGAACATGATACAGAACAGAAAATGCATTGGCACTGATAGAATGGTGTAACCTTATTGTTGGGCCCAGATTAGTAACATCAAAACAGGAGTAAGCTATTCAGTCTGCCAACCTGCTCAGTTATTCAATACATCCATGGCTCACTACTTAAAGTGCCTTTTTACAACATTATTCCCATATTCTTTTATATCCCTGGCATTTAGAAAATTATCAAACTCTACTTTAAACTTATTGGATGATGGAGCTTCCACAGCCCTCTGAGTAAAAATATTTCTCCTCGCCTCATTCCTAGATGGTTTCCCCCTTCTGTCTTCTGGCTCTGGCCTCTCCAACCAGGGAAACTTAGCTGTAGCTACCTGTCAGTTTCTTTTAAGTACTTTGTAGATATCAATGACATCACCTCCCATTCTTCACAATTTGAGAATATAGGCCCAGTTTCCCTAATCTCTCTTCACAGGATACTCCTACCATCCTGGGAACAAGTTCAGTGACCCTTAGGTGCACCCCTATGACAATAACATCCTTCTTAAGGGTACCAAAACTGCACATAGTACACCAGATGCAGTGTAACCAAAGTTCTCTACAATTGAAGAAAGACTTTGCCACATTTGTATTTATTCTCTTGGTTGCTGAACCTGCAAGTTACCTTTCAGTGACTTACTGACGAGGACGCCCAGGTACCTTTCTACATCTACACTTTCTAATCTCCAACCAGCTGAGAAATACTCTTATCTGTTCCTCCTACCAAAATGGTTAATCTCATTCCATCCATCATGTTCTTGCCCACTCACCAAGTCTGTCCAAATCCTCTTGAAGCCACTTTGCATCTTACCCACACATTCCCACCTAGTTCTGTCTCATCTGCCAACTTGGAAATATGATATTTGGTCCTCGCATCCAAATCAATACATATTGTAAACAGTTGGGACCCAGCTGATCCTACCAGTACCCCACTAGTCACAGCCTGTCAATGACCTGTTTACTCCTACTTTGTTTTCTGCCTGTTGGTCAATCCTTAATCCAGACCAGTATATCTCCTATTCCATGTGCTTTAATTTTGTTAACCAGCCTCCTGTGAGGCACTTTTATCAAACGTCTTCTCAAAGTGCAAGTATATTATGTTCACTGACTCCCTCTATCAATTCTGTTAATAAAATTCTCAAAAAATGAAGTTGTCAAACATGATTTCCCAATCATAAGCCCATACTGAATAAATTCTAATATTTTCCTTGCTACTGATGTAAAGTTAATTAGTCTGTATTTCCACATTTTTCTCTTTCTCCCTTCTTAAATAGTGGGATGACATTTATACCTTCCAATCTACAAAAACCAGTCCTGTACACAACTGTTGATAAACTTTTATACAAAGAATAAAATATTTTATTGAAAGAAAAGTGAATAACATGAATCAGACAAAAAGTTTGGAATGATCTCAACACAAACAAAAGATAACAATTCAAATCCCCACTATTCCTTTGCTGTGGCAATACCTTTACAAATGCACAAACCAATGAAAAGTTACCACTAGCTTGATACAAAGGCTTCTTGCTTGGGACCAAACATTCACTTGATGCTTCTCATCCAAATTCTCTCTCTCTCAAACATCCAAAAACTACACTCCAAGCTCACTGTTTCTTCAGCTGTAGAGCAAAGAAATTAGTTCCTAAACTACCTTCCATGCTGCTAAACTGATTATTCAGTTAACTGCTGTCCTACCGCCTTGTAGTTTTTCTTCAGAGCTTAAAATCCCAGTCTTCTCTTTCTAATGCATACATACTGAACACTCGAGATCAACTCCTGCTATTTATGCGTCCATGACCCTGCATCACTGTCACTAGGCAACAGTAAAGCTTCTTTTAATTTGTGCTTGCTTTGGAATCGCTGAACTTTTAGCCCACCTCTCTCATTTCAAGGATTGTAAGACCTTGTTAAAAGTTCAATTTATACCATCAAACCCAGACACTTGAAACCTTTCAGTCATATGTTTATCTAGACTCCTGAGCACCAAGGTTCATAAAAACTGGAAAAAAAATCTTTACATATATATATTCAACCTAAAGTTAGATATTGTTAATAAAATAGTTTCTAAAGTCTGTGCCCAGAGCTGTTCATATTATCCACATGGTCTAATCAGGGCTTTGCATAGCTACAGCAAAACACTTCCCCCTTTACATTTTAAGCCCTCTCGTTTAACATTCCCTTAGCCTTTTTTTAAATACTTCAATTATATTTTCATGACATGCTACATGGACTACTAAATCTCTGGATCTCCACTGTTTCTAGCCTGTCCCCATTTAAAAAAACGGAACTCTAATCTTTTTTGGTCCAAATCAGATGATTTCTCATTGGCAGATGAATTTTGATACAGGCCATAGTATTTATTATCGAATCACTTTATTGATCAATGTCTTCATAATTTTTGTTTTCTCCATTACTTATAATGACACCTACTTCTTCCACAGTGGCTTCATTGCAGTGTTAGTGTAAGCCTACTTATAACTAATAAATAAAAACTTTAAAACTTTAATTTTAATACATCTGCAAAGTTGGATGTATTTACATTTATGCAAGTTATTAATATAGTTATCAGTGAAATTCCCCCCACCCACCTGTTTAGTCTCACTGCTACTTCAACTGGAAATGTGGTTGTCTGTATATGGAATCCCAATGCATTCTGGAAGTCCATATAAACTACATCCATTGACATTCTTCCATCTACTAAGGTAGCTATTGCCTCACAACCCAATTAGATTGTTAGACACAACCTACCTAATATACATCCATTTCGACTTTCTCAAATCAGTTCAAATTTTTCTCAAGTGCTCAGTAACTTTATCTTCCCCACAAGAGATGAAGCTTAATGGCTGTATGATTGCCTGGCTTTGCTTACTCAATTTTATTAAACAGTTAAATATTTGCAATTTTCCAATCTAAAAGGACAATTCCTGAATTGAGAACTTTGGCAGATTTATAGCAAAGGCATTTTCTGAATGGAACCTGTACGAGGTTAAATTTACTTGGGCTCCAGATAACCATGTTGTCTAAGTCCAAACGGACAGGGTGATGTAAGCTGTGCAAATAGGGGGAAAGCATGAGCTGCTCTTGGAAACTAAATTTTAAACAGGCTGAAATTCCCGAATAAGGACCATTTCCTATTTCTCATCTTATATAGGGAAAATTTAAATCCTACAATTGGGTATAGAGTTTGCAGTAATTCTGAATTTGAGACTTGAGGGTTTCTGCATGTTCTTGGCTGTTTCAGAAAAAAAATCTGAGAATGACTGAACCTAGACCTGTACAGCATCTCTTGTCCTCCGGGCAGCCCAGAGAATTTCACATTCAATTAAGTACCAGAGAGGACATAAGTTTCACATGAGCTTGTCATGTCTTTCTTCCAGGATGGGATTGGATCAAGTGGGAAGACCTTCCGCCAACAGACCAGCTGTTCTGTCCTTTAGCTTGTGTAAGAGAAGTTTATCATCCTTTTAAAGAAAGACTTAATGGTGCTAAAAATTCACCACCAAATGAGGGTAATCATCCTGATCATTGTATATGAAGATGAATAAAGTTACAAGATGTGTGGTATCACAAATGATATTTTAGAATCTGAAGAAACCAGTGGAACTGATTCATTTTTATCATGGAGTCATTCATAAAGCTGACCAAAGCTTACATGTATCTCCCTAATTCAATGTACAAATTGTATCAAATTAGTTAATAAAATTTCAAATCTTGAAGATGTAGTTTTATTTTGGAAATATAACATACCAAAGGTTAAGGATTGGGGAAAACAACCTGTGCTTAAAATCCTTCAAACTTATGTTCAGTTATGCAACAGCTGATGTTTGTGGTTTATTTTCTATAAACTCTCAATATATTATTTTATGTAATCAAACCCTACAGTGCAGAAAGAGGCCCTTCAGCCCATCAAGTCTGCACCAAACACAATCCCACCCAGGCCCTACCCCCATATCCCTATATACTATACCCACTAATCCTTCTAACCGATGCATCCCTGGACACTGAGGGGCAATGTCTTAGCATGGCCAATCAACCTAACCTGCACATCTTTGGACTGTGGGAGGAAACCGGAGTACCTGGAGGAAACCCACACAGACAAGGAGAACGTGCAAATTCCACACACAGTGACCCGAGGCAGGAATCAAACCCAGGACCCTGGAGCTGTGAAGCAGCAGCGCTACCGCGCCGCCCACAGTACATGTTGATTATCTGGACCATCTTTTGAAAGAATCCTTAAATGCACTAATTCCCATTCTTAGGAATTCCTTTGACTTTACACAAAACCTTAGAATACGTAGAATTTCATCCTATCTTGGTCAAGTAATTCTCCCTACAGTTATGTAAAGGTTAAATTCTGAATCATATTTTCTTTACTACCAAGAATTAATTTTACCTGTTTATGCATTCCCCTGAAAGTCAGTGCACTTTAGCTGTCAATAGCCACTCAATGTGCATAGATTAGTGTGTTAATCTAAATTTTTAAGAGGTCCACAACAGGACTGACATGCCTTAAAGCAGATTTTATTCATTTCTAAATTGATGGGTTTTCAATTGTACAGCAGAAGGATTTGGTCTTCTCTTGACTGCAGGGGCTTTGTGCTTTATTTCTCTTGTTATATTGCATATCCAGAAGTACAGCATGGAAACAGCCCGTCAGCCCAACTTATCCATGCTGCCCTTTTTTTAATACTCCTAAACTAATCCCAATTGCCCACATTTGGCCCATATCCCTCTATACACATTGTAACCACATAACTATCTAAATGCTTTTTAAAAGATAAAATTGTACCCACCTCTACTACTACCTCTCGCAGCTTGTTCCAGACATTCACTACCCTCTGTGTGGAAAAAATTGCCCCTCTGGACACTTTTGTATTTCTCCCCTCATCTTAAACCAATGCCCTCTAGTTTTAGACTCCCCTACCTATGGGAAAAGATATTGACTATCTACCTTGTCTATGCCCCTCTATATGGTCACCCTTCAGCCTCCTATGCTCCAGAGAAAAGTCCCAGTCTATTCAGCCTCAAGTCCCGATAGCATCCTAGTAAATCTTTTCTGCATTCTTTCGAGTTTAATAATATCCTTTCTATGATCAGAATTGCACACAGTATTCCAAGTATGGCTTTACCAATGTCTTGTACAACTTTAACAAGACATCCCAATTCCTGTATTCAGTGTCCTGACCAATGAAACCAAGCATGCTGAATGCTTTCTTCACTATCTGTCCACCTGTGACTCAAATTTCAAGGAGCTATGAACATATACCCCTAGATCTCATTGTTCTGTAAGTCTCCCCAATGCCCTACCATTAACTGAGTAAGTCCTGCCCTGGTTCAATCTACCAAAATGCATTACCTCACATTTATTTAAATTAAACTTCATCTGCCATTTGTCAGCCCACTGGCCCAATCGATCAAGATCCTGCTGCAATTGGAGATAATCTTCCTCACTATCCACCAATCTTGATGTCATCTGCAAACTCACTTACCATGCCTCCTATATTTGCATCCAGATCAATAATATAAATGACAAATAACGGTGGGCCCAGCACTGATCCCTGAGCCACAGTGCTGGTCACAGCCTCCAGATTGAAAAACAACTCTCTACAACCACCCTGTGGCTTCTGTTAAGAAGCCAGTTTTATATCCATTTAGATACCTCACCCTGGATCTCGAGATTTAACTTTATGTAACAACCTACCATGTGGTACCTTGTTAAAGGCCTTGCTAAAGTCCACGTAGATGACATCAACTGCACTGCCCTCATCTTCCTCCTTGGTTACCCCTTCAAAAAAAACTCAATTAAATTTGTGAGACATGATTTTCCACACTCAAAGCCGTGCTGTGCTGACTGTCCCTAATCAGCCCTTGCATCCCTAAATGCCTATAGATCCAGAATCTCAAAATACCTTCCCACCACAGATGAGGCTCATTGGCCTGTAGTTCCCAGGCTTTTCCCTGCAGCCCTTTTTAAACAAAGGCACAACATTTGCCACTCTCCAATCTTCAAGCACCTCACACCTGTGCCTATCAATGATTCAAACACCTCAGCTAGGGGACCTGCAATTTCCTCCCTAGCCTCCCACAACATCCTGGGATATACGTCATCAGGTCCCACAGATTTATCTACCTTGCTGTGCTTAAAGACTTCCAGCACCACCACCTCTGTAATATGTACACTCCTCAAGATATAAATATTTATTTCCCCAAGTTCCCTAACATCCATGCTTTTCTCAACAGTAAATACTGATGAGAAATATTCATTTAGGATCTCACCTATCTCTTACGGATTTGCACATTGATTACCTTGTTGATCCTTAAGAGGCCCTACTCTCACCTTTGTTACTCTTTTGCCCTTTGTGTACTAATAGAAGTTCTTTGTATTCTCCTTTGCTTTATCTGCCAAAACAATTTCGTGTCCCCTTTTTGCCCTCCTGATTTCTCTCAACTCAATTCCTACACCCCCTATGCTCTTCAAGAGATTCACTTGATCTCAACAGTCTATGCACATCATGTGCCTCTTTCTTGGCCTCAATATCCCAAATCATCCAAGGTTCCCAATTTCTGCCAGCCTTGCTCTTCACGCTAAGAGGAATGTTTACCCTGAACCCTGGTTAACACACTTTTGAAAGAATGCCACTTACCAGATGTCCCTTTTCCTTCCCATGGACTCCCCCAATTAACTTTTGAAAGTTCCTGCCTGATACCACTACAATTGGCCTTGCCCCAATTTAGAATTTTAGTTTTTGGGATAGACCTATCATTCTCCATAGCTATCTTATAACTAATAGAATTATGGTCACTGGTCCTAAAGTGATCCCTCACTAACACTTCTGTCAGCTTCCCTTCCTTATTTTCCAAGAGGAGGTCAAGTTTTGCCTCCTCTCGAGTCAGGCCATCCACATACTGGGAAATTTTTGATAAAAGCTTCCCAGTGGATCACTTGAATGATACTTGGAGTGAAATGCCTTGTGTGCTCACTTGTGCCAAATTCAAATTTATAAACTTGCATCCAGGTTATCTTCATAAAACACCGTGGAGTTTCTTGCCTGGGTCTTAAGTGTCCTGACGGAGCTCCTTTGGCTTATTATACTATTAAGTATACTACTACTAAGCACAGATGTTTTACAGCAAGTTGTTAACTTGCATGTCACTGACAGGAAACAAGACCTCAGAAGAATGAACCTCATCCACAGCACTGCACGTAGCCAAGAAATATAATTGGCATTTATCAATATTGATTTTGCTGAAATGAGATTTGAAACTGTTGGGCTATTGTGTTTTAACAAATGATCAGAAAAATTAGATGGAAAACATTTCTTACTGATGATATCAAACAGTTCTGTTTTTATTTACAATATAGAAATCACATTGTTATACTATAAAATGTACATCTCCAAAACGATGTTTACAACTGTTTCAGTTTGCATTATTGTAGAATAATGCAAACAAACAGTTGTAAACATTGTTTTAATAATGAAATAATCCCTCTTAATTGTTTTTAGCAAAAATCGTGTTGGGGCTTGTCAAGGCCAGAATTGTCAATTTTGGAGAACATTTTGAGTAATAACAATCATTCATTGTCTTGCAGGTATGACACAGGATATAAAATACCCTATTTCAGTGTGCTTTAATACAACCCCAACAATAATCTTTATTGTAGCAGATGAAAATTCTTCTACCTTCTTCAGTGTTCATGACCTTTGTGTTTAACTGTCAATTGTATCAAATTACAAATAGTTTTATGCTTGTGCCCATAGCCATAATGGCCACCTAGCTAATTTCTCAAGGCGACAGGAATATGTATAAAGCAGCTTTCCATGTCAATCTGCGTTTGGGATTATAGTGCCAAACAGCAGCAAAAAAAAAGTTCTAAAATGCAATTGCCACTTTAGGGGTAGGATAATTTTAAATTTCTGCTCTTAATATGGTTATGGTTTCCTTTTCTTCAGCTTAAATTGCTGCTTCATGAAAATGTTTGTAATCCTCTGCAACACACATATATTGCAGCTGTTCTGTTTTTGTGATATACTTTCCTGTTGTAAATTATCATATTTTCAGTTCCCCCTAATGCATTATGCTGTGTGATTAATAGTCTAGGGAAAATATATAGTAATGTCATACCATAAGTCAATTATGTGGCTTTTTTTAAAATTTGGTGCAAAGGTCTGTCCAATAAATTAATGCCTTGTTTCTTAAAATATAATGTTACCACTATATTCTAAAATATAATCAATGATAGTCACATTGGACAGCAAGTTCAACACTGAGGGAAATTTTTTTTTAAATGCAGAACTTACCTATCTTACTGCATTGCTTATCAAATTGCTTTCTTGATGTGTCCATACCAGGTCAGCATCAACAGTGTTAGATTGGAAGGATCAGGAGAAACAAACCTATTTTTCAATGCCAAAAGTCCAAGAATTGAACTGAAAAATAAATGTTCTTTTAGTTTCAGTCAGAGTCACTACTACTACTTGAAGAATCAGTTGACATAACTTCCACATCATCTTCATTCTCTTTGTTATGTCCAGGAGGTTCCAACATAAAATCATTGCTATGGTTCGGAGGCAACAAGTTGAGGGACATGTCATTTGACTGCCATGGGTACTGAGGTGCAAGTACATCTGAAATACAGAAAGTTTTTGTAAACCACATTTGTATTTTATCCAAAAGTGTATCAATATTAATCCCTCAAGCATTATTTAAAATGGGTCTGAAACCAGTAATGTTATGTCTTGGATGTCTTTTATAGTTTCAGTTGTGCTTTGAGTTAAACTCTTGCTCCTAGAACACAGACAACAGCTGTCCAAAGGCTCATTTACAGAATAAATCTTTATACTGAACAACCCAACCCTTCTTCTGCCCCTACCCCTTCTAAAAAAAGTTTCAAACTCCTAGTATTCTTGCATTCTATTAATATATATTAATCCTATTAATATATATTTAGCTTTGTAACAACTTTTCAAATTCTTAATCAAATGATTTTCCCTTCCAAGAATATTAAATTCCAGACCGTGAAAATGTATTGACCTAAAATAGCACTAAATTCTATCACAAAACCACAACCTATGCTTCTCTGAATTGAAATGTATATGTAAAGGATTAATATATAAATGCTATCCATATACTCTATGCATATGGTAGAAAAAAGCTATCTTCTGTGTAAATCTAGAACAATTTTAAATGTCACGCTATGATGGGTTTCAAATGATTAGATCTCCATAAAGGTCTTCCAGTAAGTGGAGGAGGCAGAAACATGAGTCATTCTGAGGAACTGATGGCTCTGATAATGAGGGAATGGGAATGGAAAGAAAATTGTAGATTTCTGGAATAGATTGAACAAAATACATGATCCACCTCAAGTACTCATCCTTGTTATCAATAACTTGTAATCAAGAGTGTTCTTGTTTATCTTTGATTAAAAGCAGCTGTAGATGTTATGATTTGTCGACATTTACTGCAAATCAACTGTTGAAATTTAAAAATGTGACAAATCATTAGAACTCTAAAGGGCATCCAGACTTTCAACTTTGGCTGTATTCTGTCTCCATTGATGCTGTCAGACCTGCTGAGATTTTCTGTCATTTTCTGTTTTTTTGTGACAAATCATTTTCTTGCCTTCAATTTAACGTACTATATACCATTTTCTCTTCCCTCTTGATGTCAGATTCCTGCCAAAGTGCTGCTGCTCAGTCATTATTAATGACTTGTCTAACTAGTCGATCATAAGTTTTCAATGAGTATTTTAGCCTGCCAATACTCACTGAAAACTAAACTCAAAGCTATTTGTATGGTCATGCAGGTGTAATTTCTACTGTACAGCAATTATAACCTAAAATGGACTTTCTCCTCCTCATGATCTAGAGACAAAGGCCAACTCCTCCTTTCACTATTGCTGCAATTAGCTGATGTAGTGTTGAGTGGAAACTGAAACTGTACGTCTCAATGATACTGTCTTTTGCAACTTAGTCACAATAACATGAAATCAGCCAAAAGATTTTAATCATTGCTTAAAGAGTGATACAAATTAAAATAGTCAGAAATTCTAATGGCCTAAGTGACACTTTATAATCAATATGACCAACTGAGCTTCCTATGCTGTTATAATTTATGTTTACCTTGCACAAGTTCCATTTTAGTGAAATGTTGACAGCTTTTACCTGGTAATCTCCCTGCAGCCAATGCATCTCCAGGTAAATGTCCATTCACCCCATTGGTAGAAAGGTTACTCTGCTGTCCCAAAAGACCACTCCTCATTTCCAGATCAGTTGGGTAAGGTCTCCGAGGATCACCTGAATCAAATGTATGATGTTCCAAATCATTCGCACTAATTGTTACTGTGAAGTTAACTCTTCCCTATAAAATTCATGTGAATAGCAGATTCCCATAAACAGGAAATCTCATTAAAAATTGAAGCACAGCTAATTAAAAAGAAAACAGCCATTTACAAATACCAGAATTTATTAAAATTGAAAGAGGTTTTAAAAAGTGAGGAAAATCTATTTACATAGTTTGTTGAGTTGGTAATGGAGGTGGGGGGGGGGCTATTAGTATTATTTAAGATTATCAAAATGATTAAGGAAAATGTTTGGAGAATTGTTTATTTTTGAATAGTTTTAAAGAGAAGCCACCATACCAGAAACTGGTCAAATCAGAATTCATAATAGCTTTCAAAAGGGATGAAAGTGGATAAATATCTGAAAAGCAAATATTAAAAATAATATGGAGAATTTGCAGCTAATTGGGCCTAAATGGGCAACTCCTTCAGAAAGATGGTACAAATGCAATGGCTTGATTTAACAGACTGATCTTGACCTCACAGAGACCCTTCTCCGTAGACCATGATTCCACCACTAAACAGCAAGCCATTGGGCCCTATTTTACCATTTTAATTCTAAGAGCTGGGCGGACTTGAAACTGGGATTGTTTCAGATCCGGCTTTTAGACCTGTTCTCAGGCGCCGCCATACACACACACTGCCTGAAAAAAAATTGCAGCAATTCTGAATTGTGCTGCAGAAGCCTGTGGGCAGGGCTTATTACACCCAAAATCACTGTGCCTCCAACTGCGCACACGATAAGAAAAGAGAAACGCTCCCCTGCACCCGGGCTGGATAATGGCTCCCCCGGCTCCCACAGACATTGCCCGATCTCCCAGAACATAACTGACTCCCTTATTCCTCCAACCCTGTCAGATCACACCCCTCTTACCCCTCCACCGATCAAACATAGGGTGGCAGCAGACCCACCCCCCCTTCCTCCTCCCCACGATCACATGGAGAATAGCAGCAGACCCTCTGACCCACCTCCCTCTATCAGACAGCCATCTGACCCACCTCTCCACACCCCCCCCAACCCCATCAGAGAACCATCTCACCCTCTTTCCTTCCCCCCCAGCCAGACAGCACTTGAGCCGCCTCCCTCCCCCCCACCACCAAAGAGCCATCAGACCCGCCTCCCTCTCCTCACTCAAGAGCACCATCTGATCCTCCTCCTCCTCCCCACAACACCATCACCGATCTGAGTCAGAGCGCCGCCAGAAACTCAGAACTTACCTCCACAGAAGCTGGAACGCCCGAATCGGACCTTTGTGGACCATGTCTGTTTCACACTGAATCTGGATGGGCGAACATGGTGGTAAAGGGGGAAGTGCCGGTAAAAGCAAATGCATTTAAATTGATGTCGTTGCCATTTGGGCGCAGTCCCATTGGCGGCCATTTTCAGCACTTAGTAAAGGGGGAACTAGTACGGAGGCTGACGCTGATTACGCTACTTTACCAAGTTTTTGTGCTTGAAAACGAGCGTAACTTGATGGTGGAATTGGGCCATTGTTTCCAAGACTGTTACTGGCCTCGTCTCCTCTGGAAATCTTCTCTCTACAGCTTCCGACCATATTGTCTCCCAACCCTGCACAGCCTAATTCTATCTCCTTTGCAAAATCTACAAAATGGACAGTCCTGGTGTATCCATTGTTTCAGTCTGATCCTGTCCCTGTGAACTTAATTTCCCATCTTGAATATTCTCTCTCCCCTTGTCCAGTTTCTTCATTTGTGATTCCTATGATGAATGGGATGGATAGGATAGAGGTGGAGAGACTCTTCCCGCTCAAAAAAGACAGTAGGACTAGGGGGCACAGCCTCAAGATAAAGGGGAGGCGGTTTAGAACGGAGTTGAGGAGAACTTCTTCACTCAAAGGGTGGTGAATCTCTGGAATTCTCTGCCCGTTGAAGTGGTGGAGGCTGCCTCGCTAAATATTTTTAAGAAGCGGGTTGATGGGTTCTTGATAAGAGAGGGGATTAAGGGTTATGGGGAGAGGGCGGGAAAGTGGAACTGAGCCACGACAGATCAGCCATGATCTTATTGAATGGCGGGGCAGGCTCGAAGGGCTAGATGGCCTACTCCTGCTCCTATTTCTTATGTTCTAATGTCATATCAACAATTTCCTGGCCCAAACCGCCTCCTCTTAACTATGGACATCCAATCATTCTGCACCTCCAACCCCGCCGACATGAATATCCCCATCCACCATTACTCTCCTCCGTCTGGCTGCACTTGTTTTCTCATTGAACAATTTCTCCTTCAACTTGTCTCACTTCCTCAAACTAAAAGGTGCAGAGTGGCAAATGTTGTGCCTTTGTTTAAAAAGGGCTGCAGGAAAACCTGGGAACTACAAGCCAGTGAGCGTCACATCTGTGGTGCATAAGTTGTTGGAAAGTATTTTGAGAGACAGGATCTACAGGCATTTAGCGATGCAAGGTCTGATTAGGGACAGTCAGTATGACTTTGTAAGTGGAAAATCATGTCTCACAAATTTGAATGAGTTTTTTGAAGGGGTAACCAAGAAGGGAGATGAAGGCAGTGCAGTTGACGTTGTCTACTCAGACTTTAGCAAGGCCTTTGCCAAGGAGCAGCATGATAGGTTGTTGCCTAAGCTTAAATCACATGGGATCCAGGGCGAGACATCTAAATGGATACAAAATTGTCTTCTTGACAGAAGCCAGAGGATGGTTGTTCAAATTGGAGGCCGGTAACCAGCGGTGTGCCTCAAGGATCAGTGCTGGATCCACTATTAATTGTCATTTATATTAATGATTTGGATGAGAATGTAGGAAGCATGGTTAGAAAGTCTGCAGATGACACCAAGATTGATGGCATAGTGGACAGTGCAGTCAGAGATAACTTTCTTCAACGAGATCATGATCAATTGAGCCAGTGGGCTGACAAATGGCAGATGGAGTTTAATTTAGACAAATGTGAGGTGATGCATTTTGGTAGCTTGGCAGGACTTACTCAGTTAATGGTAGGATGCTGCAGAGAGTTACAGAACAAAGAGATCGAGGGGCACATGTTCTAGCTCCTTGAAAGTGGAATCACAGGTGGACAGAATGGTGAAGAAGGCATTCAGCATGCTTGGTTTCATTGGTCAGAACACTGAATACAGGAGTTGGCATGTCTTGTTGAAATTGATCAGGCTACACTTGGAAGACTATGTACAGTTCTAGTTACCCTGTTGTAGAAAGGATATTATTAAACTAGAAAGAGTGCAGAAGAGATTTACTAGGCTGCTACCGGGACATATGGTTTAAGTTATAAGGAGAGGCTGGCTAGACTGTGACTTTTTTCTCTGGAGTGTAGAAAGCTGAGGGGTGATCTCATAGAAGTCTATAAAATAGTAAGGGGCACAGATCAGCTAGATAGTCAATATCTTTTCCCAAAATTAGAGGAGTCTAAAACTAGAGCGCATAAGTTTAAGGTGAGAGGGGAGAGATACAAAAGTGTCCAGAGGGACAATTTTTTCACAGAGGGTGGTGCGTGTCTGCAACAAGCAGCCAGAGGTAGTAGTAGAGGCGGGTACAATTTTGTCTTTTAAAAAACATTTAGACAGTTACATGGGTAAGATGGGTACAGAGTGATATGGGCCAAATGCGGGCAATTGGGATTAGCTTAGAGGTTTAAAAAAAGGCAGCATGGACAAGTTGGGCTGAAGGGCCTGTTTCCATGCTGTAAACCTCTATGACTCTGACTCAGTCTGACTTTGACTGCATGGGCCCAATTATGCATGTCTTTTTGTGGGGCACATGGAACATTCTTTGCCACCCGCCCTCCCACCCCCCCAACCCATTAACTCTTTTTTCAGTATATCAATGACTGTGTCAGGTGCCGCTTCATGCTCTTGTCTGGACCTGGAAAAATGTTATCCATTTTGCTTCCAATTGCCATCCCTCTCTTATCTTCACGTGGTCTAACTTAAACACTTCCTTTACATCTCTATTTCTCCACTTTTAGTGCGAAACAGTCCACCAATATTCCTTACAAAACCTCCAATTCCTATAACCACACCTCCTCACACTCTGCTTGGACTCCATACCATTCTCCCGTTTCTCTGCCTCTGTCGCATCTGTTTTGGTAATGCCACCTTCCAAAACAGCATTTCTGACATGTCCTCCTTTTTCCTGAACCAAGGTATTCCCCCCCCACCTGCCATGTGCAGTTGAGTTTCCGGACCATCTCCTGCACTTCTGCCCTCACCCCTTCTCCTCCCTCCCAGAACCATGATAGAATACCCCTTGTCCTCACTTTTCACACCACCAGCCTCCACATTCAAAGCATCATCCTCTGCCATTTCCACCACATGCAACATGATGCCACCACCAAACACATCTTCGTCTCTCCTCTCCTGTCAGCATTACATCGGGACCTTTTCTTGTGACATCCTGGTCCATTCCTCCATCACCCCCAACACCTCTACCCCTTGGCACCTTTCCATGCAGTTACAAAAGGTGAAACATCTGCCCCTTTACCACCTCCCTCCTCATTGTCCAAGGCTGCAAACACTCCTTGCAAGTGCAGCAAGGAGTACTTCTTTCAAGTTAGTCTACTGTATTCACTGTTCACAATGTCTCCTCTACACTGGGGATACTAGTTTAAAATTTATTTATTAGTGTCATAAGTAGGCTTACATTAACAATGCAATGAAGTTACTCTGAAAAAATCATCTAGTTGCCACACTCTGGCACTGTCCAGGTACATGGAGGGAGAATTTAACACAGCCAATGCACCTAACAGTGCATCTGACTGTGGGAGGAAACCAGAGCACCTGGAGGAAACCCATGCAGACACGGGGAGAACATGCAAACTCCACACCAGTGACCCAAGCCAGGAATTGAGCCCGAGTCCCTGGAGCTGTGAGGCAGCAGCACTAACCACTCTACCACCGTGCTGCCAAACGCAGCCTGGGTGACTGCTTCACCAGTGAACACCTTCACTCAATCCACAAGCATGACTCCCCAACTTCCTGTTGCTCGGTATTTCAACTCACTAACTTGCTTTTATGCTCACATCACAGTCCTTGACCTGTTGTAATGTTCTAATGAAGCCTAATGCAAACTGGAGAAACAGCATCTCATCTTCCAATTAAGCACAGCCTTCTAAACTTAATGTTGAGTTTAAATTGAAAGTACAAGTTCAACCACTTCAGATCATGAAATCTGGCCTCTACTTCGATCTTTTTTTTTCCACCGACCTTCTCCTCCTACAGAATCAGACTGTGATTTGTTCATATGTTTTGCTATTAGACAGCATTGACCCTTGTTCTGTTCTTAACACATTCTGCCATCTGACTATATGCACCTTCCTTAGTCTTTCTTTAACACTATTAGCACTCCTTTTGTCTTGTGTCCATAACATTTTGCCAAATTAGTCCTGAGCTCCCACCTATCCCTGACTTTCTATTTTGATCCACCTCTTAGGATCTGGATAGGCTGGGCGAATGGGCCAGGAAATGGCAAATGGAATTTAATGTTGGCAAGTGCGAGGTGGTCCAATTTGGTAGGAATAATGGTAGGAAGGACTATTACTTACGTGGCGAAAAACTGCAGCAGGCAACGGTGCAGAGGGACCTCGGGGTCCTTGTGCATGAGTCGCAAAAACCCAGCCTGCAGGAGCAGCAGGTGGTCAGGAAGGCTAATGGGATACTGGCCTTCATAGCGAGGGGGATTGAATATAAAAGTAGGGAGGTCTTGCTGCAGCTGTATAGGGCATTGGTGAGGCCGCAGCTGGAGTACTGTGTGCAGTTTTGGTCGCCATACTTACGCAAGGATATTTTGGCCTTGGAGGGAGTGCAGAGGAGGTTTACTAGGCTGATACCGGAGTTGAGGGGGTTGAGCTATGAGGAGAGGCTGAATAAACTAGGCTTGTACTCGTTAGAGTTTAGAAGAATGAGGGGAGATCTCATTGAGACGTATAAGATGATGAATGGGATGGATAGGATAGAGGTGGAGAGACTCTTCCCGCTCAGAAAGGACAGTAGGACTAGGGGGCACAGCCTCAAGATAAAGGGGGGGCGGTTTAGAACAGAGTTGAAGAGGAACTTCTTCACTCAAAGGGTGGTGAATCTCTGGAATTCTCTGCCCGTTGAGGTGGTGGAGACTGCCTCGCTAAATATTTTTAAGACGCGGGTTGATGGGTTTTTGATAAGCGAGGGGATTAAGGGTTACGGGGAGAGGGCGGGAATGTGGAACTGAGCCACGACAGATCAGCCATGATCTTATTGAATGGCGGGGCAGGCTCGAAGGGCTAGATGGCCTACTCCTGCTCCTATTTCTTATGTTCTTACCCAGTATAAAATCCATCGTGTTTCCATCTCTCTTCAGCTCTGAAGTCATACAGACTCGAAACATCAATTCTGTTTCTCTCTTCCCCAAATACTGCCAGACCCTGTTGCATTTTTCAATATTTTCTGTTTTTATATATCAATCAGCCTGTGCTGGTGTCAGAAGCACAGAATTGGCAATACATCTTCTGAATACAAAATGACTTATTTCCTAATTGTTTTGGAATTACTTGTTCTTCACTAACTGGGTCAGAATTTAAAACTAGGGATTCGACGGATGGAGCATCCAATGAATTGGGAAGCTGCAAGTTCAGACTGGAGTGTTTTTTTATTCATACATGGGACATGGCTTCTCTGGCTGCCCAGCATTCATTGCCCATCCCTAGTTGTTCGAGAGCAGTTGAGAATCAAACACATTGCTGTTGCTCTGGAGTCATGTGTAGGCCGGACTAAGTAAAGACAACAGATTTCCTTTTCTAAAGGACATCAGTGAACCAGATGGGTTTTTTCGACAATGGTTTCATTATCTCCTCAGAAGATTAGTTGAGATTCTGGATTAATAGTCGAGTGACAACACCACTGGGCCATTGCCTCCCCTTATACACTGCAGTGTTCTCCAGGGGCTAACGTGAAGAATATCATTCCCCCTACAAAACCACTGACCTGGGAGCTGAAACACAAGGCAAAATTCCAAATCCTGCAAATAACACAAAACCCAGAAACACATCAAACTACAAGATAAAGAGCAACAGATTCCAGGAGGACACAGGTTGGTGAAACAGGTAGACACGTGGCCCACCAATTGAGAAATTGTTGAGTTAGAGAACAAGTTCAGCTAGACAAGAGTAGTGGTGGATGGGGATTCTGCTTGGGGAATTTATGGAGAGCCACCAAGTCCCTCCTGGTGGGGGCTGAAGGTGTAGAGGGATTGGATGTCCATGGTGAAGAGAAAGTCACGAGGGCCAGGAAAATGGAAATTGTTGATGTGACCTCGGTCATCGGAGGAATCACAAATGTAGGTGGGAAGGGACTGGACAAGGGGAATGAGAACGAACAGATACTTTTAACAGAGGTTGTTTCCCTTGGCTAGGGAATTTAGAACAGGAAAGCACAGTTTCAGGATAAAGGGTCAATAATTTGAACTCAGATGAGGAAAAACATCTTCATTTGAAGGACTGTGAATCCTTGGAATTTTCTACTCAAGTTGATTGTGAATGCTCCATCATTGAAATATATTTAAGGCTGGTCTCTCAGGAAACTGAGGAAGTGGGCAGGAAAGTGGAGTTGAAGCACTTGATCAATGTCAGTATCTGTGATTCTGGGTTTTGTGCTATTTGCAGGACTTGGAGATTTGCCCTGTGTTTCAAATCCAGGTCAGTGGTTTTGCAGTAAAATCATGAACAATAATATTTAAATTTATACCTGGAACCCATGTTAATGGGGCTGCTACAGCATTGCTGGCGCTTATCCGATGTGCGTATTTGATAAGCTCTTCAGATGAGATGGCACCTGCAAAGAGGAAAGAATTATAATTCCTCACTGACCTGGAGTTTAAAAATACAAAAACACTCAGCTGCCATGCTTGTAAATAATTTTCAGCAATTTTAAAAAATGTATTTAATTGCTTAAGGAGTCAGAACATGGAAGTAAAGCAAAGCAATAATCATAATTAGAAAAGGCTCACTACAAAGGACATTTTTATTATTGTGTTCACTGATGCCAAAACAGCTTTCAGCATCAGAACTACCTCTGCAAGCAGCAGCAGAATTTGGCTGCAGGCCACTAACATGATGGCATCACAATTGAATTGAGCATTCACAGGTATCAGAAAATCTTCACACAAAAAGCATATAATGGTATATTTATGATCATGCCAATTTTCCTTTGGAAAAGAAGTCTCATTATTGGACCCATGCTTAGTTGTCTCGGCAGTACAGCAACTGTGCAATCATTACTTTTTGCTATTTAAAAACGTCTACCTTTTCTTGCCTTCTCTATCGATTTTAACTTCTCTTTGGCTTGATACACAGCGGTTGCCTTGAAAAGAATGGACAGTTAATATTTCATTTAATAGGTACAAATTTACTGTGTGTAAGTATAGACATGGAATAAAGATTTCAATGTGTTTTTTCTAAAGTAACCATTAAACTACTGATGAGGCCCAAGGCCATTAGTTTTGAACTTGAGTAACTTTTAGAAGTTAAATTAAGCTTGCACATTGACATGGGTTCTAAACAAGTCTCTGAAAAACAAGAGAAAGATGCACTTGAGACAAAACCAATATCTTGCCATTCTGATGGATCTTGATGAATGCTTCTAGTGGGGGACTGTTTAATAGTTCAAGTAATTAGTCTGATAGTTATATTTTCCAATTCATTTTAAGTATATAACTACCACCATGCAAAGTCATTTCTGGCAGTTTATACTCTGTAAAAGACAAGCATTCTTAAAACTTAAGATACTGTCTTATGCTGCATGGAGAAAATGATAGTCAGCTGTAGCAGGTCCAAGCACCAAGCCTTTCTTGGTGTGCAAGATTATCAGAGTCAATACTTCTTTCACAGAACTATTAAAGCACAGCAGGCCACCATTCGGCCCGTTACGTCTTCTTCCACTTTCTCCCCATAACCCTGCATATTCTTTTTTTAGATAAAAGTCGAACCCATTTTTGAGTGCTTCAGTTGAACCTGCCTCCACCAAACTCTCAGGTAGCATATTCCAGACCCGAACCAGTGTATGAAGAATTATTTTCTCATTTCATTTTTGCTTCTTTTACTAATGACTTCAAAACTGTGCCCATTCGTAAGAACATAAGAAATAGGAGCAGGAGTAGGCCATCTAGCCCTTCGAGCCTGCCCCGCCATTCAATAAGATCATGGCTGATCTGAAGTGGCTCAGTTCCATTTTCCCGCTTTCTCCCCATAACCCTTAATTCCCTTGTCTGTCAAAAACCTATCTACCCGTGACTTAAATATATTTAGCGAGGTAGCCTCCACCACTTCAATGGGCAGAGAATTCCAGAGATTCACCACCCTTTGAGTGAAGAATTTCCTCCTCAACTCCGTATTCAACTCATTCGTTGTCAACCTTTTCATGAGTGTGTCTCCCTCTGCACCGTCCAGATCCCGTACGATTTTGAACCCTTCTATCAAATGTCCTCAGCCTTTTTTCTCCAAGGAATACAATTCCAACTTCTCCAATTTATCTTCATAACTGAAGTTCCTTGTCCCTGAAATCTTTATGATTCTGTACTCTCTCTAATGCCTTCACGTCCTTCCTAAACTGTGGCGCTCAGAACCAGATACAATAATCTAGCCGCGGCTGAACTAGTTGTCAGAAACTAGTTCAACATAACCCTCCTTGCCCTCTGTTACCTCTCCAAAAAATCTTTAGCTAATTAATGAAACATGACTTTCCCTTAAGAAATCCAGGCTGGTTTTTCTTAATTAATCCACATTTATCCACGTGACTGTTATTTTTATTCTGAATTGTTGTTTCTGGAAGGGATAGCATGGTGGCACAGTGCCAGGGATCCGGGTTTGATTCCAGCCTTGGATACTCTGGTTTCCTCCCACAGTGCAGAGATGTGCAAGTTATGTGGATTAGCCAAGGTAAATATAGGGGGTTATGGGGATAGGGTGGGAGAGTGGGCCTGAGTAAGATACTCTTTTGGAGAGATGGTGCAGAGTCAATGGGCTGAAAGGCCTCCTTCTGCACTGTTGAGATTCCATGAAAGTCTCCCCACCATTGAAGTTAAACTGATTGACCTGTTATTGTTAAGCTTCTCTTTACACTCTTTTTTGACAAGGGAGTAACATTTTCCTGTCCACAGTTGCTCCAATGTTCTTGGGCTCAGATAAAATTGAGGAAATATACAAGAAACATATTTCCCTTGATGAACAAGGTGGAGAAAAATGTGTCTAACTTCTTCGTCTGAAAAGAAGTAATCAAATTCAGTTCTGGGAACGTCATCCACCAAAGTAGCATTGGACTGTGAAGTATTCATTTGTGTCTGTTACCATATTCTGCACCAATGTAAAATGTTGCGCAGAAAAGTAATCTGAGACCAGCACCAGATATAGCACTATCGTCAAAAAACGTAATCCAGCTTCATCTTTGATGCCTGCAGCTTAGGGCACCTGCCAAAACAGTAGAATTATTGTTTGAAGCAAGATAGGATTGATTTTCTTGGTATGTTGGCCTCCATTGCGAGAGGTTTTGAGTACAAGAGAAGGGATATGTTTTGCATTTATACAGGCCTTGCTGAGGCTACACCTAAAAGCTTGTGGCAGTTTTGGTCTTCTTTTCTGAGGAAGGATGTTCTTGCTCTCAAGGGAGTACAGCAAAGGTTTACCAGGCTGATTCAGGGGATGGCGGGACTGATGTATGAGGAGAGATTGACTAGGTTAGGATTGTTTTCACTGGAGTTCAGATGAATGAGAGGGGATTTCATGGAGACTTAAAATTCTAACAGGATTAGACAGGCTAGATGCAGGGAGGATGTTCCCAATGGTGGAGGAGTCCAGAACAGGAGTCACAGACTGAAGATTCAAGGTAGACCATTTAGGACGTGATGAAAAAACATTTCTTCACCCAAAGAGTGGTGAGCCTGCAGAATTCGTTACCACAGGAAGTAGCTGAAGGAAAACATTGAATATATTCAAGAGGCGGCTGGACATAGCACTTGGGGCGAATGGGATCAAAGGTTATGGGGAGAAAGCAGGATTAGGCTTCGGAGTTGCACGATCAGCCATGATTGTGATGAATGGTGGAGCAAGCTTGAAGGACCAAATGGCCTCCTCCTGCTCCTATCTTCTGTGTTTCTTTGTAAGTATTTCCTAAGGAGTTTCAGAGATTGTACTGACTATTTTCATGTGTACTTTCAAATGAAAATTGAGGAACAGTTACTGATTTACTAACCTGCTTAAAACTATAGGTGTTACCTTCTGCAAGAGTAGGCTTTTACAGCCGTGGATATAATCTGCAGCATTAAAGTTTTAAAGTTTATTTCGTAATCACAAGTAAGGCTTACATTAACACTGCAATGAAGTTACTGTGAAACTCCCTTAGTCGCCACGTTCCGGTGCCTGTTCGGGTCAATCCACCTAACCAGCACGTCTTTCAGACTCTGGAAGGAAACCGGAGCACCTGAAGGAAATCCACGCAGACACAGGGAGAACTTGCGAACTCCACACAGACAGTGACCCAAGCCAGGAACTGAACCTGGGTCCCTGTCATTGTGAGGCAGCAGTGCTAATCAATGTGCCACCACGCCACCCAATTACCCCAGAAGTTTTATTTTATTCTCAGCTGCACATGATTCATACACTGCCTCAGATCAATTCTGTCCCCTAATCAAAGTAGCTTCCAATAAGCAAATCTCACCTGAAGCACTTAACCTTTTTAGAACTGAATGGCAGATTCTGTTCCGAACACTGACCGCAACCATTAAAAGAAGTCATCCTGTCAAACAGGATTGAGTGCATATGTCTTTCTCAAGTTAGATTGAATGCTTCTTGAAGGATTAACCTTCAAGAAATCAACCGCTTCTCTCCAGAAGAAGGAAATGACTGAAGTACCAGCAAATAAAAATTGTGTTGCAAGGAAATATAACAAATACTCTGTTTGTCCAATAGTCTTGTTGGCAAAAATACCACAATCTGCATTAATAAGTCATAAGGGTCAGATGGTTCCAGCTATGATTCCTGGTGTGTGCTGAGTAAGTTGATCTCAGTATTGCTGCAATGGGCTAACAAAAGAGGACTGAAATAAAGCTAGGTGTTCCTCCTGATTGCTAACCTGCTGAGAACTACACACAGATGAATGAAATGAAAATATAGTTCAGCTATGGTGCTTGCCACATTACATAGCAGGTATCCAAGCTGAATCATGAAAAACATGGCTATTTGAATACAACAGATTTTGGGCCAGTGTCCTGGAAACTCTACCCCAAGATAGTTCTTTCACACCCTCTCTCTTGCAGGAGAGAGGGTGTGAAAGAAAGGGAAATTATTTGAGGAAAATGCCCAGTAAGAGTCCCATAACTGGCTACAGATGATCTGTAACTCCAAGATATAAATATATATTAGCAGGAAAGTTCTCCAGTTTTAGGGGAAAAACACTTGTTCAGTCAACTTAGAAGTGAACATTGTAACCACAAAGTTAACTGATGATTGATTTCAATGTACCGGGGAAAATAGCAAAAAGGTAGATTTGCTTTTTATAAAGCACCTTTTACAACCGGAAAATGAAGTTCAACACAGGTAAATGTGAGGTAGTACAGTTGGCAAGAAGAATAGGAATGTCACTTATTACTTGGAAGTTACAAGTTTACACGGGTTAAAGGAAGAAAAAGGATCGCAGTGTACAAACACACCAAATAATTCAAGTTGTGCCATAGCAAAGCCATTCAATAAGCAAACCAAGTACTAGGCTTTATTTCCAGACAGATAGAATTTTAAGTAGGGAAATTATGTCAAATGTGTTTCAAACCTTGCTTTGTCCACACTAGTATTGTGTACAGTTCTGGTCACCATGCTGTAAAGGGGATATACAGACACTAAAGAAGGCGCAGAAAAGATTTACTGTACAAGGGTGATACCAAAATGCATGGGGAGACCAAAAATGCCTGGGTATACAAAAAGGATTGACTGACTGGGTCTCTCTTGCAATAAAGGCTGAAGAGTGAACCAATACAGGTCTTTAAAACATGAAAGGTTTTGATAGAGTGAATATCTCTTGTGGGTTACAGCACAACTAGAGGTCATCAATACAAGATTGTCAATAAGAAATCCAATCAGGAATTTGGAAAAAACTTTTCACCCAAAGCGTGGTGAGGTGATGGAATGCACTACAAAAAGTAGTTGAAATGAATAGTATTAATATATGTAAGGGGAGGCTAAGCAAGCAAACAAGGAGACAGGGATTGGAGAGTTACAATGGTTGATTTAGGTGAAGAAAGATGGATGGAAGCCAAAGCGGAGCATAAACATTCAGACTGGGCTGTTTCTAAGTAAAAAACCTCAGGACATTGCAAAACAGTTTGCAGCCCATTAAGTACTGTTTTATTCTAGGAAACACAAATTTGTGCACAGCGAGTTACCAGAAGCAGCAATGTGATAATAACTAGACAATCTGTTTTTGGAAATGTTCATGGACCAGGCTAATACGTTAACTCCCTTGTTCTTCTTTAAAATAGTGCCATAGAATCTTTTCTGTTCACCTGAGAGTAGACAGGCCTTGGCTCAACATTTCATTTGTCCTTTAAATCAGTTAGCTGAAATGCCAGTGGACTGGAGGATCCTAATTTAGATGTTGCTGGTACCAATGATGATAGCATCACCACCCACTCCCCTCAGGAGGGGAGCTACGCTTCAGTAGGAAGGGAAACTAGAAGGAGTAGCAGATGGCTCAGTCGTTCAGGGAAGGCTGGACACCACTAACAGAATTAATTTTGACCAGAAAGTCCTGATAGACCAATGAATGACTTTCCATTGTGGCATGAATCAAAAGAATGACAGGCAACACTGAAAGACACTGTTTAACTGCCTTCACAGCAGAAGGCAGAAAAAAAAGATTTTTGGAGATTGCGGTGAACCAAAAGACTACGGAAAATGAGAAACTTAAGTATGTTATTATTAGAAAGAAATACTGCAGGAGAAATTGATGGAATTTAAGGTTGACAAAATCCTTGGACCCGATAGCCTGAATCCTATTGTTTTAAGAGGGGTGGCAGCATTGATAGTGTATACATTGGTTTTGATCATCCAGAATTCTCTAGAATCTAAATGGCCCACAGGGATTGAAAGGTAGCAAACGTAATCACACTGTTCAAGAAGAAGGGAGGTAGAAAGACAAGAAACTTTAGGACAATTAGCCTGCCAATGGTAATAGGGAAAAACCATAAAATCCCTACAGTGCAAGAGGTGGCCATTCAGCCCATTGAATCTGCACCGACCACGAATCCCACCTAGATCCTATTCCAGAACTCCACTCCCCCGATACTAAGCGGCAACTTAGCATGGCCAATTAACCTAACCCGCACATTTTTGAACGTGGGAGGAAACTGGAGCACCCAGAGGAAACCCACGCAGTCACCCAAAGACTGGTGCTGTGAGACAGCAGTGCTAACCACTATGCCAGCCTGCAAGAATCCATTATTCAAGACATGATTACTGCAGTTAAAAAAATCATGATTAGACAGAGTCAATATGGATTTACCAAAGGGAAATTATGTTTGATAAATCGGTTAAGAATTCTTTTGAGGCAGAAACTAGCAGGATAGAAAAGATGGAGCCTGTGATTGTGGTGTATTTGGATTCTCAAAAATAAGATTATTACAGAGTTAGGGTTCAGGTGATTGGTGTATTAGCATGGAGTGTGGATTGATTAGTAGACAAAAAACAAAGTAGGAATAAACAGATCATTTCTGAGTTTGCAAGCAGTAACGAGTATATACCACAAAAATCAGTATTTGGGCCTCAGCTATTTACAACATACATATACAACTTAGAAGACAGGATTGAATGCCAGGTGATTTCAGTGAAATGTACTAAATTATTAATGGGTTTAACAACATAGATGTTGGAAGCACGTTTCCTTTGGCTGGGGACCTTCAAATTCAGAGGTTATGGTTTCAGAATAAAGGGTTGCCCATTTAGGACCAAGGTGAAGAGTTATGGATCTGTAGAAATCTTTGCCAGAGGGAGTATTGGATGCTCAGTCATTGATTACATTCAAGACAGAGATTAATAGACTTTTGGATGCTAAGGGAATTAAAGAACTTGGCACAGTAGAAGATCAGCCATAGTCATATAGAATAGTGGAGCTGACTTTAAGTGCCTACTGGGCTACTCATTGCTCTTATTTCTTATATTCTTAGTGGAGTTCCCCAAGAGTCAGTACTAGGACTACTGCTTTTCTTGATCTATATTAATGACTTCAAATTAGCTGTACAATTTCAGTATTTCCAGGTGATATAAAAGCTTGGAAATACAATGAACTAAAGGGAAGGTGGGTTATAAATTTAAAAACATAGTGGAATAGGCAAACATGTGGCAAATTAAATTTAATGCATGGAAGTGTGAAGCTATGTATTTTGGTTCAAACGATGAGGACAGGCAATGTAAAACAAAGGATGGAATTCTAAAGGCGCAGTTGCAGAAGGATCTGGGAGTATACGTGAACAAATTGTTGAATTGTGGCAGGGCAGGTTGAGAAAACAGTTAATAAGGCATGTTTAATTCTGGGTTTTATATATACAGACACAGAGTACATAAGCATGGAGGTTATAATGAACCTTTATATAGTGGTTCGCCCCCAACAAGAGTATTATTTTTAATTCTGGGCCCCACGCTTTCGGATGTGAAGGCGTGGGTGAGGAAAACATTTACAAGAATGATCCCAGGGATAACAGACGTCAGTTATTGGTGAGATTGGTAGAGCTGTGGTTGTTGTGGAGTGAAAAAAATTGCAGGCTACGTGGAAAGGGCAAAACTACACCACTGTATTACTCTCATAGGGAGCTGGCTTGGACTTGACAAGCTGAATGGCCATCTTCTGTGCTGTAACCATTCTATGATTCAATAAGTCCAGATCAACAAGTGTCAACAGATTTATGAAGTCAAAAAAATGTTTTTGTTTTTCCTGTACATTGTTTAAATTACCTAGTTAAGTTTTAAACTTGCAGTCAGATTGAGAAAAGTTGTGGACAAAGGATAAGGGAACTGACAATTATCTTCCAATTCCCAATATTCAACAGGGAAGTCCACTTCACATATAACTAAGACTTGTGAAAATGTTACATTACAAGGTAGCTATAACTCACTAATATGTGTTCGGCCTCTTTGAGTTGTTTCTGTAGCTGCTGGATGTCACCATCTCTTTTTTCCACCTCTTTCTCCAGAAGGTGCATTTCCTCCTGAATTTTGCCTTGTTCCAACGCAACTCTTACTATTTCTTGGAATTCTCCATCCTTCTGAATCAACAGATTGAGGATCTGAAAAACCAATACTATAGTATAAGAAACTGACTAAATGATAATACAATTTATAGACTTCATTCAATTACTTGAACTAAATAGTTCTAATGTTTGATGGTAGAATACTGTTCAAAGATTCTTTATTTAAAATATTCATAGAGTTCAGATGGGCTGAATTTTAATATTCTAAGATCATAAGAAATAGGAGCAGAGCAACTCTCTTGTAGATCAAAAATCTGTCCAACTCAGCTTAACTATATTCCAACCTCCACTACTCTCCATAGTGGAAAATTCCAAAGACTAATGGCCCTCAGAGAAGAAATACTTCCTCATCTCCATTTTAAATTGGAGATCAATTATCTTTAAATCACACCCCTTAGTTCTAGATTCCCCCAAGCAAAGGAACATATACACTTCAGGTGTCACAACTACAATCGGGAAGTAATGGAAGCAATTAAACTTTTATTTTTACACTGGGAAATGCATTCTGTTCCGGTGATATTTTTAAATTTGTCAGTCAATCTGGATCTGGATTTTTCAACTGAATCAGATCAAATTCAGCCAAATAATTTTCATAAGATCTGAAAACTGTCAGAGACATGGGCATCTATTAATCATTCAAGACTTAAAGCAATGCCTGAGGAGATGCAATTCATTCCTCACCTGATTTTCCTCTCCTGGTTGTGCAATTTTCTGGTTTCTGGATAATGCAAGCAGTTCGATCAACTCCCTAAGGATTAAAAGTAATATTATTAGACAGGAAGTAAACTTATGATCTAAAATTTGAGGAAAAAACCTTTCACTGACCTATTTGTACAAATTTGCATTACTTAATTCAGTAATTTTTTTTGTTCTCAAAGTTAAAAATGTCAGTGCTGGAGAAAATAACTTCTATAAAATAAATGACAACATGAATTACTTACGGGTTAAGTAAAGCACAGCCAAATGAAAGGAAATGCCCCTTACTGTGAATCAACAATACACCTTAACCACAACCTTAAAACAGCACCTTCTACTACATAACTAGAACATTTCCCAGGCTAGCCAATGTTGTGGACTGGCTCAATGAACTGACATGGTAGTTCATTTTTTGTCAAATATTGGGTTCTTTAGTACTGTGTTCTCACACGCAGGAATACCAAATTGAGATGCTTAAAACTTACTTCATGTGAAATCTTTACCATTGGCAGAGACATTCATCCCTTCAGATGCAGCAGGATTTGAACCAATATGCAATCATCACGCTAATCCACTGTATCACCCACTTCTTGTGTTAGACTGATTATTCATGAGACAAAATAAGTCTTCCAATGGGTGAATGCATAATAACCAGACATAATCTTACCCAAGTATCTATTCTTCACTTGAGTTTGATTGAAATTATTCAAAAGTCAATCATATCTTCATCTGTGGAGGGTCCAGTATGGCTCACTGAACAATTTTCAAGGGAAGGAAAGGAATTATTACACAGTGAAGGCCAGTTTATTCTTTTCGATTCTCAAACCTGAAGGAGATGAGCCAACTGTAGCATCACCACAGCAGCATTATCTCATTGAATGACCAGACATCAAATCTGAACTTTGAGCCAATATGGCTGATTATAAATAACACTGGAAGGTGCTTTGGGAAGTTATACTTTAATAAAAATTTTATTCATAAGAAACAAGAAATGGCCATAAAGCCCCTCAAGGCCACCCCATTATTCAATAAGATCATGGCTGAACTTTAACATTAACTCCACTTACTGAAATTCTCCCAGCCCATATTCCTCAATTCCCTTTGCACGTAAAAGGCTATTGATTTCAATCTCAAATATACTTGCACGACTGGGTGTCCGCAGTGCTCTGGGACAGAGAATTCAATAGATTCACAACTCTGAGTGAAAACATTTGTCTTCGTATCAGTCCTGATTTTGAGACAATGATCACTATGTGAGTTCTAAACTCTTCAGCCAGGAAAAACAGCCAGTTCACTTTTATCTGAAAGGTCTCTAAGAAATGTCATTCAACTAAACCACAGAGAAGATAGGCCCATTTACTCTCTCTCCCCTTAGGGCTGCTCTGTCACCCTCGAAACGAATTTCATGAATTTTTGTTGCATGCCTTCTGTTAGGTTAGATCAAAATGTACACAGAATTCTAGGTGCATTCTCAAAACAGCCCTTATAATTGCAGCAAGATTTCCTGCAATAAATATTCATATACATTTTGCCTTCCTAATTGCTATACCTGCATGTTAACTTTGTGATTCATGGAACAGGACACCCAGATCCCTCTGAATACCAATATTTCCATGTCACTCATCTTTAAATATTCTGCTGTCCATTCTTCCTACCAAAGTAAATAATTTCCAACATTACATTCCAGCGGCCAGCTTCCTGAAAATCACTTAACAGGTCAGTATCCTTTTGCACACTCCTTGATTCCTCTTCACAGCTTACTTTCCTATATAGCTCTGCATCATCAGCAAACTTGGATTCATCAGACTTGGTTTCCTTATCTAGGCCACTAAATACAAAGTGTAAATATCTGAGGGCCAAATAATTTGGCAATCTACTAGTTACACCTTGTCATTCTGAAAATGACTTGTTTCTTCCTATTCCTTGTTTTCTGCTGTTAAACCAATCGTCAATCCATATTACCCCCGAAGCTTGTTGAATGATCCATTTTATGGCAAGTAACTGAAGACCTTCTAAAAATCCAAATGCGTGACATCCACTGGTTCCTTGACATGTATCCTCCCAATTACGCCTTCAAAAAATGTTTGTCAAACACGCTTTCTCTTTCATTTTTAAAATTTTTGTTTTTATTCCAATTCAACAAGTCCAATTCAGAGTCTCAACAAGTTGAGACTTTCCCGATCCAAGCTGACAAGACAGGGCTCTCAGCTCCTGCCTTGGGCTTGATCTAGATGATCCAAGCTGATTGGAGTAGACATTGCTCCTCCTCCAAAGCTTGATCTCATGTGCATCTTAGCCAAAAGGCTGAGATGTCACTTTTAAAAATTGCTTCAAATGAAGCTAAAATGTAACCTAATGACTTCAACCGTGCACAGCATGTTGATAATACACTTAATTTTAGCCAAAATATAAATCTGTGTTGACATTGCCCAATCATTCTAAGTTCCCTGTTATCATTTAAAAGCTTAAAAAAACTAAAAGAAATTCCAGCATTTTGTCACTAACTAGTGTCAGACTAACTGCCCTATAGTTCTCTTTTCTACTCTCTCAAAAGACAAACTGTCCTTCGAAACTTAATGTCCAATGAATGGTCAGTTAGATCAGGTGTGGAGGGACTGCACTAATATCCAATGCTAAAAGGAAGCTTAGACTGAAGAAGATTGGAAGGGACAGAAAGCATTAAAAATGAATTTATTAGTATCACAAGTAGGCTTACATTAACGCTGCAATGAAGTTACTGTGAAAATCCCCTGGTCACCAGACTCCAGCGCCAGTTCAGATACCTTGAGGGAGAATTTAGCATGGCCAATGCACATAACCAGCTTTCGGTCTGTGGGAGGAACTGGGCCACCCACAGGAAATTCACAAGACATGGGGAGAACATGCAGACTCTGCACAGACAGTGACCCAAGCCAGGAATCAAACCTATGTTCCTGGCGTTGAGGCAACAGTGCTAATCACTGTGCCACTGTGCTGCCGAGGCAGCCTAATTGAGGCACCTGGAGACAGACTTAAAATAACTATACTAACCAGCCATATTCCGAGTGCTAATCTTCAGAGATTATAGCAATGATAAAGAAATCGCTACTATTTACCATGACCCCTCAATATCTGGAGATAATGCACTATGCCTCCAGGAAACTAATCAAGCATCAGGATAACTGATGATTTTTTTATTCATTCATGGGACATGGGCATTGAGACAGCGAGTTGCCTTCTTGAAATGATACAGTCCTCATGCTGTGGGTTGATCACAATGTCATTAGACAGGGAATTCCAGGACATTTATCCTGTTGTGAAGGAATGGTGATATATTTCCAATTCAGGATTCTGAATGGCTTGAAGGGGGAACTTGCAGGTGGTGGTGTCCCCATGTATCTGCTGCCCTTGTCTTTCTAGATGGAAGTGGTCTGTGGAAAGTGGTTTGGAAGGTGATATCTAAGGATCTTTGGTGAATGTCTGCAGTGCATCATACAGCTGTTACTGAGCATCAGTGGAGAAGGGAGTGGATGTGATGCCAATCAAGCAGGCTGGTTTGTCATGGACGATGTAGAGCTTCTTGACTGTTGTTGGAGCTGCACCCATTCAGACAAGTGGGGAGTATTCCATCACACTCCTGACGATGTGCCTTGTAGACGATGGGCAGGCTTTGGGAAATCACAGTGTGAGCTACTTGTCCCAGTATTCCTAACCACTATATTTATGTGGCGAGTCCAGTTGAGTTTCTGGTCAATAATAACCCAGAGGATGTTGACAGCAGAGATTCAGTGATAATAACACCATCAAATGTGGTGTTAGATTGTCTCTTATTGGCGAAGGTGATTGCCTGGCATTTGTGCGGCTCAAATGTTACTTGCCACATGTCAGTCCGAACCCTGACATTGTCCAGATCTTGTTGCTTTTTAACATGGACTGTTTCAGTATCTGAGGAGTCATGATTGTGCAATGTTCAGCACTAATCATTAACAAACATCCCATTTCTGACCTTATGACGGAGAGGAGATAATTGATGAAGCATCTGAAGGTGGATGGACTGAGGACACTACCCTGATTGACATCCCCTGTTGAAATTTACATGGTTAAAGGTACTTGTAGTGATTTTATATTACAACGAGGTCGATGCAATTGCCAAAGGACATGAATAAGAGAATGGTTAAAGATAAAAGTACACAAGACAATTAAGATAGTACAAGCTGACAAAATCAGAAGTTAGAGTAACAAGATGATGACTTAATCAAATCTCACATGTGAACATTGGAACACAAAAAGGTATAAGAATGCTGCAAGGACACATGGGGAGCAAAGTAGCTCAGTAGCCATCTTGACTCATAACTCTGAGTGCTCTCTCGCGTGTATGTTGCACAAACTTGAATAAGCTGTTTTGTTGAAGCCCTATACTGTCGCAAAGACTCAATTCGTAAGAGTCCCAAAGAGTCAGTTTGTTCAACCCCTCCAACACCTAAGGTGAATCATTATTTTTGTGGGGAAAATACTCAATAAAAATCTGGATTAGGTCATGAAAACAAACGTACTACACCTCAGCCTTTGTTTATCACAAGTAATGCTCAACTTCTGGGAGAGTAGACCAGCCTTGCCATGGGTGTATATTTCAAACAGATTGAGCTTTTACAAAAATGCAGAATGAAGAAAGGAAAAATCACTTCAAAATGTTAGGAGCATTCATCGCTCTTTGAAAAGACAATGAGTAGAGATAACAAGATGTTGACAAATGGTAATAAGGATCCAAGTGCACATATTAACTATTATTAGGATCCTACCAATTCAGCAATCATACTGTTTCATGTCCAAGTCATTTGCTCTTTTAGATAAAATGTTTACAAGGTATAAGTTGTCAAAATAGGAAGGCCTTAACAAAAATGAAATTGCTCATTTACATAAAATGTGAAAAATACCAAAATATTTCAAATATTAACTGCTTTTATACATATTTATATAATTTAGATTATTAAAAATAAAATTGACTAATATTGACTATTCAGAATAAGGGTAGAATTTCAATTCATGTTTCCTTGACTCCCATTATAACTTCAGAAGAGAAGCACTGGAAGTAGTTGTTGCAAATCAAAAGAACCTCTAGAGAAACCAAGATTTATCATTTAAATTTATTATTGGGGATGAGAGTATTATTGCCCTGGAGAACTGTGTTCTTGATCAGCTATTAGTTTGATACAACTTGAGTAGCTCACTCACCTGTTTGAATCAATCACATCAATATGGTACTGAAGTCAGAGCAGGCAAGGCCAACAGGTTTCATTTTTTAAAAGGACATTAATTGGATTTTACAACAATCTAACAGATTCATGGTCGCTTTTAATGATACCAAGATTATCCCGAACCTTAACCTAACACGGTGGGATTTAGGACTAATTCTCTAGATTAAATTTTCAATCGTCTGCGCTACTAATCCAGTAAAACACACATTACCACACCACAGACGCTTCACCTGGAGCTTTATCTTTTCATTTATGTTTTGAAACTAAAGTTGTTCTCACGTCAGCTGCCTATCTTTACATGTTCACAGTTTAAATTTCCATAATCACAGCCCTCAGCAGGCTGTACTGGCTTTCCTCAGTTCCTTCAAATCAGGATTCAAATTCCTTTCTTCATCCCCACCCCAGTCATCTCCTCTCAGCCTATGCCCCCACAAGTTCTTCCCTCCCCATCATGTTTACAGAGCTCCCTCCCAAACCTCTTCAGCACTTTCCAATATTTATAAAGAATATGACATTTTACACTCACTCCCCACCAGCGGGATTTTCCAACCAGTCACAGGCCACTGGCTGTTGGGGCACCAAAAGACGGGAAGTCCTTTTAAAAAAAAAGGCAGCAGACACAAGGAGCGAGCCCTCTCCTCTCTTTCAATCCACTCACCGCGAGGAACGACTTTTTTCTTCCATCCTACCTGCACAACACCTCCAGATCATCCAGCACAGCCAGCAACTTCTCCTTGGTGCTTCTCTCCGAGGCCGCCATTATCGTCGGCTGCGTACCGCCTCTGCGCATGCGCAGCCCAGGACCATTCAGTCCCGCAGAGAGAGCTATACTTCAAATACCTCAATATCGTACCCTGCCTACCCTGTTACAGATGACATGGTTTAGTCTGCAGTATGTAAGTAATTTAAAGTTTACTTATTAGTGTCACAAATAGGCTTACATTAACACTGCAATAAATGTAGTTCAATACAAAATCTTGTCTGGTGCTGTCTGATTTTTGCTCCCTCTCCAACATTTCCAATTTCAGACGGTACACTTTACCTCTTCCATCCAGTATTCCCATTCTAAGTTTCTATTCCAATATCTCCCCTCTGTTGCCCACCTGGGTAGTAGGACTGCCTTTGTTCCATTCCTTTCTGTCTGGCGATAGCCCAGAATCGCTTGCTATGTTCTCTCTTCCTGCTCCCATGTCATTAACCCTGGATCTGCAAAGGATCTATCCTTGACTCCCTTCAATTTCTCAACAAATATTATCTCTAGGCATCATCATATAAAAATGGCAGTTTCCATCTGTACGTGGGCAATTTTCAGCTCCGCCCACTTCCCACCACTTCCTCTTGACTCCCCCACTGTTTCTGAGAAGACATGCTGCACACGTCAATTTATGAAAGAGTAACATGTGCAGTCTACATATTGGACCCAGTCTTCGCCAGCAGGGTCAAAAGGGTCAAGTTTCCCAAACAGGAGCATGATGCCTAAAAAGGGCTTTGCAAAGTTGCAGGATTGCATCCTGGTCGACATGTATCCATTGACAGTTCCTAGCCTTTCTAGGAAAACTTTCAGCTATTTTAGCAGTACTTCACTCAAGCACCATTTTCTAACTGGAAAATGTTTACCCAATCCAAATGGATTTCTCTCAATCAGTTTCACCTCGTTAGGCTCAGGCCTAAGCCCTCCATCACCATTAATGGTAACCAAACCAGTTGTCTTTCATAAGAGACAGGAGCAAATGTTGAACTCACAATTCTCAGAGATTCCTCTGTGTAAGTTCTTAGTCTTACTGACATATTGATTAAAGTTAAGGGTTGCCATCCAGTGTGAATTTTACTAAACACTGATTCTCTGATATGTTTGCATCTATATTGATCTCCATTAATGCTGGATGTTCATTTAATCTTCCGGTTATCATAATTGGGTCGGATTTGGACATTACTCTACAATTTATTTGCTCCACATCGGATGTAAGCAGGCCTTCCAGGGTATGCACTCTCCTGGACACTGGGCTACATGTTCTTTTCCTAAATCTAGGTCTTGAAGTCTTGCTTTGCTATTCTGACTCTGCATACTGGTAACAATTACAATGCCTTGCCGGGCAGGATTCTGAAGAAACTGTTGATTTTCTGGTCAATGCTTGGCTTTACTTTGGGTTTGTACTGTGGGCAGATATGTGGGCAGCACAGTAGTTAGCACTGTTTGCTTCACAGCACCAGGGACCTGGGTTCGATCTGGCTTGGGTCATTGTCTGTGTGGAGTGTGCATGTTCTTCCCTTATTTGCGTGGGTTTCCTCTGGATACTTCAGTTTCCCCCCACATTCTGAAAGACGTGCTGGTTAGGTGCATTGATCCACACAGGTGCCGGACAGTGGCAACTAGGGGAATTTCACGGTAACGTCATTGCAATGTTAATGTAAGCCTTACTTGTGACTAATAAATTAATCAACTTTAAATTTGTAACTGGATACTTCCTGAGGGAGGCCATGTAATCATCTGCTCTCAATTGGTGGTCCCCAAAATCAGTCAAACTGTCTTGGGTGTCCACTTCCATCGAGATACTTACAACCACAGTAGCTAGTACTGCTACCCCACAGCACCAGGGACCCGGGTTCAATTCCAGCCTCGGGTCACTCTCAATGTGGAGTTTGCACATTCTCCTCATGTCTGCGTGGGATTCTCCCGGGTGCTCCAGTTTCCTCCCACAGACCTAAAGTGGGTTAGGTTGATTGGCTATGCTAAATTGACCATAGCATCAGGGGGATTAGCAGGATGAATATGTGGAATAGAGGGGTGCAGATTTGATGGGCCAAATGACCTTCTTCTACACTATATGGATTCTATGATAACTGATATGCTCCACTCACAGTATTTTCTAACAATAAGGCTAGCTGAAGCATCAGTTTGAAGTCCAGTTAGGCTTCAGCAAACAGGAGTTTTTGGATAATTACATCATTTGTCCCACATACTAAACAGTCTCTCAGCATTTCATTAAGCATCAACCCGAATTCACATGTTTCCACCAGTCATCTCAGTCTTGTTTGGAAACCCATAACACATTCTCCTGTCTACTGGAGTGCCAAGTAAAACTGAAACCTGCTCAGGATCAGAGGTGGCTTAGGGTCATAATATTTCCTCACTAGGTCTGCCAATTCCTGTAAGGTTTTGATATCTGGTGCCTCTTGGCTGCAAATAATGGTAAATGCTATGAGTCCACAAGTGGTCAGAAGAATTACCTCTTTTCATCTGACAAATATTGTTAGTCCTCATATTGGGCTCAGTCTTCCACAGCAGGTTCAAAGAGTCCAGTTTCCTGACCAGAGGCATGATGCCTGAAAACAGCTTACCCCAAGCAAAGCCACTGTTAGTGATCAAATTCCTTAGAGTGATTCTTTATCCTTGCCGCAACTGAAATAACAACTCAGAAGCCAGTGTCCCTTCACAAAGTTCCCTTTATTTACAAACTGATCTTTATTCCTAAGCGTGTTCATGTATAAAGTCAAAATCCGGAGTCGCAGTCGACCTGACACTCCTCAGTATATATACACAGATGAGACTCCCTGATTGGGTAGACATCTCTTTTAGTGTGCCAACAAAATTAATTAAATCAAATTAACTTCAGGACAACTCAAAAAAGGCAGCCCCCTAAAAAGAGGGGAACCACCCAAAACAAAAAACAAAGCGGAAAGGAAACTTAAAACATCAAATTAAATTGCAATAAGAGGGGTCGGTAGTACACTGCAGTCCCTGCAACGTCCAGCAAGCATGGAAGGCACTAACGGTGCCTTTGGACACTACATGCTCCCTCTCCAGGGACACCCAGCTGCGAATGTAGCCGTAGTAAAGGGGCAGACAGTCGGGTTGGACGACCCCCTCAGTTGCACTCCCTGGACCTGTTTACGGTAAGCTTTGCCAGGCCTAGGAGCAGGTTTACGAGAAGGTCCTCCTTCCCCTTCCAAACTGGGTGTCCGTGGATCAGGAGCATGGGACAGAAGTGCAAACAAAACATCAAGAAAAGGTTTTTGAGGAAACTAAAAAGGGTGTGCAATCTATAACATGAAACATAGAGTCCATGGACTCCACAAGGTTGCAAAAAGGCAGGTCATTTGGGAGTTCATGAACCAATTTAACTTCTTATTATATGGAACAACTGAATGCACCACCCTCCATCCCAGGTCCCCAAGATAGTGGGGGAGGATCCCTTCATAGAAGAACCTCCAGTGGGGACCTCCGCCGCAGGATGGCAACAGGACCCGCCAAGGTGTGTCTGGGCAACAGGCAAGGAAGCAGTGCTGGAAGGTGTTCAGCAGCAGCCTGTACAGAAAATGCCTCTGTGCAGTGACAAAGGGCACGGAGAGCATTTCTGTGAGACAACTCAAACTGTGGGATACAGGAGGGGCATGTCTAGGGTTTGGGGCCAATGTGAAATTCCACCTGAGCAGGGATATGCTTGCGCTTCCTCAAGACCACGTGTGTCTCGGGTCCGAGCATGACCATTCCAAGATCTTGGATGGCATTGGCTGCGCAGCAGATGCCCAACCCCTAGCACTAGCAAGTTTGTGGGGTGTCATCCAGCCCTCTTCTCTGCCACCCAGCACTTCCCTAACGCTGGTCACCCCGGCATCCACGGTCCTCCCCTCCACCAGCCACCAGAAATTATATGATTGGAGGAGCAGATTCCTGAGCAGCAGCTCTCAAATGATAGCCGCTACTTCAGATGGGAGAGAGCTGTGGGGTAAGACGACCGTGTTCCAGACTTTGAGAAGGTCCTGGTAAAAGACAGGCAACACCTACGAGGAGTTCCAGAGACCCTCCAGATCTACATACAGGAGCTGCACGTCATAATGTAGGCCATGCACCTGGCGGAAGAAATATGTTGCCAGGGCACATCATCATGGAGGAGGCTCAATTAAAGATATCTCGATAGGGCCTGGAGGCGCAAGGTGCTATCTATGTGCAAAGGCACACTAGCACCTGAATGCCCTCCCTAAGTGTGAAATGCAGAACCTCAGGGACCCAGTGCAGTCTATTGTCCCAGAAGAACCAGACAAGGGTTCTCTAGATGTTTGTGACAAAGTCAGGGTAATCATTACCTCAATCATAGGGTGCATATTCCAAGAGGCCAACCTCATGGGCCTCATTTAAATCATTACACTAAACAACCTTCCATCCTATGCAAGTGTGAAGTTGTACGAATGAAGTAGTAGCATGATGGGAAAATTGGTCAAGTATTTGATATAAAACAAGAAAAGCTGATCAAGCTATTCCAAAATGCCAGACCCCTGTAAGACTTAATAAGACTGACTCAGCATAACCTAAGACATGATTAAGACCAGAGAAAGTCAAGCTGTACCTATCCTCTGTAAGACCTGATAAGACTGAGTCTACATGATCTAGGACTGTATGAGTAAGACAAGATAAGGTCAGGAATGAAGGAGACACCAACCTTCTTCTGTTCTATCAAAGGATAAGATAAAGGTATGAATGATGAGACAAAGAGTTCTAGGAGGTCAACAGGTTGTACCAAGATTTATGACATTGCTTATGACACTACCACTGATCGAATTCTTGAATAAGTTCTGGTAACGCAAACTGATAATGATTATGTATAAATATTGAACTGATTCTTTATGTAAGCGCAGACTTGAGAAGGAATTAGCAAGTCACAACGACTACTCTCCAAACTCAAGTTTTTTGCCAATACTGCATGCAGTCTTTCATAAATAAAGACTAGTTATTTGGTCAGAATGAATTTTGTTGAGTCTCTATCACAGTCAAGAAGCAGGAAAATTTCCACTTCAACACAAGCATGTGCTTATCCAAAACTTTGCTGTCTTTATCCTAATTTGCAGCATTTTCCATTGAACCATCACCTCTATGCTTCCTGACCTATATTGGGTCCTAGTGTGACTATCTTTTGATTTTAAAATTCTCATCCTCGTTTCCAAATTGCTACGTGGCTTTGCACATTTCCATCTCTGTAACCTCCTCTAGCTCTACAAACCTCCTAGATAACTGCATTCCTCCAATTCGAGCCTCTTGCACATACTTGTTTTTAATTGTTCTAAACTGGCACCTTCATCTGCCTGAGCCCTTGTCTTAGAAATTCTCTTCCTAAACTTCCCCGCCTCTCCCTTCCCCTTTAAAATACTCATTGAAACCCATTTCCTTAACCAAGCCATTGATCAGCTGATCTAATATCATCCTATGTGACTTGATGTCAAATTAATGTTTCCAATGATCATATGAAGTGTCTTGCATTGTTTTTCTATATTAAAGCTGCTGTACAAATCAAAGTTGTTTAAATCATGTGCATGTCTTGGAAGTGGGGTGAGGCTTGCTTGTTCATGCCCTAAATCAGTTACTCCCTGCCTTTTAACCCCACTTTTCACTGCATATGGCTTTCTGCAATGCCATAGAAGAGCAACTCATTACAAGGAATAATTATCATAATTGTCCTCAATATACTGACGATCAACAGCATTTTCTTAGTCCAGATGATGTCTTGCTGCTCGGATACCAACAGCTATTGAAAATTCATATATGGACATTTTCTAAAGTTATGCTACTGATATAAGGCTTTGATAGAGGTAATCTAGGCTTGGTTGTTCTATTTCTCTTGAATTATTGCTGTATTTCCGACCCATGCTACAATCACATGAGGCTCCATTAGAGGGGCAGAACTTCCCAGTTGATTTTAAATTCTTCTATTGGATGTGGGTGACACTATCATGGTCAACATTTGTTGCCCTTCCCTTTTGATCTATCAACAGTGAAGGCACAGCAATGCAATTCCACATCAGGAAGATGTGTGACTTGAAGATGAACTTGTAGGTGTTGGTGTTTACGTCCAGCTGCTGCTATTTCAAATGGTAGGTGGGTTTGGAAGGTGCTTGATAACTTGCTGCAGTGTATCTTGTATATGTACACACTGCTGCACTGTGTATTGCAGTGGACGGACTTGTTGTTTAAAGTGGTGGATGGAGTGCTGATCGAGTGAGTTGCTCTGTTCTAGATGGTGTTGACCTTTCTGAATGTAGTTGGATTCACACTCATCCAATCAAACAGCAAGAGTTCCATCATATTCTTGATGTGCTTTGTAGATGGTGAATAGACTTTGGGGAATCAGGAGGTGAGTTACTCATTGCAGATTTCCAGGTCTCTGTTCTTGTAACAATAGTATTTATATGGCTGCTGCAGTTAATTTTCTGGTCAATGATACCTCCAAGAATTTGATAGTAGAGGATATAGTGATGATAGTGCAATTGAATGTCACAGGGAGGTGGTTAAATATTTAAATACTCTCTTGTTGGTGTTGGTCATTGCCTGATAGTTTTGTGGTGTGAATGTCACCTACCATTTGTCAGTCCAAGCCTGTATATTGTCCAGGTCTTGCTGCAAATGTACACTGATTGGTTTAGTACCTAAGAATTTTTGAATGGCAATAAATGCTATGTAATTATCAATAAACATTCCCACTTCTGACGTTACAATGGAGGGAAAGTCATTGATGAAGCAACTGAAGATGGTTAGGCCTAGTACACTACCCTGAGGAACTCTCTTGGGCCTGAGATGATTTGCCTTCAACAACCACAACCATCTTCTTCTTTTGAAAAGGCAAAATAATGCAGATGCTGGAATCTGAAACAAAAACAGAAAATGCTGGAAAATCTCAGCAGGTCTGCCAGCATCAGTGGAGAGAGAATAGAGCCAATGTTTCAAGTCGTGATGACTCTTTGTCAGAGTTTGGTCTTTTGTGGTAGATATGACTCCAACCAGTGGAGACTTTTCTCTTAATTTCCATTGACTTCTGTTTTGCTATGGCTCCTTGATGCTCCAAAAACTGTCTTGACATCAAAGACGGTCACGTTCAACTTGCTTCTTGAGTTCAGCTCTTTTGTCGATGTTTGGACCAAGACCATAATGAGATCAGAGTCCAGAGACCCTGGTAGAACACAAACTGAGCATTAGTGAGCAAATCATTCATGTGTAAGTGCTGCTTGATAACACTGTAACAAAACCTTTCATCACTTTGTTGAGTTGGACATTTATTGGCTGGATTGAACTTGTCCTGGTCCATGTGGGCAAGACATAGCTAGGCAATTAAGAACAAATGATTCTTTGCCCATCAATTTTCATATTTTGACCATTTGAAAAGTAATTGTTCCTTTGCTATGCAAATATTTTGTCCAAAGGGAGTTGCCCAGGATCCTTGTATGATGCATTTGCATAGGAAATAAATAAATGTTGAAAGTCCAGGCAGGCCTAAGTGCAATAAACATGTAGAAAATAACACAAAGCAATCATCATATTAGGATTCACTGTGATCAAATTTCAGAGGAAATCTCAGTGAGTAGAAACCAGAAAGATGGGGTATTCCATTATGTGAATTTCACTGAATTGTACTACGATATTAAAGAAAATGCCCAAGAAGACTTGGCTCAACAAAATGTTTTCACTAATCTATCTATCAAATTGCAAATTAGTAATTTTATTTACACAAAGGTATTGTGTTACCAATTCTTTTTCAGATGTCTTGCAGTGATAATTCCACAATAAACCAGTCGCACAAGTGGAATATACAGTAGATTGATCAAGATAGAAATTGCAGATAAGTATATTCTATAAATTGGCGGCATCTAGAATAAAATATTTCTTTAATATCATGGCTGCATTTCCAGAAATCTATGATTGCAGATCTGTCAGTTCAATTGTGCATATAAATGTTGAAGATTGTTACCTAGATGCCAGTTAACCGTGTTTTTCTCTTTTCACAGATGCTGCAGTCCTGCTGAGTTAATCTAGCATTTTCTGTTTTTATGCCAGTTTGGTTCAGTTGGTAACACTCTTCCCTCTGAATCAGGTGACAGTGGGATTGAGCTTGCACTCTATGCTAACCTACTAAGGTACGACTAAACAAGTGCTGAGTTGTTTTGGGTGCTGTGTTTCAGACAGGTTCTGCCTGTTCAGGGGAATATAAAAGACCCAAATGGTATTATTGAAAGGAGAACAGAGAATTCTCCCATATTCAATGGTTTACTCATTTGGCTGTTCATTTTGTTTGCTGTTTCAGCATACTGTGTGAAATTGGCTGCTGAATCACACAGTGATAACACTTAGAGATAATCAATTGAAAGTGAAGTGTTTTGGGACATCCTGAAGACATTATAAAATGCCCTGCAAGTTTCTTCATAAATAGAAACAATATCTGTTTTGATAAATGGATGCCATTATCAACTCATACTGTTTTCTTTTTGTATCATCTGATAGAAAGCCAGTTCCAATCCTTGTGAAAATATGCAATTGGTCCATAGAATGACTTTAATGCAATGATAATTTTTACAAAGTGGAATAAAACTATCAAGAGTTGTTCTTGTAATGTGCCAGCATGGAGACAATGGGTTGAATGGTCTTCCTCTGTTCTGCAATCATTTTATGAAAAATGTATACCACGACCCTGCTGCCCTTGGTAACACTATGTGATGAGCGAATGTTTCAACCTATCCTAGTGCTTCTCTTAGATGATAACTGAGTAGTACAAGTGTATGATGTGGCTGGCTGTCATGTTCACATAGGACTGAGGTTTTGGGGACTCAGATAAACCATCCTGGGAGAGTAACATCATGGAATTCATTTCTCTGCTATTTCACTGTCATTGTGAACCTACCTCTTGTGGTTCCCAAACTGTGATGTAACCACAAAAGATAGTGTGGAAGTTAAAATGTTCAGATTAAAAATTTCATACCTTCTCTGTAACATCTCTGACAGCTAATTAGAATGTTATCATTTGCGAACCTTAAGAGAGTCTGAATGCTTTCAGCTAATCTTCACTTGCATAGGCCCCATAACTTTCTGCTTTTTGACCAGAGGGTGAGCAAGACCAGACTTTTCCATAACAAATACCAGAGGTGAGATATGGGATATGCTATGCAAATGAAGGATTAGCAGAAGTAAATTTTTCATCAAATGAGAAAGGGTGAAAAGCCAGAATTTAATTGACAAATATGTATGTCAATGAACGAAATAAAAAATCGCTTTTGCTGATTTGTTATAAATGACGATAACTGCTGAGCTGTTTTTCTGAAACATCAGAACCACTCCAGTCATTTCAATGGCTTGGAGGGGAGTTCTCCTTGTGCATAAATAATTAAAAGCTTTGCATTGGATGCATGGTGTCTAGCGCTGTTTGTATTAAGAGTTGACTAAGAGTGCTCAAGGTTGCTGATGCCCAGAATCTCTGACAGAAAAACAAATAAAACTTGGAAATGAAGGGTACCAGCAAAGGTTGTCCAAACTGGTCTTGTGTATCTTAAAATGGAACTCCAGTATGACTGGTTTTGTTGGGATTTGGACATTTTTAATTAATTTGTCCAAAGATGTCAAACCATTGCCAACAACTCATTGTCTGCAACCCAATCCTGATTGTTTACAGGCTGGAAGAAAAATCTGAAGGAGTAAAACGGGGGCATGGAAGAGATTGGATAGTTCAATGAGCAGCAAATTTCACAAATCGCTTCCAGTGCCAGGACTGCCATGATCTATTGTGCTAACGTATAATATGGTACAGTATAGGAAAAGGAGATTTCTCTTGTGAACCTGTGGCTGGCAGCTGCCATTCTACATCATTCCAACATCCTGTATGGCCTCCCTCCCCATAATCTGTGGAGCTTCCCTCTTGTAAGGCAAAGGGGGTTGGTCTCTTTCTATTGTTTTGGGTTGCATTTTCCTTTAAAAAGACATAAAAGATGAGATCGAGAGGCCTGAAAATCATTTGTCTGAGTTCACGTGAAATTTACACTGATTGATTTTACATCTTAGGTTGTCCTCTTGAAAATGTTATTTTTTTTATGTGTTAAAATTTTTTATCTGTTGTCTGAAATATTATTAGGGTGCAACCTTTTTTAATGTTGCCTCAAAGAATAAATTTGAACAGTTTCCAGTTTTTGGAGTGTTGGTGATCATAATTTTCAGGAGATATTACTTAATTCCAGCTTTGTAGTAAGGAAATAAGAAATAGGAACAGGAGTGGGACATTCATCTCTTCAAGCTCGCTCCATCATTCAATTAGATCATGACTGGTCTACTTCAACACCATTTTCCTGCATTACCCCCATCCCTTTAATATTTTTAATATGTAGAAATCTATCACTATCTCACTCCTAAATGGCCTATCTCTAATTCTGACACCGTGTCTCCTGGCTCTGGAATGCCCAGCCAGGAGAAAATTCTTTCTGCATCTACTTTGTAAGAATTTTCTATGTTTAAATGAGATCACCTCTCATTCTTCCAATGCAAGAGAATAATGGCTCAATCTATTTAATCTTCCACAAATGCCAATCTCTCCATCCCAGGAATTAGTGTGAGGAATCTTTGTTGCACTTCCTCTATAGCAAATATATCATTCCTTAGGTGAGGAGACTAAAATGCACAATGTTCCAGGTGTCATATCATCAAGGTTCGATGCAATTGTAGTAAGAGATCTTTACCTCTATTCTCAAACCCTTTTGTAGTAAAGGTCAAAATGTTGCCGTCTTCACCTCATCTTGTCTTTGTTGGAACCCTCATCTATGCTCTTGTGGATCCCACTATTGACTGCCCTAGCTTCAGATGTCTCCAAAGATTCACCCCCTCGAACTTACACCTTATTATCATAGAATTATACAGTGCAGAAAAGGCCCTTTGGCCCATCAAGTCTGCATTGACACATTAGAAACACCTCAGCTCCCACCAAATCCTATCTGCCAGTACTTGGACCATACCCCTGAATGTTATGATGTGACAAGTGCTCATCCAGGTACTTTTTAAAGGATGTGAGGCAATCCATCTCTACCACTCTCCCAGGTAGAGCATTCCAGACTGTCACTATTCTTCAGGTAAAAAGGTTTTTCCTCACATCCCCCCAAATCCCCTGCCCCTCACCTTGAACCTATGTCCCTCCATGAGGCATGGTACGGTACGGGCGCCATGGTAGCACAGTGGTTAGCACTGCTGTTTCACAGCTCCAGGGACCTGGGTTCGATTCTCAGCTCGGGTCACTGTCTGTGTGGAGTTTGCACATTCTCCTCGTGTTTGCATAGGTTTCCTCCAGGTGCTCCGGTTTCCTCCCACAGTCCAAAGATGTGCGGGTTAGGTTGATTGGCCATGCTAAAATTAGTTAGAGGGATTAGCAGGTAAAAGTGTAGGGATATGGGGATAGGGCCTGGGTGGGATTGTGGTCGGTGCAGACTTGATGGGCCAAAGGGCCTGTTTCTGCACTGTAGGGTTCTATGTTCATGTTCTTATGACTGACCCTTCAACTAAGGGGAACAGCTGCTCCTTATCCACTCTGTCCATGTCTCTCAGAACCTTGTGCACCTTGATTAGGTCACCCCTCAGTCTTCTCTGCTCCAACAAAAATAAATCAAGCCCATGCAATCTCTCTTCACAACTTAAATATTCCATCCCAGGCAGCATCCTGGCGAATCTCCTCTGCACCCTCTCCAGCACAAGCACATCCTTCTGATAATGTTGTGACCAGAACTGTACACAGTACTCTAGCTGTGGCCTCACCAAAGTTCTACACAACTCCAATATGATTTCCCTGCTTTTATAATCTATGCTTCGACTGATAAAGGCAAGAGTCCCAAATGGGATACCCTATTAACATGCCCTTCTACTTTCAGAGATCTGTAGACAAATATGCCAAGGTGTCTCTGTTGCACAGAACTTCCTAGTGTCCTACCATTCATTGAATACTTCCTCGTCAAATTATTCCTCACACTTTTCAGTGTTAAATTCCATCTGCCACCTATCAGCCCATTTGATCATTCCATTTATATCTTCTTGTAGCCCAAGACACTCCACCTGTTAACCACCTGTCCAATGTTTCTGTCATCTGCAAACTTACTAACCCTACAGCCCCACCCCTCCCACAACATAGTCATCAATGTCATTTATATAAATAATGAATAATAGAGGGCCCAGCACATTGGATACCACTGGACACTGGCTTCCAGTCACTAATGTGGAGATGCCGGCACTGGACTGGGGTAAAGGCAGTAAGAAGTCTCACAACACCACATTAAAGAGTAACAGGTTTATTTGGTAGCAAACGGCACTAGCTTTTGGGGCTTTGCTCCTTCGTCAGATGATTGGGGAGTTCTGATCACAAACAGAGCATATAAAGGCACACACTCAGTTTACAGAATACTGATTAGAATGCAAGTCTTTACAGCTAATCAAGTTTTAAAGGTGCAGACAATGTAAGTGGAGATAGCATTAAGCATAGGTTAAAAAGATGTGTATTGTCTCCAGACAGGACAGTAAGTGAGATGTTGCAAGCCCAGGCAAGTCTTGGGGGTTACAAATAGTGTGACATGAACCCAAGATCCCAGGTGAGGCCGTCCTCATGTGTGCAGAACTTGGCTATCAGTTTCTGCTCAGCAACTCTGTGCTGTCATATGTCATGAAAGCCGCCTTGGAGAACATTTACCCGAAGATCAGAGGCCGAAAGTGTGAGGTAATTCACATTGGAAGGAGTAACAGGAATACAGAGTACTGAGGTAATGGTATGATACTTGATAGTGTAGATGAGCAGAGCGATCTCGGTGTCCATATGCATAGATCCCTGAAAGTTGGCACCAGGTTGATAGCGTTGTTAAGAAGGCATACAGTGTGTTAACTTTTATTGGTAGAGGGATTGAGTTTTGGAGCCATGATGTCATGTCGCAGCTGTATAAAACTCTGGTGCGGCCGCATTTGGAAAATTGTGTACAGTTGTGGTGGCCGCATTATAGGAAGGATGTAAGAGTAAGGACAGTAAGAGTTTTTACAAATATATAAAGAGGAGGAGGCTGGCTAGAGTGAATGTTGGACCCTTAGAGGATGAGAGGGGGGATTTAATGGTGGGAGATGAGGAAATGGCTGAGGCCTTAAGTAAGTTTTTTGCCTCGGTCTTCACGGAGGAGGATGCAAATAGTTTTCCGGATATTTAAGATAGAAGGATCGTAGGAGTTGAGGGCCTGAATGCGATTACTGTCACTAGAGAGGTAGAGCTTGATCGACTAGCGGGACTGATGGTGGACAAGGCCCCAGGACCGGATGGAATGCATCCCAGGGTTCTGAAGGAAATGGCAGAGGTGATAGTAGACGCCTTAGTGATTATTTACCAAACTTCGCTGGATTCCGGGGAAGTGCCGGAAGATTGGAAAATGGCTAATGTTTGCTGCTGTTTAAAAAAGGTAGCAGGCAAATGGCGGGGAATTATAGGCTGGTTAGTTTAACGTCTGTTGTTGGAAAAATGCTGGAATCCGTCATCAAAGAAGAAATAGCGAAGCACCTAGAGAAGAATTGTTTGATAGAGCAGACGCGGCACGGATTCGTTAAGGGGAAGTCATGTTTGACAAATTTATTGGAATTCTATAAGGATGTGACTAGTGCAGGAGACAGAGGGGAACCAGTGTATGTGGTGTTTCTTGATTTTCAGAAGGCGTTTGATAAGGTGCCGCACAAAAGGTTGTTACAGAAAGTTAGGGGGCATGGAGTTGGGGGTAAGGTGTTAGCGTGGATAGAGGATTGGCTGTCTAATAGGAGGCAGAGAGTTGGTATCAATGGGTGCTATTCTGATTGGCGGTTGGTGACTAGTGGAGTGCTGCAGGGATCGGTGCTGGGGCCTCAGCTATTTACCATTTATATAGATGATCTGGAGGAGGGGGCTGAGTGTAGGGTGTTGAAATTTGCTGATGACGCAAAGATGAGTGGAAAAGCAAATTGTGCGGAGGGTGTGGAAAGTCTGCAGAGGGATCTAGATAGGCTGAGCGAGTGGGCGAGGACCTGGCAGATGGAGTACAATGTTAGCAAGTGTGAGGTTATCCACTTTGGCAGGAATAATAGTAGGAGGGACTATTATTTAAAGGGCGAAAAGCTGCAACATGCTACGGTGCAGAGGGACCTGGGGGTCCTTGTGCATGAGTCGCAAAAATCCAGTCTGCAGATGCAGCAGGTGATCAAGAAGGCGGATGGGATGCTGGCCTTTATAGTGAGGGGGATAGAATATAAAAGCAGGGAAGTCTTGCTGCAACTGTACAGGGCACTGGTGAGGCCGCAGCTGGAGTACTGTCTGCAGTTTTGGTCGCTGCACTTGTGCAAGGATATTTTGGCCTTGGAGGGAGTGAGAGGAGGTTCACTAGGCTGATACCGGGGATGAGGGGGTTGGACTATGAAGAGAGACTAAATAGACTGGGTCTGTACTCGGAGGTTAGAAGGCTGAGGGGGGATCTTATAGAGACGTATAAGATAATGAAGGGGATGGACAGGGTAGAGGTAGAGAGATTCTTCCCGCTCAGAAAGGACAGCAGGACTAGAGGGCACAGCCGCAAGATAAGGGGGGTGCAGTTTAGAACGGAGTTGAGAAGGAACTTCTTCGCTCAAAGGGTGGTGAATCTCTGGAATTCTCTGCCCATTGAAGTGGTGGAGGCTACCTTGCTAAATATATTTAAGTCATGGGTAGATAGGTTTTTGGTAGGCAAGGGAATTAAGGGTTATGGGGAGAAAGCGGGAAAGTGGAACTGAGCCACTTCAGATCAGCCATGAACTTACTGAATGGCGGGGCAGGCTCGAAGGGCTAGATGGCCTACTCCTGCTCCTACTTTTTATGTTCTTATGTGGAAGCATTGGAAAGGGTGCAGAGGAGATTTACCAGAATGTTGCCTGGTATAGTGGGAAGGTCTTATGAGGAAAGGCTGAGTGACTTGAGGCTGTTTTCATTAGAGAAGGTTAAGAGGTGACTTAAGAGAGGCATACAAGATGATCAGTGGATTAGATAGGGTGGAACAGTGTGAACCTTTTTCCTTGGATGGTGATGGTACAAGGGGACATAGGTTTAAATTCAGCAGTGATATAGGACAGATGTCACAGGTAGGTTCTTTAGTAAGAAGTCTCGCAACACCAGGTTTAAGTCCAGCCAGTTTATTTGATAGTAATCTCACAAGCTTTGGGAAACTGTGTTCCTTCGTCAGGTGTGTGGAAGATTCTTCACTCAGAGAGTAGTAAGGGCATGGAATGCCCTTCCTGCTATAGTAGTGGACTCGTTAACATTAAGGGTCATTGGATAAGCATATGGATGATACAGGAATAGTGTAGGTTAGGTAGGCTTTAGATTCGTTTCACAGGTCTGTGCAACATCGAGGGCCGAAGGGCCTGCACTGCGCTGTAATGTTCTACGTCCTATGTTCTATCATGTTTTGGCGACTGATTTGGCTTTTTAACGTTCCTGTTAAGCTACATGGAAAATGTTATTAAGTGAAAATCGCTATTCAGACGTAAATCAATTTTGAGGCCGCGACAGGTTCAGAATCTCCACGGCGATGGATCACAGGTTCTGCAAGTTCACAGGAGGCGGGGCGACTGTTCGGGAGCGGTCACAGGGGGCGGGGCGAAAGGTTCGGAGCCGACACAAGGGGCGGGGCGAAAGGTTCGGAGCCGACATAGGGGGCGGGGCGGAAGGTTCGGAGCGTTAAGGGGGGGCGGGGCGACCTCTTTTCTGTTGTTTGGGAGCTGCGTCACGCGGATGATTTAGAGGGACGGAGTGAGGCGGTGAAGCGCAGTCAGGATTGAGTGAAGCTGTTGTAGTTGATTGTGCCGCCGCCATGGTGAAAGTCTCTTTTAACTCGTCGCTGAGTCAGAAGGAGCCCAAGAAGGATGAGAACAACGAGACCCTCATCATCCCCGAGAAGGTACGATTCTACCGGTTCGGGGAGGATTGCCTGGAACATGTTGGCTGTCCCAAACACTAAGACGAGACTGGTTTGTTGCGGCTTGTTTCAAGCAGCGTTAATCGGGGTTTCGGTTTTTAATTTTATTGTCTTTGGTGACTGGGGTCGTTCTCTTTACCTCGTGTGTGCCAGCCCGGGTAATCGTCCCCATTCTCCGAAACGGCTTGTGTTGAAGAAGCGGATGTAAAATGGCTGACTGCACTGGGGTCCGTCCGTCTTGTCGCTGAGTGGCTCTCCTCCCACCACCACCTCCCCTTTCCTTTCCTCCTCCCTATGGAGGAAACAGTGGCGTCATTGGGAAAAAGGAAGGGAAACTCCACACTCGGAGATCAGATAATGGTCTCGGTTTGTGATTTGCCGAGTTTGGTTTTGTGCTGACATCGGCCTATTCAGATCTGGAAGTGGGGAATGTTCTCAAACTGGATGTTGGCCCTCAAAAATCACTACTGTAAACGTTCTTTTATGCAGACGGTGCACCTCAGCTTTCAAGTCGGATATGTACATATATTGGAACGCTTTTATTTTCAAAGAAAAAGGTGCCAAGCTACTTGAGAGATTTCGGGGAAATCAAAGTGCAAGTGAAAGCAGGAGATACCCATCTCTACAGACGCTTAACTTTTGAAAAAAGAATTCCTAGTTAACTGAATAGACCAAACAACAAGATTTAATGTTTTAAAGGCAAATTTTTTTACTGACAAAAGTTAATACAATAATTCTGTAAACACTTGTAGTTTAACCAAAGCTTTTGTTTCATGTTCCCATTCATGATGTGGAGGTGCTTGTTGGTCTGGGATAGTAAGCACAGTAAGAAGTCTCACTGGTCACCAGGTTGAAGTCCAACAGGTTTATTTGGTAGCACAAGCCACAAGCTTTTGGAGCACTGCTCCTTCATCAGGTGAGTGGTAGTTCTGTTCATAAACAAGGCATATATAGATGCAAACTCAATTTACAATTGAATGGTTGGAATGAGAGTCTTTATCGGTTTTGGCTCAGTGATTCTGTGCTGTTGTGTGTCAAGAAGGCAGCCTTGGAGAAAATGCCAAGGCAGCTTCACAACAAAGCAGAATCACTGAACCAAAACTGATAAGCCAAGTTCTGCACACATGAGGACAGTCTCAACTTGGATCTTGGGTTCATGTCACACTATCTGAAACCCCCACAACTTGGCTGGGCTTGCAAAATCTCACTGTCCTGGCTGGAGACAATGCATACCTCTTTCACCTGTGCTTAACCCTCTCTCCATTGACATTGTCTGTACCTGTAAAGACTCTCATTCCAACCATTCAATTGTAAATTGAGTTTGCATCTATATATGCCTTGTTTGTGAACAGAACTGCCACTCACCTGATGAAGGAGCAGTGCTCCAAAAGCTTGTGGCTTGTGCTACCAGATAAACCTGTTGGACTTTAACCTGGTGTTGAGACTCCTTAATGTATTGCCATTCATGGCAGACACACAAGTGTACTTCCTTAAGACTGCCCCTCATCCCACAGTTTACCTTCTTGGTAAGGTGACATGTAGCCTGTTCCCAGTTAAAATTGCAAATTTAATTACCAACTATAAACCTATTGTTAATTTGGAAAGGGTATAGGTACTTTACCTGGTAAACAAAGTGATGTTTTATAGAATATTTCCATCCCATCCTCCAGTTTACAGATTAATGTCAGACCTTCTGAGCTGTTGCAGACAGTCTGTCTCAAGTGATATTGAGAAAGGTCAGTAAAACTCAGCTTTGAAAAAGGTCATCTAGACTCAATGTCAGCTTTTTTCTCTCCTTAAGGATGCTGCCAGACCTGAGATTTTCCAGCGTTTTCTTTCTGATTTCAGATTCCAACATCTACAGTAATTGTTTTTATCAAGGAAATATCATTGATCATCATACCATCCCTTTGTGCAACTTGAGGCCTATTTAATCACTATCCAGACTTAGGACAAAGCATCCTTCATCTATCCTACTTTTTAAAACTACAACAACCAAACTAAAAATAAAATTTTGTGTTAGTAAGACAATGGTGACACAAAGTTTGTCAAGAATTGATGTGACCTTATATGGAAAGGGCTGGTGGCTTTGATGGAGGAAATCCCAGATAATGGTACCTAAGTGTGCTTTTAGCTGCTTGTTAATGAAAGGGTGAAGGAGACTTCTGCCAGAGGCTGAGGTCTGAGGAACAGCTTCTATTGCTTTTAGTTAAAAACACCCATGGTAGTACAGAGTTAAGGAACACAGTTTTCATATTGAACTCTGGAAACTTGGTCATAGAGGATTTGAAGAACATCTTAAAGGACGTTGGAGGGATGATTTTTAGGGAAGGAGTTCCAAAGCCAAGAGCATTGGTACAGCCATCACTGAAGTGTTTTAAAATAGGAATTTTCAAGGCTTCAGAATTTGGATATCTCGGAGGGTTGTAGGACTGGCAGACCTTGTATTGAAAGGAAGCACCTGGTAGCCAGTGAAGAGGTTTCAAGTCTACAACATTAATTTTGCATTTGGGAGACCAGGAGACAATGTGCACCAACAAGGATAAGTGATGGGATGTAACATATTGCTTTAGCAAATCTTTGCATATGATGTCCACTTTCAGTTTTGCTCCTGTATTTGCCCTGGCATATTTCATATTGCTATGCTTTATAAGTTTACCAACAGTTTGAAGCATGCCACAGGGGAGATGTCACTAAGTTTGTCACGTAATGGGATCTTGAGCTTTTCAGCAACACCATGTGAGATCAGCTAATATATAATTGATGGCAGGCTTTGTTAATTATGGACAATGTTATCTTGGCAGTGTTGCATAACATTCATTGGAACTTGTACAGTAAGTTCAGAGTTGAGGGCAACTATGAAATTAAGGATACAATTTCTGACAATGCTGTAAATGTACATTAACCTTTAGTCTCGCACTGACACATGTCTGCCTGTATTAGAGAATCCCATTACATCTACAGAACAGAAGCAGACTATTTGCCCAACTAACCTTTGCTCATAATACTCCAGAATTGTTTTCTCATCCCAACCTTTCAGTATCTTATCCTTTTTCTCTCGTGCTCATCTAGTTTGCTTTTTGACAGCGTCTATGCTATTTGCTTCAGCTACTTGTGGTAGCAAGCTCCACGTTCTAAGCTGGGGAAAATATTTCTTTATTTCTCTATTGGACATATTAGTAATTCCTTTGTATTTAAGGCTCCTAGGTTTGGCTTTTGCTACAAGTAGTCATTCTTTCTGCACCCACCTGTCCAAATCAGTCATTCTGAAGACTTATCTGGTCAATTGTGTACTACTTTCTAAGGTTAAAGCCCCAATCATTCAATTTTTTCCAATAAGTATTATTTCAGTTCTGGTACCACCTTGTAAATCATTTTGCACTTGTTTAATTGTTTTCCTTGATGCTAAAACAGTGTAGGATTATTAAAGGAGTGACTTGGTACCTTCAAAACGTTTCAGTAGATTTTATGGTTTGGGTGTTTAAGTTTGGGGGGGGGGGGAGAAATGAGAGAGAGAATCCATTGAGTACACTGCCCCATTGTAGGAGATTGTTTTTCCCACTGCATTTGCTGAGAGATAACTGGGCACCAGAAGGGGATTTAACTAGCTACTGCTGCAAAGCTTTGAGTGTCAGTTTAGATAACATCAGTTTTTGGGTTCATTATGTAAATTAAATGGGCTGTATTATAAACATCCCTACAGTTAATGTTGGGAGTTTTTTGACTCGTTTTGAGGAACAACATTATGAAAGCTGCATCCTTTTCAAACTTATCATTGTGTATAAAATCATAGTATATAGTTTTTAGTTCCATTATAAATAGAATGTTGGGACAATAGAGAACACATCCCAGAATGAGGAAACAGAGGATGAACTTGAAATGGTGCCTTTAATTGGAGCAAAGATTGATTTCAAAAATATATTTTCACATGTACGCTGACGTTTGGCTCTAAGTCTCTCAACACCAGGTTAAAGCCCAATAGGTTTATTTGGTAGCACAAGCCAGTAGCTTTTAGAGCACTGCCTCTTCAGGTAAGTGGGAGTTGTGTTGACAATCAGGGCATATAAAGATACAAACTCAATTTACAAAATAATGATTGGCGTGCATGTCTTTACAGGTAATGTGACTGGAGAGATGGCTAAGCACAGGTTAGAGATGTGTATTGTCTCCAAACAGGACAGCCAGTGAGATTTTGCAAGTCGTGATACAGATAGTGTGACATGAACCCAAGATCTTGGTTGAGGCTGTCTTCGTGTGTGGAGCTTGGTTATCAGTTTCTGTTCAGCGATTTCTGCGTTGTCATGAAGGCCACCTTGGAGAATGTTTACCTGACAATTGGAGGCTGAATGCTTGTGACTCTATCCCAGCATTGACTCTCTTAACCCCTTCCAGTATCTCTGAATTGCAAGACTGTTTATTTAACATCCAGTACTGGATGAGCAGAAAATGCCTCCAGTTATATTTGGAAAACTGAACCAAAGCCTTCAATCCCCACCACAAAGTCTGTTCACTACTGACTCCATCTCTTTCCCTGGCAGCAGACTGAGCCAGATTGTAACTTGGTGTCATATTTGACCCTGTGATGAGCTTTCAACCTCTTGAATATGCTGTCATTAGACATGCTATTTTTTACCTCTGATTTCCCCTTGTTTGCCTTTTCTCTTGCGTTGTATAATTTTTTGAATCTTTGTGCAATCTACCTTTTTTGATTTCTTTAAAGTTTTATTTGCGTGGCTGTGCGAATGCCTTAAATTAAAGAGGTTGACTTGTGTACAGGGTAGTTTTTGGGTTACCACTTGGCTATGCAGTTCAGAAGGGAAAAATTCTTCCAGTGAAGTGATAATGAGTACCAGTCTGCCAGGTCTTCCTATAGTCTGTTGTTATCATCCTCATTCTTTGCTAGATTTGAGTTGATGTCATTTGTAAGCTTTGAATTATACCTTTGTTGTGGCAGAGTTGAGTTCTTTAACAGAAAATTGATCATCCCAATATCTAAACACTAAGGAACAGAAAATGTTTCTCCCTCATTTTTCAAAAAAAAGCCACCACTATTGCTTTTCATATCTTAGACAATATTATATCCATGCTGTCACTTTAGTTTGGCTAAGAGGTTCATCTTTACTTTGTCAAACGCCTTTTTGAAAGTCTACATACACATCAACTGCATTTCCCTCAGAACTCTTCTTAAACTGACCTTTTTTTAGAAAGTTACAATGACTTGCGTTTTTAGCCCACTTTTTGTTTAATGCCAATCAATTAATTTGTCCCAGTTTATTGCTTCAGATTCTCCCAATCATTGACGTTAGGCTGGTGACTTGTTGAGTTTATCCCTCCCTGTTTATAAAAAAAAGTGTAACATTTGCTGTCCTCACCACCCTCCTGTATCGAAGAAGAATTGGAAAGTAAAAGCAAAATAGATGTAGGAGTAGGCCTTTTGAGCCTGCACACCATTCGATATGATCATGCACTTTCAGTATCTCTCACTCGCTTCCTCTCCATTCCCCTTGATCCCTTTAGCCACAAGGGCCACGTCCAGCTCCCTCTTGAACATACTTAATAGCTTTCCACGTAAGAGAGGATTAGGTCATTAGCCCCATGTGGCTGGAATCTGCAATTTCCATCTTTGCTTTTCTCAGGATCCTAGAAGGCCATCTTGGACCAAGTGGCTGTTGTACTTTTGTATTGTAAAATTGCAGCTACAGGATAAAATGGTATTCTTTAGAAAATAGTTTGAGGGAGTGCAGCATCATTTTTGAGTATCTCTTTCCTAAGTAATTCAGTTCAAAACAATAGTAGATGTAAATCAATTCAACTCATTCTCTTGCACTCTACATGGGATTATAGCAGGATCTTTGAATTCCACAATTACCAAAACTGGTATTTTACTGTAAATTCTGGGAATTTAGTGTAATTGACCTGAGATTTATTTTTCTATGCTGTATATTCTAAGGCATATAACCCCCAGTCTGATTTAGAAATTGATTCATTTGTGATGACAGTGAATTGTAATTGAAGTGCAACCTGATTTTGAAACTTAACTTTTCATGTAATATCCCAATCCCAATTTAGATGCATTTTCTTCAGAGACACAATTATGACATCAATTTACTGCACCACCCAAATTAATACTCGTTTCATGTCTATGTGCGATTGATGTTGTACACATTAAACTAGTATTTGGACCTAGGAAGGAGTCTGTTCAATGTGTTTTACTTTCCAGATAATTTCAAAGACTGTTTTGTACTTGGGAGCATTGAATAAATCAATGTGCATGCACACAATCCATTGGAAGGTCTAAAGCTTGCAGTTGCTCATGCCTAAAGCGTTGAGATTGAAACTGAAAGCACTTTTGTGCTTACAGTCTTCATTTCTGCTGTGGATTCATCATTCTTCAGTGCAGAATAAGTTTGTTTCAGGATGTTCTTTAGTACATCCTTGAATGAAGTTTGAGTTGTGATAACGTATGTAGATTTGTGACATTCAAAGGAAATGGCGGTCAAACTGAAGTTATTGCAGCTGATATGATATGGTGCCTTTAATGTATTAGCACTTCACAATGTGCTTCATGAGCATTATAAAACAGTACAAAATCAGTGGTGGAATAATTAAAATTGGGATGCTCGAGTTAGATGAGCACATCTCAGGATTGTTGGCTGAAGGAAATTCTGGAGGTGGAGTGGACAGGTCAAGGAGAGACTGGAAAACAAAGATGGGACTCTTAACATCAAGACGTTGCTTGAAAGGGGCCAAATTTTTTAAGCACAGGGATAATGGGTGAACAGGACTTGGTGTGGGCTAAGGGATAGGCAGCTGAATTTTAGATGACTTTGAGATTAGAGGGTACAGTGTGGGAGACCAGCCAGGAGAATGTTAATATAATTTCTAAAGAATGAAAGACTGTAACGTCACTCAATTTCAACTGCCTCAGCTCAAAATTAAAACAAAGGTGGAAGTAGCTACTCTTAGTCATGCTATGGATATGTGATGAGTAGCTCGTCTTGAGGTCAATATGACACCAAGATTGTGAACAGACTGGTTCGGTCTCTGAATGTTGCCAGGGAGAGAGGGTTGGGATTGATAGCTCAGGAACAGTTTGGAATAGAGACTGGAAACAATAGCAAGGATGAAAACTTTTATTGGTCGATTTGCCAACGTTGGCATCTCAAATCTGTCAATTCAGTGGGAGAGGACTGCAGAGCTGAGATTGGAAGATCTGAGCATGAGAGAGAATCTGAGGAACTGGGCCTCTAGTTGCAGATTCTGTCTTCCCCAGGCTGGCTGTTCCAGCTTATCCAATCATAGGTTTCCTTCCTCATGCTCTTATTCTCCCTTCAGAGATATAATCACCTAGGTGCAGCAAGAGCAGAAGTGATGTTACCTGTGATTTGGAGGAGCTGGATCAGCAGTTCAGAAGATTGTAGCTGGCCACAGTCTTTGACCATATGCCTCACTTGGCAACAGCTGTCTCTGGCTCTGTTTATTTGCACCTGAGTGCTACCTAAACACCCAGTGATGGAAAATACTGTGCTTGATTCTGACCCTTCATCCTCTGGAAAGGCAGTTAGCTCCTCCTTTCCTGGTAGTGTGGATCCAAGTGGCATCAGCTGAGAAAGAGCCTTAGGCCTTAGGATGGGTTGGGCAGATCAGTACTTCAGGTACACAAAAGCCAGAAATATCAATAATTACAGTATTTTACTTTGGCTTGTCTGGGGTCATGGTAACATTTGTGTTTAATTTATTCATTCACGGTTTGTGGGCATTGCCACTACATAGCATTTTGTTGCTGCCCTCTAATTGCTCTGGAGAAGGTGGAGTCAAAATAGACTTGCATTGAAAATAGTTTTGCCATAGTCCTTCGCTTCACTATCAAGGTCATATTCTTTTGTTTGGACTTATCCTATATTACATGCACTAATTTGTTGAATGCTGAGGTCACTTTGACTTGATATAAATGGATTGGGCCATCGACTTGATTGTAAACAAAGGGGAAAAACTAATGTTTCTACACATTTGGAGCCTAATTTCCATCCATTTTTGAAGTGGCCTAGAAGCATTTCATTTACTAATCATTTATTGTGCTATGTCACATGATGTGTGTAACAACTAATCTGATAATGCACTTGCATCACAGGTGCAGCTTTGCAGTGTTGGTATTTGAAGTAATTTTTTTTTTAAATACAGGATCAAGAGGATGTTGTTCCATTTCGACGCCAGTCTCGTGTCTGGTGCTGGTGCATGTGTCTTGGATTAGCTCTCATGCTGTCTGGTGTGGTGGTTGGTGGTGCATACCTCTACAGATATTTTATCTTGCAGGTAGGAGAATGCGAAGTGGAATTTGCATTTTAACTATACTTTGGTTCGATTTTAAATATGAGATGGAGTACAGATGTTCTAAACTGCAAAGTTGACTGGCTGTTCTTTAAATTTGCACATTATCTTGTCCAGTAAAGCTTCATCTTTCTGCTTAAGTAAACTAGAGTCATAATATCTACTACACGGTATTACTCAAGATCGACTTTTCATGTTATATTTGAGTTGTGTATATACCATCTTGGTGCTGCACTTTGCAAGTTAGTCTTTTTGGGGAGGAAAAAAAACTTAATGCTACATCATAGACTTCAGGATACACCAGATTGATGTGGGCAGATGCATGGCAAACTAAATTCAAAGCAGAAAAATGAGGTGATACATACTAGGGGAAAAATAAGAGACTATGCATGCTAAATGAGTGCTAGAAGAGATAGATCTGGGGCTGGTTTTGAAGGTTGCAAGATACTAACAAAGCAGATGGGATCTTGGACTTTATAAATAGAGGCAAAGAGTATGAAAATTAAAGTTGTTGTTTTTATCCCAGCTGGAGTATTGTGCCCAATTCTGGGACAACACTTTAAAAAGATTTGATGACTTAGCACAAAATAGAATTACTGGAATGGTTTTGAGGATGAGTAATTGCATGTATAGACTGAAGAAACTTGGGTTATTCTCCTTTTTGAGCCAATTATGTTTACAACTAATTTTAAGATTATCAGTTGGACCTGTGGTTTGTCTCTACTAGAAGCTATGTATTAATACACAGGGCCCTGTTTTTTGTAGGCAGGAAGAACATGTACACACATGGCACCTGTTCCAACTAAACAATCAGATGCTATTCATTTGCTGGTTCATTCCACAGGGCAGTCTTGATCAATGAATTAAGCTGTCTGGTTTAATTTTTAAAACATGTTTGGCTGTAAGTCACCATCAGCTTGTGCATTCTCCATGGCAATGACTCTACCAATCAATCCATTTTTTTTCCAACCAATTAACACTTATACAGTGTAAAGTTGTTGTTTCCTCTGACATTGGTGCTGTTGTGATTGTCCTGATGAGTGCAAGATGAAAAACTGTCTTTTTCAACAATCCTCAAGTCTAAGACACTTGTTCACAACTGCTTCTCCAGCCCTTTATACCTACTTGTCTGTCTTGAAGATAACATTATCCTTCTCATAGTTCACAATATTTCCAAGATTTATCATCTGCAAATTCTAAAACTAGTCAACTAGTATCATTAATTTATGACCATGTCGTACTTGTCCTCACATGTATAAGGCATGGTTTTCTCAACCAGTATGCCAAGGAACCAACTAGAGAGCAGACCATCCTAGACTGAGTATTGCGTGCTGAGAGGATTAATTAGCAACCTTGTGGTGCAAGATCCTTTTGGGGAAGAGTGACCATAATCTGGTAGAATTCTTTATTGAAATGGAGTGTGTCACAGTAAAGTGAGACTAGGGTGCTGAACTTAAGGGAAGCTAACTTTGCCAGTTTGAGACATGCATTGGCTAGGATAAACTGGCAAATGTTACTTGTGGGGTTAACAGTAGATAGGCAATGGCAGATGCTTCAAGAACACATGGATGAACTTCAGCTGTACATCCCTGTCTGGCATAGGGTGAAATAGGCAAAGTTGCTCATCCATAGTTAACAAAGGAAATCAGGGATACTGTTAAAGCCAAAGAGGAGGTGCATAAATTGGCCCAACAAAGCAGCAAACCTGACGATTAGGAGAAATTTAAAATTTTGCAGAGGACAAAGGATTTAATTTGAATGGGGAAATAGAACACAAGTGTAGGCTTGCAGAAAACATATCAATAGAGGCTTTTGTAGTCAGTTTTTATGTGAAGAGAAAAAAATTGAAGACAAATACAGGTCCTTCACAGAATCAGGTTAATTCATAGGCAACAAAAAGGTGGCAGGCCAACTGAACAAATACTTCCCCTCTGTCTTCACTAAGGAAGACATAATAATCTCCCGCAAATACCAGGAGACAGCTTCTAGCATGAAGGAGGAACTGAAGGAAATCCTTAGTCAGGAAATTTGGGGAAATTAGTGGGATTAAAACCTGAGGAGTCCCCAGGGCCTGATGCTCTGCATCTGAGTACTCACGGAGGTGGACCTAGAAATAGTTATGCATTAGTTGTCATTTTCCAGCATTTGATAGACTCTGGAAGAGTTGCAATGGATTGGAGAGGAGCTAATGTAACCCCACTTTTTTGAAGCACTTAGAAAGCGGTGACGGGGTTGGTCCAAGTCTGCATGGATTCACTGAAGGTCAATTGTGCTTGATAAATCTTCAATTTTGAGGATGTGACTAGCAGAGTGGACAAGGGTGAACCAGTGGATGTTGTATTTTTGGACTTTCAAAAGGCTTTTGACAAGTCCCACATGAGATTAGTAAGCAAAATTAAAGCTTATGGTATTGGGGGTAATCTATTGATGTGGATAGAGAACTGGTTGGCAGACAGGAAGCAGAGAATGGGAATAAATGGGTCCTTTTCAAAGTCATGATGTGGGTATGCCGGTGTTGGACTGGCGTAAACACAGTAAAAAGTCTGACAACACCAGGTTTTAGTCCAACTGATTTATTTGATAATAGACTCTCAAGCTTTCGGTTAGTCCCTTCGTCAGGTGAATGGAGAGTTCTGGCCTCAGACAGAGCATATAAAGCACAGACAGTTTAGAGATTACTGATTAGAATGTGAATCCTTACACCTAACCTGGTCTTCAGGTCTTGAACAGCAGGTTAGGTGTAAGGATTCGCATTCTAATCAGTAATCTCTAAACTGTCTGTGCTTTATATGCTCTGTCTGAGGCCAGAACTCTCCATTCACCTGACGAAGGGACTAACCCCGAAAGCTTGAGTCTATTATCAAATAAATCAGTTGGACTAAAACCTGGTGTTTTTTGCTGCCTTTTCAAAGTGGCAGGCAATGAGTAGTGGGGTACTACAGAGTTCAGTGCTGGGACCCAAGATATTCACAACATACATTAATGATTTGGATGAAGGAATTGAATGCAATATCTCTAAATTTGCAGATAACACTAAGCTGGGTGGCAATGTGTTCTGTGAGGAGGATGCTAAGAGACTGCAGGGTGACTTGGCTGGGAGTGAACAAATACTTGGCAAATGCAGTATAATATGGATAAATGTGAGGTTATTCATTTTGGCAAAAACAGGAAGGAAGATTATTATCTGGCAGTTTAGGAAAAGGGGAAGTGCAATGTGGCCTGGGTGTCATGGCGGAACAGTCGTTGAAGGTTGGCATGCAGATACAACAGACAGTGAAGAAAGCTAATGGCATGCTGGCTTTTATAGCAAGAGGACCTAAGTATGAGTTATTGCTGCAGTTATACAAGGCCTTCATGTGGCCACACCTGAGTGTTGTGTGCAGTTTTGGTTTCCTAGTCCGAGGAACGACGTTCTGGCTATTGAGGAAGTCCAGCAAAAGTTCACCAGACTGATTCCCAGAATGACAGGACTGACATATGAAGAGAATGGATTGACTGGGCTTATACTCAAATGAGGGGATCTCATAGAAACATAAAATCCTGATGGGACTGGACAGTTTAGATGTGGGAAGAATGTTCTCAATGTTGGAAGTCCAGAACTAGGGGTCACAGTCTAAGAATAACAGATGAGCCATTCAGGACTAAATTGAGGAAGAACAGTTGTGAACATGTGGAATTCTCTACAACAGAAAGCTGTTGGGGTCATTTTATTAGGTGTGTTCAAGAGGGAGCTGGACATGGCACTTATGGCTTAAGGAATCAAAGGGTATGGAGAGAAAGCAGGAGTGGGATATGGAAAGTGCATGATCAGCCATGATATTGAAAGGTGGTACAGTCTCAAAGGGCCAAATGGCCTATTCCTGCACCTATTTTCTGTTTTTTAATAGTGCCAGTTACACCATGAGATTGAAGAAACTGGGGTTGACCTTCTTAAAACAAAGAAGCACTGTTTTTAATGGGTTTTAATTTTACTGTCAACCTATTTGTATGCCACTTTATCAAATGCCTTTTGTTTTTTGAAGGCCATGTATACGTATATACATATGATATTTTATTCACTTTTCTTTTTTTCAGCTCCTCTGAGCTTCACGAGCCTGATTTGTGACAAATCTTTTTGTTCATCTTGCATTTTGTTGCCATTGTCATCCAGGAAGCTATGGCCTTTGCTCTACCATTTTGTTGTGGGACTGTACCCAAACCATCTCAAGGCAGCCCATTGTTCTTGCAAATTTTTGATTACAGTTTACTCATGAAGTCCAGACCAATGAACCAAAGACATGTTGAAATACCACTATGGCAGCCAGGGAGTTGAAAGTTCCGTTCATCAATCTGAAATAAAAATCTGATATTACAATAACCATGCAGCTGCTAGATTGTCATAAAGAACATTTAATTCACCTTCCTTTAGGGAAGGAAATCGCTATGGTTGCCAAGTCTGAGACTCCAGACACACAGTAGTGAGGTTGACTGTTAAGTGTCCTCTGAAAAGGTCTAGTAAACAACTTAGCTATTAGCAATTAGGAAGGGCAATGAATTCAGGTCTGGCCATTGATATCCACATTCTGTGAATAAGCAATTAAAAAAGAATGAAAATAACTAGTGTGAAATGAGCATTTCTACCAAGATTTGACTGATTTGGATGATGTCACCTTTCTTGGACAAAAATAATCAAAGTCACAGCTAACTTCAACAGGATTACAATGAAACCTCTAATGTTAGGTTTCTTTTTTCTTCCAGGAAGGTGAAGTTTTCTTTTGTGGCCTCAAATACAGTGATCCTAAAGACTATCTTGTCCCAGATATTGAAGGTGATCCACAAGTAGCTCCATACCAGTCGATAAAAGAAAACATCCGGATCCTGGAGGATGATGGAGTTGAAATGATCAATGTTCTTGTACCTGAATTTGCTGATGGCGATCCAGCAGATATTGTTCATGATTTCCATAGGGTATGTATTGTTGTACTAACATATTACATAAACTTGAATTTTTAGTTTAGTCCATAAATTTTTTTTATGGACAACTAGTTTAACAAACATGATTTTCTGTCAACATATCCTCCAAGTCTATCATAGTTTGCAAGTTAAATCAAGTGAATTTGGCTTGAGTGCTCTAAAATAAATCTCTTTCCTAGGGTTTGACTGCATACCTGGATCTTACTTTGAACAAATGCTACATGATTCCATTGAACGCAACTATTGTCATGCCACCACGGAACTTGTTTGAATTGCTGATCAACATCAAGGTATGTAAAGCACAAAAGTTGCAGCATACTCACTTTCTGGTTCTAAACAAATGTGTTAATTGAGAACATTGACCAAAGTCTAGATTCTGTTATTCAGGTCATTTAAAACTGAAGGTGATGAGATATTTGAGAATGTATCTACATTCCTGATTCTCCTGGTTCTCCATTGAGTGATTCTTGAATTTGATCCCTGCTTAATGGTCCAGGATAACAGTGATTACACCAGAGCTGATCCACTGTCAAACTGAGTGGAGACAAGAGAAAGGAGGAAATTATAAAAATCCAATGCCTGCATGTATATTTTTGGATGCTAGTTGAAACTTTCATAACGCAATGGTAAGAAATTAGAGCTAAGTGAAGGAAATTTAGAGTGATACCAGAGCTGGCAGTTGCTGAACCTTAGTTTTCAGATTCAATGACAAGTCCATCTGTTTCCCAACTGGAAACTATGGATGAACAGGGATATCCACTGCTCAAGTCCAGGACTGACGCGTTCAACTCAGGCGACCCTGAGCTATACAAGAAAGCCAAATATGATCTAAGGAGAATAATCAAAAATGTCAAAAGCAGTACTGGACCAAGCTAAATCTTAGGCTAGCCACACAGACCCCTGCCAACAGGTCTGCAAGACACCAGGCTACAAGATGAAGGCATGTAAAAACATCAATACAGTCCTCACCAATGAGCTCAACACATCTGCCCATTTTGAACAAGAGGTCAATGAGAGCACATCCTTCACCCCTGAAGCCTTGGATGAACTGTATCTGAGGTCAGCATTCCAGATGTCAGGGCAGCCTTTCGAAGGTCAATCTGTGGAAGGCGACTGGCCTGGATGGGGTATCTGGACATGCACTCAGATCTTGCACAAACCAGCAGGTGGGGATATTTGCAGACATCTTCAATCTTTTGCTTCAAGAAGACTACCATTATGCCAGTACCAAAGAAAAATCAGACAGTATGCCTCAATGGCTGTGTCCATTGGCAATGAAGTGCTTTGAAAGGTTAGTCATGACACAGATCAATTACAGCCTCCCAGATTGTCTTGATCCACTACAGTTCACCTACTGCCACAACAGATCTGCAGCAGATGCCATCTCCTTGCCCTGCACTCAACCCTGGAACACCTAGATATCAAAGACACATGTCAGACTTCTACTTATCAACTACAGCTCAGCCTTCAACTCCATTATTCCTGTGAAACAACTCTTAAACTCCATGGCCTCTGGCTTGGCTCAGCTTGGCTCCTCCCTCTGCGACTGGACCCTGACCTTCCTAACCCACGGATCACAAGCAGTAAGGATAGGCAATAATACCTCCACTATGATCCTCAGCACCATTGCCCACATGGCTGTGTCCTCAGCCCGTTACTATGCTGCTTGTACATCTATGACACAAGCCAAATTCCCCATTAACTTGATTTTCAAGTTTGTTGATGACACCACCATAGTGGGTTGCATTTCAAACAATGATGCGACAGACTATTTGGAAGAGAATCTAGTGCACTGGAGCAGTGACAATCTCCCTCAACATCAAAATGAAGGCGATTGTCATCGACTTCAGGAAGTGTAGTGGAGGATATGGCCCTACGTACATCAACAGGGATGAAGTAGAAAGGGTTGAGAGCTTCAAGTTTTCCGGTGTCTATATCACCACCAACCTGTCCTAGTTCCCCCTGCTGCCCCCAGCGACACTAGTTAAAGCCCACCAATGCCTCTATTTTCTCAGACTAAGGAAATTTGGCATGTCAGCTATGACTCTCTCCAACTTTTACAGATATCATAAAAAGCATTCTTGTATCACAGCTTGGTATGGCTCCTGCTCTATCCAAGACCATAGGAAACTACAAAGGATTGTGAATGAAGCCCAATCCACCACTCAAACCAGCCTCCCACCCATTGACTCGGTCTACATTTCCTGCTGCCTCAGCAAAGCAGCCAGCATTATTGATGACCCCACACCCTGGACATGCTCTTGTCTACCTTCTCCCTTTGGGTGAAAAAATTTAAGTCTGAGGTCATGTACCAATTGACTCAAACAGCTTCCCTGCTGCCATCAGACTTTTTTGAATGGACCTATTTCTCATTTAAGTTGATCTTTCTCTACACCCTAGCTATCACTCTTAACACTATATTCTGCACTCTTTCCTCTACAAAGAACAAAGAACAACCCAGCACAGGAAACAGGCCCTTCGGCCCAACAAGCCTGCGCCGCCGCATCACCCTACACCTATTCTACCCTGCGTATCTACAAATAGAACCCCTGACTTAGCCAGATTCAGGGGAGAATAGTGTCAATTTGGTAAAACCAATCAGCCTAAGAGCACATCTTTGGGGTGTGGGAGGAAACCGGAGCGCCCGGAGGAAACCCACGCAACCACAGGGAGAATGCACAAACTCCCACAGACACAGGCCCAAATCCATGTATCTGCACAGCTAGCAGTGCTAGTCACCGAGCTAGTGCAGTTTGTCTGTATAGCATGCAAGAAACAATACTTGTCACTGTGTAAACAAATCAAAAGTATTACATCTCATTCAATATTGGTGTATTGATGACATTTCCATTTGTAGATGAGTTAATGTTAGAGCAAGTCAGTCTATACATTTGCTCACTATCTAATATGGTTTTATTTTTTCCATTCCTTAGCAGTAATCCTCTATCTTGTGCAATGCCCCCAACATTAAATATACTGCAAGGTGTTTTGATGAACTTGATCATAGGAATTGAGCAAATTCCACCCCCCCCCGCCCGCCCCCTGGCCACACCACAGCCCAAGACAAATTAATTTGGAAGAAGTGTGCCATGTAAGGTGGATTGAAGTCGAGCAGATTGGTAGGCTGGTATTAACTGATGACCTTGCAAAACCAACTCCTGTATTTCATTTAATGGTAAATACTACAAATAATGACTTTAGCCAATATTTCTAAAAATGCTTTTTGTTATTAACAAATTTATTCAAATTTGGTTAAGGCCTGTTTAGCTGTGGAATTGAAGTTGAAATCAAATCAGCCATAATATTAAATGGTGGAACAGATTCAAAGGCCCATGTGGTCGTCTCCTCGTTTTGTATTTTGTATAGAATTTAGATTCCAAAGATCTTGTTGGTTAAGACATAGCCTGATTTTTCACAGCTGGCTGTGCTGCTCAAGTGGCATGGCAGGCCAGGAAATGTCAACGGGTGGCCAAAAATGGGAATTGCAATCATCCTGGAAACAATGAGGCTGAAGTGATTTTATATCAATTTAGCAAGCCCAGGATGCAATCTTCCAGGCTCGCTAATGTTTTTGGCTGTGCTGGTGAAGGCCCACACCAATGGGGATCATGTGTTTCCCCAGCAACAAGGAACTGGCATGATGCCTCCACCAGAGGCTTAAGGTAACTCTTCTGTGTGGGGATGGTGCCCTTTAAGCAGTGCCAATCTGCCAGCCAAGTAGGTCCAGACGAGGGGGATGTTGGGGTGGGAAGGGGGAAACCATGTTGGCAGGTTGGGGGTTGGCCCAAAAAAATGGGTGGGGAAAATCTTCCATTTCGCTGCACATTTAGGTACTTAATTTTTTGGGGGAAAATTCCACTTGGTTGAAATGAAAATGGATATGAAGCACAGTTTTTAATTTTGGGGAGGAGCAAGACCTGATTAGTGTTTCAACAGGAATACGACTTCAGAAATTAGCACTTGCACTCAGTGGAACAATTTGCAGGGTTGAGGAGCTGTTTGGCTTTGACCTATGGACAATAAAACATCCAAATTTATTTCAATTTGTTGAAATTGACTCGCCTTGATAGTTTTGTACCCTGCTAGTTTAGGAGCAGTTGTATTTAAAATATCGCTTCAGAAACCAACTGTTCTGTGGGGATGCAAAGTGTTCACCGCTTGACCAACCTTATCAGATGTTCATAAAATCATAGAAACTGTACAGTTTGGGCCATTTGGGCCATCAAGTCTGCACCAACCACGATCCTAGCCGGGCCCTACCCCATATCTCTACAAATTTACCAACTAATCCCTCTAACCTAATGCATCTCAAGACGCTAAGGGGCAATTTTAGCATGGCTGTGAAGCAGCATTGCTAACCACTGTGCTACCATGCATGGCAAATTTTTTTCATTTGGTAGTGGTGTGCAGGCACTGACAATTATCACTGAAGAAGTAAAAGAATTGGAACTTTTTTACATCTGGTTATTAGAACATGGAATGCTTCAGCACAAGGGGTTATTTGGAAAAGGCATGCAACACAAAAATGTAGTAAACTTCTTTCCGCTGCTCTACCCATCTGAATTCTCCAGTAACCGAAACATCTGACTAGCTTTTTAAAAGCCAGTCACTTTTAGTATTCAGGTAATGGGTTTTTTAAAAAAAAAAGTTCCTGATTTAAACCTTGTTTTGCACTTTATTAATTGGGTGAGGTTTGGATCTTCTGCCAAAACAATTCTTTTGCTTAGAGCAACGGACTTTTTTTAAGTTGGTTTGAATATTGTGGTTTTACTGAGCTGGAGTCTTTGACTGCCCAGCTACCTCCTTTCACCTTCACCCACTCAGAAGTACCCTGTGTGTCCATGCAATGTTAATGTAACTACCCATTCTCCCAGCATTCCAAATAATAAAGATTTTCCTGTTTTAAAGATATTGAAAAGCAAGAACAAAATTAGAAAAAGGTGAGAAATTGAATAAAAGGAAACAATTGCATTTGAGGACTTCATGAAGGCCCTTAACTTTTTTTAAGGCTCTGAATATTAGATTTCTTCCAGGTGTCACATTTCCTTCCTTTAAAACACACAATTGTAATCCACCTAATTTCTCATTTCAATGTACCCATGAAATGAGGATTAAAATTGCCTTTGAACATAAAAAATAGGAGCAGGAGTAGGCCATCTAGCCCTTCGAGCCTGCCCCGCCGTTCAATAAGATCATGGCTGATCTGTTGTGGCTCAGTTCCACATTCCTGCCCTCTCCCCATAACCCTTATTCCCCTCATCAAAAACCCATCAACCCGCATCTTAAAAATATTTAGTGAGGCAGCCTCCACCACTTCAACGGGCAGAGAATTCCAGAGATTCACCACCCTTTGAGTGAAGAAGTTCCTCCTCAACTCCATTCTAAACTGCCCCCCCTTTATCTTGAGGCTGTGCCCCCTAGTCCTACTATCCTTTCTGAGCAGGAAGTCTCTTCACCTCTATCCTATCCATCCCATTCATCATATACGTCTCAATGAGATCTCCCCTCATTCTTCTAAACTCTAATGAGTACAAGCCTCGTTTATTCAGCCTCTACTCATAGCTCAACTCCGGAATCAGCCTAGTAAACCTCCTCTGCACTCCCTCCAAGGCTAAAATATCCTTGCGTAAGTACGGCGCCCAAAACTGCACACGGTACTCCAGCTGCGGCCTCACCAATGCCCTATACAGCTGCAGCAAGACCTCCCTACTTTTATATTCAATCCCCCTCGCTATGAAGGCCAGCATCCCATTTGCCTTCCTGACCACCATCTGCACCTGCAAGCTGGGTTTTTTGCGACTCATGCACAAGGACCATCTGCACCGTTGCCTGCTGCGGTTTTTCTCCACGTAAGTAATAATCCTTCCTACCATTATTCCTATCAAAGTGGACCACCTTGCACTTGCCAACATTAAATTCCATTTGCCAGTTCCTGGCCCATTCGCCCAGCCTATCTAGATCCTTCTGTAGACTCTCCACACCCTCAGCACAATTTGCTGTTCCACCAATCTTGGTGTCATCAGCAAATTTCGACACCATACACTCAGTTCCCTCCTCCAGATCATCTATATAAATGGTAAATAGCTGAGGCCCCAGCACTGACCCCTGGGGCACTCTGCTAGTCACCATCCGCCAATCCGAATAACACCCATTGACCCCCACTCTCTGCCTCCTATTGGACAACCAATCCTCTATCCACGCTAACACCCTACCCCCAACTCCGTGTCCCCGACCTTCTGCAATAACCTCCTGTGAGGTACCTTGTCAAACGCCTTCTGAAAATCTAGGAAGACCACATCCACCGGCTCTCCTCTATCCACCGCCCTAGACACATCCTCATAGAACTCCAGTAAATTTGTCAGACACGACTTCCCTTTAACAAAACCGTGCTGCGTCTGCTCTATCAAGCAGTTCCTCTCAAGATGCCTCGCTATTTCCTCCTTGATGACGGATTCTAACATTTTACCTACAACAGACATTAAACTAACCGGCCTATAATTCCCTGCCTTTTGCCTGGCACCCTTAAACAACGGCGTAACATTAGCCGTTTTCCAATCTTCCGGCACTTCCCCGGAATCCAGCGATGTCTGGAAAATAACCACCAAGGCATCCACTAGAATCTGTCATCAAGGAGGAAATAGTGAGGCATCTTGAGGGGAACTGCTTGATAGAGCAGATGCAGCATGGTTTCCTTAAAGGGAAGTCGTGTCTGACAAATTTACTGGAGTTCTATGAGGATGTGTCTAGGGCGGTGGATAGAGGAGAGCCGGTGGATGTGGTCTTCCTGGATTTTCACAAGGCGTTTGACAAGGTACCTCACAAGAGGTTATTACAGAAGGTCAGGGGACATGGAGTTGGGGGTAGGGGGTTAGTGTGGATAGAGGACTGGTTGTCAAATAGGAGGCAGAGAGTAGGGGTCAATGGGTGCTATTTGGATTGGTGGATGGTGACTAGTGGAGTGCCCCAGGGGTCAGTGCTGGGGCCTCAGCTATTTACCATTTATATAGATGATCTGGAGGAGGGAACCATGTGTAGGGTGTCGAAATTTGCTGATGACACCAAGATTGGTGGAAAGGCAAATTGTGCGGAGGGTGGGGAGAGTCTACAGAAGGATCTAGATAGGCTGGGCGAATGGGCCAGGAAATGGCAAATGGAATTTAATGTTGGTAAGTGCGAGGTGGTCCACTTTTGGTAGGAATAATGGTAGGAAGGATTATTACTTACGTGGAGGAAAAACTGCAGCAGGCGACGGTGCAGAGGGACCTCGGGGTCCTTGTGCATGAGTTGCAAAAACCCAGCTTGCAGGTGCAGCAGGTGGTCAGGAAGGTGAATGGGATGCTGGCTTTCTTCGAGGGGGATTGAATATAAAAGTAGGGAGGTCTTGCTGCGACTGTATAGGGCATTGGTGAGGCCGCAGCTGGAGTACTGTGTGCAGTTTTGGGCGCCGTACTTACGCAAGGATATTTTAGCCTTGGAGGGAGTGCAGAGGAGGTTTACTAGGCTGATTCCAGAGTTGAGGGGGTTGAGCTATGAGGAGAGGCTGAATAGATTAGGCTTGTACTCGTTAGAGTTTAGAAGAATGAGGGGAGATCTCATTGAGACGTATAAGATGATGAATGGGATGGATAGGATAGAGGTGGAGAGACTCTTCCCGCTCAAAGGATAGTAGGACTAGGGGGTATAGCCTCAAGATAAAGTGGGGGGGGGGGGGGGTTTAGAACAGAGTTGAGGAACTTCTTCACTCAAAGAGTGGTGAATCTCTGGAATTCTCTGCCCGTTGAAGTGGTGGAGGCTGCCTTGCTAAATATTTTTAAGACGCGGGTTGATGGGTTTTTGATGAGAGGGGATTAAGGGTTATGGGGAGAGGGCAGGAATGTGGAACTGAGCCATGATCTTATTGAATGGCGGGGCAGGCTTGAAGGGCTAGTTGGCCTACTCCTGCTCCCATTTCTTATGTTCTTATATCACCTCCGCCATTTCTTTCAGATCCCTCGGATGTATTCCATCCGGTCGTGGCGACTTGTCCACAATCAGCCCCCTCCAGTCTGTCGAGCACCACCTCTCTAGTAACAGTAATGTCATCAAGACCCTCCAGTCCTACCACCTTTCCATCTCTAACACCTGGCAAATTATTCACGTCCTCCTCTGTGAAGACAGAAACAAAAAAGTTATTCAAGACCTCAACCATATCCCCATCCCCTACCACTAAGTCCCCCTTCTCATCCTCTAAGGGACCAACGTTCACCCTAGCCAGCCTCTTCCTTTTTTTATATATTTTTATAAAAACTCTTGCTATCCTTTTTTATATTAAGTGCTAGCCCAGCTTCATAGTTTCTCCTACCCTTCTTTATCAACTTCTTTGTAAGGTAGTGATTGCCAAGAGAAAGTTCTAGAACTTTGGAAGATAATATGGCACATACAGAAAGGGGGCTGATATTTTTATATGCCACTAGGTTTTGGCTGCCCTAAAACTCATTGCTGACAAAGATTGAGTGAGCTAAACACTATCAGATCTTGTTTTGATGTGTTCTGTAGGTCAAGATACAGCAAGAGTTTAAATAGCAAGCTGAGAGAGAACAATGAGACACCAGCAAGAGTTAGTGAGACAGCAGCAAGAGTTAAAATGAGCCCAAGAGGGAGTAAGACAGTGGCAAATGTTTAAAGTGAGAGGTGAGTCTTGAGTTCAGAGTGGGCCTTCTGCATTCAAGAAAATTGAAGCATGATGTAACAGGAAAAAAGTGAGCATTTTTTTCTGCTCCCTAAGCAATTGTATTCATCAAATTAGGAGCTGAGAAGTAAAATAATATTTGGAACTCCTTAGTTAAATAAAGCTAAGCATGGCAAGATAAGTGATTGTATTCTAGTTGGGTTTTGGTGAACAGTGGCATTGATCCATGGAGGCCACATCTGCAATATAAGTCTGCAACACTGGACCTTTGGTTTTTAATTCATTTGTGGGACGTGTGCTGCTAGCTAGTGGCATTTATTGCTCATTCTTGGTTGCCCAAGGACAGTTAAGAGTCAACCACATTGCTGTGGTTGTGGAGTCACATGTATGCTAGACAAGGTAAGGATGGCAGATTTCTTCCTTTTTTTTTTGAAAGATGAGTGAACAAAGGTTTTCCTGACAATTTCATGGTTTTTTTAATATGGAATTCACATTCCACCATCTTCCATGCTGGGGTTTGAACCTGGGTTCCCAGAACATTCACTGAGTTTCTGGTTTAACAATCCAGCAATAATACCAAGAGATGCTGAGCTGGAGTCCACACTTCAGGCACTGTGATGCATCAGGGAGGGGAAAGTTACCTGGATGTTGTTCAGGAGAAATCCAAGGTGCTAGGAACATCGGGACTGTAGGCTGAAAAATACCCAGGGTATTAATGGTCTTAAAGAAGTGGCGGCAGAGATGGTGGGTGCATTGGTTGTGATCTTCCCAAATTCTGGGAACGTCCCAGTGAAGTAGAAAACACAAATGTAGCTCCTTTTTCTATTCAAGGAAGTGGGGAAAATAGAAAGCAGGAAACTGGCCAGTTAGTTTGACAAGTTAATTTCTTTGAAGTAACAAGCAAGGCAGATCAAGGGGATCCTGTAGATGTGATGTATTTGGATTCCCAGATGCACATAAGCTGCCACATCAAAAGTTACTACAAAAGATAATTGAAGGTAACACATTAGCATAGATCTGTTATCTAACAGGAAGCAGAGATTATAGGATAAGTGTCATTTTGGATTGACCAATTGTAACAGTGCTGGGACTTCAACTATTTAATGTATATCAACAACTTGAATGAAAAGACTAAATCTGCTAAAGACAAAGGGTAGGTTGGAAAGCATGTTATGAAGAGGAAAGGAGTCTGCAATGGGGTATAGATAAGTTAAATAAGTGGTAAAATGGTAGCTGGAGTGTAATTTTGGAAAAGTGATGCTGTTTAATTTGGCAGAAAGAATAGAAAAATAATACTTGGAGGGAGACTGCAGGCACAACTCTAATATAGAAGGATCTGGTTGTTCTAGTACCTGTGTAGGAATAGTAAGAAGTTGGCCTGCAGATAGCAGATGATTGGGAAGGTAAATTTGGCCATTATTTGCATTGGGGAATGGAGTTTAAAAGTAGAGAAATGTTGGACGTCAGTGCAACTGCATCTGGAATACTATGTACAATTGTTTCCTTCCTTAAAAATCTAATTGCATTGGAAGCAATTCTGGAGAGATTAAGTAGATTGATCCCTGGGATGAAGGGGTTCTCTTGTAAGGACCAAGTTCAGCCTGTATTCAATGAAATTTTTGAATAAGAAGTGATCTTACTGAAACACAAGTCCTGAGAGAAATTGACGAGTGGATCCTGGAACACAGTTGAAAATACCACTTAAAAGTAAAGGGTCTTCCATTTAGATGCAGATATGGAGGAATCTCTTCTTGTGAGAGTAGTTGAGCTTTGAATTTCAATTACCGCCACTGGCAGATGTGGAGGTGTAGAATATTTTGAGACTGCTGTGATAAAGAAAGTGTTTTGTTTTTACAATTTAAACAAATACTTAATTATTCAACAGGCTGGTACCTACTTGCCTCAGTCTTACTTGATCCATGAAGAGATGGTGGTTACTGATTTCATTGAAAATGTGGATGAGCTTGGATACTTTATCTCTCGCCTTTGCCGTGGGAAAGAGACCTTCAAGCTTCAACGTAGAGAGCTTGGAAGAGGTAACTATTTTAATACGTGTCCTGTTTTGCACACTGATCTAAAGAAGCTTCTTAAACTGTGATCCAATTTTACCTTCAAGTGTTTGAATATTCTTTAGTGAAATCTCAATTGTAACGATGCCTGGCATTCCAGAATAGTGCCAACTATTCAATCTGTTTTGCTTCGTACTAGTGTCAAAAGTGGAATTCACTTTACATTTTAGTATTGTGTTTTTGATAGGTCTGCTTCTTGCTGGCTGAATATAAAGGGCATTTCCTGCTCTCTCTGCCACTTGGAAAAGTGTACCACATTGGTTAATGTCAAATCATGAAGTTCTGGGTTTGATTCCTAGTGTTATGCCTAAACTGAGGTGGAGGTGCTGGTGTTGGACTAGGTGGGCACAGTAAGAAGTCTTTCAACACCAGGTTAAAGTCTAAGTTTATTTGGAATCACAAGCTTTTTGGAACACTGCTCCATCAGGTGAGTGGAAGTTGGTTCACAAGTATGGCATATATAGGCAAGACACTATTGCAAGATATCTAAAGACTAGAATGTAAATGGTTGGAATTTGAGTTCTTTACAGGTAATCAATCTTTATAGATATAGTGTGTGTAGAGAGAGGGGGGATAATCACAAGTTAGATGTAAATTGTTTCAAGTCAGGACAGTTAAGATTTTGCAAATCCAGGCAATATGGCAGGGGTTACAAGCACTCAAGATTTTTAGCCTGTCCTCATGCGTACAGAACTTGGCCATCAGTTGCTGCTTGATGATTGTGTTGTTGAGTGTCTTGAAGGCCGCCTTGGAAAGCACTTAGCCTAAGATTGGAGTCTGAATGCCCTTGACTGCTGAGGTGCTTCCTGACCGGAAGGGAACATTCCTGCCTGGTGACTGTTGCATAATGTCTGTATGATCTTGCTGATGTACCATGCCTCAGGACATCTCTTCCTGCAATATGAAGTAGACAACATTGGCAAGTTGCATGAGTATGTACCTGGTAGTTGGTGGTCTCGTGTGATGGTTCAGTGGGCAATCTTCTTGAACTGCTGGATTGTGTCTTTGCCTATATATGCCATATTTGTGAACTAACCTCCACTCACCTGATGAAAGAGAAGCGCTCCAAAAGCTTGTAATTCCAAATAAACCGTTGGATTTTAACCTTGTGTGTCAGACCACTTACTAAGCCTAAACTGATTATAGTAGTTGCAAGTGCTATAAGCACCAGTGCTCCTGGCTAGGGAGAAGGTGGAAGTTATTCAAATTGTGCTGAAGTCTGCAAATTGACCAGTGAGAACAATAAGATGTCCTGCGGTGTAGTACATCAGCAAGATTGTGATGCCTTTCTAGATTTGAATAGGCTACATTGACCCTCTATATCTCAGCTTGTGTGTATTGGCCATTTTGAGTGAGATACTGTATAGAGCTAACAACTATCTCCTGAGGTGAGTGAAGAGAAAGTGAACAAGTGTTTTTAGGACTTGTGCTATAAAGTATTAGCATGGTACACTTTGTGCAATATAGCTCTTATTGAGCACTAACTGAGAATTTAAGTTGGATTGGTTTGATTTATAATGGTTTTGTATTGGTGTAACAAACTGTTGCTTAATGTAATTTGGCCTTTTGTGTATTGTCATTAAAGATGAACTGAACTTAATTTAAAAAAACACAAGTGCAAGACAATGACTGTCTTGTACAAGAGCATTTAATCATCTCCCCAAGACATTCAATAGAACTCCTATTGCTGAATTCCCTCACTATTAACATCCTGGAGATTATCATTGACTAGAAATTGAACTGTACGAGCCATATAAATGTCATGGCTACAAGGGCAAGGCAGATGCTGGGAATTCACCGTAAAACACCCTAAAGCCTGGCCACTGTTTGAAGACATGTCAAAAGCCTGATAGATGAATGCAGTGCCAAAAACAAAGCTTGACACCATCCAGGACAAAGCACCCTGCTAAATAGGCACCCCAGTCAACATCTTCAATGTTTACTCCCTCCATCATTGTCAAGCAGCAGCAGTTTGTACTAACCACAAGATATGCTGCAACAACTTCTCCAGACTCCTTCCACAATACCTTACACTTGTGACCTTTACCACCTGGAAGGATAATGATATCGGACCCTTGAACACAATCACCTTCAAGTTCCCATCCAAGTTCTGCACCATCCTGACTTGGAACTATATCTTTTTTGTTTCTGGATCAAAAATCCTGGAATCCCCCTCCTTGCAGCACTGGATGTACCTGTACCACATGGAGCAGTAGTTCAAGAAGACTGCCCACTGCTGTCACCTTGAAGATAATTAGAGATGGGAAATAAGTTGGCCTTAGCCAGCAATGTTTTATTTTTAGGAACATGGATAACTTTTGAGAAGTTGAGCATTGAGGTGGGGTGATAATTCATGGGCAGAAAGATTTTTCAAACATTGTTCAAGCTAAATGGGATGTCAGGATTGCAATGCACTTCTCTTTAGCCTGAGCAAGCAGCTTTGGAAATGGGCTCCACTAGTAAGGTTTGGTGGGAACAAGGTTCAGCTTTGCCTATTTCCCTTGTAGAAAATAATCTACATTGTCAGATATTGCAGTAATGATTAGAGCTCTACTTTAGCTTTTGTACTTTTGGAAACTGACAATGTCAAGACTCACTTTAGTACTATCTATAGTGTATAAAGGTATGTGGATTTGAATTTTTGTTTCTATCACCATGATTAGTATTTAATTTCTGAATATGGTAAGTTTAACCCTTCTGTGTTGTATTTCACAAGTAACCAGGTGAACTTGGTGGCTTCTGTTTTAGGAGAATTCCCTTAATTTCTCATTGAGCAGAGAAAATACTGTTTAACCTGTACCCTACAATGCAAAGCATACAGAATGAGCTTAAATTTAATAAATTAGTTCAAAATAACTTGTGTTCACAATATTGCCATAAACAACATTCTAAAAATAATAAAAGCAAATTACTATGGATGTTGGAATTTGAAACCTAAAGAGAAAACACTAAACTCTCAGGTCTGGCAGCATCTGTAAAGAGTTCAGGTGACTGTCAAAGCTTTGATAAAGCAAAGATTTTTCCAGCATTCCTCTTTTGGAATTCTAAAATTGTTTTGTTTGTTTTTCTCTTGCAGGTATCCAAAAGCGAGATGTAAAGCAATGTTTCACAATTCGCCATTTTGAAAGCCGTATTGCAGTTGAAACACTGATCTGTGAACAGTAATTGCAGAAGACAATCAGTGCAGGCTCAGTGCTGAGCCCAGAAAATCAGTTTTTTTTTCTGGTGTGCAATGCATTTATCTTTTTAACATAGTGATGTAAACAGGGTTTATTTTGTACATCTGCAATTTTCATCTCGGCTTAATTACTATTGGAAATGTAAAATGCAAGCAGACTTTTAAAGGTGCAATAGTAGATTGAGAAAAGGCTAACAGTGAAATTTCTAATTTCAGTAGTGGGCTACATATTAGACTGGAATTTAATTCACTACAATTAACATTTTTCTTTAAATAGGTGAGGAAATCTGACTTTTTTCCACCCTTTTTTCATTTCAGATACCTGCTGTATTAATCTATATACACCTGGGGTTGGGATGGGAGAGATATGATATGGTTAAACCCATGCTGATTTGTGTATATAACCTGTGTAAGGTAAAAGGTAACAAAATAAAATCTTTTAAAATTGTTCTGTTGAATATATAACAACTTGTATTTGCATAGCTCCTATACATAGGGAGGCATCCCAGGGAACTTTGCAGTGTAACCAGTCAAAAATAAAAGTTGAGCCAAAAGATAACTCGAGGCTAGTTCAGTGGTCAATTGCAAAAGAGGTTGAGATTCTAGAATACAAGACCTCGGTGATTTAGTTGAGCACACTACACAGCAGTTATTGCCTGAGGTCTTGGTCATTTCCCAAATAGAGAAGATACTGACAGATTGGGATGTCACTTTCAAAAAATAGGTTTTGAGGGAATTTTAGTGCAATGACACAAGAGTTTCAGAAAGCAACCAGGACAATTGGTACCGGCACTGGGGACAGAATGGAAATGCAAAGATGTGAAGATGAATGAGAGATGATCAGAGATGAGGTGTGATGAAGGAGTTTAAGACTTGACAATCTAAGATTTTATAATCACTAGTTGTGATGTAATAAATGGAGGTCAGCAAGGACTGTGATTAGCAGGAAGAGGGTGAGATGCAATACATGTGGGAGCAGGATATGAAGAGCTGCATTTTGGGCAAATTGAGGTAGAGGCAGTTATTTTGGAGAAATTTGGGTGTCGAGGTAAAGTGTTCTTGGTGACCAGGTGGGATTGGTGCTGTGCTCTGCTCTGGGTGACCAGTGTATGTTGGAGTTTTGTATGCCCTCCACCCATCTCCACTTTTAAATAGTTCATTTTCCACTACCTCCAGTGTGATGTTGCCCTCCACATCTTCACCCCTTTTCAGCAATCCAAAGGGAACATCCCCTCAGCACCAGTCTATTCAATCACCCCTTCCTATAACATGGTACAACTTTTTTTCCTGCCTCCCTTAAGATCAAATGTCCTGAATGCCACTGCCTCTTCTAGGTGGAATAGTGATTTTTTTTGTACTTTCAATTTGGTATACTGTATTTGCTGAGCATAATGTGGTCTCTCCCACATTGGGAGAGCAGATTAGGTTACACCTGTTCAGCCTGCAAGTGTGACCTTGGCTTTCTGGTTCTTAATCATTTTATTTCTCTGCTTCACTCCTACTGTTTTGTGCCTTCTAAACTGTTGTATTGAGGCATTTCTTCTTTCAGTTAGGTACAACTTTCTGAATTCCACATTTGAGTTCATATTTCAAATTTGAGGTTATTGCCTCTATCCATTTTAATTACGTTCATCTTTAGCCTTGCACCATTCTCTTTTGTCATGTAATTTTTCCTGTCTCCTAAAAAGTTTTTGTTTTCAACTCCTTGCCTGCTCTTGTCTCCTTTCCCCACCTCTAGTATAGTTTAAAATGTTATCACTCATTTTTGCTGCTCCAACAAAGTCATCAAATATAAATGTTAAATGTTCCTTTTTAGATGCTGTATGACCTGAGCACTTCCAGCATTTTGTTTATTTCAAATTTCCAACAACTTCAATCTTTTTGTGTCTTGTCTTGGGGGTACCTAATGAGTACCCCCCCGCCCCCACAGCAATTTTGCAAAATTATGCTCACGCAATCTAATGTTTGGGTTTTAAGTTAATTTTGCTGCTTTAGATTTATCTGGTATATGCTGATGTATTTGTTTCCAACCTATCCTGCCTATTCAGCTTGTCTGTCTTGCTAAATGATTTGCATTTCAATTGCACGAACATGTGAAAAAGGAGGAAATACCTACTCGTTTATTAAGTCTCCAAGTTAAGACATAGTTCAGCTTGCAAAAACTCTGCCAGTTTCTATTTTGGGAAATTGATTCCCAACAGCAACAAAGCTTCATGACCTTGCTGTAAATGATACCTGATGCTTCTAATCGCAGCTATTCCATGACTTGGCTCCATAATTAGCTGGCCACAGGAACTCTTCAACTCTTCAATAAATCCATATTTGAAGCATATCCTGAGGTTGTTAGTTTTGCTGTAGACAACATAAATTCACCTTTTGAAGGATGGGATGAATTCTGAAAATACAAAAGAGGTTGTGCTTATCTGCTGCTGAATTGAGTAGGTGGCAGTCAAATTCCTCCCCTTCTGTCGTCATCAACACCTTCCCCCCCCCCCCCCCCCCCAAAAAAAAAGCAGGAGTGGAAGGGGTGCATTCCATCTGGAATGGATACTTAGTGTCTAGTGACAGAAATAAGGTCCACTTAAAGCATACTAATTCTTTAAAAACCTGCCTGCAATCTCCATTGTTAAACCTCATGTTATGCCCAAAGTTAAAAGAAAGTATAACATCATGCACTTGGGCATAAGCATCTTCATCCCACAATTGTGAAACAGTAACTCAAATTAAGTTGCATTTGAGTTTTGTAATCTATTTTCCTGTGAGTCACATGTAGTGTAAGTCCCATTATTACCTTTGGATTCAATGTGCCATTACTTGCCCAGCATCTAAATAGATGCAAGTGTATAGGTCAGAGCAGAGAATTCTCTTCTGAATTCTGATTTTAATGGATGTAATACATTTGTATGGTTTCCTAATCTTAACATACCAGTCAAAATATTGCATTGCAGGACCACTACCACCGTGGTACTAAATGCCAATGTGGAAGAACTGAAGTAATCTGGGGTTTTGCAAAATTGGAAGAGTCTAAAGATGTGCAAGTTAGGTGGATTGGTCCTGATAAATTACCCTGTCAGTGCGATTAACTAGGGTAAATGTATGGGGTTCTAGGGATAGGGCCTGGGTGGGAGTGTGGTTGGTGCAAACTTGATGGTCTGAATAGCCACCTTCTGCACTATAGGCTTCTATGATTCTATGATGATATTGCCATAGAGCTGAGGGAATGGTCATGGTGCCAAACATTACTGGATGAGAACAAAACCTTTTGGGGACATTTAGATACATTGGGGGAACCTGGCACAGCAGAATTGTGCTGTGAATTGTTGGAAGTGAAATAAGGGATCTCTTACTGGGGAATTCCTGGTATTACTAAGTAGTTCCAGCAAACAAATTTCCAAGAAATGAGCATTTGTTTGTGTCTGTTTCTGTGAAATTTAAATTTTACCTGCAGAATTTTAAAATTCTGCATCTTCTAGCCCATTTCAAAAGGTAGGGGGAAAAAAATTGAAAATCATGACAATGACAAGTTTTTTACTCTTTGGAAAATTTTCTGTGAAGAATTCTTTCCAAGTTTTAATGCTCTTTACGCAAACTAATTGTAACTAAATCAAGCATATTGCTCAACATTCCTTCTGTGTGCCTATCACTCTTGCTCATCAAATTACTTCTGTTTTGAAGTAGGAACATTTGATCACGTCTGTTTTTTATTTCTGATCTTTATTAGGGCTCATTAGAAATCATTAGAAAATTCAAGTGCTTTCAAAAGGTGTTGGTGAGCCACAGCTTTTGAACCCTTGCAGTCATGTTGTGTAGGTTCACCACATTATGCTTCCTGAACTCATTCCCAAATAGTGAAGGGATGCAATACATTTCCAAGTTGGAATGGTGTGTGACTTGAGGGGAACTTGCAGGTGGTGCTTCCATGTATCTGCTGCCCTTGTTTTTCTAGGTGGCAGAGTTTTGAGGGTTTGGAAAGTGATGTTAAATGATTCTTGGAGAGTTGCTGCATGCACTTGGATGGTACAAACTGCTGCCACTGTGCATTGTGATGGGGGAATTGAATGTTGAAAGTGATGAATGGAATGCCAATAAAGCAGGATGCTTAGTCCTAGATGGTGGTAAGCTTACAAGAGTTGTTGGAGCTGCACTCATCCAGGCAATGTGAGTATTCCTCCTCATGACTGACTTGTGCCTTGTGATGGTCAGACTTTTGAGTCAGTGAGTTACTTGCTGCAGAATTCCTAGCTTCTGACTCTTGTAACCATGGAATTTTTAGATCCAATTCAGTTTCTTGTTAATGGAAATCCCTTTTAAAGTGGGAGATTCAGCGATGATGCCATTAAATGTTAAGGGAGATGGTTAGATTCTCTCTTGTTGGAGATGGTCATTGCCTGGCATTTGTGAATCATTATTTGATACCATTTACAAATTCATGGTACAATGATGTCAAGGTCTTTCTGTACATGGGCATGAACTGCTTCAGTATCTGTATAGTGTTGAACATGGCACAATCATCCTCATTTCTGACCTTATGATGGATGGAAGGTCATGAATTAAGTAGCTGAAGATGGTTGGGCCTGGGACACTGCTGAGAAATTCCTGCAGAGATCTCCTGGGATGGAGATGATTGACCTCCATTAACAATAACCATTTTCCTTTTGTGCTCATAACACCAACCAGTGAAGATTTTTCCCTGATTCCCAGTTTTGCTAGTACTCCCTACTGCTGTGCTGTCGAGAATATAAAGGTAGTCTGGCAACTCCCTTCTGGGATTCAGCTCTCTCTCGTACAGGTTTAGACATGTAGAATGAGGTCAGGAGCCGAGTAGCCCTGAAACTGACCTGCAGATCAATAGTCTGAGCAGGTTATTGCTAAACAAGTGCCATTTGATAGAATGGGTCAATAATGCTATCATGTTGCTGATTTGAGTGTAAATTGATGGGTGATAATTGGGCTGATTGGATTTGTATTGCTTTGTATGAGCAGGACACACCCTGGGCAATTTTCCACAAGTCTTTGGAGCCCATTGTTTTTGCAATGCCTTCAACTGTTTTTGGTGTGTGAAATGAAATGGATCAAGACTGGCGTCTACGTTGCTGGGGATGTCTGGCTGATGCTGAGGTGGATCATCCACCTAATTTTGACTGAAGTTTGTTGCAAATGTTTCAACCTGGTCTCTTTTTTTCATTTTGAAGTGCTGGGCTTCATCATTTGAGATTGGGAATATTTGTGCAGCTGTCGTCTCTTATAGTTTAATTATCCCCTACCATTCATTACTGGATGAGAAAGGACTGCAGAGCTTGAATCTAATCTGTTGGTTGTGGGATCACAGCTGTATATTGCAGTGTCTTCAAAATCTTTCTTCCATGATTATTGACTGTTCTTTAGCCTTCAATTCACTGTAGATTCTCAATCTGTTCTATAAAATTTTCTCCAATTGCTTTTAAATGCTGGATCCACTCAGCGCTCAAGAACCTCATTGCTTTTTCTCATGACCTTGCTTTTTAACTCTGCATTCAACTAACTGATTTACCAGCAATTGATTTTCCTGTTCAAGGTGTTTTTCACAAAATTTGATAGACTTCTGATGCTTGATGTTTATCATGAGTTTTTTTACTGAAGATTTACTTTTGCTTCTACAAGTTTATCATTTAGACATGTCAAGTGTTCATCCTATAATTCTCAGTTTTTGTTTGCAAACATCTTTCTTGCATGAAAATTGCTTCTCTACATTGATCAGATTTTCCTTTCAATTGCTCAGTTTTGTAAGATTTGATTTATTGTCACATGTATTGGGATACAAAGTGTGTGCTATACAGACACAACATACTGTACATATAGTACATAGAGGAGATGGAAAGGAGAGGATGCACAATAGTGTTGCAGTTACAGATGGAGAAAGATCAACTCAATGTCTGATGGAGCAGGGAAGAAGTGGTTCTTGAGTCAGTTGATGTGTTCTCAGACTTGTGAATCTTTATACCGATTGAAGAAAATGAAAGAGTATGTCCAAGGTGTGTGGCATCCTTATGCTGGCTGCTTTTCTGAGGCAGCAGGAAGATTGTGCTGATCTCCCATACGTTGATTCAATGTATGGGAGATCAGCATGATCAAACAGTAACATGGCAACAACAGTTTTCTTCTAAGCAATCATTATCCAGTTCTAAATCTACCACTTCATTCGTCAAATGATGAACTAGTGCCATAAATTGACTTTTTTCCCCAAAAAAGGAACAGGTTTATAAACTCCATGAATATCTTAACTTTCCATGAAATTGGAACACAAGTTGCATCTATAATTGATCTGCCCCAGTCTCTTGAAATATTACTTTGGAGGAACAAGGGAACAGTTTTCCCTTGAGGTAAAACATTTAGAACCTCCAGTAGCCTGACTCCCTTTCTCTGTAGTCAAAGAATTTTCTGGACTATACTGAATCAAATTCCCCTTCCTAGTAGATTCTGAGGGAACATGTCTCATCTGTACGTTGCTACAGTTTTCCTGATACATTATCTGACAATTGCTCATGTTCTTATTGTTCCTGGTTCATCATCCAGCTTCCAATAATGGGTTTTGAGATGTCCTATCTTATGGCAATAAAAACATTTTCTTTCTTATAGTTCTAAATGTTAAGCTTCTGGAATAACCTCATAAGCAGTCTTTTTAAACACTTCATGTGCAGAGTGCTCTTCTGACTAGTGCACACATTCTGGGCTGTACCTACAAGGAAACTTTATCATTTAAGGCCCCAAGAATTTTGTGACCACTTCAATGTCACATCTTCAAATAAGATGAAATATCTTTGCCTCCTTCAGTAAATTTGGGCACTAGACGAACACATTTAATTCAAACTCAGTGGAATCAATCATTCTCTGAACCACTATTTTCTTTCAAGCTTTATCTGGCCCAATCACACAGAGGTTTCCTTTTCTCTTTGCAACTCAAGCTTTTGCATTTCTTTCTTCTTTTGTCGTCAATTTTTTTCATTTTTAAGTTCAAGCTTTGTTTTTTTTCTCTTTCATTCCTAACTAAATTTTAGATAACTCTAGCTTTTGAGATATCAATTTCAGGTTTCTCTCAATTCTAAATGCTGGGTTATTTAAAATATCCTCAATTGTGCTTTCATTTCTACCTTAAGTTATCTGCTAACTCAGTATAAACTTAGTCAAAGATTTCAAATAACCTACGTCTTTGACTCCCAGAAAAGTCTTAGCATTTTTGAGTTCTAACCTGAATAAAACAAATTAACAAATAATTCTGTTCCTGTGCTGGGCGAATGGGCCAGGAAATGGCAAATGGAATTTAATGTTGGCAAGTGTGAGGTGGTCCACTTTGGTAGGAAGAATGGTAGGAAGGACTATTACTTACGTGGCGAAAAACTGCAGCAGGCGACGGTGCAGAGGGACCTCGGGGTCCTTGTGCAAGAGTCGCAAAAACCCAGCCTGCAGGTGCAGCAGGTGGTCAGGAAGGCGAATGGGATGCTGGCCTTCATAGCGAGGGGGATTGAATATAAAAGTAGGGAGGTCTTGCTGCAGCTGTATAGGGCATTGGTGAGGCCGCAGCTGGAGTACTGTGTGCAGTTTTGGGCGCCGCACCTGCGCAAGGATATTTTGGCCCTGGAGGGAGTGCAGAGGAGGTTTACTAGGCTGATACTGGAGTTGAGGGGATTGAGCTATGAGGAGAGGCTGAATAAACTAGGCTTGTACTCGTTAGAGTTTAGAAGAATGAGGGGAGATCTCATTGAGACGTATAAGATGATGAATGGGATGGATAGGATAGAGGTGGAGAGACTCTTCCTGCTCAAAAAAGACAGGACTAGGGGGCACAGCCTCAAGATAAAGGGGAGGCGGTTTAGAACGGAGTTGAGGAGGAACTTCTTCACTCAAAGGGTGGTGAATCTCTGGAATTCTCTGCCCGTTGAAGTGGTGGAGGCTGCCTCGCTGAATATTTTTAAGAAGCGGGTTGATGGGTTCTTGATAAGAGAGGGGATTAAGGGTTATGGGGAGAGGGCGGGAAAGTGGAACTGAGCCACAACAGATCAGCCATGATCTTATTGAATGGCGGGGCAGGCTCGAAGGGCTAGATGGCCTACTCCTGCTCCTATTTCTTATGTTCTTATGTACATGTTTAAGGATTTATAGATACCACTGAAATTCAAGGATCTTTGTTACTGGTCAAGCCCCCTCTTAATGGACAAGTCAAACTCCAGAGCAAAGCTTGGCTTGATAGATCCTAACTTATTTTAGAAAATGTGGGTAAGTTACTGAAAAAATTCACAGGAATCTGCTGATGAACTTAAAATTTTATAAACTATATCATAGACAGAGGTTGAAAAGATCTTAAGGAAAATATTCAAATATTCCACTATCTTTACCCCCAGCTATCTCTTTACAAATACACATTTGGAAAGATGAAACAATTTACCATGTACTTCATGCTTACCTTGAATGATAGGACATGTACAAACCAACTGGTGAACTGTGGTCAGACATGTCACATGCAAACAACATACAACTAAAGCAGATTCTCTGGGTTTCTCATAGCCCACCCATGCTTGTTTCATTGTTTCCCTGAAATTCTGTGTCAAGGGTCTTCAATCTCCACATTTGAAGAACTTGCCATTGGAATTCTCTTCCAACATTGCTCCCACATGATAGCTTAAACCAAGATCCAGCTCCATGGTTTCAATCTCATCCTTTTTGAGATTCCTTCTAGATCTCCATGCACTCAAGCTTCTCCTTCCAAGAAGGAATTTCAGATTTCTGGCCTTGGAGCAGTGGTGTCCTGCTTTGCAAATACCTACAGTATGACTCAATTACTGGTTGCCTCCTAGGATCTTTAGGGCCACTCTCAAGCCCACATTGCTTTAGATTTGCAAGTAGCGCACTCGCTTTAATTTGAAGCCTATTGTTCTGTACCCTTTACTTAACAGGCTCTGTTTCTGATCTCTGTCCTTGCCCCTTATCTGGGATCTTCTAGGAGCTGTTTCTGCCTCACTTCCTGGTTGAGATCATCTTTGTTTAGGACTCTTCCTACTGCCCTTCCCACATCATGTTCTTTAGGACGTTGCTCTAATGGTGCCCCTTTTCAGGTCATCTGACCTGTAGTTTAACCTTTTCTTCTGCATCAGCTGGTTCCCAGCCTGAAGACGTGAAAATGGATGAACTGCTCAGGCTGGTGCTTTACGCCCTTTCCTGGCTGGTGCATATGCAGAAGTTTTAGGGCCCTGATCTCCCAATCTAAACTCAAGTATCAGAACTGATTATAGTAATCCAAGAGCTTCTGAACACAATATACCAAGAACATTCTTGTTGAGTGTTTTCACCTTTTTGTTTTCCCAAAGTCAAGTCTTTTGGAGGAGTCTTTCTACCATAAGAATTTGAATTTGCTCCACTATTTAATGAGATCATGACTGATCTGATATGATAATCCTCAACTCTGTTTTCCAACCTTTTACCTATAACCCTTGATTCCTTGTCTTTTTGAACATAACTCAGCCTTCTACAGTAAAGAACTTGTCAGAAATTCTTCTGCACCTCTGTCCTTACTCAGAGGTTATGCCTAGACTCAAGGGAAAAAAAAATCCTGTGTCTACCCTCTAAGCCCTGAAAATCCTGTGTGTCTCAATAAAATCGCTTCTCATCTGAACACCAATGCATATAGACTCAACCTGTCATAAAATTCCTCTGTACTCGCTCAACCTAGTGAACCCTTGCTGCATTGTATCCAATGCCAGGATATTTTTCCTTTCGATAAGGGAATCAAAATTGTTCAGTATTCCAGGCATGGTCTAACTTGTGTAGATTTCTTTTTATCAAGCTGTATGCTGCTGTTGATGCTCTTCGAAGTCTGATGGTTCCATTGTAGACTTTACATAATTCAACAGCAGTCACTTTATTGAATTGAATCAATGCAATGCATGCAATTTAAAAAAGCTCCTCTGATGTACTTGTACTTTGTTAAATTTGTGCTTTTCCATCAAAATATGCTGATTCACATCATCAGTGGCTGCAGACTAAGTACAAAGTGCAGACTGCATACTACTCAAGATCTCTCATTTCTTTGCATTCTTTTAATGTCTTTTGAAATACATTATTTTGAATTGGTGAATGATGATGAGGACAATGATAGGATTCTCACATTCTTCCTCCACATTAAATTATCTTAAATAAGTAACATTGATATTTCTGATGAAGCTGTTAGGAAAATGGTTCAAAGTTCATATTGTAACGCAAGAGCTACATCATAAGGATACATGGACAAGATCTTAAAGGATCAATCTTCTCAGGTGCTTGCAACCTCAATGATTGTACAACAGTGCAATGTGGCTTATGTGGTGGGACCTTCTAGCTTCATTTAAAATCATCTAGTAGCAGTGATTAAACATCATCCCATTCCTTGTGGGTGTAACATTTTGAACTTCAAAATAGAATTACTGAATGGTTACAGTGCAGGAGGAGGTCATTCAGCTTGACTTATCGATGTTGGCAAAAATTAGCTGCTTATTCTGATGGCCAATCTGCATCTCCTCAATGTTGCCCTTCACAGTCTTTTTTGGGTAGTAATCCATTTCCCTCTTGGATGCCTTCAGTGAACTTGCTGCCATCATGTTCTTGCCATGCAAAGAAAATTCTCATGTCTCCACTGCTTTTCCTTTTGCCGATAACTCTTAAATCTTGTACCCTGAGGTTCTCTATCCTTGCACAATGATCTTGTGTACTACAAGCAGACCTACAGTTCCTTCATAGGATCAAAGTCATAGCTCACAGAACCCTACAGTGCAGAAAAAGGCCCTTTCGCTGCACTGAACACAATCCCACCCAGGCCCTACCCCCATATCATACCCTCTAACCTGCGCATCCGTGGATACTAAGGCGCAATTTCTTAGCATAACCAATCAACCTAACCCACACATCTTTGGACCTGAAGGCCTGGAACTTTCTCCTTAATAGCACTGTAGGCATATCCATATATATGGAGATGCTGCTGTTAAACTGGGATAAGCACAGTAAGAAGTCTCACAACACAGGTTAAAGTCCAACAGGTTTATTTGGTGGCACAAGCCACGAGCTTTCAGAAGGCTGCCCCTTCATCAGCTGAGTGAGATCTGCGTTCACAAACAGGGCATATAAAGATAAACTCGATCTACAGCATTCCAACATTATTTTGTAAATTGAGTTTCTCTCTTTATATGCCCTGTGAATAGAACTCCCACTTACCTGATGAAGGAGTAGCGCTCGGAAAGCTTGTGGCTTATGCTACCAAATAAACCTATTGTTGAGACTTTTAACGGTACCTCTACAACGCAGGGACAGCAGTGGTTCCGGAAGGTGGCTCATCATCACCTTCTGGAAGGCAGCTAGGTATAGCAATAAATGGTGGCCGAGCCAGCGATTCTTGCAACCTACGAAGGATTTTTTTTTAAAAAGGCCTTTGTCTGGCATGGAGCCAGATGAGTTGAAAGTTGGACTGAGGCCAGTGTAGAATTGGACAAACACTAAAATGCCCGGGGAATGGGGGGCAGCGGGCATTTTTTCCCCGACCTTCAGGGGAGAGGGGCAGCGGGCACTTTCTCCCCCACCTAAAGGGGCGGGGGGCAGCGGGCACTTTCTCCCCGATTTCCAGGAAAGAGGTGTGCACATTACCTCCTGACTGCTTCCTCGGCCGGCGGCGCTGCTAAGGAAGTGACGCAGAAGCCGGAAGCGGCTGGTGTTTGGCGCGGTCTCGGGGCTGTTGTCTGGCAGTTTGGAACCTTGCATCCTTTTAAACGTTGGAAGTGGTGGGCTCGCGCTCTGTTTGCGTGCCATGCCCCCCAAGCCACCCAGGAGAGCGGCCGCCGGCGCCCCTGAAGAGAGTGTCTCGCCGGGCAGGTAAGAGCGAGTAAGGCATCGGCAGCTTGTTCGTTGCTGTCGGCGGCCTGACTCCAAGTTCAGCACACATGATCAGGAATATAACGGGGGATTATTACTCGGTGTTTACCGATCAAGGGGCTTCATTCCTTCCCCCCCCCCCCCCCCAGCAACAAATCCGGCTTCTTTCTTTCTCTCTCTCCCTCCCTTTTTGCGCCTCTTGGTGTGGCTCTTCTCGTGCACGGCATTGTGAGTGGATCATCACTCCGGGAAACCTTTCAGCACGATTGCGGCGCACAGAATTGATTCGTTTCTGTTTTCTCATGCTATTACAGTACTAACCTGACTCGGAGTCCCACTACTTATTGTCAGCACTGATTCTGTAGGAGTGAATCTGTATTTCGTGCCCATTTGCTGGTTAAGAAAGCGCATCGTCCTCTACAAATTGTAGTAGGCTGCTGTCTTATGCAATCAATGAGACTGGTAGGACAGCGATTTTTAAATGAAGGGTAATCAATAGTACCAGCAACGCAGTATAATACACCGTTGATGAACACCAACAATTTCCCTTGAAAAAAGACTTGCATTTTTACAGTACCTTTACGACCTCTGGACACCCTGAGGAAATTCATTTGAAGGGAAAGTAGTCACTGTTGCAACGTAGGAATTTTGACAGCAGACAGGAAGATCGCCCAAACAGCAATCTGACAGTCTCAAGATCATTGGTTTTAGTGATGTTGGTTGAGAGATAAATATGGGCTCAGGACACCTGGGATAACATACCTACATCTCTACAAAATAGTCGCATGGGATGATTTCATGTCCACCTCAGAAGGTAGATGGGGCCTGGTATTAACGCCTGGTCCAAAATATGGTACTTCTGATAGTGCAGCATGCTCAATAGTGCACAAAGCACATCAACCTAGATTTTTGTGCAGAAATTTGGGAGCTGGAGGGAGGTTTGAACTGTGAGGGGATTGGGAGACAAATGTAGAATTGCAATCATTAGAGCACAGAAGAATGCCACTTGGCATGTTGAATCCATATCAGCTGTCTGCAAGAGCAAGCTAGCTAGTCCATTTCCCTATCCCTTTTCCCCATAGGCCTGAAAATGTTTTTACCATGGATGCTTAACCAATTCCTTTTTGTAGACGACAACTAAATCTGCCTGTACTGCCCCTCTTAGGCATTGTATTTCATAACTAGAACCATTCGCTGAGTAAAGTTTGCCCTCGTGACTCCTTTGCTTCTTTTGCAAATTAGCTTGAATCTGTTTTTGGCCCTTCCACCAGTGAGGACATTTGTAACTACTCTATCCCGTTATCTCATGAGTTTGAAATCTCCTCTTGTCCTTCTCCGGGGAGAATAGTCCCAATTTCTCTTCAGTCCCTCATCACTGAAACCAATCTATTCTGCACACTTTCTAAAGCCTTCAGATCCTAAAGCGTAGTATCCAGAATTGGCCACAGTTCTTCATTTGAGACCGCACCAGTGTTTTATAAAGGTTCTTCATAACTTTTTTGCTTTTATACGCTATGCCTCTATTTAATTTCTTGTGCTACGTGTTCACTCATTTTACCAGCCTATATTCTCTTGAAGTCTGAAATTATCCTCCTCACAATTCACAAAACTTCCAACTGCATATTTTAAAATTGTTTCCTGCAGACCCAAGTCTAAATTATTAATATAGACAAAGAAAGACAGTGGTTCTAGTATTAATAAAAGCAAAAGACTATAGGTGCTGAAATTTGAAACAAAAGCAGAAAATGCTAGAAAACCCCAGCAGGTCTGGCAGCATCTGCAGAGAGAGAAAGAGTTAATGTTTCAAATTAGAGTGACTCTTCTTCAGAGGTCCTAGTATTGTCCTATTATTAACCCATGCTGAACCCTATTGTACACCTTCCAACAGCCCAAAGAAAACTATTCATTACTTATACAAGAGCAAAATACTATGGGATCTGAAGATCTGAAATGTTGGAAAGTTGGGAAGCAGCCGTGGAGAAAGAAACAGAGTTAATGTGCTTATCATTTAGTGTGCAACCCAGCATTCTTTATCACCAGGGAATATTAATTTAGGCTGCTTTGTCAATCTTTTGGGAAAAACATTGTCCAGGACTACTGATTTAATTGGGAAGAACATAGCTATTATCTGCAACTCAGACCACAAGCTCTGTTTTCTCAGCACCAATTCCATTCCCTTAACTGGTCACTGTTTCAGGCTGAACTAAACTGTTCACTACTTCAGTGGTTTATTTGACTCTCAACTGAACTTATGGTCCCGTAATCCTTGCCATTGTTAAGACCACCAACTTTCAACTTCACCACCATGCCCCCCCTCCCTCCCCCTGACTCACCTATTGCTGAAAGTCTGATCTGTGCTTTTTCCTATCTTGACACTCAGCTATTCTGATGTTCTCCTGAACGCTCATATTTTACTCTCCCTAAACTTAAGTTCATCCAAAACTCTGTTATCCATGTCTGCTACTTGTACCTGATCCTCTTCATCTTACATTCCTGTGCTCACTGACCTGTGTTGGCTTCTGGTCCAGCAGTGTCTCAAATTTAAGCTTCCATCTTTATGTTTAAATCCCTTCATGACTGTCTATGTCTCTGCTTATCTCTGTAACCTCCGGTAGCTCAACAACCTAAGAAAAGTCTAGTCTCTTATGCATCCCTCTGGATAATGAAGAAATATAGAGAAAAATGAAGCTAAAGAAGGATGCCTGTGGCATGTCAGGTGGATAATACAATTGAATATGGAAGGTTCAAAGTGGAAATGTAAAATCAAATAGAAGCAAAGTTGAGAAGTGATGGCCAGCTAATATAAAAGGGAATAAAGGAATGGGACCAATTATGGACCTAAAAGAAGGTTTACACATGGAAGTGGCCTCTTTTAAGGTCAAACCAAATAAACAAATTCAAACTAAATTAGGTCAAAGTAAAAGGGGCAGCTCCCCAAAAGGAAGGGGAACAGCCTAAACAAAAAGCAAAGTACAAAGGAAACTTAAGACATCAAATTAAAATGTGATTATTAGGGTCAATAATACACCCCAGCCCCTGCGGTGCCCAATGGGTGCAGAAAATGTCAACTGTGCCCGTGGACACCACGTGCACCCTCTCCAGGGACACCTGGCCGCGAACGTAGCCGCAGTAGAGGGGTACACATGAAGGTCGGGACATGATTGAGGTACTAAATGAGTACTTTGCATATGTCTTTCCCAAGGAAGCAGAAGCTGCCCAAGTCATTGTGAAAGAAGAGCTAGTTTGAAACCCTTAATAGGCTAAACATTTGTAAGATGAAGCATTAGTTAGACTGCCTGTAATTAAAGTTCGATTTGATTTATTATTGTCACGTGTATTAACATACAGTGAAAAGTATTGTTTCTCAAGCACTATACTGACAAAACATACTGTTCATAGAGAAGGGAATGGGAGAGTGCAGAATGTAGTGTTACAGTCATAGCTAGAGTGTAGAGAAAGATCAACTTAATGCGAGCTAAGTCCATTCAAAAGTCTGACAGCAGCAGGGAAGAAGCTGTTCTTGAGTGGGTTGGTATGTGACCTCAGACTTTTGTATCTTTTTCCCGAAGGAAGAAGGTGGAAGAGAGAATGCCTGGGGTGTGTGGGGTCCTTAATAATGCTGGCTGCTTTGCTGAGGCAGCGGGAAGTATAGACAGAGGCTTGTTTGTGTGATGGATTGGGCTACGTTCATGCCTTTTATAGTTCCTTGCAGTCTTGGGCAGGACAGGGGCCATACCAAGCTGTGATACAACCAGAAAGAGTGCTTTCTATGATACATCTGTAAAAGTTGGTGAGAGTTGTAGCTGACATACCAAATTTCCTTCGTCTTCTGAGAAAGTAGAGGCATTGGTGGGCTTTCTTAACTATAGTGTCGGCATGGGGGGACCAGGACAGGTTGTTGGTGACCTGGACACCTAAAAACTCAAAGCTTTCGACTCTTTCTACTTCGTCCCCATTGATGTAGACAGGAGCATGTTCCCCTTTACGCTTCCTGAAATCAGTGACAATCTCCTTCGTTTTGTTGATGTTGAGGGAGAGATTATTGTTGCCTCACTAGTTCACCAGGTTCTGCATTTTGTTTCATCACCGTTTGAAATCCGACCCATGGATCTCAAGTTGATAAAATACCCGGGCTTATTGAGATACATCCAAGAATACGAAGGGTGGTAAGAGTGGAAATTGTGGAGACCAGCATTTTCCAATCCTCCTTGGGTAAGGAGTTGCGTTGGAGGACTGGAAATGTTACATAAGCATAAGTCCACCAACTGCATGGCAGTCAGTTTAATCTTGGTGGTGGGAAGCTTTAAGAGATGGTAATTTAGGACAAAATTAACAGTTACTCTAGCAAATGTGGTTAATTAAGGAAAGCCAACAAAATTTGTTAAGGACAAATCTTGTTTTAACTAATAGAACCATAGAACACGACAGCACAGAAACAGGTCTTTTGGCCCTTCTTGGCTGTGCCAAACCATTTTTCTGCCTAGTCCCACTGACCTGCACCTGGACCATAGCCCTCCACACCCGTTTCATCCATGTACCTGTCCAAGTTTTTCTTAAATGTTAAAAGTGAGCTTGCATTTACCACTTCATCTGGCAGCTCATTCCACACTCCCACCACTCTCTGTGTGAAGAATCCCCCCCTAATATTCCCTTTAAACTTTTCCCTCTTCACCCTTAACCCATGTCCTCTAGTTTTTTTCTCCCCTAGCCTCAGTGGAAAAAGACTGCTTGCATTCATTCTATCTATACCCATCATAATTTTATACATCTCCATCAAATCTCCAATTCATGACCATTTGTAGTTTCTTGCGGTCTTGGGCAGAACAGGAGCCATAATCTGGTTGGATTTTTGATGTGCTAATGGAGAGGATAAATGTGGTAATATGGATTAATGGGGTTACATGGGCTTCCAAGAGACATTGATAAAGTGCTATATATAAAGCTTGTGAACAAAATTATTCCTCATGGAATAAAAGGTATAGTAACGTCATAGATGCATGTAATGGCTGTGTTAGAGAACATAGTAGCGGTAAACAGTTTTTTTTAAGACTGGATTAAGATATATAATGGAGTTCCCTCCCGACGCGTAGCCAGTTTCTAAGGTTAGGGAGAGCAAGCATGTAAAAAAGGCATCATGACGCATACCAGATGATTTTAAATTCGTTATACATTTTTATTTTGTATTTAAAATCAAAACATCGTAAAAATACATGTTATTTAATTATTTTACATTTTAAATGTAAAATGAAAACAAAGCAATATGAAAAACGTATGAAACAACTACAGTAGCCTCTTTTGTCTAGGCTTCATTCTAGAAAAGTTATCTATTACATAATTACAATCTACCTCTAGCCCACTGTCTTTCAATGGAGACCAAAACTAACCCAGACAATCTATCCTTGCCCATTGTAGAACAAAGGTAGGACTTTGTGTTTGAGCCGGCTAAAGGATCGTTCCGCAACTGCGCTCATTATTGGTAAGGTCAGAAAAATGTGGTACAATGTGGATAGGTTAGGATAATCACCAAATCTATTTACTCACCCAGTCTCGGCTGGTGATGTCCATCGGCGAGGGATGCTTGGGTCTCGACTGCCCATTCCTCCTGGTGGCTGCATATTTATGCCCTTCGCCACCTCTGTAATTATCTTTATGATTGCATACCCTCTTGGGAGATTGCATGCCATCTTCACTGCCTGAAGTTCCCGCATCTGTATCCATCCCGTGATTGCAGAACATGGATCGAGGACTTCAGGTCTCGGGAAGAGATCTGAGGGGCCCGTGAGGAACACCCTGTTAAAAAGATGCCACTTTTGAAGAATGTGCTCAGTGGGAGCAGTTGCTCCCCCTCTGGCTATGCCACTGGTTCCCTCGGGATTGGTGTTAGGGCCGTTGCTTTTCTTGACTATATGTTAATGGCCTCGACATGCTTTTATAGAGCCCATTTCAAAAATTTCGATGATGCAAAGTTTGGAAGTCTTATGAACTGTGTGGAGGATATTGTTAAATTTCAAAAGGACGTAGGTTGGTGGAATGGGCAGACAAAAGACAGATGAAAGTTAATGCAGAGAAGTGTGCAGTGATTCATTTTGGTAGGAAGAACAAGGAGAAGCAATATTACAAAATAAAAGATCCAATTCTAAAGGTGATGCAGGGATTCTTCATTGAAGGTGGCAGGGCAGATTGAGAACACAGTTAATAAAGAATTGTGGTGGTCTGTATAAAACACTGGTTTGGCCTCAACTGATGTATTGCATTGAGTTCATTTTCAGGAAGGATATGAAAGTATTAGCGAGGGTACAGAAAAGATTCTTGAAAATGGTTCTGAGGTGAGGAACTTCAGTTGCATGGATCATTATGGAGTACAAGTATGGGCGGTACAGTGGTAAGCATTGTTGCATCACAGCACCAGAGACCAGGGTTCAATTCCAGACTCAGCTAACTGTCTGTGTGGAGTTTCCATGTTCCTCTGTGTCTGTGTGGGTTTCCTCCCACAGTCCAAAGATATGCAGGTTAGGTTGATTGGCCATGTTAAATTGCCCCTTGGTGTCAGGGGAATCATAGAAACTCTACTGTACAGAAAGCAGCCATTCGGTCCACCGAGTCTGCACTGACCACAATCCCACCCAGGCCCCACCCCCACATATCTTCCCACTAACCTCTCCAACCCACGCATCCCAGGACATCAAGGGCAACTTTAGCATGGCCAATCAACTTAACCCGCACATCTTTGGACTGTGGGAGGAAACCAGAGCACCCAGAGGAAACCCTCGCAGACACGAGGAGAATGTGCAAACTCCACACAGACAGTGACCCAAGCCGGGAATTGAACCCAGGTCCCTGGAGCTGTGAAGCAGTGGTGCTAACCACTGTGCTACCATGCTGCCCGTTATCCTGCTAATCCGGCCATGGGATTAGTGGGATAAATATGTGGAGTTACTGGGATGGGCCCTGGGTGGATTGCTTTTTTGATGAGCTGAATGGCTTTCTTCTGTACTGTAGGGATCCTATGAATTGTGAAGCAAGGATTGTTCTTTGGAGAAGGGATGGCTGAGAGGAGATTTGATAGAGCTATTCAAAATAAAAATCCCTATCAAAGAGAAGTTTGAACAGAGTAGATGGAGAGAAACTAGGTGGAAGGATCAAGGACTAGAGGATAGTGATTTAAATATTTATAGGATCAAGAGAAATCAGAGTGTAAAGTGATTGGCAAAAGAAGCAATGACAACATGAGGAAAATGTTTTTTCTGCAGTGATCTGGAACTACTACCCAAAAGTAGAGGCAGATTCAATCACGACTTTTGAAAGAGAATTGGATCATTATCTGAAAATATATAATTTGTAGAGTTATGGGGACTAGTGAGTTGTTTTTGCAAAGAACTGGTGCAGGTGCAATAGACTGAATGGTTTCCTCCTTTGCTGTAGCCATTTTCTGAACAACCGGTGGCTACATTTTGCGCAAAATTATTAATTTTGTCCTGAATTGTCATTCTTACTGAAAGAGATCCTGTGTTGAAACTGAAAAGAAACTTCACTGGTCCCCAGTGAAACTATTGTTGGGATGGGCAGAGTTTATTTTGTGCAGTATCTGACCAGAGAATGTTCCCTGACACCAAATCTGAGAACTGAACTGCTTCTTTCAGCACAGGATGCCTTTCGATCTTTTTATGCCAATAGCTCCGGAAATAGGAAATACTTGACATTACCTCACTATACTGTGTGTGATCGCTTTTATCAACAGCATGCCTGTCTTAAATTTTTATAATGATTTTATACTTTCTACCATTTTATAATTTCTACCAACTTATTGATTAGAATTGCTTGTAAAGCACTTATTTTAATATTCTGATTTTAAATATGGACCCTCAGATTTTTATTGTTGAATAATGCAACTGTAATAATCTTACTGTGGTCGGTCTTCTGCCACCAATCACCCTTTATTCAGTGTATTTGAAATGCAGACCAGCTCCTTTTTCGACTGACAGCCAGCTGGTTTTAAACCCTTTGCTACACCTTCCCTATTAAGTGTGCCTAATAGAGGAGTTCATATTCTACGAGGCCCACTTGGGGAGTTATTGATGATTTCCTCTCCACGGCCATCATAACATCCCTCTCCCTCTCAAGTCCAGTACACGTTCTCTTCTGATAAGCGAGGGGATTAAGGGTTATGGGGAGAGGGCGGGAATGTGGAACTGAGCCACGACAGATCAGCCATGATCTTATTGAATGGCGGGGCAGGCTCGAAGGGCTAGATGGCCTACTCCTGCTCCTATTTCTTATGTTCTTATGTTCCCCTGCCCCCCGCAATTGCAGGCAGGACCAGACCAGGTGCATGAATGCATGAAGCAGGTTGGAGACCTTCGCTTCCAAAGGGAGCGCCATGGAGCCGTCGATTTTGTTCTTCTTGAGATCTCACTTAATAGGGGCACTGGTCTCTTCCACTTCCATCTCAGACTCTATGTCAACACCACCTGGTGGGGCAGGCTTGGGGTTGACTTCTAGTCGGTGATTTGACACTGGCAGCAGTCCTCCCCATGGCTGCTAATGAGGCTTGCACTGCCATGGGCTCCCTACAAAGATGGTCTAGGTGTTTCCTGACAATTTTGCCCTGCATTTGGATGTTATATGACATGGGCCCCGTTTTCTCTATTATGAGCCCAGGGTCCCAACAGAGGCCATCCCCAAAGTTTTCCACCTGGACTGGGTCACAGGTTTTGAATGTATTTTCTGCCCCTACAGAGTCATAGTTCTTCTGATTCTCTCGTTTGCCCTCCTGTCCAGGCTTGGGAACAGTAAGCTTAATCTTGTTTGAAGCCTTCATCTCATTAACAATTCTGCTCTGACCATTCTGAGGGGTATGTGTGTGTGTGTGTGGATAGTTGAATAAAAATCGTGCCAGTTTTGTCTCTATGGACGCTGCAGATTGCTTCTTCTTGCCGAGCTTAAAAGTCTGCATGCTTGTTCAGCCAACCCACTTGATGATAGGTGATAGGGTGCTGTCCTAATGCGCTTGATTCCATTGGAAAGCATGATGATACAAAACTCAGTGTCAGTAAGGGCAGTGCCATTGTCAGAGACCAGGACTTTATAGGCACTTCGTGTGCAGAAGCATTGTAATTTCTTAATGGTAGCATGGCAAGTGGTGGAACCTATACGATGTATCTCCAACCATTTGGAGCGCGAATTGATAATAATTAAGAACATGGAACCTAAAAAAGGTTACGTCTACATGCACTCTCATTCAAGGCCTACCAGGCCACTCATTTGCGTCAAAACCAGGCCACCATATGTAGCTCCTGGCTAGCATTTGCATCTTCAAAATCTCAGGGTGCCTATGGTGTAATTTATTGGATGTCGTCCTGAGTAAGGGATAATTATACGCAAACCCCAGAGGGTGGTGCCATCTTCAACATTGAGTTCATATTTCTTCATCCAGTAATGTTTATTTCATCTAAAAGCTGTCCTCTAATTCCCCCATCTAATGTGTTTTTGAAATTAGACAGGACAGGACTTTTGCGTCCATGCCTTGATTTGCCTTGCAGACACTGGCAAGGGGTGCCTAAACCATTGAGGGCCATCACAACCTTTTCCATAGCTGGTATTGAAGCTGGTGTTGTAGGCAACAGCAGATGATTCAGTGCAACAGCATTAGCTACCTAGGTCCCAGGGCAGCACTCTAGGAAGTATTGATAAGCTGCCAGTAACAAGGCCCAATGCTGTGTCTGGGTGAATGCAACGAGGGGATGTTGACTTGTCTTCCTTAAAAAGTCCCAGCAGTGGTTACTATGAAGACAAGTGCCAACCTGTCTTTCTTGACCTGAGAATGCTCCGCTCAGAGTCTGAGAGGGTCCTAGTTGTCTATGAAATAGACTTATCTGTTCCATTTCTCCAGCGATGTGCTAGTACTGCCTCCAACTCTGTAAGGGAAGGCATCTCATAAGAACATAAGAAGTAGGAGCAGGAGTAGGCCATCTAGCCCTTCAAGCCTGCCCCTCCATTCAATAGGATCATGGCTGATCTGAAGTGGCTCAGTTCCACTTTCCCGCTTTCTCCCCATAACCCTTAAAATTCCCTTGCCTACCAAAAACCGATCTACCCGTGACTTAAATATATTTAGCGAGGTAGCCTCCACCACTTCAACGGGCAGAGAATTCCAGAGATTCACCACCCTTTGAGTGAAGAAGTTCCTCCTCAACTGCGTTCTAAACTGCACCCCCCCTTATCTTGAGGCTGTGCCCTCTAGTCCTGCTGTCCTTTCTGAACCGGAAGAATCTCTCTACCTCTACCCTATCCATCCCCTTCATTATCTTATACGTCTCTATAAGATCCTCCCTCATCCTTCTAAACTCCAATGAGCACAGACCCAGTCTATTTAGTCTCTCTTCATAGTCCAACCCCCTCATCTCTGGTATCAGCATAGTGAACCTCCTCTGCACTCTCTCCAAGGCCAGAATATCCTTGCGCAAGTTCGGCGACCAAAACTGCGCACAGTACTCCAGCTGCGGCCTCACCAGTGCTCTGTACAGTTGCAGCAAGACCTCCCTGCTCTTATATTCTATCCCCCTCGCTATAAAGGCCAGCATCCCGTTCGCCTTCTTGATCACCTTCTGCACCTGCAGACTGGGTTTTTGCGACTCATGCACAAGGACCCCCAGGTCCCTCTGCACCGTAGCACGTTGCAGCTTTTTGCCCTTTAAATAGTAATCCCTCCTACTATTATTCCTGCCAAAGTGGATAACCTCACACTTGCTAACTTTGTACTCCATCTGCCAGGTCCTCGCCCACTCGCTCAGCCTATCTAGATCCCTCTGCAGACTTTCCATACCCTCTGCACAATTTGCTTTTCCACTCCAGCAAATTTCAACACTCTACACTCAGCCCCCTCCTCCAGATCATGTATATAAATGATAAATAGCTGAGGCCCCAGCACCAATCCCTGTGGCACTCCACTAGCCACCAACCGCCAATCAGAATAGCACCCATTGATACCAACTCTCTGCCTCCTATTAGACAGCCAATCCTCTATCCACTCTAATATCTTACCCCCAGCTCCATGCCCCCTAACCTTCTGAAGCAACCTTTTGTGCGGCACCTTATCAAACACCTTCTGAAAATCGAGAAACACCACATCCACCGGTTCCCCTCTGTCTCCCGCACTAGTCACATCCTCATAGAATTCCAATAAATTTGTCAAACACGACCTCCCCTTAACGAATCCGTGCTGCATCTGCTCTATCGAACAATTCTTCTCTAGGTGCCTCGCTATTTCTTCTTTGACAGATTCCAGCATTTTTCCAACAATAGACATTAAACTAACCAGCCTATAATTCCCTGCCTTTTGCCTGTTACCTTTTTTAAACAGATATCGAGATAAGATTCCTTTTGGGGTGATGAGCCAATAATTTGGAGGGCAGAAGTGGCTGCTGAGCACTGTTGAAAGATCCCAGTTGTGGTACTCCAAAGACCACCTTTGATGTTCATGTAATAGGTCATGCAGGGGGGCAGCAAAGAAGCTAAGTTAGGAATAAACTTCCCATAATAGTTCACTAACCCCAGGAAGGACTTCAATTCCTTGGGATTCCTTGGAGTTGGTCCGCACGTTTGCCACCAGATAAGGCCCTTGCCTTCCATCCAATAGCTCAAATTGGTCACGGCACTTGCTTGGAAGGCATTTTTTGTCTTTTCAAGCATACCCCAACCTCTGAAAGTTGCTAAAAGACCCAGGTTTGCTAGATGTTCGCGTTCTGAAGTTCCTGTAAGAAAGACATTGTCCAGGTACGCTGCTACCTAAAGTAACCGTTAAATGTTCTCCATGATCTGTTGAAAAATGGTGCCTGCAGATGAGACAAAAGTGTACTCATGTACTTCAGGAAGGCTCATCCAATTCAAGTTGGAGATACACATGGCTCATGTTCAACTTAGAAAATAGTTGGACCCCGGTTAACCTGGTCTTCAATTCAGGGCGTGTCAAGTTTAGAAACCCACTTGACAGTAAGTTTATAGTCTCTGACTTATCTGGCTTAAGGACAGGAACAACAGATGCGGCCCGCTCTGTGAATTGTATGGGTCTTATTATGCCAGCTTTTCTAGGTGTTACAGTTCCAACTACTTTTTCCAATAGGGAGTATGGAACTGGCCTTGCTCTAAGATACTTAAGCATAGCTCAGGGTTGAGGTACCTTCTTGGAAGACTTCAAGGTATTTTTGATGACTTCGTGTAGTTCCCCCTGCACCCAGCCTGAAGATTTCCAGCCAGTTCAGAATGATGTGTTGGAGCCAATCTCTCCCCATGTGGCTAAGTCCTAGTTGCCTATAATAGGCTTCTCTGTTCCATCTGTTCAGTGATATGCCAGTACTGCTCCAACCACGTAAAGGCAGGCATTGCATATCAAGATAAAGTCCTTTTTTGGCCAAAATCAGCCAATAAATTAGAGGATAAAAGTAGCTGTTTAGCACTGTGGAAAGACCCCAGCTATGGCACTTCCCAAGGCCATTACAATGATGAGTCGAAATAGAGCTGACTGCTGCCTGCAAGTCACTATGATTGCCGTGGTGCCCTTCATTTGTAGTGGTTCCCCTGTGTAGGTGCCTGGCATTTGTGCATTCTAAGTTCAGGAACTGAATATCAGCCCAAAGACAATCATAAGCCTGCTCCCTGATAATGGAGACCACAGCTCCCTTTTCAATTTTAATGGGTGTCCATTTACTAACAACTTCGCCATTATGTGAGCAACCTTTGTTATGGAGATGCGATTTAATTGCATTGTCCCTCTTCCTGGTTGTGGGCCTACCTGTAAGGTATGGTACTGGCCTTGGCCTTTTTTCACAATAGTATGCATTTTGATTCCCTATATCTTTGTAATTTTTTCATTTCATTAAAGATCAAGACCCCGCAGAATAATTTCCTGCTTCTCGTGCTCCTCATTGTTGGCCCAAAAAATGTAATGCATGCATTCTGCCATTTGGTCCAGTTTTCCATGATTGCATCGTAGGCTTCATCTTTATCAAAAAGAGCCATTTTCCTTCCTGGAAGAATTCTTGTCTTGACAGTAAGGATGGTCCAGAAGGATGGAAAAAAACAGGTTTACTCCTCCTTGCCAATGTAATAATTTTATCAAGGCCAGTCTTCCGTTGTCAATCACCCTTTTTGCCGTGTGTTCAAAGTGCTGTTCAATGACTACAAAGTGCACATCAGCCCCAATTACTTCTGACCTAAGTGGAGCCAACTCATTTTTAACCCCGTTGCTCCTTCCTTATTGGGTGATTCTTCACTCGCCAAATAGGGGAGCTCGTATTCTGTGGAGAGATTTGTTGACAATCCCTTGTGGCCAGCTTGATAGCAACCGTGGCGGTTTTCTTTGAATGGACAGTTTGCTTATGTTATAATGCCTTTATTTGGTACAAGTACATGAAACTAACTGAATCCCTATGTTGTGTTACGTACCTGTGACAATGGAATTCAGTGATCCTGTCATTTTCATTGCACAGCAATATTGGGGAAACACTCCAGTTTAACTTTGTGCATTTTATTTATTGATCAATAATGTGGAAGAAAGTTGAGTTGTGATTCTGTAAATGCATTGGTAACTGAAGAAAGGGATGCACCCTTTCCATGTTTGACTTCACATAAAACTTTGATGACATGAGACATATTATGACTTGAAATGTTTCAGTTTCAGCAGTGTACAGATATGGTGGCCGTGGGATGTACACGATTATACTACCTTAAACAATCAAAATCCTTTTGTGTAGATGTGAGAGTTGAAAATGCTATCTATCCTTTTTAGATTTCTCACCTGGTTTTGTAGTCTTAGGAAAAGAGACTCAATAAGAATACCGAAATTATCAAACTATGCAGGAAGGGTATTTAATGTGCAGCTCTTTCTTAACAAAATCTGTTCTTGAAGTATTTTGCTGGAAGTTGAGTGCCATGAACAATGCAAAACACTCTTTCTTCCAGTATTACTGTTGTTTGCATTCAGGAAAAATGTTGTGATCCATCAGATACAGAAAAAAAATGGTCCATGAACTCACTTGTGCCCTTATCTGTGAGAACTTTTCACAGATGTTTGATGTATTGATAAGGATGTGAAATCAGGGTGGAACTCTCTGACTGATTATTTTAAATGTATTAGAATAGTTTTCAATATATATTTTAATTAAAGTTGGATCTCTGATGGTAATTTTCTTTCTTCTATTGGTATCATTCATCTACATGTATTTTTTAACAATTAAACAATGTATTCAAAATGAATTTCCATATGAACAATGATGTGAATTGAAATTCCACGGATCTGCAAAAGGGAAAATTACTATCCTGCATATTCTAATAGTTAATGGAGTAGAATATGCTTGAGTTCTACTTAAATAAAAATATATGTTTTGTTCAGTGGTCAGCTGGAACTGGGATTCTGCCCTTATGAAATGATGTTACACATCTTCCAGGAGGTTTGTTTAACTGCCTCACATTGACTAATGCTGTCATTTTGAAGGTAATTTAACCGTTTCCATGTGAGAAAATATATCATCTGCAAAGTAAGCATTAACAGTAGCTACAGTCAGGAGCCTCACGTTTGAGAGTCAGGTCCATCTGTGAAATATTTATGGAAGTTGATCACATGGCGGACATGGGACCACCAGTTTCAGGTGTGAAGTCATGGCAGATGCTGCTGGGGAATGGTCAATTCTTTATATTTCTAAAGGATTCCTAAAGTTTCAACTCTTATAAAGTTTATTTATTAGTCACAAGTAAGGCTTACATTAACACTGCAATGAAATTACTGTGAAATTCCCCTAGTTGCCACAGTCTGGCACCTGTTTGGGTCAATATACCTAACCAGAATGTGGGATGAAACCGGAGCACCTGGAGGAAATCCACGCAGACACGGAGAGAACATGTAAATTCCACACGGTGACCCAAGCTGAGGATTGAACCCAGGTCCCTGGCGCTGGGAAACAGCAATACTAATCACTGCTACTGTGCCGCCCTGTCTGTAAACAAAAAAGTGACGTAGGGCATTCCTCACTGCAATCTATCAGACATGGACCCCCTCAGTCCCACATAGAACTGCATGGAAAGAATCCAGTGCAAGAAAATAATGTGCACCCTAAGACTAAACTAGGATTGTTTTTCAAAATTTGTTCCCCTTCTTTGCCCACTGCCAGCAGCTACTCAGTGTCCTGACCTTCAGTCCTGCTGTGACTTCTCTACACCAAGGATCTGTGTAATATCTCCATCACATTTCTCTCTATGTACCCGTACTACAATGGGGTAATTCCAAATCTGTGCCTACACAAAATAAATACAGCTGCCACTGACATAGTGGACAAACAGAAATACATAACTATCAATGCTGTCATTGTGGAATTAGTTGTCTCTCATGAAATCTAAAGACAACAAAATATCACAGTGTTCTGTATTATGTACAGCATGATCTGTACTTTTTTATGTATTATGTGAATTTAATATGTGAAGAACTTTACAATAAAAAAGTGCCACAGATAATTGAAGAAGTCATTTGTGAAAAATGTGAATTGATCTTTGTTTTTGTATTCTTGCATTCTCATATTTTTAGACATGACTACAAAGATGCAGACTTTGTCTTACTATGTCAAAGCCTTAAAGTAGGAGAGAATGTGAACGAGAGGGCTTGGAAAATTTGGGAGTCAATATCAGAGGTTTTCAATGATGGCACTGTACTGGTAAGTATTTCAATTTGATTGACATTTTGGACTCTAGCTTTACAGATTTATGGAAATCTGCATCTGTTTAATTGGTTGCAATTTGTGATCTGTGTGTGTTAATTTTAGTAATGGTGGAAACTTGTCTCTCACTGAAGATGACATTATATTTCTGATTAATTTGTTAGTTTGTTTTTGAAATCTGTGGCCTCCTCTCACCTTATCTCCAGCCCCGCAATCCCTTCTATCCTCATTCTCCTGTGCACTCTCTGTTAAGATAATCCTTAACCTTTTTAATAACAGATTCCAAAAGCTAGAGACAGTAATATACCCAACAATTAATTACATTTTGATGTTAAGCAGTACATTCATGCATACGTCTAGAAACTTGTGTGCAATTAACTTCTCAGGAATAGGGAGTGATGCCAATCCAGACTTATTTTCTATAGCTCATTTAAAGGTTAAAAAAGTCCCAACTGAAGTTTGTTTTATAATTCACTTTATACTATATTCATATAATTTTTTCTCAGGGCATCTTTGGGTGTTTTATTAGCCTTACATTATAAAACATACCATGTTAGAGGCCTTATTCCCTTGATTACATTGTGGTTAGTATCTTGCTACATTATCCTTCAGTGACTTTTGATCATTCCAAACTATAGCCAACTTACTCATGTGGTTTAATTTATGAAAGCAACATAAAATGTTCTGTCTTTGACTGATATTAAACAATGTAACGATATATCTATATGTTTACATCCCTGGAATGTCTTATGATTGTCTTTTGAGAGAAGATTAATGAAACTGGGCATGTATTCTCTATACTTTTGAAGACAGGTGATCTCATTGAAGTTTACAGAATTTTTGTAGAGTGTGACAGGCTTGTGAATCTAGAACCGGGGACAGAGTCTCAGAATAAGAGATAGACCATTTAAGTCTAAGATAAAGAGATAATTCTTCACTCGGAGAGTGGTGAAGTTTTGGAATCCTCTACTCCCGAGTACTGTGGAAATTCAGTCATTGATCATGTTCAAGATAGAAATAGATAGCTTTCTGGATATCAGTGACATCAAGGGCTCTATGAAAGATAGGACAAATGACATAGGAGGTAGATGATCAAGCATGATCTCTTTGTATGGCAGAGCAGGCTGAATGGGCCAAATGTCCTTCTGTTCCTCTTTCCTATGCTTTTATCAACCTACCATAATGGCAGTTGACTTAGTTGCATTATCCAACATTCATGCAATGCTTCAAAATGTTTAATTGACTATAGAGTCATAGAGGTTTGCAGCATGGAAACAGGCCCTATAAAGTACTTTTTGACTTTCTGAAGTCACGCAAGTTACCATGTGAATGCAAATTCTTTAAATCCATCAAACTCACTTATTCGTCCCACCATTTAAACCTGTATAATTAATCAATCTTTTGATTTTTATCTTTTGTGCAATTCCTTACCACATTTTCTACGTTAAGGCACGTAAATAGAAGTTGATCTGTAACAGATATGAATAGATATTTATCTAGCCAGTCTATCCAATACTTTATACCTTTCAGGTATTTGGCATGAAGAACCATAATCAACATTTGCGTGTATCCCACACACAACCCTCACTCTAGTAATATATTTTCAATGCTGCTTTTGAAGCTTATAGTTATTCTACAATAATTAATGATTCCATATCTGGACAAAAGTGGTTTGGTATGTTCATAGAATCCTACGGTGCAGAAGTAGTCCATTCAGCCCATCGAGTCTGCACCAATATAGTCCTACCCAGACCCTATCCCCATGTATTCCCATGCATTTACCCTAACTAGTTTCCCTGACACTAAGGGACAATCTATTATGGCCAATCAACTTAACCCGCACAACTTTGGATTTAGATAATTCAGTGATGTCAATGATTTATGAAAATGACACTACAACCGCTCAAATGCAAATATGAAAAGTGAGGTGTGTTGGGTACATGCTGAAGATTGTTATCTACTTGCAGTTGGTCAGATGATGTACTGATTTACAAAGGCAGTGCCCAATGTATTGTTATAGTGAGGTGAAAATGAGTCCCTTTTTAAGCTTGTTTGGAATAGATCATTTTTATATGTGGTGGACCCAGCTTTGCATCCTCTTTATTTGATCAATTGCTGCTTTGTTGCCACATCACAGTGTTAAGTACATCATCGTGTCTAGAACTAACTTCTGCTGGGCTATTTTGAGATATGAGATAGTAAACACAAGTTGTGTGAAAATCTGAACCAAATAATCTCGAGCACAACAGTAAAAAAGTAGGGAAGGTGAGCAAAGACAGAATGATGCAGAATTTTTTTTTAATCCAAGAATGATTGTTAAAAGAAAAATCATGCACTGTTACAGTTCTTCAACAAGCTTCCAATTTGGCCATGATGAATAAGAAAGGACCACAGATGAGATTTTAAGACCTCACTCAGGCGAGGCTCGTAAAATATTGCCCTATGTGTCTTTTTTCTGTCTGTGCATGTTGGAGGAAGGCTTCAGCTCCTTAATAGCCACTTGGTGGCTGTCTGGATTGGCAGCAATCCATCAGCATGCTCTTCTCTTCCCTCCCAATTACATAAACCAGGCAGACAGACAAAATAATGGTGTTTTGTAAAACACTCTAGGGAATCAATTCAGTTGCTGAACTGTTAATCACTGTTTTCTGATAGATGTATCTGTGTAATTGTTTTGATAACAGCCTAAAATGTTTAGCTGAATTGATTTTTGGTCATAACTATTAATTTTCTTTTGTGTATTTATGAAAAGTCTTAAGCTCTGACTGAGTTTCTCAGTATGACTTATTGATGTGCCTGATATAGGATCTGGTGTAGCAGCATGGGAAACATATTATACTATCTCTGATATTGTATAGAGTTGTGTACAAACCCATTGTAAACAATAATCTCAACCGTGAAGAATCTTTTAAGTTGAATCTTTTATGATCCTGAACCTTCGCTCTCTGGTGCTACTTTTATAGCCCCGAATTCTCACTCAATTTCACTGCCTTTACTGTCATGAACTCTCACTCGCTGTCACCACTTTTATAGCCTGAACTCTAGCTCAATCTCACCACTTTTATATTTATAACTCTCACTCCCTTTCATCACTTCTATAAACCTGAACTCTCACTTACCCTCGCTGTTTCTATAGCCCTGAAATCTCTGTCAATCCTACCACTTTCATAACCTTGAACTCTTGCTCACTCTCACCACTTTTGTATCCCAGAACTCCCACTCCCTTGCTGCATTTATAGCTCTGAACTTTCACATCCTTTCACAACTTTTCTGGCTAAGAACGCTCACCCTTGCCACTTTTATTTTCCAAACTCCCACTCTCACTGCTTTTATAGCCCCAGACTTTCTCTTGCTCTGTGTTTATAGTTCCAAATTCTCACTCTCTCACTGCTTTTATAGCACTGAGCTCTCAGTCACACCGCTTTTATAGTCCCAAACACTCACTCTCCCTCATTGCTTTTATGGTCCTGAGCTCTCACTCATTTTTGCCACTTTTATTGTCCTGCTTTTGTAGCCACTTTAATAGCCCTGAACTTATCCTCATGTTCATCACTTTTATAGTCATGAACTCTCGGTCACTCTTACCGCTTTTATAATTCTGAGCTCTCTCATTCTCTCACCGCTTTTATAGCCCTGACCCCACTCACCCTCACTGCTTTCATAGTCCTGAACCCTCACTCTCGCCACTTTCATAGTCCTGAACCCGCGCTTTCTCTTGCTGCTTTCATTGCCCCGAACACATGCACTCTTGCAGCTTTTATAGCACTGAACAAGCTCTCACTCTTGCAGCTTTTATAGCCCTGAACATACTCTCACTCTTGTCGCTCTTAGAGCCCCCAGTTCTGACCGATTTAGCTTTTGCAGCCCGCAGCGCTGACTGCCTTTGCAGCCCGCACTTACTCACTCGCTCACTCTTGCTTGGTGCTTTTATCATCCCAAACACTTGTGAGATACATCAGCAAGGGTCTACAGTATGTCAGGTGCCTGAGAGGACAAAGCATAAAGCAATATGAACATATGATGACACGCATTGTTAATGCGCAGAGATGAGTTACCTGCTGGCTGAGCTTGTAGTAGCGAAATTGAAGAAGTGGCACACCATGGCCAAAACCATAATTCACGTACAAAAGTAATTTTTTGATTTGATTTATTGTTGTCACAAATACCGAGATGTAGTGAATAGTATTGTTCTGCGCGCTATCCATACAAATCAAACCATACATAGCTCGCAAAGACTTACCAAGCTCCGGCATCAAGATAGTGCCAGAGCTTGGTGACTCTTTGGTCAATCCACAGTGAGATCACTAATAAACACCCCCATTCTCTACCCACTTTCTATTGTGGGGACTTGCTGCAAGTATTTTAGGAGTTTGTGTGGAGATCATGTTTTGTGAATTAAAGGAACATGACCAATAGGGGAAAGAAATAAAATTTTAAAATGAACTAAAAAAGAGTAAGAAGTCTCACAACACCGGATTAAAGTCCAACAGGTTTATTTGGTAACAAACGCCACTAGCTTTCAATCAGAACTCCCCACTCACCTGATGAAGGAGCAGTTCTCCGAAAGCTAGTGGCGTTTGTTACCAAATAAACCTGTTGGACTTCAACCTGGTGTTGTGAGACTTCTTATTGTGTTTACCCCCCCAGTCCAATGCTGGCGCCTCCATATCATTAAAAAAAATAAAGAAAGCAATGTTGTGAGCTAGTGCTACCAAAGAAATTGACAAAATTCCTCTTTCTGATAAAGCAATTTAATGGCCTATTGACAAACTGTCAGTTGATATTGAACAGGTGGTTTAAGAGCAATTAGAAATGAGTGGCAAATTCGTCCTGCAGATTAATAACTCCACAGGTACTAGCTGGCATTGCCAGCTGTTAGCCAATGTCAGGTATGTTGATGGGAATTCTATCCAAGAAAATTTTGCAAAGAATTGCCCAGTCATGTGAGGCTATCCATTTTGGTTGGAAAAATCAAAAGGCAACAAATTACCTAAATGAAAGAAATTTCAGAATACTTCCTTGCAAAAGGAATCATAGAATCGCTGCAGCACAGAAGGAGGCCATTCACACCATCTATTCTGCACCGACCACAATCCCACCCAGGCCCTATTTCTGTAACGCCACTTATTTACACTACTAATCCCCCGACACTTGGGTCAATTCAGCATGGTCAGTCAACCCGAGCCACACATCTTTGCATTGTGGGAGGAAACTGGAGCACCTAGACGAAAACCATGCTGACACAGGGAGAATGTGCAAACTCCACACAGTGACCCGAGGCTGGAATCGAACCTGGGTCCCTGGTGCTGTGAGGCTGCAGTGCTAAACACTGTGCCACTGTTGTGCCGACAGGGATCCGGATGACCTTGTGCATGAGGTGCAGAAAACTAGTGTGTACGTACAGCGGGTAGTAAGGAAGGCAAATTGAATTTTGGCATTTATTACTAAAAGAATAAAGTACAAAAGGAAGTGTTGTTGCAACTGTACAAGCCATTAATGAACCTGCATCTGGAGTATTGTGTACAATTTTGATTTCCTTACTTGAGAAGACATGTCATTGCGTTTGAGGCAATTCAGCAGAGATGACAAGTTTATGTTATGAAGCAGTTTAGGCTTGTACCCTTTAGTGTTTTGAAGAGGAGAACTAATTGAGGTATATAAGATGATAAGAAGGATTGACAAAGTCGACACAGAGAGGATATTTCCTCCTGAGGGGCAATCTAGAACAAGATGTCATATTTTAGGATAAGAGTAGCAGATTTAAAATAGACGCGAGCAATTAATTCTCGCAAAAGGTTGTGAATCTGCAGAATTCATTACCCCATGATGTCGGAACACTGAGTAAATTTAAGGAGAGTAAAAAGTCTGACAACACCAGGTTTTAGTCCAACCGATTTATTTGATAATAAACGTACAAGCTTTCGAGGTTTCCCTCTTTGTCAGGTGAATGGAGAGTTCTGGCCTCAGACAGAGCATATAAAGCACAGACAGTTTAGAGATTATTGATTAGAATATGAATCTTTACACCTAATCTGCTGTTCAAGTCCTAAAGTGGCTGACGATGTGAGTGGAAGGAGCACTGATCACAGGTTAAAGAGATGTGTATTGTCTCCAGACAGCACAGTGAGTGAGGTTTTGCAAACCCAGGCAAGTCACGGGGGTTACAGATAGTGCGACATGAACCCAAGATCCCTGTTGAGACCGTCCTCATGTGTGCGGGACTTGGCTATCAGTCTCTGCTCAGCGACTCTGCGCTGTCGTGTGTCGTGAAGGCCGCCTTGGAGAACGCTTACCCGAAGGTCAGAGGCTGAATGCCCGTGACCACTGAAGTGCTCTACACCAACATCCCCCACAACGATGGCATTGCTGCGACTGCCTCAGTACTCAATGCTGACAACTGCCAGTTTCCAGATGCAATTTTACAACTCATCCGCTTTATCCTGGACCACAATGTCTTCACCTTCAACAACCAGTTTTTCATCCAGACACACGGAACAGCATGGGGACCAAATTTGCACCTCAATATGCCAACATCTTCATGCACAGGTTCGAACAAGACTTCTTCATTGTACAGAATCTTCAATTGATGCTATACACTAGATACATCGATGACATTTTCTTCCTTTGGCCTCATGGTGAACAATCACTGAAACAACTATATGATGATATCAACAAATTCCATCCCACCATCAGACTCACCATGGACTATTCCCCAGAATCAGTTGCATTCTTGGACACATGCATCTTCATTAAGGACGGTCACCTCAGCACCTCACTGTACCGCAAGCCCACAGACAATCTCACAATGCTCCACTTCTCCAGCTTCCACCCTAAACCTGTTAAAGAAGCCATTCCCTATGGACAAGCCCTCTGTATACACAGATGAGGAGGATCGTGACAGACACCTCCAGATGCTGAAAGATGCCCTCTTAAGAACAGGATATGGCACTCGACTCATAGATCGACAGTTCCGATGTGCCACAGCGAAAAACCGCACCGATCTCCTCAGAAGACAAACACGGGACACAGTGGACAGAGTACCCTTCGTCGTCCAGTACTTCCCTGGAGTGGAAAAGCTACGACATCTTCTCCGGAGTCTTCAACATATCATTGATGAAGACGAACATCTCGCCAGGGCCATCCCCACACCCTCACTTCTTGCCTTCAGACAACCACGCAACCTCAAACAGACCATTGTTCGCAGCAAACTACCCAGCCTTCAGGAGAACAGTGACCACAATACCACACAACCCTGCCACAGCAACCTCTGCAAGACATGCCAGATCATCGACATGGATACCATCATCACACGTGAGAATACCATTCACCAGGTACACGGTAAATACTCTTGCAACTCGGCCAACATTGTCTACCTGATACATTGCAAGAAAGGATGTCCCGAAGCATGGTACATTGGAGAGACCATGCAGACGCTACGACAACGGATGAATGAATATCGCTCGACAATCACCAGGCAAGACTGTTCCCTTCCTGTTGGCGAACACTTCAGTGGTCACGGGCATTCAGCCTCTGACCTTCGGGTAAGCGTTCTCCAAGGCGGCCTTCACGACACATGACAGCGCAGAGTCGCTGAGCAGAGACTGATAGCCAAGTCCCGCACACATGAGGACGGTCTCAACAGGGATCTTGGGTTCATGTCGCACTATCTGTAACCCCCGTGACTTGCCTGGGTTTGCAAAACCTCACTCACTGTGCTGTCTGGAGACAATACACATCTCTTTAACCTGTGATCAGTGCTCCTTCCACTCACATTGTCGGCCACTTTAGGACTTGAACAGCAGGTTAGGTGTAAAGATTCACATTCTAATCAGTAATCTCTAAACTGTCTGTGCTTTATATGCTTTGTCTGAGGCCAGAACTCTCCATTCACCTGACAAAGAGGGAAACCTCGAAAGCTTGTGCGTTTACTATCAAATAAATCAGTTGGACTAAAACCTGGTGTTGCCAGACTTTTTACTGTGTTTACCCCAGTCCAACGCCGGCACATCCGCATCATAAATTTAAGGAGGTCATAGACAGATTTTTAATTCGTAATGGGTTGAAGGGTAATGGAGATTGGGCAGGAAAGTGGAGTTGACACTGAGATCAGGTGTAATCATACTGAGTCATGTTTGCTGTTGAGAAAAGCATGGATGTTAACATAGAACATAGAACATTACAGCGCAGAACAGGCCCTTCGGCCCACGATGTTGCGCCGACCAGTTAAAAAAAAAACAACAACAATGACCCACTAACCTAAACCAATCCCTTTTCGTCCATAAACCTGTCCACAGACCTCTTAAACGCCCCCAAACTAGGCGCATTTACAACTGCAGCAGGCAGGGCATTCCAATCCCTCACCACCCTCTGGGTAAAGAACCTACCCCTGACATCTGTCCTATAACTACCCCCCCTTAGTTTAAAGCCATGCCCCCTCGTGCTAGATTTTTCCATCAGAGGAAAAAGGCTATCACTATCCACCCTATCTAAACCTCTAATCATCTTATATGCTTCAATAAGATCCCCTCTTAGCCGCCTTCTTTCCAGCGAAAACAACCCCAAATCCCTCAGCCTCTCCTCATAGGATCTCCCCTCCATACCAGGCAACATCCTGGTAAACCTCCTCTGCACCCTCTCCAAAGCCTCCACATCCTTCCTATAATGTGGGGACCAGAACTGCACACACTACTCCAAGTGCGGCCGCACCAGAGTTGTGTACAGTTGCAACATAACGCTACGACTCCTAAATTCAATCCCCCTACCAATAAACGCCAAGACACTGTATGCCTTCTTAACAACCTTATCTACTTGATTCCCAACTTTCAGGGATCCATGTACACATACACCTAGATCCCTCTGCTCCTCCACACTATTCAAAGTCTTCCCGTTAGCCCTATACTCAACACATGTTAGGGAACTTGGGGAAATAAATAGTGATGTCTTGAGGAGTGTATGTAATACATAGGAGGAGGTGCTGGAAGCCTTAAAGTGCATCAAGTTAGATAAATCCCCAGGACTTGATGAAGCATATCCCAGAATATTGTGGGAGGCTAGGGAGGAAATTGCGGGTCCCCTAGCCGAGATGTTTGAATCATCAGTAGGCACGGGTGAGGTGCCTGAAGATTGGAGAGTGGCAAATGTTGTGCCTTTGTTTAAAAAGGGCTGCAGGGAAAAGCCTGGGAACGACAGGGCAGTGAGCCTCACATCTGTGTTGGGTAAATTGTTGGAAGGTATTTTGAAAGACAGGATCTACAGGCATTTAGAGATGCAAGGACTGATTAGGGACAGTCAGCATGGCTCTGTGAGTGGAAAATCATGTTCACAAATTTAATTGAGTTTTTTGAAGGAGTAACCAAGAAGGTAGATGAGGGCAGTGCCGCTGATGTTGTCTATGTGGACTTTAGCAAAGCCTTTGACAAGGTACCGTATGGTAGGCTGTTGCATAAAGTTAAATCTCACAAGATCCAGGATGAGGTATCTAAATGGATACAAGGGTGGTTACAGAGAGTTGTTTTTCAAACTGGAGGCCTGGACCAGCGGTGTGGCTCAGGGATCAGTGCTGGGCCCACTGTTATTTGTCATTTATATTAATGATTTGGATGAGAAAACAGGGGGCACGGTTAGTAAGTTTGCAGATGACACCAAGATTGGTGGCATAGTGGACAGTGAAGAAAGCTATCTGCAATTGCATCTTGATCAATTGGGCCAGTGGGCTGACCAATGGCAGATGGAGTTTAATTAGACAAATGCGAGATGATGCGTTTTGGTAGATTGAACCAGGGCAGGACTTACTCAGTTAATGGTAGAGTGTTGGGGAGGGTTACAGAACAAAGATCTGAGGGTACATGTTCGTAGCTCCTTGAAAGTGGAGTCACAGGTGGACAGAGTGGTGAAGAAGGCATTTGGCATGCTTGGTTTCATCAGTCAGAACATTGAATACAGGAGTTGGGACATCTTGATGAAGTTGTAAAAGACATTGGTAAGACCATACTTGGCATACTGTGTGCAGTACTGGTCACCCTATTATAGAAAGGATATTATTAAACTAGAAGAAGTGCAGAAAAGATTTACTAGGATACTATCAGGACTTGATGGATTGAGTTATAAGGAAAGGCTGAATAGACTGGGACTTTTCTCTTTGGAGCGTAGGAGGCTGAGGGGTGACTTTATAGAGGTCTATAAAATAATGAGGGGCATAGATAAGGTAGATAGTCGATGTCTTTTCCCAAAGGTAGGGGAGTCTAAAACTAGAGGGTATAGGTTTAAGGTGAGAGGGGAGAGATACAAAAATGTCCAGAGGGGAAATTTTTTCTCACAGAGGGTGGTGAGTGTCTGGAACAAGCTGCCAGAGGTAGTAGTAGAGGAGGGTATAATTTTATCTTTTAAAAAGCATTTAGATAGTTACATGGGTACGATGAGTTTAGAGGGATATGGACCAAATGTGGACAACTGGGATTAGCTTAGGAGTTTTAAAAAAAAAAGCAGTATGGACAAGTTGGGCCAAAGAGCCTGATCCATGCTGTAAACCTCTATGACTCTATGTATGGCGGAGCAGGCTCGAGGGGCTGAATTGGCTGTTGCCTTCTCCTTGAACTGTAACCATTCTGTAACTAAATTTGCAGTGGGTTTGAAGAAATTATCAATTTCAATAAATAACGATCTTTTAGCTTTTTTTGAAGATAGTTACGCAAATACTTAATTTATCTATGTTTTTAGTTCACTTTCTCTCAGACGAAAAGAACTTCCAAATATCTTTTGCTGCTGAAGTTGCTTTCAAGATGCTTGGGTTGCTTTTTTGTACACAATTCCCTTAATAACTTTCCACTCTATATGAAGCCCAAGTCAATCCTAATTTTAAATTTGTACCCTATTTGGAAAGGCTTTTCCAACCAAGTTATCATTTTCCTGAACACGATACAGGAGCGGGGAATTACCTAATTAAATAAACCCTTTCAGCTCTAGTTACCACTCTCTCTGCCTTAGTGCGTCTCTGTGACTACCTTTATTGTTTTTACATTGTCAACTGTACAGTGGTTAACATTCTTCTGGATTACTCTCTTGTTTCTTGTTAATTGTTGATGCAATGTCAATGCTCTCTTCCAACTACCTGCTTCCACACTGTTGAAAGCATTGTAGAAGTGTCTTATTCTTTTGCAAGACTGTACAACCACATCTGTGGAATTCACTACCCCAGAATGCAGTGAATGCTGCGACATTGAATAAATTTGAGGAGGAGATAGACATACCATTTTTAGTTTTTCCTTCATCCTGCTAGCTTCAGTCATTTAAAACCCAAATTTGGCATCAACTAATCATTACTTTTTTTTAACTCTTCTCAATATCCACGTTTTCTGCACAATGCCTTGGCAGTTTGATTGTTCCGTCGTAAAAGGGAAAATGAAGCAAACAGAACTGTGATTTAAGAAAAACCTTCCATGAGCAATTTTGATGCAAGATTTGCTCATAATCTATTTCAAAAGTAAAATATTGCAGATATTGGGAATCAAAAATATTCATGATGCCCTCTGACCTTTCTCTCACTGATTCTGTGAGATCTGGGCTCAGAAAAGGACTCAGCATTATCCCCTTAACCCTCCACTTCAATGAATTTCAAGCTTAGCAATATGTTCAACTCTTCTGCTGCTTTTGCCTCCATTCTCATTTCTGTGGCCAACAGTCCTTCAGCTCCTCCACTCCATGGTGGAACTATATCATATTCTCCATCCACCTGTAGCTCTATGCTTCTTGCCTTCTCTTTATCTTTGCATTGAGAGCTGCTGGAGTGGCATTGGCATTGTCAGTTTCTCTGTTCTCATCATTCATTCTAACCTGTCTTTCTCTGAACTTGCAGCACTCTGTACTCTTGGATCCAACCTAACATAACCTAATCTAACACCTGCTTTCAGACACTACTGTCGATGTCAGCCGAGTTGACCTCTACCCAACAAAGGATAAACACCAACTCTCCAATGCTTCCTCCGGTCTTTCCCTAGACCATGACCCATACTCAAGCCATTGTCTCTAGGTCTGTCACTGACCTCATCTCATCTGGAATCTTCCCTCCATGGCTTCTAGGTTCAGAGGCTCCTAATCCCAAACTGCCTCCTTCTCCACCTTAGTTCCAAGATCTACAAACAGGAGAGCCAGGTAGACATTTTTTCAGTGTGCTCCTATCCAATTGAACTGATGTCTTATCTACATTTTTTTTTCTCTTCCCCTGTCCAGGTTTTAGATACCTATATCTGTGACTCTCTTAATGCCCTCTATCACTTTAGCAGTTTCCAATTTCCATGCTCTTCTCTTCACCCTGATATCCATTCCCGTTATGCTTCTTTCCCCCGCCACGATAGCTTTCAGATTCTCCCTTCTTCCTTGAACAGAGGCCCAACAAGTTTCCATCCACTGCTACTGTCTTTGATCTTTTTTCTCACATTGAACAAGCTCTCCTTTAACTCGCCTCACTTAGAACATAGAACATTACAGCGCAGTACAGGCCCTTCGGCCCTCGATGTTGCGCCGACCAGTCTAATGACCCTCTAACCTCAACTATTCCAATGTTATCCATATGCCTATCCACTGACCATTTGAAAACCTTTAAAGTTGGCGAGTCCACAACTGCTGCAGGCAGGGCATTCCACGCCCTTACTACCCTCTGAGTAAAGAACCTACCTCTGACAACCGTCCTATAACTGCCACCTCTTAATTTAAAGCCATGTCCCCTCATGTTAGCCATCACCATCCAAGGAAAAAGGCTCTCACTGTCCACCCTATGTAACCCTCTGATCATCTTGTATGCCTCAATTAGGTCACCTCATAACTTCCTTCTCGCTAATGAAAATAACCTCAAGTCCCTCAGCCTTTCCTCATAAGACTGTCCCACCATACCAGGCAACATCCTGGTAAACCTCCTCTGCACCCTTTCCAATGCCTCCACATCTTTCTTATAATGCAACGATCAGAACTGTACGCAATACTCCAAGTGCGGCCGCACCAGAGTTTTGTACAGTTGCAACATGACCTCACGGCTCCGAAATTCAATCCCTCTGCCAATAAAAGCTAACACACCGTACGCCTTCTTAACAACCTTATCAACCTGGGTGCCAACTTTCAGGAAGCTATGCACATGTACACCAAGATCTCTCTGCTCGTCGACACTACCAAGAGTCCTTTCATTAGCCCTATATTCTGTACTCCTGTTACTCTTACCAAAGTGAATCACCTCACACTTTTCTGTATTAAATGCCATTTGCCACTTCTCGGCCCAGCTCTGCAGCTTATCTACATATACTACATATTGATTAGTCGACCCATGTTGGAAGCGGTGGGCTTGAGGAGGAGTTCCTGGAATGCTGCCGGGATAGTTTCCTCGAACAGTGTGTGTTGGAGCCGACGAGGGAGCGAGCTATCTTGGATCTGGTATTATGTAATGAGGCAGGTAGAATTAGGGACCTTGTGGTGAAGGACCCTCTTGGGAAGATTGATCATTGTACGGTGGAGTTTCTGATGCAGATGGAGGAGGAGAAAGTGGGCTCCCGGACATGTGTCCTTTGTTTGAACAGAGGGGAGTATGGTAGGATGAGAGAGGAATTGGCGAATGTTGATTGGGGGAGTGTGTTGGAAGGTAGGTCTGCTGAGGAACAGTGGAGGATCTTTAAGGAGATCTTTCTTGGTGCTCAGCAGAAATTTATTCCGATGGTTAAAAAGGATCGGAGGAGGCGAGGTAATCAGCCGTGGATAACGAAGGAGGCGAAGGAAAGTGTTAAATTAAAAGCGGTTGCGTTTAGAGTAGCTAAGAGTAGTGGGCGAGAAGAGGATTGGGAGAGGTTTAAATGTCAACAAAGAATGACAAAGAAATTGATAAAGAAGGGTAGGATAAACTATGAAGCTGGGCTAGCGCTTAATATAAAAAAGGATAGCAAGAGTTTTTATAAATACATAAAAAGGAAGAGGCTGACTAGGGTGAACGTTGGACCCTTAGAGGATGAGAGGGGGGACTTAGTGGTAGGGGATGGGGAAATGGCTGAGGCCCTGAATAACTTTTTTGTTTCGGTCTTCACGGAGGAGGACGTGAGTAATTTGCCGGGTGTTAGCGATGGAAAGATGGTAGGAGTGGAGGGCCTGAATGACATTATTGTTACTAGGGAGGCGGTGCTCGACAGACTGGAGGCTGGGGGGCGGGGGGGGGGGCTGATTGTGGATAAGTCCCCAGGACCGGATGGAATGCATCCAAGGGTTCTGAAGGAAATGGCAGAGGTGATAGTGGATGCCTTGGTGATTATTTTCCAAACGTCGCTGGATTCCGGGGAAGTGCCAGAAGATTGGAAAACGGCTAATGTTACGCCGTTGTTTAAGAAGGTGGTCCACTTTGGTAGGAATAATGGTAGGAAGAATTATTACTTACGTGGTGAAAAACTGCAGCAGGTGACGGTGCAGAGGGACCTTGGGGTCCTTGTGCATGAGTTGCAAAAACCCAGCTTGCAGGTGCAGCAGGTGGTCAGGAAGGCGAATGGGATGCTGGCCTTCATAGCGAGGGGGATTGAATATAAAAGTAGGGAGGTTAGGGAGTGCAGAGGAGGTTTACTAGGCTGATACCGGAGTTGAGGGGGTTGAGCTATGAGGAGAGGCTGAATAAACTAGGCTTGTACTCGTTAGAGTTTAGAAGAATGAGGGGAGATCTCATTGAGACGTATAAGATGATGAATGGGATGGATAGGATAGAGGTGGAGATTAGGGGGCACAGCCTCAAGATAAAGGGGGGGCGGTTTAGAACGGAGTTGAGGAGGAACTTCTTCACTCAAAGGGTGGTGAATCTCTGGAATTCTCTGCCTGTTGAAGTGGTGGAGGCTACCTCGCTAAATATTTTTAAGACGCGGGTTGATGGGTTTTTGATAAGAGAGGGGATTAAGGGTTATGGGGAGAGGGCGGGAATGTGGAACTGAGCCACGACAGATCAGCCATGATCTTATTGAATGGCGGGGCAGGCTCGAAGGGCTAGATAGCCTACTCCTGCTCCTATTTCTTATGTTCTTAAGGGTGGCAGGCAAAAGGTGGGGAATTATAGGCCGGTTAGTTTAATGTCTGTTGTAGGTAAAATGTTAGAATCCGTGATCAAGGAGGAAATAGCGAGGCATCTTGAGGAGAATTGTTTGGTAGAGCAGACGCAGCACAGTTTCGTTAAGGGGAAGTCGTGTCTGACGAATTTATTGGAGTTCTATGAGGATGTGTCTAGGGCGGTGGATAGAGGAGAGCCGGTGGATGTGGTCTTTCTTGATTTTCAGAAGGCGTTTGATAAAGTGCCTCACAAGGGGTTATTGCAGAAGGTCAGGGGGCATGGAGTTGAGGGTAGGGTGTTAGCGTGGATAGAGGATTGGCTGTCAAATAGGAGGCAGAGAGTGGGGGTCAATGGGTGCTATTCGGATTGGCGGTTGGTGACTAGTGGAGTGCCCCAGGGGTCGGTGCTGGGGCTTCAGCTATTCACCATTTATATAGATGATCTGGAGGAGGGAACCGAGTGTATGGTGTCAAAATTTGCTGATGACACCAAGATTGGTGGAACGGCAAATTGTGCAGAGGGTGTGGAGAGTCTGCAGAAGGATCTAGATAGGCTGGGCGAATGGGCCAGGAACTGGCAAATGGAATTTAATGCTGGCAAATGTGAGGTTGTCCACTTTGGTAGGAATAATGGTAGGAAGGACTATTACTTGCGTGGCAAAAAACTGCAGCAGGCGATGGTGCAGAGGGACTTCGGGGTCCTTGTGCATGAGTCGCGAAAGCCCAGCCTGCAGGTGCAGCAGGTGGTCAGGAAGGCGAATGGGATGCTGGCCTTCATAGCAAGGGGGGATTGAATATAAAAGTAGGGAGGTCTTGCTGCAGCTGTATAGGGTGCTGGTGAGGCCGCAGCTGGAGTACTGTGTGCAGTTTTGGTCGCCGCACTTACGCAAGGATATTTTGGCCTTGGAGGGAGTGCAGAGGAGGTTTACTAGGCTGATTCCGGAGTTGAGGGGGTTGAACTATGAGGAGAGGCTGAATAAACGAGGCTTGTACTCGTTAGAGTTTAGAAGAATGAGGGGAGATCTCATTGAGACGTAAAAGATGTTGAATGGGATGGATAGGATAGAGGTGGAGAGGCTCTTCCCGCTCAGAGAGGACAGCAGGAGTAGAGGGCACAGCCTCAGGATAAAGGGGGGGCGGTTTAGAACGGAGTTGAGGAGTAACGTCTTCACTCAAAGGGTGGTGAATCTCTGGAATTCTCTGCCCGTTAAAGTGGTGGAGGCTGCCTTGCTCAATATTTTTAAGACGTGGGTTGATAGGTTTTTGATAGGCAAGAGGATTAGGGGTTATGGGGAGAGGGCGGGAATGTGGAACTGAGCCACGTCAGATCAGCCATGACCTTATTGAATGGCGGGGCAGGCTCGAAGGGCTAGATGGCCTACTCCTGCTCCTATTTCTTATGTTCTTATCTATGTCCCTCTGCAAACTGTAACATCCATCCTCACTGTCTACAACTCCTCCGACTTTGGTGTCGTCAGCAAATTTACTAACCCATCCTTCTACACCCTCATCTAGGTCATTTATAAAAATGACAAACAGCAGTGGCCCCAAAACAGATCCTTGAGGTACACCACTTGTAACTGAACTCCAGGTTGAGTGTTTCCCATCAACCACCACCGTCTGTCTTCTATCAGCTAGCCAATTCCTGATCCAAACTGCTAAATCACCCTCAATCCCATGCATCTGCATTTTCTGCAGTAGCCTACCATGGGGAACCTTATCAAACGCTTTACTAAAATCCACATACACCACGTCAACTGCCTTACCCTTATCCACCTCTTTGGTCACCTTTTCAAGAAAACTCTAAGGTTTGTGAGGCACGACCTACCCTTCACAAAACTGTGTTGACTGTCCCTAATCAATTTATTTCTCTCTAGATGATTATAAATCCTATCCCTTATAATTCTTTTCAAAACTTTGCCCACAAACAGAAGTAAGGCTCACAGGTCTATAATTCCCAGGATGGTCTCTACTCCCCTTCTTGAACAAGGGGACAACATTTGCTATCCTCCGACCTTCCGGCAGTATACCTGTAGCCAATGACGACATGAAGATCAAAGCCAAAGGCTCTGCAATCTCCTCCCTAGCCTCCCAGAGAATCCTAGGGTAAATCATATCCAGCCCAGTGGACTTGCCTGTTTTCATACTCTCAAGAATTGCTAACACCTCCTCCTTATGTACCTCAATCCCGTCTAGTCTACAACCCTGCATCGCAGTATTCTCCTCGACTACGCTGACCTTTTCCTGCGTGAATACTGATGAAAAATACTCATTCAGTGCCACTCCTATCTCTTCAGGCTCCACGCACAACTTCCTACTGCTGTCTCTGACTGGCCCTAATCTTGCCCTAACCATGCTTTTACTCTTGACATACCTATAGAAAGCTTTAGGGTTTTCCTTGATCCTATCTGCCGAAGTCTTCTCATGTCCTCTTCTAGCTCTTCTTAACTCTCTCTTCAGCTCCTTCCTGGCTAATTTATAACTCTCCAGTGCCCTAACTGAGCCTTCACGTCTCATCTTTACATAAGCCTCCTTCTTCCTCTTCACCAGAGATTCAACTTCCTTAGTACACCACGGTTCCCTCGCTCGACCACTTCCTCCCTGCCTGACAGGTACATATTTATCAAGGACTCTCAGTAGCTGCTCCTTGAATAAGATCCACATTTCAGTTGTTCCCAGCCCCTGCAGTTTCCTACTCCAACCTATGTGTCCTAAATCTCGCCTAATTGCCTCATAATTACCTTTCCCCCAACTATAACTTCTGCCCTTCGGTATATGCCTATCCATCACTGGATGGATATCCATCACTGAGGTAAACGTCACCAAAGTGCTCACCTACCTTCAAGTCTAACACCTGGTCTGATTCATTACCCAGTACCAAATCCAATGTAACCTCACCTCTTGTTGGCCTATCTACATACTGAGTCATGAAACCTTCCTGCACACATTGGACAAAAACTGACCCCTCTAACGTGCTTGAACTATAGCTTTTCCAATCGATATGTGTAAAGTTAAAGTCCCCCATAACAACTACCCTGTTACTTTCGCTCCTATCCAGGATCATCTTTGCAATCCTTTCCTCTACATCTCTGGAACTTTTTGGAGGCCTATAAAAAACGCTCAACAGTGTGATCTCTCCTTTCCTGTTTCTAATCTCTGCCCATACTACCTCAATAGACAGGTCCACATCAAACGTCCTTTCTGCCACCGTAATACAGTCCTTGACTAACAATACCACGCCTCCCACTGTTCTACCACCTTCTCTGCTCTGACTGAAACATCTGAACCCCGGAACCTGCAACAACCATTCCTGTTCCTGCTCTATCCATGTCTCTGAAATGGCCACAACATCGAAGTCCCAGGCACCAATCCAGGCTGCAAGTTCGTCCACCTTATTGCGTATGCTCCTCGCATTATACACACTTCAAACCACCCTCCCGCCTTCCAATACACTGCTGTGACCTAGAAACCTTATCCATGACCTCCCTGTTCTCATCCTCCTGTACATTGGAGCTACAATTCAGGTTCCCATCCCCCCTCTGAATCAGTTTAAAACCTCCCCCCCCGAATAGCATTGGCAAATTTCCCCCCCAAGATATTAGTACCCCTCTGATTCAGGTGCAGACCATCCGTCTTCTAGCGGTCCCACCTACCCCAGAATGAGCCCCAATTGTCCAAGTATCTGAACCCTTCCCTCCTGCACCATCCCTTTAGCCACGAGTTCAAATGTTCTCTCTCTCTGTTCTTCTCCATGCTATCCTGCGGCACAGGTAACAAACCAGAGATAACCACTCTGTTTGTTTTAGCCCTAAGCTTCCACCCTAATGCCCTGAATTTCTGTTTTATATCCCAGTCCCTTTTCCTACCTATGTCATGGGTGCCTGCATGAACCACAACTTGGGGCTTGTTCCCCTCCCCATTAAGGATCTCGAACACTCGATCAGAGACATCACAGATCCTGGCACCTGGGAGGCAACATGCCAACCGTGAGTCTCGCTCATTCCCACAGACTCTCCTACCTGTCCCCTTAACTGTGGAATCCCCAATCACTAATCCTGTTCTTTTCTTCCCCCTTCCCACTTGAACATCAAGGACAGACTCTACTCCTGAGACCTGTACCCCACGGCTTACCCCGGTTGAGTCTTCCTCCCCAACAGCCTCCAAAAGAGTACTCATTTTGGAGAGGAACAGCCTCAGGGGGATCGCTGCTCTGACTGCTTCTTACCCCTTCGAGCAGTCACCCATGTATCACTTTTAGGAGTAACTATCTCCCCGTAGCTTTTATCAATAGCTGCCTCTGCTTCCCGAATGATTCTTAGTTCCTCCAGTTCCAGCTCTATGTCCCTAACATGGTCCTCAAGGAGCTGGAATTGGATGCACTTCCTGCAGGTGTAATCAGCCAGGACACTACCGGTGTCCCTCACCTCAAACATCCCACAGGAGGAACATCTTTCTCCAAATAAAAGAGGAAAACCATCATGGGTCCTAGTTATGTCTTTGTTTTGTGGGATATGTTCCAGTCCTATTCAGACCTCTCTGTCAACTCTTTTTCTGTGCATTGATGACTTATCTGTGATGTTTCCAGCTCTTGCTTTGAACTGGAAAAAGTTTATTAATTCTGTTTCCAATTTCCACCTTCACTGAGCTTCAAATCGTCCATCTCTTTCCTTCCTCAACTTTTCTGTCTCCATTTCTGGGGACAGGCTATCAATATCTATTTATTTTTAAGCACACTCATTCCTACAGCTACCTTAATTATGCTATTTCTTCTCAGATCACTAATTCTATCCTCCATTCCTCTGTCATAATGTGATGGTAAGCTCCCACAATAGTGCATCTGATATGTCCTTGTTTTTCATCAACCCACTCCTCCACACCATCCCTGCATCTTCCACCAACCTTCGGTGATTAACAGTGCCTTCGACAGTGTCCGGCCCATTTTCTGCAAATCTGTTCCCTCCACTTTCTCACCTTTTCAGAGCCATATTATCTTCCACCTCATCACTTTCCATATTTAGTGGATCATCGTCTGTCATTTCTAGCACCGCCTGTGTGAACATAAGAACTGGGAGCATGAGTAAGCCCTTTGGCCCCTCGAGCCTGCACAGCTATTCAATATGATCATGTCTGATCTTTTCATGGACTCAGCTCCACTTATCTGTCCGCTCACCATAATCCTTAATTCCTTTACTTTTCAAAAATCTATTTATCTTTGCCTTAAAAACATTTAAAGAGGTAACCTCAACTGCTTCACTGGGCAGGGAATTTCACAGATTCATGACCCTTTGGATGAAGAAGTTCCTTCTCAACTCAGTCTTAAATCTGCTACCCCTTATTTTGAGGCTATGCCCCCTATTTTTGGTTTCATCTGTCAGTGGAAACAACCTTCCTGCTTCTATCTTATCTATTCTCTTCATAATTTTATATGTTTCTATAAGATCTCCCTTCTTCTAAATTCCAGTGAGTATACTCCTAGTCTACCCAGTCTCTCCTCATAAACCAACCCTCCCAACTCCAGAATCAACCTAATGAAGCTCCTCTATACCTACCCTAGAAAGTATATCCTTTCTCAGGTAAGGAGACCAAAACTGTACACAATACACTAGATGTGGCCTCACCAGCACCTTATACAGCTGCAATATAACCTCCCTGTTTTTAAACTCCATATCTCTGGAAATGAAGGACAAAATTCCATTTGCCTTTTTAATTACCTGCTGCACCTGCAAGCCAACTCCTTGCGATTTATGCACACAGACACCCAGGTCCCTCTGCACAGCAGCATGCTGCAATTTTTTTACCAGTTAAATAATACTCCATTTTGCTGTTATTTCTGCCAAAATGAATTAAGTCACATTTACTAATGTTGTGCTCCATCTGCCAGACCCTTGCCCACTCACTTAAACAATCTATATCTCTTTGCAGAAGTTCAGTGTCCTCTGCATACTTTGCTCGACCAATCACCTTCGAACTTTGACACACTACACTTGGTGCCCAACTGTAAATCATCTATGTAAGTTGTAAACAATTATGGTCCAAACACTGATCCCTGAGGCATATCATTAGTCACTGATTGCCAACCAGAAAAACTCTGCTTTCTGTTAGTTAACCAATCCTCTATCCATGCTAAACATTACTCATAATACTGTGCACATTTATCTTGTGCAGCAGCCTTTGGTGTGGCACCTTGTCAAATGCCTTTTGGAAATCCAGATATACCACATCCACTGGTTCCCTGTTGTCCACCATGCGCATAATGTCTTCAAAGAATAAACATGACCTGCCTTTCATGAACCCATGCTGTGTCTTCCCAATTTCTAGCCAGATGTCTGGCTATTTCTTCCTTGATAATAGATTCAAGCATTTTCCCCCACTCCAGAAGTTAAGCTAACTAGCCTATAGTCACCCACGTTTCGTCTACTTCCTCTTTTAAACATCACATTTGGTGTTTTCCAATCTGCTGGAACTGCCCCAGAGTCCATCAAATTTTGGTAAATTACCATGAGTGCATTTGCTATTTCTGCCAACGTCTCTTTTAGTAACCTGGGATGCATTTCATCAGGGCTAGGAGATTTGACTACTTTTAGCCTCATTAGCTTACCTAACACTGCTTCTTTAGATAATGATTGTTTCTAGATCCTCGCCTTCTTGTCATCAATTTTTGACATATTATTTGTGTCTTCCCATTGTGAAGACCAACACAAAATACCTGTTTAATGCCTCAGCCATTTCCTCTTTTTTAGTATTAAATTCTCCTCATCCTCTGGAGGACCAATGTTTACCTTCGGCAATCTTTTTCTTTTTATATATTTGTAGAAATGTTTGCTATCTGTTTTTATATTTGAGCTAGTTTACTCTCACAGCTTATCTTAGTTTTCTTTAGTGATGCCACTACCAAACATGCACCTCCTCATTCAACTTTGTGAAGGGACCATGCCCACCAGGACATCCTTGTCTTCTCTTCAGTCATCCTCAACATTCCATCCCATTCTCATGGTGCTGTCCAATATAGGTACAGGTGATGTAACTCCTGTCCCATACAGTAATCCTGGATGAAAAAGCAATTTACGTGTGTTTCTTTCAATTTAGTACACCAATATTTATTGCACTACATTGGGAGATCAAAAGTACATTGGATGATTGCTTTGTGGAACACCTCCAAAGGGTGGCATGGTGGCACACTGGTTAGCACTGCTGCCACACAGCACCAAGGACTCGGGTTCAATTCCTGGCTTGGGTCACTATCTGCATGGAGTCTACATGTTCTCCCCACGTCTGTGTGAATTTCCTCTGGGTGGTCCGGTTTCCTCCCACAGCCCAAAAGACGTGCTGGTTAGGTGCACTGACCGTGCTAAATTCTCCGTCACTACACCCAAACAGACGTCTGAGTGTAGCAATTTGGGGATTTTCACAATAATCTCATTGCAGTGTCAATGTAAGCCTACTTGTGGCACTAATAAATAAACTTCAGTCCGCAAACATGATTCAGAGCTTCAGATAGCCTGCAATTTTATATTTTTAGCCTGTTCTCATGCTGTTATCTCTGTCCTCAACCTAGTGCAGCGTTCAAACGAAGCCTAACACAAGCTCAAGGAATAGCATCTTATCTTTTGATTAGGCACTTGCAGCCTTTCAGACGCAACACTGGTCCAAGAATTTTACACTGTAATCCCTGCCCTTACTTTGACTTGCTTTCTGTGCATATGTTGGTCTTACTCTTGTTTTTTTCCCTTTTGCTATCGGATGGCAGCTGTTCATTTTTTGCTGTTTGCACTTTCCTGTAGACCCAGGTTTTGTTTGTTGTTTCATTATCACTCCGTTTGGATCTTTGGTCATTTAATGTCCCCCATCTTTCACCCTGTCACAGATCTTCCCCTTTATTCTATTTCCAGTCTCACCTATTACTCCTGCTTAAAATTTATTACATTTGATTTGATTTTATTATTGTCACATGTATTAGCATACAGTGAAAAGTATTGTTCCATTTGCACTGTACGGACAGAGCATACTGTTCATAGAGAAGGAAATGAGAGAATGCAAAATGTAGTGTGACAGTCATAGCTAGAGTGTAGAGAAAGATCAACTTAATGCAAGGTAGGTCCATTCAAAAGTCTGACGGCAGCAGGGAAGAAACTGTTCTTGAGTTGGTTGGTACATGACCTCAAATTTTTGTATCCCTTTCCTGACAGAATGTGGGAGAGAGAATGTCCAGGTGCGTGGGGTCCTTAATTATGCTGACTACTTTGCCGAAGCAGCGGGATGTGTAGACAGAGTCAGTGGACGGGACGCTGGTTTGCGTGATGGATTCATGACCTATTGTAGTTTCTTGCAGTCCTGGGCAGAGCAGGAGCCATACCAAGCTGTGATACAGCCAGAAAGAATGCTTTCTGTGGTGCATCTGTAAAAGTTGGTGACAGTCATAGCTGACATGCCAAATTTCCTTAGTGTTCTGAGAAAGTAGAGGCATTGGTGGACTTTCTTAACTATAGTGTTTACATACGGGTACAGGTTGTTGGTGATCTGGACACCTAAAAACTTGAAGTTCTTGACATTTCTAACTTCGCAGTTCAGAAAGGCCATCGACTTGAAATGTTAACTCTGCTTTTCTTTTCACAGTTATTGCCTGACCTGTTGTTTCCAGCAGTTGCTGCTTGTATTATGTTAAAATCAATTTCCAACCTAGTTGGCACTTACCGTTTGCTTTTATTTATTTATTGGAGCAGTCTGTTTCCAATTTTCCCCTTTATGTTCGTATTCATTTGTGTTCAGTTAATATTTTTTTTAAAATCGAATGCTCTCTCCTAGGATGCCACACGAAAGCATTGGGGTATCTGCATCTTCATTGCAGCTGTAGACTTGAATGCAGTTTCCTTCACTCTGACAGAACTGCTGAAAACGTTAGATCTGAAGTAGGTTTATGTATTGTTCTCATTTTATTATTTGCCATTAAAACTGTCATTCAACCATTGAGAGAGTTTTTCTTTCTTTGAGACTCAGGGGTTTACCAACCAGGTTAAACAAATCTTTAAGTTGAACATTTTGTTTGTAAGATTTGCTTACTTTATTGGTCAAATGTTGATATATGACTTGGCACTGAATTCATTCTGCAGTGTGAATGCAGAGCAGCAACACTGGACACTGTTCGCGAATATTAAGTTTAGGTGTAGTAGCTGCAGTTTAATCAGTTGAAATTTTCAGCTTCAAAATGCAGGCTGTGAGATTGCAGTAAAAGGCCTTGTTACAAGTCATGACAATTGAATGAAATTAGAAATAGGAAAGACAACAGAACACAGGCCCAATAGGCAAACGAAGGTGCAGCTGAATGGTAAGCTAAGTTTTCAAAATCAGAAGTGCAAAATTGGTCCAAAGGTTTTAATTCATGATTAAAGCGAATTAGTGTTCCATGAAGCCCCTCACATGGTAAAAAAGAGTGCATTGCATTCGCATGTCAGTCTTGGATACACTATATTAAAGGCTAGCTACTTTCCTAAAAGGGGAAAGCTTCAGCGTATGTGTCTTTCTTGTGGTTTGCTCAAGAGTCCAGGTCTCAGATTTGCCCATTATCTTGTTTGGGAAATATAATGGTCAGGAAAGTGCTCTGAAAGAAGAGGAAAATAATGCTTCAGAAAGGAGGGAATGTAAAGGCACAGGACAAGACTATTGGTGTGTTAATTCAGATAAGAGAATTAATCAACATGATACTAGGAAATTTGTTGATGGTAAATATAAATATTAGGGCAATATTCTTGCTTCTGCCAACGACAAGAAGTGTAACCAACTGATTTGGAATATGAACCTTTTAAATCTGCCCTGAGACACCTTCAATCCTGCTCATTTGCATCTGTAACTTGCCCTCTGTAGATAAAAAAACATACCTTGAGAAGTGAAGTAATAGAAAAATAATGCTCTGATATCCTGATAGGTATGTATTAATTTAATCATTTTGAGTGAGTGAGCTTGACCCAGATGAGGCTTAATAACATTTAATGCATACTTTATTTCCTTCATTGTTTTAATAATTTTAAAATCAGAACCTACTGAAAAAAATCAGAAAAGTGTTCACGTAATTTTCTTTCTTATGCACTGTTGTACATTTATGAATGTGTTGTTGCTGGAGAATCATAAATGCGAATGATATCAAATTGTTTATTCCTGTTGATTTGGAGTTGCTTAATTTTAGTTTCTGGATACTTTTGAAATATTTTAGTGTAAAAAGCAACTTTGAATGGAACAGGGTGATTTAAAAATGACTGATAACAGCATTGTGGCAAAAATTGCGTTTGACCTTTTTTTTCTCTCTCCTTCCTGAAGTGTGACTAAATTCTTGCAGTTGCTGAAGAAAATGGATGTGAACTTGGACACTGTTAGCACTAAAGTAAATTCAGTGGTATTGAAACTGGAAAAGAAGTGCCTTGTTTTCACTGCACTCTTTGAAAAATTTAAGAGGTAACTTTTTAAAAGAATTTGTTGTTTCTGTTTAACTTTTAAGCTTACAATAATGAAGAGTGCAGGATAGCGTGCCAGGAACAACACCTCACGTACCTAAACATGAGGTCAACTTGGTGAAGCTACAACATAGGATTATTTGTATTCCAAGCAGTGTAAACAGCATGTGGTAGATGGAGCAAAGTGATCCTACAACCATTGGATTAGATCAAACCTTGTAGTCCTTCTATATCCAGTTGTGAATGGTGGTGGACAATTAAGCAACTAACCAGTATCCACATCAAAATAATTGGATGCAATGATGAGGCTGAAGAACATGCAGCCATCTTCAGCCAAAAGTGCTGAGTGGATGATCCATCGCTACCTCCTTCTAAAGTTTCTAGTATCACAGTTGCCGGTTTCCAGACAATTTGATTCACTCTGCATGATATCAAATAGATGAAGACTGGATATTGCAAAGACTATGGCCCTGATAACAATGGAACTGAAGACTTGTGCACCTGGAATTATCCACACCCCTAGCCAAACTGTGTAGTACAGCTACTTTCATCAGAAAAGTGATGGACTATGTCATTGACATTGATATCAAACAGCAGGTATACAGAAATAACCTGTTCACTGATGCTCACTTTCACCAGGGCCAATTAGTTCCTGACAATATTATAACTGTGGTCAAAATCTGGACTAAACAGTCAAACTTAAAGTAAGATGGGGTATAAGAACATAAGAACATAAGAAATAGGAGCAGGAGTAGGCCATCCAGCCCCTCGAGCCTGCCCCGCCATTCAATAAGATCATGGCTGATCTGTCGTGGCTCAGTTCCACTTTCCCGCCCTCTCCCCATAACCCTTAATCCCCTCTCTTATCAAGAACCCATCAACCCGCTTCTTAAAAATATTTAGCGAGGCAGCCTCCACCACTTCAACGGGCAACAGTATGACTGCCCTTGATGTCGAGGTATCATTTGACAAGGTGTCGCATCAAGGAGCTCCAGCAGGTGGGCAGCACGATGGCACAGTGGTCAAGACTGTTGCCACACAGCACCAGGGATTCGGGTTCAATTCCGGCCTTAAGTGACTGTATGGAGTACGCATGTTTGCCGTGTGTCTGCGTGGCTTTCCTCCAGGTGCTCCAGTTTCCTCCCACACTCCAACGATGTGCAGGTTGGGCTGACTGGCCATGCTAAATTACCCCTTAGTGTCCCAAGACATGTGGGTTAGGGAGATTAGCAGGGTAAATACTTGGGGTTGCAGGACTAGTGCCTGGGCGGAATTGTTGTCAGTGAAGACTTGATGTGCCAAATCAGCACTGTAGGGATTTATGATTTAAACTGAAGTCAAAAGAGAATCAGTGAAAATTCTACAACCATTGGGATCATATAAATGTAAGCTGGAATATTAATGCCACACTGGTCCTGACTCTGGGGCAGGCGAAGCTCAAAGAACGGCATTCTCTGTTAGCCTCGGACAGGATCTTATGAGCCTCGAACAGGCAGGGCAGTAAAATTCTGGCAATAAAGTCAGAAATGGGGATTTTTGCCATTGATTATTCCATAATTTATCAGTGCCTTTAGAGACTCCTCAGATACTGAGACTGCCCATGTTCATTGCAACAAGACCTGGACAGCATTGAGGCTTGTATTGATAAGTAAAAGCGGAGGCGTTTAGAGTAGCTAAGAGTGGTGGGCGAGAAGAGGATTGGGAGAGGTTTAAACGTCAACAAAGATTGACAAAGAAGTTGATAAAGAAGGGTAGGAGAAACTATGAAGCTGGGCTAGCGCTTAATATAAAAATGGATAGCAAGAGTTTTTATAAATATATAAAAAGGAAGAGGCTGACTAGGGTGAACGTTGGACCCTTAGAGGATGAGAGGGGGGACTTAGTGGTAGGGGATGGAGATATGGCTGAGGTCTTGAATAACTTTTTTGTTTCGGTCTTCACGGAGGAGGACGTGAATAATTTGCCGGGTGTTAGAGATGGAAAGGTGGTAGGACTGGAGGGTCTCAATGACATTACTGTTACTAGAGAGGCGGTCCTCGACAGACTGGAGGGGCTGATTGTGGACAAGTCCCCAGGACTGGATGGAATGCATCCGAGGGTTCTGAGAGAAATAGCGGAGGTGATAGTGGATGCCTTGGTGGTTATTTTCCAGACGTCGCTGGATTCCGGGGAAGTGCCGGAAGATTGGAAAGCGGCTAATGTTACGCCGTTGTTTAAGAAGGGTGCCAGGCAAAAGGCAGGGAATTATAGGCCGGTTAGTTTAACGTCTGTTGTAGGTAAAATGCTAGAATCCGTCATCAAGGAGGAAATAGCGAGGCATCTTGAGGGGAATTGCTTGATAGAGCAGATGCAGCACGGTTTCGTCAAGGGGAAGTCGTGTCTGACAAATTTACTGGAGTTCTATGAGGATGTGTCTAGGGCGGTGGATAGAGGAGAGCCGGTGGATGTGGTCTTTCTTGATTTTCAGAAGGCGTTTGATAAAGTGCCTCACAAGAGGTTATTGCAGAAGGTCAGGGGACATGGAGTTGGGGGCAGGGTGCTAGCGTGGATAGAGGATTGGTTGTCAAATAGGAGTAAAAAGTCTGACAACACCAGGTTTTCGTCCAACCGATTTATTTGATAATAGACTCACAAGCTTTCGGGGTTAGTCCCTTCGTCAGGTGAATGGAGAGTTCTGGCCTCAGACAGAGCATATAAAGCACAGACAGTTTAGAGATTACTGATTAGAATGCGAATCCTTACACCTAACCTGCTGTTCAAGACCTGAAGTGGCTGACAATGTGAGTGGAAGGAGCACTGATCACAGGTTAAAGAGATGTGTATTGTCTCCAGACAGTACAGTAAGTGAGGTTTTGCAAACCCAGGCAAGTCACGGGGGTTACAGATAGTGCGACATGAACCCAAGATCCCTATTGAGACCGTCCTCGTGTGTGCGGAACTTGGCTATCAGTCTCTGTTCAGCGACTCTGCGCTGTCGTGTGTCGTGAAGGCCGCCTTGGAGAATGCTTACCCGAAGGTCAGAGGCTGAATGCCCGTGACCACTGAAGTGGTCGCCAACAGGAAGGGAACAGTCTTGCCTGGTGATTGTCGAGCGATGTTCATTCATCCGTTGTCGTAGCGTCTGCATGGTCTCCCCAATGTACCATGCTTCGGGACATCCTTTCTTGCAACGTATCAGGTAGACAATGTTGGCCGAGTTGCAAGAGTATTTACCGTGTACCTGGTGGATGGTATTCTCACATGTGATGATGGTATCCATGTCGATGATCCGGCATGTCTTGCAGAGGTTGCTGTGGCAGGGTTGTGTGGTATTGTGGTCACTGTTCTCCTGAAGGCTGGGTAGTTTGCTGCGAACAATGGTCTGTTTGAGGTTGCGTGGTTGTCTGAAGGCAAGAAGTGGGGGTGTGGGGATAGCCCTGGCGAGATGTTCGTCTTCATCAATGATATGTTGAAGACTCCGGAGAAGATGTCGTAGCTTCTCTGCTCTGGGGAAGTACTGGACGACGAAGGGTACTCTGTCCACTGTGTCCCGTGTTTGTCTTCTGAGGAGATCGGTGCGGTTTTTCGCTGTGGCGCATCGGAACTGCCGATCTATGAGTCGAGCACCATATCCTGTTCTTATGAGGGCATCTTTCAGGGTCTGGAGGTGTCTGTCACGATCCTCCTCATCTGAGCAAATCCTGTGTATACGGAGGGCTTGTCCATAGGGAATGGCTTCTTTAACATGTTTAGGGTGGAAACTGGAAAAGTGGAGCATTGTGAGATTGTCTGGGCTTGCGGTACAGTGAGGTGCTGAGGTGACCGTCCTTAATGGAGATGCGTGTGTCCAAGAATGCAACTGATTCTGGGGAATAGTCCATGGTGAGTCTGATGGTGGGGTGAAATTTGTTGATATCATCATATAGTTGTATCAGTGATTGTTCACCATGAGGCCAAAGGAAGAAAATGTCATCGATGTATCTAGTGTATAGCATTGGTTGAAGATTCTGTGCAGTGAAGAAGTCATGTTCGAACCTGTGCATGAAGATGTTGGCATATTGAGGTGCAAATTTGGTCCCCATGGCTGTTCCATGTGTCTGGATGAAAAACTGGTTGTTGAAGGTGAAGACATTGTGGTCCAGGATAAAGCGGATGAGTTGTAAAATTGCATCTGGAAACTGGCAGTTGTCAGCATTGAGTACTGAGGCAGTCGCAGCAATGCCATTGTTGTGGGGGATGTTGGTGTAGAGCGCTGAGACATCCATTGTGACGAGGAGTGTCCCTGGTTCAACTGCTCCATGTGTGCTGAGTTTCAGTAGGAAGTCCGTAGTGTTGCGACAAAATCTGGGGGTTCTTTGTGCAATGGGTTTCAGGATGCCCTCGACGTAGCCGGAGAGGTTCTCACACAGAGTTCCATTGCCCGATACGATGGGACTGCCAGGTGCGTTTGCCTTGTGTATCTTTGGGAGGCAGTAGAGATCTCCAATGCGGGGAGTACGTGGAATGAGAGCACGGTGCTCTGAAGGTCCGGATCAAAGGTCTTGATCAGATTGTTGAGTTGACGAGTGTGTTCTTTGGTCGGATCTGTGGGTAATTGTCTGTAGTGTTCCTCATTGTTTAGTTGTCGGTACACTTTTTTACAGTAATCCGTTCTGTTCAGTATGACGATGGCCCCTCCTTTGTCTGCTGGTTTGATGACAATGTTGCGGTTTGTCTTGAGAGCGTGGATGGCGTTGCGTTGTGCTTGGGTGATGTTCGGGGCTGACTTGTGAGTGCGGCTGATGAATCTGGTGTTAATGCACCTCCTGATGTTTTGGGCATACAAGTCCAGTCGAGGGCAGTGGCCTTCTGGAGGAGTCCAATTGGATTCCTTCCTCTTAGGCTGTTGCACTGCGGATCTCTCTGTCAGCTGTTCTGGTTCATCGACTGTCTCATTGTGTTCGCTGCTGGTTTCTTGGGGTTTGTGGGAAAACTCCCGCAGCCTCATTCGCCTGATGAATTCCTCTGTGTCCGCTGCGAGACTGATGGGGTCCATTTTGGTGGTGGGGCAGAAATTGAGCCCTCGGCTGAGAACTTCGATTTCATCTGGTTGAAGTGTGTAGTCCGACAAGTTGACAACAGACCTCCCTGTGGTAGTGCTGTTTTCTACTGTGGTGCCGGGGGAGGCTTGGTTGTTGCTGGCGGTGATGCCGAGTTTCTCAAGTTTCCTGTTCTTGGTGTGCATGTAGGTGGTGTAGTTTCTTTGTCTCATCTGCTTGGCAGAGTTTCGCAGTTGGTCTGCATCCTGAGCACAAGTTGAGAAAATGTATTCCATTTTAGTTTCCAGGGTGCGGCGTTTGCTGTAAAGCTGGTGTATGAGGTGGTTGAGAAGTGTGAGAGAGGTGCGACGGCAAAGTCTCTCAGTGTAGTCTGTGTTATAGGTTGCCCTGAGTGGGTTCATGATCTGTAGTCCTTTTGTTATCTTGTCTGCTTTCTTGCATCTCTGTAAAAACTTGATGTCTGTGTCGATATGCGCAATCTTCTTGGAGATCCTCTCCACTTGGATCCGGCAGTTTGCGGTGTCGATAGTAGTCATGATGTGGGTATGCCAGTGTTGGACTGGCGTAAACACAGTAAAAAGTCTGACAACACCAGGTTTTAGTCCAACCGATTTATTTGATAATAGACTCACAAGCTTTCGGGGTTAGTCCCTTCGTCAGGTGAATGGAGAGTTCTGGCCTCAGACAGAGCATATAAAGCACAGACAGTTTGGAGATTACTGATTAGAATGTGAATCCTTACACCTAACCTGCTGTTCAAGACCTGAAGTGGCTGACAATGTGAATGGAAGGAGCGCTGATCACAGGTTAAAGAGATGTATATTGTCTCCAGACAGTACAGTAAGTGAGGTTTTGCAAACCCAGGCAAGCAGAGAAGCTACGACATCTTCTCTGGAGTCTTCAACATATCATTGATGAAGACGAACATCTCGCCAGGGCTATCCCCACACCCCCACTTCTTGCCTTCAGACAACCACACAACCTCAAACAGACCATTGTTCGCAGCAAACTACCCAGCCTTCAGGAGAACAGTGACCACAATACCACACAACCCTGCCACAGCAACCTCTGCAAGACATGCCGGATCATCGACATGGACACCATCATCACACGTGAGAATACCATCCACCAGGTACACGGTAAATACTCTTGCAACTCGGCCAACATTGTCTACCTGATACGTTGCAAGAAAGGATGTCCCGAAGCATGGTACATTGGGGAGACCATGCAGACGCTACGACAACGGATGAATGAATATCGCTCGACAATCACCAGGCAAGACTGTTCCCTTCCTGTTGGCGACCACTTCAGTGGTCACGGGCATTCAGCCTCTGACCTTCGGGTAAGCATTCTCCAAGGCGGCCTTCACGACACACGACAGCGCAGAGTCGCTGAACAGAGACTGATAGCCAAGTTCCGCACACACGAGGACGGTCTCAATAGGGATCTTGGGTTCATGTCGCACTATCTGTAACCCCCGTGACTTGCCTGGGTTTGCAAAACCTCACTTACTGTACTGTCTGGAGACAATACACATCTCTTTAACCTGTGATCAGTGCTCCTTCCACTCACATTGTCAGCCACTTCAGGTCTTGAACAGCAGGTTAGGTGTAAGGATTCGCATTCTAATCAGTAATCTCTAAACTGTCTGTGCTTTATATGCTCTGTCTGAGGCCAGAACTCTCCATTCGCCTGACGAAGGGACTAACCCCGAAAGCTTGTGAGTCTATTATCAAATAAATCGGTTGGACTAAAACCTGGTGTTGTCAGACTTTTTACTGTGTTTACGCCAGTCCAACGCCAGCATACCCACATCATGTCAAATAGGAGGCAGAGAGCGGGGGTCAATGGGTGCTATTCGGATTGGCGGTTGGTGACTAGTGGAGTGCCCCAGGGGTCGGTGCTGGGGCCTCAGCTATTTAGCATTTATATAGATGACCTGGAGGAGGGAACCGAGTGTATGGTGTCGAAATTTGCTGATGACACCAAGATTGGTGGAACGGCAAATTGCGCGGAGGGTGTGGAGAGTCTACAGAAGGATCTAGATAGGCTGGGCAAATGGGCCAGGAAATGGCAAATGGAATTTAATGTTGGCAAGTGCGAGGTGGTCCACTTTGGTAGGAATAATGGTAGGAAGGATTATTACTTACGTGGCGAAAAACTGCAGCAGGCGACGGTGCAGAGGGACCTCGGGGTCCTTGTGCATGAGTCGCAAAAACCCAGCTTGCAGGTGCAGCTGGTGGTCAGGAAGGCGAATGGGATGCTGGCCTTCATAGCGAGGGGGATTGAATATAAAAGTAGGGAGGTCTTGCTGCGGCTATATAGGGCATTGGTGAGGCCGCAGCTGGAGTACTGTGTGCAGTTTCGGGTGCCGTACTTACGCAAGGATATTTTGGCCTTGGAGGGAGTGCAGAGGAGGTTTACTAGGCTGATGCTGGAGTTGAGGGGGTTGAGCTATGAGGAGAGGCTGAATAAACTAGGCTTGTACTCGTTAGAGTTTAGAAGAATGAGGAGAGATCTCATTGAGACGTATAAGATGATGAATGGGATGGATAGGATAGAGGTGGAGAGACTCTTCCCGCTCAGAAAGGACAGTAGGACTAGGGGGCACAGCCTCAAGATAAAGGGGGGACGGTTTAGAACGGAGTTGAGGAAGACTTCTTCATTCAAAGGGTGGTGAATCTCTGGAATTCTCTGCCCGTTGAAGTGGTGGAGGCTACCTCGCTAAATATTTTTAAGACGCGGGTTGATGGGTTTTTGATAAGCGAGGGGATTAAGGGTTATGGGGAGAGGGCGGGAATGTGGAACTGAGCCACAACAGATCAGCCATGATCTTATTGAATGGCAGGGCAGGCTCGAAGGGCTAGATGGCCTACTCCTGCTCCTATTTCTTATGTTCTTATGTAGCAAGTAACATTTGTGTCACTGAAGTGCCAGGCAATGGCAAGCTCCAGCAAGAGAACATTGAACCATTTCTTCTTGACATTCAGTGGCATTCTGATCACATAATCTCTCACTGAGGATTACTTTTCACAAGAAATTGAACTTGACCAGCCATTTAATACTGTGATTACAAAAACAGATCTGACAATGGGGATTCTGTGAAGAGTAGCTCATCTACTGACTTCCCAAGCCTTGCCACTATCTAGAAAGTACAATTCAGGAGTGTGATAGAATCCCTATCACCTCGCTGGATGAGTGTAGCTCCAACAGCACTGTAGAAGCTCAACACAATCTAGGACAAACAGGCGACTTGATTGATACTCCATCTATCACTTTAAACATTCACTCCCTCCTCCACAAATGTGCATTGAAGCAGTGTGTATCATTTACATGATGTACTGCAGGAACTCATCAAAGTTCTTCAGAAACACTGTCAAAACCCATGATCCCTACTATCTAGAAGGACGAGGCCAGCAGATGCATGGAAACACTGCCATCTGCAAGTTTCCCCCTCAAGCTACACATCATCTTGACTTGGAACTGTATTGCTATTCCTTCACTGTTGCTGGGCCAAAATCCTGGAACACACTTCCTATCAGCTGTGGGTGTACTTACACCACATGTAAGACTGCTCACCACCACATCTCCAGGGCAATTAGAGATGGGTAATAAATGCAGGCCTAGCCAGCAATTCCACATCCTGTAAAAGAATAAAAAGTTGATATATTTAAAAGTTGCAAAGGTGGCTTTACTATTTCCAGTTAAGACATTGATTTTAATGTAAAAGTAAACTAAATTATATGGGTTAACATTTGGTAGAGTTGGGCAACTGGCATTCGTTGGGTTAGGTGTCAAATGAGGGAATCATTAAGAAAATATATTATGTGGCTAAAGAATTCAGAATAATATATGCCTAATGAGAATTTTACATAACTGGAATGAATAGAACAGCTGAATGCATTATGAAGAAGTTAATCCAGTATGGCTCAGTTATTCATGAAATGTGACAAATAAGTAAAGACCAGCTTATCCATCGCAAAATTTTGTCTGAAGTGTGCTATTGTGCACTTAAGGGTTTTGTTTTATTGCTGGAGAGTCATAAGCACGGATGATACATACATTAAATATGTTAGCCTGTTCCTATTAATTCTATGTTAGTTAATTTGAATTGCTGGATAATTCTATTTTTTTGTGCAACAAGCAACGTTGGTTTAATAGCGGTAGCTGCTTCAAAATCCATCATATTCATGATGCCTGAAACATATGGTCAAACACTTCCAACCCTCCTTCAGCCTGCAAAAGAACAAAAGTAACCCGAAATCAAATCAATAAATGACCGGGGGTGGGGTGGGGCGGGAGGGGATTTGGATAATTCTTATCTCACCTCGTCAGGTGACCAAAACCAGTCACACAGTGATCACATGAACTATATGAATATTAACAACAAACCCAATTTGCCTTCTATGTCATATGAAGATGCAAGACTGAGGTGAGGAAAAACATTTGCTCAGAAGGTCGATACACTTCTGAACTCTCTTCCTCAAAAGGTGGTTGAGGCACAGTCTCTGAATATTTTTAAGGCAGAAGTGGATGTATTCTTGATAAGCGAAGGGGTGAAAGGTTATCCGGAGTAGGCAGAAATGTGAAGTTGAGGCTAAATAAGATTAGATCAACCATGATCTTATGGAATGATGGAGCAGGCTCAAGTGGCCAATGGCCTTTTCCTGCTCCTAATTCATATGTTTGTGATCTCTGCCTTAGCCAAGAACTGGTGCAGCTCCCTCATGAAGGTTAGCTCTCAAAGCACAAGCAGGGAATATATTCCAGAGGCTAACTACTCACTGGGGAAAAGAAGACTCACCTAACATCAGGTATATTCCTACACTTGCATAATTTAAATGCATGATTCCTGGTCTTCACCAATCTCTCAAACTGAAACACCTTATCCATAGGTACCACAATCCTGCCCTTTCATTACACTTATCTCTGTCAGGTTATTCATAGGTTTATGCTGCTATCGAGTGAATAGCTGTAGACTTTAAGCATAACTGAGTAACTAAGGTTCTTGAAACTAGAAATCATTTTCATAGTTCTCATTTGTAGTACTTGCGTACACTCTATCCAGTGACCTGTTTAATGGTAGTATGGTCATTTTTGATTGGTATTGAATGGTTGTATTACCGTAACATTTGCTCACTATATTTAGTGATCAGTGCACAATAATAAATCAATCCTTTTCTCAAGTTAATTTTAATTCACTTGTCCCATGGGATATGGATGTAGTTGGCAAGGCCAGCATTTGTTGTCACTCCTAATTGCTTTGGAAAAGGTGGTGGTAAGCTGCCTACTTGAACTGCTGCATGCCAACTATTGCAGCTGCAGCAACATTGTTCTTCGGAAGATAGTTCCAGGAATTTGATTCTGTGACAGTGAAGGAATGGTGATAAAGTTCCAAGTCAGGAAGGTGTGAGGGGGCGGGTGACCAAGCAGGCAATGGTGTTCTAATGCAACTGGTGTCCCTGTCATTCCAGGAAGTATCAAATGAGTCTGGGTAAATTTCTGCAGGGAATCTTGTATATGGTGTACATGATTGCCATTATGTGTTGATGGTGGAGGGAGTGAATGTTTAGGTTGATGGATTTAATGCCACTGAAGTGGGCTGCTTTGACCTGGATGTTGTGAGCTTCTTAGGTATTGTTGGAGCTGCACTCTTCCAGGAGAGTACGGAGTATTCCATAACACTCCTCTGACTTGTGCCTTCTTGTTGGTGTGCAGGCTCTGGGGAGTTAGGAGGTGAGTTACTTGCCAAATAATTCCCAGCCTCTGACCTGCTCTTCTAGCCATAACATTTGTATGGATGATCCAGTTCATTTCTGGTCATTGATAACCCCCAGGATTTTGGTAGTGGGAGAATTCAACATTGGCAATGCTGTTGATTGTCATGGGACAATGGTTAGATTCCCCCTTGTTGGAGATTAACACTATCTGACACTTGTGTGGCGCAAATGTTGTTTGCTACTTATCAGTCCAGGTCTTGCTGCATGTGGGCATGGATTGCTTCAGTATCTGTGGGTTTGCGAACGGTTCTGAAAATTATGCAATCGTCAATAAACACCTCCATTTATGATGGAGGGAAGATCATTGATGAAGCAGATGAAGATCTTTGGGTCTGAAGAACTCGTGCAGTGAAATCCTGAAACTGAGATAATTAATCTTCAACAGTCACAACCATCTTCCTTTGTGCTCAGTAGGACTCCAACCAATGATGAGTTTTCCCCTGCTTCCCACTGTCTCCAGTTTTGCTAGGGTTACTTGATGACACTCGTGGTCAAATGTCAAGGGCCATCTTTCTCACTTCACCTTTTGTGTTCAGTTCTTGTTCATGTTTGAACCAAGGCTTTAATGGGTCAAGAGCTAAGAAGCCAAACTGAGCATCAGGCAGGTTATTGTTGGATAAGTGTTCCTTGATAGCATTGTTGATGACTCCATCAGTATTCTGATGAGCGAAAGGAGACTGATGGGTGATAATTGGCCAGATTGGACTTCTTCTAATTTTTGTGGACAGTGCATACCTGGACAGTTTTTCATTTTGTTGGGTTGATTGATGCCAAATTATACTGGAACAACTTAACTATGGGCGTGGCCCAAACATAAGGCTTCAGTACTATTGCTCGAATGTTATCAGGGTCCAAAGTGCTTGCAGCATCCAGTGTCTTGAGCCGTTTTTTGATATCACGTGATAAATCAAATTAGCCAGAGTTTGATATCTGTGATGCCGGGGATTGCACAAAGGGGCCAAAGTGAATCATCCATTTGGCATTTTTGGCTGAAGGTGCTTGTAAATGCTTTAGCGTCGTTTTTTATACTGATATGCTGGCTCCCTCATTGTTGAAGCTTGGGTTATTATGGAGATTCCATCTCCACTTAATTGTTTTCATTGTTCACCACCATTCACAACTGGATGTAGCAGGGCTTCAGAGCTTAGATATAATCAAGTTGTGTGGGATAGCTTAGTGCTATCTATTGCATGCTGCTCCTCTGTTTGGCATGCATATAGTCCTGTGTTGTAGCTAATGACTCATTTCTGCATTTGCCTGGTGCTGGTCCTGGCTTGCCTTTCTGCATTCTTCATTGAACCAGGGTTAATACCCTGGCTTTAAGGAGATATGCCATCCCATGAGGTTACAGATATGATCGAATAAGTTCTGCTGCTACTGATGGCCTAGAGTGTCACATGGATGACCAGTTTAAGTTGCTAGATTTGGTCTGAATCTATGCTGTTTAGTGCAGTGGTCGTGCCCCACAACATAGTAGAGTTGTAAAAATGGGACTTTGTCTTCGTGAGGACTGTGCAGTGGTGATTCTTGCCATAAATGCATCTGTGATAGGTAGGTGGCAACATCAAGTTGGTCTATCCCTCTTGTTGGTTCCCCTACCACGTGCCACAGGTTCAGTCTGACAAACATGTCCTTCAGGACTCGGCTAGCTCATTTATTATTGGAGCTATCAAACTGCCGATGACGGACAAGCAAGATCCTCACTCACAGTACATTCTGTGCCCTTGCCACCTGTGTTTCTTTCTTTTGGTGTTCAAATGGAGGGGTACTGATTCACAGCAGAAGCTGTAGAAGGTAATCAGCTGGATGATACCTTACTCAGTTTTGATCTGAGATTTCATGTGGTCTGAGGCAATGTTGAGGACTCCCGAGCAACTTCCTCCCATTTACCAATGGCTGCCAGCTCATGGGGCGAACCTGGCAATGGGTCAAGACATATCCAGGGACGGGGACGGTTGTATCTGGGACACAGTCATATGTGTCAAATCATACCTTACAGACTGTCAGGCTGTTGCTTGACTCGTCTGTGGAACTGTTACCAAATGTTAGATTCCGGTGCCTAGTTTGATGCCAGATGGTCTGCTGGTTTTATTCTCTTTGAACTGTAATGGTTGGTTTAATTGAATGGCTTGCCAGACCATTTTTTTGAGGGCAGTTGAAAGTTTGGAGTCACCTAACAGCCAAACCAAGTCAGGGTGGCTGATTTCATCAGTGAACCAGAGGATGTTTACGACAATTGATAATGCTTTCAATTTTAGATTTTTATCAATTGAATTTAATTTTCACCAGCTGCCATGTTGAGATTTGAATTACTGGATTACTCTGGATTTCTAGCCCTGTGACACCACCACCTGTACCTAGAGGAGTAAACAATATGCAAGAGGTAACTTAAAATGAAAATTAGGAGAGCAAAAAATGGGCATGAAAGGAAACTGGCAAGTAGAATAAAAGAAAATCTTCAGTTATTTCGCAAATACATTAAGGGCAAAAGAATAAGTAGGGAAAGAGTAAGGCCTATTCAGGACCACAGTGGTAATTTGTATGTGGAGCCGGAGGACATAGTGGGGGTTATGAATGAATTGTTTTGTGTCATTAGTCAACAGTATGGATACAGAAATCAGGGAGAAGGACTGTGATGTAATTAAAGAAATTAGCATAGTCAGTGAGGAGGTCCACAGTGGCCTGATGGATTTAAAAATAGATAAATCTCCAGGATTGGATGAAATGAATCCCAAGTTGTTGAGTGAGGCAAGGGAGGAAATAGCAGGGGCGCTGGCAATAATTTTCAATTGCTCTTTGGCACCAGGAAAGGTGCTGGAGGACAGCCAATTTGATAGCATTACCCAGGCAGGGAGGAAAGGATAAACCAGGAAACTACAGTCAATCTAATGTCAGTGGTGGGAAAACTAAAAGAAGCAATTCTGAGAAACAGAATTGATCTGTAATATATTTGGAGAGCCGGGGATTAATCAAGAAGTCAGCGTTGTTTTGTTAAAGGAACGTCATGCCTGACCAACTTGAGTGAATTTTTTGAAGTGGTGACCAGGTGTGTAGGTGAGGATGATGCATTTGACTTGATCTTTTTGGACTTTTGACAAGGTCCCACATGGGAAACTGATAGCGAAGGTAAGAGCCCATGGGGAAAGTTGGATCCAAGAGTGGCTGAATGGCTGAAAACTGAGGATGATGGTTGAGAGGTGTTTTTTGGACTGGAAGACCATGTTCAGCGAGGAACTGAGAGGATCAGTGTTGGGACCCTTGCTTTTGATGGTTTATATTTAGACTTCAATGTAGTAGGGTTGATCATTAAGATCTCGATGATACAAAAATTGGTTGGGCGGTAAATAATGAGGAGGATAGCCTTAGATTACAGGAGGAAATAGATGGCTGGTCAGATTGGCTGATCGGTGATAAATGGAATTCAATCTGCGTAATTGCGAGGTGATGCTGTTGGGCAGGAAAAACAAGACAAGGGAATATATGGTAAATGACAGTACCCTGGGAAGCACAGAGGATCAGAGGCACCTTGGTGTGCATGTATGCCAGTCCCTTAGGGTAGCAGGATGGTTAAGAAGGCATATGATATACTTGCCTTTATTAGCTGAAGCAGAGAGTTTAAGAGCAGGGATGTTATGCTAGAACTATATAAAATGTTGGTTGGGCCACAGCTAGAGTGCTGTGTGCAGTTCTGGAATCCACATTATAGGAGGGATGTGGTAGCACTAGAAAGGGTGCAGAGAAGATTCACCTGGATGTTGCCTGGGCTGGAGAATTTTAGTTAGGAAGAGTGATTAATTTTAGTTAGGAAGAGACAATGCTATTCAAAATATATGTCACCACAAACAGCCTTGAGATGAAACATTCCAAGACCTTGTTCATCGTGGCTGGGGAGTTCAACCAGGCCAAGCTCGAGTGCCCTACCAAGATACCACCAATATGTCCCCTGTTTCACCAGAGGCTCAAACATTCTAGACCACTGCTATACAAACATCAAACATGCCTACTCCCTGTATCACCCACCCACACTTTGGCAAATCAGACTACAAAGCTGTGCTCCTACTCGCGGCTTACAAGCAAAAGCTGAAACAGGAGAATCCGATAAAGAAAGTAGTGCAATGTTGCTTTGAGAAATCGGATGATCTTCCAGGGGACTGTTTTGCGCCTGTGGACTGGTCAATATTTAAGAACTCAGCGACCAACCTCAACGAGTATGCCACTACTGTAACTGACTTCATTAGTGAATGCATAGAAGACTGTATCAAAGAAGCAAGTGTGCGTCACAAAAACGGAAAATGCTGAAAAATCTCAGCAGGTCTGAGCATCTGTGGGGAGAGAATAGCGCCAACTTTTCGAGTCTAGATGACCATTCGTCAGCAGCTTTGTCTGAAAGCATGCAAGAAACAATATTTTTCACTGTATATTAATACGTGTGACAAATCAAATCCAGTTGGATAGTTTGGGATTGTTTTTCTTGGAGCAGAGGAGATTCATTTGGGGGACATGATTGAGATGTATAAAATTGAGGGGTATGGATAGAATGGACAGGAATGTAGTTTTTTCCATGGATAGATCAGTGACCAGGGAACATTGATTTAATGTAAGAAGCAGGAGGTTGGGGGGAGATGTGAGGAAAAACATTTTCAGCTAAAAGATGGTGAGAGTCTAGAACTCTGCCTGAAAGGGTGCTGGAGGCAGAGACCCTCATAACACTTGAAAAGTATTTAGATGTGCACTCACAATGTCGAGGCATTGATTATGGACCAAGTGCTGAAAAATGGAAATAGAATAGTTGGGTGATTTGTCTTTGACTGGAGCAGGCTCAATGGCTGAAGAACCTTTCTCTGTGTTATAGATCTCTATGACTTCCCACACTTTACTCTCATGACACTGCAATTATCCAGGTTAATTTCCATTTGCCATATTTTGACTTGGTAAATTAAACTTTTTTGAAAGAATACAAAGACTTATGTTTCTATAGCATATTTCATAAGCACGGAAGATATTAAAGTTTTTACAGCCTATAAAATACTTTTTGGTAGTCACCATTAAGACGTAGGAAATACGATAACCAGTTTTCACACAGCAAGCCCCCACAAACATTAATGGGATAATGACCATATAATTTCTCCATGACCTTTAATATCAAATTTTATTTCATTATCTTAATCCATTTTAAAATGCATTAATGCATTTTGTTGCTAACATGCTCAAGTGCCCATTGTTTTCTGACTTGAACTTTTTGACTTCAGTTATGAGCCCTTTATTCTTTTGTGGGATTTGGGCATTGCTTGTAAAGCCAACATTTGTTGTCCATTTCTAATTGCCCTTTAAACTGAGCAGCCTAATCAGAGGACAGTTAATCAACCACATTGCTGTGGCTAATATGTAGGCCAGGCCAGCTAAGGACTGCAGATTTCTGACCCTAAAGGGCATTAGTGAGACAGATGGGCCTTTATGGCAATCAATGGTAGTTTCAAGGTCACCATTACTGAGACTAGCTTTATATTCCAGTTTTACTAATTGAATTCAAATCCCATCAGTTGCCATGGTGGGATTTGAACCCATGTTGCCAGAGTAATTACTTAGGCCTCTGAATTACTAGTCCAGTGACAATACCATCATGTCAGCATCTGAAAGGTTTTGGCCAAAACATGTAACAGAAATGAGCAAATACTTCTATCTAAAAATGCTTTATGTGGAGCTTTTATACCTATGAGGACTGCAGCTGCAACAAAAAGAAAATATACAGTAATTGTTTTCAGCTTATTTCTGATTGTTCCATCTATTCTGTATTAGACCTATGAGAGAGTCCTGCTGCACCTGTGCATTTAATTCAGAACTTGTACTTTCATAGCACCAATAGAACCTGATAGAATTTTACAAAGGTGAGAACATTTTGCAAAAGTGTTTCAGGAGCTGTAAAAGATATCCCTTAAAATTGTAATAAAGGCTGGCTTTTTTTTAATTTGCAGGATATGCGAAAAGATATTTGTGGAGGCGCCAAGTATTCAGTAAGTTTTTGATTAATAAATTGATGTTTTTCTTATAAACTCTTTGAATAATGTCATTATGTTTGACTTTGTTTCATTTGTTAATCAGGGCATCATCAGAAACTAATAAATCAGTGGTGAAAGTCTGCTGGATCACATTTCTATTGGCAACAGGTCGGTTAAAACAAACTTGTTATTTTAAAAGATGTGTTCATTGAGAACTGACTATTTTAAGTCAGGGAGTGTCCAAACATTTCCCAAGAAACCCGAGTGATTATTTCTCTTTAAAGTGTATTCATTACTCACAAGTAAACTTCTATTTGGCATTGACCTGGATTTATATAGGAATTTTGCATGGTTTCATTGCCGTTTCCTCATAAGCAAACATGCAAAGAGATTGTCAAATCCCTCAGCCTTGCGAGTACCATCCTCTCCAATGCCAATTTCCTGACGGCGAGGAAAAATAAAGGCTACACAATTGCCAAATTTACAGAACAGGCGTTTCATGAAATCCACTGGATTGATGAAATTTGAGAAGACAAACCCAATTACTTATGAAATATGTGCATTTGACATCAGAAGTGAGGTCACTGAACAGACCAAAGTAGCAAACCACACCAAATGTAGAATAGAGCATGAATGTGAATCTGTTTTATTACATATGAAGATCTTTGAATAAAGGGAATGTAATGTTTGATTGAAATACTACTGGAAAGATACAAGTGATTAGAATGGCTCAACATTACAGTAGATTTTTGTAAGATTCCCTTCTGTTCTGCATAAAATTTTGAGAAGATTTCTTACTCATTTATAGTGCTCTTAACTTTAAAGGTGATATAAGTATCACATGAAAACATTTGTATTCAATTGTGCTGGTTACAACTGAAGCTTTTTGTGTTATGGCCAAAAAATGAGGAAGAAAATAGTCCTTGTACTTTCATGGAGAATATCGTATGACTTCTGACCAGTGTAAGCTTAAACCGAGATGGGGCTAAGATACTAGTCAGTGGTTCACAGGCTTTAGAACAAAAATAGTAAATTTAAAGAGATGATTCTTATCTTTATCCCATTCAAGATCCAGTTCATTTTCTCAACAATACTTTTTGACCTGGTAAATGATACGTGAAACGAAAGCACTTTTTAAGCATACATTTTTGTAGTAATTTCTGAAAATAAAAATGAAAGGTAAAAATAGCATTTTAGGGAAAACCCAGTTATGACTCAAGTTCTTCTGAAGGCTAAATATGAAATAATAGGCCCATATTTTGCGCTTGCCATCATTATCTTGTGAAGCTGCCCATGTGCAGTTAAACCAGGAGATCCAGAGGTTGTTGTCAATGAATTCCTGCTCCACTGCACTGTATGTTGTTAATGTTCCTGCTAGTGGCAGTCTTTAGAAATTGCTAGACCTCTGCCTTTTATACTGCAATGTCCTGTTAACCTGTCTCTCAAAAAAGTTGCTTTTTTTGTTAATTAGGGATAACTGGGTACTTAACAGCACACCATGTCATAACTACTGCTGAGCAGTCTTTTTCAGACTGGGGGAGTCTGAAAGAAAACAAATTTTATATTTGTGTAATGTCATGATTCTTGAATTATGATAATTGCATAGTTTTTAAAAATGATTGCTATTTTAGCCTCTATTGTGCTACAGGTGGAATAAAAAAATGAAGGATAATCATTACATTTTATTTCCTACTTTACTGTGAATGAGAATTCTTCAATGTGATTGGCTGCTTGCCCTGATTAATGATTTAATTACCACTGCGAGCCTGGAAATCCCTTTGACTTAACTGCAAATGCAAAATTAATATGGGAAAAGATGAAATCCACACCATAGAAATTGCTGGATCATTGTAGGTAGCTTTCTTTGTGGTCAGCAATGAGCGTTATGGGTTAGTGGCTGACTGCAAAATCTAGACATTAAAGTCAACGTAAAGAGTGGAGATAGGCTCTTTGGTGTTTCGGTCCATCAAAAACAGTCTTAATATCAGGTTGCTGAAGAAAGTTACGTATGTTTCTGTGCAATTGAATGGAAAACGGTACCTTTGAATAAATAATAGCATTAAAATAGTTTGCTAATAAATGTAAGAAAAACATACACAGATTCTGTTGCCACCAATTGGAAAGCTATCAAGATCAGATGCACATATGCCGGCAGCCACCATGTGTGCGTGCACAACCATTCTTAGCATCTTTCCAGTCGGTGGCATAAGCTAAAATGATTTTAAAAAGTACGTTATTCATGTTGATAGAAACATGACATTTCTGCTGCTTTATGTTGGAATCTTAAAGCTCCTCTCAGAATTAATTACTTTTATATGCAAACAATGGTAGCTATTCTGTGTCCCACAAACATCTTAAGTAAATAATCAGTCAACTTGCTTTTGTTGGATGCAATTGGAGTGAAGAATGTTGAGTTGAACAACTCCCAATTATTTGAAAATTGCTGTGCAATGAATTATTAGCTTCCACATGAAGGAGTAGACAAGATGTTGGTTTAACGTTGACATGTCTGACAGTCTGGCACTTAATGTGGAGATGCCAGTGTTGGATTGGGGTAAACACACAAAGAAGTCTCAACACCAGGTTGAAGTCTAACAGGCTTATTTGCACGAGAACCTCTCCGGCTATGTTGAGGGCATCCTGAAACCCATTGTACAAAGAACCCCCAGCTTTTGTCGTGACACTACGGACTTACTACAGAAACTCAGTTGAACCAGGAGCACTCCTTGTCACATTGGATGTCTTGGTACTTTATGTCAGCATCCCCACGATGATGGCATTGCTGCAACTGCCTCAGTATTCAACGCTGACAACTGCCAATCTCCAGATTTTACAGCTCATCCGCTTCATCCTGGACCACAATGTCTTCACCTTCATCAACCAGTTCTTCATCCAGACACACGGAACAGCCATGGGGATTAAATTCGCACCTCAAAATGCCACCATCTTCATGCACAGATTCGAATAAGACCTCTTCACTGCACAGGACCTCCAACCGATGACATTTTCTTCCTTTGGACTCATGGTGAACAATCACTGAAACAACTGTATGATCACATCAACAAATTCCATCACACCATCAGAGTTAACATGGACTACTCTCCGGAATCGTTTGCATTCCTGGACACACGCATCTCCAACAAGGACAGTCACCTCAGCACTTCACTCTACACAAGCCCACAGATAACCTCATGATGCTCCACTTCTGCAGCTTCCATCCCCTACAGACAAGCCCACCGTATACACAGGATCTGCTCAGACGAGGAGGATTGCTACAGACACCTAGACACTGAAAGATGCCCTCAAAAGAGCAGGGTATGGCGCTCGACTCATCGGGTGACAGTTCCGATGTGCTACAGTGAAAAACTGCACCAACCTCCTCAGAAGACAAACACGGGATATGGTGGAGAGAGTATCCTTTGCCTTCCAGTACTTCCCTGGAGCGGAGAAGCTATAACATCTTGTTCGGAGCCTTCAACATGTCATCGATAAAGACAAACATCTTGCCAAGGCCATCCCCATACCCCCATTTCTTGCCTTCAAACAATCTCAAACAGACCATTGTCTGCAGCAAACTACCCAGCCTTCAGGAGAATAGTGACCACGACACCCCACAATCCTGCCACAGCAACCTCTGCAAAACGTGCCCGATCTTTGACACGGATGCCATCATCTCACATGAGAACACAATCCACTAGGTACATGGTACATACATTTGCAACGCAGCCAACGTTGTCTACCTGATACGCTGCAGGAAAGGATGTCCCAAGGCATGGTACATTGGGGAGACCATGCAGACACCACAACAAAGGATGAATGAACACCACTTGACAATCACCAGGCAAGAGTGTTCTCTTCCTCTTGGGGAACACTTCAACAGCCATGGGCATTCAACCTCTGATCTTAAGGTAAACGTTCTCCATTGTTTGCTGAAGCTGCTGAGAGAGAGAGAGAGACAGAGCTAAGATTTTACCTGTTAAAAACCTGTTTAAAATAAGTTTAAAGCACTTTACTCTTGTAGAACTGTTTAAAGCATTTATTTATTGTATTTACTGCTTTAAGAATTCTGAGGGTGTGGTGAAAAGGCATTTGTGGACCAGCCTGCTTAATTATCAAGGGGCCACACGGTGAAGCCTTCCATTGTTTGCTGAAGCTGCTGAGAGAGAGAGAGAGACAGAGCTAAGATTTTACCTGTTAAAAACCTGTTTAAAATAAGTTTAAAGCACTTTACTCTTGTAGAACTGTTTAAAGCATTTATTTATTGTATTTACTGCTTTAAGAATTCTGAGGGTGTGGTGAAAAGGCATTTGTGGACCAGCCTGCTTAAAATCAGCGCCAGGTTTAAAAGGAGGCCTGGTGTAGACAGCGGGCAGCGTCTGAGCGGGCAGCGGAGTGAGGGGGAAGCAGAGTGAGTTAATAGGGCTTAATATCAAAAAGGGCTTGAGGGGAAAAAGGCCAGGTGAGTTTGTTTGAAAAAAACAAGGAAAAAAATTTTTTCAAAACTACTACAGCAAGAAACAAGGAAAAAAAAATTTTTTTCCCATAAAAAATTACAGTGAATAATGGAGGGGCATGTGATGTGTGGTTTGTGTATGATGTGGGAACTGGTGGACCCCAGGGTCCTTCCCAGTGACCATGTCTGCAGTAAGTGCAGGTTGCTGGAGGAGCTCCAGCTCAAGGTGGATGAGCTGGCCTCTGAGCTACAGACACTGAGGCTCATCAGGGGGAGAGAGGGTGCCCCTAGACTGGCTAAATCTAAGGGTCAGGGACAAAAGGGGGCTGCTGGGAGGAGGAGGAAGGGGGGTGAGGAGCGGAGGCCTCAGCCTCTTAATCTGCATAACAGGTTTGAGGTTCTTGCTGCCAGTCTGGAAGAGGACGAGGCAGGTGAGGTTGGTGAGCAAACTGCACACGGTACAGTGATGCAGCAGGACATAGGCAAAGAGAAGGGGAAAAGGAACATAGTAGTGATTGGAGATAGTGGGGTGAAGAGTATTGACACTGTCCTTTGTCACAATGACAAAGTGCACAGAAGGGTGTGTTGTCTGCCTGGTGCTCGGGTACAGGATGTCACAGCTGGGCTGCAGAGGAACCTGGAGTGGGAGGGTGAGAACCCGGTCGTTGTAGTACATGTGGGTGCCGGCGACGTAGGCAAAGTGCGGACTGAGGATCTGCGACGGGAGTATGAGAAGCTGGGAGTGGAATTAAAAAGTAGAACCGACAAGGTGGTCGTCTCTGGGCTACTGCCTGAACTGAGTGCAGACAGGCGTAGGGTTGACAGGATAAAGGAAGTGAATGGGTGGCTCAGGGATTGGTGTGGGAGGAATGGGTTCAAATTTATGGGGCATTGGCACCAGTATTGGGGTAGGTGGGACTTGTTCGGGCGGGATGGGGTTGGTCTGAATCGTGCTGGGACCAGAGTGTTGGCGAATCGAGTAAAGAGGACTGTAGACAGGGCTTTAAACTAATTAGGGGGGGGGAGGGTGCGAGGGTAGGTGACGCTACGAGGTCTAAAGTTAAGGATAGGGTACAGGTAAGGGAAGAGGCCGAGGATGTCCCAATTGGTGGCGTTACGGCAAATAGGGTCCAGGTGAAGGCTGGGATGAAAGCGCTTTATCTGAATGCACGAAGCATTCGGAATAAAGTGGATGAGCTGGTGGCGCAGATCGACACAAATGGATACGATCTGGTGGCCATTACAGAGACGTGGCTGCAAGGTGACAGGGACTGGGAGATGAATGTACAGGGCTATCAAGTGTTTAGGAAGGACAGGCAGGAGGAAAGAGGGGGTGGCGTAGCTCTGCTGATTAAGGATAGTATCAAGGTGGTAGCAAGGGATGATATCGGAGCCAAAGAGCAGAACGTGGAATCGTTGTGGGTGGAGATTAGGAACAGCAAAGGGAGGAAGACGCTGGTGGGTGTCGTCTATAGGCCCCCGAATAATGATCTGGAGGTGGGGCGGGCTGTTAACACGCAAATAAGTGCGGCGTGCAGGAATGGGACGGCAGTAGTTATGGGAGATTTCAATCTACATATTGATTGGTCGACCCATGTTGGACGAGGTGGGCTCGAGGAGGAGTTCTTGGAATGCTGCCGGGATAATTTCCTTGAACAGTGTGTGTTGGAGCCGACGAGGGAGCAAGCTATCTTGGATCTGGTGCTATGTAATGAGGCGGGTAGAATTAGGGACCTTGCGGTGAAGGATCCTCTTGGAGAGAGTGATCATTGTATGGTGGAGTTTCTGGTGCAGATGGAGGAGGAGAAAGTGGGTTCCCGGACGCGCGTCCTTTGTTTGAATAGAGGGGAGTATGGTAGGATGAGAGAAGAATTAGCGAATGTGGACTGGGGGAATGTGTTGGAAGGTAGGTCTGCTGAGGAGCAGTGGAGGATCTTTAAGGAGATCTTTCTTGGTGCTCAGCAGAAATTTATTCCGATGGTTAAAAAGGACAGTAGGAAGAGAGGTAATAAGCCGTGGATAACGAAGGAGGTGAAGGAAAGTGTTAAATTAAAAGCGGAGGAATTTAGAGTAGCTAAGAGCAGTGGGCGAGAAGAGGATTGGGAAAGGTTTAAATGTCAACAAAGATTGACAAAGAAGTTGATAAAGGAGGGTAGGAGAAGCTATGAGGCTGGGCTAGCACTTAATATAAAAAAGGATAGCAAGAGTTTTTATAAATATATAAAAAGGAAGAGGCTGGCTAGGGTGAACGTTGATCCTTTAGAGGATGAGAAAGGGGAGCTAGTGGTAGGGGATGGGGATATGGCGAAGGTCTTGAATAACTTTTTTGTTTCTGTCTTCACGGAGGAGGACGTGAATAATTTGCCGGGTGTTAGCGATGGAAAGGTGGTAGGAATGGAGGGTCTTAATGACATTACTGTTACTAGAGAGGTGGTGCTCGACAGACTGGAGGGGCTGATTGTGGACAAGTCCCCAGGACCGGATGGAATGCATCCGAGGGTTCTGAAAGAAATGGCGGAGGTGATAGTGGATGCCTTGGTGGTTATTTTCCAGACGTCGCTGGATTCTGGGGAAGTGCCGGAAGATTGGAAAACGGCTAATGTTACGCCGTTGTTTAAGAAGGGTGCCAGGCAAAAGGCGGGGAATTATAGGCCGGTTAGTTTAACGTCTGTGGTAGGTAAAATGTTAGAATCTGTCATTAAGCAGGAAATTGCGAGGCATCTTGAAGGGAATTGCTTGATAGGGCGGACGCAACACGGTTTCATTAAAGGGAAGTCGTGTCTGACAAATTTACTGGAGTTCTATGAGGATGTGTCTAGGGCAGTGGATAGAGGAGAGCCGGTGGATGTGGTCTTTCTGGATTTTCAGAAGGCCTTTGACAAGGTACCTCACAAGAGGTTATTGCAGAAGGTCAGGGGACATGGAGTTGGGGGTAGGGTGTTAGGGTGGATAGAGGATTGGTTGTCAAATAGGAGGCAGAGAGTGGGGGTCAATGGGTGCTATTCGGATTGGCGGATGGTGACTAGTGGGGTGCCCCAGGGGTCAGTGCTGGGGCCTCAGCTATTTACCATTTATATAGATGATCTGGAGGAGGGAACCGAGTGCAGGGTGTCGAAATTTGCTGATGACACCAAGATTGGGGGAACGGCAAATTGTGCGGAGGGTGTGGAGAGTCTGCAGAAGGATCTAGATAGGCTGGGCGAATGGGCCAGGAAATGGCAAATGGAATTTAATGTTGGCAAGTGTGAGGTGGTCCACTTTGGTAGGAAGAATGGTAGGAAGGACTATTACTTACGTGGCGAAAAACTGCAGCAGGCGACGGTGCAGAGGGACCTCGGGGTCCTTGTGCATGAGTCGCAAAAACCCAGCTTGCAGGTGCAGCAGGTGGTCAGGAAGGCGAATGGGATGCTGGCCTTCATAGCGAGGGGGATTGAATATAAAAGTAGGGAGGTCTTGCTGCAGCTGTATAGGGCATTGGTGAGGCCGCAGCTGGAGTACTGTGTGCAGTTTTGGGCGCCGCACCTGCGCAAGGATATTTTGGCCCTGGAGGGAGTGCAGAGGAGGTTTACTAGGCTGATACCGGAGTTGAGGGGATTGAGCTATGAGGAGAGGCTGAATAAACTAGGCTTGTACTCGTTAGAGTTTAGAAGAATGAGGGGAGATCTCATTGAGACGTATAAGATGATGAATGGGATGGATAGGATAGAGGTGGAGAGACTCTTCCCGCTCAAAAAAGACAGTAGGACTAGGGGGCACAGCCTCAAGATAAAGGGGAGGCGGTTTAGAACGGAGTTGAGGAGGAACTTCTTCACTCAAAGGGTGGTGAATCTCTGGAATTCTCTGCCCGTTGAAGTGGTGGAGGCTGCCTCGCTAAATATTTTTAAGAAGCGGGTTGATGGGTTTTTGATAAGAGAAGGGATTGAGGGTTATGGGGAGAGGGCGGGAAAGTGGAACTGAGCCACGACAGATCAGCCATGATCTTATTGAATGGCGGGGCAGGCTCGAAGGGCTAGATGGCCTACTCCTGCTCCTATTTCTTATGTTCTTATGTTCTTATGTTCTTAAGACGGTCTTCACGATACACAACAATGCAGAGTTGCTAAGCAGAGACTGATAGCCAAGTTCTGCACACGTGAGGATGGCCTCAACTGGGTCTTGGGTTCATGTCACACTATCTGTAACCCCCATGACTTGCCTGGGCTTGCAAAATCTCACTAACTGTCCTGGTTGGAGACGATGCACATCTCTTTAGCCTGTGCTTAACCCTGTCTCCACTCACTTTGTCTGTACCTTTAAAGACTTCTTTACCTATAAACATAAGAACATAAGAACATAAGAAATAGGAGCAGGAGTAGGCCATCTGGCCCTTCGAGCCTGCCCCGCCATTCAATAAGATCATGGCTGATCTGTCGTGGCTCAGTTCCACTTTCCCGCCCTCTCCCCATAACCCTTAATCCCCTCTCTTATCAAAAACCCATCAACCCGCTTCTTAAAAATATTTAGCGAGGCAGCCTCCACCACTTCAACGGGCAGAGAATTCCAGAGATTCACCACCCTTTGAGTGAAGAAGTTCCTCCTCAACTCCGTTCTAAACCGCCCCCCCTTTATCCTGAGGCTGTGCCCCCTAGTCCTACTGTCTTTTTTGAGCGGGAAGAGTCTCTCCACCTCTATCCTATCCATCCCATTCATCATCATATACGTCTCAATGAGATCTCCCCTCGTTCTTCTAAACTCTAACGAGTACAAGCCTAGTTTATTCAGCCTCTCCTCATAGCTCAACCCCCTCAACTCCGGTATCAGCCTAGTAAACCTCCTCTGCACTCCCTCCAAGGTCAAAATATCCTTGCGCAGGTGCGGCGCCCAAAACTGCACACAGTACTCCAGCTGCGGCCTCACCAATGCCCTATACAGCTGCAGCAAGACCTCCCTACTTTTATATTCAATCCCCCTCGCTATGAAGGCCAGCATCCCATTCGCCTTCCTGACCACCTGCTGCACCTGCAGGCTGGGTTTTTGCGACTCATGCACAAGGACCCCGAGGTCCCTCTGCACCGTCGCCTGCTGCAGTTTTTCGCCACGTAAGTAATAGTCCTTCCTACCATTCTTCCTACCAAAGTGGACCACCTCACACTTGCCAACATTAAATTCCATTTGCCATTTCCTGGCCCATTCGCCCAGCCTATCCAGATCCTTCTGCAGACTCTCCACACCCTCCGCACAATTTGCCTTTCCCCCAATCTTGGTGTCATCAGCAAATTTCGACACCCTACACTCGGTTCCCTCCTCCAGATCATCTATACTTGCATTCCAACCATTATTTTGTAATTTGAGTTTGTGTCTTTATGTGCCCTGTTTGTGAATAGAACTCCCACTCACCTGATGAAAGGACAACACTCCAAAAACTAGTGGCTTGTACTACCAAATAAACCTGTTGGACTTTAACCTGGTGTTGTGAGACTTCTTACATGTGGCACTTGCTCAGTGTTGCACTGGACTGTCACCTGTTCCTGGCGTAGAACTCAGCCCAAAACCAATGGACTTCCAAGACTAAAATGTCACCAATTCAGTGTAGCAGATATGTAAATGAGATGTAAATTATTAGCAAATCTTCTATTTAAATGATGAGGAAAAGATTAAATTAATTAGGCAGCATTTCAGTTTTTGAACAGATTTTTTCCAAATTTAAAATTGTGTTCTAAAATATTTCCTGAATTTAACATTTTCTTTTGATTGTCAACTACAGCTAAGTGGCTTCCCAAAATAAGAAGTTTGCATATCTTTGCTCTAATACATCTTTCGAAAGTGCTAATTTGTGAAGCATTTGAAGCAATTGCATTTTAATGTAAATAAATTCTGTGTGAAAAGCTATTTCCTGCCACCAGAGGGTATTGTTGCATTTCTTTTGTTCACATCATTTGGTAAACATGAAGTTATTGTGGGTAGTTTGTGTTCTATATGTTTGCTGAAAAACTACTAAGTTCAGTAGGGAGTTTTACTATGATTATAAGGTAGTGGTAATATCTTCCACCAAAATATTAGTTTTTAGGATAAATGTAACTTGATGAATGCTTGATGAGTCTTGAGTTATCAGTGTGAAGAATAGCCACCATCAAAATGTGGAGAAACAGTATATTTTGGCATGTTTCACAGTCCCTGGATTTTCTTTTGGATAAAATTTTTAAATACCTAGACAATTTTTCAAGTTTAGATGCTACTTTAATCTTTCTAGAAACTGTTCAGATTTATTTTCTACATCAAGTTAATAGTCATCTGTTGATATGTTAAACAACATGGTATGTGGTTTTCATGAAAGATGCACAAAATATAATTTTGGTTTTCTGGGAATCTAGAAACCAAAAAACCTCTTAAATGGTCCTCCAAACAAGGGTATATTGTTCTATTTGCATTATGCATGTTCATTTATCGTTCAAATATAATGAAATAGAACAAAAGGAACTAATATTTTGCCATTGTTATTTGCGTTCTGCTTTCAGGAAAGCTACTTCAGATGGAAGATGACCTTGTGCTCTCTTTCCAGTTGTTGCTTTGTGTCTTGGAATACTTTATCAAGATCTCACCATCTGCATTGATTAAGGAACCTTACCGTAGGTTTTGAAGCTAACACAATTCAAAATTCAGTTGCTATTTTTAAAGTGTAGTCTTTAACTAGCTAGCTCATGAAAATCTTAAATTTGGAAGTGAAATATGACCACTGCATATTTATAATGAACTATTGCTATTGATTCTGTCTTAAATTGATGTTTTAAAAACCTGAGTACTGTGCAAGCAGTTAGTTAATGGGAACTAAATTATAATGGCAGAGTGTAATAAAGCAAAGTTGCTAGTAGTTTCCAGACCATGAGCATTGCTTTCCTGTGCAACTTTGCTCATTTGTTTCACTGATTCTTGATAAGAGGAAGACTAAAAGCTTCGGCAACACGTCTTTTTTTCAGCAATACTCATAAAATATAGCATTTTAAGGAGTGTGGGTCCTACAGTGCAAACACTACTTCTGGGTTGTAATATGCCACTCTTAGCCAAATATAACAGTTGCATTTCTTGTTGTCTTGATTGCATTATTTATTTTCTTGCACTTTTAAATATATAGTTTAATTGGAGAAATGAATGAGCAAAGTTCTTTTTGTGCAAAAGGGGCAAGGTTTTTTAGAAACTGCTGTTTTTCTTTCAGGAACTACTGCAAATAATATAAATTCCAGTGGCCCATCACGAATTTCTAGGCGAAGTCAGAACAGAATTGTACAGACAAGCAATTCAACTGAAGTAGATCCCAGAATCATGGAAATCCTTTGTCAGGAAAATGAGTGCAATGTGGAAGAGGCAAGTTAATATAATGCAATAATTATTATAATTGAAACTGGAATGAAAAATTCAAAGATGTGCCAAATGTTCTAAATTTTGAACATAGGTTCAAATCCCGTTGTGGCAGGTGGAATTTTAGGGGCAGTACTGTAGAACAGCATTAAGTACTGCTACTCCACAGCTCCAGGGATGCAGGGTCAATCCTGGCCTTGAGTGACTGTCTGAGTGGAATTGTATATTCTCCTATGTCTGTGTAGTTTTCCTCTCGGTGTTCCACTTTCTTCCCACAGTCTAAAAATGTGCAGGTTAGGTGGATTGGCCATGCTAAATTGCCCCTTAGTGTCCCAAAATGTATAGGTTAGATGGATTAACCATGAGGGGGGTTAATTAACCATGAGGGGGATTAACCATGAGGGGGGTTAATGGTGTAGGGTGGGGGAGGGGGCCTGTATAATGTGTTCTGTCAGGGAGTCCGTGCGGATTGAATGGACCAAATGGCCATGGGGAAGTGCTCATTAATTGTTGGTGACTATGGCTCCTGAGATTTGTAATCAAGTGGCTTGACAGAATTGCTATGACATGGGAAAGAATTAGGGTCAAAGTTGAGCCATTTGAGGCTCAAAAGCATGTATTTTGAGAAGCTGTTGAAGTAGATAAGTTCAAGTTACAGTCTTGCTGAGAGAAAAGCAACATCATGCCTTGTCGGGTCAATGGGTGGAATGTTAGAATAGTACTGTCTTTCAAATATCTTGCTTTAATTGTCCTGTTAAGCAGGCAGTTTCATTAACCAGCATTCACTTTATTCGCCTGCATAAATAGCTTGATCTAACTATTGAAGTTAATTTTAAGTCCTGGGCAGAAATGTTGACAGAAAGTAAATTGATCCAGAATTGTCAATGGCAATGGAGTACCTGTGCAGCCACTTCATTGGTCACTCTTATTGCAGGAGCTGTGAGTGTTGACCAAAGTTGCTGAAGCTAAGATTTATCTCACATGATTTATGTATCTGAAATCATATGACCAAGTGTTTGATTTTGAGGAATGCATGTCTTATCATTAATTTTTAAGGTCAAAATCAAGTCATGTTGTTTGAGTGGAATGGGTAGGAACAAGAATGCAATCTGGGGAAACCTTTATTTCAAGTCTGTAGAACAATTTTCTTCCTGTTACAAATCTTGTAGAGTCCAATAATTTTTAGAAAGATACTTGTCTTTTCAATGACTGGAAGTACCACACAACAAGATTTCAAGTTTTAAGCTTTTGATTGTAATAAACAAACGAAAAGTAGTATTGTCTAAATATTGTTCAGCAGACAACTTGTTCTCTAAACTACTGGAAGAATCGCCCATTTAACTTTTAAAATGATTGAAAAATCCCTCACCACAGTTATGCTTTATTCTGTTCCTTCAGTGGACGCTTCATTCTCCAGGAATCAGGCCAAAGTTATTCTCTGCTCCAAATGACTCACGTTCTTTTCCAGCCAGATAACATCTAATCCCTTGAACTAATTTTTATGATGAAGGCTACCCTGACAATTCCTCCCTGTAGCTAGCAATGTGAATCTTCCAGCCCTGTTTAAATCATCATGAACTTGGTCTCTCCAATCCCAGCATGATCTTCCATTTGATTCTACATGTTGAACACTAGAGACTGGCTGTCTCCATCACTTTTCTCTCTGATTCTTACAGATTGATCTGTCTGTGACATTTGGGGATATCTTAAAACCTTGCAATCTGATACTGCAATGGCTTGTTTCCCCCCCCCCCCCCCCCCACCCACCCCGTCAAACCCATCTCCATGGCAGCATCAATCACGTAGCTGTTGTATCCACATATACATGTTAACTAATTATTCTTTAGACCACTCCCCAAACTCCATTCCATCTTGAAATTTAATGGTTTTAAAATATAGCTGTTTATAAATCAATGGCTCCTGCTTTGCCCAAGACTGAAAAGAACTACAAAAGGTTGTGAATGTGGCCCAATCCACCACACAAACCAGCCTCCCACCCATTGACTCTGTCTACACTTCCTGCTGCCTTGGCAAAGCAACTGGCATAATTAAGGATCCCATGCACCCCAGACATTCTCTCTTCCACCCTCTTCCGTTAGGGAAAAGATACAAAAGTCTGAGGCCACGTACCAACCAACTCAAGAACAGCTTCTTCCCTGCAGCTGTTTGACCTTGAATGGATTTACCTTGCACTAAGTTGATCTTTCTTTATATCCTAGCTATGGCTGTATCAGTACATTCTATACTCTCTTGTTTTTTTCTCTATGAACGGTATGTTTTGCCTGTATAGCGCGCAAGAAACAATTCTTTTCACTGTCTGTTAATACATGTGACAATAATAAATCAAATCAAATCAAAAATCAAAATCCTGACCTTCTTAGCACTTCCTTATGAGACTTGGAGACTAACAGTCTATCCAAAGTTAATACAAATGCTCTTCCCATTGTCTACTAGTGTGAACATTTTACACCCTCTTACTAGTAAAATAATCTGGGTCTCTTAAACAAAAACAGAACACACAGGAAAATTTCAGCGGGTCTAACAGCATCTGTGGGAAAGGAATAGAACCAACATTTTGAGTCTAGATGACCCTTTGTCAGAGCTCGGTTTTTGTCCATTAAGAGACCAGAATGTGCAGAATAAGGTATGGAGTGTCCGAAGACAACCTGAGAAATGGGGCAGATGGCTGTTGTGGAGTGGAGATGGGGTAGGTAGGGAAACAAGATGGAAAGCGAGATTTAGAAGTGGACAAATGAAACAATGGAAGAAATTAAAATTTAAAACAATAAATAAGAATATAGAGTAATAAAAATGGATTAATAAGATAAAAAGAAATTAAATAGCTCTGAAGGGGCATCCAAATTTGAAACGTTGGCTCTATTCTCTCTCCACAGATGCTGTCAGATCTGCTGAGATTTACCAGCACTTTCTGCTTTTGTTTCAGATTCCAGCATTCACAGTATTTTACTTTTAATCTGGGTCTCTTGACTGTCCTAGTCGCAATAAAGCCACTAAAGTTTGTTGTCAAATGGGATTGAGCAGGTCACGTGACCCCTTCATTACCCCATTTTCTCTTAAATTAAACAAAACCGTCCCAAATCATAGGTTGATAAACCCAAAAGAGAAAATGCTGGAAAATCTCAGCAGGTCTGGCAGCATCTGTAAGGAGAGGAAAGAGTTGATGTTTCGAGTTCAGATGACCCTTTATCATACAATGATAAACTTCATATTTGTAACATTCCATATGTGTATTTTTTTCAGTGATGAGATAGAAGTACTAAAATGCATTCATTTATTTGAGCTAAAATAATGAAAATCTAAAGTTTAGAAACAATTTCAGTGCAATGCAATTTCTATCTTAAATTTTAAAATTTATATTTAGTCCTTTGTTAAGCATTCCTGTCTTAACTTGCTTGCTCAGTGTTAAGTATTTGATACTTTTGACCAATATTCAACCTTAAGTTTCAGCTCTGTTCATTAAATTATCTCAGCATGATTTTGTACATAAAGAACAAATGAAAGAACATTCCGTACCAAGAATCGATCATGTTCATTCTTTGTGTAGAAAATTCTCACATGTTGGTAACTCCATCATGTCTTGTAAACAATTCACAAGCTTCTGTGAAAGAAGTGGAGGAACCACCTTTTTCTTCTCTTTTTTCCTATTGTTTTGTTCTGATAACAGTGCATTTTCTTTGTGAGGAGCACATCAAAGATAGGCAATTACCCCATTTTCTCTTAAATTAAACAAAACCGTCCCAAATCATAGGTTGATAAACCCAAAAGAGAAAATGCTGGAAAATCTCAGTGGGATGATGGTCAAAACCAGTTTGAACTGACCTTGGTGTTTCCTGATCTATTTGTTATGTTAGTTTTTTTTATTATCGAAATCTATCCAATAATACAGAGACAGAGGGTGGGATCTTATGGCCTTGTTTGACTCAAGACTGGAAAATCCTACCCAAAGTCAACCTTCCCATTGTCTGCCTCTCGCCTGCTTCAATTTCTGTAACGGATGGGCGCTAGAATTCCGGCGAGCGTGTTGGTCTGATCTCTAATTTCTTGTTGTTTGCTTTTACGATTTTCATTTTCCTGTTCATTGACCGTAAGGTGTAGGAACAGAAGTAGGCCTTTCGGCGTATTGAATGGCGGAACAGACTCAATGAGGTCTTGACTGATGCAATGTGATGATCAAATCCATTTACCTGCCTTATCCCCATAACCCTTGATTCCCATCAGCCTTGAACATACTTAACGGTCCAGCCTCTTTAGTCTTTTGTGGTAAAGAATTCCATAGATTAATTACCTTCTGAGAAGAAATTCCTTCTCATCAGTCTTAAGTGCATGACCCCTTTCTCTGAGATTTAGCTTTCTGATCTTAGACTCTCCCACAAGGGGAAATTCTCAGCACCTACCTTGTTAAGCCCCCTGAGAATTCTATAATATCTCTAAGTTCGCCTCTCATCAAAATTCCAATAAATGCACTCTCAAGCTACTCAACCTCTCCTCTTAAGAAAATCCTTCCATACCTAGGATCAACCTAGTGAACCTTATCTGGACTGCCTCTCATGCCAGTGTATTTTCCTTGGCTAAGGGGACCAAAGTATTCCAGATGTAGTCTGATTAGTGCCTTGTATAATTTTAACAAGACTTCCCTATTTTTATACTCCATTCCCTTTGAAATAAAGGTCAATATTCCATTTGCCTTCCCTATTACCTCTTGAACTTGAATGCTAGTTTTTTTGTGATTTATGCACGAGAGCCCACGAATCCCTCTGTGCTTCAGTTTTCTGCAGTCTTTCTCCATTTAAGTACTATTCAGTTCCTTTATTCTTACCAAAGTATATAACCTCACATTTTGCTACGTTATATTCCACCTGCCAAGCTTTTGTCCTGTCACTTAAACTGTCTATATCCCTCTGTGGACTTTGTGTCATCCTCACCTCTTGCCTTCCCACCTATTTTTGTGTCATCTGCAAACTCGGCAATAGTACATTCACTTCCCTCATCCAAGTCATTAAGAAATATTGTAAGTAATTATGGCCTCACCACTGATCCCTGTGACACTCCTATTAAAGATTGGTGTCCTGAAAATGCCCGTCTTATCCCAGTTCTCTGTCTTTTATCAGTTACAGTAAGAAGTCTCACAACACCCGATTAAAGTCCAACAGGTTTATTTGGCAGCACTAGCTTTTGGAGTTTCAGGCTCCGTCATCAGGTGAGTGAGGACTTGTGTTCTCAAACAGGTCAAATACAGACACAAACTCAATTTACAAGGTAATGGTTAGGATGCGAGTCTTTACAGGTAATTAAGTCTTAAAGGTACAGACAATGTGGGTGGAGAGAGGGTCAAGCACAGGTTAAAGAGGTGTGTATTGTCTCCAGCCAGTTAATGAGGTTTTGCAAGCCCAGGCAAGTCGTGGGGGTTACAGATAGCGTGACATGAACCCAAGATCCCGGTTGAGTATTCCAACCATTATTTTGTAAATTGAGTTTGTGTCTGTATACGATCTATTTGAGAACACAAGTCCTCACTCACCCGATGAAGGAACCTGAGACTCCAAAAGCTAGTGCTGCCAAATAAACCTGTCGGACTTTAACCTGGTGTTGTGAGTCTTATTGTGCTTACCCTAGTCCAATGCCGGCACCTCCACATCATGTTATCGGTTAGCCAACCCTCTGTCCGTGCTGATATACTACCCCCAACACCATGGGCTCTTATTAAGTAGTCTGTTGTGTGCTCCCTTATGGAGTGCTTTTTGGAAATCTGGTTCTCCTTCACCCATCCTACTCATTGTCACGTTAAAGACTTCTATTAAATTTGTCAAGCATGATTTCCCCTTCACGAAGCCAATCTGAAGCAGTCCACATTCAAGTGCAACAAGATCTGGACAATATTCAGGCTTGGGCTGACCAGTGGCAAGTAACATACACGCCACACAAATGCCAGGCGATGACCATCACTAATAAGAGACACTCTAACCACCATTCCTTGACATTCAATGGTGTTACCATCACAGAATCCTCCACTGTCAACATCCTTGGGGTTACCATTGACCAAAAACTCAACTGGACTCATAAACACAGTGGCTACAAGAGCAGATCAGAGACTAGGAATATTGCGGCGAGTAACTCCACCTTCTGATTCCCCAAAGCCAATCGACCATCTACAAGGCACAAGTCAGGAGTGTGATGGAATACTCCTCACTTGCCTGGATGGGTGCAGCATCAACAACACTCAAGAAGTTTGACACCATGTAGGACAAAGCAGCCCGCCTGATTAGCACCACATCCACAAAAATCTACTCCTTCCATCACTGATGCTGAGTAGCAGCAGTGTGTACTATTTACAAGATGTGCTGCAACAATTCACCAAAGATCCTTAGACAGCACCTTCCAAGCCCATGACTACTTCCATCTTGAAGGACAAGGGCAGCAGAAACATAGGAACACCACCACCTGCAAGTTCCCCTCCAAGTCACTTACCATCCTGACTTGGAAATATATCGGCATTCCTTCACAGTTGCTGGGTCAAAATCCTGGAATTTCTTTCCCAATGACATTGTGAGACAACACACAGAACATGGACTGCAGCGATTCAAAAAGGCAGCTCATCGCCACCTTCTCAAAAGTAACTAGGAATGGGCAATAAATGCTGGCCAGCCAGCGATGCCCATGTCCTGTGAATGAATGAATGAATAAAAATAAAAGCCATGCTGACCCTGCTTGATGATGATATGTATTTTTAAATGCTCTGTTCTTACACTTTTACATAAACTTTAAGTGGGGTGCATCTTCTGTCAGGTTCTGACTAATGGATCTGACACACTCTGTAGCAATCTTATTTAACTTGCTGGAAAGTTATACCTTAATGATACCTGGCCCCAATGTATCTGTCATTTTTCTACTGGGGTTGATTAATAAGGGAATCAGGAGTTATAGGGAAAAGGCAGGAGAATGGCGATGAGAAAAATATCAGCCATGATTGAATGACGGAGCAGACTCAATGGGCCGAGTGGCCTAATTCTGCTTCTATGTCTAATAGTCTTATGGAAACACATTTAGAGGAGAACCTTTTCTTCGTATGTTACAGGAAAATTATTACAGTAGTACTTGAGTCAGTAGGACAAAGTACACAATATAATCTATTACTTGGTGACAATTTGAAAAATATAAAGGAAACTAGAATAACATATCAAATTATTTTTGGTTATTTCAATTAATTTAGCCTAAGTATCCTTAAATCACTTTCATATGATGGCAGCCTATCATGCAATGCCAGGGTTTATTTTAGATATCATTGCTCGGGGACATTGCAGAAGTGAAAGAACATTCTGTTAACAGATCACAGTTCTGGTGACAAATGAATGCATTTCTCAGATAACATAAGTGGAATATTTTTTCTTTCCCTATAAGGAATGTGGTTTAAAATGTTAGAATAACTGAATTAGCATTCATGCCCCCATCTTTAAATGCCTACTAATGGATCCTGTCTTTCATTTTCTAGGTGAAAAACATTTATTTGAAGAGCTTTCTTCCTTTCTTGGATAACCTTAAAATACCTTCTTCTTGTGGATTTCCTGAGGTAAGTTGAAAAATATGTTTAATTCAAGGTGAAATGTAATAGTACTCGTAAATAGTTAAAAACTTATCTGGAGTAAATGAGCTGGTCTTCACATTTTGTAATGTAAGTTAATGTGTTTACATATATTCTGACAGGCAGGAAAATGTAATTTAAGAACAAAATCTATATGTCGGCAATCTTGTCCACAAATTTAACTTCTGTTCAAGATTTCGAGACATGCTTTTGTGTCAGCCCGTTGTGTCAGCCATCACAATGTAGCTGCAGGCTTTGACCAATAGGTGACTCTGGGGAGAATTTCTGAAATTTTGCTTAATGAAATGACCAATTTTTGTACAAAATAGCTTGCGTCATCAGCTGAAAGCAGACATTTGTTGGCTGTTTATCTAAACAGTAATAATTTGTGGAAGGATTTCCATTGTTCAGATATGAAAGAATGTTTAATATAAACTCCTGAATTTAAACATTTATTCTGGTTTCATGTTAAAAACACAATACGAAGGCAAGTTGTTGTACCATTGAAAAAAGTAATTAGGAACATTTAAAATATTTTGCTATGCATTCCAAAAAAACAAATCGATAGGCAGTAAAAGGTGGCAAGCTTCTCCCCACACCCAAAATCCTCCATTGTGCACACATATATTAAGAGACATCAAATTAAAATTAAAAACAGCAAATGCTGGAAATACTTGGCGGCTCAGATATTGTCTGTGAAACAAATAGAATTAATGTTTCAGTTGATGATCTTTGTTAATTTTGAATGGCTTCTAAAAAATAAAAGAATGGGAGAGTAATTTAGGGCTCTAATTGTATAACTATTCACTGATCTTTGAAAGGCATAAATGAGTGCTTTTTATTTCAGTCACTCTTTTATCCAAGATTTTTTGTCTTATTGATTTTAGACCTGAGCATATTTAAGATTTGATTCAATATTACACAGTTGGAAACTTCTACCTGGTAGTTAGCAGCCTGAGTCGTTTGTAGCTGGATGAAGATGATCCTAGCTTTTGGCAGTATAATCCTGGGTTTTGGCAGAATTAGAATCAGGGATTTCTAGATTTTGAAAATCTGAGATGGAATTGTTATTGGATTTTGGTATTTGGGACATGAGAGTGTGGTGTGTGGAAATGTTTGGTCTGACATCACAGGGCTTCCCTGCTTAAGTTCTATCAGGACCGATATGACATTGACATCCAAGAAAATAGAACATATGTCCACTAGTATTTATTAGAGCAATAGAGAGATTCCTCAATAGCTCATTGATTTCTGAACCCCGTTGTCGTAGCGGATGAATGAACATCGCTCGACAATCACCAGGCAAGACTGTTCCCTTCCTGTTGGCGAACACTTCAGTGGTCACGGGCATTCAGCCTCTGACCTTCGGGTTAGCATTCTCCAAGGCGGCCTTCACGACACACGACAGCGCAGAGTTGCTGAGCAGAGACTGATAGCCAAGTTCCGCACACATGAGGACGGTCTCAACAAGGATCTTGGGTTCATGTCGCACTATCTGTAACCCCCAACACTTGCCTGGGTTTGCAAAACCTCACTCACAGTGCTGTCTGGAGACAATACACATCTCTTTAACCTGTGATCAGTGCTCCTTCCACTCACATTGTCGGCCACTTCAAGACTTGAACAGCAGGTTAGGTGTAAAGATTCGCATTCTAATCAGTAATCTGTAAACTGTCTGTGCTTTATATGCTCTGTCTGAGGCCAGAACTCTCCATTTACCTGACGAAGGGACTAACCCGAAAGCTTGTGCGTTTACTATCAAATAAATCGGTTGGACTAAAACCAGGTGTTGTCAGACTTTTTACTGTGTTTACCCCAGTCCAACGCCGGCACATCCACATCTTTGTCAATAAGGCCAGAGATGTGGTTGTTTACTGCATATTCTACTTTTTAGGATATGTTTACCTACTTTTGGCAACTATGACTGCCAATAATAAGATGGTTGTGTTTTGAACTGTTTTTTTGATTCAATGGAGTAATGAAAAGGAGCATGTCCCATAGACAAATCTTTATGGTTTAGTTACCATGCGGACTGGGGCCTAGGTCAAGTGCCATTGAAATGCATATGTCAGGTTTAACACCTGAAAACAAAGGATGGAGCAGCTGGCTTTGCTATAGGTAGCCTTAGATTCTCAAAGTTTGATTTAAAAACACCCGAGACAAAGGGAGAAGAGAAATGTTGTTGTTGACAGTAGAAATAAGGCAATTCTGTAGTAGCTACCAGTTCGTTAGCGCACAGATGAGAGTTTGTGTTGATGCTCCATATCTACAATGTTTACCTGCAGTTGCAACTTATGTCTGCTAAACATAAGGTGGTTTGTGTAAATTTAAGGACATTGGAAGAATATGCTTAGTGAAGCCAGGAGATGGAATCACTGGAGGAGCCTTGCTCTTGGAGGTCTGTTTGGTGATTCCTAGAATACTGAGGGAAAGGACTTCCGATTTTGACTAAATGATATGGGGTGACGTGAGTCAATTGGAAGCTGGAAATTAACTTTGCTCTAGTTACTGTAAGGATTATAAGTGCAGGAAGTATAGCAGTGCTGCATTATATATATGTTAGGGACAAGTTTAATTTATATTTGTATTTGTGTGTTAAGAAAAGTGAAACATAATTCTCATTTCACTTTTTTCTGTATTGGGAGGTCTGAAGGTTTTCTTTTGTATACCTGCATTTCTAAAGAGGTTTTATAACCCTTGAAGTGAAGAGGTGGGTTGCAAAGCTTGAATCAATTTTCTGATGTTTGTATTGAAATCTTCCTAACCTTTTTGCTGAGTGTGATATAATTTATTTTTCTCATTTAATAGGTGTTTTATTCTTTGTGTTGAAAATACACTGGCAGACTTTTGCCAATGTGTCCAGCAACTAACCTCTAAGGTTTCTATAAAAAAATCAGTGTTTGGTTCTGGGATCTGATTTCTGCAAGATTAACATCAACTGGCATTGTGGCATGGGGTTATTAGTTGTGTTAAGAAACTAAGAAGAGATATCCTTTCTCTCAGTACTGTTTAGTTGATGTTGATCTTTGTTTATGTTACAGTTAAAGTTTATAAACTTGAAATCTTATTATACAACTTTTTAAAGTTGAGCATTGGGATTTCGTATTTCATCAAACGTTACTGGTCTCTATTGCAATCATAAACTCTTTGTAAGGGATGAAACCTTTGCCAGATCACAGGGAGACTGCAGCAACATTCAGCCTTTCGTTGATGACTGGCAGGGAATGCATGTGCCTGTCTGTGATCATTTGAAATAAGATTAACCTGAATATCTCTTTTTACCCTTCAATGACATCACCATAGGCATTTTTGTGGTGGAGGAGAACAGGTGTTATATCCCTTTTACTCACCTGAATGGATGTAGCTACAGCAATACTAAAAAGTTGGAGGTCTCGGACAGAGCAGTTTTCTTGATTCATTGATGTGTCTACCATCAATTTCAATATCTAGCTGCTCCATGTGTAAAGTTTTAAAGGATGTTTTTGCAGCAATTTGCTAATTGTACACCAATAACACCTTCTTTTACTGCAATCTTTAGCACGAGGGAGAGCAGTAATGTTGTGGGAATGCCATTCCCTGAAATTTCACATTATAAGTCATACGCTATTCCAACATAATTGTTCTTTCATTGTCACTTGGTCAACTTGATTAGATTTCCCTGCATAACATTGGGAGAGGTATGAACAAAAATCCGACCACTGCGTCCTACGGGAAACTTTAGATGGGCAATCAATGAAGACTGGTTAACATTTCAAGAACAAACAAAAAGCAATGTTATATATTCAGATCAATCTGTTTTAATTGTGTTGAACTTGGGAGATCCAAAATTAGACCTGGAGTGCTTCTATGATGAGTTGAACTAACGTTCAATGTTAAGTATAGTTTTGATGCCATTCTTCTGCATTGCTGTGACATTTGTACAGATTGAGTCGCTTTCAAGACAATATGAAGAGCTTTACCAAAAGAACAGAGATTTTGATGGAAGATTATTTCTTGATAATGACAAAACTCTGCAAATTGACCCAGAAGAAAGGTAATACCTCTCCCCATCCTCTTGTTTTATTGAATGGGCAGTAGAAAAATATGGTGAAGTATCAGGATAGTTCAGTCGTAGGTTAAGTTTTTAGTTAAGTTTTTACTTCAAGAAAGTTTAGTATCTGCGATCATTCAATGAACTGTCTGCATTGGAGGGATTATTCATCCATGCATTATTCAATATGTGGTGTTAGCGTGGTCCCATTTATTAGTGTGTATGTGTGACTTTTTTTTAACCTTTTCCATTGCTGACAAAATTATAGATTTGTAATTGGCTCACAGCATTTTACTTGATGAGGAATTACAAATTTCCTAGAATGTTAAGCAAACTTCTGTCCAGTTTATCCACTCAGAATAAAGTTTTGTTCCTTCGATCAGGAAGGGGAAAAAGTTTCAGAGCAGGCATAATAAATTGTAAAAAGAAAAGTGTAGCACTGATTTTAGAAATAGATTTTCTGTCTGGCTTCTAATACATCGCTAGAGATAAGTTAATATTAGAATTAAACTAAATTTGAATTGGTTTCTATGAAAAATATTTAATCAGCAAAGATCCTTAGACAGCATTGTCCAAACCCACGACTATCTCCGTGTAGAAGGATAAAGGCAGCAGATGCATGGGAACACTACCACCTACAAGTTCCCCTCCAAGCCACTCACCATTCTGATTTGGAAATAGATTGCCATTCCTTCGCAGTTGCTGGGTAAAAATCCTGGCAATCCCTCCCTAATGGCATTGAGGGTCAACCCACAGCACATGGACTGCAGCAATTCAAGAAGGCAGCTCACCACCACCTTCTCAAGGACAACCAGGGATGGGCAATAAATGCTGGTCAACCAGTGACACTCAAGTCCCACGAACGAATAAGAAAAAAAGTCAAAATCTCTAGCAGGAATATGTGCCTTTAATACAGGTTCCGTAATGTAGTTACATCTAGTTACATTCGGGCTCGTTGGGCCGAAGGGCCTGTTTCCCGTGCTGTGTTGTTCTTTGTTCTAAAATAGTTATTCAGAGTGATTTGAATTTGATTAATTGTTTGGGGGTGGGATAGGATAATTTTGTGGAATAGTGTTTTTCAATCTGTTTACATTTAAGAAAACATGCAATGCATGAACTTTTGATTAATTAAAGTATTTCCTTTAAAGATATGAACTTGAGAGTACTCCAAAGAAACCTCACTCTGAAGACAGTCACACAGTTATTCCTCCACAGACTCCTGTCAGGTACAAACTGGTTATCTTTGTTTTTCTCCTTTTACATTTTGATGACATGTTGACTAAGATGTACCGGCTATTTTTAAAACATCTGAAGTTATTAGTGTGCAATGAAGTGGAGCTTAATTAGAAATAAAAAGACACTGGGGTTAATCCTGCCAGCCCGCTGTGCTGCTTTAGCAGAGTCTCCGTGAGTCTCTGGCTACCAAATTTCCAGCACCAGAAATCAGCACAGAGCCGTATAAATTATTAAGATCACAATTTGCGTTTCATTAGCAGGCCTGGGACTGAAGTCTGTGGATCTGGCTTTGTGCCCCCTCTTCCCCCGGCAGGAATGTTTCCTGCTAGCGGGATTTATAAGCGGGGAGGTTAGCGGCCCAACCCTACTGGACTGAAGAGGGGCCCTCGAGGCCCCTGAGGAGATTAGGAGTAAGGATGAGCGATCTCTGGGCTTTGCCAGCTTGGTAGTGCTAGCCTGTCCCCTGGCACTGCCCAAGGGGAAAAGTGCCAATGCCCAGGGCACATTGGTGCGAAGGGGAGCTGGAACAAATTGGGATGGGTGGGGGTTCCTGATGCCACTCTGCACTCGGTGATGACAGAGGGAGGGAGGCCAACAATCGGTTCTGGCCGTCAGGGTGGGGTCGGTGTCAGTCTGTTGGGGTGGGGTGTTGGAGGGGCTGGCCTGGGCATGTCTGGGGATCGGAGGGGCAGGGATACGAGGTTGTGGGGCTAGATAGTGATAGAGCTGACCAATGATCGGGAGGCCAGCGGTGCTTGCTAATGCATGTGTGCCAGTCTTCATGCTGACAGATCAGTGCATGCACAGTGGCCCCCTCAATGCTGTGCTGCTGGTTTCTCCAGCAGAAATTGGCTTCGTCCCTTGGTTTTTAATGATATTCACGCTAGAGCATTTTACAGTACATCAAGTGTGGAAGATTTGTTTTGAAAATCCCACTGAAAATATTGGGGGGATTTATTCCTGTTTTTATGCGAATACGATACTTAGAATGTTTTTGAGAGAATCCCATCCACAAGCTTTCATAGGTTGCTGCTGTATGATTTGCCCATCAAATGGCTCTTGTTGCACTGGTTTCCGTTCTCGTCTCTTCTCTCACCACCACTGCCTCCCCCAGCTTTCCATACACGCCTTCTTGTTTAAGGACAAGAGGTTCAGGTCTGCCAGTTCCTGTGTACCAGACTAATTGTTCTTTCCATTGTATCTTTGTCTATTTCTCAATGCCGCCTGAACTGAGATGGTTATGTTAAGAGTGCCTCTACAATCCTTTCCATGATTTTTTCACATAAATAGATGATCAGATTTCCCCTTGCTTTTCCTTATTAGTCACCTGTAATCCCATTAAGTTAAAGTATCTTGTCATGTTTCATGGGCTCATAACCTTTTTGATCTAGCTTAGCTGCTATAATCACAGAATCCCTACAGTGCATAAGGAGGCCATTTGGCCCATTGAGCCTGCACTGACAACAGTCCCAACCAGGCCTTATCCCCATAATCCCACATCTTCACCCTCTTAACCTCCATGACACCAAGGAGCAATTTGTGCACTTGTGTTTATATGCACGCACGTGTGCATACACATACATGTGCACAAGAGTTGCTTAATGTATCAATCTGTTTTCTCATGCAGGACAGCAATGAACACCATCCAACAGTTACAGATGATTTTAAATACAGCCGATGACAAACCCTCAAATACCCTTGAAGCATACTTTCATGTAAGTGGTGGTGGGATGAGGATGAAAAAGCTCTGAAAAATCAGAAATTTTCCTTTGTAGTGCAAAAAAAAGTTGTTTCAAAACTGTAATGTAATCTACTATCCTAAGCTTTATTATCAGCAGCAATGTTGATGTGTTATGTAATCATTCTGTAGCTGGCGTATGTCAGTGCAAATTGGTGATAACTGGAGAACTCTCAGTGCATTGGATATCAAATATGTTCAATTACTTCGTTATTGGGGATAATTATCTTCTTGTGCTTATCTTGCATTTGAGAAGAAAAACATTATTTGTGAATTTTTGTTGTTGTGCCATTAAAAATGGGCTATAATATATCTGCACCATCTGTCTTTAAATGAATTGTTCTGCAAGGTGAAATTCTTATGGCTAAATTGTATTATGATAAATTAAGTTTAAAATTTGATGTGGCATTTTAGCTTCTTTCACATTCTACTTATTTAAGTCACTTCTGTGGTGATTATGGATTAAACTGTGACTGCTACAAATATAGATGTTGCACAACATAATGCATATAAAAATATTATCATTACTTCATCTTGCATATTTATTTCATGATATATTGCAGCTTTTAAGAAGCTTGTGAAATTGTGGTGAATTACTTAATAGCCACTTGCTTTGTCATTGTTACAAAGGGGAAGTTGATCTCTGAGAACTAACACTCAATCCACTCAAAGAGAAGTACCTTCCTTAAAAGTGTCTGAGAAGTAGTGATATGTATGCTTCAGCAGCTTTGTGGTTAAATCAAAATGAGACTTCCTGAAAGAGCGACTAGTAACACTTCATTTATCTAACTAACAGGTTAACTAAACTATTAACAAACCGAATAAAACATTGTTCTAATGGAATGCTATTTAGATAAATACAATTCCTGCTTATTAATAACAAAATAGAATTTCTTGTCAAAATATAATCGGGTTTTATCTTCCAGAATCTTCTGGCTTCTTTGCTGACTTCTGTCTTCACTATCTTCTGTTGGCACCTTTGCAATTGAGATAAAGCTTTCTTTTAAGTCATAAATGTAACAATGAGAGATTTAAAAAATCTCTCTCTCTGAGAGCTGAACTAAGCTGTTACTCAGCAGGGGACAGATGTTCCTCTACTGTTTGTGCCCATGTTTCCATCTTAAATACCCGTGATGGCATAGCAAAATCCCCACAATAAGATTGGTCTACAGGTTATCATAACATCAAATTCAAATCTGATGGGCTGCTGCCATTCAAATGCTTATGTTAAATTGATTGTTAAAATTCAAAAACAACCTGTTGCTTTGGCAGTACCATTGCTTAGCTTCATGATACAATGTTGCACTCTATTTTCTCTATGTACTGCAGTTGTACCTGCATCCCTTTTAACTCTCTAAGCATAGCAGCAAAACTACTTTTCTAACAGATCATGCAATTTTACAACTCTTAACATTTTACAAGTTTTTAAATAATTTTACAATCACTAACTTCACAACAGCCATGGTGGATATTGGTCCAGATTTTTATTACCGTAAAATTGACAGAAATCTCTGGCGTCCGCACATGTGCAGTTAAATGCAGAAGTTCAAAAGTTGCTGAGAGTGATTCCCCATTCTTCTACAAAAATTAAATCAATTGGAAATCACTGAAAGAGCGTGCACTTCCACTTTTTGTATTATTAATCTTGCAATAAAAACTCTTTGGGGGGAGTTGGGATGTTACACCTTGTTGAAGAAAATAAAATTGGATTTTATTACTGCTGGAGAACTTTTCTGGCTCTGAAAAATGTATTTTCCATTTGTGAAATTTCAATTTTCTCCATTCCATGATAACATTCCCTAAACTCATTCACAAGTTTGAAGTTTGTTTACTATTTCACCTTCTATCCTAATCCCAGGTACATGTTTCAATCTTTACACTGTTTTCTCTAAAAACTATAAAATATGAGTGATGAAACCTGCTTGTTAAGTCCTGGCTTGATGCGTCAAAATTGATGACATCACTGCTGCACACCAGATTCCCTGTAGTTGGCACTGAAATGAAATTAATGCCAGAAAAGATAAAATGTGCACCACGTAACTCAATCTTCTTTTGAAGTCAGCAGGAAGTGCTGCAGAGAAATTGTGCATTTAAGACTTTCTGGTAGTTTAGAAGGATTGTTGATATTCTTTCTTTGGCACTTATGTTCAGTTTTCCCTATCTTGCAATAGGGAAAACAATTAAATTTGATTTGCAAAGCTTGAGAGGCTGCAGTTGTTTCTGCTTGGTTATTCTCTTCTCACTGCTTTAAACCAGTGTAAATATAAAATGCTCATGTTTCAAGACTTTTGCATATGCTGTTTTTTTTCCCCCATTGTAGGAATATTTGTTTGAATATCTTTATACTTTTACAGAATTGTACAGTAAATCCTACTAATGGCATTACTAACAGAGTGGAAAATCTAGGCCAGAAGTTTCGGGAAAATTTTGCTCAGGCAGTGGGAGAAGGATGGGCAGAGATTGGCTCTCAGGTAATGATATGGTGATTTTCTCTTGCTTTCAAAATATCATGATTATTTAACTGATGTACTTGAGACTGAATAATTTTTTGCCTTGATCATGTTCTGTTTTCTTTAGAGATATAAACTTGGCGTGCGTTTATACTACAGGGTTATGGAATCCATGTTGAAATCGGTAAGTTTCAATTGCTGCACAGGCAGTATTTTCTTAAAGGAAGGATCTGAAAGAGATGAGATTAAATAATTTCTATGCGCTTCAGATCTGGAAAAATTCCGTGGAGCTCTATGTGCGTGCACTTTTCAATATTATTTTACTTGAATTTATCTTTTTTTAAATTGGGTGTGAAATGTTTGAAATTAATTTATTGACTGCATCACTTGGATGTGACGTGGTTTGTGCGAGTTGGAACACTGTTCCACTTTTCAAAAGCAACACACATGAATTTCAGAGTCATACTTGCACGTGGACCTCTGAGGAAGATAGAAACCCTTTGTTGCATTTTGGCTATGTCTTCCTTGAGGAGGAACTGGAGGTTTAACCAGATTGTCAGAGAACCATCAGGGATGATCATATATGATGGAAAAATGCTTTACAGACCAGGTTGTTCAACTTAAGCCTAAAATAACATTTTATTCAGTGTTTATACTCCTCAGAAAAACAATAGCACCGTAGAAATTTTAGGAAATTTAGCAATGATGCTGGTATTTGGTATAATAATGTAGAATTAAGAAGCACCATTTCAGCCAGCAATATGAAATGTCTGATGCATCTCTGTCTCCTCCTGAGGTCCCCAGAATCATCAGGCAATTTAATTCACTCCTCATGATAGCCAGATATGGCTGAAGGCATTGAATACAATTAGGACTGTGCATCTAGACAACATTCTGGCTACAGTACTGAAAGTTTGTGCTCCAGATCTAGCTGTGCACCTAGCAATTCTGTTTCAGTGCAGTTATTATACTGACATTTTGCCTAACATTGCAGGTTGTTCAATTTTATCCTGCCCACAAAAGACAGGACAAATCTAATCTGCCAGTTACCCATCAATCTACTCTTAACCATCAGCAAAGTGATATATGGGTTGTTGACAGTACTATCAAGTGACACTCACTCAAAAATAACCGGCTCACTATGTTCTATTTGGGTTCTGCCAGGACTACTCAGCTTCAGACCTCATTATTCTCTAGGGCCAAAAATGGATGAAAGTGCTGAATTCCACAATTCAGCTGAGAGCAATTTCTCTTGATAGCAAGGCAGTATTTGACTGAATTTGGCATCAAAGAGCCCTAGAAAATAGAAGTCAAAGGGAATTGAAAGAATCGGGGCAGTGGGGGGAATAGAAATTTTCCACTGACTGCAGTCATGCCTAGAACAAAAGAAGATTGTTACAGTTGTTGGAGGCCAAACATCTTCAGTTGCTTCATCAATGACCTCTCCACCATCTTGAAATCAGAACAGGAATGTTTGCTGATAATTGCACAATGCTCATTTCCATTTGTGAATTTTCAGATAATGAAACACTTTTGTGCTGCATGCAGCAGAACCTGTACAATGTTCAGGTTTGGGCTGACAAATGGCAAGTGATGCCAGGCAATGACCATGCCCGAATACAGAGAATCTAACTAACTCTTTATCAAAGTTGAATCCCCACCAATGAAATAACAGAGTCTTTGAACAAGTATCTCTCTTCAAGGCAGAAGACACCAGAAGCTTCCTAAGAATAGTAGGTGATCAAATGGGGAAAAACGGAAAGAGGCACGTAAAACAATCACTAATACTGGGACAGATAGTGTGACTAAAGACAAGTCCCTGGACCTGATAGCTTGCTTCCTAGGGCGTTAAAAAGAACTGCAGGGATAGTGGATACAATGTTTGTAATCTTCCAAAATATCCTATATCCTGAAAAGGTCCAAGCAGATTAGAAAACTTTAAAAGTAGCACCCTATGCAGGAAGGAGGATGCTACAGGCCAGTTACCCTAATGTTGGTCATTGAACAAAACGTTGAATTCATTATTAAGGATGTTGTATCAGGACAGTTGATAAATCATAATACAGTCAAGCAGAGTAAAAATGGTTTTATGAAAGGGAAATCGTGTTTGGCAGATTCTATGAGGATATAGCCAGCAGAGTAGATAAAAGGGAACCAATGGTTGTAGTGTATTTGGATTTCTAATGGGGCTTGTAAAAAGTTACTACACAAGATAAAAGTTTATGCTTGTGCAGTGATATGTCCGTATATACTAGTGGTCTCCATGCCCTTCCCAACTAGTTGGGTATGAACAAATTTTGATACATTACTGTCTGTTTCTTCATCTAAATCATTGATATTGCTGTAAATAGCTGAGGCCCTACCACTGATCCTTTTGGCACTCCACCAATTTGAAAGCACCTGTTTATGCCCACTTTCTGGTTTCTATTCTTTAATCAATCCTATATCCATGTAAAAATATTACCTCAATTCCGTGAGCCCCTAGCTTGCCTATTAACCTTGTGCATGGCACTTTATTGAATACCTTGCTAACCATTGTGCTACCGGCTCAGTGGTACAGTGGTTAGCACTGCTGCCTCACAGCACTAGGGACCCGGGTTCAATTCTTGGCTTCGGTCATTGTCTGTGTGGAGTTTGCACATTCTCCCTGTGTCAGTGTGGGTTTTCTCTGGGTGCTCCGATTTCCTCCCTCTGCCCAGGTACATTGGCCAGGCTAAATTCTACCTCTGTGTACCCAAACAGGTGCTGGAATGTGGCAACTAGGGGATTTTCACATTAACTTCATTGCAGTGTGAATGTGACTAATGAATAAACTTTATTCTTACTTTACTTTTGAAAATCCAGGTATACTACATCTACTGCTTCCCCTTTTCTACCCTACTAGTTAGACATTCAAAAAATTCTAAATTATTTGTCAAACAGGATTTCCCTTTAATAAAACCATGTTGATTTGTTCTGATCGTACTATGTATTTCTAAGTGCGTTGCTAGAGACCAGCATTTTCCCAACAATTGATGCTAGCTTTGCTGGCTTGTAGTTCACCTGCTTTCCTTCTCCTTTCTTAGGAAAACAATGTAATATTTGCTAACTTCCAATCTAATGGGACCATTCACAAATTAAAGTAATTTTGGAAAATCATAGCCAGCACATTTACTATCTCTACGGATATCTCTTTTTGAACCCTAGGGTATAAACTATCAGGTTGGATTTTAGCACCACAAGTTTCTCCAATACTTTTTCTCTGTTGGTATTAATTTCCTTAATTTCTTCACTATTTTTGCATCCTTCAAGACTTTGAATTTTTGCTGCAGCTAGGGTACAGCTCCATGGCCCTATTTGCCCACTACAACATTTAAGTTTCCATTGTTTTTGTATGAATTTTGACCTTAAATGCTAGGCTGTTTAATTGCGGCAGAGCACATCTGTACATAGAGTTCCACAGGCGTCACTAGATAAGCAGGAAGATGTTCTAAAATAACTTATACTAATTGAATTTTTTAATGAATAGAAAATCATTTTTATCATTATAGATCCCTACCAAGGTCAGTCTTCCATCAGTATCACCCTTTATTTACAACGTACTCAAACTGTTGCTCAGTGGCTACAGAGCATGGGTTAGTTCCAAAGTCTTTTGATTGCCTGTCTGAGTGGAGCCAGCTGGTTTTAAACTCCCCACTGCTCCTTCCCTATTGAGTGCACCTCCACTCATCTAATAGGGAAGCTCATATTCTAGGAGGGGATCTATTGGCAATCCCCTGTGGCCATCATGACATCCCTCCCCTCCTCAAGTCCATTTCTTCCCCAACACTCCCATCTGTTCCGCTGCTTAACGAGCGGCTTGGGGTCAATTGGATGCAGGACTGGATCGGAGGATTGAAGCAGGTAGAAGACTTTTGCTTCCAAAGGGAATGCTGTGCAGTCACATCCATTTGTTTCCTGAAGCCCTGCTTCATTTGGGACGCCAATCTCTTCCACTTCCCTCTCCGAATCCATACACAGCTACCTGAGGTAACCCTTGGAGTATTTTCTCCATGACCCATTGAAAATCAGCACATGAAGACGAAACCCAAAAGGGCAGGTGAGTATATTCATAAAGGCCTTTGTGTATATTAATTGTCACGTATTTTCAGGAAAGCTTGTCTAATTCAAGTTGGAGATACACATGGCTTATGTTTAACTTTGAAAATGTGTGACCCCAGTTAACCTGGCATACAGGTCTTCAATCTGGGATATGGAGTATCTGCCGAGTTTCGGAACTGTATTGACAGTGAGCTTATGGTCTGCCCAAAGTCAGACCGACTCATCCAGCTTAAGGACAGGAATAACAGATACGGGCCACTTTACGAATTATACAGATCTTATTATGCCCAGCTTTTCTAGGCATTCCAGTCCCAACTCTACTTTTTCCAATTAGGAGTATGGAACTGGTCTTGCTCTAAAGTACTTACGTGTATCATCGGGATTGACATAGATCTTAGCTTTGCATCTCCTGAATTTTCCACATCCTTCCTAGAAAATTTCAGGGGACTTATTGATAACTTCGTACAGACCCTCACATCTCGCCTAAAGATCTCCAGCCAGTTCATTCTAATATGCTGGAGCCGAACTCTCTCTTTAAGGCTAGGTCCTTCTCCCTGTACAACGATGAGTGGAAGTCGAGCTGACTGTTGCCTGTAGGTCACTAGAACCGCTATGGTGCTCTATGTCTGTAATAATTTCCCTATGTAGATGGCCAGCTTAGCCTTTGTGTTTACCAACTTGGAGGCAACCATAAGCCTGCTCCCTGATAACACAGACCACAGTCCCTGTATCCATTTTCATTATTAATGGTGGCCATTTACTAAGAATTCCACCATTATGTGGGCAACCTTTGTCGTGGAGATGTGATTTAAATGCATTGCCCTGTTCCTGGTTATGGGCCTACTTGCGACGTACTGACTTTGGCCTTTTCCTGAAATAGCATATATTTTGACTGTCACTATATCTTTGCCTTGGTTGTGGTCTTCTGCAGCATGTGCAATATCTGTTGTCTGGCATCTGCAATCTTCTGGAATACGCTCCCAAGGAGTTGAAGGCTATCCAGGCCCTTCCTTGTTTGCCCGGTACCACAGTGGTTAGCACTGCTGCTTCACAGTTCCAGGGACGTGGTTTCAATTCCTGGCTTGGGTCACTGTCTGTATGGAGTTTGCACATTCTCCTCGTGTCTGTGTGGGTTTCCTCTGGGTACTCCGGTTTTCTCCTACAGTCCAAAGGTGTGCAAGTTAGGTTGATTGGCCATGCTAAAAAAATTGTCCCTTAGAATCCTGAGATGCATAGGTTAGAGCAATTAGCGGGTAAATGTGTAGGGATATCAGGGTAGGGCCTGGGTGGGATTGTGGTCAAGTGCAGTCTTGGGTGGGCCAAATGACCTCTTTCTGCACTGTAGGGTTTCTATGATTCTATGATTCAGGCTCCACTGCTGCAAGGGATTTTGTGATATTTTACCAATACCATTGTTCTCAGTTAAGGGATGGATTTTGTATGAGGCTCCTCCCCCAATTAGAGGACACTGCTGTCTAATGTCCCTTGTCACTCCTGAGCTCCTTCCTCTGCATTCTCCAATGATAGTTATCTTACTGAAACTTTGCAAATATTCCTGAGATGAGATCTCAAAGTTCAGTTACCTATTGTGAAACAGCAACTGCGGCAGGCATGAACTAACATTCTAGTCTATTGATAGGCGAGGTGAATGGGCAAGACTGTGGCAAATGGATTTCAATCGAAACAAGTGTGAGGTTATTCGTTTTGGACCAAGAAAAGGTAGATTAGAGTACTTAATGAAGTTAAATATTGTAAATGTTCAAGACTTGTGGTTTCAGATGCATAGATCTTTAAAATGTCATGAACAAGTGCAGAAAATTATCAAGTGGTCTTAACAGGATGCTGGCCTTTATATCAAGAGGATCGCAGTATAAAGATGTAGAAAATATGCTGCAGCTATACAAAACCCTGGTTACATCTCCACTTAAATATACTGTGAGCAGATCTTTGCATCATACCTCAGTAAGTATATATTGGCCATGGAGGGAGTGTAGCATAGGTTTACAAGAGTGATACGTGGACTTCAGGGGTTTAATTATGAGGAGGGATTAGACCTGTTTGCTGTAGAATTTGTGAATTTAATGAGTGATTTGATTGAAGTAATCAAAATACTAACAGGAAAAGACAGTAGATAAAGTAAACTTTCCACCGGTTAGAGATTCTACAACTAATGGGCATAGTCCAGAAATTAGGGCCAGACTGTACAGGAGAGATATAAAACACGTGGAATGATAAGAGGTTTGGAACACTGTTCCACAAATGACAGTTGATGCTAGATCAGTTGCTATGTTTACATCTGAGCTGGATTTTTTTGTTAAGTGAAGATATTAAGGGATATGGGCTAGAAGCAGGGATATGGAGTTAGGCCACAAATCAGCCGTGATATCATTGAATGGCTGAACAGGCTCAAGGGGCTGAATGGCCTACTCCTGTTCCTACGTCCTAATCAAGCCTCTCTGGAATATAGAGTGGGCAATTATTTCAAGTGTCTCAATCTTCCTGCTGTCTTGAACACGCTGTCATGTTTTTTTCATGTTGCAATCTCTCTCTCTCACGTGCTTTCTGTTGAAATACTGTATCTGGCTTCTAAAGACACCACCATGAGACAAAAATAACTGTGAACTGACACCTTTTAGAATATGGCAGTTTCCTCCATATGACCGCATCCAGGAAAATAGCTAAACTAAATGGCTGCAATGTTGAATCACTGCATTAAGACTGTTAGCAACCAGACCAGAAACTCCAAGATATATAATGCAGTTAGCCTAGACCCTAACTTTGACCTTTGATTTTGGAATTAGGGTGAGCATGAGGTGCTTCATTCCAGATATGATTCAAATGACCCACTACGAAGCTTTTATCAAAACGAACTTTATTTAAGAACATAGCAAAATGAGTCACTGCATTTGTTAAAAATGTAACACAGAAAAAGAAAGAAAAACTGCACAGAAAAATTGAGAAATGTTGTATTTTTACCCCAGAGTGCATTTTTATCAAAGGTGAATGGTTATTAATTAGATGGTGAACAAAAATAATTAGCATAAATTTTACCGGTTAAAATACTTAAACACAATCAAAGGTGGCGTTGGTGTGAGAGGAAGCATGATCCACAGATGAGATCCTTCTTGAAATTCGGCTGTTTGTTGAGGTCTGGCGAGAGATTAATGTACGTTTAGCAAGCTTTAAACATGCCAGGAATGCAGTTGCAAAGAGAGAACTTTGAAAGTCTAGCTGAAAAGGTTCATTTTTAGAATCCTTCCTGCTGGTTGGAATTTACTGTGTGCTTAGCAGGGGATGGGATGTGGGTTGTAGTTCTGTCTGCAAATTGTTTTTTTTCTCACCCAAGAAAGGATGAATTAAAGGGGGAAGCAGGAGGTCCTGCTGCAAATTGCAAGCTGCTATTTCTACATTTGGATTTTTTTCGTAGCTAGAGTTCAATGAGAGGCATGTCGGGACTTGCAGTTCAGCCTGGAACCATCTTGTGGTTTTTTTCACTCAGTCAAGTGTGAATTGGTTTAAGTTGGGAGCAGCCCAGGGAAGAACTCCTGTGTCATAAAAACTGCAACTGTCAGATCAACCTGGGGGCGCTGTGCTGTTCCCAACCAAGGGTGAATTAAAGTGAGGGAGAAGAGTTGCAACTTGCTGGGAACCCTTTGTTGATTCTGCTCGCTCAGTTAAGAGTGAAGTAAAGTGAAAAGCAATCCACGTAAGAACTTTGGTAGATTAAACAGTGAGACAGCTTGCTACATGGACCAAGAAATAGTGCTTCAGGCTGGAGCAAATGGGTAAGCCCACAGGTGCTGGCGCTGGCATGGCAGGAGGCAAACCAAAATTGAAGAATGGGACCACTAGGGGGAGGGGGGGGCTGGGTCCCACCACGCACTGCTCAAGGGATCCCTGGACAGAGCATGCTGGGTGAGAGGACAGGGCAAGCTATTATGGAGGCCATGCAAAGATTGGACAGTAAGTTGGACCAGTGGGCACCAAGTTGCAGGCCAAAATAGATGAGCTGAGGGAGGAGTTCAGGTCATCTGTTAAATCTCTCCAAGAACCGCTTGAAGGAGCTTGAGAACTCGGAGGTGTTTAGTGGAAACACTATCTTCGAGTTGAAGAGCCATGTTACTCATTTGACATTGGCGGTTAAGTCCCGAAGGGAGAAATGTGATGAGATGGAAGGACATCAAAGATGAAATAACTTCGGTCTGATGGACCTTCCTAAGGGAATTGGGGGCCCAAATGTCACAGACTTTGTTGCCTGGCTATTGAAGAATGTGCTGGGACTTGAGGATGAGCCGCTTCTGGATTGTGCATGCACAATGTTACAGGCAAAGCCTAGACTGGGAGAAGCTCCATGGCCCATTATTGCACAAGTACATTACGCCTCAGCACGAGACAGAATCCTGTGGCAAGTAGCACAGGCTACCACTCTGAGGTACCAGGAAAATAAACTTTTGATATTTCCAGATTTTACCCTAGTGGTGGCAAGGAAAAGGGCAGGCCTTCACTGATGTCAAATGACTCCTGCATGACTGTCCTGGGGTCAGGTTTGGGCTTCGCTTTCCAGCTTGCGTGAGGATTACTGTCAGCAATGGAACTGAGCACAAGTTCATGCACCTAGCAGCGGTGATGATGAAATTTGTGGAGTAGGTGTTTGAATCGGGTGACTGCATGGTGAATGTAAACTGATATCTGTTTTTTTATGAACCTGCGTGCTATACGCTGATTGAATTGTTGGGTGGAACAAGTTTAGGTTAAGTTTTTCGTATATTTGCAGACCGTTTCAGGTTATAGCACCTGTGACCGTGATGGGAATGGAGTTGGAGACCATGAGCCATGTGGAGTGCTAGGAAGGCGCCGTGCTAAGGAGGTGTTGGAGGCACAGGCACCTTGTTTGGGAGGGCACATGTATGGGATAGGGGTTTGCGGGTTTGGTCTGTGTGGATGTTTTTGTGTCTTTGCTATGTCTTTTTTTTCTCTGTGGGTGTGGTTTGACTTCTTTCAAGCCCACCCTCTCTATCATGGTTGGTTCCCTGTAGCCGGTGGAGAAGATAGGGGTGGGGTCCTGGGTGTGGCGTCTGCTGATGTCAGTGGTTGAGGGGGGGATACGAGGCTACTGTTAGGAATGTGGGATGCTGGCTTGGAGGCCCTGACACTCTGACCTTGGCGCGATCAAGTTCACTAGCTGGAATGTCAGGGGATTAAACCATCCAGTTTAGCCTGGTAAGATATTTCAACATCTTCAACAACTGGGTACCCAAATTGCATTCCTCCGAGAGACCCACCTCAGGCCCATGGATTATTTTAGGCTCCGTAGAGGATGAGGGGGTCAATGCTTTCACTCAACTTTTCACACCAAGGCATGCGGTGGATGGCAATCCTCATTCACAAGTCCTTACCCTTGGTAGTAGCCAAGTCATTTCTGACTCAAGTGGCTGATAGAACATTACAGCGCAGTACAGGCCCTTCGGCCCTCGATGTTGCACTGATCAGTGGAACCAATCTAATGACCCACTAACCTGAACTATTCCAATATTATCCATATGTCTATTCCATGCCCTTACTACCCTCTGAGTAAAAAACATACCTCTAACATCTGTCCTATATTTATCACCCTCAATTTAAAGCCATGTCCCCTCATGTTAGCCATCACCATCTGAGGAAAAAGGCTCTCACTGTCCACCCTATCTAATCCTCTGATCATCTTGTATGCCTCAATTAAGTCACCTCTTAACCACCTTCTCTCTAACAAAAACAACTTCAAGTCCTCATAACACCTTCCCACCATACCAGGCAACATTCTGGTAGATCTCCTCTGCACCCTTTCCAATGCTTCCACACCTTTCTTATAATGCGGCAACCAGAATTGTACACAATACTCCAAGTGCGGCCGCACCAGCGTCTTGTACAGCTGCAACATGATCTCATGGCACCGAAACTTAATCCTTCTACCTCAATAAAAGCTAACATACCGTATGCCTTCTTAACAACCCTATCAACCTGGGTGCCAACTTTCAGGGATCTATGTACATCTACACCGAGATCTCTCTGCTCATCCACACTACCAAGAGTCTTTCCATTAGCCCAATACTCAGTAATCCTGTTACTCCTTCCAGAGTGAATCACCTCACACTTTTCTGCATTAAACTCCATTTGCCACCTCTCAGCCCAGCTCTGCAGCTTATCTGTGTCCCTCTGCAAACTGTAACATCCATCCACACTGTCTACAACTCCCCCAACTTTAGTATCATCCGCAAATTTACTAACCCATCCTTCTACACCCTCATCTAGGTCATTTATAAAAATGACAAACAGCAGAGGCCCCAAAACAGATCCCTGCGGTACACCACTAGTAACTGAACTCCAGGTTGAATATTTCCCATCAACATCAATAAACAATCAACGTCATTGTCGCGGGTAAATTATATGGGGGGACGCCTCTGGTGTTAGCCAATGTGTATGCTCCAAACAGGGATTGTGAAAACTTTTTCTGGTTGTTCTTTGCGCTACTTCCAAATTTGAATTCGTATCCGTTGACACTGGGCAGAGATTTCAACTGTTGGTTGAATCCTGCCCTGGGCGGCTCCTCTCCCAGGACGGCTGTATCTTCCAAGTCAGCAGAAATTATTAAATCATTTCTCACAGAATATGTGGTGTTGGATCCATGGAAGTTTCTTAACCCTACTAGTAGGGAACAATTTTTTTCATTTGTCCACTGAAACATATTCATGTGTAGATATCTTTTTGATAGATAATAAGTTGCTCCTGGCTCCTAGTACAATATGAAACCATTGTCATCTCGGACCATGCTCTCTTGACAATGGACTTGGTATTGGGGAGGAGGATGGACTCCTGTATGCCTTGGCGATTTAATACTTGTCTGCTCTCTGCTAATGAATTTGTTAGATTTCTGCTAACCCAGATCAGTGATTTCTTAGATTTTAATGATGCCAAGAGTCTCAGCAGCTACCTTATGGGAGACATTGAAGGCTTATTAAGGGGCCACATGATATCTTGATCAGCGCATGAGGCGAAGCAGAGAAATAGAAGGTTATCGGAATTGCTGGGGTGTATCGCCAAGTTGATGGCGCGTAGGCTGTGAGCCCGTACACAGAGGTATATTGGGAATGTTTACTACTACAGGCAGAGTTTGAGACCTTGTCCGCGCACAAGTAGAAGAGATGCTGTTCAAGTCTAAGTATACACACTGAACATGGGGACAAGGCAAGCAAGCTACTAGCTCATCAGCTACACCAGTTGTCCGCCAAAAGTCTCATACCACAAATGCAGTCTCCGAATGGGGTCTCCACTGATCCACAGTGAATAAATGAACTGTCTAGGGACTTTTACTCAACCCTGTATAGCTTGGAGACTGCCGCCAATGAGATGGACTTTCAGGAGTTCTTTGGTGCACTGAATCTCCCCATGATGGACATGGAAGAGGCCGCAGCACTGGAGAAACCAGTCTATGTTGAAGAAATTGTTAGGGTGGCCAGAACTATGCCTGAGTGGGAAATGTGTGGGACCAGATGGGTACCCCATCGAATTCCACAAAAAATTTATGGATAGGTTGACTCCCCTGCTACCACGCATGATCAGTGAATCGTATGAGAACTGTGCTGTCCCACAGACTTGAGGCAAGCGCCAACTTTGGTTATCCTCAAAAAGAATAAGGACCTGCAAATCTGCAGCTCTTATAGACCGATCGCATTGCTGAATGCGGATGTCAAACTGATTCTCTACAAATCTCTAAGATTCTGGTCATTTGCTTGGAGGACATTCTGCCCTCTATCATCATGCCTGACCAGACTGGGTTCGTTAAAAATAGATAGATGTACTCGAATATTGGGCAGCTGTTTAATACTATGTATGTGTCTGCCATCTTCGAGCTTAATCTCACTGGACGCTGAAAAAGCATTTGATCAGGTGGAATGGGTTTATTTATTTTATGTTCTTGGGAGGTTCAGGTTCGGCCCCAGGATCCATCTCCTGGATCAAAATACTGTATGCTGCCCCTCTAACCTTGGTTTGGACAAACGATGTGCATTCAGCTTTTTTCCCTTTCCCAGGGCACTAGGCAAGATGGCCCCTCTCCCCCTGTTGTTTGCCATTGCTATTGAACCTCTTACTGAGATTTTTTGCAATAGCAAACGAGTGGTGGGGTTTGAGCAGGAGGGGATTGAGCGGAGAGTATCGCTGCATGTGGGCGACCTACTGTTGTATGTCGGCGACCTGTCCAACTCGATTCCTGATGTCTTCCTGGAGAGGTTTGGTCGTATTTTGGGGTACAAGCTTAACTTAAATAAGAGTGAGCTCCTTCCTTTCAATACAGCAGCTCGTAGCCTCCCGCTCCACATCCTACCTTTCAAGATTGTCACTAGGCAGTTTACTTACTTGGGAGTGCAAGTGACTAGTAAATTTAATGGGCTTTTTGGAGCTAACTTTGCTCCATTCATGGCGCGGACGGAACAGGACCTCAAACGTTGGTCCATCCTCCAGGCCGTATCAATGCGGTGAAGATGAACATACTACCCAAGTTTTTATATGTCTTTCAGTGCATCCTGGTGTTAATCCCCAAATCCGTTTTTTACAGACTCGATTGACTCATTTCAAGCTTTGTCTGGAATAGGAAAAATCCAAGAACGCAGAGGACAGTCTTGCAAAGCTCTAAGTGGGAGGGGGAGTGTGGGATTGCCAATTTTCTATTTCATTATTGGGCAGCCAATATGAGAGCAGTAGTGTGTTGGGTGCAGAAAGAGAAGCAACAGGAGGTTCCTTGTTGGCTGCAGTTAGAATCCTTCTCCTGTGCTCCGTCTTCCTTGATTGCCTTGATATGTTCCCTGGTAAGTTTTCCCTCCTCCCAATATACTATGAGTGCACTTGTCAACTCTCAGAATTTGGACGCAATTTAGACGCCATTTTGGGTTTCAGGCCTGGTCGCTGACCTTCTTGGTATTGGCTAACCTTTTTTTACCCTCTGTTTTGGATGGTGCCTTCAACATAAGGGTCAAGCATGGGATCAGAACATTCCAGGACTTGTATGTGGATGGCATGTTTGCGTCAGTCTAGCAGGCGGTGGATAAGTTTGCTTTACCTGCAACACTCTTCTTCAGATATTTGCAAATTCGAGACTTTGTGTGTAGGACCGACCCTCAATTTCCTATGCTCCCACCTTGTGCCTCCGTTGACATCTCAGTGCCTTCTATTACTGTGTGTGGTATCATTTCTGTTCTTTTATTCTCAAATTCTGTCCCAGCAAAACTCTCTTATCAGTGGTTAAATCTTTATGGGAACGAGATCTGGGGGAGGAGTTCTTGGAGCAGAGTTGGGACATGGTGCTGCATCGAGTACAGTCCTCAGTATGTGCCAAGCTGGATGTGATACAATGTAAACTCCTTCACAGAGCACATCTAAATCGAGTTAGACTCTCTAGAATGTACCCACGAGCAAACCCCATTTGTGAATGGTGCTCCTGCCACCCTCTTACATGTGTTCTGGGCTCGCCCATCACTGTATAACTACTGGACATTGATGTTTGAGATGATTGCGGCAATACGAGATCAGGAGGGCTGTCCTCTTTGTGTCATGCCTTCAAATCCGCTGCTGCCAATATTCCAAGTGGATTTTGTAGCTTTCACTACACTCCTGGTAAGATGACTAATGCTGTTTAAGTGGAAATAAGGTGCATCCCTGATGCACTCAGTGAATGAAGGAAATGGTAGATACCATTAAGGTGCAGAAGATGAGGTGCACGCTACATGGGTCCACAGCTAGGTTCCAAAAGACCTAGCAACCATTTATAGCAATTGTTGGGATGCTAGGTGAGTAGTTACCCGATGACACCAGGACCCTGGGTGCTTTCACAGAATTCCCCCTCCCCCGATTAGTGGACACGTCCTGGCCCTTTACCTGAGTACACCTGCCCACCCTGCCAAGATGTGGGGACCAACACAAGAACTTTTCTCTTTTCCCCCTCACTCTTTCTTTTCTCTCCTTTGATGTCTCTCTTTTCTCTGCTCACTCGTTTATAGATTGGGATGTTTGGGCGCTCAATTGGTTCTCCAGCGGCATTCCTCTGCCTTTTTATATTATTAGCATCATTACCAGTGCAATTAGATGGGACTTGGGTGGGGTGGATGCCGAGAGTACTAGGGGCTTGTCCCCTAGCCACGGGGGGTCCTGTGCGTTGGAATGTACACACAACAACTGTGTGGATCTGTATCTTTGTTTGTTTGCTATGTAAAATAAGCAAATTTTCAATAAACATATCAGAAAAAATACTGAAACATGACAAAATATAATTCTTAACAGCTAGCTATTTCTGGTCATTGTTTGACCTAAGAAAAGCTGTCTGTAATTCTCCTTCAACCTCAGCATGTAAATACTAAGGCATTTGCAGAATTGGCAAAGCACAGCGCCTCTTAATTGTTTAATATAAAAACAAACCCTTTTATGGTCAAATGAAGAGTGAGAGAAAATGGGAGTCACATGATCATAACATCTCATCTGAATCATGCCACTGAAGTGTCATCTTGCTTTGTGCTTAATATTCCAGAATGACAGCTAGCTGTGGGACCAACTACAACTTACGGATCCAACAAATAGGCTTATGATCTTGACGGGTGATGTTGCCAGTTGAAGCAAGATCATTTGTGTTGCTCTGAAATAGCTTTCAATCTTTGCATCCAATTCTACACTGTTTGATTCAACTGTTTTCCTTGGAAATAATTGCTTTATTAATGCTTTTAGAAAGTTGTGTTCTCTGCATTAATTTTTTAATCTTTGGTGTGTATTTTATTTGCAGGAAGAAGAGCGTCTCTCTGTCCATAATTTTAGGTATATTTGTTTAGATTTTCTTTATAGATCTAGGTCTTTATTGATTTGAAAGACAATTCATAGTTTTATATAAATGTACATTTTAAATAATCTTTTCCATTTTCTTTGTAGCAAGTTGTTGAACGATGCTACCTTTCATGGATCGCTTCTTGCCTGTGCTGTGGAGGTTGTTATGACCACATATGGTACTACTTGTAAGTACATGAATATACTTTAAATATTAAGGATTTTGTCATAGTGTCTTCAATTATACTGCAGTACATTTTAATTTCCATTTCTTAACACTCAGTTTTCAGTCCAGAAGTTGGTTGATGTTCCTTAGATTTGATAGAGCTTACCTTTTACTTTTTGTTTTGTCTCTTTTAAAACCATGAAACAATCAATCTAGCAGCTGGAGTGAGCAAAACTTATCCATTTGTGATAAATCAGTTCAACTGCAAAGTTGCTAATTTCAAGGCCAACATTTGGAAGTTATAGTAAACTCTGTACTAACTACACTTAATCGTTGCATAGATACGTCGAAACAGAAATGGGCTGTTTAGCCTTTGAACCTCCACCACCATTCGATGAGTTCATGGCTGGCCTGCAGCCTAATTTTTATAACTGCCTTTGCCCCATATCATTTACTGGTGAGTCAGTTGCCTGGGCAGCTGGTTCGTTGTGCAGAGTGACATCAACAGCGTGGTTTCAATTTCTGTACTAGCTGAGGTTATTAATTGAAAGCCCACCTTCTCAGTCTTGAAGTGTGGTGATCCTCAGGTTAAATCGCCATCAGTCAGCTTTCCCCTTCCAAGGAGCCTATGGTGATCTGAGACTATGGTGACTTTACCTTTTTAATGCCTTTGCATAACAATCTATCAGTCTGAGTCAAAAGCTTCATCCTGTACTGCAATGATTCGAACAATGATATATAGGGGAGTATGGATGTACAAAGGGTATCTTTGTACACCAGTCAAAGTGGAGAGGAAGGTGCATCAAACAATTAGGAAGACAAATACTATGTTGGCGTTCATGAGAAGAGAATTTGAGTTCAGAAATAACCAGGTCTTACTGCAGTTATACAGAGCCTTGGTGAGACCATGGGGTATCAGATACAGTTTTAGTCCCCCTACTTAAGAAAGGATATGCTTGCCATTGAGGGAATGCAGCAGAGGTTCACTAGGCTGATGGGTTTGTTAGACTTTCCTCTGAGGAGAGATTGGTTTGACTGGGCCTGTATTTACTAGAGTTCAGAAGAATGAGAGGGGATCTGATTGAAACTTCCAACGGGGCTGGAAGATTGTATACAATAAGGATGTTCTCCCTGGTTGGGGCATCTAGAACCAGGGGACACGGTCTCAGGGTTCAGCGTAGACCATTTAGGATGGTTATGGAAAAATGTCTTCACTCAAATGGTAGTGAACCTGTGGAATTCTCTGCCACAGAAGGCTGTGGAAGCCAAGCCTCCTGGAAAGATAGATAAGTATTTAGGTTTTAATGGCATTAAGGGGCATAAGGAGAAAGCAAGAATAAGGCATTGAGACAGAGCCATGGTCTTCAAATACTCGATAGTGATGGACAGATTGATCCTGGAGTCTCAGAGTCAATTGTCATTGGCTGCCAAACCACTGCCGAAAATGCCTGGGACACTGGCTTCTTGTGAAGACGAGCAAGTCAGCTCATTGACTGCTGAACCATTGCCAAAAATGTGCGTGACTTGGGCTTCTTAAGGTAATCAAATCAGCTGATTGCCTGCAGAAACACTGCTTAAAAAAAAATGCATGCCTTGGGCTTCTTGTAGTGACAATTGAATCAGGTCATTGGCTGCTGAACTGTTCCTGAAGATGCATGGAACCTGAGCTTCTTGTGATGACAAAGAAATAAACTCATTTGCTTCCGAGCCAAAAATGCATGGGACTTGGGTTTCTCGTGATAACGATTGAATCAGCTCATTGCTGAATTGCGGATGCCAAAACGTGTACTAACCTAGATGAAGACAAAATGATGAGTGAGAAACCAGGACCTCAAAGAGAGCAAAAAACCTATCATTTCCATTAGGAATGGGAAAGTAAATTTCATTTTACAAATGTCAAAGACAAGAGTATTGGTCAGCAGACTAACCTTGAGTAAAAAAGATAATTTGGCACAGCATCATAAAACAATGCATACAAAATTTCAAGAAAATTTCCATTTAAACAGTGCCATTTGGACAAAGAAAGTTAGGGAGTTAAAGTGAATGTTACAAGCTCAACAGTAACTCTTTTCAAAGCCTGTGACTAAAGGCAAGGCAAGCAAAGAGACATCTTTTTGCGTTAGCCACTTGCTGGCAAAACATAACTTTGTCATTGTGAACAGTTTATCAAGGAGGCTATGGTGTTTGCTGCTGATATCTTGTTCAAATTCTTCAAAATCGGATGGGAAGTTATGACAGGCATGAGAGCATACTGCTTAGAGTTTTAACAGTAGCCAGATGGGTGGAATTGTTCTCCAAGGATGTAACTCCAAATGCACCATCATCAGGCTGTGAATATTTCTCACTGCAGTTTGATAGTGGACATGACAGATATGGCCCCGCTGATTGTTTTCATTCACATGGCATTCGAAGATGCAACAGCAAAGGAGGACTTCCTCACTCTTTTGCCACTCAAAGAGAAAAACAGGCCAGGATGCCTACAATGAATTTAAAAGGTATGTGACTGAGGAAAAACATCCCAATCAAGAAACTGGTTTCAATCACAACTGATGATACACTGTCAATGTTGGGTGCCAGTGCAGGCTTTGTTGCACTTTGCAGAAATGATCCTGAATTCACCTCCTTTATCAATTGCCACTGTGTTGTCCACCAACAAGTGCTGTCGAGCAAGGTTATTTACTTTTCTGGTGTACTGACAGTTGTTGTCAAGATTGTCAACTCAATTTGTGCCAGAGCACTGCAACATTGCTTGTTCAAATCATTATTTGATGAGCTTGATGCCACTTATGGTGAGTTAATCCTTCAGGCGAATGTGAGGTGGCTAATTGAGCAAACTCTCTCCAGAGTTTTTTTTAGATCTGCTCCCTGAAATTGTCACCTTTCCTTCTTGATTTGATTTATTATTGTCTCATGTATTGTTTCTTGCGCGCTATACAGGCAAAACATTCCATTCATAGAGAAGGAAATGAGAGAATGCAGAATGTAGTGTTATAGTCATGGCTAGGGTGTAGAGAAAGATCAACTTAGTGTGAGGTAAGTCCAGTCAGAAGTCTGACAGTAGCAGGGAAGAAGCTGTTCTTGAGTTGGTTGATATGTGACCTCAGACTTTTGTACCTTTTTCCTGAAGGAAGAAGGTGGAAGAGAGAATGTCCGGGATGCGTGCGGCCCTTAATTATCCTGGCTGCTTTGCCGAGGCAGCGGGGAGTGTAGACAGAGCCGATGAATGGGAGGCGGATTTGCGTGATGAATTAAGCTACATTCACGACCTTTTGTAGTTTCTTATGGTCTTGGGCAGAGCGAGAGCCATATCAAGCTGTGATACAACCAGAAAGAATGCTTTCTATGGTGGCGGCGTTGGCAGCAACACCAGGACAGGTTGTTGGTGATCTGGACACCTAAAGACTTGAAGCTTTCAACCCTTTCCATCTGTCCCCATTGATTAGACAGGGGCATGTTCTCTTTTACGCTTCCTGGAGTGATAACAATCTCCTTCATTTTGTTGACATTGAGGGAGAGATTAATGTTGCCACACCAGTTCACCGGAATCTCTATCTCATTCCCATACCCTGTCTCGTCATTGTTTAAGATCCGACCCACGATGGTGGTGTCGTCAGCAAACTTTAAAATCGAACTGTAGGGAAATTTGGCCACACAGTCATAGAAGTATAAAGAGTATTATAGGGGGATGAGAACATAGCCTTGTGGGGCACCGGTGTTGAGGAAGATCGTGGAGGAAGTGTTATCCTTACTGATTATGGTCTAATCAAGAAGTGAAGTGTACAGTGAGCTGTCAGATAATGCATAATTGCTCGACTTGGCATTTCTTGCGCTCACCAGTGCAAAATTGAAATTGCTGAGCCACAAACTGCAGGATAGTGACAGAGACTTGTCACATATGATCAGTGCTGTGAGCGTATTCAAGTTGAAACTGGGCCCGTGGTCCTCCCAGTTAAATAACAAAATTACTGAGCACTTTTCCAAATTTGGAAATGATCCAACAAACCCTCCACGTACAGAGGATCTCCTCAGATGAGGAGGATCATAACAGACACCTAGTCACTGAAAGACACCCTCGTAAGAACAGGAAATGGCGCTCGACTCATTGATTGACAGTTCCGACACGCCACAGCGAAACACCGCAATGACCTCCTCAGAAGTTGAACACGGGACAGAGTACCCTTCGTCATCCAGTACTTCCTCAGAGCAGAGAAGCTACAACATCATCTCCAGAGCCTTCAACATGTCATTGATGAAGACAATATCTTGCCAAGGCCATTCCACACCCCCACTACTTTCAAACAACCACGCAACCTCAAACAGACCATTGCCCGCAGCAAACTACCCAGCCTTCAGGAGAACAGTGACCACAACACCACGCAACCCTGCCACAGCAACCTTTGCAAGACGTGCCAAATCTTTAACATGGATGCCATCATCTCACGTGAGAACACCACCCACCATGGTACATGGTACATACTCTTACGACTTGGCCAACATTGTCTACCTGATATGCTGCAGGAAAGGATATCTCGAGGTATGGTACATTGGTGAAATCATGCAGACGCTCCGACAACAGATGAATGGACACTGCTCGACAATAACCAGGCAGGAGTGTTCCCTTCCTGTTGGGGAACACTTCAGTAGTCATGGGCATTCAGCCTCTGATCTTTGGGTAAGCGTTCTCCAAGGCGGTCTTCACAGCACACGGCAGAATTGCCAAGCAGAAACTGATAGCCAAGTTCCGCACGCATAAGGATGGTCTCAACTGGGATCTTGGGTTCATGTCACACTATCTGTAACCCCTATGACTTGCCTGGGCTTGCAAAATCTCACTATCTGTCCTGGTTTGAGACAATTCATACCTCTTTAACTTGTGCTTAGCCCTCTCTCCACTTGCATTGTCTGCACCTGTAAAGACTTAATTACCTGTAAAGTCTTGCATTCCAACATTATCTTGTTATTGAGTTTGTGTCTATATATGCCATTTGTGAAACACATGCTGAACTCACCTGATGAAGGAGCAGCGCTCTGAAAACTCATGCTACAAAATAAACCTGTTGAATTTTATTTAACCTGGTATTGAGACTACTTACTGTGCCTACCCAATCCAACACTGGCAACTCCACATCATAACAACAAGTCAAGCTTGTTTCATCCAAACACATTCTGTGACCATCTGAACAAATTGGAAAAAGGATTCAACAGGACGTTTCAGGAGTTAGACAAGAAGTAATAAATCATTCTGTTTGTCTCAAATCCTTTTCTTCAAGTAGACATTGGAGAACTGACAACAAAACTTCAGCAGATGATCGAATAAAGCATGGAGAAACTAAATCCAAAATGACATAGAGCTGAAAGCTAGGTCAAGGGACAAAGACTCTTGGGGACTTGTAAACAAAGAGAAGTTCCCTGTTCTGACATTGTGTGCATCTAAGGTGAAGGCCTACTTTGGTTCCACGTACCTCTGTGGGATGGCTTTTTTCCAAATGAAAATCATCAAGTCCAAGTATTACGCTTGTCTCGCAGATGCCCCTTGGATAGACTGTATGAGACTAGCCACCTCAAATTGTGACTTGGACTTCACAGCACTCCCAAGTGTCGCACTAGAAATAGGTGAGTGTTATGCATAAATACAATTTTGGAGGGCATTATTAGTTGAATTTTTAAGAGTAGATTTCCTGCTGCATTTTGTGCTTAAAAAATGCACCATCTAGACATACACTGCGATAGAGGATTAGCCGTGATCGTATTGAAGGGTGGAGCAGGCTCGAAGAGTCGAATAGTCTACTCCTACTCCTTGTTTCTATGATTTAGAATCTATAATTGCTGAACTATCAATAGCCATTTACAGAAGAGAAATCCAAACCCCTAACCCTTTTGTGTGTAAACGTGTTTGCTAATATCATTTCAGAAAGGTCTAGCTCTAATTTTTACACAATGCCCCTAGTCTTAGACTCTCCAACCAACAAAAATAGTTTGCTTCATCTATCTTACCTGCCCACCTTAATATCCTGAAAGCTTTGGCAAATCACCCATAACTTTCTGAGTTCCACTCTTATTTATGCAATCTGCCTTATAATTTAGTCTTTGGTATTACTCAGGTAAATTTATGCTGCATTCCTTCCAAGACCAATATATTCTTCCTACAGTGAGGCTCCAGAATTCCTCTCAGTACTCTAGGTATAATCTAAGGGTTTTGACCTTCTAAAGCATATTACAATTATGGAGTATAATGTTAGCAAGTGTGAGGTTATCCACCTTGGCAGAAATTATAGTGGGAGGGATTATTATTTTAAAGGTGAAAAGCTGCAGCATGCTACGGCGCAGAGGGACCTGGGGGTCCTTGTGCACGAGTTGCAAAAACCCAGTCTGCAGATGCAGCAGGTGATCAAGAAGGCGAATGGAATGTTGGCCTTTATAGCGAGGGGGATAGAATATAAAAGTAGGGAGGTCTTGCTGCTTCTGTACAGGGTACTGGTGAGGCCACAGCTGGAGTACTGTGTGCAGTTTTGGTCGCCGCACTTGCGGAAGGATATATTGGCCTTGGAGGGAGTGCAGAGGAGGTTCACTAGGCTGGTACCGGAGGTGAGGGGGTTGGCCTATGAAGAGAGACTAAATAGACTGGGTCTGTACTCGTTGGAGTTTAGAAGGATGAGGGGGGTATCTTACAGAGACGTATAAGATAATGAAGGGGATGGATAGGGTAGAGGTAGAGAGATTCTTCCCGCTTAGAAAGGACAGCAGGACTAGAGGGCACAGCCTCAAGATAAGGGGCGGGGGGGGGCTGCAGTTTAGAATGGAGTTGAGGAGGAACTTCTTCACTCAAAGGGTGGTGAATCTCTGGAATTCTCTGCCCGTTGAAGTGATGGAGGCTACCTCGCTAAATATATTTAAGTCACGGGTAGATAGGTTTTTGACAGACAAGGGAATTAAGGGTTATGGGGAGAAAGCGGGAAAGTGGAACTGATCCCTTTCCGATCAGCCATGATCTTATTGAATGGCGGGGCAGGCTGAAAGAGCTAGATGGCCTACTCCTGCTCCTATTTCTTATGTTCTTACAACTAGGTGAGAAAGGTGAACTGGCTCCTGCTATTCAAGCTCTTTCTTGCAAGGATATGTCCGTTCCCAATCCAAATACATTTAATTATTTAATCTGTGAGCAATAAGAAGCCAATCCAACAAGATTTTCTTGTCAGAGAGCAAATTTATTAATCACTAAACCTGAGGGAAAAAAGCCATAAAAATGCAATGTCTACACAGTTATCAGAAATAAGGGAAATTAGAGTCCAATATAAAAAAAAACTGAAGCATATATTTTTAAATGTTGTGGATAATTTGGATTAGCTGGTTTTGAGTTTTAAAGTATTTTTAAAGCTTATTTATTAGTGTTACAAGTATGCTTACATTAAGGACATAAGAACATAAGAAATAGGAGCAGGAGTAGGCCATCTAGCCCTTCGAGCCTGCCCCGCCGTTCAATAAGATCATGGCTGATCTGTCGTGGCTCAGTTCCACCTTCCCGCCCTCTCCCCATAACCCTTAATCCCCTCTCTTATCAAAAACCCATCAACCCGCGTCTTAAAAATATTTAGCGAGGCAGCCTCCACCGCTTCAACGGGCAGAGAATTCCAGAGATTCACCACCCTTTGAGTGAAGAAGTTCCTCCTCAACTCCGTTCTAAACCGCCTCCCCTTTATCTTGAGGCTGTGCCCCCTAGTCCTACTGTCTTTTTTGAGTGGGAAGAGTCTGTCCACCTCTATCCTATCCATCCCATTCATCATCTTATACGTCTCAATGAGATCTCCCCTCATTCTTCTAAACTCTAACGAGTACAAGCCTAGTTTATTCAGCCTCTCCTCGTAGCTCAACCCCCTCAACTCCGGTATGAGCCCAGTAAACCTCCTCTGCACTCCCTCCAAGGCCAAAATATCTTTGCGCAGGTGCGGCGCCCAAAACTGCACACAGTACTCCAGCTGCGGCCTCACCAATGCCCTATACAGCTGCAGCAAGACCTCCCTACTTTTATATTCAATCCCCCTCGCTATGAAGGCCAGCATCCCATTCGCCTTCCTGACCACCTGCTGCACCTGCAAGCTGGGTTTTTGCGACTCATGCACAAGGACCCCGAGGTCCCTCTGCACCGTCGCCTGCTGCAGTTTTTCGCCACGTAATTAATAGTCCTTCCTACCATTATTCCTACCAAAGTGCACCACCTCACACTTGCCAACATTAAATTCCATTTGCCATTTCCTGGCCCATTCGCCCAGCCTATCTAGATCCTTCTGCAGACTCTCCACACCCTCCGCACAATTTGCGGTTCCCCCAATCTTGGTGTCATCAGCAAATTTCGACACCCTGCACTCGGTTCCCTCCTCCAGATCATCTATATAAATGGTAAAAAGCTGAGGCCCCAGCACCGACCCCTGGGGCACTCCACTAGTCACCATCCACCAATCCGAATAGCACCCGTTGACCCCCACTCTCTGCCTCCTATTTGACAACCAATCCTCTATCCACGCTAACACCCTACCCCCAACTCCATGTCCCCTTACCTTCTGCAATAACCTCTTGTGAGATACTTTGTCAAACGCCTTCTGAAAATCCAGAAAGACCACATCCACCGGACTGTGCAATGAAGTTGCTGTGAAAATCTCCTAGTAGTCACACTCGGCGCCTGTTTGAGTACACTAAGGAGAATTCAGCATGGCCAATGCACCTGACCATCATGTCTTTCAAACCGTGGGAGGAAACCGGAGTACCTGGAGGAAGCTCACACGGGCAGTGACCCAAGCTGGAAATCAAATCCAGATTCCTGGTGCTCTGAGGCAGCAGTGGTAACCACTGTGCCATTGTGTTACTCTTATGGTCAGATGTGGAATATATTGCAATTGTTACAAGATCTGTTTGTTGGTGGATTTCTAGTAAAGTTAGCTTCCGATCCAGATAATATACCTGTCCCAAAAGAGAAAAAGGGAGAATTTTAGGCTGTCTCTTCTGCTCAAGTCTTTCTTTCTCTCTGAGAGAGAACCTGCTGCACCCATTGTAAATTGTTAAGGAATTTTGAGTGTGCCTACCTGTGGCAGTTATTGTTTCAATATCCAGTACTTCATATTTTAATGCCCTATAATTTCCGTAGATTGGCAATCTCTGTTGGATTTTCACTTTCGATCGACTTGCCTTCACTGTAATTACACAGTGCCTGCCTTTCAAAACCTTCCTTACTCAGGGTTGGATGAGACAGGAGCAAGGCAGCACTGTAGCATGTGGGGATGTTTAAAGGGACAAGGAGCAGGTAAGTGGTTTACGGGGTTGGGGTGGTCGGATTGGTGGGGGTTGGGGGGGGACATGTCAGACAGGAGTCGGAATGGGGGGTGGTGTGATGGGTCCCTTTGGTGGGGGGGGTGGGGTGTGTGTGTGTGTGTGTGTGTGTGTGTGTGTGTGTGTGTGTGTGTGTGTGTGTGTGTGTGTGTGTGCTGAGTCATGTGTGAGGCTGGGTCTGGGCGTTTTATGTAATTGCTATGCAGTTTTTTTTCCCTTCTAACTCTGAGTAAATATCAGGGTAAAACTGGCAGAACCATCTGAAGTTAACAATTTAAATTGCTTCTGTCGGATGGTTCCCAGCCCAGTGCAATTGTCCAGAAGAAGTTAGAAATTGCCAGAGAAACCTCTAGATGGGATCTTCCCCACATTTGGGTACCCCCTAAATGTGACGCTGGGGAATCAAGAAGTTATGGGCTATTGTTTCTTCCTTAAATAGTGATGAATTGCAAAGGCTCTTGGAGTTATAAGAAATGTTACTCTCTTCACACTCCCCTAAGGGTAATTTGTTGTTTTTTCATTTTCACCTTGCAAAGTGGTCTTGCACTTTTTAAGTGGAATCGTTTCAAATTCCAAAATTTCCAGTCAGTTGAAAGTTTGAAAATAGTTTCAAAAATAAAGGGGCATAGTTTCATGACAAGCATGAACACCGTTTTGTGTTCCTTCGTTAGGTGTGTGGAAGGTTCTTCTATACAGCTGACAAAGGAACACTGTTTCCGAAAGCTTGTGGGATTACTATCAAATAAACTGGTTGGACTTCAACCTGGTGTTATGAGACTTCCTACTGAGAGAGAAAGAGACAGAAACAATCTGCCTTCCTCCATTAACTTTTGCAGAATTTTCAACTCTTAAGAGAAAGGAACGAGAAACACTGCTTTCTGTCTCAAGTCTTAAAGAGCTTTCTGACTAAGATGAAACTAAAACCTTGGATTTTTCTGTGGAAAAAACTGTCCATCCAGGCATCACCTGATATGTCAGTCATCCCCAAATTGAGCCTCAGTCAGCAATCCCAAGGGAATAGAGATTCCAAGTCATAGAGATATACAGCATGGAAACAGGCCCTTTGGCCCAGGACACTATATTAGCTCAGATTAAAAACAAGCATGATGCCCATTATATTGCTTCAGTAACAGTTGTAGAGGTTATCCTTTACGGTCAAAGCAACATCAAAAATAAAATACTAAAAGCTGCTTGAAAAAACATGGAAAAGCATGATTTTGAGGAAGTATCAAGGAAGATTGACGAGGGTAGTGCAGTTGATGTGGTCTACATGGATTTTAGTAAGATATCAATCAAGCAGACACAGCATGGATTGGTTCAATCAAGCAGATGCAACATAGATTCATGAAGGGAAAGTCATGCTTTACAAATTTACTGGATTTTTATGAAGATGTAATGAGTGTGGTTGACAGAGGGGAACTGGTGGATGTGGTGTTTTTAGGTTTCCAGAAGGCATTCCATAAGGTGCTTCACCAAAGGTCACTGCATAAGGTAGCAGTTGGGGGTAAAGTGTTGGCGTGGATTGAGGATTGGCTATCTTACAGAAAGCAGAGAGTTGGAATAAATGGGTGCTTTTCCGGTTGGTAGTTGGTGATTAGTGGCGTGCCGTAGGGATCGGTGCTGGGACCTCAACTGGTTACTATATACATAGATGAGTGTAGGGTAACAAAGTTTGCGGATGACACAAAGATGAGTGGGAGAGCAAATTGCGTGGAGGACACAAAGTGTGCAGAGAGATTTGGGTAGGCTAAGTAAGTGGGCAAGGATCTGGTAGATGGAGTATAACGTTGGCAAGTGTGAGGTTATCCACTTTGGAAGGAATAATAGTAAAATGGACTATTATTTAAATGGTGAAAAATTACAACATGCTACTGTGCAGAGGGACCTGGGGGTTCTTGTGCATGAATTGCAAAAACTCAGTTTGCAGGTGAAGCTGGTGATTGAGAAGGCAAATGGAATGTTGGCCTTTATCGCGAGAGGGATGGAGTATAAAAGCAGGGAGGTCTTGCTGCAATTGTACAAGGTACTGGTAAGGCAGCACCTAAAGTACTGTGTGTAATTTTGGTCCCCTTATTTAAGAAAGGATACATTAGTTTTGGAGGTGGTGCAGAGAAGGTTCACCAGGTTGATTCTGGAGATGAGGGGGTTAGCTTATGAGGAGAGATTGAGTAGACTGGGCCTGTACTCATTGGAGTTTAGAAGGTTGAGGGGAGATCTTATAGAGACATGTAAGATAATGAAGGGGCTAGACAGGGTAGAACAGACAGATTATTTCCACTTACAATGGAAACAAGAACTAGAGGGCACAGCCTTAAAATAAGGGGAGTCAATTTCGAACCAAGTTGAGGAGGAACTACTTCTAGAGGGTAGTGAATCTTTAGAATTCTCTGCTCATTGAAGCAGTGGAGGTTACCTCGTTGAATGTGTTTAAGTCACAGATTTTGACCAATAAGGGAATTAAGGGTTATGGGGAGCAGGCGGGTAAGTGGAACTGAACCACTATCAGATCAGCCATGATTTTATTGAAAGGCGGGGCAGGCTTGAGGGGCTAGATGGCCTACTCCTGCTCCTATTTCTTATGTTCTTATTGACAAGGTCCCATGTGAGTAAAAGCCCATCGAATGTAGGGGGATATTGGGCATTGGATCCAAACTTGGCTCAGTGAAAGGAAACAAAAGTTTTTTTTAGCGAATGGAGGGCATTTCCACTGCGGCTCAGTGTTGGGTCCCTAGCTTCTTATGGTATGTATTAATGATTGAGATTAACTATGGGAGGCATGATTGGGAAATTTGTGGATAACATTAAAATTGGCCATTTGCTAGATAATGAAGCTAAAATAAGGCTGTTTACTTAGAATAGAGGAGACTGAGATAGGGAAGATCCACTTTACCTAATGTAGAGATGGTCAACGGGGGTGGGGGATGATACAAATTTAAGCCACGTGGTAGAAGGATGAAAGGGAATATTAGGAAAAGCTTTTTCACCCAGAGGATGGTATGTTTCTAGAATTTGTTGCCCAGATTGGTGGTTTAGGCAGAAGACCTCAATTCATTTAAAAGCTGCCTAGATCTTCATCAAATGTGCTGTACCTGAAAGGCCTTGATCCTGGTAGTGGGAAATGGCATTAGAACGAGTAGCTAGTTTCTTCAGCTGCACAAACTCTGGGTTATTTAGCCTCTTTCTGTGCCATAACTTTTCTATGATTTCTAAGAACTTGCATGTCTGATGGGCTACAATTTGAATGATTCTTCCATGACCATAATCTATCTTTACACTAAGTGGGGTTGTTAGCAGTAAAGTTTAATGGCTTTCACAACTCATAACTAAGACTAAGGTTGGAATAACAGCACCAACCAAAGTCTTGCTGCTTATCTGTTTGGTGAGGAAGAACAATGAGAAGCCAGCAAAGCCTCGAGGCCATTTCTAGCATGATAAATGTCAGCAAGCCTACTTGTAAAGGACAAGTGCAACTATCAATGCTTGACATGGACCTGTACTGCCCCAGAGCTTTGTAGCATAAAAATCTCTTTTAAAGATTTAACTGGGGAAGGTAAAAAAAACAGGCAACCAAACTTTCAAGTTCTCCCCCAAGGGCTTTGCTTGTTAACATACAAGTCTGGATTACCAAGGTCATGGGGCGTTAAAACCAGCAATTCCTCTGAATATGAAGAAACTTGATTTATTCATGGATTGTTTTGAAAAATATATGCTACTGCTAATCAATAAAAATTGAAAATTAAAACTAACTTTGTATTTTATTTCAAGTGACTTTGACATGAAAATAGGAGAAAGATGAACTCTATAATGTTTTGAGGGATGTGTCATAATCTCAATTGGATCATTTTCATCTATTGGTTTCCTGGGGTGCAGAGTGCAGATGACATTGATTTCTCATCAAACTTCTGTATTCAAGTTTGAAATCTGAAATGTCCATTCATTTTCATTTATCATGATTTGTAATCATCTACATTTGCTTATTAGAATATTACTTGAATAAATTTATTTAATTTGCTTTCTGAAAGAAGCATATTAAAACAACTTGAGGCAAGTCTGATTTTGATTGAAAACCTAAACTTAGAAATTTATGTCTTAATTGGAAACAGTAGTGTTTCAAACATTAAAGTAAATTTCAATTATTAATCATTTTATTGCGATTTGAAATGGGAGGATACCAGTTTTTGGCTATATTAATGCTCTTTGTTTCCTATCCATTTTCAACCATCACCAGGCCAATCCCATTTTTGCTTTAACTCAAAGTTTTAATCAAGCACATAGTAAAATAGCTTCTGAAAATGAAGATGCATACCATCCGCCATATTATTGTCTATGCTAATTTTTGGCAGTATTGTGTCCAACTGTGGGTTCCACAACTCTTAAGAAGGGTGTTTAAAACCTTAGAGTGATCCAGAAAAGATTTACTAAAATGGATCTAAGAATGTCGGATTTCAGTTATGTGGAGAGACTGGAGATGCACTGGTTGATCTATTAGGATTTGAGTGAGGTGTTTAAAATTATAAACGGTTAGAAATGATGAAGAGAAAATATTTCAGTGCTAGAAAGATGGGTCACATAGGACACATAGTTAAGATAGTGGACAAAAGAACCATGCCTAGACAGTGAATTGCTGTGATATAGAATGCATTGTATGTAAGGATAGTAAAATTGGATTCAGTAATAACTTTCAAAAGAGAATCGGATAAATACTTGAAGGGAAATGTTTTCACAGTTGTGGGGGAAGAAAGGGAAAGTGGGATCAATGATTCTTCTACATTATCTTTGTTGGTTGCTTATTTATTTCAATACATAGAACCTTTTTCTGCACGTCATTTTAAAGGGGATTAGTTGTGAACAGCCTACATGATACTTTCAGAATTGCTGTGCAGTGCACAGAACTTAAAGGGTCATTATTTGGGACTAGATGATTAGCTCTACCTAAGTGCCAACAGGCATGGTGGGCAGAATGGTTTCCTTTTGTGCTATCTTATTCTATGTTTGGCTCAAGTCTTTAAATGGGACTTGAATCTACAAGCTTCTGAATTGTAAGGAGGACACAGAGGCCACAAACAAGTGTAGAGAGGCTAAGTGAGTGAGCATAAAGGTGTCACATGGAGTATAAAGCAGGGAAATGTGAGATCATTCATTTTGGTAGAAAAATAAAAAAATTGATTTTGATTTGATTTATTATTAACATACACTGAAAGGTATTGTTTCTTGTGCACTGTACAGTCAAAGCATACCATTCATAGAGAAGGAAAGGAGAGAGTGCAGACTGCAGTGTTACATAGCTAGGATGTAGAGAAAGATCAACCTAATGCCAGGTAAGTTCATTTAAAAGTCTAACAGCAGCAGGGAAGAAGCTATTCTTGAGTCAGTTGGTACGTGACCTCAGACTTTTGTATCTTTTTCCGGACAGAAGAAGGTGGAAGAGAGAATGTCTGGGGTGCGTGGGGTCCTTAATTATGCTGGCTGCTTTGCTGAGGCAGTGGGAAATGTAGACAGATTCCGTGGATGGGAGGCTGGTTTGCATGACGGATTGGACTATGTTCATGACTTTTTGTAGTTCCTTGCAGTCTTGGGCAGAGCAGGAGCCATACCAAACTGTGATACAACCAGAAAGAATACTTTCTATGGTGCATCTGTAAAAGTTGGTGAGAGTCGTAGCTGACATGCCAAATTTCCTTAGTCTTCTGAGAAAATTGGAACATTTTAAAATGAACTGCTAAAGGCTGATGTTGAGAGGGAGTTGGCTGTACTCATGCAAGGAGAAGGAGAAGCATTAGCATGTAGGTACAGCAGAAATTAGGAAGGCAAATAACGTGCTGACTTCCATTGCAAGTACAACCTTGCCATAGTTGTTATGGGCTTTGCTGAGACCACATCTGTAGCACTGTACTCAGTTTTGATCTCCATACCTAAGGAAGAACATTCTTGTCTTCAAGATGGTGCAACAGAAGTTCACTAAACTGCTTCCTGGGCTACGGGGCCCTATGAAGCGATTGAGTAAATTGGACCTAAATTCCCTTCATTGTTGTTGGGTCAAAACTCAGGAACCTGTGGGTATACCTAAACTGCATGGACCAATTTATCATATTACCATTGACCAGAAACTCAACTGGACTATAAATAATGTGGCTACAAGAGCAGGCCAGAGGCTAGAAATCCTGTGATGAGTAACTCATCTCTTGACTCCCCAAAGCCTATCTATCGTCTGCAAGGCACAAGTCAGGAGTATGATGAAATACTCTCCACTTGCTTGGATGAGGGCGTCTCTAACGACAATCAAAGAATTCAACACCATCCAAGACAAAGCAGCCCATTTGATTAGCATTCCTTTCACATTCATTCCCTCCTCCACTGATGCACAGTGACAGTAATGTGTACAATCTACAAGGTGTGCTGGTGGAACTCACCACGGCTCCTTAGACAGGACCTTCCAAACTCAAAGCCACTCCCATCTGGTAGCACAAGGGCGGCAAATGCATGGAAGTAACACCGGAAATTCTTCTCCAAATCATGCACCGTCCTGACTTGGAACATTGCCATTCCTTTACTGTTGCTGGGTTAAAATCCGGGAATTCCCTCCCTAATGGCACTTTGGGTCTACCTAGGCTGTATGGATTGCAGTGCTTCAAGAAGGCAGCTCACCACCACTTTCTCGAGGGCAGTTAGGGATGGGCAATAAATGCTGACCAAACTAGTTCTGGGTACTGAACATATTAAGGCTGATAGATAAACCTTTGATGCCTCAGAGTCAGGATATGGAGAACGGGCAAGAAAATAGAATTGAGGCAGAAGTCTATTCATGATCATATTGCATGGCAGAGCAGGCTCAAGAGGTGTGTGGTTTATTGCTGCTCCAACTTATGATGGCTCTGAAGCAAGAGTACGGCCAATGAGCCAATGCTGACACGGTTAAATTTTATAGTTTGTCTTTTAAAGTTGTTTACACTGAAAACAATTGCATTGTTGCAGGCTCGTCCAATCTTTTCACTTGTGGGGGCACATTTGCATATTTCAGAAAGAAGAAGTTTGGTATAACTTGAATTTCATAAAAAAGTTGAGATATGAAGATAGGAAACAACTTTCTTTCACACTCGCTTATTCTCCCACCCTCATTCACACTGTCACATACCCTGGGCAGCAAGCCTTTTCATCTTGCACCCCATTCAGCCCAGACCATCACATCCAGCCCTTTCTGGTCCAGCAGCGAATATCTACACCACCACTCCAGCCCCGTGTGGTGTGAGTCTCTCGCGCCCAGCCCCGCGTGGCGTGAGTCTCTCGCGCCCAGCATGGAGCAAGTGTCCCTCCCCTAAATGGCTGTGCATTACATGGCAAGGTACAACACAGCAGTCTCGCTTTCTGTCTCGTTTTGTTTCTTCCTCGCTCTTTCTCCCTCTCTCCCACAACCCCCTTCCAAAACCCTCTCTGGAGACCACTTGCAACTGCCTCTGTTGCTGCTCCTCCAAGCAATTTTGTTCAGAATTTTCCACTGAACTTAGTGGTATTTTGAAAACTGCCTTTAGGAGGGTCATAGTGAGGATTTTGTTGAACATCCTTGCATTATTGTTTGCAGAGTCACTGAGTTTCACGGTCTTGGATTCATGCTGTATTTAGCATGAGGGAGCTCCTAATATGGAAATGTGAAATTCCTTACATCTTGTCAAGTAGAAGGTCTTGTAGGCACAGGGAGGAGAGACCTTTGTTGAATTGCATTCAGGGAATAGTACTTAAAAATAATTCAACATTATTCCTCATTTATTGAACTTCTGCATTCGTATAAAGTATTCCAAAGTAATATATGGAATATTATGATATTTCCCTATCTGGTGGGAATTTTACAAGTCTTGTTGGATTTGAATTTGATTTTCTTCTGGGAATCTGTGTCATGTGTGCTACCCTCCATTGAGAACTTTCTGGCAATATTGAGGAAACCTTTCTTATACACAGTGAACTGTGATGTTTCTTTGTTATGTTTACTAACAAGAAATTAAATAGTAGTCATTATTTAACTGGTTGAGATCCACCAAGTAGGGAAATATCACAACTATTCATGTTACAATTACTTCAAGCTAATATATTCAGGAGGCTCTTCACTATATGTTTAAGGCATCTGTATAGAGTGATGTGCATGTTTTTATACAGCATCATATCTTGATGTTCAAGATGGGGATTTCTTTGGTGCTGAACTGACCTAGATTAGATCGAGATTAGAAGATGCACTATTTCATAAATTACCTTGGAATGTTTTGCGTGCATGCAGAAGTTCAATAATTGAGGAATAATGTTGAATTATTTTTAAGTACTATTCCTTGAATGCAATTCAACAAAGGTCTCTCCTCTTTGTGCCTACAAGATCTTTTATGTGACAAGATTTAGGCACATTCCACATTTCCAAGTGACTGGTAAAGTATCAGTGTTCTAGTAATCTTTCTTTTCCCTCAGTTTGGCTGATGATCAATTCGCTTTATGTGATTGTTAAATTATAATAAAGAATGAAGACTGTACCAAATGTGAATACTATCAGTTTAAATATTTAATATATGCTTGTATTTTGACAGTGTTATTGGATATTAGGACTTTGTCTCTCTCTAATTTTGTTCTTAGGGAACATAACATTGACGAGTGACATTCAAACAGAGACTGACCTCTCCTTCCCCTGGATCCTTCGTGTGTTTGATATAAAGGCTTATGAGTTTTATAAGGTTATCGAGAGTTTTATTAAAGCAGAACCAAATCTAACAAGAGAGATGATCAAGCACATGGAAAGGTGTGAACATAGGATCATGGAGTGTATTGCCTGGCAGACGGTGAGTAATATTTTCTTTTTTATTTGCAGTTGAAGATGATTGCCCATAAGTTTGAATTGAGTGGTGTCTTTGCTCTTTGGAAGTTGGAAATAAATATTTGCTGTTTTAAAGGTAAAGATTTAAAAGTGCTGCATTCCAAATATATAATTTGTGATATGTTTAAAATATTTTTCCGTGCAAGATTAAGAGCTCTAAGGGAAAATGGATTAAAAATGGGTTTCACAGATTATCACTACAATTAGGAGCCAAGAATAATAAACATGAGAGGATGCCAACTATGAAATTGATGGTTGTTGAATGCAAACTGTACCTTGGCCTTGAAGGTACTTAATGATGAGGGCTATGCCTAGTTTGATGCTGCACATTAAAACATAGCACTAAGTGCGATTAGATACTAGGAAGCAGGCCATTGCTTTGGGAAAAAAATACTCAAAGTGGACAGACTTCTGAATCAGTTAGTATAATCCAAGTATGTTTTTTGTTTTTGGGAAACCTGGAGTTTGTCCTACAGAACCACACCACTATGTTTGAGTCTCTGAAACAAAATAGACTAAAAATCCACCCAAGAGTTTTTTGATTCATTGAGCTGATGGGTTCCCTGCAGGGGTACATCATGCGTCTATAGTTTATGTCATGAACCCGGCTGATATTTGCAAGCATGTCCCAACCTGAGACAGCAGTTCATGATGGAGTATAGTTTTGTTTATTGGAATGGTGTGAGGATCTACATGCAACACCCAATAAGAACAATAACCAGCCAAGTAATAGTATAACACTTATTAAAGACTGTTACAGAGAAGATATTGATTTGATTTATTATTGTCACATGTAATAGTAAACAGTGAAAACTTGTTTCTTGCAAATTGTGGACAAAGCTTACCATTTATCGAGAAAGAATGGAGAGTCTGCAGAATGTAGGGTTATAGTCATTGCTAGGATGTAGAAAAAGATCAACTTAGTGCAAGCTAAGTCCATTCAAAAGTCTGATGGCAGCAGGGAAGAAGCTGTTCTTGAGTCAGTTGGTACTTCACCTCAGACTCTTGTAACTTTTTCCCATCGGAAGAAAGAGGAAGAGAGTACATTTGGGGTATGTGGATGTGTGGCTGCTTTTCCGAGGCAACAGGCAGTGTAGACAGAGTCAATGGATGGGAGGCTGGTTTGCATGATGGGCTGGGCTTCATTCAAGACCTTTGTAGTTGTGTGTGGTCTTGGGCAGAGCAGGAGCCATACCAAGCTGTGATATAACCAGAAAGAATGCTTTCTATGGTGCATCTGAGAAAGTAGAGGCAATGACGGGCTTTCTTAAATATATTAGAGAGATCAGGACAGTTTGTTGGTGATTTGGACACTTAAAAACATGAAGTTCTCGACCGTTTCTACTTTGTCCCCATTGACGTAGACAGGAGCATGTTCGCCATTACGCTTCCTGAAGCCGATGACTATCTCCTTCATTTTGTTGAACTTGAGGGAGTGATTATTGTCATCGCACCAGTTCACCAGATTCTCTATCTCATTCCTGTACTCTGTCTCGTCATTGTTTGAGATTCAACCCACTACGGTGGTACACCGAAAACAGAAAAGGCATACACGAGCAGAATTACAATGACATCAGACAGGTAAGAGCTACTAACCACACCCATACAATTTAAATAGAAATTACCCTTTTGATCCAAAGTACATTTATGAAATCTGAACCCTTTCAGGACTCCCTTCTTCCCAAACAACATCCAATACAATAGATCTATAAATAAAGGCTAGCTTATGGTCACCACACTATGCAATTGAGGAGTTATTCTGGGGAATGTCTCTCCTTAGTTCAGCTGTGGTTTTAACTGTTTCCATGAAGGTTCCTTCATTCTTGCTTGTGGTCTGCTAGCTAGAAGTGGCCTACAGGCTGCCACATGAAATCCAGTCCCTTGGAACTGCTAGATGGAAGCCTGCCCTTCGCCCCCTCTGCTTCGACAAAATGGTTGTCAATTATACTATTGTTTCCCTTTGTTTTTTCTCTATGTCTGTCCCCTCAGCTTCTGTAGTTCTGAAAGACTAGCATATGTATGTCTTCCCTGGATGATGCAATTGTCTACTGAAGTGTTTCCAATTAGGAGAACAGTGTATTCTTCTAGTCTGTCTACACTGCTAATCTCATTATTGAGATTTACATCCTGTGAAATACCTTTGGAAATGCTGGTGGGCTTTTTAATCTACTGGTACATTCATGATATTCATTAGAACATAGCAAAGCTGGCAAAATTTAGGCTTCTTACTGTGTGTGAGTACAGACCTTTGACACAAGAGCACAAGAATTAGCAGCAGGAGTAGGCCACTTGGCCCTTAAATCTTGCCGCATCACTCAATAAGATCACGGCTGTTCTATTGTTGCATCAAAACCACTTTCCTGTCTGCTCTCTGTAAACCTTGACATCCTTATTAACCAAAAGGCATTCAAGTCAGGTGACATTTGAATGGGGCATTCAAGTTAGACAATGCTGACCTATACAAGAAAACCAGATATGATCTAAGGAGATCCATCAAAAATGTCAAAAGACAATACCGGACCAAACTAGAGTCCCAGTCTATGGCAAGGTCTGCAAGATATAACAGGCCACAAGATGAAGGCATGTAAAATCGCTGGCTCCAACAAATCCTTCCCTGATGAGCTTAACGCATTCTATGCCTGCTTTGAGCAAGAAGTCAGTGAGAGCATGCTGTCCACCCTGGAAGCCTTGGATGAACCTGTATCTGGGGCCACCATTGCAGATGTCAGAGCAGCTTTCTTGAAGGTCATCCCATGGAAAGCAGCTGGCCTGGATGAGGTACCCAGACGAGCACTCTGATCCTGTGCGGATCAACTGGCAGGGGTAGTCACAGACATCTTCACCTTCTCTTTACAACAATCTGAGGTCCCTATCTGCTTCAAGAAGACAACCATCATTCCGGTACGTAAGAAAAACCAAGCAGTGTGCCTTAATGATTATCAACCGGTGGCTCTGATAGCCATCATTATGATGTGCTTCAAAAGGCTAGTATTGGCACGAATCAATTCCAGCTCCTGGACTACTTGGATCCACTACAGTTGTCTACTGCTGCAACAGGTCCACAAAGACACATATGTCAGACTCCTATTTATTGATTACAGCTCAGTCTTCAACACCATTATTCCCATGAAACCCATCTCCAAACTCCATGGTCTGGGTCTCAGTACCTCCCTCTGTGAGTGGATCCTGAACTTCCTAACTCGCAGAACACAATCAATAAGGATAGGCAACAACACCTCCTCCACGATCATCCTCCGGTGCCCCACAAGCCTGTGTTCTCAATCCCCTACAATACTCTTCATGCCTACGTGTGTGTGGCCAAATTCCCCTCTAATTCGATTGTCAAGTTTGACAACAACACCATAGTGGGTCGGATCTCAACAATGACAAGACAAATCAGGAAAGAGATAGAGAATCTGGTGAACTGGTGTGGCAACAATAATCTCTCCCTCAATGTCAACAAAACGAAGCTTGTCATCAATAAAGGAGAACATGCTGCTGTCTACATCAACAGGGACGAAGTAGCAAGGGTCGAGAGCTTCAAATTTTTAGGTGTCCAGATCACCACCAACCTGTCCTAGTTACTCCATGCTGACACTATAATTAAAGAAGCCCACAACGCCTCTACTTTCTAAGAAGACTAAGATTTGGCATATCAGCTACGATTCTCACCAACATTTACAGATGCACCATAGAAAGCATTCTTTTTGGTTGTATCACAGCTTGGTATGGCTCCTGCTGTGCCCAAGACTGCAAGGAAGTACAGAAGGTCGTGACTGTAGCTCAATCCATCATGCAAACCAGCCTCCCAGCTATTGACTCTATCTACACTTCCCACTGCCTCGGCAAAGCAGCCAGCATAATTAAGGATCCCATGCGACCTGGACATTCCCTCTTCCACCTTCTTCTGTCGGGGGAGAAAGATACAAAAGTCTGAGGTCACGTACCAATTGACTCAAGAACAGCTTCTTCCCTGCTGTTGTCAGACTTTTGAATGGACTTACCTTGCATTAAGCTGATCTTTCTCTGCACTCTAGCTATGATTGTAACACTACATTCTGCACTCTCTCCTTTCTTTCTCTATGAACAGTATGTTTTGTCTGTATAGTGCGCAAGAAACAATACTTTTCAGTGTATGTTAATACATCACAGAATCATCATAGAACTATAGAAACCCTACAGTGCAGAAAGAGGCCATTCGGCCCATGAGTCTGCGCTGAACACAATCCCACCTAGGCCCTATTCCCATGTGACAATAATAAATCAAGTTAAATCTACTTAGCTCAAACTTGAGTATAATCAATAACCCAGCTTTTGTTGCTCTCTGACAAATAGAATTCCATAGAGCCTTTGAGAGAAAAGAAATTCTCCCACTGGAGTCCGAATTTCTGAATGGTGTCCCCTGGCCCCAGACTGCCGTACAAGGGGAAACATCCTCTCAGCTTCTCAAATGGGTCTTGGCCAAATCTGCTTAACCATTCCTTATAAGTGATCTCCTTCAACCAGGGATGAGTCATGTGAACTTGCTCTGAATAATTTCTAATGCAATTATATTCTTCCTTAAGCAAGGAGAAAAAAACTGTTCGCAGTACTCCTGATGTGACTAAAGCTATGCACAACTATAGCTTCCCTATTTTATACTGTATTTCCCTTGCGATAAATGCCAACTTTCTATTTGCCTTCCTAATCACTTGTACCTGCTTGCTAATGTTTTGTGATATACGCATCATGATAACCAGATTGCTGTGTACTGTGAAGTTCTTCAATCCCTCTCCAATCAAGTAATATACTACTTTTCTATTCTCATGCCAAATTGGAGAAGTTTACTTTTCCACATTATACTCCATGTGCCAAACTTATCTAACTTATTTAAATCCCTTTGTACGTTCTTTATGCTCCCTTGACAACTTATTTTCCGACTTATTTTTGTGTCATCAGTTCAGGAGGCAGTTATGCCTGCAAGGGACTTGTGCATTAGAAAATAAGACAAGTGCTGGTAGCCAAACTCTGGGCAGATCTTGGAGTTGCGAGAATACAACATCAATGATAACAGAACTAAATGAGAACGTTGTTGAAGAGCGTAGGATTACTTGTTGATTCATCTAGTTAAGAAAACTACTAAGGCAAAATGAAGATCTCCTGATGGCAATGATTCTTACCTACAAGGTTGCCAACCTTTCTCTTTCAATTCTACCCCATTTCCAATCACCTATCCGATGTTACTTAGGTGGCAACCTTTTGTGTCCAAACTGTGGTAGGAACATAGGAATTGCTAAAAGTAAGTTGGTTAATAGTAATTAATCTCTTAACAGTTGAACTAAAACAAAAAGAAAGTGGGCGGCACAGTGACTCAGTGGTTTGCACTGCTGCCTCACAGTGAGGGACCTGGGTTCAATTCCTAGCTTTAATCACTATCTGTGTGGAGTTTGCATTTTCTCCCTATGTCTGCGTGAGTTTCCCCAGGGCGGTCTCATTTCCTCCCACAGTCTGAAAATAGTGCTGGTTAGGTGCATTGACCGAACTGATGCCAAAGTGTGGCAACTAGGGGAATTTGGCAGTAACTTCAGTGCAGTGTTAATGTAAGCCTTATTATGACTAATAAACGTTAAACTTTACTTTTAACAGATGAAAATATAGTGAAACCTATCAGAAATCTCTCCACAGATGTACACAGACATCTATCATATGTCATTTCTCAATGCCACAGTGTTGATTATTGGCAGATTATTCAAATTTTGAAAGTTAAGCAGATCAGTAAATCGACGTTGGATAACAATTGGGAATGGGAGCACTGATTAATTTTCTGTAATCCAAGGATGCTGAATTCATTTGTATGACATCAACTATCATTAACTCAACATGGATTTAGAACCTAATGTGAGCCTCCAAGTTCTGTGTGACTCCACTTTATGCTGCCTTTACCAACTGAGCCTTCAGGACAAATTTCCACATTATCTCAAGTGGAACTTGGGAGCACTACAATTGTCAGCCTGTCAGCTGCAAGAAATGGAAGTTAAGGGCTCTTGTATTTATGGCGAGTATCCAAGTACATAAAATTGCTACTCACTTGTGCATTGGTTAGGTACATTGGCCATGTAAAATTCTCCCTTTGTACCCAATCAGGCACCGGAGTATGGCAACTAGAGGATTTTGACAGTAACTTCATTGCAGTGTTACTGCAAACCAATTTGTGACACTAATAAATAAACTTTAAAAACCTAGTTTTCATGTAAAAATAATTTGTGTATTTAGAAATGTTGGTTTTTTGAATCATAAAGGGCTACCACATTGCAGACCATTCAGGTAGTGTTGTCCATGTTGGCTCTCTGCAATAGCAATTCACCTCGTGTCACTCTCCCAGCTTTTCCCTGTAGCTCAGAAAAATTTTCCTCTTCAGGGAATGATCCATTTCTCTTTTAAAAGCCACATTGAATCTACCTCCAACATGATCTTTGGGCAGTACATTCTGAAACCTAACCACTCTCATGCAAAAAGGATTTCCCTCATGTCGCCATTATTTCTTTGGCCAGTTACCTTTAAATTGGTGTCTTTTTCTCAAATCTTCTGCTACTAGGACCAATGCTTTCCTATCTATTCCATTTGGACCCCTCATAATTTTGAATGCCTTTACTGAATCTCCTCTCAACCTTCCTTTCTCCAAGGAGGAGAGTCCCAGTTTCTGCAGTCCATCTACATAAATACTTCGAGAGATCAGGAACTTCAATCTTGAGAATTCCTTTGCACCCATTGTAATGCTTCTATGTCTTTCCTAAAGTGTGGTGTCCAGAACTGAATGGGATGCTCCAGTTGAGGCTGTACCGATTAGTTTATCATGCCTTCCTTGCTTTAGCACTGACGTTGACAGTGGCTGTCTCTGGATTCGAGGATAAAGTCTGCCCAAGTCCACAGATTTCTACCATGAGTCTTCATGTGGTTGATGGGGCAATTCTTGGCCCACAAATCCTTGGGCATATTGGGCAGGTACTCACCCCAGGTAGTGGGATTTAAAGTGCTGGAATTGTTTTCTTTCCTCTTTCTGTGTCTCATTACGAATCTGTGACTCAAAATATGATACAGCTTGATGGTCAAGTTGTTGTTATTTTGAGCAAGGGTCACAGGCTCCTGCCGTTGTTAATGTCAAATGCTTCACTTGAAGGACCATATCAGGTTGTCTTTGAAACCTTTTCTTTGTCTTTCCATAGAATGCTGGCCATTTTAGTGTTGAGAAAACAGTGTCCAGTCCATTGAAATTGATATTGCAGGAGTGTTGCCTGAATGCTGTGAACATTAGTATTTGTTTGGTGGCCCTTCCATTGAATCTGGAGGATGCAACACGCATGCACATGCACACGCACACACACAGACGACCACCCTCCCACTGCAGCTGCTCTGGTGTTTGATTTCCTCATCAATGGTGGCCTTTTCAGAGAATTGGCTACCAAGAAATGGGAACTTATCAACATATTCCAGAATTTCTCCTTCACCATATATAGGAGTTGGAATATTTAGCTGAACACTGAAGTTTGATATGAGTTTGTTTTGGCAATATTCGAGGACAAGCTGAATTTCTTGTGTGCAGAATTGAAGAGATTAAAAATGGCTTGCAAATCCGGTGCAGGGTGGACAATGACACTGCAGTCATCCACACACTGTAGGTAATATATATCTATAGTGGTCACTTTAATTTTTTTATACTTGATTTCCATATTTATAAAGCCCTGGGGATTTTTTTTAACTACTCTCTTCAACTGCCCTCCCATTTTCAATAATTTGTGCACATATATCCTCATGGTCACTCTGTTTCTTCATCCCTTTTAAAATTGTATTCCATGTTCGATGTTGCCTAGCCTCAATCTTCCTACCAAACTGAAGCATTCCATATTTCTCCTTCTAAAGCTCTGGAGAAATGCGTATTATATGTGAGAATACACTTTAACTCCATTGATGCCTCTGTTTGTATTTGTGATTTTCTGTAAGTGTCTACTTACTCACACAATGCAGTTGCGTGTTAATAATGCAGATGAAATAGTTGGATAAATATTGACTATTATGTAATGCCCTATGTTAATTTATTGAAACTATGGCATGGATCTTGCAGACCCAATAACAGTGAAAACTGAGATATTTAATGCCATTGAAGGTCATAATGGTATTGCAGTTTTTGGAGAGCTGATTTATATTCAAATTTGGAAGTTGCAGTTTGCTTGAAAGGGCTCGGTGGAAGTCCAAGCTGCTGGTTCCCCCAAGAACTTAGGGTGGCTGGACTTATGTAATTGCAAGACAACCAGCCTTAGTCAACCCTGGCATTTTGGTCCTACAGCTGTCAAGGAAGAGCCAGGAGTGCTGTGTTGGGGGTAGTGGGGGAGGTGGAGAGGGGTGGGGCGAGTAGAAGTGAAGTGTACACTAATGATAGTGGCTGGACTTTTCCAGTCACTCATACCAGTGCCAAATTCTTCATCCTAGCTTGCAGTGGCAATAGTGGCATGAGTGTTCATGCCACTGTTGCCACTGCAGGCGAGGATGGAGAATTTCAGCCAAGCTGTTGCCACTGCAAGCAAGGATGGAAAATTCTGGCCAAGATTTCAAATGACTAAAAGCATTCACCTCATTGAGCTGAAGGGAGATGTCAAGCTTGTGATAGCTTGTGATGTCAGAGGGGGAATGCACCTCTGCACAAGGCCTTTCTATTCACCTCGCTGATAGATCAATGCTGCAGCTAGGACAGCAAGTTCCCACTACTGCAGCCAATCAAAAAAGTAGCAATCATAATCTTAAACTCAGTGTACAACACCACCACTACCTAAAGTCCAGGACTAGATGTCATGATATTGTTATTGATGGGGCTGGTGTGGCAATCTCCTAGTTGATGTATGCAATTGGGACTTCTCAAGTTTTACGAAACAATGGTAAGCCTTATTGTTTGCCAAATAAAATTTAAGCAGGATTGGTTGTTTTACCTGGCTTCTATTGTGACTAGTATGGTGATGCTAGATGTGAAATTTAGTTCCTTTTAAGCAGCTGATTACTGCCTAAACATAACTTTTCCAGGACTCTAACCATGAATCATGAGCACAGAGTTCTGCAAAGAAATGGTGGCGACACTAGACTTTTATATTTTAACATCATGCTGACCACATTGGCTCAACTTCACCACTTCTTGACCACTATCTCTAAATTCTCAGATTGCTGATACGATGTCCAACATCTAATAGAGCAAAAGTTTTGTTTAGTTTAATTTTGGGAGGGCTAAAAGCATGCATGAAAAACTAGCACTGTTTTCTGATGATGATGTTGGAGGGCGGCATATAAATGAAAAATGGGAATGAGGTAAGACAAAGTATTTTTTTTGGATGGATGGGGAAGAACAGCAGTGATAGCAGTGAGGATGGTACCTGAAGAGAGAAAACCATTAACAATATCACCTAACCTGAGAACCAGGAATTGAAGTTGGGTGGTCAGCATTTTACTAGGAACATGGTTGAAGTGGATTTTTGAGCCAAGATAGGCCCAGAAGAGATTGAAGGGGAAATGGTTGAGAAACTGAAGAATGACATGAGTTCAAGGGCAGAGCAGGGGGAAGCTTTAAAGGACAGTTGGCTGGGTAGACTAGAACAAGAGAGCAGTTGGACCTCTAAAGTTGACTTTTATTCTCCATGATTAGACAAAAATCAGCAATAGTACTCTGTCCAGATCACTGTCATGTTCCTTGAAAGTACATGTATTTGACCATTAAATGAAGCTAAAATCAACTCTACTACAATATTCCATCTTCCATCACCATAATCTAATACTCTGCAGATACACTGTAGACTCGTGCAAAAAATAACATGAACTCAGGTGGTTATGTGATGCGTCACCTAAGACAATACCCAGTATTATGGGGTGACCAAGCGGGCAGCATTTTTTTCTGCCTTATTTAGAACATTGTGAAGAATTGACAATCATATTGCCAGAAGATCGCTATGTTTTCTACTCCATGTCTTTGAGATGCAGAATATCAGATCTGATGCATGGAGCAGGGATAAAGTACATCTATCTTAATGTGTCTTCATTTGTATTTTAATAGATGTATTTACCTAATTTTCCTTGTCTTGATACTTCAATGTGTGCGTGATAATCAGGTTCTTTGTCTTATTCCCTCTGCCTCCCCAATCCTCAAATCTTGTCTTCACTTGATGGGTAAAGAGTTATAAACCAAAACATCTCCCTATATGTATTCCTTCAGTTCCTTAGGATTTTGTCAGGATTACATTTACGTTCATTTTATAAGAGACAACGCATAATCCTGTTACCTCCATATTACAAAGAACAACCCAGCACGGGAAACAGGCCCTTCGGCCCAACGAGCCCGCGCCGCCGCATCGCCCTACACCTATTCTACCCTGCATGTCTACGAATGGGACCCTACTCAGTCAGATTCAGGGAAGAAATAGTGTCAATTTGGTGGAAACCAATTAGCCTAAGAGCACATCTTTGGGGTGTGGGAGGAAACCGGAGCGCCCGGAGGAAACCCACGCAACCACAGGGAGAATGCGCAAACTCCCACAGACACAGGCCCAAATCCATGTATCTGCACAGCTAGCAGTGCTAGTCACTGAGCTGTTGCGGTGCCCGTCTATCGGTCCAGGATCAAGCACACACACCGACATGAAGTACTAGGCCACTCCTGGACTTCCAAGAGCAGCCCACGCACAACCTGCCGTGTGCATGCCCCTCGCTTGACACGAGGTGGACCTCCACCTGTGGAATAAAGACAAAACATATTAGTTATACAGCCTGCCCTTCCGGTGTCTCCCGAGGTTTACCCTATTTAATAGCCCCTACCATATCCCTCCATTCCCGTTTCACTCATATGCCTATCTAACTGCATCTTAAACGAGTCCAACGTGCCTGCCTCCACCACCCTACTCGGTAGCGCATTCCAGACCCCCACAACTCTCTGTGTAAAGAACCTTCCTCTTACCTCCAAATTATACCTCCCCCCCTCACCCTTAATTGATGACCTCTTGTGTTCGTACCCAGTCTAGGGAGCAGTCTCTCACTATTAACTCTATCTATTCCCTTCAGTATCTTATATACCTCTATCATGTCCCCTCTCAATCGCCTTCTTTCCAAGGAGAATAGCCCCAGTCTCTTCAGTCTCTCCTCGTAACCCAGTCCCCCCATGCCAGGCAACATCCTGGTAAACCTCCTCTGCACCCTTTCCAGAGACTCCACGTCCTTCCGGTAATAAGGTGACCAGAACTGGACGCAGTACTCCAAATGCGGTCTAACCAACGTTCTGTATAACTGAAGCATTAGACGGCAGCTTTTATACTCTAAGCCCCTTCCTATAAAGGCTAACATCCCATAAGCCTTCCTAACAACGTTCTCCACTTGTGACACAACCTTCATGGATTTGTGGACCTGCACTCCCAGGTCTCTCTGTACATCTATACTCCTAATCGGCCTACCTTTTATCACATAACTCCTCTCTGCATTATTCCTTCCAAAATGCATCACCTCGCATTTGTCAGGATTAAATGCCATCTGCCACCTATCTGCCCACTGCACCAACCTATCTATATCCTGTTGTATCACCTGACAATCCAGTTCTGTACCCGCCAACCCTGCCATCTTGGTGTCATCAGCAAACTTGCTGATCACACCACCTACTCCCTCTTCTAAGTCATTTATGTAGACTACAAAGAGGAGAGGTCCCAGTACCGAGCCCTGCGGCACACCACTGGTCACTGGCCTCCAGCCCGACAAGGTACCCTCCACAACTACCCTCTGTCTCCTATTTCCCAACCAGTTCTCAATCCACCTAACTACCTGGCCTCGTATCCCATGCGCCTTAACCTTTTCTACCAGCCTACCGTGAGGGACTTTGTCAAACGCCTTACTGAAATCCATGTAGATGACATCAACGGCTCTCCCATCGTCAACCGTTTTTGTCACCTCCTCAAAGAATTCCACCAGATTCGTAAGGCAAGACCTCCCTCTAACAAAGCCATGTTGCGTATCCCTAATCAGATCGCAACGCTCCACATGCTCATACATCCTACCCCTAAGTATTTTTTCCATTAACTTCCCTACCACCGACGTCAAACTCACTGGCCTATAATTCCCAGGGTTATCCCTACTACCTTTTTTGAACAACGGGACCACATTTGCTACCCTCCAGTCTTCTGGGACCTCACCTGTGTCCAAAGAAGAGACAAAGATGTGCGCCAGAGGCCCAGCAATTTCATCTTTCGCCTCCCTAAGCAGCCTGGGATAAATACCATCAGGCCCCGGAGCTTTATCCGTCCTTACGCTACCTAAAAGCCCTAGCACTTCCTCTCTCGTAATAACTATATCCTGCAACTGAACCTCCGCTCCCTCCAAGAGACCGCACGATTCCGAACCCCTCTCCTTCGTGAATACCGACGCAAAGTATTCATTCAGGAGCTCCCCCATTCCCTCCGACTCAATACACAACTCTCCACTCTTGTCCCTAAGAGGACCAATTTTCCCTCTAACTACTCTCTTGCCTCTAATATAGGAATAAAATGCCTTAGGATTATCCTTAATCCTACCGGCCAAAGCCATCTCATGCCCTCTCTTCGCCCTTCTAATTCCCCTTTTTAGCTCCCTCCTACTCTCTCTATATTCCTCCAGCGCACACTCCGTACCCATTTGTTTTGACCTATCATACGCCTCCCTCTTCTTCCTAACCAAGTCTTCAATATCCCCCGTAATCCACGGCTCTCTAATCCTACCTTTCCCATCCTTTCGCTTAACCGGAACAAACCTCCCCTGCAACCATTTCATTTTGTCCCTAAAAGCCTCCCACTTGCCAACCGTGGACTTGCCAGCTAACAGTCCCTCCCAGTCAGTTTGCTGCAGCTCCCTCCTAATCCTGCCAAAGCTCGCCTTTCCCCAGTTCAGCACACTCCCGCTTGGACGGCACTCGTCCCTTTCCATTTTTATCCTAAAGTAGACGGACTTGTGGTCACTGTTCGCCACATGTTCGCCTACCTCTACCTCACCCACCTGCCCTGGCTCGTTTCCCAACACTAAATCCAGTATAGCCCCTCCCCTAGTCGGGCAAGTTACATACTGTTCTAGCGACCCTTCCATAACACATTTCACAAACTCCTCTCCCTCCGTACCCCCAGCTCTAGGCCCCCTCCAATTCACTCCGGGAAAATTAAAATCACCCACTACAACCACTCTATTCTTTCTGCACCTGTCCAAAATGCCCCTGCAAATTCCCTCCTCCACTGACTTTGGGCTGTTGGGTGGCCTATAGTACACCCCTAGCAGTGTGATCTCTCCCTTTTTATTCCTCAACTCCACCCACAGCGACTCAATCCCTATCTCTTCCATATCGCCCTCCCTCTGCACTACTGTGATGTTTTCCTTGACTAACAGTGCCACCCCTCCACCTCTCTTCAACCCTCCTCTGTCACACCTAAAACACCTGTACCCAGGAACATTCAGCTGCCAGTCCTGCCCTCCCCGTAACCACGTCTCCGTTACAGCCACCACATCCAACTGCCTCACAAACATCAAGGCCCTAAGCTCATCCGTTTTCCCTGCCACACTCCTAGCATTGAAACAGACACAGTTCAACCCACAAATGTCCCTCGGAACCACCTTCTCCCTTATAATTTTCCTTTCACCCGTCTCTCTCCCAGCCACCTCCCCACCCCCCCTCCCTATTAGTTTAAATCATTCCTGAACACCCCAGCTAACCTCCCTGCTAAGACACTAGTCCCCCTCCCGTTCAAATCCTCCCCACCCCTCCTGTACAGTTGCCTTTCTCTCCTAAACACCTCCCAATGATCTACATAAGTAAACCCCTCTACCCTACACCAGTCCCTCAACCATGCATTCAACTGCATGATCTCGTCATTCTTAGCCCTGCTCATACTGGGCAGCAACCCAGACAGTGCCACCCTAGAGGTCCTGCCCTTTAGTTTGGCCCCCAACTCCCTAAATTGCCTACGGACCTCTCCCCTACTCCTCCTTCCTATATCCCCCTCCCCTACATGTACTATGACCTCTGCCTGGGTCCCCTCCCCTTTCAAAATTCCCTCTACCCTTTCCATTATATCTTTTACCCCTGCTCCAGGGAGGCAGACCACCATCTTGGAGTCGCGCCCTTGCCCACAGAACCTCCTATCAATCCCTCGGACCCTCCCATCCCCTACCACTATCACCTTACCAGACCCTTTCCGTCCCTCTAAATCAGTCTCCCCTTCCTTCCTATTTTTCTGTGCCCCTGCCGACGAACCTTGGGGGGCCTCCGGGGAGGCCGGGGGACCCTGACTACTCTTCTTCTTCCTCTTTCCCCTCCTAACAGTCGTCCATCCTCCCTTCTCTTCCGCCCTTGAGACCTCCTCCTGCTCATGTTTCCCAGCCATTATCTCCTCATTCTCCCTAACTAGAAACGCATCTTCCAGTCGCCCCTCGAGTTGCCTGATCCGGGCCCTCAATCGCTGCAGTTCTAAACATTTACTGCAGATGTGTACCTTGGGGACCCGTGACACCACCAGGAACTCCCACATGTGGCACCGGACGCAACTTACATTCCTCCCTATATTCCCTGCCATGTCCCAACCTCCTGTAAGTGCCCAAGGTAGGAATCTGACTCTCACCTTCTCTAAGCCTGCACTCGCCTAAGCCCAGCAAGCCAAAGCCCTTCTCACTCAGTTCCCACTCACTCCGCTGCCCGCTCCCGACGCTGCCCGCTCTATACTGCTACCCCTTTTTTATACCCCCCGCTCCCCCTTAACGACAATCCCCTGGCCTAACTTCCGGTACGGAAGTAAACTACACTCTAACAAGCCCCGAGAACCGGAAGTACAGGAAAAAAGCGGTTTTCACTTTAAATCAGTCACTCACCACAGCCACAGCCACCAGGTTCAATGCTCCGGAGAACAATGAGGTGGGTCCCCGGGTGAGTATCCGATTTATACCCCCCGCTCCCCCTTAACGACTATCCCCTGGCCTAACTTCCGGTACGGAAGTAAACTACACTCTAACAAGCCCCGAGAACCGGAAGTACAGGAAAAAAGCGGTTTTCACTTTAAATCAGTCACTCACCACAGCCACAGCCACCAGGTTCAATGCTCCGGAGAACAATGAGGTGGGTCCCCGGGTGAGTATCCGATTTATACCCCCCGCTCCCCCTTAACGACTATCCCCTGGCCTAACTTCCGGTACGGAAGTAAACTACACTCTAACAAGCCCCGAGAACCGGAAGTACAGGAAAAAAGCGGTTTTCACTTTAAATCAGTCACTCACCACAGCCACAGCCACCAGGTTCAATGCTCCGGAGAACAATGAGGTGGGTCCCCGGGTGATCCAAAGAAACCATAACTTTTGGATCCACAGGGCAAATTCACTCAGGGGCCTTGCACTAAGAGTGCAGGATCACTGAATGCATCCACAAAACCTGATTGAACCAGGTACTGTAAAGCCAATATACACTTAAAAGGGCCAGTCTGGCATAATTTCCATTAAAGTTTCCCTCTTTTTCATGATGTTATAGAAGCTTACAGAATGAATACCGAAGGAAAGGAGGAGAGCTTCACGTTTTTAGGTGTCCAGATCACCAACAACCTGTCCTGGTCCCTCCATGTGGACACTATAGTAAAGAAAGCCCACCAACACCTCTATTTTCTCAGGTGACGAAGGAAATTTGGCATGTCTGCTATAACTCTCGCCAACTTCTACAGATGCACCATGGAAAGCATCTTTTCTACTTGTATCACAGCTTGCTATGGCTCCTGCTCTGTCCAAAGCTGCAAGAAACTACAAAGGGTCATAAATGAAGCCCAGTCCATCATGCAAACCGACCTCCCATCTGTTGACACTGTCTACACTTCCGCTGCCTCAGAAAAGTAATCAGCATAATCAAGGACCCCACACATCTCAGACATTCTCTGTTCTGCCACCTTCTGTTGGGAAAAGGATACAAATATCTGAGGTCATGTACCAACTGACTCGAGAACCGTTTCTTCCCTGCTGCCATCAGACATTTGAATGGACCTAACTCGCGTTAAATTGATCTTTCTCTACACCCTGGCTATGACTGTAACACTACATTCTCTGGACCTCCTCTAAGGCCAGCACATCCTTAAGTATGGGGTCCAAAACTGCTCACAATATTCCAAATGGGGTCTGACTAGAGTCATTTACAGCCTCAGCAGCTCTTGTGTTCTAGACCTCTGGAGATTAACGCGAACATTGTGAGACATCTTCCAGCCACTGGAAAGTTTTCCCCTGATTCCCATTGTCTCCAGTTTTGCTAGCTCTCGCTAGAGGCCACACTGGGTCAAGTGCTATTTTGATGTAAAGGATAGGTATTCTGACTTAACTTCTGAGTTCAGTTCTTTTGTCCATGTTTGGGGTGGTAATTTGATGGGTTGATTTTGACCTGCTTTTTATGGACAGGGCATACCTGGAACATTTTCAGCGTTACAGCCAGTATCGTAACTGCACTGGAACAGCTTAGTGAAAGGCATGGCTAGTTCTGGAGCACAACTGTTCAGTACCATTGTTGAAATGTTGTCATGGCCCATGGCTTTTGCTGTATACAGTGTCTTGAGCTTTTATTTTAATATCACGCTGTGAACCATGTGATGCAGGGACCTGAAAGAGGCCAAGTTGGATGATCTACTCAGCACTCCTAGCTGAAGTTTGGGCGGGAGAGGGGATGAATTGCTGCAGTAAGTGATAATCAGCAGGAAGTTTCTGTGCCCATGTTTGACTTAACGCCATAAGACATATGGCATCTGGAATTAATGTTAAGAGTTCCTAGGGCAACTCACGGCTGACTGTATACCACTGTACCATCTTTAAATTTTACATTCAGATTCAGACCCCTAGATTCATCAAACACTTTCCATACCTAACCACTTCTTGGAGAGACAGTCCTTTGCAGTTTTGAAATACATACACTTGGTTTTTAATTTTTATAAGGAATGAGACACCTATTTGAGGGTCAGGACGTATCTAAGGATGATTATGTTGTGTCTGTGGTAAAGACATACTCACCAAAACCAAAATGATTTTCTTGTATTATGCCAAATTAAAACACTTAAAAGCTACAGGATTGTTAACATCCAATTGTCTCATTCCTTATAAAATTAAAAACTAATTTTATATATTTCAAAACTGCAAAGGATTGTCTCTCCAAGAACTGGTTGGGTACAGAAAGTGTTTGATGAATCTAGGGGTCTGAATCTGAATGTAAAATGTAAAGACAAGAATTCCATCTCCAAATATCACTAAGTTGCCTCAAACAGATGTCTTGTTCATCGTAAAACAAATCACTTTGAATAGGTAGCAGATGATATTCTAAAACTTTAAAGTTCATTGGCTTGTTAGAGACAGATAGAATGTCAGTCTTTAAGAGTGAGGAAGTGATGCTTCTGTTGTTAAGAGCATGTTGTCAGCTGTTTCATTGGTGATAATGCATCAGCATTGTATTGTGACTTCAGAATGTATATGTGATTGCAACGTATACTTTGTGCTAATATCTTGAAACTTCATGGCCTGAATTTTGCAGTCAGCAGAGAAGCAATTGCACTTGCTGCTAGCCTTCACAAAAGCTGCCCATAAAGATCTAGCAAGCTTTGTGACATGGATTTTGCTTTTCTTAGAGTGAATTTCATTCTGGTGGCTATAAGAGGTCTTTGACTTCCTGCAGCAGTGTTGACATGAAGAGCACTAAGCAAACAATCACATTGAAGAATTCTTCTAGACAGTAAACCACCAAGTAATGAGCAGGTTTTATCATTTACCTTCTTTTCAAGAGTTTTTGCAGCAAGAATAGAAAATGATGAGTAATGTCAATTCAGTGATTTCCAATTGATTTATCAGGGAGGACTTTAGCACACATGGTGAAAGGACAGGGAATCACTGTTAGCAGCTTCTGCATTTCCTTTTTTGAACTGGGCTAGCACAGATACCAGAGTTGCTGTAATGTTGGCAAATGCCAATAACTTTGCCATGATTACAATGGCAAAATTTGGGCCAATATTCAAATTTCATTTTAGTAATGCGACACAATATTTCCAAGCTCTTTAAACAACCCACTTTTACAATTCTTTGTTTATTAAACAAACCATTACTACCTGTTAGCTATTCATAAAGCAAACTGTTCTGATTCTCAGATATTTTCTCATACTTGCAAAATTTTATTTTTAAACTGTCCTATGGGGGCCCGGCATATCCCCCACTTTGCCATTACCACCAAACCTAATTCAATGAAGAGTGCAGAAGGGTATGCCAGGAGCAATGCCAAGCATATCTAAAAATGAGATGAAGCTACAACACAGGACAACTTGAATAAGCATAAGCAGCAAGTAATAGAGCTAAGTGATTCCACAAGCAACTGATCAAATCCTTGCATCCTGCCTCATCCAGCTGTGAATGGTAGTGGACAATTAACTCGCTGGAAGAGGAGCTTTCACAACTATCCCCATCCTCTACGATGAAAGAACCCAGCACATCTTTGCAAAAGGTAAGGCTGAAGCATTCACAACAATCTCCAGCCAGAAATGCCAAGTGGATGATCCATCCCTGCCTGCTCTGGAGTTCAGGTCCCCTGCGTCTCAGATGTCAGTCTTCAGTCAATTCGATTTACTCCACATGATATCAGGAAATGACGGAAGTCACTGGATATCGTGAAGGCTATAGTCCTTGATGATATTCCAGCAATAGTCCTGAAGACTTGTACTCCAGAACCTGCCGTGCGCCTAACCAAACTTTTCTTGTTCAGCTACAACATTGACATCTCTCCGGCAGCATGGAAAATTGCCCTAGTATGTCCTGTATGCAAGAAACAGGACAAATCCAACCTGGCCAATTACTGCCACTGCCCCATCGATCTACTCTCAATCGTGAACAGAGTGATGGAATGGGTCATCAATAATGCAGTCAAACGGCACCTCCTGAGCCATCACCTGCTCAAGGACACTCAGTTTGGGTTTTGCCAGCTCCTCAGCTCCTGACTTTGGTACAGCCCTGGCTCGAAAATGGACAAAAGAGCAGAATGTCAGAGGTGAGGTGAGAGTGTCTACTCTTGACATCAAGGCAGCAGCATTTAACTAAGGCATCAACGAGCCCTAACAAAACCAGAGTCAATGGGAATTGGGGATGGGTACTTACCACTGGTTGAAATTGTACCTGGCATGAAGTGTGATGGTTGGAGGTCAATCATCTCTGTTTCAGGGCAACAGTGCAGGTGTTCTTCAGGGTAGTGTCCTAGGTCCAACTATCTTCAGCTGCTTCATCAATGACTTTCGTTGCATTATAAAGTCAGAAGTGGGGATGTTTGTGGAGCATTGGTCACAACAGCTTAGATACCAAAGCAGTTTGTGTCCGAATGCAGCAAGATCTGGACAATATATAGGCTTGGGCAGACAAGTGCCAAGTAATATTTACGTCACACAAGTGCCAGGCAATGACCACCTCCAACAAGGGAGGATCCCAGTAATGGCATTGCCATCGCTGAATCCCACACAAGCAACATCCTGGGTTACTATTGACCCCCCCCAAAAAGCCTGTCCACTACCTGCAAGGCACGTGTAATGGAATATTCTCCATTTGCCTGGATGCGTGTAGCAAGAACACTGGTGCGGACCAGGGGAATCTGACTGTTTAACTAAAATAAAGCATCGCGAGGGCCATCTGTGGGTGTTGATGCAGTGTGATTTCTGCCCAGTTCTTTGAATGTCAAAGTGAAGAAATTCAATGAAGCGCGGGTAAGCGGCGGCAGCTTGCTTGATTGCTATTCCTTACACAAACATTCAATCCTTCCACTACTGACTAACTGCGGTAGTCACGTGTGCCATCTACAAGATGTGCTTGCAGGAATTCTCAGCACCTTCCAAATTCATGACCATTACCATATAGAAGGACAAGATGAGTGAATAGCTGGGACCACCACCTAGAGGTTCCCCTCCAAGTCACTCACCATCCTACTTGGAAATATATCGCTGTTCATTAACTGTCGTTGGGTCAGATTTCTGGAATTCCCCCCTAATAGGGACTACAGTGATTCAAGAAGACAGCTCACTACCATCTTCTCAAGGGCCAACTATGGATAGGCAATTAATGCTGGCCTTGCCAGTGATGCCCACATCCTGTAAATGAATAAAAAAGGAACTATATAGAGTCACTCTTTTAATCACAATTGTGACTGCTACTTTGTGATCAGCCAACAGGAAGCCCAACAAAGTTGGAACTCTTTTCTTCTCTTTATACACAATATCGGACATGATTGAGTTCAGTCAGGAAAAAGTTCATTCCGAAATCTCAAATTTTCTGATTTGGGAATATGATTCACAAGATTCCCAACTTCACACTTTTCTGGTTTCTAGTACAATTATGAAATGGGGAAAATCTGTCTTTCTTTTAAATGCTTCCCAAGGATGTGGAAGTCCTGAACTATGTTTCCATGCGTGTCAGCAGCCCTCAACCAATTGATGATTACGTGGAAACAAAATCTAACCAGCCCATGTTGCATTTACCATGGCTAATCCACCTAACCTACATATTATGTGAGAACCTATTTTTCTGTGGAGGATGCCAGAGTCAAACCATCCTACTGCAGATTCAGCATCTTTCCATCTTTCAGTATGCAGGAGCAGAAAACTTTAGCTAGCTGAAGGATATTGATAGTCATTATATACTGCTGTATTCCAGCAAAGATTCCATGTCAAAAATCAGGAGTTTTCACTGTGCATTTATCCATTGAGGTAATGAAGGAACTGAAATACTTGCAATTGTTATTTTGAATTTGGAGTACACACTATTCATAATAGCCTGTATCGACAAAACAAGTAACGGTCATCTATTTTTAAATGTTATCAGTCTTTTTCCTTATTGTACAGACTTCCTGACAATGTTGGAGTTTGCATTCAAACAGTGATAACTTGAAATTCCTACTTGACCTTTCCTGTCCTCCATAGGTCCTTTTGTTTTTCACTGATCTTCATTGAAATACACCATTTATTGTTTCAGATGTTATTTAAGTTTATTACCATGCAAACTTGGCAAGTTACTCTTAATTTTTTTTAAAAAGAGCTACTGTGCTTGAGTGGCTTTGTATCAAAACAGGATAAGGAGCTGCAGCAGGGCTGTATAGTTTGAATGCTGACCTAAGCAACATTTCACATGCAGCTTCCTGATGAGTCATTACATTGGTAATTGGTTGTCGAGACAACTGGTTCATGATGTAGAGCGACACCAAAAGAGTTGGTTCTATTCCTATAGCGGCTGATGTTATTATTCACGAATGTCCACCTTCTGAACCTTTCCTTTTCCTGAGACATGGGACCCTCAGGTTAAATCGCCACCAGTCGGCTCTCTTCCTTAAAGAGAGGGCGGGGGTGCGCGGGGGGCAGCCTATGGTCATCTGGGACTATGGTGACTTTACCTTTAACCAGTCACGTCAGCGAATTGAAGTGATGGCAGGAAATGAACCTTGGCTTTGTTTCTACCTGACATTGTTCTTCAGTATTGTCGCATCATGAGTAAAGTCCAATTGCAGCAAGACAAATGAAGTCTAGGCTTGGGCTGTTAATGGTAAGTAACATTCATGTCACGCAATTGCCAGGCATTGACCATTTCCAACGAAGAGTATCTAACCATTGCACCTTGACATTCAGTGGCATTACCACTGCTAAATCCCTCACCATCAACTTCCTAAGGTTTATTATTGACCAGAAACTGAACTGGAACATGAACATGGCTACAAGAACAGGTCAGAGACTGGAAATCCTGTAGCAAGTATCTCTTACCTCTAAACTCCCCAAAGCCCAAGTTGAGAGTGTGGCAGAATACTGTTCATTTGCCTGGATGAGTGCAACTCCAACAACACTCAAGAAACTTGACACCATCAAGAAGAAGCTTGATTAGCTGTCCTTCTGTAATCATCCACTCTCCTACATCAGCGAACAGTAGCAGAAATGTGTACCATCTATAAAATACACTGTAGAAACTCATTAAGGCTCCTTCAGCAACATCTTTCAAACTCGCAACATCTCTTACTGATTCTAAAACATATCTATCTTAGCCTTGATAAAAGACCAAGCTACTACAGCCCTTTGCAGTAAAGAATTCCATGGATTTACGATCATCCAAGTGGAAACTCCTTCTCATTTCTGTCACTATTCCTTCATTGTCGCTAGATCGAAATCCTGGAACTTTCTCCATAACAGCAGTTTGTGTGTACCTACACCACATGGACAGCAATGGTTTAAGAAGGGAACTCACCACCATCTTCTGGGGTAATTAGGGATGGACGATAAATGCTGGCCTAGCTAGCAACAGCCACGTCCTGTAAATAAAAAAAAACTAACCACAGTAAATTTATGGACATGATTGCACTGACCCTTCAGAGGGAAAAAGCAATTTGAGTAATTATAGAAATGGGGAAGAGAGGGACTTAAAATTCTCCATTCATTTCACCTTTATTTCCAGGCCACATCCCTCAATTACGTCAGTAGCATTTTTTATTTTAAGTGAATATATTTGTTATGGCTTCAGATGTCAAATTTCTCCAGTCCTTTCAAATTTATCAAATGGATATTTATTTAAATGTTTTTTCCTCCCCTTAATTTTTTAATAAAAATATAAATATCCCCTCATACTCTATAATTGATGTAGCTTTGTTTTGGTTAACTTGTAAGTTTAGTGCTTTGTCATGGTTTGAAGTTTCAAATGCATTGTACTGAGTTGCCTGAATTATTTCTGTATACACACTTGATATCATTTCATATTCTTTGGCAGATTCTTTACAAATCAGTCTGAATTAAATCTAATTTTATATTTCATTTGGATTCTGGAAGCTTGGCATTTGGATTAGGGGAACTAGAAGGGTAAATACACGGGGTCAAGGGGATGGGGCCAGGGTCGGATTGTGTTTAGTGTAGACCCGATGGGCTGAATGGCCTCCTTCTGCACTGCAGAAATTCTATCATTCTGAAGATGTCTGCTGCATTCTAGATGCCACAGACTTATTTTTCTAGTGACAAACTTTTAGAAATAGATAACCCTGCCAATGGACAATGAACAACAATGTTAAAAAAACAAACTTAGGATCAGGTTCATTGATTCCAGACTATCTAATCTAAATCTGACAAACATGAATACAAATATAACTTGCACATAGCTGGTTGGGAAATAGTAAGAAGTCCCACAACACCAGGTTAAAGTCCAACCAGTTTATTTGATAGTAAACTCACAAGCTTTAGGAAACACTGTTCCTTCGTCAGGTGTATGGAAGGCGTTGTGGGTTTACTATCAAATAAACTGGTTGGACTTTAACCTGGTGTTGTGAGACTTCTTACTGAGAGAGAAAGAGACAGAAACAATCTGCCTTCCTCCATTAACTTTTGCAGAATTTTCAACACTTAAAAGAGAGGAACAAGAAACACTGCTTTCTGCCTCAAGTCTAAACAGCTTTCTGACCAAGATGAAACTAAAACCTTGGATTTTTCTGTGGAAAAACTGTCCATCCAGGCATCACCTGATACGTCAGTCATCTCCAAATCAAGCCTCAGTCAGCAATCCCAAGGGTATAGAGATCCCATCCATTTTGATAGGAGTAACAGCAAATTGGACTATTATTTAAATGTTAAAAAACTGCAGCATGCTGCTATGCAGAGGGACCTGGGTGTCCTTATGCAAGAATCACAAGGAGTTGGTTTGCAGGTACAGCAGGTAATTAAGAAGGCAGATGGAATTTTATCTTTCATTGCAAGAGGGATGGAAATAGCGAGTACAGATGGAAACAGAATAAAAACAGCGAGGTCATGTTGCAGCTGTATAAGTGCTGGTGAGGCCACACCTGGAGTACTGTGTACAGTTTTGGTCTCCTTATTTGAGAAAGGATATGCTAGCACTGGAAGGGGTGCAGAGGAGATTCACTAGGTTGATTCCGGAGTTGAGAGGGTTGGCTTATGAGGAGAGACTGAGTAGACTGGGGCTATGCTCAATGGAATTCAGAAGAATGAGTGGAGATCTTATAGAAACATGTAAGACTATGAAGGGAATAGATAAGATAGAAGCAGCAAAGTTGTTTCCACTGGCAGGTGAAACTAGAACGAGGGGGCATGGCCTCAAAATAAGGGGAAGCAGATTGAGGACTGAGTTGAGGAGGAATTTCTTCACACAAAAGGTTGTGAATCTGTGGAATTCCCTGCCCAGTGAAACAGTTGAGGCTCCTCATTGAATATTTTTAAGGCAAGAATAGATAAATTTTTGAACAGTAAAGGAATTAAGGGTTATGGTGAGCAGGCGGGTAAGTGGAGCTGAGTCTACAAAAAAAAATCGGCCGTGATCTTATTGAATGGCGGAGCAGGCTCGAGAGGCCAGATGGCCTACTCCTGCTCCTCGTTTTGTTGTTAAAGCAGCCTGCTTGATTAGCTCTGCATCTACAAACATCCACGCCCTCCACTATTGACGCTCAGCAGCAGTAGTGTGTACTATCTACAAGATGCACTGAGCAATTCAAAGATTCTTAGACAACACCTTCCAAACCCATGACCACTTCCATCTTGAAAGACAAGGGTAGCAGGTAAATGGGAACACCACCACCTGCAAGTTCCCTCAAAGCCACTCCCCATCCTGACTTGAAAATTTATTGCCGCTCCTTTACAGTCACTGGGTCAAAATTCTGGAATTGCGTCCCTAACAGCATTGTGGGTCAACTCAGAACATGGACTGCAGCAATTCAAGAAGGCAGCTCACCACTAACTTTCTTAAGGGCAACTAGGGATGGGCAATAAATGCTGGCTAGCCAGCGATGCCCATGCCCCATGAATGAATAAAAAAAAACCCCACAAAATTAAAATGTGGTTAGTTTGATTATTGTATGTCAACTTCTATAAACATTATTTCCCCTCTGTTGAGCAGGGGTGATCAGTGTTGGAAATAAGTTGTTCATTTTCTTTACAACTTCCTTTAAAATATTGAATGGGAATTTATATTATACCCATCTGACATTTAACAGGTGTACCAAAACTGTTTATATCTGTGTAAGATATCAGTGCACACATTACAGATGCAGTAAAACCTTTGAATACTTGCTGTTTCTGAACGCCTTCTGATCTGAATGATTTTAGATTAAACTTATTAATGGCAGTTTGGTTCTCTAGCTTTAAAGGACCAGCCAAAAGCTCCTTCTGTTAAGAATAGTGCATTGTGCGTTGCATGTCTCAATGCTTGTGTTATTACAAAGCCATGTGAAATCTAATAATATAGTGAACAATAAGTACATCTAGTACATAGACATTACATGCCACAGATGCAAAGATAAACTTAAAATACTGTTGTTTCTGAGCTACTGCCTGAAACAAGCAAGCATGTCACTATTTGCAAAGTATCCTTAGAGATCGAAAACTTACTATTAGGCTATTAATTCAGACTCTTTTCAAGCATTCCAGTTTAATGTGAAAGCAAGGGCAGGAGTCAACTCTTAATTCTCTTAATCTTTTGATTTGATTTATTATTGTCGCATGTATTGGTACACAGTGAAAAGTGTTGTTTCTTACGTGTTGTACAGACAAAGCATATGGTTTGTAGAGTGCATATGAGAGAAGGAAAGGAGTGGGTCAAGAATGTAATGTTACCGTCATAGCTAGGATGCAGAAAAAGATCAACTTAATGTGAGAGAGATCCATTCAAAAGTCTGATGGTAGTAGGGAAGAAGTTGTTCTTGAGTTGGTTGGTCTTTCATTGCAGAATTTTGACACTTTTTCCCAATGAAAGAAGGTGGAAGAGAGTATGTCTGGAGTGCGGGGGTCCCTGATTATGCTGGCTGCTTTTTCGAGACAGCAGTAATTGTAGACAGAGTGAATGGATGAGAAGCTGGTTTTCCACGAAGTTCTCTGGCACCCAGCTAACAGTGTAACTGGAACCAATCACATTGCTCGAACAGCCAATGGAATTACTTGTAAACGACTCCATAACACTGACCAAAGCCTGCATGTAGGACACACAAACCTCGATGCCATAGTGTCTAGCCCCAGCTAAACGACTCCCCATATTTGGTGAACACAGAAGCTTCAAGTCACCATTGCCAGACCAGATCATGACACACAGTAACTGTGTGTATAATTACGTCTTGACTAAAAATCCCAGCATGCTTAATTCTGTTGCATTGCTTTTTAAAGCCAATATTGCCATTATTGTGGTTAAAATCATCATTGTGGTCTTACTTTCTCCATCTACACTTGTAAAAGAACTTTGAATTCCCAGTGACTGATTTAACAGAATCACAAAACAAGACTTAAAGTTTTAAGCCTCTTACTGTGGCAAATCAATTTTAATGCAGACAAATGTATTAAAATTTGCTAAAGAGGATTAAACAGGGTATATTTAAGTGGTGAAAAGTCAGAAATAGTGATGGTCCAAAGCGACTTTGGTATCCAGGTGCATGGATCATTAAAATGTCATGAGTAGCTGCAAAAAATAAAGAGAAAGGATGTTAGATTACTGGACTTAATACCTAGAGGACTAGAGTACAAAGGGTAGAAGTCTTAGCGGAGCTACTTCTGGTTCGGCAATACCTAAAATCACTCCTGGAAATAATTTAACTTTTATATCTTGTTTTTTTCCTATTAGCCAATTAGTCAGTGCCCCTTTAAGAAAAAGACGCATGTTATTTTCTGTGAGTTAACATAAAAGATTTATACTACTCCTGGAGTACTGGGTGACATACATATGAAAGATAAACTCTTGCAGCAAGAGTTGCCAGAATGATGCCAAAGGTTGAATTACAATGAGAGTTAAACAAACTATGGTTATATTTTCTTGAGATTCAAAAAGGTTACGATGATGTGATTGAAGTTTTCAAGATATGAAGGCATAGGGTAGGTCAAAATTATTTCTACTGGTTTGTAGTCCAGAACTGACAGGCTTAACCTAAACATTTGAACTAGCCTTTTTAGGACTAAAATTAGAAAAGGTGTTAGAAGCTTGGAACTATCTCTCACAAATGGCAATTGATGCTCGATCAGTACTACTAAATTTTTGTGAACTGAACATATCATGGGTTATGAGGAAAAGTTGGATAAATGGACTTAGATTGCAGATCAGTTGTAACCTTCTTCAATGCCAGAACAGGCTCGAGGGGCTATAGGAACTAATCTTGTTCCTATCCCTCTACTTATACTGACCACTTTCTTGAAAACATTCTGATGACTCTTTTGTTCTTTATATTGAAAAGGGTTCTATCTAACTTTTAACACTCTAATTTGTAATTTGTATCCTCTAACTTTTTAAAAAATACTTTAAACTTGTAAAATTATTTCTAGTCACCTTTTCTAGTCTGAAAAGTTGAACGTGTTGACCCCTTAATGGGAGTGTGGTTTTACTATTTTGATCTCTTGGGTGACTATTATTAACATTATTGTAATTATTGACATGTGAGCCTCAGTGCTGACCATCAGCTTGTGTTTAGGATATACAATTAGTATAATGAAGTCACTTCATTTCAAACCTACAAAGCAAATTGATATTTGCTTTGTAGGCAAATGCAGCAGCCACTTTGAGCAGTGCATTGTTCCAGCCTGGATATTTAAAAAAAATATTTTATGGAATGTAGGCTAGGTCAACCTTTGCCTGTCTCTAATTGCCCTTGAGCACTGAGCAAGTTATTGTCGTGTAAGTGCCACTTAATGGCACCGTCAACTACACCTTCCATCACTTTGCTGATAATAGAGTAGAATGATGAGAATGTGATTGGTTGGATTGGATCTACCTTGCTTTTTTGTGGACAGGACATATGTGGGCAATCGCCGGTGTTGCAGTTGTTCTGGAACACTTGGCTAGGAGTGTGGCTTGTTCTGGAGCATAGTTCTTCAGCATTACAGCTGGAAATTTGTCAGGACCTACAGCCTTTGTAGTATTGATCACTGACTTTTCAATTCTTCCCCCATTGTGAACTATTTGCTTGAATCAGTTTTTAAAACTCCCTTCATGTATGTAATCTTAGAAGCTTTTCTTTCCTCATAGCTTCAGTTTACCTTACCTGACATTATGTTTATGGTCCACCTCTGTCATCCCATAAGGGCAATGGAATCTTTTCTACTCTTAAATAACTGAAACTAGGCATGGAATGCCAGCTGAGGTTTGAATAATGGCACCATGTAAAGGCTCATTTGTTATAAAATCTCAAATCTTCTATCGCAATCTAAAGGTCCTTTTCAGTCCTTGCTTTCAATAATGTCCAATATCTTAACTGCATTGCTTCGTTTGTCTTTTAGCTTCATAGATCTGTTGCTAAAAGCATGGCTGATAGAATTTTACAAATAATATGCCATTCCTCCCTTGTGTTTGAAATAAATTTCAGTGAATATAAAACATTCAAATAAAAATCAGAGAAATCAAATTGCACAGCACTGTGGTCAGACTACACTTTTAAGATTGCTAAGGAGGCAGAAGGAAGATATTCAAACATTGGAAGCAACAAGCAACTATCCTGAATATCACCTGTTGTCAGAATCTTCATTTACAAGGAAAACATGAGCTTTCAGTTTGGAAGGGAGGCAAGTGAGAAGTGATTTTTGAGAAATGCAGAGAGATTATAATTCAAATGAAAAACGAGGCACATCCAAACAAATATTTCAAGTTAAATCGGTAGTATAAAAAGTCATGGGTTAAAATTAATATAAAGTAAATTTCAGAATATGACCCATATATAGATTGGGCTCCCTGATATTGAATAAAGGAAAACTCCTTTACAGGATTGTAAATTGTACAGTCTACAATTGGAGACTGTAGTGGGAGAGATGGACTTTAGAGTCATTCTAGTTGAGTGAAATAAAATAGATTGAATTACCTTCCTTATCTATGTTTGTCCTGTGACCACGCCTTCCTGTTTAGCTGCTTAGAAGTTGCATCGACAAGGCATCGATGAACACAACCAATACTTTAGAGCTTAGCACCATTAAAGAAAGTCCCAAAACTCAAGGATATATTTATTAGAAATAAAACAAAGTACTGAAAAACCTGAGCATGTCTGGCAGCATTTATGAGGAGAGAAACAAAGTTGACGTTTCATATCCATGACAGCCCTGAGGAAGAGTCAGATGATTCTCTCCACTGATGCTGCTGGACCTGCTCAGTTTTTCTAGCATTTTCTGTTTTTATTTCAGATTTACAGCATCTGCAGTACTTTGCTTTTATATTAATATATTTATTAGTATTGTGGGAACATAGCAACAGGAGTAAGCCATTCAGCTGATCGTTAGATCAATTCCATCTACCTGCCTTTATTCTACAAACCTTTAATAAGTTTACCCGATGAAAATCAATCAATTTGTTTTGACATTTTTAAGTTGACCTCAACAGTTTTTGGTGGGAACCTATTCCAGATAATCACAACTTATTGTGACAAGAAGTGCTTCCTGATTTTGCTCCAGAATGGTCTAATGCCAATTTGGACACATTTGGTCTATCCCAGCAGAGGAAATGGTTTCTAGCTATTCTAAAAAAATCATTTTATCATCTTAAGCACTTTAATTAGATCATTGAATGGGGCACGGTGGCATAGTGGTTGATCTAAATGGTTTATCACGGTGGTTGATCATCTAATGGCACCAAAGTGGTTAGCACTGCTCCCTCATAGCACCAGAGACCCGGGTTCAGATCTGGCCTTGGGTCACTGTGTGGAGTTTGCGCGTTCTCCCTGTGTTTGCGTGTGTTTCCTAACCATGTGGACTAGCTAGAGTAAATATGTGGGGTTACAGAGATAGAGCCTGGGTGGGATTATGATTGGTGCAGACTCAGTGGGCCAAAATGGCCTCCTTCAGCACTGTAGGGATTCAAAAAAAATCTATTTCTTTCTACATTCAATTCAAATTTCTGCAACCTATCCTTATAATTTAACTCTTTTTGCTCAAATATCATTCCAATTAATCGATTGTATTATTATGTTAGCGTTCGTAAGTATTCCTTGCCCAAAATATTCTTGGCCTAACCCTTGAATAATGTCAGTACATATCAGTCATTTCCCATCCCTCAGGTTAGTATGAATAATGAAGAAAAGAACTTTCAGTTAGAAAGTAACTTTCATGATCACTGGGTGACCTGAAGTGCTTTACAGTCAGTAATCTATTGCTGTGATGTATGATGACTACTACTAGTGCAGTTACTGTTGTAACGTAAGGAAGCACAACAGCCAAATTTCATCCAGCAGAGATTACAAAAAAATCTAGTAATAATAACACTATAATCTGTTTCAAAGCTGTTGTTTAAAAGACACCAAGACAAATCACCATGTCTTTTACATTCACCTGGACAAGTACATGGAGCCTCACTTTATTGTCTTACCTTTCTTAACTAACACTTTTCCTTTACATCTCCCCATCCCAATGTCCCTACAAAAGTGTGGGGTCTGCAGCAATCTAGATGGCCAGGCCTTGTTCTGTGACGAATTCAGTACGTGCAGAAAAGCTTCAGAAAGACCACAGACTGAAAACAGTCTGTGCATGCAGCTAAATTATAAATATAACAGTGGTAATTTCCCTCTTTCTCCCTCTTCCTCTTTTTTGCAATCTCTGCCCATTTCATGCCCTCCCTGCCCTCTTCCATGCCCTCCTTTGGCCTCTTTCTGGCCCTCCCCGCTGCCTCCTGCTGGCCTCCCTGCCGCCTCCTGCTGGCCTCCACGCACCCCCCTCCCTCTCGCCCTCCACATCCCCTCCTTCTCTCTATCTCGTTCTCCACACCCCACCCCCCGTCCTCCACGTCCCCCCTTTCTCTCTACCTCTCGCCCTCCACGCCCCCCCCCCTATCTCTCGCCCTCCACGCCCCCCCCCTCGCCCTCCATGCCCCCCCTCTATCTCTCGCCCTCCACACCCCCCCCTCGTCCTCCACATTTCCCCCCCCACCCCGCCCCCGCCCTTCACGGCCGCCCTCCACGCCCCCCCCCCCACCTCTCGTCCTCCACGCCCCCCTCTCTCTCGCCCTCCACGAACCCCCTTCTCTCTATCTCTCGCCCTCTACGCCCACCCTCTCTCGTCCTCCACGTTCCCCCTCCACAACCCCCCTTCTCTCTATCTCTCGCCCTCCATCGCCCCCTCTCTCTCTCTTCCCTCCCTCTCTCTCTCTTCCCTCCCTCTCTCTCTCTTCCCTCCCTCTCTCTCTCTTCCCTCCCTCTCTCTCTCTTCCCTCCCTCTCTCTCTCTTCCCTCCCTCTCTCTCTCTTCCCTCCCTCTCTCTCTCTTCCCTCCCTCTCTCTCTCTTCCCTCTCTCTCTCTTCCCTCTCTCTCTCTCTTCCCTCTCTCTCTCTCTTCCCTCTCTCTCTCTCTTCCCTCTCTCTCTCTCTCTTCCCTCTCTCTCTCTCTTCCCTCTCTCTCTCTTCCCTCTCTCTCTCTCTCTTCCCTCTCTCTCTCTCTCTTCCCTCTCTCTCTCTCTCTTCCCTCTCTCTCTCCCTCTTCCCTCTCTCTCTCTCTCCCCCCTCTCTCTCTCTCCCCCCCCTCTCTCTCTCCCCCCTCTCTCTCTCTCCCCCCTCTCTCTCTCTCCCCCCTCTCTCTCTCTCCCCCCTCTCTCTCTCTCCCCCCTCTCTCTCTCTCCCCCCTCTCTCTCTCTCCCCCCTCTCTCTCTTTCCTCTCTCTCTCTCTTCCCCCTTCTCTCTATCTCTCGCCCTCCATGGTCCCCCTTCTCTCTATCTCTCGCCCTCCATGGTCCCCCTTCCCTCTATCTCTCGCCCTCCATGGTCCCCCTTCCCTCTATCTCTCGCCCTCCATGGTCCCCCTTCTCTCTATCTCTCGCCCTCCATGGTCCCCCCTCGCCCTTCCACAGCCCCCCTTCTCTCTCTCTCTCTCGCCTTTCACGTACCCACTCTCTCGCCCTCCCACATCCCCCCTCCCCCATCTCTCGACTCCACGTTCCCCCTTCTCTCTCTCGCCCTCTACGTCTCCCCCTCTCTCTCGTCCTCCACGACCCCCCCATGCCCTCCAAGACCCCCCCCTCGCCCTCCACACCCTCCCACTCCCTCTTTCTCCCTCCCTCCCTCTCGCCCTCCACGTCCCCCCTCTCTCTCTTGCTCTCCATGCACCCCCCCCTCGCCCTCCATGTCCCCCCTTCTCTTTATCTCTCGCCCTCCACGCCCCCCATCTCTCTCACCCTCCATGCCCCCTCTTCTCTCTCACCCTCCACGGCCCCCCCCTCTCTCGCTCTCCACGCCCCCCCAGCCCTCCATGGCCCCCCTTCCCTCTAAATCTCGCCCTCCATGCGGCCCCCTCTCTCGCCCTCCATGCCCCACCCCTCGTCCTCCACGCCCATCCCGTGCCCTCCACGACCCCCCTTCTCTCTATCTCTCGCCCTCCACGCCCCCCCACCCCTCGCCCTCCACGCCCCCACCCCCACCCCTAACCCTCGCCTTCCACGGCTCCCCTTCGCTCTATCTCTCGCCCTCCACGTCCCCCCTTCTCTCTATCTCTCACCTTCCATTTCCCCCCCTCTTGCCCTCCATGTCCCCCCCCATCTCTTGCCTTCCACGACCTCCCCCCTGCCTCGCCCTCCACGACCCCCTCCTTGTCCCCCAAGACCCCCACTCTCCCTCGCCCTCCACGCCCCCCTCGCCCTCCACGCCTCCTCCCTCTCTCTTGCCTTCCGTACCCCCCAGCTTCCTGTCTCTCTCTCTCTCTCCCCCTCGCCCTCCACGTCCGCCCCCTCTCTCTTGCCCTCCACATCCATCCCCCCCTCTCTCTTTCGCCCTCCACCTCCCCCGCCTTGCCCTCCATGCCATGCCCCCTCTGCTGTCTGCATTGATTCCTTGTCATGTGGATAATCAATTGATAAAGTCTGTGAAGCTCTAATGAAGCTTAAATAAATTGTGGTTGAACTGTTACTGGTCATTTGAATTGTGTAACTGCTGGATACCTTGTTATATTCATTTTCTTTTTACTATTTCTTTTAATGTTCTTCTGAACTGGAATGAGATCATTGTTTGTTAAAAATTGTACTGCAGGTGAGGTGCTGGTTCATGAGTGTATATTTGTTGTGCAGGGTACTATTCAAAGCTGACTCATGAGCCCCACCCACTTTTAAACAGTAACGTTAAAATGAAAGGATTAGCTCGTAAGTATAAGCACATACATGCCAGATGCACCTTCTATCTGTTTGTATGAGTGGTGAATGAGAATGTGGTTAATCCTGTTTTTCTGAACTCAGAATTGCTCTTATCATGATCCAACTGAATGTTCAACAAGTACACTGGATAAACAAATGAAATTCATCCTCTGTCTTTTTTTTAGCAGTGTTTTGAATCAATATCTTGCAGTTTATCCTTTCAGTACTTGAAGCTTATGCAGTTTTTTTATGGTAGTAGAATGTGGTGAAACACATTCTGAAATGGAAAGCCAAGTCTCATTATTGAGGCCTTTGTTAGCTCTGAATGTCCTTGCTAGAATGCTTTGCAGTTGATTCTTAACAGGATTGATTTGATATTAATCAGCCTCGATGTTAAGATGCAATGACAGTAGCCATGAGAACAGTGTTGTCATCTGTGCAGGTATTCTATGACTTGCATCTCTGGTAGAAGGGGAGTAACCACAGTAAAAAGTCTCACAACACCAGGTTAAAGTCCAACATGTTTATTTGGTAGCAAAAGCCACTAGCTTTCGAAGCGCTGCTCCTTCATCAGGTAAGTGGGATCGGAAGGGAGTAATACATGCCTTGAAAGTTATACTGTTTACTGTGTGGAACTCTAAAACTGATTACGTGAACTGGTGAAGAGATTTTCGTCAACAGAAGCTCTAATCTGCCTGGAAGCCCTCTTGCTGCTTCTACTTTCAATGAATTGTCAGGCAACTGGGGTCCAGCTTAGAACTGTCCCAGTGACTGCTGACGTCCCAACTGCTCATTTACTTCATCCAAAACTCTATTCTATGGTGTTTGCTGTGCTGCAATACAGAGTCTATACTGAGGCACAGTTCCAGCTCCCCAATTACATTGAACATTTACTGGTTCTGAGCTTCCCTGAGCCCCAGCATCCAGCCACATAGAACAGCTATTGCTCTAGAGCTCCCTGGATGTCCTGAACCTTAACTCCTAGCCGCACAAAAAGCCGCTGTTCCAGAACTCCCTGGATTCTCTGAGCCCTAACTCCTATCTGCACCAATCAACACTGTTCCAGAACTCCCTGGATTCTTTGAGCCGCAACATCTAGCCACACCTAGCCAGTGTCTGGCCTTCAGCTGGCCTGAGACTGCCCTGCTAACCTTCAGCTTCTCCAGCCTGGACTTATCACATGGGCTTTTGCTTCATGCTGCACTTGCGGTCAGTGCACAGGTCTCGAGAGCAAGCTTTTCGCACCATATTCCCATGCCCCATGATTGGGTTTTTATGCCATGTCTTGCACTTAGTGTTGCTCCTGAGCACCAGGCAAGAGTTGTAGTCCTCAGAGTCCACCTGAAAAAACGCAGACAAAATCTAGAGAGATAGATTCAATCACGATTAAGCTAATATATCTGTCTGTTTTGTTAACACTGGTTTATTGTACATGAGTTGAGACGCACTATGGCCATTAGTTGAAGTGGGATTAAAAGATGGGGCTAATTGGACCAGAACATGGAAATCTAATCAGTTTCCATTCTTAAGTCTCACATTCTACCCTTTTTGTGTTTTCATCACTAATTTCCACATTCTAACTTCTTATCCCGATGAAAATTCATTGTACCTCTTGCAGGAATTATGCATTTTATGTAGGGCTTTTAATATGTAGAGAGCTACTTTCCTATTATTTTTGGGAAGTAGTGAATGGGAGAGTTGGGTTGGAAAGCGGCAAGGGAGAGAGTTGGTAGGGATAGAATAGGAGAGTCAGGCAGGGAAGTGGCAAGTGGGTAAGCTGAGCAGAGAAGCAGTAAGAGGTGTGGGTCAGGAAAGCGGCGAGAGATGGAAAGTGGGGCCGAAAGTGGCGAGAGACGGAAAGTGGAGTAGGCCAGCGAAAATGGGGGTGGCCGCTTTACATTGGTGCTGATTGAGCGACAAGTGCTCAATCAACCCTAGTGCTAATTGACACTAAATTGAAAGTCCTGACACTGAACACATTCTGGCCTCCATGATGCTAGAGCAAGCGACACTGAATGATTTCAACCCCGCAAGTGAATTTTGACCATTAAGAACGTTACTCGTTAATAAATCATCCCAGCACTTTTTTTTGCCTATAGCTTTTTCACAAAATCTTGATCTTTACACAAGCATATCCGGTAAATAATAGTTTATTCATGCCTGATAAATTAATAACCAATATTTACATATTAAAAAAAAGCCATTTCAACAGATTTAGTTTAATAAGGCAGGTATTGTAACTATTTTTTGATATATTGCAAACTGTATGCTGTGAACAGCCTTTATTAACGTAACCCATGTAGCCTGGGTCACATTAACAAGTGTTCATACATCACTTTGAAGATATCAACTGAGGGAGGAACAGATGATAAACATGTGGATTCTTTAATAAACTGCATGTGGTATTTTGTACAGTTTACCTTTGGAAAAGTCCACAATGTCAGGGATTATGTTGTTTCTAAGTGGAGAAAATGTAATTTTCCTTTCTAATTTTTCCAGTGGACAATACACAGGCCAACAAAGAGCAGGTCTTAGAGCACCTGCCTTCAAGAGCCAAAGTGAGCAGGAGAGGTATTTAATGTGATCAACTGGGACAGTAGATGATCAGGAGAAACAGAAGAAATCAAATGTCAAAACTTATCCAATAATTCAAGTTATAACTTAGTATTCCATATTTAGTCCTGGGCTCTTGACACTTCTTGGAAATTTTTTCCCTGCAATATACATATTCCCAGACATGTAACTCAAGAGGAAACGTTATTTTCTGTTTTGCACTGAATTGTGCAACATTTTTAGTGAGTTTTTCGCCTTTTCTTTCTGCAGCTTCCTTTTCTAACATCAGTGTTCATTAGTGATTACTCGCTAACGAGTATGATTGTTCACAGAAGAAATACTGTGTCATTGGTCAAGGGTTTTGTGGGTCCCTGCGTGGCTGATGTACTCGATCCGAGAGCCGCATCTCTGATGTGTTTCTGAAAGAGTGGTCCTTTAGCTCAAGACCTCCTGTTGCTAGCAGGTATTCTTGAAGAATTGTGTCCCTTCAATCAGCAGCTGCTCTCAATTAGGTCTCTTCTAAACAAGGGACTCCCAGATGTTGATGTCTGTGCATTTCATGATGTCTTTGAAGTGCTTCCTTTATCTTTTTATCGTTCGGGAATCTTCCTTGAGCTGAGTAAAGATTTGCTTTGGCAATCGAGATTCTGACATCGCCCAGCAGAGTTGGATTTGAATGATCATGATTTTGATTCTGTTGCGCTTGGCTCCTTCAAGGGTGCTGATGATAGAACACCCGTTTTCTCAGCTGATGTGGAGAATCTGTCTCAGACAGCATTGACGGCACTTTCCTGGGCATTGAGTGGCGCCCATCACTCATATTAGTCATATTAGAAGAGTTGAGAGAATGACTGTCTTGTATGTGAGGATCTTGATATCAGCACAACTGAAGCGGTCATCAAAGACACTCATCCTCAGGGGTCCAAAGGCAGTGTTTGCGATTAGCTACAATGTTGGATTTCCACATCAATGTCTATCTTAGATGAGAGATGGCTCCCTGGGTAAGGGAAATGTTCCATGTTTGGGAGGGTTTCTCCATTGATCTTGATGGAGGGAAAGACTGGATCATGCCTTGAGGTGAGATGTTAAAGTGTCAGAGTCTTCTAGAGGTTGAGTTGAGATCGATTCTCAAGTATGCTTCCACAAAGGTGCCAATCATGGCTTGGAGATTCTCTTCTGAGAGAGCGGAGATAGCATTGTCATCTCCAAACTGAAGTTCCATGAGCAATATCAGTGTTGTTTTCATGGATTTCAACCAGCTGTGGTTGAAAAGTTTTCCTTCCATCCTGTAGATTATGTCCACTCCATTGGGAAGTATGTTCTTGATGAAGGATGGTGGCAATGGAGGTGGAGAATACAGATTGGGATGATAATGCACCCTGCTTGACTTCAATTTTGACCTCTTTGGAAAGTTTCATGTCCAGAGTGGAGTAGAATTCTTCTTTGGACTCATCATTAGCATCAAGGGTTGGAGCATGCATAGACACTCACGACTGTTATCTGCTGTTTCTTGGCAAGTTGTAAACGGAGAGTCATGAGTGTTTGCTAATGCCGACAGGGAGGTTTAACAGTCGGTTGACAAGTTTGTTCTTGATAACAAATCAAATTCCATGCATCCTGAGCTGATCCTCATGTTTTCCTCTCAAGAAGAAGGTGTAACCAAAACCTCTTCCCTCAGCTTCCCTTTGCCTATTCGTCATGTTTCTTGCAGAGCAGAATGTCAACATTAAAGTACTTGAGTTTACAGGCAATGAGGGGAGTTCTCCATTTTGGCTGATTTGCTTTGCTTGTTATCCGTGAAGGTTTGTACATTCCAGGTTCTGAAATTTGTTCAACTTTGACTTTCTGACCGCAGGCAGATGAGCCTGCTGGATGTGGTTTTCCAGTCAGGTTGGAAACTTAACAGACTATTTTTCAGACACCCTTTTTTTAGCTCTTTCCCTGTGTGGGGTGAGCAGAGTGGATCCTCAGTTGTAAAGAAAGCTGCCAAAATGCCTTTCTGTTCCTCTTCCAAGAGCGAAATGACTGAATCAAACTCGGATGTTATCCAAAGTTAGGGTTCCAGATCTTAGGGTCCTATCAATGTCACGATCTCCAAAGGGCTTTTTTGTGTGAAGTGTACATTGGTTTCCTCAAGGTAGATGCCTATGTGGGACATCTTGTAATGTGAGTATGCCATTGAACAACAGCAGACACACGGTCCTTGACAAGGTAGGTCCATTCTAGTGGCAAGGGAACCTCAACAACTGGGGAATTCTCTGTTGCTGCAGCGTGCAGCCACTGATACCATTTGAGTAAGTATCTGCCACCTGCTCCGCCGTTGAGGGCTTGTTTTGTATGTGCTTTAGTACCTTGCCGTCTTGGGTGACACTGCCATTTGGCAGGGTCACTCAAGGAATTTGAGATTTCCAATCAGTGTTAGGATCAATGGAATGCACAAGCCTCTCCACCATGGCAAGGTGGCAATCCATGGAAGGGGTAGGTCAATGGAGGTGTAGTGGCATTTAAAGACGTATTTTAGAATTCACAAATAGATACATTACAACAAGAAAGTAAAATTTCATGGGGAAAACCTATCATAGAACATAGAAAAAGCACAGCACAAACAGGCCTTTTGGCCCACAAGTTGCGCCGAACATGTCCCTACCTACTAGGCTTACCTATAACCCTCTGTCTTACTAAGTCCCACATACTTATCCAAAAGTCTCTTAAAAGACCCTATCAAATCCACCTCCACCACTGCAGCCAGTAGCCAATTCCACGCACTCACCACCCTCTGAATGAAAAACTTACCCCTGACATCTCCTCTGTACCTACTCCCCAACACCCTAAACATCTCTCCTCTTGTGGCAGCCATTATAGCCCTGGGAAAAAGCCTCTGAGAATCCACCCGATCAATACCTCTCAACATTTTATACACCTCTATCAGATCACCTCTCATCCTTCATCTCTCTAAGGAGAAAAGACCAAGCTCTCTCAACCTATCCTCATAAGGCATGCCACCTAATTCAGGCAACATCCTTGTAAATCTCCTCTGCACCCTTTCAATGGCTTCCACATTCTTCCTGTAATGAGACGACCAAAACTGAGCGCAATACTCCAAGTGGTGTCTGACTAGGGTCTTATACAGCTGCAGCATTATCTCCCAAATCCTAAATTCAGTTCCTCGATTGATGAAGGCCAGTACACTATACGCCGCCTTAAACACACCCTCTACCTGCAAAGCTAATTTGAGCGTCCTATGAACCCAGACCCCAAGACTCTTCTGATCTTCCACACTGCTAAGAGTCTTACCCTTAATATTATATTCCGTCATCCTATTTGACCTGCCAAAATGAATCACCACACACTTATCTGGGTTGAAGTCCATCTGCCACTTCTCCGCCCAGCCTTGCATCCTGTTTATATCTCATTGCAACTTCTGACATCCCTCCGAACTATCCACAACACCTCCAACCTTTGTGTCATCAGCAAACTTACCAACCCATCCCTCCAGTTCCTCGTCCAGGTCATTTATAAAAATCACAAAGAGCAAGGGTCCCAGAACAGATCTGGTGACCGACCTCCATCAGAAAAAGACCCATCTACAACCACTCTTTGCCTTCTGTGGGCATGCCAGTTCAAAGTAATGTCCCGTTGGATCCCATGCCCCCTCACTTTCTCAATAAGCCTTGCATGGGGGACCATATCGAATGCTTTGCTATCATCTGTGGCTAACTAAAAGATAGTATCAAACTCAAAGAAAAAGCATATAATTCAGCAAAGATGGATGACAGATCAGAAGGTTGGACAGAAAAGTGAATAACTGAAAAGTTATTAAGGAAGAAAAAATCGAAAGCTAAAAATATATGGATAAATAGTTTCTTTAGATATTAAGTGAGCATTGGTCAAAGAAAGCAAGACTGGAGAGAATTAGTAATGCAAAATAAGGAGAGGGTAAATGAATTGAGCAGGTATTTTGATTCAGTCTTCACTATAGATGACATGGGTTACACCCCAGAAATAGCTGGGAGCTAGGAATTCAAGAAGATTACAGTCACCAGGGAAGCATACTGTGCAAATTTTTGAGGCTGTGCGCTGACAAGTCCCCAGGTCCTGATGGATATCATCGTGGGATCTCAAGAGAAGTGGAGTGGCTGAAGCATTGGCTTTAATTTTCCAAAGTTCCCTAGATTCTAGGAAGGTTCCATTAGATTGGAAAATAGTGAATATAACACTTTCGTTCAAAAAGGGAGGGAGACAGAAAGTAGGAAACTACAGTTCATTTAGCTTAATATTTATTTTATCCATTCATAGGATATGAGCATCACTGGCTGGGCCAATCTTGCCCAATCTTTATTGCCCAATCTTTATTGCCCTTGAACTGAGCAGTTTGCTGAGCTGGGTAACATGGTAGCATAGTGATTATGACTGCTGCTTCACAGCGCCAGCCCGGGGGTTCGAGTCTTGCCTTCGGTGACAATCTGTATGGAGATCACGTGTTTTCCCTGTAAAAGTGTGAGTTTCCTCTGTGTGCTCTGGTTTTCTCCCACAATTGAAAGGCTTGCAGGTTAGGTGGACTGGCTATGCTAAATTGCCGCTTAGTGTTCAAAGGTGTGTAGGTTAGGTGGATTAGCCATAGTAAAAGTGTGGTGTCATGGGGATGAGGCCAGGGGTGTGTGTGATCTAGTTAAGATCAATGGGCCGAGTGGCCTCTTTCTTCACTGCGGGATTTTATGGTTGCTGGGCTGTTTCAGGGGGCATTTAAAAATCAACTACAGTGCTGTAAATCTGGAGTCACATGTAGGCCAGACCAGGTAAGGATGGCAGATTTTCTTCCTTAAAGGATATTAATGAACCAGATGAGTATTTTATGACAGTTGACAATGGTTTCATGGTCATCATTAGATATTTAATTCTAGATTTATATCTGTCATAGTGAAAATGTTAGAAGCTATTACTAGACACTAGAGTAGGGCACTTTTAATAAATTCAAGGTAATTACTGTTAGGAACAATGTATAACTTTAGATTTAATTAGATTTGTATTTGAGAATTAAGAAATGTGAAACATCGTTCTATTTAATTTAGAGTTTTTGTGCTTTGGGTGTTGTGAAAGCCTGAAGGTCCTGTTTGTATACACGTGCATTCTTAATGAGGTTTTATAACCCTTGAAATGAAGAAATGAATTACAAGGGGGTTAGTGGCTTAGTGAATTTTTTTAAAAAGTAGGAAAGAATCGTGCTGTTGCCTAGCAACAGGATCCAGAAAGAGACTGAGACACAAGGGAAGATTGACTGAAGTGTCCTTCTATGTGTACACCAGCGAGTGAAGTCAGTGTTTTCAAGCTTTCTACTGAGAAATCTTGTAAGACTGCTGAGGAAGTGAGTTTAGGGGAACTTGTGTTTGATCTGAAGTTGAAATAATAGTGAGTTTGAATTGTAGTTTTGGGGTGCCTGAGAGATACGAAACTGTGAAAAAGACATTGAGTAAGTGCTGAGAAATAAGCTAGGTTTGCAACTTAGTCACCTCAAGCAAGAAGCCTTGGTGTTGAAATGGTCGGCACAGGGATACTGTGCCTGTAAGGTATTGCTGAGATAAAAAGAATAGGGAGAGCTTGAATCATTTTCTGGTTTTGTACTGAAATCTTTACATTTTTGTCTCATGTAATATAGTTTATTTTTCATTTTCATAAATGCTTTATTATTGTATTCAGTTTCTGATCTCCACAGTTTCTTAAAAATGAAAAGTTAGGATCTATCAAGCCAGGTTTCACTCTGGGGTCTGAATTGTCCAGAGTTAACAATAGCTGGGATTGTAACATCAAGTAGATCAATATGGTCTTGTGAGAGGGAAATCATGTTTAACCAATTCATTGGAGTTCTTTGAAGAAGTAAGATTTGATTTGATTCGATTTATTATTGTTGCATGTATTAACATACAGGGAAAAGTGTTGTTTCTTGCGCGCTATACAGACAGCATACAGTTCATGAGAAGGAAATAACAGAGTGCAGAATATAGTGATACAATGATATTTAGGATGTAGAGAAAGATCAACATAATGCAAGGTAAGTCCAGTCAAAAGTCTGACAGCAGCAGGGAAGAAGCTGTTCTTGAGTTGGTTGGTACTTGACCTCAGACTTTTATATCTTTTTCCCAGTTGAAGAAGTTGAAAGAGAATGACTGGGGTGTGTGGGGTCCTTAATTATGCTGGCTGCTTTGCCGAGGCAGTGGGAAGTGTAGACAGAGTCAGTGGATGGGAGGCTGGTTTGTGTGACAGATTGGGCTGCATTCATGATCTTTTGTCATGCTTGCGGTCTTGGCAGGGCAGAAACCATACCAAACTGTGATACGACCAAAAAGAATGCTTTCTATGGTGCATCTGTAAAAGTTGGTGAGAGTCATAGCTGACATGCCAAATTTCCTTAGTGTTTTGAGAAAGTAGAGGCATTGGTGGGCTTTCTTAACTATACTGTTGGCATGAGGTGACCAGGACAGGTTGTTGGTGATCTGGACACCTAAAAACTTGAAGCTCTCGACCACTTTCACTTCGTCCCTATTGATGTAGACAGGGGCATGTTCTCCTTTACACTTCCTGAAATCGATGATAATCTCCTCCGTTTTGTTGACATTGAGGGAAAGATTATTGTTGCCACACCAGTTCACCAGATTCTCTATCTTGTTCCCATGCTCCGTCTCATCATTGTTTGAGATTCATAAGAACATAAGAGCATAAGAAATAGGAGCAGGAGTAGGCCATCCAGCCCCTCGAGCCTGCCCCGCCATTCAATAAGATCATGGCTGATCTGTCGTGGTTCAGTTCCACTTTCCCGCCCTCTCCCCATAACCCTTAATACCCTGTCTTATCAAAAACCCATCAACCCGTGTCTTAAAAATATTTAGCGAGGCAGCCTCCACCACTTCAACGGGCAGAGAATTCCAGAGATTCGCCACCCTTTGAGTGAAGAAGTTCCTCCTCAACTCCGTTCTAAACCGCCCCCCCTTTATCTTGAGGCTGTGCCCCCTAGTCCTACTGTCTTTTTTGAGTGGGAAGAGTCTCTCCACCTCTATCCTATCCATCCCATTCATCATCTTATATGTCTCAATGAGATCTTCCCTCATCTCAACTCTAACGAGTACAAGCCCAGTTTATTCAGCCTCTCCTCATAGCTCAACCCCCTCAACTCCGGTATGAGCCTAGTAAACCTCCTCTGCACTCCCTCCAAGGCCAAAATATCTTTGCGCAAGTGCGGCGCCCAAAGCTGCACACAGTACTCCAGCTGCGGCCTCACCAATGCCCTATACAGCTGCAACAAGACCTCCCTACTTTTATATTCAATCCCCATCGCTATGAAGGCCAGCATCCCATTCGCCTTCCTGACCACCTGCTGCACCTGCAAGCTGGGTTTTTGCAACTCATGCACAAGGACCCCGAGGTCCCTCTGCACCGTCGCCTGCTGCAGTTTTTCTCCACGTAAGTAATAATCCTTCCTACCATTATTCCTACCAAAGTGGACCACCTCACACTTGCCAACATTAAATTCCATTTGCCATTTCCTGGCCCATTTGCCCAGCCTATCTAGATCCTTCTGCAGACTCTCCACACCCTCCGCACAATTTGAGGTTCCCCCAATCTTGGTGTCATCAGCAAATTTTGACACCCTACACTCGGTTCCCTCCTCCAGATCATCTATATAAATGGTAAATAGCTGAGGCCCCAGCACTGACCCCTGGGGCACTCCACTAGTCACCATCCACCAATCCGAATAGCACCCGTTGACCCCCACTCTCTGCCTCCTATTTGACAACCAATCCTCTATCCACACTAACACCCTACCCCCGACTCCATGTCCCCCGACCTTCTGCAATAACCTCTTGTGAAGTACTTTGTCAAACGCCTTCTGAAAATCCAGAAAGACCACATCCACCGGCTCTCCTCTATCCACCGCCCTAGACACATCCTCATAGAACTCCAGTAAATTTGTCAGACATGACTTCCCTTTAATGAAACCGTGCTGCGTCTGCTCTATCAAGCAATTCCCTTCTAGATGCCTCGCAATTTCCTCCTTAATGACGGATTCTAACATTTTACCTACCACAGACATTAAACTAACCGGCCTATAATTCCCCGCCTTTTGCCTGGCACCCTTCTTAAACAACGGCGTAACATTAGCCTTTTTCCAATCTTCCGGCACTTCCCCGGAATCCAGCGATGTCTGGAAAATTCAACCCACTGCGGTGGTGTTGTCAGCAAACCTGAAAATCAAATTGGATGGGAATTTGGCCACACAGTCGTAGGTGTATAAGGAATATAGTAGGGGGCTGAGAACACAGCTTTGTGGGGCACCGGTGTTGAGAATGGTCGTGGAGGAGGTGTTACCTGACCTTACTGATTGTGACCTGTGAGTTACAAAGTTCAGGATCCAGTTGCAGAGAGAGCTGTCGAGGCCCAAGCCACAGAGTTTGGAGATGGGTTTTGTGGGAATAATGGTGTTGAAGGCTGAGCTGTAATCAATAAATACAAGGCTGACATAGGTGTCATTTGCATTCGAAGCACTTCAGAATGATGGACATCAGAGTCACCGGCCGATAGTCATTAAGGCACGCTGCTTGGTTTTTCTTAGGAACCGGGATAATGGTCATTGTTTTGAAGCAGATAGGGAGTTCCAGATTATTGTGAAGAGAGGTTGAAGATGTCTGCAAATACTCCTGCCAGCTGATCTGCACAGGATCTGAATGCTCGTCTGGGTACCCCATCCAGGCCAGTTGCTTTCCGTCGGTTGACCTTCGAGAAAGCTGCTCTGACATTTGCAGTGGTGACCCCAGATACAGGTTCATCCAGATGTGCTGTGGATAAAGAAGATCCAGTGATGTACTACTGTACTTAGATTTCCAGAAGGCATTTGATAAAATGCCACAAAAAATAAGAGCATGTGGTCTAGAGGGTAACATATTGGCATGGATAGAAGATTGGCTAGCTAACAGGTAATGATCCAGGCATTAATTGTTCATTTTCTAGTAGGCAAGACATAATGAGTGGTGTGCCACAGGGATCGACGCTATGGGTTCAATATTTTACAATTTATGTAAATGACGAGTATTAATTTTTAAGTTTAATTATTAGTGTCACAAGTAGGCTTACATTAACACTGTGCTGATCTGGTTCCTTGCTTTGATGCTTTATGAATAAGAAATTGAGACAAATGTGACACAAAACTTTGCACATCGACATGATGCTAAAGCTATAATAGACATACCATATGTTAGTTCCCACGTTTCTAGAAAAGGTAATCCGGCTTCTGTGCCAATGCTCATAATGAATGAGTATTTTCTGAGGTGTAGCATTTGCATGAAAATTTTTGCATTGATAAAAGGTGTGCATAGATGTTTTGAGTAAAGATGAGAAACTTTGGAACCAGGCTGCTTGTTATATAACCAATATATTCACAAGCACTTTTCTCGTGCTCAATTTTAATAGTTAATATAGGAAGACTTGCAGTGGGATTTACATACTTTAAATGTTGAAGCTGGTAGAAACATTTTTACTCCAGTGTCCCAATTCACGCCACTGTTAAAGGAGTCATGGGCATTCATACAGCACTCTTAAGTAAATCCTCTGCAATTATTTAACTTCCTATATGTTCAACTGTAAGAGTTGCAAATGCAAGTTGGAACTCGATAATTAATTCCAAATATGAACCCTATGGACCATGGAAAGCAGAAATTATGTGAGATATCAGCACCAGCATTCGATGTTGGCATAGTAACAAAATATCAATGATCTCTGGCAAACAAGTTTTATAGAATCTGTATTATTTGCTGGAGTGAACAATGGTTCATCTAAGACTCATGTTTTGACTTGAGCAAATGATCAGCATGGGAACTTATTGAAATTATGTAGAGAAATGTAATTGGCAACATTGGTTCAGTTCATTTAACGGTTTAGTCAATGGCCTTTCTGCTATATCCCAAAGTTCTTGAGGCATGTATGTGACCAGTGTCTGGTGGCAGGGAGGGATAGGTTCCAAAAATGCAAAGTGATCCTATGTCAGTAAAGAAGTTGTGATACAGGTAGGGCATCTCAAATCTGAAAACTGGTGGTGTCAGAAAACAGGACATTTATTTTTCTGCACTTCAGCACAGCTTGACCCCATCTAAACCAACATGGACAAGTCAAGGGACTCGCTGACCACTGGTAGTAATGATAGGCTGCAGGTGCCTGATAGTCTCCAATAAAACCACACAACCGATTACATAGGTGGCAGAGGCTGTTGAAATCACCCATGCAGAACAAATGACTCAAAGTATTTAGCTATGTAGTGTATGTACTTGGGATCAGGATGTATGCCTATTCTTGCTCCAGTATAGGATACCTGTATTGAGCTTTGTTGTCATTAAGGCCACCTAGAAAGAAGAGTACAGGATTAAATGCAAACTTTGCTCTTCATTCATAAATTCCTTTAAGTTCCTTGGGCATCGGTTGCTTTCTTGCAGCTGGCCCAGATCAGCTCAGACCGAGTATCATGCACAACTATAAAAAAAAGTTTTCAGTTACAACTACAGGATACTTTTAACATCAAATCAGTTTGATTGATCTTTTCTCATTTTATGTCGGGTGCACCTATGCAAGGGACTGGGAGGGACATGAAGGAGTTAGTGAATCCAATGCATGAGAAGTAAATTAACACCAGCAGCGATATGGCCATAACCCTGAAGTGCTTTGCAATAACATCAGTTGATTTCCTTGTGTTCCCTACTCATTAAACTAAGGCGCCACAATTTTTTTTCAGAAATTTATGAAATCAGTCCCAACAATGCTGGACTCGAGATACTCTACCTGCATTGCAATGCCTTTGTTCAATGTTTGATTCTGAACATATAAGGCTATCTCTTCTGAATTATAAATCACAGGTTTGTGACAGTTTCATTCAGGGCACTTCTCCCCCTTCAGGGGTAATAAATATGATGATAAAATGTAATATTACTTCAAGAAAGGGAACTGCGATCCCTGAATATTTATTCTATGACATTTTTATTCACTGTTAACATTTTTACAGCAACCACAAAGCATGCCTTGCACAAGGTAACTGTGAACTGTATACTTTAAGAAGATAATCAGCCTATGGCTGAAAGTTTCCATGTCCTTTTTCTGAATGTTTAATCCATTGATGACAAAAATACCAGCTGAAATTTGTATTTTTCAAAAAATATTTTTGGAGAAGTGCAAACCATTGTACAGCACAATGGAAGAACAAGGTAAATTCAAAATATATATAAAAAATTCAAAAATATATGGCACAGCTTTAGCCTAATAAGTGGTAGTGGTAGGAAAGTCTTCCCAAATTGTCATTTCTGACACTTTATGTACTGAAGGTGTTCATTGGTGGTGCAGTGAAGTGCTACTGGCTTGAGTGACCAGTCTTCAGTCTCAATCATTAGCTAAAACTCTCATATGTATTTTTATCCTAAGTTATTGGATAGCAAAGAGGTGGAAATACTGCATATTTCTCCCCTTTCTCTAGTCAAGGGATGCTAAGTGCTATTATGATACTATCATCACATTGGCTTAGAATCAGCATTATTGAACCAAGTGATACATTTTAATAGTTGATCCACTGGAAAAACTGTGTGCAGATTTAATATTCAGATGTAAGTTTCAATGAGTTGTGATGCTTATACTTTGCTGTCAAGGATAGTTAAACCAATTTAGCACTGATTTGTTTTCCGCATATTAAAGTACCTTCAGAGCAGCAAATGTATTGCACAACGTAGCCCAAAGTAAGAACAATGCACAGTTTTCTGAGTGGCAGTACCCCAGAAAACAACAGATAATTACAGTGGTGGAATAAAACAGCTTCTACCTGGTTTGGTCCCTTGACACAATGATGTATAAAAGGAGAAACTAGATGGCAGTTAATTATTTTGATAGCTGACCTATCAATCTCTCTAAACTCTTCATGTGTTCTAGTAATGATATAGCTCCAGCTGTACTCAGTGTGAAAATATAGTATGGATTCGGTAAGTGCTGGACTTTTAAAAATATATTTGTGATGTGTGAGCATCATTGGCAAGGCCAGCATTTAGTACCTATCACAAACTGCCTTTGAGAAAGGGTATATGGACCTTAGGTATTGCTTTTGATGTGATGTAAAAATAATTATTTAGTTCAAGATAATAAGGTAATAATTTGCTGCTTATAATGTGATTTTGAATTTATAAACTTGCTTGAACTACGTTGCGAGGATGGTTGAAAGTTTGAGCCGGAAGGTTGAATTGCCAATCCTTAATTGAACAAACTTGGAGAAGTGAAATCTTTCACCCTCCACCTTTGGCAAACATTTCATATGTTGAAGAGTGTTCAAAAACAGCTTTTATTTTACATCACTGCTCCATAAACATTTTGAACTATCTATCACACTGTGTGGTATGTTTTTAACATTTCTGCTGTGTAGGAATTTTATGAACCACACTGATGTTTAATGTGATATCATAAAACCCAGAACATAGTTCGTAGTGGTGTTTGTGTTATTTTGGTACTGCGTGAGGAACAATGCACATTACAATGTACAATCCAGTGAGGAGACAGCCTAGTAATTGTGTGAACAATAATAAAGCATATTTATTAACCTAAAAGAAGAAAAGCACACAGAACAAGAAGTACTATAATACTTTACAAATAAAGATATTGATGGCCAGAAGACACATTTTAAATGAGACTATCTCTTAGTTCCCAAAGTGACATATGTTTTACCTGAACTCTGAAACACTCCTTTTCCCAGACAGCATCCAATCTTAAATAACTTAAATTCAGCAAATACTTATCACAACCATACTAAAGTAGTCTTCCGGTTCAGCAAAAATGGCTGCTTCTCTCGGGAGACTATTGCTGCAACTTGTTGCAGTTGTGATGTTAGTTGTCTCCCTCCCTTTAGTTATTCTCCTTACTTAGGGTTCTAGTTTATACTACTTTGTCCCCTTTGATGTTATTCACGTTATGGTGTCAGCTTTTGGCAGGTATGTGTCAATTTCCTTATCTCTCCACTTTGAAGTTACCACTTGTAAAGTTTAGTTTCTGAAGTTTTCAAAAGTTTTTCTAAAGTTTATTTATTAGTGTCACAAGTAGGTTCACATTAACTCTGCAATGAAGTTGCTGTGAAAATCCCCTAGTCTCCACACTCTGGCGCCTGTTCAGGTACACTGAGAGAGAATGCACCTAACCAGCATGCCTTTCGGACTGTGGGAGAAAACCACACAGACGTGGGGACTCTGCACACAGTGACCCAAGACTGGAATTGAACCCAGGTCCCTGGCACTGAGGCAGCAGCGCTAACCACTGTGCCACCGTGCCGCCGTTATAGCCTTATTGTTTTCTCTTGTCACAATTGTAAGATACTTGTTTTCCATTGATTAGCTAATTTGCATTGCACCATTTCTTTAGCTGTCTGCTTTGAATCAAATCCCAATTTTACTTTTTTTTTAATCTCAGGTGATCTTATAAGTAAAATTTCACGCCAACCAAGCACGAAAACAGGAGAGTTTCAGATCTGTTTTCTTCAGTGAGGCCACAAATGAAATTTGCACAGTGCAAAACGTGCTGATTGCCGCTCATAGGGGGAGAGGTGGTGCCTAAGCTTGCCGGAAAGCTGGCTGCTCACAGTAGAGAATGAAATCACGCATGTGCAGAATTCTGTTTTGTGCAACAGAACAGAGAGATCTGTCAGTCACCTATCCCCGCCTGGCCCTTACCACCCTGAATACCATCCCACTCCAAGCCCAGTTGCAGAGTGCGCAATTCACCCTTCCTCCCAGCTGATTGCCCGTTGTCGAGTACCCAGCCTCCCCCACAGTCGATCACCAGTTGCAGAATGTGCAACCCCGCCCTGCCGACCTCCTCTTACACCCTACCCCCATCATGGCCAGCCCACTTGACACTGCTTGGTACGCAATGGGCAGTGCCAGGTTGGCACTCCCCAAGGAGTACTGCCCCCTGCCTCCAACATCCCAGGAGCTTCAATGGCCTCCGGTCCCATCAGCGAGGCCACCATGTTAAGTCCCTGTCGATGGGGACCGTATGTAATCCTGGGTAGTGAGGACCTTCACCAGCGAGGCTGTTAAGACAAATGAAACCAGATGATTGCATTGTGCTCACTAATTCTATGTAAATGTCGACTTAAATAGTAAGATCAGCCCTGGTGCCAGTAAGATCGCAAAACATGAGAAACCAGGTGAAAATCAGATTTTTCACCCTTGCAATTTTACCAGCTTACCCTGTCCATCGATTGGTGTGACGAGCTGGTAAGATCGCCCGTTTAATTTTCCAAAATCCTTAACAAGGACATTGAGCCATGATGTTACGAGTGTTTGATTAATGTTAAATTTAGCTAGGGACAAGAACAAACAACTTGACAGCAATGTATATAAATGGATATTTCCTGCAAAGTAGGAGACCACTTCTTGTAATATAATTTTGTCAAGGAATTATCTTGAAGTTTTACAAGCATTATGTGTAGTGTGTGCCAACATTATATATACCCTCTTAGCTAAAATATTCAAATCTATATCAAGCAACAAATGGATATTGCTGCAGTAGTGAGTGGCAAGCTTCCTCTTTTTTTTTGCTGAACAATTTGGTTTAATAAATGCAGGAAGCCAGAGTGCTTCCTCATACAATGAAGATAAGAACATTTGGTAGGACTTTCTTGTGGAACTCTGCAGTAAAGCCAGCTCACCCTAGTAATTTACTCTCCACTAATATCCTCTGAATTGAGCTTTCAATCTAGGTGAGTTTAATTGGATACAGAGACCTGGTTTTCTTTCTCAGCTTGAGTACCTGAATTTCACCAAATAAGAATTGACAAATTCTTGGCAATTTGGCAAAGAAGCCAGTGGAGACATTAAACATCGTTTGATCAGTGAGTTGTGATGTGGATTGCATTCTCTGAAAAGGTGGTGGAAACATATTCAGTCTTAACTTTCGAAAGGGATTTACATAAATAATTTAAAAGGAAAAAATTTGCAGAATTATGGGGAATGGTAGTAAACTGATTAGGATAACTCCTTCAAAGGACCTGCACAGACAGAATTGAATGATCTCCTTTTGTGCTATGATTCCACTCTATGAATTGAAAATCTAATGTTTCTGCTTGAATTTTCATTTTATTTTTTCTTAATTTGCCCTCCGTCTGTTGCTGATAGTAAAGGTTGCTGCCCCTTCTGCTTACTGCAGTCATCGAATTAACAAATTCCTTACTGCTGGCCAAATTATAAAATTGCTATACAGTATAATAGCCTAAATTCTGAATGCCATTTCAGTACTGCATTGCGAGCATATTTTTGTTGACACTGGTCCCAGAATGCTAGGATTTATGCAGAATTGATGACTGTCACACCTGGGCCTGCATGGTCTAATGCTGTTTCATATTTATTCTTCCATTACCAAAAGATTAGAACCATATATCATAACGTTTCTCTGAGATGACTTTGCAGTAGCTTATTTCAATTGCAGAACAACCTCAAATTTGTAAGCCAATCCTTGGTTGTCAACTCGGTCCCATTTATCCTGGAAGTTGGGATCAGCACCATTGAAACAATGGTAAATTGTAGAAAGATTTGATACCTCTTTGATGTATACAACATGTCCACTACAACCTAAAAGACTAAAAGCTATTGATCTAGATGCACATATTACGACACTGAATAAGAAATATCAGCTTGGCTGAATTATTGGTGCTCTGCTGTTGTGTTTCAAGGTTGTGGATTGAAATCTCATTCCAGGACCTCTATGGAAAGAATGGGATTTAATTGTCACAGGTGTCATTATAATTATTTTCTTTAGATGAAATGTAAAACTGCAGCCCTATCTGTTTGGGTGGACATGAATTGCACTTGAAAAGTGTCTCAGCTTGCTAATGTTGTAATGAGGTCAGGAGCTGAGTAGTTTTGGTGGAAACCAAACTTAATGTGAGTGAATAGATTATTACTGAGTAATTGCCAGGTGATAGCACTGTCAGTGACACCTTCCATCATCTTGCTGATGATCGAGAGTGGCCTGATGGAGATGTAATTTATCGGAATGAATTTGAGCTGCGTTTTGTAGATAAGACATGCCTGGGCAGTTTTCCGTGTTGCTGGGTAGATGCCAGTGCTGTTCCTGTACTGGAACTAGCTTGGCTAGTTTTCAGTGCTATTGTTGAAATGTTGTCAAGGGCACAGACTTTGCAGCATCCAGTGCTGTCAGCCATTTCTTGATATCACATGATATGAATCAAATTGTATGAGGACTGCCACTTTTGATGCTAGGGACTTTGGGATGGTTCACCCACCTGTCCTCCACCTTTTGCAACCAGTTATGGCAGGTTTGCAGAGCTGAGAGCTGATCCATTGCTGGTGGGATCACTTAGTTCTGTCTATCGTATGCTACTATGATTTTTCGGTAAGCAAGTAGTCCTATGTTGTGGCTTCACCAGGTCAACATGTTGTCTCAGTGATTAGGGCAGCACTGTGGCACAGTGATTAGCACTGTTGCCTCATGTGGGTACCAGCCTTGGTTGACTGTGTAGAGTTTGCACATTCTCTTTGTGTCTGCATGAGTTCCCTCCTTGTGCTCTGATTTCCTCCCAATGTCCAAAGATGTGCAGGTTAGGTGGATTGTTCATGCCAAGTTACTCTGTAGGTTAGGGGAATTAGGGGGGGGCAAATATGTGGGGTTACAGGGATAGGGCAGGGGGTGGGCCTGGGTAACATGCTCTGTTGGACAGTCGATGCAGACTTGATGGGCCAAATGGTCTCTTTCTATGTTGTTGGGATTCCATGATCTGTATCACAATACCAGATTAAAGTCCAACAGGTTATTTGATAATACATGCTTTTAGAGTAGTGCTCTTTCATCAGGTGAGTCACCTCACCTGATGAAGGAGCAGTGCTTCTGCTACCAAATAACCTGTTGGATTTTAATCTGGTGTTGTGAGACTTCTTACAACACCAGATTAAAGTCCAACAGGTTATTTGCCCACCCCAGTCAACACCGGTATTTCCACATCATGATTTGTATGGAAGACAATTTACCTTGTTTACAGACTTCAAGGCTTTTAATTCAATCTTTGGCCAATACAATGGAATACCACTCCTAGCGGTGAGTCGTTTACAGAGATGGTCACTCATTTTATCAGTGCATAATTACGAGATTAAATACATAAAACCTGAGCAACATGTAAACGGCAATGCTGTATCTCATCTACCAATTCGGGAATAAGCCAATCACAGGAGAACTATGTGAACAACTTATACTTCTGCCAGGTGGACAGTGTACCTATTATAGTGCCTCAAGTGCAAAGACACATGAGGTCAGATCTTGTGAGGGGAAAGTTCGTGGACATAATCTTGAAAAGAATACCAATGGATAAACAGAAGAGGAATCTGGAATTCAGGTCAAGGGAGCTTTAATTAATGGTACAAAACAAGAATACTGCTATGGTGGGTTAGAATCATCGTTCCTCCATGCTTACTGAGTCATATACTGGATCAACTTCACACCGGAGATCCAAGAGTTGTATGTATGAAGGAACTTGCAAGGAGTTATTTCTGGTGGCCTGGACTAGACATTCAGACTGAAGAAAGAATAGGACATTGTCAGTCTTCTGCTAGGATAGAAAATACTCCACACCTCTTCAACTGCTTCACCCGTGAGACAAACTTGGAAAAGGGTTCATATTGATTCCATAGGACCAATTGAGGAATATGTGTTTCTTGTTCTAGTGGATGCACATTCCAAATGACCCAAAGTCATGACAATGATGTTGATGACTACTGAAAAGATAATCAAACAATTCGACGAAGTATTTGCATAGTTTGTTAATACAGAGCAATTAGTGATAATGAAACTCTGTTCGCAAGGAGGGATTTTATGGACTAATTTAGAAACCATGGCATACAGCATATCAAAACTGCACCCTATCATGCTTCTGCCAACGAATTGGCAGAGAAGTTGGTACAGTCATTGAAGAATGCCACTAAATCATCAAAAGATGAAAGGCTGTTAGCCAAAAGAGTAAACAACTTCCTCACATCCAACAAAAACACGGCTCATGTGACAACCCAAAACTCACGAGCAATTTTTTTTAAAGAGGAAGTTGAAACCAAATTTGATTTGCTCTTAACACCTGACATTTCTACCATAGTAGAGCGACAACAGCAAAACCAAATTATTCGCCGTGAACAGACATTGAAGCAAAGAAGTTTTGATCAAGGAGAAAGAATTTTAGCAAGAAACTAGTCAAGTGAGAAATAGGTATCCGCCACAATATTCGCAAAGGTCTATTTCTTATATGGTGCAAACCAACAATGAGAGAGTTTGGAGGAGGTACGCAGGTCAAATTCTGGCTTCAAAAAGAATTTACAGAGTCGATATCTGAAAGGCTAACATCTGACACTTAAGGTTTGGAAATTCCTGAACCAATGATCACAGTCAAGTTGAATTCAGATTCTAGACCAGTTGAACCAACAGCATTTGTAGGAGCTGAAGAAAAAACAACTTTACCAGATGATGTGCCTGAGCCAAGTAATGAACAGAATACCAAGAGTATGAGAGCAGAGATTCCTGAATGACAGATTCTGCCCAAGTGGAGCCAGTGTCCAACTAAAAGACTCTTGTGCTGTTTTATATATATATAAAAATGATATTTGGTAAAATAATTATTGTTCATAGTGAGTAAGAGTTAATGTTAGTTGTGGTATTACTGGAAAAAAGGGGAAGGGATGTTATGTATTGTAAACCAATGTATCTATGTAATGTGTCACATGATTACATAGTGACATCATCAGAAGCTTTTAGGGGATTTTCCCTGTTTTTCATCCTGGATTACAAGCAACACCTATCTAATGAAGCTCCATGAACTGGTTAAGTAACCCACTGAATGGCAACCATTTCATTCTTTTATCTTGGTTGTTAAAGTGAGCTGACCACTTTAGTATGTAACGTTTTTTACAAAAATCAATAGTGGTTTAATGGTCATGCATGAGTAAATATGATCCTGTTTCATGTGTGCCTGCACACGGGCCCTTTCTAACAGGCATCAATGAATGGCAATCAGGAATGAGAATCCAGGTTGATTTTATTTTACTCTTTCAACCAATATTGTAAGCCTTGTGTCCTTCTGTGTTAGTATGACAATGGGTTGGTGCATCTTTCCAACAATTTGTCTATGGAGGCTTTTGTATTTGGTTTACATACCTATATATTGCACAACACTGCCAATGGAGGCACCTCATAAAATAGAATGTTTGACAAATATTAATTTCATTAAACTGTTGCAACAAATTAGCTTTGATTTATGTTACTTAGTTTATGAGAAAATGTAAAGAGAGGAGCTTTTACACCAGAACTGGCATTGTTTGTACTAATTAATACACCTTGTCTTTATTCTCATCCATATATTGTGTGTGAAATTGACTACTTAAATGGGCACACCTCAATGCAAATACAAACTCCATGAAACTTGTTTGTGTTAATTATTCAGGCAGTAATGTAAGGGAAAACCCAGAGAGCAAGGAAAAAGGGGATGGCTGCTTAATCTTAATTGAAGAAAATTGTGAATGGTGGACTTTGAGGAAATACGAACAAGAATCAATTAACAGATAAAGTGGATGTTTGTTCAGCTTGGCTCCAGTGTTGACTTTTTATTCTGGCAAAGATAAATTCTGAGAACATAGACTTTTTTGTTTTATTAGTCCTAATAAAATGATGAAACCTGCAATCAAAGATGGCTGAACATTAATTGAAAGTGTGAAAATGGCAGGAAGTTGAATGAATAAATGGAGAATGGGAAAGTATTTGTTTCCCTTGCAAAGAAAGTGATTGATAAAATAGCAAGTGTTCAAAGCAAGTTTAGCAAGGAGCATAAGTGAATGGATTTTGATAAATTTATAGGGAAGAGTAAATGGTATGGGGAATGGGTGGATGGGGAAAGACTTAAATATCCAACAATCCAACAAATTTTCTGGGATATGTCTGATTTCTTTAAAGAAAGCTCACAGTATTATAGCTGTTGGCTATGTTTTTAAAAAGGCACCTCCTGTAGCGAAGGAGAAAGAAAATCGCAAGCGATTTTTAGATGAGGATTTGTAATTATTTTTGGCGGTTGCCTTGAAACCTTCTTGTGGATGCCTGGGGAGTCATAAACCCTTGGTTGAAAGTCCCTGTTCTAATTGAAATATTTAAGACAATAAAATAAGTTGAGTTCTGAACAGAAAGCATTTCCTTTGGTGGAACTGTGCAATGCAAGAGTGAATTAGCTTAAAACTTAAGCTAGCTTGGCCATTCATGGGTAATGTCAGTAAGTATTTCCTCTCAAAAATATTTAATTCCTTCCCCTGCCCATACCCATCCAAACCAATTGTTAAGGCTAGGTCAACTTGAAAAATTGAATCTGAGATTGATAGATTTTTAATGGACAAAGATATTAAGGACTACAGAACCAGAGCAAGTACTCCAGATAGATGGAGTTAAGGTACAGGTCAGACATGATCTAACTGAATGGTAGAAGTATAGGGTGCAAGGAAGCTATTCAGCTTAAGAGGCTGAATGACGTACTCGTGTCTCTAAACCTTTAAAGTATCAGTATTCCTGGTCCTGAATGTGCTTATCATACTTTTCTCATGGACTACATCTGTTGCTTTGCTAATAGGAAAATACATTTCCAAAATGATTTTGGAAAGTGAAAGTGTAGATATTACCACAATGTCATTGAGGTTGGCAAGAGGAAAATGCATTTTCAAAAGGTTTTCGGAAATAGTGTAGATATTCTCATTTTTGCGATTGTGGGAGTACACCACCAACCTAAAACCATTATTTTTGCAAGATGTACATTGTATGCCAGGGAGTATGCTACTGTGACGAAAGCTAAGTATATTGTGTGCAATGGTGCATCTAGTTTTGCCTACCACATGCTTTATCTATCTTGATGGTTCTTTCACTTGAATCTGAGCTGATCTTTTGACTCAATATTTATTCCATCACAAAGGCTCTGGAACATCATTGTCATTGGTCCTGCCTTGATTCATCAACTATCAAAATGATCTTCTAGTCGGCATTTAATCCTTCATCTTCTGTAAACTTCAGTTTATCCAAATCTTAACCTGCTCTCCCATCAATCCTGTGCTTGCTAATCCATGTTGGCTTTTGGTTTACAAATTATTCAGGTCCCTTTTTTCCTCCCTTTTGCAACTTCCCCTGTCCTATAACTTTTTGAACACTGCGTTCTTTCAATTCTGACCCTTCTCCTTTTGCCCCCAACATTTTCAGTTATGTCTTCAGCCATCTAGGCCTTGAACTCTTGAATTTCCTTCCCTAAAAGTCTCCTTTAAAGTCTTTTTCCAGGCAAACTATAATTTCAGACTTTTTTAATTGTTTCTTGTAAAGAAACATGACAATTGTTTCTAAATATATAATTCAGTTAAATTATTTCAGGCCGTAAGTTAGGATTGAGCAAAACACTTTTTTTGCTTAAATTACTTTATCAGATTAATCTTATTTGTGTGAAAACAAATTGGAATTGTAACAAGACATTGATCTGTAGATCATGAAAGTGACATTGTCTCCTCTGCAGAATACCCCATTCAGTTTTAGTAGTGCTCTTAAAGTGTTTATTTCATGGTTAGTATTGTACTGGTGTCTGTATGAATAACTCTGCTTTCCAAAATAAATTTAATCTCCTGTCTGAAGGTAAATATGCATAATGTAGCTGGTTTTATTACTTGGGGTAGAAGAGACTGAGTGCTACAATTGCTATTTTTCTCAGGCTGCTACTCCATCTGCCTGGGGAAGTGTGTTAGCTGTTTGCATTGTCACTGATGGGTCAGTTGATTTGGGAAAATCCTTACAAATTTCAGGTATAAGTTAACAAAAGATATACTTTGTCTTGCACAATTCTTCTCATGGAAATTTAATTTTGACCTGTGTAGAAGCATCTGCCAGAATAGATGTTTGAGAAGAAAATGAGGATGTACATTACTCACCACAAGATATATCAAGCAAGCTCTGACTTTTCTAGCCTTATTAGAGTATTTACAGAATGATATTGCTATGACTTGTTCTACATTTAAATTCCTATTGTCCATGTTTTGTCTCATCATTTAAGTTAATTGTTACAGTGCCCTTATTTCATTATAAATGTCCACAGATACACACATTCAGAATTTCAGAATGTTAGATTTATTTTGTAAATACAAACGTTTAAAAATATAGATGTTCTTTCTAACCATTCAATGTATATTTTTATTTAAAGAAAATTTTTAAAAATAAGCCCCCATAGAAGCAGTGTGTTGGATCAAAAGTGTGTGTGGCTCTTGATCTGCATCGTACCTTTGACAAATCCATTACATTGATAATTACTGTTCATAATCACCAGCTCTTCACTGCATCAAATGAAATTTGGGTGGAATGGGAAAATTAAAGAATACTTTGTGTTCTTTATGAATGAAAAATGAACTTTAGCTCTTGCCTGCTCCCCACCCGCTCCCATTATTTCCCTGATATAGCTACAGAGGACATTAGTTTTCAAACCTTTACAATACTTAGAACCATTATCTACACTCCACTGACGGGCGTTAATTACTGCTCAGGATTTCAAGTACAGGAAAACTTTATCGTGCGTTTGCATAATAATTAAAACATATGTTGACATGATCTCGACATTTATAATTGATCTCAAAGTTCATGCAGCAACAAAAATAGCCGCAAAGATTTTAAACAGTCGACTCTGAATCGAACATTTTGGATTTCAGTGGCCGCATGTTATTGGGGAGGAAGCTGGCAGCGTGCGAAGCCTCGGAAAAGTCCGAGGTGAGTCTGAGTGACTTAGACTTTCTCTTGATGGAATTCTGAAAGGTTTCTGAAGTGAAGTAATAAACAATTGGGTCAAAGCAGCAGTTGGAGACGGCAAAGCACAACGTGATAGGGTACATTGTTTTAACTGTAGTCACCACAGAACAGTTCCACACCGCCCCAGTCCTCACCAATGAGTACATTACCAGTGTTACATTGTAGGGTACAAAGCAGCAGATAAAAGTGAGGAAGTGGACCACAATCATGCGGAGGATTTTCTTCTTGTTGAATTTGCTGCGGGAAAGGGTAATGGGTTGCTTTAAAGTTTTTAGCACCATTGAAAAACAGAAGAGGTTCAGCAGCAGAGGTATAAAGAAGCCCACAATCTCGATAAATATTACTATCTTTGACAGGAAATTTTTCCAGATGTGGCTGGAGAAGTTTTCGAAGCAGGTTTTGGTCTGATTAGCTGTGTCATTGGTGGTTCGTAAGAAGGTTGCCGGCACACTTCCGGTGAGCACCGTCAGCCACACGGCCACACACACAATGATGGCATGTTTTCTCGTCCTAAGCATTTTTGATCGAAAAGGGTGGACGATGGCTAGGAATCGATCTGCGCTGATGCAGGTCAGGAAGAGGATACTCCCGTACATGTTGGTGAGAAACAGTGTCCCCGAAATCTTGCACAGCAAATCCCCAAAGGGCCAGTCTCTGGTCACATAATAGAAAATTCGAAAGGGCAGCGTGAAGACAAACAACAAATCTGATACGGCAAGGTTGGTCATGTAAGTTATCGTTTCGTTTCGAAGTTTTAAGGAACACCTCAAAACGTACAAAGCTACACAGTTTGATACGAGGCCGACGATAAATACCATGCTGTACACGCTGGTGTATAATGTGTACTTAAAAGAGTCGTCAGGAATACACGTAGTGTTCGAGGATGTCATGGTGAGCTCTGTTGCTACTTAAGTCACGATCCCTTTTGGATCACCGTGAAGATTTTGCGGTTAGGTTTACGGTGGTTTCATCTTGACAAATAAGTGGTGTAAAACGGCTTGTCTTGCTGAATCTTTATTATGGAGAGTGGACACCCGGCTATTCATTCAACATTGACTTCCTTATTTTACAAAACAAGATAATGCGGATTTTAAAACTGATGGTACAAGAACATTGCTGTAACTGACCCAGGTTTGCGATTGCATAATCCCTTTCTTGATAATCAGGATTCTGGTCATGTAGAACAAAGATACATTTTGCCTTTCAAAGTTCCTTAATACGTACGTTAAGATCGTTGATCAGCATCTTGTAAAAATATTGAACTAACGCTGCTAAGAATCATATTCCAGGTTCCTCAGTACGGAATAAAGGTCCTCACAACAGTTCTGCTGGGTGTTAAACAATCTTTTCAACTCCCCACAATGCTCACACGAAATAAATGAATTCGGATAGCGTGTCTCAATCTTGTGCAATCGTTCTTCGCTGGGTTTCCTCCCAGAGGCAAAGATCATTGGTTGAACAGAAAGTATTAAGCATGCAAATAAGATGATGTCATAGGAAGATGGTTGGAATTGGACAAAGAAGAATGGGCTCAGCCCATTTTGTTTGGTAAAAAAATACCTTCAGGGCGAGTAATTGCTTAACACAGGATTCCTAATCTGATATTATTTAAGTGTTGAAGAATTTTTCAACTAAGTAGTAAGATTTGATGTGATCATCTCAATTCGGGTGTGAGCAGCCTGCATTTGTACATCAGCTTTCAAGCAAGAATATATCCCAAATGTACAACTGCCTGTTCCTATTTTTAATTTAAAGTTTTTGTAATTGTTACTCTTGAAGGACACACACAAATGTATTCCCATTCTCTTGTGCACACTTGTACACTGTTGCTTTATATTTAAATTACATTTTAATAATGTTTTGTACCTGAAGCTGCAATATTTCTAAAATAATGTTTAAATTGAATTAGGCTGGAAACCATTAAAACCTTTACCATGTTTCATGTTTTCATACCTGATTGAGAAATATATACATTCATTCTATACAATTTGAATGTCATTTTCCTCATTATTTCAATATACAAATGTGTTTTGCAAGGTTTAATATTTTATCAAGTGCAAAATATGTGATCACAAACATATCACACATGGAAGTGTGTAAAAAAAAGACTCAAATTTATATGATGCTTTCCACAACTAGTGGGCAGCACGGTGGTTAGCACTGCTGCTTCGTAGCGCCAGGACCCAGATTTGATTCCCGGCTTGGGTCAGTGTCTGTGTGGAGTTTGCACATTCTACCCATATCTGCGTGGGTTTCCTCATGGTGCTCCGGTTTCCTCCCACAGCCCAAAGATATGCAGGTTAGGTGAGTTGGCCATGCTAAATTGCCCCTTAATGTCAGGGGGATCAGCAGGATAAATAAGTGGGATTACAGGAATAGGGCCTGGGTGGGTTGGTGCATGCTCGATGAGCCAAATGGCTTCCTTCTGCACTACATGGATTCTATGATTCAGCTAGTGGATGTCTCAAAGTGCTTTATAGCCAATGAAGTATATTTTGAAGTTTACTCACATGTATGGTCAGAGAGCAACAGCTAATTTGTGCTTGCAAAACACCCTCAAACAGCAATGTGAATAGTGATTTGGTGGTACAGAAGTTGAGTATTGCTGGAAAATGACATTTTGTCAAAGCTTTTCATCTTGCACTCATTAAGACAATCACAGCAATACCAATGTCAGGGTGAAAAACAACTTTATACAGTATGTGAAGAGATTGCTGATTGGTTGGTAAGTGGAGAGGGATTGTCATGGAGAATGCACCAGTTAATGGTGAGCAGCAGCCCACTGCCAAGCATTTGAAAAATTTAAACCAAGCAACTTGAATCTGGTAAAGCATTGCCCTAAAAAAAAATCAGCAAGTGGCTATCACTTACTTTGTTTAGCTGAAAAGGGTACAATGCATGCGCATGTTGTTTCTGTCTGTAAAGAATAGGGCCTGTGTATTAATATATGTAGCTTCTTATACACACGCAAGTGTTCCAGACTGTGAGCCTGACTGAAAATCTCGAACTGGTTATCAGCATAAATTTTAGCATACTGTGGATTATTTAAATATTGTCCAATTGTAGAATCACATCTAATGTTGGACACTGTTTTGAGTTTTGCAAGGATGGGTTGGTTGGGTATAGTCTGTACCTTGCGAAAAGCGGCATGAACGTGCTGTTTGTACGATCTGTCAGTCTTTGGGACGTACAGCCAACATACCTAACATCACACAGGTATTGAAATTCATATATCATATTACACATTGGTATGTTAGGCAGAATGTCTTTTTGGCTTGACGGCATTATTCTTACTAGTGGCAGATGCCGGTTGTGTTGCTATTATATATTAGCAGCATGAGACAGCTAACTTCACTTATTGCTCATATTTTGAAATACGTTGTCCTTCCAGGATTATCTGAGGTAGAGCTTTCGGTGCAAAAAATGAAGGCTGTAAGCCAGTTCATGAGTGTTTGCAATATACAGCATGAAATGCTTAACAAAATGCATTTTTCAGCAGTTCTGACACAACAATGTGTTAGCGACCAGATAATCTGTTTTTTGCAATGTTGATTGAGGGATAAATACTGGCCAGGATTCAGGGGATGAGATATTTTATGTTCAACTATAATACTCTACTAAAAATATGATTTGTAAAACAAAAGTATAACCTATAAAACATAATATGACAGGATCAACATCAAATTGCATTCATATAATAATCTTCAGTTAGGAAAACATCCCAGGCCACTTCATAGAAGCTTCTTGACACTACACCGTGTAAGGAAATATTAATACAAGAAAGAAATAGGTTCCAAGCAGCAGAGAGCAATGGAGACATTTTTGGAGAGCTTGAAACCTTGGTAGCTAAAGGCAACTTAGATAGTGGTAGAATACAAAGAATCCAGAATTGCTGAAGCATATAGTTCTTGGAAGTGTTGTAGGACTGGAGGAAAAGAAGGATTGAGAGAGAGATGAGGCTATGGAGAGATTTGAAAATAAAGATAGGAATTTTAAAATTGTGATGTGACCATGAATCAACTGACTTCAGTGAATCATGAGATAATGCATGAACGGGGCTCAGTGCGGGCTACAGACTTCTGGATGTGTTTCGGGTTTGTGGACAGTGGAACATGACAACATTGTTTAGAGGTAGCAAAAGCATGAATGAATATTTCAGCTGCCATTTAGCTGAGGCAGGGTCAGAGATCGGCAAAGCTAAAGAGGTGGAAGTAGGTGGTTTTGACATTTAAAGTTCATCTTGGTTTCAAATGACACCAGAAAGTAAGCAGCACAGTGGTTAGCATAGCTGCCCCATAACTCCTGGAAGTTGGGTTCAATTCCAGCCTTGGGGAACTGTGTGGAGTTTGCACATTCTCCGTATATCTATGTGGATTTCGTCCAGGTGCTCTGGTTTCCTCCCACAGTCCAAAGGTGTGCAAGTTAGGTGGATAGGCCATCCTAAATTTCCCCTTAGGGTCTCAAAATGTGTAGGATAGATGGATTAGCCATGGTAAATGTGTGGGGTTATGGGGATAGGGCAGGGGAGAGGACTTGGATAAGATACTCTGTCAGAGAGTCAGTGCAGATTCAGTGGACTGAATGGTCTCCTTCTGTGCTGTAGTGACTCTATGAAATCATTGAGAAGCTAGCCTCTGATTGACAAGGTGGAAAAAAATGCCAAAGTAAGCATTAAAAGTGCAAAGCAGGGATCAGTGCATTTGAGAGTGAGGCAGCAGTGGATGAAGGCCCCGCATTGAGACAGACAGTGGAGTGGGCAATAGATGGCAGAGTGGATGGTGGCACAAAGATGAATGATGGGGGTGAGGAGCCATGGAAGGAAGTGAGCATTCATAAAATTTAAATAAGGGCATCAATGGGAAAATCACAGGGACAGTACCATTTTCTGCCATATGCCTTCCCCCAGAGAATGAAGAGTCGCTCCCAGAACAGGTTTTTCTCAGGCTAGGCACCATTCCATATGTGAAGTGGGAGAATAGAGAAGAAGGCTAACTTGTTGTCAAGACTCTCCCAACCCATTCCTATAAATGGCTATGAATTTCTATTTACTGTGATAACCAGTTTACAAAGTCCTAACTTTTTGCTCAGCAGGTGAAGGCAGCATTTGTGGAGTTAGAAACAAAATGAATGTTTCAGATTGATCTCATATACTTGAAACATTAATTTTCTTTCTATTGACACAGATGCTGTCAAACCTGCTGTACATTGCCAGCATTTTCTGCTTTATTTCAGCTTTGCAGTATTTTGCTCTTTGCCTAGATTTTAGAGGAACCTTTTTCTTATGCTAAAAAAATTGCAGTTCAGAAAACCAACCTTGTGATAAATCTGTGCCCAGCCCAAAGTGTATTGCAAATTTTCCTTGTAGCTGATCTGTAGATGGTTAACCAATACATTCATAGAATCCCTAAAGTATAGAAGGAGGCCATTTGACCCATTGAACCTATACTAACCACAGTCCCACCCAGGCCCTATTCCTGTAGCCCCACACATTTACCCTGCTAATCCCCTTTAGCATGGTCAATCAACCTAACCCGCACGTCTTTGGACTGTGCGAAGAAACCGGAGCACCTGCAGGAAACCTGTGCTGTCAACCCAACTTCCATATGTGTGATTTCACAATGTAGTAGCATTCAACATCAAATCACATTAATAAAAATACATTTCAGTTTGAACACAAATAAAATGCTTCAGACTTGAAGCTGTAATAACTTTTTTTGTATTCATTATGTGGCACACCACATTATGAGCACTGTGAAATTGCCCCAGTTGGTCACTTTTGTTCAGTACAATGTGTACTTTCTATGTTCAGTTTTTTTTGTGTAGTATATGTTTTGCTGTAATTACTATTTTGCTGAAACTCACTCCTGAACAGCTCCACCTAAATTTAGCATTTAGATTCTTTCTGCGTTTGGTAACATGCTTTGCACAAAGTTGTGGCCATGTTTATCAACGGAAACAACAAAAACTACAGTTCAAAATTCTAATTGGCATGACAGCACTTTGGGGTGTCCTAAGAAAGTGGAAAACCTGTTTCCTCAAATCTGCTCAGATGGATAATTGAAAAGAATGTTGTGGACTTGAATGTAGACAGCTACTCCATAGAAAACATTTTTAAACAAAATGCTTTTTTTCCCTTTTTTGTTAATTAGAACAATGAAGCTTTAAGCTTCTTTATGGTACAAATCAACTCTAGATAATATTACAATGTGTATTTAAAACTAACCTGGTTTGGACTGTTCATTGCATTTGTCTTATCTGGTACGTGTTTATAAACATTGTTTCTCCTGAAAATGTGTAAGTAGTCCCAACACATAGTAAGAAAATTTCAAACATCCGTAAACCATACGTCCTTTTAGCCTTTACACAGAATTGTGGGAGTAGCTATAAACTTACTGTCGATAGGAGTTGGCTTAAATAATTTTTATATATCTTTCAAGGAATGTGCGTGTCACAGGATAGGCGAACATTTGTTGCCCATTCCAAATTGCCCTTGACTTAAATGAACTTTTAAGATGTTGGAAATGATGACAGGGAGAACATTAGAAACTGTTGAGGAGCAGTTATATATGATCATACGTTTAAAATATTCCTCAACTTCCTACTAAAGTACATGGCTGCCTGATTCCTGTTGTCATCCATGAGGCATCCTGCTGAAGAACGCTCAATGAAGAGATACTGAATTTTTACTCTGACATTCTTTTAATAAACATGTTTTGATTTAATTTAAAAGAACAAAGAAAATTACTGCACAGGAACATGCCCTTTGGCTTTCCAAGCCCGACCATGCAGCCTTCCGGAGACCGTGACCCTTTATTCCCATCCTATTCATGTATTTGTCAAGACGCCCTTAAGTCACAACCATATCCACTTCCACCACCTCCCCCGGAAGCGAGTTCCAGACCCCCACCACCCTCTATGTAAAAAAACGTCCGCCTCGTGCATCTCCTATAAACCTTGCTCCTCGCACCTTAAACCTCTGCCCCCTAGTAATTGACTCTTCCACCCTGGGAAAAAGCTTCTGACTATCCACTCTGTTCATGCCTCATAATCTTGTAGACTTCTATCAGGTCACCCCTTTAACTTCTGTCGTTCCAGTCAGAATAAACCAAGTTTCTCCAACCTCTCGTAGCTGATGCCCTTCATACTAGGCAACATCCTGATAAATCTTTTCTGTACCCTCTCCAAAGCCTACGCATCCTTCTGGAAGTGTGGCAACCAGAATTGAAGACAGTATTCCAATTGTGGCCTAACTAAGGTTCTATAAAGCTGCAACATGACTTGTCAATTTTTAAACTCAGTGCCCCGGCCGATGAAGACAAGCATGCCGTATGTCTTCTTGACTACCTTCTCCACCTGCATTGCCACTTTCAGTGACCTGTGTACCTATACACCCAGATTCCTTTGCCTATCAATACTCTTAAGGGTTCTGCCATTTACTGTATATTCCCTATCTGTATGGGAAAGGTTAGCTTTAATTTAGTTTGATGCAGTCTTTAAGTTTTTTTATGAGCCTAGGATGGGAGTGTCGGATTCAATGTAAACCATAGAAATTGTCATATTGATGCTTGTCTCTTACATTCAATTTAAACAAGCCCTGTTAGGTAAAAAAAATTCTGAACTGATGTTGCATAATGACATGTAACTGCTTAAAAATGTTATTTAGTTTAAAAAGACTTTGAAAGCTCGAGCTAACTACCCTCGAATGCCCTCCATTACCAATCCAGTGTACAGAGTTGAAGGGGAACTGTTCTCTTTATACATTATCCTCAAGACAAAAACTGGTTCTGCCTCAGATCTGCTTACTATCTTGATTGTTGTTATAAATAAAATGCTGGGAGCATTTGTGCTAATTTCATTCCCAGCGTGTTCATCTAATATATGAAGCCATTACTGTGCTGGGTGTTCTTTTGCGTATAGATTTGATCTATTTCACTGTTCAGTGGTGCGTTGTTCTTTCTAAACAATTTTGGTTCATTGTTGTGGTTAACACTTGTGGTTACATCTGTCTGCATTTCCAATTATTCCTAACGGCCCTGTGGGTTAACCCACAGCATGTGAACTGCAGTATTTCAAAAGGCAGCTCATCACCACCTTCTCCAGGGCAGCTAGGGATGGACAATTAATGCTGGCCATGTAGTGTTCTGTATGTCATAGTGTTGTCACATACTAGGAGACATTGTTGTACCTGTTAATTCTCAGATACTTTCGACCAGTTTGCTTACTCCAAGGTTTTACCCCGGTTCCTTCATTTGCAAGATGGACAAAGGACAAATACAAGTAAAGGTTCAACAACTTTATTAATAATAACACTACTAACCCTTAAATTACCCAAATAAAACAAGAGGATACCCAGATTCAAGTATACTACCCACAAAGACGGTTTGGTTAAAACCGCAGGCTCGATTCTTTGAGTCCCTCTGGTCCATCGTCATGAAGGTAAGTCTCGATGGCAGCTTCTTCCTTCCTTCCTTCTCTGGTCAGTCTTCCAAATGGTCAAGGGTCACCTCCTTCATCGAGTCTTCACTGCTGGTGCCTGAAAACGTGTTCCTTTATTCTCTTACCTGCTTGCCTTTCCAGAAACTTCTCTGGCTTCTGGCCAATGAGATCCCAGGTGGGGGTTCCAATACCCAGTGGGTTTCTTGATGTCTGCCTGACAGGACACCAGACTCTGCCCCAGGTGTTGCTTACATGTAACCTGTTATCAGATTAAGCCAACTGCAGGAACTTGCGGTGACAGAAAGTCTGGCCTGATCTGGGCTTCTAACAATAGGCTGGTGCATTTCAATGGGGTGCAATGATCTCCTGCTAAGTATCAGTAGGGTGCAATGATCTTTCATGGGTGATTGATGAATCAGGCCCAGACAGGTTTGTGTATTATACAATTGGCCTGCCCAAGGTTTGACTGTTTTTGATTTTAATATGCCCAATTCTTTAACTTAGGATATCCAATTTTATCAGCCTTAAAACTAGGTGCTGTTTATATTACAACATGGACCAGAGCTTTCAAGTAGTTCACAATGGTGGGATTTTCTGGTCCCACTGGCAGCGCACCTCTGATAACAGTTTGCCAATGAATACTGATTTCACATTGTGGTATGGATTTGTTCATCCTACCAGTTTATTAAGATACCCTCAAACCAATTGTGAAACTGAAAGAAGAATGGGTGGAGAGCAATGTTTTCACTGAAGAAGGGTGATATCTATCTTGCAATTCTGACCTATCATTCAACTCCATTCCAAAATGGTTAGCACCATGTGAACTCCTAATAGGAAGAAAACTGGGAACTCAACTCCCTACTCTTATATACCCACTCATGCTGTGTGTACAAGATAATGCCTTGAGGAAGGTAAGGGAGAAAGAGGAGGATTTCAGCCAGATGTGGAACTATCATGAACATCACAAAGCATGCAATCTACCAGACCCCCAACAAGGAGAGCACTTTAGATCTGAGAGCAAGATCATAAAGGAAAGTGCATTTGTTGCCACACAGAAGCAACCTCCTTCCTGTCAAAGCAGCCATTGGCCACTAAAGATGCTGAATTCATTTACAAATCCAAATGGCTACCAGGCTGATGACTGGATTCATCTGCCAATTCTCCTGTTTAACAGAGTCTGAGAGATCGCCAGTAGAATTCAAATCCTATGTTCTCCAAAGGAGCAAAGAACCCAATTAGCTAGCCTATTGAAATTGCAACAATTGTCCCTAAAATGATGAAATGGAAGAAAGAGACTGGGGAAAAGTTTGTAATATCCAGCCAGCAAAGATTTGTTTGGCCGAATGTTCTTCTGTGTTGTAAGATATTATTAATGCTCTATTAGCTACATTTACATTGTGTGATATCCATGCTACTGCTACCAGGTGCTGGATTCATCTTATATAGCTTTTTACTAAGTATAATGTTTTAGTCTTTTAAGTTGGACTCCCAGGCATAGCTCTGATCATCTGCTCTGGTAATCCAACCGGATAAGAAATTGTTAAAAAGGCCATTAAACCTGATTTGTTAAACCTGATGACTGGATGAATAACTAAAAGTGGCTGCAGACAATCAAGTTTTTTGCAGGTCCTGGCAGTTTTACCTTTGACCACAGCACAAGAGCTATGCCAGCTGCTGAACTAGCACTATGTTGGTCACAGTTCATTAGTTGACTTTAGACAACCTGGTAGTGGTTGTAAAATTATCTTGATGAGCTAGCTTTTGTGTCATTTGTGGGAAATTATTGGAGCTGTTTTAATGCCTCCTTGAATAAGAACACCGTATTCCCAGTTTAGGACGTCCCAGGTAGAGAATGGAAGTTCAAGGATAGTCAAGAAAGTATGGTGTAGCAATATCAGTAAGGTATTGAAGGCAAGCAAATTAAAAAAAAGCACAGGGCACATTAGATTTCTTAAGCAATGAGATGAACTTTTGTGTTATGCTTTGCAAAATGCACATGCAAAGCACTAGCTTGATTGAACAGTTCAAGCAGCTTAGTCTTGGCATACCTTGCTCCAAGATTCAGTAGTTTTTGTAAAATTTTTTGGGATTGGCAAAGTTAAACAATGAGCTAGAAAATTTAATTATCTACATATAGTATTTTCATTAAATATGATTTCAACCAACACACACACACACACAACTTCCTCTCCTTTCCTACTTAATAGTTATCTTCCTGTCCCGATGTAGCTTGCTATGTAAAATCTTTGTGGTATTGATGACTTTGTTGTTTCTTTGATGGCTCTGGCCTCCTTTCAAATCAGGACACGATGCATTTTAGAATGAGTTTGTTGTATTAATAGGATGCTGATAAGCACCTGGCCTAGTTTGTTCCTGTCTGGCTAAAGGAATGGTGTCAATGTCTTTTTTTTTGTACTTCTATTTTCAGAGTCTTCATTTCTTGGTGGTGTTTAAATCTTATAAATGAAACAACATGCATTGTAGTGTAACCTCCTTCATCTTTATCAAATGAAACATCCAGCAAATATGGAAAAGACAACTCAAACTCCTCTCTCTTCACCTCCTCTCCATTCTGTTTTTAGAAATAACAATGAGGAGGATCATATAGTGCACACACAAAATTCAGAACCTATTTCAGCTTCATACAAATGCCAAATTATGGAGTGTAAGAATGTAAGCTGACTCAGAACAAAGCAATGATGTTCAGAGCTCTTTGGTGTCATGTATGGTCCTAATTCCGAATTTCAATTCTAAATGGAGCTTTGTTGTGAAACCTTCATGTGAACATATGGTGTGAATACATTCTTAATTTCTTTGTCCACCTACTAATTCTGTTTTGTTAATCTTGCAGAATTTGTTGTTTTAATTCTTTGTATATAATATTGTGATTGTTGATTATTATGCCCAGATATTTTGAGCGGAATTCTCTAGCCATGCTGGTCTAAAAGCTGGAAATTCCCACCGATTGTCAATGGGGTTTCACGTTGTCCGTAACCTGCCTGCTAAAATTCCAGTGGCAGGCAGAATGGGAGCATAGATTTTCAAATTGTTAGTATAGTGTGCAGAAAGCGTGGTTAGTTATGCATGGCAAAGTAATTGAGAACAAGTTGTTTGAGAAGACTTGTGTCCTAGAGACTGGTTCTATTCTTAGGCTACTGCTGTGCCATTGCAGAAAAATCACATTTTTTAACTGCTTCTATATAGTTTTGTACATTTCCACAAGTAAATGGGTCAATGTATGTTTTCCCCCATATATAAATGATCTGCACAGTAAGAAGTCTGAAGCAGGGATAGAGTGTAACAAAGCAAATTTTGTGGACGATACTAAAATAGGTGGGAAAGCAGGCAGTGAAGAGGATATAAAGATTTTACAGATGGATATAGATAGGCTAGGAGAATGGGCCAAAATCTAGTGGGTGGAGTTTAATGTAGATAAGTGTGAGGCTGGCAGAAAAGGTTGAAAGGCAAATTATTGTCTAAATGGAAAGCAGATTCACAATGTGTCTGGGCAGAGGGATCTGGGTGTCTATGTTCATGAATTGCAGAAAGTTGGTATGCAGGTACAGCATGTAATAAAAAAGGCAAATGGGATCTTGGCACTAATTGCAAAGGAACTGGAGGATAAAAGTAAGCAGTGTTGTTGCAATTGCATAGGATGTTGGTGAGATCACATCTGGAGTATTGTGTTCAATTTTGGTCTCCTTATTTGATGAAGGATATGGTGGCATTGGAGACAGTTCAGAGGAGGTTCACCAGATTGATTCCGGAGTGAAAGGGTTGACGTATGAGGATAGATTGAACAGTTTGGGCTTATACTCAGTGGAGTTAAGAAGGATGAGAGGGGATCTGATTGAAGTAAATGAAATTTTACAAGGGATTGATAAATTAAATGTGGACCAAATGTTTCCTGTTGTGGGGCAATCTCGAACAAGACTTCACAGTATAGGTTGAGAGGCAGCAGATTTAAAACTGAGATGAGGAGGAACTACTTCTCGCAGAGGGTGGTGAGTTTGTGGAACTCGCTGCCACATTGCGCAGTGGAATCTGAATTGATGAATGGTTTCAAGGAGATAGATACATTTCTAATTTTAAAAAAAGGATAAGGGGAAACGGGGAACTGGTGGAGAGGTTGATTTGAGACCAGGGAGAGATCTGATTGAATGTCAGAGCAAGTTCGACGAGCTGAATTCTGCTGCTAATTCCTGTTCTCACTCTGCCTCATGGAACATAGAACACTACAGCACAAACAGGCCCTTTGGCCCACTAGTTGCACTGATCACTTCTATACCTACTAAGCCATAGACCTATCTATAACCCCCAATCCCATTAGATCCCATATACTCATCTAGAAGTCTTTTAAAAGACTCCAGTGAGTTCGCCTCCACCACCACCGATGGCAGAATTCCATTCACTCACCACCCTCTGAGTGAAAAACTTACCCCTAACGTCTCCTCTGTACTTGCTTCCCAGCACCTTAAATCTGTGTCCTCTCGTAGCGACCATTTCAGCCCTGGGAGATAGCCTCTGAGAATCCACCCTATCTATTCCTCTCAACATCTTATAAACCTCTATCAGGTCACCTCTCAACCTTCATCTCTCCAGGGAGAAGAGTCCCAGCTTCCTCAACCTATCTTCATAAGGCATGCCTCCCAATCCAGGCAACATCCTTGTAGATCTCCTCTGCACCCTTTCAATAGCTTCCACGTCCTTTCTATAGTGAGGTGACCAGAACTGCACACAGTACTCCAAGTGGGGTCTGACAAGGGTCTTATAAAGTTGCAGCATTACCTCCTGAATCCTAAACTCAGTCCCTCGATTAATGAGGGCCAGTACACCATACGCCTTCTTGACCACATCCTCCACCTGCGAGGCCGATTTAAGAGTCCTATGGACCCGGACCCCAAGATCCCTCTGCTCTTCAACACAGCTAAGACTCCTACCCTTGATATTGTATTCCTTCATCCCATTGGTCCTGCCAAAATGGACCACTACACATTTATCTGCGTTGAAGTCCATCTGCCACTTCTCCGCCCAGTCTTGCATCCTATCTATGTCCCGCTGCAACTTCTGACATCCCTCCAGACCATCCACAACACCACCAATTTTCGTATCATCTGCAAACTTACTAACCCATCACTCCACTTCCTCATCCAGGTCATTTATGAAAATGACAAACAGCAAGCGTCCTAGAACAGATCCCTGGGGCACTCCACTGGTGACCGACCTCCATGCAGAAAAAGACCCATCCACAACCACTCTTTGCCTTCTGCAGGCAAGCCAGTTCTGGATCAACAAGGCCAAAGCCCCCTGGACCCCATGCCCTCTCACCTTCTCAAGAAGTCTTGCATGAGGGACCTTATCAAACGCCTTGCTGAAGTTAGTTGCCTCTCGGCAACTAACTGATTTATATGGAGAAGTGTGCCAGCCAACCATTGACAGTTCATCAAGAACAAGAAGCAAATTTTAAATGTGTCTCCTAAATCAGACTCAGTGCATTTTTTTGGGGGGGTGGGAGGGGTGAACAAGAGAAGAGGACCCACTTGCCTCCACTTCAGCAAGGTACAGTGTCGGGCTAGAATTGGAAGGAGTCCCTAATTTATCAGTGCTCCACAAGAACTGTGGAAAGGTCAAGAAGTTAGAGTTTGTCATCTTGGCCAAAGGAGAATTGAGATTATCTTTTAGATTTTTCAATACACTTTTTTTGCCAATGGAGCTTCATCTTTGGGTATGGTCAGAAAATGCACTGAATATACACTCAGCTTTTTCCTTTAAGGTTTGCTGTTGTGTAGAGTGAGTGTATGTTGGGAGAAGTGCATAAAGTCCAACTATTGATTTCTTTTTTATTTGCTCTTTTTAAATTTATTGCCAGCAATCTGCTAACACTTCTTTATTGCTCACTTTCGAATAATACTTGGAGTCCTCTCCCAGGTTCACTTACTTGTATTGTCTGAGTACATGTAAAGTCCCTGAGAAATTACACGGGTGTTTCTGTTTAAATGATTGGAAATCTTTGATTAATTGTGGCTTTTAGGAAATTTTGATTTGCAAGTAATGGAAAAGATAAGTATGTTTCAGTTATAGCTTAACTCAGCTGAGATCAGCGTTCTATTGTCTATGGTGTTCGGAAGCCACTGCCAAACCAAGATTTGAGTGCCCACCTGGAGCTATCAGCAGAATGCCATTTTTTTTTGCCTGGGTGATACATTAACCATGTTTATGTATTAATGGCCTACATCTCACTAAGTAGTGAGAAGAGAATGATGGATGGTGGGAAGGGAAGGACTTTGGAGCCAGTGGGCATGAAAAATAAGAAAAGCTCATGATATGATGGGTATAGTACTATTATCTGAACTTGTATCGCCCATTACTAATGACAATGGAGGGATGAGTCATCCTATTTTTTAGATTACTGAAGTTATTTTTTTAATTTGTTGATTTTGGCCTATCCTAAGAAATTTTTGATTTAGCAGCTAGGTCAGCAAAAATCATTTGATAATCTTATGGGCGTTTAGAAGCAATATAGGAATATGAGATCTTCACCAAATGTTGAGTTGGTCCACATCAGAAAGTAGGAGTGTTTTTTGGAAAATACTTCGAAGTATTCTCAGGAAGTTTGTTTTGTAGAGTGTATTTCTGGGGAACTTTAGATAGTTGAGTTGTGCTTATTTTATAATTAAATTGTTTTACACAGGCTGTGATATTTATGATTTAGATAAAGCATTCTGTGGTATCACTGGGAATCTCAGTAAGTCATGACTCCGTATTTGGGATGTGGAGATGCCGGCGTTGGACTGGGGTAAACAGTAAGAAGTCTCACAACACCAGGCTAAAATCCAACCAGTTTATTTGATAGTAAACCCACTAGAAAACTATATGTTTACTATCAAATAAACTGGTTGGACTTTAACCCGATATTGTGAGACTTCTTACTTTGTATTTGGGAGCAGCTACGTCATGATTTTGTATTCAAAAGCAGCAAACACAAGTTATATGTATACTTGCTTAGGTGCAGCTTTCTCTTGCAAGAATTGAGGATGCATGGAGTAGCTATTGTTGCTGAATGCTGTCATGAAACTGAATATTGGGAAAGTTAAATAATTCATGGAGGCTCATTTTGAAGTTGGTAACACATTTAATGACCTGTTCTCCACAGTTTATATGCCCAGCGCATAGAGTCTTTAAAGTGCAGTGCAGGCCATTCGGCCCATCAAGTCTGCACTGTCTCTCTGACAGAGTATTGTACCCAAGCCCTCTCCCCACCTATTCCTGTTACTCCACACATTTGCCACGATCAATACATCTAACCTACACACCTTGGGCTACCAAGGGGCAATTTAGCATGGCCAATTCATCTAATCTTCACATCTTTGGACAGTAGGGGGAAACCAGAGCACCCAGAGGAAACCCATGCAGACATGGGAAGAATGTGCAAACTCCACACAGACAGTCACGCAAAGCCGGTATTGAAGCCAGGTCCCTGGAGCTGTGAAGCAGCGGTGCTAACACTCTGCAACCATGCCACCCATCCCCAATTATGGTCGAAATTTGAATCCAGACGGCAATTTAACCCATTATGTCTGTATCAAGAAGGTGTATCTCGCTATCAAATGCTGTTTTAGCACCAACCTGCCAGGGAGGTTTGTTAAGGCTACTGGGGAGAGTTTAAACTAGAATAGTTTGGGGGGTGGGAATCAAAATAAAGTGACTGGGAAAGAGGAGGTTAGCTCGCAAATAGAGAGAGCTTGTTGACAGTGTGAGAGGGAGGATAGGCAGGTGATGGAGAAGGGGAGTGCTCAGACCGAAGGTTTGGGATGTGTCTATTTTAACACAAGGAGTGTTGTGAACAAAGTGGATGAGCTTAGAGCGTGGATCACTACTTGGAAATGTGATGTGGTGGCCATTACAGAGACTTGGATGACTCAAGGACACAACTGGATACTTCAAGTGCCAGGTTTCAAATGTTTCATAAGGGATAGGGAAGGAGGAAAAAGAGGTGGGGGAGTGGCACTGTTGATCAGAGATAATGTCACGGCTGTAGAAAAGATTCTTCAAGGTGGCTTTCACGACACACGACAGCGCAGAGTTGCTGAACAGAGACTGATAGCCAAGTTCTGCACACGTGAGGACGGTCTCAACAGGGATCTTGGGTTCATGTTGCACTATCTGTAACCCCCGTGACTTGCCTGGGTTTGCAAAACCTCACTCACTGTACTGTCTGGAGACAATACACATCTCTTTAACCTGTGATCAGTGCTCCTTCCACACACATTGTGAGCCACTTTAAGACTTGAATGGCAGGTTAGGTGTAAAGATTCGCTTTCTAATCAGTAATCTGTAAACTATCTGTGCTTTATATGCTCTGTCTGAGGCCAGAACTCTCCATTCACCTGACGAAGGGGCTAACCCGAAAGCTTGTGAATTTACTATCAAATAAATCGGTTGGACTGAAACCTGGTGTTGTCAGACTTTTTACTGTAAAAAGATGAACGCCATGGAAGGATTCTGTACGGAGTCTCTGTGGGTGGAGGTTCAGAACAGTAAGGGGTCATTAACTTTGCTGGGTGTTTTCTATAGGCTGCCCAATAGTAACAGGGATGATGAGGGGCAGATAGGGAAACAGATCCTGTGAAAGTGTAATAATGGGAGTTGTCATGATGGGAGATTTTAATTTCCCAAATATCAATTGGAATCTCCCTAGGGTAAGGGGTTTATTTGGGGAGGAGCTTGTTAGGTGTGTTCAGGAGCATTTCCTGACACAGTATGTGGATAAGTCTACAAGAGGAGAGGCTGTACTTGATTTGGTATTGGGAAATGAACCTGGGCAGATGTCAGATCTCTCAGTGGGAGAGCATTTTGGGGATAGTGATCACAACTCTATCTCTTTTACATTAGCATTGGAGAGAGATAGGATCAGACAAGCTAAGAAATTGTTTAATTGGAGTAAGGGGAATTATGAGGCTATTAGGCAGGAAATTAGAGGCATAAATTGGAAAGAGGTTTTCTCAGGGAAATATACAGAGGAAATGTGGCAAATTTTCAAGGAATATTTGTCTGGAGTTCTACATAGCAACGTTCAGGGAAGTTATGGTAGGTTACAGGAACCGTAGTGCACGAAAGCTGTAATGAATTTAGTCAAGAAGAAAAGAAAAGCTTACAAAAGGTTCAGGGAGCTAGGTAATGTTAAAGATCCTACTAGCAGAGTACACGGCTAGTAGGAAGGAACTTATGAAGGAAATTAGGAGAGCCTGAAGGGGTCATGAGAAGACCTTGGCAGGCAAGATTAAGGAAAACCCCAAGGCATTCTACAAGTATGTGAAGAGCAAGAGGATAAGACATGAAGGAATAGGACCTATCAAGTGTGACGGTGGGAAAGTTTGTATTAAACCGGTAGAAATAGCAGAGGTACTCAATGAATACTTTACTACACTATTCACAGTGGAAAAGGGTCTTGGTGGTTGTAGTGCAGACTTGCAGTGGACTGAAAAGCTTGAGCCTGTAGACATTAAGAAAGAGAATGTGTTGGAGCTTTTGAAAAGCATCAAGTTAGATAAGTCGTCGGGACTGGATGAGATGTACCCCAAGTTACTGTGGGAGGCGGGGGAAGAGATTGCTGAGCCTCTGGCGATGATCTTTGCGATATCAGTGGAAATGGGAGAGGTTCTGGAGGATTGGAGGATTGTGGATGTGGTTCCTTTATTGAAGAAAGGGAGAAGAGATAGCCCAGGAAATTATAGATCAGTGAGTCTAACCTCAGTGTTTGGTAAGTTGATGGAGAAGATCCTGAGAGGCAGGATTTATGAACATTTGGAGAGGTATAGTATGATCAACAATAGTCAGCACGGCTTTGTCAAAGGCAGATCATGCATTACAAGCCTGATTTGAATTTTTTGAGAATGTGTCGAAACACATTGAAGAAGGAAGAACAGTAGATGTAGTTTATATGGACTTCAGCAAGGCATTTGATAAGGTGCCCCTTGCAAGGCTTATTGAGAAAGTGAGGGGGCATGGGAGCCAAGGGGACACTGCTTTGTGGATTCAGAACTGGCTTGTCCACAGATGGCAAAGACTGGTTATAGATGGGTCTTTTTCTGCATGAAGGTCAGTCACCAGTGAAGTGCCCCAGGGATCTGTTCTGGGACTCTTGCTCTTTGTGATTTTTATAAATGACCTGGATGAGGAAGTGGAGGGACGGGTTAGTAAGTTTGCTGATGACACAAAGGTTGGAAGTGTTGTGGATAGGCTGCAAGACTGGGCGGAGAAGTGGCAGATGGACTTCAACCCAGATAAGTGTGTGGTGATTCATTTTGGCAGGTCAAACAAGGTGACAGAATTTAATATTAAGGGTAAGACTCTTGGCAATGTGGAAGATCAGAAGGATCTTGGGGTCCAGGTTCATAGGACGCTCAAAGCAGCTTCGCAGGTAGAGGCTGTGGTTAAGAAGGTGTATGGCGTACTGGCATTCATTAATCGAGGAACTGAATTTAGGAGTTGGGAGATAATGCTGCAGCTGTAAAAGACCCTGGTCAGACCCCACTTGGAGTACTTTGTTCAGTTCTGGTCGCCTCATTGCAGAAAGGATGTGGAAGCCATAGAAAGGGTGCAGAGGAGATTTACAAGGATGTTGCCTGGATTGGGTGGCATACCTAATGAGGACAGGTTGAGAGAGCTCGGTTTTTCTCCTTGGAGAGACAAAGGATGAGGGGTGACCTGATAGAGGTGTATAAGATGATGAGAGGTATTGATTGAGTGGATTCTCAGAGGCTTTTTCCCAGGGCTGAAATGGTTGCCGCAAGAGGACACGGTTTAGGGTGCTGGGAGTAAGTACAGAGGAGATGTCAGGGTTAAATGTTTCACTCAGAGGGTGGTGAGTGCATGGAATTGGCTGCTGGCGTGGTGGCGGAGGTGGATTTGATAGGGTCTTTTAGGAGACTTTTGGATAAGTACATGGAACTTAGTAAGATAGAGGGTTATAGGTAAGCCTAGTAGGTAGGGACGTGTTCAGTGCAACTTGTGTGCTGAAGGGCCTTTTGTGCAGTAGTATTTCTATGTTTCTATGTTTCAACTTCAATATTGTATGTTCCTACAGTGAGCATGAGTGATGGAGATTGCTGGGGAGACATGAAATTATTAAACTTAACTGTTTCCCAGAGGCAGAGTATGTCTGGCAGGTTGAAATTCAAGCTGTTTCTGTGCAAAGCTCATGTTGTGGCCATTATTGTAGTATCACAGAAAGACCTGACTACTGGCAGGCACTATCCAATCGATTCGTCCTTTCCTTGTGGATGATTAAAATGTGTGCATGACTCCATATGCTTGGAAATGTGCTGTCGTTTTCCTGGACTTTTGGGTTATGGCGAGGTGGTCATTTTAGCAGCCGAGGTTTTTGGAAAAGCTTCCCGTGAACCTTTCAGGTGCTTCATTGATCCAACCTGATAAATTATTTATTCTAGAAAGGTTTAGTGAACATTTAATGCAGTAATTGCGATCAAAGAGTACTGCAAGCAAACAGTGTTGGATCATCCATCTGTCAATTGAAATTAAATCAATAAAAATGTACAACAGGAGCCTAATTTGATACCACTCAGTCAAAATTGCTCCTGGTGTCTCAAGTTGAGAGAGTGAACGGCTAGTGAAGTATTTGTTTATTGTTGAGATTATGAATTCAGAGTTGGATAGGTTTGTGCAAAGTTCAGTGAATTCAAGGTTTTTTTTCTGGACCCAAAGATATTGACATGGTCATCTGAAATGTGGAGCTTATTCAAGGAGCAGCTACTGCGAGTCCTTGATAAATGTGTACCTGTCAGGCAGGGAGGAAGTGGTCGAGCGAGGGAACCATGGTGTACTAAGGAAGTTGAATCTCTGGTGAAGAGGAAGAAGGAGGCTTATGTAAAGATGAGACGTGAAGGCTCAGTTAGGGCACTGGAGAGTTATAAATTAGCCAGGAAGGAGCTGAAGAGAGAGTTAAGAAGAGCTAGAAGAGGACATGAGAAGACTTCGGCAGATAGGATCAAGGAAAACCCTAAAGCTTTCTATAGGTATGTCAAGAATAAAAGATTGGTTGGGGCAAGATTAGGGCTAGTCAGAGACAGCAGTGGGAAGTTGTGCATGGAGCCTGAAGAGATAGGAGAGGCACTGAATGAGTATTTTTCGTCAGTATTCATGCAGGAAAAAGTCAGCGTAGTCGAGGAGAATACTGCGATGCAGGGTTGTAGACTAGACGGATTGAGGTGCATAAGGAGGAGGTGTTAGCAATTCTTGAGAGTATGAAAATAGTTAAGTCCCCTGGGCTGGATATGATTTACCCTAGGATTCTCTGGGAGGCTAGGGAGGAGATTGCAGAGCCTTTGGCTTTGATCTTCATGTCGTCATTGGCTACAGGTATAGTGCCGGAAGACTGGAGGATAGCAAATGTTGTCCCCTTGTTCAAGAAGGGGAGTAGAGACCATTCTGGGAATTATAGACCGGTGAGCCTTACTTCTGTTGTGGGCAAAGTTCTGGAAAGAATTATAAGGGATAGGATTTATAATCATCTAGAGAGAAATAAATTGATTAGGGATAGTTAACATGGCTTTGTGAAGGGTAGGTCGTGCCTCACAAACCTTATCGAGTTTTTTGAAAAGGTGACCAAAGAGGTGGATAAGGGTAAGGCAGTTGAAGTGGTCTATATGGATTTTAGTAAAGCATTTGATAAGGTTCCTCATGGTAGGCTGCTGCAGAAAATGCAGATGCATGGGATTGAGGGTGATGTAGCAGTTTGGATCAGGAATTGGCTAGCTGATAGAAGACAGAGGGTGGTGGTTGATGGGAAATATTCAACCTGGAGTTCAGTTACAAGGGGTGTACCTCAAGGATCTGTTTTGGGGCCACTGCTGTTTGTCGTTTTTATAAATGACCTAGATGAAGGTGTAGAAGGAAGGGTTAGTAAATTTGCTGACGACACCAAAGTTGGAGGAGTTGTAGACAGTGAGGATGGATGTTACAGTTTGCAGAGGGACATAGATAAGCTGCAGAGCTGGGCTGAGAGGTGGCAAATGGAGTTTAATGCGGAAAAGTGTGAGGTGATTCACTTTGGTAAGAGTAACAGGAGTACAGAATATAGGGCTAATGAAAGGACTGTTAGTAGTATTGATGAGCAGAGAGATCTTGGGATACATGTGCATAGCTCCCTGAAAGTTGGCACCCAGGTTGATAAGAAGGTGTACGGTGTGTTTATTGGTAGAGCGATTGAATTTCGGAGCCGTGAGGTCATGTTGCAACTGTACAAAACTCTGGTGCAGCCGCACTTGGAGTATGGCGTACAGTTCTGGTCGTCACATTATGAGAAAGATGTGGAGGCATTGGAAAGGGTGCAGAGGAGGTTTACCAGGATGTTGCCTGGTATGGTGGGACAGTTTATGAGGAAAGGCTGAGGGACTTAAGGTTATTTTCATTAGAGAGAAGAAGGTTATGAGGTGATCTAATTGATGCATACAAGATGATCAGAGGGTGAGATAGGGTGGACAGTGAGAGCCTTTTTCCTCAGATGGTGATGACTAACACGAGGGGACATAGCTTTAAATTAAGGGGTGGTAGTTATAGGACGGATGTCAGAGGGTAGTAAGGGCGTGGAATGCCCTGCCTGCAGCAGTTGTGGACTCGCCAACTTTAAGGTTCAAATGGTCAGTGGACAGGCGTATGGATAACATGGGAACAGTTTAGGTTAGAGGGTCATTAGGTTGGTTCCACTGGTCGATGCAACATCAAGGGCCGAAGGCCCTGTACTGTGCTGTAGTGTTCTATGTTCTACTTCATACCCACTGAACCCAACAGATGCAAGAAGGAAATTTCTCTGTTTGATATCTTTATCCCAGAGATAAATGAATGGAACATTGACCCATTGAGACATTTTTAACCAGTGTGTCAAGTAGTCTTTCCATAACACTTAATCTGAATCATCGAATCTCTACAGTACAGAAGAAGCCATTCGGTCCATTGAGTCTGCACCAACTCTCCAACGGTGCATTCCCACCAAGGTCTTATCCCCGTAACCTCACGTGTTTACCCTGCTAATCCCTCCGACCTACACATCTTGGGACACAAAGGGCAATTTAGCATTGCCAATCCACCTAACATGCACATCTGTGGACTGAGAGAAAAAACCGGAATACCCAGAAGAAACCCACGCAGCCATGGGGGAGAACATGCAAACTGAGAGTCAGCAGTGCTAACCACTGCACCAATGAGCCACCTTCATGGACAATTTATTTTGTTTATTTTCTCCCATCATTCACAGCAAATGTAGCCTCTTACGACACAAAGTTGACACCACTAGTTATTGAATTAGCCTGTTCTTTTAAAAACAGTTTAGCATAATTTGGTATTCTCAGGCTATAAATTGGAAAATAATATCAAGTACTGTTTCTAATTCATGAACTTCAGGAATTGCAGAGAATATTGAAAATTTTCTATTTTTTCCCAAGTAGTGGAACTGTTTTCTATTTTTTCCCAAGTAGTGGAACTGTCTTCAAGGTTTTCTTTATAATCTGAATGTTGTCAAAATCTAATTGCTCAATTTTAGATGTTCTTTCACAATTGCCATTTTTGGTTTTAGCCCACCATGGGCTAAATATGGCTTATATCAGTTAGGCAGACCAATCAACATTGCTTGGGCCACAGGCTGAGGCCATGCTTTCTGTTTCTAACTTCCGTGTTGGATGCTGCAAACCATTCTCATTGATCAGTTCATATCAAATCTTTTCACACATTGTTTAAGTTGTGAATCTATTTTAAACTCAACGCCTGCAATAACACAACTGGCTTCATTTTCTGCAAGATGGCTCTGACTACAAAGATTTTAAAGCAGAAACCCACAGAAGCATACCCAGGTTGGATAAAATTCGTACTAAAAGAACAGGCTAATTCAGTAACTAGTGGTGTCAACTTTGTGACTAGTGGAGTGCCCCAGGGATCGGTGCTGGGGCCTCAGCTATTTACCATTTATATAGATGATCTGGAGGAGGGAGCCGAGTGTAAGGTGTCGAAATTTGCTGATGACACAAAGATAAGTGGTACAGCAAATTGTGCGGAGGGTGTGGAAAGTCTGCAGAGGGATCTAGATAGGCTGAGCGAGTGGGTGAGGACCTGGCAGATGGAATACAATGTTGGCGTGTGAGGTTATCCACTTTGGTAGGAACAGTAGTAGGAAGGACTACTACTTACAGGGCGAAAAGCTGCAGCATGCTACGGTGCAGAGGGACCTGGGGGTCCTTGTGCATGAGTCGCAAAAACCCAGTCGACAGGTGCAGCAGGTGGTCAGGAAGGCAAATGGGATGCTGGCCTTCATAGCGAGGGGGATTGAATATAAAAGTAGGGCGGTCTTGCTGCAACTGTACAGGGCACTGGTGAGGCCGCAGCTGGAGTACTGTGTGCAGTTTTGGTCGCCGCACTTGCACAAGGATATTTTGGCCTTGGAGGGAGTGCAGAGGAGGTTCACTAGGCTGATACCGGAGTTGAGGGGGTTGAGTTATGAGGAGAGGCTGAATATACTGGGCTTGTACTCATTAGGGTTTAGAAGGATGAGGGGGGATCATATTGAGACGTATAAGATGATGAAAGGGATGGATAGGGTAGAGGTGGAGAGGTTCTTCCCGCTCAGAAAGGACAGTAGGACTAGGGGGGCACAGCCTCAAGATAAAGGGGGGGGGGGGGGCAGTTTGGAACAGAGTTGAGGAGGAACTTTTTCACTCAAAGGGTGGTGAATCTCTGGAATTCGCTGCCTGTTGAAGTGGTGGAGGCTACCTCGCTAAATATATTTAAGATGTGGGTAGATAGGTTTTTGGTAGGCAAGGGGATTAAGGGTTATGGGGAGAAAGCGGGAAAGTGGAACTGAGCCACTTCAGATCAGCCATGATCTTATTGAATGGCGGGGCAGGCTTGAAGGGCTAGATGGAGCAGGAGTAGGCCTATTTCTTATGTTCTTATGTTCATATGTTTCAGACATTATTATGAATTTTCTGAAGAATGTTGCAGTTTTGTCACGTTCTGCACCAGTTGTGCAGCTAGAGATGTCCTTGGAGATCACCAGCACATACAAATTCCCGCAGTATCAATTGCACATCTGTCAACCTTCAGGTTCAACTACTGGTCTGGTGCCTGTAGTACATGGATGTTCAGCATAGCAAGGATTAATGTAGGACTGGAGAACAGTACCACCCACATTGTGTTGTAGAGAATCACATGCTGGTAGCTTGTGTGTCGCGAGTCTAAGAAGATAGCACCTAGATAAGGCTGTACTTTGGGGGTATGTGTATAGTTATGTATTTAAAAATAAACACTGGTGGTTAACCACACAAACATCCAGGTCTCTTCATGTGACACCACACAAACTTGGAACATGCTGTTAGCTAATTAATGAACCTAGAACCCCAGAGAAGCTGATGAAGGCCTCCAGAATCTGATAAACTAAATGAACAGCATCCTAAACACAATTGAATATACTTGGACGTAAGATATAACTAGAGATTGCCTTAAAAAAAAGCTCAATTGCAGAAGTAGATGGGCAGAGAAAAATCTATTGAGCAGCTAAAGGTTTTTCTACAGCGAACTGCTTGAACTGGATATCACCATATTTTCTGAACAATAGACCATGGCTTAAATGATATTTGTGTAACAGCTGGTACAGCCTTTGCCAGTGACCCAGATCTTCCAGTAAGTGAGTAGAATGAGAACTCATGCCACTGACCCAGTTTAAAACTGTGGCTTTATGTTTTGATGCTGGAGCCTTAAGACCTTCAGGAGACTTTGTGGAGATGCACTTAACAGCAATGCCAGACCCCTGACCCCATTTGTTCTCATGAACTGAAGACATGGCCCTTGAGCTAGCTCTATCTTCAGTTAATTGAATTTCATTGTTTTAAAACATCCCTGCCATCTGCTTTTAATTCCAGGATTATCCCCCTGACACTTCCCATCCTCCCTTCCTGACACCGTCCACTCCTGATATTGTTCACTCCCACAACACTGCTCACCTCCAACAATGCTGACTCCGTTCCAACATTGGCCAGACTAAGGGGCAGGGGATTCCAGATGGGGTGAGCTGAGAAGTGTCAGAGGTGTACAGGAGGGGTTTGGCCAGAATTGGGATGTGGGAGGAGGATAAGCACCTGCTGTAATTACCCTCAATAGCAGTCAATCTTTCAGGTGCGACTGCTATTCAGATCATGAAATCTGGGCCAATTTTTTTTGTGCACCCTCTGTCCCTTCGTAACATGATATACATTGTGGTAATTAAGGTCTGTTGGCCTAAATTTAATCTGGATCCAGCTCTAGTTGAATTTGTGTATCACATCAACCCAATGCAAAAAATGTGTGCATTTTATGAACTAAATATCACTGGAAGTTCAGCCTTTGTATTAAACCTGGTTCGTTAAAGATACAAAAGTCTGAGGACACATACCAATCGACTCGAGAACAGCTTCTTCCCTACTGCCATCAGACTTTTAAATGGACCTACCTCGTGTTAAGCTGATCTTTCTCTACACCCTAGCTATTACTGTGACACTACTTTCTGCACCCTCTCCTTTCCTTCTCTATGTATGGTGTGCTTTGTCTGTATAGTGCACAAGAAACAATACTTTTCAGTGTATACTAATACATGTGACAATGATAAATCAAGCTAAAAGAAGTTCTAATTTCCAAGGTTTTCTTTTAAAGCATTGGATCTTCCAGAAGAGGGCTAGCTACATATTTTGTATTAAAATTTATAGTTGGAGTAGTATATATGTTTAAAACATGAGACAAATTAGTCAAAAGCAACTTCATATAGCAATGAACCTATTAGTTTGTGTCTTGTATTCAAATAATATCAATACAATGGTTTTTTAATTTTATAACATTTAAATCTATGGCATTGTTTGTTTGAAGAAGGACAAAGCAGTTCTTTCAATTTCTGGGACACCATTCTACAATAATAATGTTCTGTTACCTCTCGTGTATTAGTAGCATTAAATCAGTTGACAATTTAAAAGCTTCCCACATCCTTGTGATCTAGATTTTGCTCATGAGCAAGTTGTAAATATATTTGCAACCTTGAGAAAAAATATTGCAATTCATATGGTGACAAATCAGTGAAAGGAGATGATGTCTCTTCCCAAGAATGGATAAAACAGATATTAAAATTTAAAATAATTTAATCAGAAAATATGTACTATTGTATCCTATTTTAGCATTGTGTGAGATCTCGTGAACTGTACCGCTAAAGGGAATTTCTGTAATGCAAGGAAAATCAGTTCAACCAGCAAAGTTGATGGTAAATTGGCATTTTTGGGATTTAATTAAGGGGCATTATAGTCAAGTAATTTTAATTTATTTACGCTCTCAGTTGAGTTCCTGAAGCAAGGTAGATTAGGAAAAACAGGAGGAACGATAACAAAGTCAGTCAGAAATCTGTAAAAGCACTGATACATAATGCTCATTTATCAGTGAGTCATGCAATCCTATAGCTCATTGTGCTTGTAGCAGCTTTATGGAAGAGCTATCTATTTAGACCCATTCCCCTCCTCTTTCCCCACTGTGTGTGTGTGTGTGTGTGTGTGTGTGTGTGTGTGTGTGTGTGTGTGTGTGTGTGAAAAAATATACCTGTATATTATCTTCCATTCAAATTTGCTTCCACCATCAACAATTTACTTAAATTTATGTTGTTGGGCTATCAACATCCCTGCCAATAGAAAGGGCTTCTCCTTATTTATTCAAATGTAACCCTTTATGGTTCTGAATACTTCTATCTGAATAACTTTCTCTGCTCTAAGAAGAACAATCCCAGGTATTGTTCAGAGTGTTGAATCCTCAACATTTGACCCAATGAGATCTCATAACATGAGTTTAAACGTAGGGCGGCACAGTAGTTAGCATTGCACCAGTAAACCGGGTTCAATTCCTGCCTTGGGTCACTGCCTATGTGGCGTTTGCACATTCTCCCCCAGTATGTATGGGTTTCCCCTGGGTTCTCCAGTTTCCTTCCACACTCCAAAGACATGCAGATTACGTTGATTCTTAGTGTCAGGGGGACTAGCAGGGTAAATACTTGGAGTTAAGGGAAAAGGCTTGGGTAGGAATGTTGTTGGTGCAGACTTGATAGGCCACATGGCATCCTTCTGCACTGTAGGGTTTCCTTGATTCTATGAGAAAGGAAACCGTCTGTTGATTACCACCTCCCTCCAACTGTTGAATCAATACAAACATTTTGGAAGAAACAGTATGGGTATTAAGGGCACAAAATAGATGTATATGGGGGATTTCAATACTTATAATGAAGAGGGGCTTAGTACCAACAATATTGATTGAGCTGGTCGAGTCCTGACAGACACATCTGCTAGATTAGGTTTGCAGCACGTGGTGAGAACCAATACCAGGGGCAAAAAACCTACTTGAGTTTGTCCTCATCAGTCTACCTGTTGTAGACGCACCTGTCCCTGGCCTCACAGCACTAGGGACTTAGATTCAATTACGGCCTTGGATGACTAGATGAAGTTTACGCATTCTCCCCATGTCTGCAAGGGTTTCCTCTGGGTGATCCGGTTTCTTCCCACAGTCCCAAGATGTGCAGGTAAGGTGGAATGGCCAGGGTAAATTGCCTCATGGTGTCCCAAGATGTGTAGGTTAAATATATTAGCCACGGTAAATGTGTAGGGTTGTGGGGATAGGGTGGGGGATCGGCCTCGGTAAGTTACCCTGTCAGAGACTCGGTGCAGACCTGAAGAGCCAAATGGACTCCTTTTGCACTATAAATACTCTGATTTTTGAGTGAATATTGTTGGGCATGACCAGCACATTGCTCTTGTTGAGTTATAATGCTGTCTTCACCCTGAGGACACCACCTATCATGTATGGCGCTATCACTGTGTGAAATAATTGACTTTCTAACAGATAGATAGATCTAACCACTCAAAATTGGTCATCCATGAAATGTAGCAGAAATGTATTCCACGATAATGTGTAACCTCATGGCTGACACTGGATGCAGCAGTGCAAATGGATCTGTTGTATATTTACATAGTTGCATGGTTACTTTAAGAGCTGATCACATGATTTGTTGATGATGTTATTGGAGTGTTTCACAGGCTCCTGCCTTTACTTTTAGCTTGTACACTGTACAGGCAAGACCTCCGAGAATAAATATGTTGTTACTTTGAATCTACATGTACAAATGACAGCTTTTCATCTTGTTTAAGACCCACAACCCCTAACGTCATTAGGGAAATACACAAAAAGAAAATTGACAATGAATTCGGATTTTGTTTTATTGAGAACATAGAGAAAAGATCCTAAGGAGAAGAGAAAATTGTGAGCCCTCACACTTCGGACATTAGAAGGCTGGGGAGAAGCAACAGCAGGACTGAAGTGCCAGTGAAGGGAAGGCAAATAAGAAAAATATGTGTGATTTTAAAAGATGGCGTTTTTTTTCTGATCAGAGGAGGATGAGATTCCAGGCAGTATCTGGCATATTTGAAAAGAGGGATGCTTTGCTGTATGGCTGGGGCTGTTTTAGGAAAAATCTATCAAGTCAACTGTCACCAGTGTAAAAAGGAGAGAAAGAGGAAGACGGTAAATAAAAAAAAATATACTGAGCAGTCTCAAGTTGCCAGTGCCTGCAATAGAAATGGTGTAGCCCCTTGAAGAGCTTTACTGTCCGTAGCTGTTGATCATTGCAGAATGGTTCAGGTTCCACCAAAGGGACCAAGTGAAAGGTGAAAACATTGCTCAGTTTGTAGCAACTTTAAAAAGGCTAGCGTAACATTGAGTTTGATGAGTCATTAGAAGATATTCTTTGAAATCATCTAGTTAGTGGTCTCCAAAATGAGGCTATCCAAAGAAGATTGCTTACTGCACATGCTTTGACTTTGAAGGCAGCAGTAGAAATCGCAGTGTCAATGGAACTGGCTGTTACAGAGGCTTCACAGTTCGGTGCAGTAATGAAGATCGAGTTGGGAACTGCCGATAAGGAGTTAAAACAGCAACAAGCATGTCACTGATATGCCAATATGGGCTACTCAGTGAATGAATGCTGGGGCAGAAAAAGTCAGTGCAAGAATTGTGACAAAATGGGTCACATTCCAAAAGCTTGTTGGGCTCGACCGGCTTCCCTTGAGAAGAATATTTAGAACAAGAATCTGGGTACCTTTAAGAAGAAGAACAAATTGCATTCTACAGAAAGCGCTTACAACATGGAAGAAAAGAATTACAACAGTGAAGAAGAAAATGTCCAGAAATGCAATGAAAAGCTTAAACTGAATGTATTAGCCATCCAGAGTGAATCACATGGATTCTGGGTGATTCCAAAGTTAAATGGACAACCTATTAGGATGGAGGTTGACACTAGTGTTGCTGTACCTTTAATTCCTGAGACCATATATCATCCAAAGCTGAAGCATCTTACTTTAAAAACAGCTGATGTGATTTTAAGGACTTACAGAAGAGGTCAAGCTGTTAAAATGTTTCACCATGGTCAATGTACAGTCGAGCGGACAAACAGCTGAAATTCTTTCAACTGATTGGTTAATGTCAAACAGACCTACAGTAGCTTCTGGGTATATACAAGAGTATAATCGAAGAGACACTTGACTTAAAGGGAGTTCAAGTGAAACTCTAGATAAAGCCTAATAGTCAACCAAAAAGTTTCAAAGCAATTCATTCGAAAGTCAAAGGAGAATTAGTACAACTTGTTAACACTGATGCTTTACAGCCAGTTACAATAAATGACTGTGCTATTCCCATTGTACCTGTCATGAAACCACATGGTTCAGTTTGCACTTGTGGTGATTTAAAATTAACACAAATCCAGCGTTGTGTGCTGATCAGTATCTGCTTTCTTTAATTGAAGATTTGTTTACTGGATTATCAGGTGGACAGAATTTTAGCAGGATTGATCTTTTGCAGGCTTATTTACAGATGAATGTAGCTGCTGAATCTCAAACCATCATTGCTCAAAAGGTCTTTTTTGTTATAAAAGATTGCCTTTTGGAATAACATCTGCACCAGCCCTATTCCAAAGATTGATGGATCATATTTTAAGTGGGTCTCTGCTGTATAATGTTACCTGGATGATATTCTAATTACAGGATCTAGCGAATGAGCACTTGAATAATTTAAATGCAACATTGGAATGTCTTCAAGTGAATGGGGGTTTGCATATTAAGAAAGAAAAGTGTGACTTTTTCCAGACGTCAGTCCAGTACTTAGATTACATTATTGATAGAAAAGGTATACATGAAGTACCTAAAAGGCTGGATGCTGTTTTAGAATTTTTTTACAGCACACAAACACCACATCCAACGAACGTAAAGCAATTAAAATCCTTTCTAGGATTAGAAAATTATTATGGCAAATCTGTTCCTAATTTATGTACATTACTGAAGCCTTTGCATAATTTTCCATGCGTGAAACAGTCATGGGATTGGCAGAATGTGAGAAAATTTACAAGGATCTCAAAGATGTTTTGCAAAAGTCTGACGTATTGAATCGTTTTAATTCAAAGCTACCATTATAATAAGCCGTGGATAACGAAGGAGGTGAAGGAAAGTGTTAAATTAAAAGCGGAGGAATTTAGAGTGGCTAAGAGTAGTGGGCGAGAAGAGGATTGGGAGAGGTTTAAATGTCAACAAAGATTGACAAAGAAGATGATAAAGAAGGGTAGGAGAAACTATGAAGCTGGGCTAGCACTTAATATAACAAAGGATAGCAAGAGTTTTTATAAATATATAAAAAGGAAGAGGCTGGCTAGGGTGAATGTTGGTCCTTTAGAGGATGAGAAAGGGGACCTAGTGGTAGGGGATGGGGATATGGCTAAGGTATTGAATAACTTATTTGTTTCTGTCTTCGCGGAGGAGGATGTGAATAATTTGCCGGCTGTTAGCGATGGAAAGGTGGTAGGACTGGAGGGTCTTAATGACATTACTGTTACTAGAGAGGCGGTGCTCGACAGACTGGAGGGGCTGATTGTGGACAAGTCCCCAGGACCGGATGGAATGCATCCGAGGGTTCTGAAAGAAATGGCGGAGGTTATAGTGGATGCCTTGGTAGTTATTTTCCAGACGTCGCTGGATTCCGGGGAAGTGCCGGAAGATTGGAAAACGGCTAATGTTACGCCGTTGTTTAAGAAGGGTGCCAGGCAAAAGGCAGGGAATTATAGGCTGGTTAGTTTAACGTCTGTGGTAGGTAAAATGTTAGAATCCGTCATTAAGGAGGAAATTGCGAGGCATCTTGAAGGGAATTGCTTGATAGAACAGACGCAGCACGGTTTCATTAAAGGGAAGTTGTGTCTGACAAATTTACTGGAGTTCTATGAGGATGTGTCTAGGGCAGTGGATAGAGGAGAGCCGGTGGATGTGGCCTTTCTGGATTTTCAGAAGGCGTTTGACAAAATACCTCATAAGAGGTTATTGCAGAAGGTAAGGGGACATGGAGTTGGGGGTAGGGTGTTAGCGTGGATAGAGGATTGGTTGTCAAATAGGAGGCAGAGAGTGGGGGTCAACAGGTGCTATTCGGATTGGCGGATGGTGACTAGTGGAGTGCCCCAGGGGTCGGTGCTGGGGCCTCAGCTTTTTACCATTTATATAGATGATCTGGAGGAGGGAACCGAGTGTATGGTGTCAAAATTTGCTGATGACACCAAGATTGGGGGAACGGCAAATTGTGCGGAGGGTGTGGAGAGTCTGCAGAAGGATCTAGATAGGCTGGGCAAATGGGCCAGGAAATGGCAAATGGAATTTAATGTTGGCAAGTGTGAGGTGGTCCACTTTGGTAGGAAGAATGGTAGGAAGGACTATTACTTACGAGGCGAAAAACTGCAGCAGGCGACGGTGCAGAGGGACCTCGGGGCCCTTGTGCATGAGTTGCAAAAACCCAGCTTGCAGGTGCAGCAGGTGGTCAGGAAGGCGAATGGGATGCTGGCCTTCATAGCGAGGGGGATTGAATATAAAAGTAGGGAGGTCTTGCTGCAGCTGTATAGGGCATTGGTGAGGCCGCAGCTGGAGTACTGTGTGCAGTTTTGGGCGCCGCACCTGCGCAAAGATATTTTGGTCTTGGAGGGAGTGCAGAGGAGGTTTACTAGGCTGATACCGGAGTTGAGGGGGTTGAGCTATGAGGAGAGGCTGAATAAACTGGGCTTGTACTCGTTGGAGTTTAGAAGAATGAGGGGAGATCTCATTGAGACGTATAAGATGATGAATGGGATGGATAGGATAGAGGTGGAGAGACTCATCCCGCTCAAAAAAGACAGTAGGACTAGGGGGCACAGCCTCAAGATAAAGGGGGGGCGGTTTAGAACGGAGTTGAGGAGGAACTTCTTCACTCAAAGGGTGGTGAATCTCTGGAATTCTCTGCCCGTTGAAGTGGTGGAGGCTGCCTCGCTAAATATTTTTAAGAAGCAGGTTGATGGGTTTTTGATAAGAGAGGGGATTAAGGGTTATGGGGAGAGGGCGGGAAAGTGGAACTGAGCCACGACAGATCAGCCATGATCTTATTGAATGGCGGGGCAGGCTCGAAGGGCTAGATGGCCTACTCCTGCTCCTATTTCTTACGTTCTTATTATGTTCTTATTACTGCTCACTTGTGACGCTCCTCCTTATGAAGGCGGGGCAGTAGTTTAACATATTATGCCTTCGGGAGAAGAACAACCAATGGCTTTTACTTCATGTACTCTGAGTAGTGCTGAATCTATCTATGATCAGCTAGAAAGAAAGCATACGGAGATTTCATCATTATTTATATGATCATCATTTCATATTATTGACTGATCATTGACCCTTACTATTTTGGGACCATATAAAGGCATACCATAATTAGTTGTAGTTGATTACAAAGATGGTTTACCAACGTTATCTGCACATTCTTACAATATAAAGTATCGTCAATCAGAGTGCTATGCTAATACTGATGCATTATCATTCTTACCTTTATCTATTGAGCAGATGTCACCAATTTGTTTTGCTAATATTCTTTACTTTTTGCGAGTAGGTCATTTTCCTGTGACAGCTTCTCAAGGTCACAGACATAACAGAAATACTCCTGTGATGGGGGAGACGATGGGTATGGTATTGAAAAAAAATATAGCTGAAACACATCATTCGCATCCTCATTTGAAACTATAGCTTGAGTTTACCGTCAAAGGTGGATATCTATTGTGGGTAATCCAAGTGATAATTCCTCCTAGTCTGCATGGAAGAGTTCTTGAAAAATTACGTGAAGGACATCCTGGCATACTCTGGATGAAGGAATTGGCATATAGTTATTTTTGGTGGCCAAGTCTGGATGCTCACATTGAAGAAAAAGTGGGTCAGTATCAATCTTGTTCACATATAAGAAAGACACCACTGTTGTCTCCTTTATACCCTTGGGATTGACCTAAAATGTTATGTGGCAATGGTTGCATGTAGATTTTGTTGGTCTGTTTGAGCATTACATGTTCTTAGTCATAATTAATGCATACTTAAAGTGGCCAGAAGTTATCATGAGATCTACTACATCTGAACAAACCATTAACAATCTTGACAATATTTTTGCAAAATTTGGTAAACCAGAACAGATTGTTAGTGATAGTAAGTTCACAGTTTCCTTCCAAAGAGTTTGAGGATTATCTCAAAGTAAATGTTACTCAGCATGTAAAATCTACACCTTTATCAACCATCAACCAATGGATTAGCTAAAAATTATGTACAATACTTGGAACATTTTTGAAAAGCTTCACCTGGAGTATTGCATGCAATTTTGGCGTCCTTATCAGAGGAAGGATGTTTTTGCTACAGAGGAAATACGGCGAAGCTTTACCAGGCTGATTCCTCATATGAGGAGAGACTATGTTGGTTAGGACTATATTCATCAGAGTTTAGAAGAGTGAGAGTGAAGAGTTTAAAAGAGAAGAAGGAACCTCATAACTTATAGAATTCTAACAGGATTAGACAGGGTAGATTCAGAAAGAATGATCCCGATGGTGGGAATCAAGAAATAGGGGTCATAGTTTGAGAACAAGGGATAAAGCTTTTAGGACTAAGGTGAGGGAGAAATCTTTTCAACCAGAGACTGTTGAATCTGTGGAATTTACTGCCACAAAGCAGTTGAGACCAAAACATTGTGATTTCAAGAAGAGAGTAGATGTAGCTCTAGGGAGCGAAGAAATATGGGGAGGAACGAGAGATCAGGATATAGAATGCGATGATCAGCCATGATCAAAATGAATAGTGGAGCAGGCTCAAAGGGCCAAATGACCTACTCCTGCTTCTGGTTTCTATATTTTAAGAGCAAGGTTTGTTATCACGTCAAGCGAATAGCTTTTTGGCATTTTATTTAAACACTATTCATGTGACTACCCAAAGTTCACCTGCATTACTACTCTTAAAGAGAAAGTTGAGAGCTACAATTGATTTGTATTACCTCCAGAAATCTGAGATAGTGGAGTGTCAACATCAATCTCAAGTTGCTAGATAGAAGTGATGCCAAAACAATGCTCATTTCAGCAAGGAGATTGAATGTTAGCACGTAATTATGCCACAAGTGAGAAATAGGTACCAGCCATAGTTTTAACCTGATGATTGTGTCTATGCCACTATACCCTACAAGAATGATGCAAAGTTAGTTCTCAAAAGAAGAGATGTCTACTGAAGTTCCAAATCATACTTCTAGGGTCAAGAACAGTTATATTCTAGAAAGTCAAATACAACCATAAAAAGGAATAGACATCCTTCTGATCAACTTTCTTATTGACTGTGTATAATGATTAATGAAGAATAGTAGTGTCTGAAATATTATTGTTCCCATGTTTAATATCACTGTAATTTGTTGTCATGACTACAATTGTAATTAGGGAGGGATGTTATATACTTAAATGATTGCATGGTTACTTTAAGAGCTGATCACATGATTTGATGGCATTTTGCAGGCTCTTATTGCTTTAAATTTCCATTTTTATTTTGTATAGAATAAGTATGATTTGAAACCTCTTAGAATAAAACTGTTGTTGGTTTGAATCTACATGTGCGAACTATAGCTTTTCTTGCTTGAAATGCACAACTTCTAACATAGTTAGGACTTAACGGATCCCAAAAACAACCTGGCTGAAAGAGCTGAATTCCAGGGGTGAGATGACAGTGACTGCTCTTGGTATTTAACTGAGTGTGGCTGGATAAAACTGAAGCCAGAAAAGATCATATCCCATGAACAGATTTTAAAATTAAATGGTTAACTCTATGTAATGGATACAAATTATCTTCGCTTAATATGAAAATAATGAACAATCTAAACAATGAGTTTTTTTTGATTTATAGCTAATTTTCTACCCTCAGTCTCTCGCATTCTATCCTTGTCAGCCTGCAAATTCTCACTGCCCACATGTGGGTATTGTCCTCTGCTTCCTGTCTCTGCAGGAAGCTGGAACTTGTTTCCTGATCTCTTAGAAAAGCTGCGAAGGAAATCTACTACAACACTTGTCAAATTATTTTTGAACTGAAAGGGACATTCCATTTCCTCCCTTGCCTATCTCTCCACGCTGCAGTGACTGTTTGGAAGGCCTGGAATAAAATAGTGGCTGTCTAATTCATTTTGATTGACCTAGGCATCTGTTATCTATTTTTGATGTAGAGTTTAAAAAATCTTGCATTTATATCCAATCATCTCAACGCCAGTACATGACTGCACCAATTCCTCTGGGTAGAGACCAAGGGCAAACCATCGTTGACAGCTTTATCATCTACCTTACCTTCATCATAAGGTCAGAAATAGGAATGACATCACCATCCTGGAGATTACCATTGACCAGAAATGAAACTGGACCAGCCATATAAATACTATGGTTACAAGAGCAAGTCAGAGGCTGGGAATTCTGTAAGGGGTAACTCAACTTCTGACTCCCCAAAGTCTGTATACCATTTGTAAGGCACAAATCAGTAGTGTGATGGAATGTTCCCTAATTGCTTGGATGAGTGCACCTCTAACAACACTCAAGTAGGTTGAGAGCAAAGCCGGCATCTTATTTGCACACCACCCACTATCTTAAATGTTTCCTACAGCATTGTTTGGTGAGCTGCTGTAGTGCATTCCAACTCCCAACTGCACTAGAGCAGCTCAACAAGGCTCCTTCATAAGAACATAAGAAATAGGAGCGGGAGTAGACCATCCAGCCCTTCGAGCCTGCCCCGCCATTCAATAAGATCATGGCTGATCTGTTGTCTCAGTTCCACATTCCCGCCCTCTCCCCATAACCCTTAATACCCTCGCTTATCAAAAACCCATCAACCCGCGTCTTAAAAATATTTAGCGAGGCAGCCTCCACCACTTCAACGGGCAGAGAATTCCAGAGATTCACCACCCTTTGAGTGAAGAAGTTCCTCCTCAACTCCGTTCTAAAACCCCCCCCCCCCCCCCTTTACCTTGAGGCTATGCCCCCTAGTCCTACTGTCCTTGCTGAGCGGGAAGAGTCTCTCCACCTCTATCCTATCCATCCCATTCATCATCTTATACGTCTCAATGAGATCCCCCCTCATTCTTCCAAACTCTAATGAGTACAAGCCTAGTTTATTCAGCCTCTCCTCATAGCTCAACCCCCTCAACTCTGGCATCAGCCTAGTAAACCTCCTCTGCACTCCCTCCAAGACCAAAATATCCTTGCATAAGCGCGGCGACCAAAACTGAACACAGTACTCCAGCTGCGGCCTCACCAATGCCCTATACAGCTGCAGCAAGACCTCCCTACTTTTATATTCAATCCCCCTCGCTATGAAGGCCAGCATCCCATTAACCTTCCTAACCACCTGCTGCACCTGTAGGCTGGGTTTTTGCAACTCATGCACAAGGACCCCGAGGTCCCTCTGCACCGTCGCCTGCTGCAGTTTTTCGCCCCGTAAGTAATAGTCCTACCTACCATTATTCCTACCAAAGTGGACCACCTCGCACTTGCCAACATTAAATTCCATTTGCCATTTCCTGGCCCATTTGCCCAGCCTATCTAGATCCTTCTGCAGACTCTCCACACCCTCCGCGCAATTTGCCGTTCCCCCAATCTTGGTGTCATCAGCAAATTTTGACACCATACACTCGGTTCCCTCCTCCAGATCATCTATATAAATGGTAAATAGCTGAGGCCCCAGCACCAACCTCTGGGGCGCACCTTCCAATTATATCATATAGCAGGAGAAGGACAACCTGCAAGATCCCCTCCGAGCCACACGTGGCCCTGATTTGGAGCTATCCTGTCATTCCTTGCTGGGTCAAAAATCGTGGAACTCCCTCTCTAGCAGGACTGTTGACCTATCCCACGTGGATTGCAGTGGTTCAAGATGGCAGCTCACCACCACCATTGAAAAGTTTCCCTCTTGATTCCCATTTACCTTAATTTTGCTGGGGCTCCTTAGTGCCAAATTTGAACAAATGCTGCCTTGATGACAAGTGCAGTCTCTTTCACATCCCCTCTTAAGTTCAGCCTTTTTACCCATGTTTGGCTGTAATGAAGCCAGAAGCTGTAGTCCTGGCAGAATTCAAACTGAACATCACTGAGCAAGCAATTGTTGCACAAGTACTGCTTTATAGCACTGTTGGTGACATCATGATCAAAAGAAGGCTGATGGTAGTAATTGGCTGGATTGGATTTATCTTGCTTTTTGAAGATAGGACAAACCTGGGCAACGTTTTACATTTTTGATTAGATACAGTGTGATAACTGTTCTGGAGCAGCTTTGGCTAGCAGTGCAACTAGTTTTGGAGCATTATTCTTCAGTAATATTGTTAGGACATTGTCAGGACCTTAACCATTGCAGTATCCAATGCCTTCAGTAGTTTCTTGCTATCATGTGAAGTGAATCAAATTATTAGAAGATTGGCATCTTTGATGCTGGGAAGAGGCTGAGGTGGCTTCACCCACTTAGCACGTCTGACTGAAGATGGTTGCAAATGCAACAATCTTTTTTGCATTGATGTGCTGTGCTCTTTGGTCATTGAGGTTGGTTATTTGTGGACTCTCCCCCTCAGTTCATTGTTTAGTTGTCCATCATCATCCAACACTGCAGAGCTTAGATCTGATCCATTTGTTGTGGATCATGTATTTACTAATTGTTATTTATGTTGAGCAAACTCACATGAAGAGCAATATGATAATGACCAGATAGACCTTTTTGTGATGTTGATTGAGGGATAAATAATGGCCGGGACAGTGCGGAGTAACTCCCTTGCTCCTCTTCAAAATAGTGCTTTGGGAACCTTTCCAAACACCCGAGCAGTCACACTGGGTCTTGCTTTAAGAATCCAAAAGATGGCATCTCCAGTAATGCAGTTCCCTCTCAGTATTGCACTAGTGCGTGAGTCATGATTTTTGTGCCCAAGCCGTGGAATGGGACTTGAGCCTAGAGCCTTGTGACTCCAAGATGACTGTGCTAGAAACTATGCTATAACTGACACACATCCATGTAGACTGAATTAATATATATAATTTTTGTTTCATACATCCCATCTTTTTGAAAGTATAAATCATCTCCTATTTGTTGTTTAGGCTTTAGCTATTTACCAGACATTTGTGTAATTGTAATTTATGATGTTTCAATTACAGGAACTGTGATGGAGGGTGGAAAAACTTGTAAAGTTTTAACACTATACCTTATTGCTGTGTATATTAGGCAACCATTGTCCAAGTGACAAAATGAGGAAATGCATGATATGAAAATCATCTATCTATGGTGATGGGCTAAGGCCCCAGTACAGATCCCTGGGAAACCCCACTTGCATCTTCAAGTACTATCAAAACTACCTGTAGCCCTTAAAAATATGGAAACAGTGCAATTTTGCTAAATGAGTGCCTTTTGTTCTGTAAATAGTTATTATTTTGTTAGCTTCAATTAAAAGCACATTATCCTTTCATACAATGCACAGCTTACTGTTTCAGAATTGATAGAGAAAATGACGAGTGGACAAATTGAGAAAGATGGGAAAGGTGCTGTATAAAACAAGCATTAAGAACAGTGTCTGTGCACAGTCAAGAATCCTCGTATTTTCATTTAATTTCTGGCAAGACCTGTAAACCTTTCCTTCCAGTCCCTTTCTTGCACATTCAACAGCTATTATGCAAGGCTTGACAGGCTCCAACCATCATCACCTAAAAGACCATTCTTCAGATAGGAACAAGACTCACTGATTAGAATTAGCAAATAGATGATGAGCTAAAAATTTTCCTTTCACTAGCCCCATTGTGTCAAGACAAAGATGAATGGAAGGTCAGAAGATTGGGCACTATGTAAAAAACAGCAAAGAATGACAAAAAGATTAATAAGAAGAGAAAATTAGAGTACGAAAGGTAGCTAGAAACATCAAGAAAGTAAGCATTTCTGTCAATATATTAGAAAAGTGTTAACAAAATGAATGTTGATCCTATAGAGCGCAAGTCTGTGGGGAACTGATGGAAAAGAAGTAGACGGCAAATGAATTTTACAGAAATTTTGCATTGGTCTTTAGTACAGAGGATGAAAGTAACATCCCTAAAATAGCTGTAAATCTGGAATCAGAAGAACCAAGAAAATTGCAATCACCTGGGAAGAAGTACTGGGCCAACTTTTGGAGCTGCAGATTGACAAGTCACTCGGTCTTGAAGGGCTTCATCCTAGGATCTTGAAAGAAGTGGCTAGAAAGTGGTTCATGTGTTGGTTTTAATTTTCCAAACTTCTGAAGATTTGGAAATGGTTCCATTAGATTGGAAAATAGCATATTTAACTGTCTCCTCCAAAAAGGGAGGGAGACAGAAAGCAGCAGGAAGCTGATATCCAGTTAGCTTAACATCTGTCATATAGGGAAAATGTAGAACCAGGGCACTTGGATAATTTCAAGGTAGTCAGTAAGAGTTAACATAGCTTTGTGAGAGAAAAATCATGGAGTTATTTGATGAAGTAACATGTACTGTGAATAAAAGGAAATCAGTGGATGTACTATATTTAGATTTCCAGAAGCATTTGATAATGTGAAACATCAAAGGTTATTGCAGAAATGAAAATCTCATCGTGTAGGAGTTACCATCTTGGCATGGATAGAAGATTGGCTTGCTAATAAAAAACAGAGTAGCCATACATAGGTCATTTTATGGCTGGCAAGATGTAATGAGTACCACAGGGATCAGTGCTGGGGCCTGAACATTTTACAATTTACATAAATGACTTGGATGAAGGAACTGGAAGTGTGGTTGCTAAATTTGTTAATGGAAGAAAGGTAGGAAAGTAATTTGTGAAAAGGACATAAGAAAGCTACAAAGGAAATTAGATTGATTAAGGCGACATGATGGCATAGTGGTTAGCTCTGCTGCGTCACAGCACCAGAGACCCAGGTTCAATTCCAGCCTTGGGTGACTGTGGAGTTTACACATTCTCTCCGTGTCAGAGAGGGTTTCCTCCAGGTGCTCCAGTTTCCTCCCACAGTTCAAAGATGTGCAGGTTAGATTGACTGGCCACGCTAAATGGGCAACACGACAGCTCAGTGGCTATCACTGTTTGCTGTGCAGACACATGGATTTGGGCCAGTGTCTGTGGGAGTTTGCACATTCTCCCCGTGCTTGCGTGGGTTTTCTCCGGGTGCTCCGGTTTCCCCTTTCACCCCAAAGATGTGCTATTAGGCTGATTGGAGGTAATAAATTGTCCCTAAATTAGTTTCCCTCACTGTGGAATGCCATAAACAATAGATAAGGGTCACGGGTGGAGGGAGGGCACTGGTAATGTTAAAATGGTGGCGCGGGCTCGTTGGGCCCACGTTTTTGTTGTTTGTTAAATTGCCCCTTACTATCCCAACGTGTATAGGTTAGAGAGATTAGCAGGGTAAAGTCATGGGGTTACAGGGATAGGGCCTGGGTAAGATTTTTTTTTAAAAGTCTGTCCATGCAGACTTGGTGGGCTAAACGACCTCCTGCACTATAGGGATTTTATTCTATGATGAATGAGTGGGCAAACATCTGGCAAATGGCATAAGAATGTGGGAAAATGTGAAATTATCTATTTTGACAGGAAAAATAAAAGCATATTATTTAAATGGTGAGAGAGTGCAGAGCTCTGAGACACAGAAGGATTGGGTGTCCTAATGCATAAATTGCAAATGATTACTATGCAGGCACAGCAAGTAATTAGGAGATCTATTAGTATGATGTTTTTTGCAAAGGGAATTGAATACAAAGGTAGGGAGGTTATGCTTCAGTTATACAGGACATTGGTGGGAGCACATCTATAGTACTATATTTCCTTATTTAAGGAAGGATGAAAAAGCACTGGACAAAGCTCAGAGAAGATTTACTAGATTAAATCCTGGAATGGACAGATTGTCAAATGAGGAAGGGTTGGGCGGGCTAGACTTGAATCCACTGGTGAGTCTTTGAAACCCTCTTCTTCAAGAGATGGTGGAAGCAGAGCCTTTGAACATTTTTAAGGTAAAAGTAGATTTTTGATGAGCAAGGGGGTGAGAGGTTATATATAGAGTTACACAGGAATGTGGAGTTGAGTTTACAATCAGATCAGCCATATTGAATAACAGAGTGACTTAAGGGACTGAGTGGCCTATTCCTAATTTTATGATCATATGTACTTGTATGTAGCACGACTATTGGCAATGTTAAATTCAAAATCATGCATTTCACTCTGAAAGACATCATGTTTAACCCACTCCTAATTTCAACCAATATCCTGGGAGGAGCACTTGGCAGACAAGGTGATCTAGCATAATTAGGAGAAATTGAACTTCTACTGTCTCAATTTCTATGGTTCTGTGCTGAATCTGTCTTCCAGGAAATGGTAAGAAAAAAGGCTGCTATTTAGGATGGAAGGAAGTAACTTGGAAAGTTAGCTGTAAAAGGAACTGAAAACTATTGTGAAAATCATCTGCTAAAATTTGTGTAATAGTATAAGATCTATTTCTATCGGTTCTTATTTTGTTTCATTCGGTTGTGGACACGGGCAGCATTGGCTGGTCAGCATTTATTGCCCATCGCTTGTTGCTCTTGAGAAGCTGGTGGTGAACTACTTTCTCAAAACGCTGCAGTCCCCGTGCTGTGGGTTGACCCACTGCCATTAGGAAGGGAATTCCAGGATTTTGACCCAGTGACTGCAAAGGAACGGTGCTGTATTTCCAAGTCAAGATGGTGAGTGGCTTGGAGGGGAACTTGTAGGTGGTGGTATTCCCATGTATCTGCTCCCTTGACCTTCTAGATGGAAGTGGTCCTGGGTTTGGAAGGTACTGTCTAAGTAACTTTGGTGAATTTCTGTGGTGCCATCTTTAGATAGTACACACTGCTGCTACTGAGCGTCATTGGTGGAGGGAGTAGATGTGGTGCCAATCAAGCGGGCTCCTTTGTCCCGAATGGTGTCAAGCTTCTTGGGTGTTGTTGGAGCTGCACCCATCTAGGCAAGTGGGGAGTATTCCATCACAGTCCTGATTTGTGCTTTGTTAATGGTGGACAGGCTTTGAGGAGTCAGGAGGTGAGTTACGTGCCAGAGTACTTCTCACCTTGGCTTCCTCTTGTTTATGTGGTGAGTCCAATTGAGTTTTTGGTCAATGATAACCCAAGAATATTGAAAGTGGGGCGTTCAGTGATTGTAAAACCATTGAATGCCAAAAGGTGATGGTTAGATTATGTCGTATTGGTGATGATCATTGTCTAGCATTTGTATGGCGTGAATGTTACTCGTCAGCCCAAGCCTGGATATTGTCCAAATCTTTTATTGAATGTTCTCCTATGCAGACAAACCTGTTAATGAAAAAATTGTAGGTGCTTCTGCTTTCAGTTTGCTTAAAAATGCTATAATTGTGGCTTGCAGATACAAAAGCACTCCTTAAAATGTCTAAATTTAGAAAAATATGGTTAAAAGTTGGGTGCCTTTATGTCTGTTACTCCTTGTGCAGAGCTTCAAAATCCAGAAGTGCTAGACATTAACCCCTATATCTTGTAAACCGTGAATAACTTCCAATAAAAATCACCTAAAAATATCACAGTACAGCTCAAAATTTTGCAGGAACTAATAAAAGACAAAATATTGAGGATAAAGTCATTCTTTGTACTAAGCAGATATTTTAAATAGTGGTTGCCAATTTTGGGGTGGAATAAAATGAACAGTGACTCTCCACAAAGACTTTTTAAAAACTGTATGTGAACCAAATGAATACTTTTCCTACAAAATTCTGCTCTAACAATCAATCATGTGTATTTACTGCAAGGCTGGGTGTATTGCTGGGTGTATCAGCTGTGGCTGATGTCTCCTTCCTAGTCTGACTATGGCTCACTGATAGCATTGACTTTCGCCTTGAGTCAGAAGGTTCAAGTCTAGATGCTCACGCACAAATGTAGGCTGATGGCATGTCAAGTGAGTACTAAATAAATGCAACACTGTCAGAGATCGGGGGGGATTTTTGCCATGATGTGTGCATAATTTGCCTCATTAGCAGTTTCCCAATGCCATTCTGATGGTCAGCGATTTTGTTTTGAAGAGGAAATGGCAACCCATTGATTGAGATGTGTCCAATTAAGCCTGTTTAGAGGCCTGCCAAGCCATTAGTCAGTTTGAAATTTATGGGGAGAACAAAGAATCCCACCCGTGGATGGAAGTGGCCCCAAAAGACATCCCACCCAAGTAGATGGGGGTGCAAAATATTGGGGAGCCATTCATGTCCATGCTAATCAATGAGGTAGCCTCTTATTGCTTCTTGGACTCTGGCTTGGATCAAATCCAAGATGAGGTACAATGGGTAGCACAGTGATTAGCACTGCTGCCTGACAGCTCCAGGGTTCAATTCTGGCCTTGGATCAGTGGCAGATCCTGGTAGCGTTTCTCAAGCAGCAGTTTGCCGTTACATGTCATTGATGCCCTATTTGTATGAGATGAGCTGTTCAAACATTTTTAAGCAGATGTGGCCTCACACATTCAAATACCTGTGAGGTTTGCCTTCTTCACTGTTGCTGCAGGGCATCCTCAGTTGTGACCCTCAAGTCACAAGTGAACGGCCAGTGAGATTCATCAGCAGGAAGAACTTGCACTCCCTAAATGTTCAGCTGGAATGCAGTCACAAGTGGGAAGGTGCTGGCTTAGTGGTATTAATAAAAATATCTGGAATTAAGAATCTACTGATGACCATGAAACCATTGGTGATTGTTGGAAAAACCCACCTGGTTTATTAATGTCTTTCAGGGAAGGAAATCTGCCATCCTTACCTGGTATGGTCTACCTCTGATTCCAGAGCAAATGTGGTTGACTCTCCGTGCCCTTGGAGGGCACGGAGAGTCAATAAATGCTGGCCAGCCAATGACACCCACGAATGAATAAAGAAACTATCCTGACAGTTGCCATTTCGTCTTCACCTTCAGATGGTCCAGTGTGTCACGATTCTTGATATCACCAATCAAACTTGATGTGAGTCTTCTAGGAGACAGGGGGCTACTCACAGCCTGTCTGTAATTGTAAGACAGAGGTTTAGGAGCATTATAAACAAAATCATTGACAGGCAAAGATTACTACTGCTGGCTGAAGGGAGTTCCAAGTTCTTTAGTCTTGTCTTTTCTACTGATATGTTGGGCTCTGCCATCATTGAGGATGGGGATGTTTTTGGAGCATTCTCCTCTAGTTAGTTGTTTAATTGTTCACCACCATTTGCAATTAATTGTGGCAGGACTTTGATCAGCTCCTTTGATGGTGGGATTACCTAACACTGTCGATTGTGGCTCCTGTTTTTTAGTACACATGTATTCTTGTAGCTTCGTCAAGTTGGCATCACATTTTTAGGTATGTCAAGTACTGATTCTGGCATGCTCTCCCATATTTCTCATTGGACTGGTTAGTTCCCTGCTGGATGGTAATAGCAGAGTGATGGCAATGCTAGGCCATGATTGTGCTTGAATACAATTCTGCTGCTGCTGATAATGGTGGCCATTGTGCCACTTGGGCCCCAAGTTTTGAGCTGTTATAGGTATTATGAGTCAGCCCGTGTGGTAGTGCTTGTGAGTTTACTATCAAATAAATCAGTTGGACTAAAACCTGGTGTTGCCAGACTTTTTACAGTGCTATACAGTACAATGGTAGTGTGTCCTGTGAATGAAGACGTGCCTTCGTCTACACAAGGACTGTCCAGTGGTCACTCCTGCGAATAATGGTGTGTGTATCTGTGTTGGTGGAAGGTGTGCTTGGATGATTTGATCTTGAGTCTGTTGATTCTGTGTCGTTTGAGGATCCCGGTGATGCAATAGGACCACAACTGGCCCAGTAGGAGATACGAAGCAGACAATATAAGAACACGCTTCAAATAACAGATATCTCTGCAGAGCCAGGTCTTACAAATGCAGCTATGGATTTGTCATGTTGTCTGATGGGGAGCGGTGCACTTTACCTCCTTCATCTACAGAATTCAATATTTTTTCATTCTCTCCTACAGGTATTCCCATCTCTCCATCACTTAAGTCTTAATGTAGCACCACCCTTACAATGTCCAGTGCTGTACTTGATCATCAGCGTGGTGAGCTGGGGCACTCTTTCTCTTGCGCATGCCCTCTACCCAGAAGTGACTTCTGACCCTTTTTCGATTGCAAGATGGCATAGTGGTTAGCACTACTGCTTCACAGCGTCAGAGACCTGGGTTCAATTCCCACCTTGCATCACTGTCTGTGCGGGTCTGCAGGTTCCCCCCGTGTCCATGTGGGTTTCCTTCGGGTGCTCCAGTTTCTTCCCACAGTCCAAAAGACATGTTGGTTAGGTGCATTGGCCATGCTAAATTCTCCCTCAGTGTATCCGAATGGACGCAGGAGTTTGGCGACTAGGGGATTTTCACAGTAACTTCATTGCAGTAAGCCTACTTCTGACATTAATAAACTAAAAAGAAAAATGTTTAAGGCAGTGCTGGCCTCTGTGAGGCATCATTTAAATAAAATGCATAGTTATAACTGGGATGGGATGAGTGCATATATTATGTAGCCCACTATTGCAGGCTGTACCACTAATTTAAAATTTTAATTTCTTCATCAAAATGGTTATTGTTTACCTTCACTTGTAGTACCAGAATGAAAGAGACTTTAACCAGACATCTTTCAATAAACAACAAACTTATTAGTTCATTATAAAACAAAAGTTATTTTTAATATATTGTGAATAGTGATTAACACACTATTGTTATCTGGAAGTATGACTATCTTATCGCTTCCTAAAAAGTTGCCCCTCGCACTCGCGCACACAAATAAAAGATAAATAGTAGAGTTCCTCTGCAGAGATGGGACATTACAAAATAAAGTTTGCAGGGTTTCGATGTTTTCTATCTGGAGTTCCTTCATATGAAGATGGGCTGCTGCTCCCAATGGACGTCTAGAAGTTCTCTTCAATGGGACTATGCCATGGAGAGAGTACATATACAATAGGGCTGCATCAATTCTTCTGGCCTCGGCTTTGCAGATCCAAATGCAGTCTCGTTGTACTCAGATGAGGATTCTCTGGTTATAGGTTAAGAACCACACCCAATTTCAAAAAAGAGAGAGAGAGCCAGTTATGGTAGCCTTCCATTCTCGGCTTATTCCCCAGGACACAACCTCAGGCTAAAGGGACAATCCTTTAAAACAGAGATGAGGAAGAATTTCTTCAGTTAGAGAGTGGTGAATCTGTGGAACTCTTTGCCGCAGAAGGCTATGGAGGCCAGGACATTGAGTGTCTTTAAGACAGAGATAGCTAGGTTCTTGATGAATTAGGAGATCAAGGGTTATGAGGAAAAAGAAGGAGAATGGGGATGAGAAAAATATCAGCCATGATGGAATGGTGGAGCAGACTCAATGAGCCAAGTGGCTTAATTTTGCTCCTATGTCTTATGACCTTATGATTAGCTTCAAAACCAGCAGGTTCAAAATTTAAAGTTTGGCTCCTTCATGTGATTTCCAGTAAGCCACTAGCCTTTGCCTTTCAGTATCTCCCCCCTTCCATCATTTAAAGTAATTGCAGTTCAAAATAAACAAACAGCTTTTCCTCAGGTGATTTCTTGGAAGAGACCTTGCTTGTTCACAGTTCCAAGGTGCCTTTTTAAGAAGAATTCCAGTTGAGCACCCAAATGTTCAGATCATTCAAGAGCCTTCCATATTTTAAAATAAAAATTCAGTTTTCAAAGATAAGATTTTAACCATGTACATCAGTGCTATCAGGTACTCAATAACAATTTTGAGTCCTGCTGATGGTCATTCATTTTTCTGGGCACACATTTCTCCCATGTACAGGAGCATCATGTGTCCTCATGCTGCTCAGCTGATGTATCTGCTGGTAGCTAAAGATTTAGAGAACTTCTATTTGATTGTGGCATTGCACCTACCTTATCAGAATAAAGAAGGCAATTAAATCTCTTGTAACACTGCATCCAGGTCCACTGGTTGACACTGTGGCTGTCTGCTGACATGTTTGGCCACCTCCATCCAGGCAAACTTGGTTTGACTGGATAACCTTGGAGAAGTCTGGGTCTATACTTGATGACGTTTAGAAGGATAAGGGGGAATCTAATTGAGATTTACAGAATACTGAGAGGCCTACTGAGTGGACGTGGAGAGAATGTTTCTGCCAGTGGGAGATACTAGAACATGAGTGCACAACCTCAGAGTGAAGGGACACTCCTTTAAAACTGAGAAGAGGAGGAATTTCTTCAGCCACAGGATGGTGAATATGTGGAACTCATTGCTATATATAAAAAAAAATATAGATGAGAATGTGGAGGGGGATGATAAGTAAGTTTGCAGATGGCGTGAAGATTGGCAAGTTAGTTAATAATGAGAAAGGAGATCTTAGATTGCAGGGAGATATAGATGGGTTGGCTAGGTGGGCAGATCAATCGCAGATGAAATTTAACCCTGAAAAGTGCGAAGTGATGCACTTTGGAAGGAATAACAAGACAAGTGAGTACACAATGAATGGCAGGCCATTAGGAAGCTCGGAGGAATCTTGGGATTCTTACCTGCAAATCCCTGAAGGCAGCAGGACAGGTTAATAGGGAGGTTTAGAAGGCATATCAGACACTTGCCTTTCTTTATCAGTTGTGGCACGGATTGTAAGAGCAGGGATGTTATGTAGCCACTGTACAAAATTTTGATTATGCTGTAGCTGGAGTAGTGTGTGCAGTCTGGTCACCTCACTGTGGCAAGGATGTGATTGCACTGGAGAGGGTGCAGACAGGATTCAGCAGGATGTTGCCTGGGATGGAGCATTTGAGCTGTGAAGAGAGGCTGGATAGACTCAAGTTGTTTTTTTTTAAAGGACAGAGAATGCTGAAGGAGACCTATTGAGGTGTATAAGACTATGAGGGGCATGGATAGGGAGGATAGGAGGCAACAGTTTTGATTTGATTTATTATTGTCGTATGTATTAACATACAGTGAAAAGTATTGTTTCTTATGCACTATGCAGACAAAGCATACCATTCATAGAGAAGGAACCAGAGAGAGTAGAACGTAGGGTTACAGTCATAGCTAGGGTGTAGAGAAAGATCGACTTAATGCAAGGTAGCTCCTTTCAAAAGACATTAGCAGGGAAGAAGCTGTTCTTGATTCGGTTGGTACGTGACCTCAGACTTATGCACCTTTTTCCCAACGGGAGAAGGTGGAAGAAAGAATGCCTGGTGTGCGTGGTGTCCTTAATATGCTGGCTGCTTTGCCAAGGCATCAGGAAGTGTAGACAGAGCCAGTGGATTGGGCTACGTTTGTAGTTCCTTGCAATCTTGAGCAGAACAGGAGCCATACCAAGCTATGATGCAATCAAAAAGAATGCTTTCTATGGTGCACCTGTAAGTTGGTGAGAGTCGTAACTGACATGCCAAATTTCCTTAGTCTTCTGAGAAAGTAGAGGCATTGGTGGGCTTTCTTAACTATTGTGTCGGCATGGGGGGACCAGGACAGGTTGTTGGTGATCTGGATATCTAAAAACTTGAAGCTCTTGACCCTTTCTACTTCATCCCCATTGATGTGGACAGGGATATGTTCTCCTTTACGCTTCCTGAAGTTGATGACAATCTCCTTTGTTTTGTTGACATTGAAGGAAAAGTTATTGTTGCCGCACCAGTTCACCAGATTCTCTATCTCATTCCTGTACTCTGTCTCGTCATTGTTTGAAATCTGACCCACTGCAGTGGTGTCGTCAGCAAACCTGAAAGTCAAATTGGAGGGCAATTTGGCCACACAGTCATAGGTGTATAAAGAGTACAGTTGGGGGCTGAGAACACAGCCTTGTGGGCTGTGTTCCCCTTAGTTGAATGGTCACTGGTGAGGGGCAGGAGGTTTGGAGGGCATTTGGGTGCAGTTGGTGTCTGGGATGCATTGCCTGGAAGGATGGCAGAGATGGGAAACCTCACAACCTTTAATAAGCACATCCATGAGCACTTGAAATGTCATAACATTCAAGGCTATGGGCCAAGTGCTGGAAAGTAGATTTAGTATAGTTTTGTCAGTGCAGTCTTAATGGGCCATAGGGCCTTTTCAGTATTGCACCACTCTTTGAAACTAAAAACAAGCCATCTGGTGATCAATTTATGTTATGCAATCTTGCTGTGTGCATATTGGCTGCTGTGTTTCTTGCATTTTCACTGAGAGTACACTTCAAAAGTACAGAGTTAGTTGTGAAGTGTTTTGGGACATCCTGAGATCAACAAAGACACTGTATAATTCAGTGGCATTGTTGCAAGCTGTAACTTTGTATTATAATTCTATCTTAGACCAAGCTGAGCATTGATTCCAGGTCAAACCTGCGGCTCTAAGGTCTTACGTTTTGGCTAATCACAGGATTAAATTAATAACCAATTATGAAGGGAATAGGAGCACTTGAATGCATTTTTAAGCTTGGAATCAGGAATGGCTCAAACAAGATGGTTCATGAACTGAGCTGTGTTTAATTGGGAATAATTCAGGTCACATAAGCGCTGCTGAATAATTCCAAATGGACATGATAAAAGTGTTTATGTTGAGCATCACCCATGAATTACTGAAAACTCACCAAACACTTGCAGAAAGTTGACGTCATGGAATTTTTGTGACCAACCTGGCATTGTAATCACATTGTATAAATTACTCCACAAATATATTGTGCAAACTCCAGGATTTGTGCAAAATCCACAGCATTAATTATGGGATGACCCGTTTGCAGTGACGTCACTGTGTAAGAACTCAAAAGGCCTTCAGCTAAACTGGTACAGATCTTTGATTGTATGATCATTGGCATTGTTTGTAAGCAAAATGGGTTTTTAAAAAATGGTCAGGCTAGTTTTTGTCTTCACAAATACAGGTGGACCTCTGTCACAAAGTGTCGGCCTACCATTCATACTTCACACATGAGCCTATATGATTGAAAATGTAGGTACTCTCACCCAAGCGACATATCACGCTTGGGCAACGTTGATGCACAACTTTACAGCAACAGGATCCCAAATAGCAATTACAAACTGGAACCCTTGCTGATTCGTTTTTCCCCCCTTTTCCCAGGTCATTTGTAGCATTCTGACTAGGGTCAGTTGATCACGCACAGTCTGGAGAAATCTACACTGGGACCCCTCGTCTGAAAACATTACACAGTGCTTTTATCAATTATCAATTAGTACCTGTTTTTAGAGATGGTGAATATGTTCTTAGTTTGGCCCTGGACAAATTCAAGTTTTATATAAATCCCTGAACTTTCTCTTGGTTGAAATTGGGCTTTTGTAATAATTGTATGAAGTATTTTGTTCACTTCTCAATTAAGACATCATCAGCATTCAAAATGTTATAGGTGTGAGTGATTTTCCTTCATCATCTTAATATTTTGAATTTTATTATATAAAGTATAATTTTTAAGATGCATAGGTAGGTTTTTGCTAATACAAGTCTTCATGTTCTGACTTGCATAGCATAGCAACTGTGTTGTGTTCTCAGTGCTATTTAGCATCAGTCATATTTTCCAAGGCTGAAATGTAATTTTCTGCATGTGCAGTTCATTGCTTGATATCTGACCTGCCCATTTAATTATAGATTAAAGCAAATGATGTCAACGATAGGAATATACTATATAGGTTACTGGTTAGCTAGCATGTATCGCCCGTAGGCAGCAAGGATGAGGCAAATCCTCTTAATTTTCACGCAGCATTTATTGCTCTTGAGAGGTGGTGTTGAGGTTCAGTCTATGTGGTGTAAGCACACCCACAGTTAGGAAGAGAGTTCTGATTCTGATCCAGCACCAGTGAAGGAACAATATCAGAGTAATGTGTAGTTTGGAAGAGACAACCTTCCAGTAGGTGGTATTCTCATGCGTCTGCTACCCTTGTTCTTTCTAATGCTAATGTGGTCGTAGGTTTAGAAGGTACTGTCAAAAGAGCCTTGATGAGTTGCAACAGTGCATCTTGTAAATGTAACACAGTGCTGCCACTGTGCGTGGTTGGTGGAGGGTGTGAATATTGTGGTTGAGGTGTCAATCAGGTAGCTTGTTCTGCCCTGGATGGTGTCAAGCTTCTTGAATGTTGTTAAAATTGCACTCAACTGGGCAAGGAGAGAGTGCTCCACACGTGACTAGTGCCTTGTAGATGGTGATAGTTTTTTGAAATAACTAACCAAATTGTCCTGCTCTCCTGCTTTTTCCCCTTGACCATTGTTATGGAAGGGTCTGGCACACACAGGGTTAATGTGGAACTGAGTACAGGACTGCCCACACTGATGTAAGAAGGCACATAATGTAGTCCAAGGTCAGTATGGTGTTGCACAGAGATGTTTTAGGACCCAGGTTGGAGATGGCTCCGTTGCCTATACCCTTTACTGCATATTTATATGTGGTTACAGTTAGTCAATAAAGACATGCTGTTAATATACAGAAGGCTATGCAGACTTCTTTAACAGACTCGTTCTGCAACCAACACTATTTCAAAATGTGGCAGCTCTAGATCAAAAACCCTGAATGTTTTCGACAGATTCTGAACTGAAAGAAATTCCCAATAGAAGCTTTAGATGCTGAGAACATTCACCAGAAAAGGCCTGGAAGCTCAGGGCAGAAGTTTTATTGCAGCAGAAAACTCCACACAATTTCCCACAGAAATTGGGAACCTGCCTGACGTTGCAACTATGATGATGATACAGCTAGTCGACACATCAACCACTGTGAAAACACTGCAACTTCCAGCCAGCATGCCACAATTGCAACTGGATAGCAGTCCATCACCATCAACAACAAAAAGCAAAGGTGAGCATTCCACTCAACCTTTTTTTCACCACTGGAGCACTCTTCCTCAGTCTCAGAGGATTTCTGGACAGCCCACGGGGAAGAAAGAAGAAAAAGCAGTGCCAAGAAAATCAATACCATCTTCATCCACCTCACAGGAAACAGCAACTGGATTTTGACACAACAGCCAAACCAACCAGGCATTGTTCAACATAAGATAATGGAAGAAAAGAATGAATCTAAACCCAAATGCCAGTCCAGCCTCAAAAACCAACAAGAAGAACCAGAACCAACAGAGCTCATCATCTTTCTGACAAATCAACAAACAAAATGTGGCAAGCTTAAATCGCCTCCAAGCCGCCTGTGCCTTTAGCTTCAAGAATTTGAGAAGACGGGGGGGTTAGGAGAATGGTAGTAATGCTAATAATGCACTAGGAATAGTGTTATAGAACATTACAGCGCAGAACAGGCCCTCTAACCTAAACCAATCCCTTTCCATCCATAAACCTATCCACGGATCTCTTAAACACCCCCAAACTAGGCGCATTTACAACTGCAGCAGGCAGGGCATTCCAATCCCTCACCACCCTCTGGGTAAAGAACCTACCTCTGACATCCGTCCTATAACTACCACCCCTTAATTTAAAGCTATTTAATTTAATTTAATTTAATTTAAAGTGTTGGCATAAGACTTCTAACAATGTAAGACTAAAGAAAGTCTATAGCCAGGGCATAAAAGACTTGGGAGGAAATGTAGTAGAAGGTTGTTTTGGCAGTTGTGTCAAAATCTGGTTGCAGTTTCTTGTGAGGTGGATGAAGATGGTTTTGATTTTCTTGACGCTACTTTTTCTTTTTTCTTCCCCATGGGCTGTCCAGAAACCCTCTGAGGCTGAGGAAGAGCGCTCTGGTGGTGAAAAAAAGGTTGAGTGGAATGCTCACCTTTGCTTTTTGTTGTTGATGGTGATGGACTGCTATCCAGTTGCAAATGTGGCATGCTGGCTGTGATAGTAAAGCACTGCCCACAGTGATATGAGAAGGCACGTGACCAAGTATCAGTATGGTTCCAGCTGACGATATGTTAAGACTTGAAATGGAAATATCTCCATGCCTGTATCCTTTATTGTGTGTTTGTATACAGTTACAAGTAGTTAATAAAGACAGAAGACTATGAACACTTCTTTAACAGACACATTCTGCAACCAATACCATCCCAACTGCCATGTTGGACACCCTATAAGGTGTCAGACTATTTCACCAATGGCTGCCATGCCTCACTACAAACATAGCGGTCTGAAGGCATAAAGGAGCATGGTTAGTAAGTTTGCAGGTGATACCAAGATTGATAGCATAGTGGACAGTGAAGAAGGTTATCTCGGATTGCAGTGGGATCTTGATTAATTGGGCCAGTGGGCTGATGAATGGCAGATGGAGTTTAATTTAGGTAAATGCGAGGTGATGCATTTTGGTAGACTGAACCAGCGCAGGACTTACTCAGTTAATGGTAGGGCGTTGGGGAGAGTTACAAAACAAAGAGATCTAGGGGCACATGTTCATAGCTCCTTGAAAGTGGAATCATAGGTGGACAGCATGGTGAAGAAGGTATTCAGCATGCTTCGTTTCATTGGTCAGAACATTGAATACAAAGGTTGGGACGTCTTGTTGAAGTTGACTGCAAGGGGTCCATGGACATGAACTCAACAAACTACAATGGGAACATACTTTAAACTCAATCGCGTCAACAGGAACAGTCCCACTGTTCAGGTGATTGAGTTTAAAACATGTTCCCGTTGTAGCCTAATGCATTCATGTCCATGTAAGAAGGGATCCCATTGCGTCTTCACTTATCAGCATTTCAGCTTCTTGATATCTTACTGCAGAGAAAGAGGAAGCTTCAAAACACAAAGGGTGGGCCTGATACATAACCATCACCAATGATTAAAACATGGTCATTACTAGTGTATTCCCCTTGTAACATAATCAGTTCAGACCTGGGAATCCATCCCTCTCAAATTTTTACGAATATATTAGCAGCACACCACATTGTGACACTGCTGAAGATATATCATCATCAAAAATAATTGTCCTTTTGATTATAATGTTTGCAACATTACTAACATGAAGCATAAGAACAAACTGTAAACTGGTGAGAAATATAAAATGACTAAGAGCTTATCTTATATGAAAAGGAAAAGATTAATAAAAACAAATGTGGCTCCATTACAAATGGAAAATTTATAATTAGTAATAAGGAAATAAGAACATAAGAACATAAGAAATAGGAGCAGGAGTAGACCATCCAGCCCTTCGAGCCTGCCCCGCCATTCAATAAGATCATGGCTGATCTGTCGCTGCTCAGTTCCACTTTCCCGCCCTCTCCCCATAACCCTTAATCCCCTCTCCTATCAAAAACCCATCAACCCGCGTCTTAAAAATATTTAGCGAGGCAGCCTCCACCACTTCAACGGGCAGAGAATTCCAGAGATTCACCACCCTTTGAGTGAAGAAGTTCCTCCTCAACTCCGTTCTAAACCGCCCCCCCCCCCCTTTATCTTGAGGCTGTGCCCCCTAGTCCTATTGTCTTTTTTGAGCAGGAAGAGTCTTTCCACCTCTATCCTATCCATCCCATTCATCATCTTATACGTCTCAATGAGATCTCCTCTCATTCTTCTAAACTCTAACGAGTACAAGCCCAGTTTATTCAGCCTCTCCTCATAGCTCAACCCCCTCAACTCCGGTATCAGCCTAGTAAACCTCCTCTGCACTCCCTCCAAGGCCAAAATATCTTTGCGCAGGTGCAGCGCCCAAAAATGCACACAGTACTCCAGTTTCGGCCTCACCAATGCCCTGTACAGCTGCAGCAAGACCTCCCTACTTTTATATTCAATCCCCCTCGCTATGAAGGCCAGCATCCCATTCGCCTTCCTGACCACATGCTGCACCTGCAAGCTGGGTTTTTGCGACTCATGCACAAGGACCCCGAGGTCCCTCTGCACCGTCGCCTGCTGCAGTTTTTCGCCACGTAAGTAATAGTCCTTCCTACCATTTTTCCTACCAAAGTGCACCACCTCACACTTGCCAACATTAAATTCCATTTGCCATTTCCTGGCCCATTCGCCCAGCCTATCTAGATCCTTCTGCAGACTCTGTACACCCTCCGCACAATTTGCCGTTCCCCCAATCTTGGTGTCATCAGCAAATTTCGACACTCTACACTCGGTTCCCTCCTCCAGATCATCTATATAAATGGTAAAAAGCTGAGGCCCCAGCACCGACCCCTGGGGCACTCCACTAGTCACCATCCGCCAATCCGAATAGCACCCGTTGACCCCCACTCTCTGCCTCCTATTTGACAACCAATCCTCTATCCACGCTAACACCCTACCCCCAACTCCATGTCCCTCGACCTTCTGCAATAACCTCTTGTGAGGCACTTTGTCAAACGCCTTCTGAAAATCTAGAAAGACCACATCCACCGGCTCTCCTCTATCCACCGCCCTAGACACATCCTCATAGAACTCCAGTAAATTTGTCAGACACGACTTCCCTTTAATGAAACCGTGCTGCGTCTGCTCTATCAAGCAATTCCCTTCAAGATGCCTTGCAATTTCCTCCTTAATGACAGATTCTAACATTTTACCTACCACAGACGTTAAACTAACCGGCCTATAATTCCCCGCCTTTTGCCTGGCACCCTTCTTAAACAACGGCGTAACATTAGCCGTTTTCCAATCATCCGGCACTTCCCCGGAATCCAGCGACGTTTGGAAAATAACCACCAAGGCATCCACTATCACCTCCGCCATTTCTTTCAGAACCCTCGGATGCATTCCATCCGGTCCTGGGGACTTGTCCACAATCAGCCCCTCCAGTCTGTCGAGCACCGCCTTTCTAGTAACAGTAATGTCATTAAGACCCTCCAGTCCTACCACCTTTCTATCGCTAACACCCGGCAAATTATTCACGTCCTCCTCCGTGAAGACAGAAACAAAAAAGTTATTCAATACCTTAGCCATATCCCCATCCCCTACCACTAGGTCCCCTTTCTCATCCTCTAAAGGACCAACATTCACCCTAGCCAGCCTCTTCCTTTTTATATATTTATAAAAACTCTTGCTATCCTTTTTTATATTAAGCGCTAGCCCAGCTTCATAGTTTCTCCTACCCTTCCTTATCAACTTCTTTGTCAATCTTTGTTGACATTTAAACCTCTCCCAATCCTCTTCTCGCCCACTACTCTTAGCTACTCTAAATTCCTCCGCTTTTAGTTTAACACTTTCCTTCACCTCCTTTGTTATCCACGGCTTATTACCTCTCCTCCTACTATCCTTTTTGACCATCGGAATAAATTTCCGTTGAGCACCAAGAAAGATCTCCTTAAAGATCCTCCACTGCTCCTCAACAGACCCTCCCTCCAACGCGCTCTCCCAGTCCACATTCGCCAATTCTTCTCTCATCCTACCGTATTTCCCTCTATTCAAACAAAGGACGCGTGTCCGGGAACCCACTTTCTCCTCCTCCATCTGCACCAGAAACTCCACCATACAATGATCACTCTCCCCAAGAGGATCCTTCACCACAAGGTCCCTAATTCTACCCGCTTCATTACATAGCACCAGATCCAAGATAGCTCGCTCCCTCGTCGGCTCCAACACACACACTGTTCGAGGAAACTATCCCGGCAGCATTCCAAGAACTCTTCCTCGAGCCCCCCACGTCCAACATGGGTCGACCAATCAATATGCAGATTGAAATCCCCCATAACTACGGCCGTCCCATTCCTGCACTTATTTGCGCGTTAACAGCCCGCCCCATCTCCAGATCATTATTCGGGGGCCTATAGACGACACCCACCAGCGTCTTCCTCCCTTTGCTGTTCCTAATCTCCACCCACAACGATTCCACCCTCTGCTCCTTGGCTCCAATATCATCCCTTGCTACCACCGTGATGCTATCCTTAATCAGTAGAGCTACGCCCCCCCCTTTTCCCTCCTGCCTATCCTTCCTAAACACTTGATAGCCCTGTACATTCAGCTCCCAGTCCCTGTCACCCTGCAGCCACGTCTCTGTAATGGCCACCAGATCGTATCCATTTGTGTCGATCTGCGCCATCAGCTCATCCACTTTATTCCGAATGCTTCGTGCATTCAGATAAAGTGCTTTCATCCCAGCCTTCACCTGGACCCTATTTGCCGCAACGCCACCAACTATACTCACGCCCCCTACTCCCTCTATTATTGGGACATCCTCGGCCTCTTCCCTTACATGTACACTCTCCTTAACTTTAGACCTCGTAAGGTCACCTACCCTCACACCCTCCCCCCGCCTAATTAGTTTAAAGCCCTGTCTACAGTCCTCTTTACTCGATTCGCCAGCACTCTGGTCCCAGCACGGATGGCAGAGAAATGGCAGAGAAAACAAATCTGTCTTCATAGGGAAACTACTAAAAACCTCCCAGTAAAAATGGAGAATCAAGGGATTTGTCTAAATGAGATACTGCAAGATGTTAAAATCAATTTTTAAAAATTGTGACTACCCAGGTTCCTGTCACTCAGCCAATATTGTAACTGTGCTGCTACTATCCATTTTACTCCAATATCTCTAACTTTGATTATGAACCTGTTTTGTGACATTTTGCCAAATAACTTTTGGAAGGCCATATAGACCAAAATAGCATCCCCCTCTCTGTTTTCTCATCTAAAAAAATCAAACAACCTAGTTAAGCCAGATTTTCCCTTAACAAGTTGTGCTAGCTTTACTTAACTTCTTTAAAACAATCATTTATGGGATGTGGGCATCTCTGGCTAGGCCAGCATTTATTGCCCAAACCTAATTGCCCTTCAGAAGGCGGTGAGCTGCCTTCTTGCAATCCCTGAAGTATAGAAACACCCACAGTGTTGTAAGGGAGGGAATTCCAGGATTTTGACCAGCGACAATGAAAGAGGAGCGATATATTTTCAAGGCAGGATGATGAGTGTCTTGAAGGGAACTTCCAGGTGGTGGTGTTCCCAGGTATCTGCTACGCTTGTCTTTCTATATTGGAGTGATCGTGGGTTTGGAAGGTGTTGCCTAAGGAAACTTGGTGAGTCCTTGGTAAAGACAGATGCAAAGTACTCCTTTAGTAAGTTGCTTCCTTGTGTAAATCCCTTTTAGGTACATAATCAATCTCACTCCTTTTGTAAGGCGGCATGGTAGCACTGTGGTTAGTACTGCTGCTTCACAGCTCCAGGGATGTGGGTTTGATTCCCGGCTTGATCATTGTGTGGAATTTGCACGTTCTCCTTGTGTCTGTGTGAGTTTCCTCTGGATGTTCTGGTTTCCTCCCACAGTCCAAAGATGTGCGGGTTAGGTTGATTGGCCATGCTAAAAATTGCCCTTAGAGTAGTGAGATGCGTAGGTTAGAGGGATTAACAGGTAAATATGTAGGGATATGGGGGTAAGGCCTGGGTGAGATTGTGGTTGGTGCAGACTCAATGGGCCAAATGCCCTCCTTCTGCACTGTAGGGATTCTATGATAATATTTTTGCTATTTATGTGCTCACAGAAGATACTGGTGACTCCTTTTTGAGATTGCTGCTAGTTTCTTCTCATACTTCCATTGTTTTTCTTATTTGGATTTTCACGTCCTTTTGTCTTAAACTTCCGTATTGAATCTCAGTTGTATTAGTGATATGCACCCTATTTTTACTTCATTTTACTCCCCACCTCTTAAGTGATCTAGCGAGTTCTGGGTTTGTTTGCTCTACCTTTTCCCTTGGTGGGATTGCACCTTGACTGTAACTGAACTATCTCCTCTTTGAAGGCAAGTCCACTGTTGTAGCTTTGCTTGCCAATTTTTAATTCCAATTAATCTGAGCTAGATCCTTTCTTACTCCATTGAAACTGGCCCTCTTACTCTAATGCTCCTTTTCCTAGCCAACCTATACGTCATTGACACAATGACCACTGTTCACTAAATGTTCCCCACTGGCTCTTGGTCAACGTCATTCTCTGGAACCAGATCCAGCAATGGCTCATTCCTCATTGGACTGGAAACATATTGATGTAGAAAATTCTCCTAAACACGCACTACAAACTTGCACCCTTTTTACTGTTACAATCCAAGGCTACTTAAGCTAATTCAACCCTTCCCCATTATAATTATTCACTACTTGCAACACCTTGTAATTTCCATGCAACTTTTTTTCTCTATAGCAGTCCCTGTTTTTTTTTCTGATACTATTAATATGCTTGTTTTGACATTCAGCGTTAACCCTGCTGGTACATTTCTAGTGTTTTCCAGAGCTTCATTGTTTCTGAGGTGGGACACAAAGGTGCTATTATGCTGTATAAAGTAACTTATTCTTAGCTTCACTTTCCCAATAATCCATTTGTTCTTGAGGATGAACAACCGGTAAAGATATAGTTGAAAGGAAAATACTACAAATGCTGGAAGTTGGAAACAAATGAGAACTGGGGCAGAATTTTACGCTCCATCAAGGTGAGTTTTGAGGTGGTGAAGAGCGTAAAATTGATTAGACGAGATTCCCCTGGGGAGCCTACCTGCCCAACCAGGATACAATTTCAAGCTAGGATGGGCAGGACCCTAGGCCAGAGAATAGCCCTTTCACCTATGAAGGCCTGTAAGTGGCCACTTAATAGTCACTTAAGGCCCTTTTCATATTCAGCCTCAATTTTTAGGCTGGCAGTGTGGGTGTGGGTAGGGTGGGAAACGAGCATAAAGTTTTTCTCCACCTCAACCGGGAAGCGGTGGGGAGGTGGTGATCGCCTCAATCTAAAAGCCTTTTCAGATTCAGGTGCCCTCCCTCTAGGACCATAAAGTTCTGACCCTATCCTCTGAAGATGCAGTCAACCTCCCTGGGACTTCCCAATAGTCCTGGGACTTAGTATCAGGCAGAGCACTGCAGTACCTCTTCTGGCCACTGCAATGCTGAGCCTGGCCAGACTGGAGAGCTGTCAGCCAATCTGATTTTGTGCTTTGAAGGTTAGATTGAACATAAGAACATAAGAACATAAGAAATAGGAGCAGGAATAGGCCATCTAGCCCTTCGAGCCTGCCCCGCCATTCAATAACATCATGACTCGAGCCTGCCCCGCCATTCAATAACATCATGACTGATCTGGCGTGGCTCAGTTCCACCTTCCTGCCCTCTCCCCATAACCCTTAATCCCCTCTCTTATCAAAAACCCATCAACCTGCGTCTCAAAAATATTTAGCGAGGCAGCCTCCACCACTTCAACGGGCAGAGAATTCAAGAGATTCACCACCCTTTGAGTGAAGAAGTTCCTCCTCAACTCTGTTCTAAACCGCCCCCCCCTTTATCTTGAGGCTGTGCCCCCTAGTCCTACTGCCTTTTTTGAGCGGGAAGAGTCTCTCCACCTCTATCCTATCCATCCCATTCATCATCTTATACATCTCAATGAGATCTCCCCTCATTCTTCTAAACTCCAACGAGTACAAGCCTAGTTTATTCAGCCTCTCCTCATAGCTCAACCCCCTCAACTCCGGTATCAGCCTAGTAAACCTCCTCTGCACTCCCTCCAAGGCCAAAATATCTTTGCGCAGGTGCGGCGCCCAAAACTGCACACAGTACTCCAGCTGCGGCCTCACCAATGCCCTATACAGCTGCAGCAAGACCTCCCTACTTTTATATTCAATCCCCCTCGCTATGAAGGCCAGCATCCCATTCGCCTTCCTGACCACCTGCTGCACCTGCAAGCTGGGTTTTTGCGACTCATGCACAAGGGCCCCGAGGTCCCTCTGCACCATCACCTGCTGCAGTTTTTCGCCACGTAAGTAATAGTCCTTCCTACCATTCTTCCTACCAAAGTGGACCACCTCACACTTGCCAACATTAAATTCCATTTGCCATTTCCTGGCCCATTCGCCCAGCCTATCTAGATCCTTCTGCAGACTCTCCACACCCTCCGCACAATTTGCGGTTCCCCCAATCTTGGTGTCATCAGCAAATTTCGACACCCTACACTCGGTTCCCTCCTTCAGATCATCTATATAAATGGTAAAAAGCTGAGGCCCCAGCACCGACCCCTGGGGCACTCCACTAGTCACCATCCGCCAATCCGAATAGCACCCGTTGACCCCCACTCTCTGCCTCCTATTTGACAACCAGTCCTCTATCCATGCGAACTGGAAGGATTCAAACATGGAGTTAGCTGAAAGATGGGATTTGGATTGTCCTGCCTCTGTAGGTGCGCAGTTTATATTTCTCTGTATTTAGTCAATTTTCAATATGAGTTTCATTATCTTTGTTATTAAGGACTGTTGGTTGTCTCTCATACGGTTAGCTTCCTATGACCAATGCTGACTCAACCAACTATGGAAGTTCAAGGATTTTGTGTCTATTCCAGGATAAACTGGTTTCCTTTATTAGCCTTCACATTTCCCAACCTTCAGTTAGTTTCATTGTAATTTGCCACTTACAGTAATAACAGTGTTGTTTCAGGCTATCTTAATTTTTGTACATGATGGAGCTTTTTGTAATTCTTGCACTACTGAAATTCAGGTTCAAGAAACCTGATCTTTAGTAAAGAAATATAATAAGTTAATAAAACTTTTTTAGCTGCTTCCTGTACCACAGGCATCTTTTGACTGGTTTTTAATCAGATTCAGCTTTGCATTACTGAGATTTCATTGGCTCCACTTCCACACTAAAACAAACTATAAATAACAACATCCATGATGAACCCTGCAAATTATTTCTGTTTTAAAATGTGTCCTAACTCTGACCAGTATTTTTTCTGTTTAAAAACAAGCCACCTGAATTGCTGGAATGATATCAGAGCCATACAGAGCTGTTGGAAATGGCATATCCTGTTACAGTCTAAAAGATGGGAAGTTGTTTTCACAGTCCTTGATAGTAATTCGAATTAACATGGGAATTCTATCTAAAGCAGAAATTGCAAGAATACCAGCCAGTGATTTAAATCATGATGGCAATGCTTTGTAAATAGGCAATTTCGTATGGGTAGCTATCCAATTAAAGTTAGTATGAAGACAACATTAACTGGCATGGTGGCACAGTAGCACAGTGGTTAGCACTGCTGCTTCACAGCTCCAGAGACCTGGGTTCGATTCCTGGCTTGGGTCACTGTCTGTGTGGAGTTTGCACATTCCCCACGTGTCTGCATGAGTTTCCTCCAGGTGCTCCTGTTTTCTCCCACAGTCCAAAGACGTGTGGGTTAGGTTGATTGGCCATGCTAAAATTACCCCTTAGTGTCCTGAGTAGGTTAGAGGGATTAGCGGGTAAATATGTAGGATATGGGGGCAGGGCCTGGGTGGGATTGTGGTCAGTGCAGATTCAGTGGACCAAAATATCTTTCTGCACTGTAGGGTTTCTATGATTCTATGAACTTACAACTATCGTCAACTTCAAATGGTAAAAACAAAAGAATATTTATGCTTTGGGCAAAGGGGAAGTGCACAGCTCTCTGTCAATGTGTGCAATCAGCATGCACCTCATTTCACCTGCCTTTGTTTTATGTGCATATCACTTCATGATGTGGATATGCTGGCGTTGGACTGGGGTAAACACAGTAAAAAGTCTGACAACACCAGGTCGTCCACTTTGGTAGGAATAATGGTAGGAAGGACTATTACTTACATGGCGAAAAACTGCAGCATGCGACGGTGCAGAGGGACCTCGGGGTCCTTGTGCATGAGTCGCAAAAACCCAGCCTACAGGTGCAGCAGGTGGTCAGGAAGGCAAATGGGATGCTGGCCTTCATAGTGAGGGGGATTGAATATAAAAGTAGGGAGGTCTTGCTGCAGCTGTATAGGGCACTGGTGAGGCCGCAGCTGGAGTACTGTGTGCAGTTTTGGTCGCCGCACTTACGCAAGGATATTTTGGCCTTGGAGAGAGTGCAGAGGAGGTTTACTCGGCTGATACCAGAGCTGAGGGGGTTGACCTATGAGGAGAGGCTGAGTAAACTAGGCTTGTACTCGTTAGAGTTGAGAAGAATGAGGGGAGATCTCATTGAGACATATAAGATGATGAATGGGATGGATAGGATAGAGGTGGAGAGGCTCTTCCCGCTCAGAAAGGACAGTAGGACTAGAGGGCACAGCCTCAAGATAAAGGGGGGGTGGTTTAGAACGGAGTTGAGGAGGAACTTCTTCACTCAAAGGGTGGTGAATCTCTGGAATTCTCTGCCCATTGAAGTGGAGGCTGCCTCGCTAAATATATTTAAGACGCGGGTTGATAGGTTTTTGATAGGCAAGGGGATTAAGGGTTATGGGGAGAGGGCGGGAATGTGGAACTGAGCCACGACAGATCAGCCATGATCTTATTGAATGGCAGGGCAGGCTCGAAGGGCTAGATGGCCTATTCCTGCTCCTATTTCTTATGTTCTTATGTAGGTTTTAGTCCAACCGATTTATTTGATAGTAAATTCACAAGCTTTCGGGTTAGCCCCTTCGTCAGGTGAATGGAGAGTTCTGGCCTCAGACAGAGCATATAAAGCACAGACAGTTTACAGATTACTGATTAGAATGCGAATCTTTACACCTAACCTGCTGTTCAAGTCTTAAGATGGCTAACTATGTGTGTGGAAGGAGCACTGATCACAGGTTAAAGAGATGTGTATTGTCCAGACAGTACAGTGAGTGAGGTTTTGCAAACCCAGGCAAGTCACGGGGGTTACAGATAGTGCGACATGAACCCAAGATCCCTGTTGAGACCGTCCTCATGTGTGCGGAACTTGGATATCAGTCTCTGCTCAGCGACTCTGCGCTGTCGTGTGTCATGAAGGTCGCCTTGGAGAATGCTTACCCGAAGGTCAGAGGCTGAATGCCCATGACCACTGAAGTGTTTGCCAACAGGAAGGGAACAGTCTTGCCTGGTGATTGTCGAGCAATGTTCATTCATCCGTTGTCGTAGCGTCTGCATGGTCTCCCCAATGTACCATGCTTCGGGACATCCTTTCCTGCAACGTATCAGGTAGACAATGTTGGCTGAGTTGCAAGAGTATTTACCGTGTACCTGGTGGATGGTATTCTCACGTGTGATGATGGTATCCATATTGATGATCGGGCATGTCTTGCAGAGGTTGCTGTGGCAGGGTTGTGTGGTTTTGTGGTCACTGTTCTCCTGAAGGCTGGGTAGTTTGCTGCGAACAATGGTCTGTTTGAGGTTGCGTGGTTGTCTGAAGGCAAGAAGGGGGGATGTGGGGATGACCCTGGCGAGATGTTCATCTTCATCAATGATATGTTGAAGACTCCGGAGAAGATGTCGTAGCTTCTCCGCTCCAGGGAAGTACTGGACGACGAAGGGTACTCTGTCCACTGTGTCCTGTGTTTGTCTTCTGAGGAGATTGGTGCGGTTTTTGGCTGTGGCGCATCGGAACTGTCGATCTATGAGTCGAGCGCCATATCCTGTTCTTACGAGGACATCTTTCAGCGTCTGAAGGTGTCTGTCACGATCCTCCTCATCTGAGCAAATCCTGTGTATACGGAGGGCTTGTCCATAGGGATGGCTTCTTTAACATGTTTAGGGTGGAAGCTGGAGAAGTGGAGCAATGAGAGATTGTCTGTGGGCTTGCGGTACAGTGAGGTGCTGAGGCGACTGTCCTTGATGGAGATGCGTGTGTCCAAGAATGCAACTGATTCTGGGGAATAGTCCATGGTGAGTCTGATGGTGGGGTGGAATTTGTTGATGTCATCATATAGTTGTTTCAGTGATTGTTCACCATGAGTCCAAAGGAAGAAAATGTCATCGATGTATCTAGTGTATAGCATCGGTTGAAGATTCTGTGCAGTGAAGAAGTCTTGTTCAAACCTGTGCATGAAGATGTTGGCATATTGAGGTGCAAATTTGGTCCCCATGGCTGTTCCGTGTGTCTGGATGAAAAACTGGTTGTTGAAGGTGAAGATATTGTGGTCCAGGATAAAGCGGATGAGTTGTAAAATTGCATCTGGAAACTGGCAGTTGTCAGCATTGAGTACTGAGGCAGTTGCAGCAATGCCATCGTCGTGGGGGATGTTGGTGTAGAGGGCTGAGACATCCATTGTGATGAGGAGTGTCCCTGGTTCAACTGCTCCATATGTGCTGAGTTTCTGTAGGAAGTCCGTAGTGTCGTGACAAAAGCTGGGGGTTCTTTGTACAATGGGTTTCAGGATGCCCTCGACGTAGCCGGAGAGGTTCTTACACAGAGTCCCATTGCCCGATACAATGGGGCAACCAGATGTGTTTGTCTTGTGTATCTTTGGGAGGCAGTAGAGATCTCCAATGCGGGGAGTACGTGGAATGAGAGCACGGAGGGTGCTCTGAAGGTCCGGATCAAAGGTCTTGATCAGATTGCTGAGTTGACGAGTGTGTTCTTTGGTCGGATCTGTGGATAACTGTCTGTAATGTTCCTCATTGTTTAGTTGTCGGTACACTTCTTTACAGTAATCCGTTCTGTTCAGTATGACGATGGCCCCTCCTTTGTCTGCTGGTTTGATGACAATGTTGCAGTTTGCCTTGAGAGCGTGGATGGCATTGCGTCGTGCTTGGGTGATGTTCGGGGCTGTCTTGTGAGTGCGGCTGATGAATCTGGTGTTAACGCACCTCCGGATGGTTTGGGCATACAAGTCCAGTCGAGGGCAGCGGCCTTTCCTCTTAGGTTGTTGCACTGCGGATCTCTCTGTCAGCTGTTCTGGTTCATTGGCTGTCTCATTGTGTTCGCTGTTGGCCTCTTGGGGTTTGTGGAAAAACTCATGCAGTCTCATTCGCCTGATGAATTCCTCCGTGTCTGCTGCGAGACTGATGGGGTCCATTTTGGTGGTGGGGCAGAAATTGAGCCAGAATCAGTTGGGCAGAATCAGTTGCATTCTTGGACACACGCATCTCCATCAAGGATAGTCACCTCAGCACCGCAAGCCCACAGACAATCTCTCAATGCTCCACTTCTCCAGCTTCCACCCTAAACATGTTAAAGAAGCCATCCCCTATGGACAAGCCCTCTGTATACACAGGATTTGCTCAGATGAGGAGGATCGTGACAGACACCTCCAGACGCTGAAAGATGCCCTCATAAGAATAGGATATGGCGCTCGACTCATCGATCGACAGTTCCGATGCGCCACAGCCAAAAACCGCATCAATCTCCTCAGAAGACAAACACAGGACACAGTGGACAGAGTACCCTTCGTCGTCCAGTACTTCCCTGGAGCGGAGAAGCTACGACATCTTCTCCGGAGTCTTCAACACATCATTGATGAAGACGAACATCTCGCCAGGGCCATCCCCACACCCTCACTTCTTGCCTTCAGACAACCACACAACCTCAAACAGACCATTGTTCGCAGCAAACTACCCAGCCTTCAGGAGAACAGGGACCACAATACCACATAACCCTGCCACAGCAACCTCTGCAAGACATGCCAGATCATCAACATGGATACCATCATCACACGTGAGAATACCATCCACCAGGTACACGGTAAATACTCTTGCAACTCAGCCAACATTGTCTACCTGATACGTTGCAGGAAAGGATGTCCCGAAGCATGGTACATTGGGGAGACCATGCAGACGCTACGACAACGGATGAATGAACATCGCTCGACAATCACCAGGCAAGACTGTTCCCTTCCTGTTGGCGAACACTTCAGTGGTCATGGGCATTCAGCCTCTGACCTTCGGGTAAGCATTCTCCAAGGCGACCTTCATGACACACGACAGCGCAGAGTCGCTGAGCAGAGACTGATATCCAAGTTCCGCACACATGAGGACGGTCTCAACAGGGATCTTGGGTTCATGTCGCACTATCTGTAACCCCCGTGACTTGCCTGGGTTTGCAAAACCTCACTCACTGTACTGTCTGGAGACAATACACATCTCTTTAATCTGTGATCAGTGCTCCTTCCACACACATTGTTAGCCACTTTAAGACTTGAACAACAGGTTAGGTGTAAAGATTCGCATTCTAATCAGTAATCTGTAAACTGTCTGTGCTTTATATACTCTGTCTGAGGCCAGAACACTCTATTCACCTGACGAAGGGGCTAACCCGAAAGCTCGTGAATTTACTATCAAATAAATCGGTTGGACTGAAACCTGGTGTTGTCAGACTTTTTACCATATCACTTCAGTCATTCTGTTAGGAAAAAGGCTACATGGTTGGAATTTAATGGAATGTTGCAATCCTGTGCATGGTAAAGTCAACGAAATGTCTCGTCGGCTGCACTTAGAACCCAGGTGGACTGCATGTGGCTCCCAGGCCACAGTTTGCCCACCACTGGTATAGATGTATTCTGCTCCCTTGCCCTTTGCAAATGTCGAGTGGCAGAGGCACAACAAACTGGCTGCTGCAGTGTATAGCTGCACTTCTGTCAGGCAACCAGGCAGGACTCCAGACTTTCTGTTCTTCAACTGTTGCTTGCATTAACAATCACAGTGGAAGGTGGAGTGATATCATATAAACAGCAAAACAAGATGTGTGAAACAGAAAGCGGGCAAGGGCAGCACATTCCAGATTTCTGTAACTGTTAAGTTGTTAAAATTGCAAATTATTTGTGATATAAATTTTGAATTTTCTATGTTGTCAGCTTCAGTTACATTGGTAGGGATCAAGAACTTAAGTCTACTTTCAAATATGGTCGATGTTTGTATGACTGTGTCAGTGTGTTGATTTCACTTAGATAGGTGTGATAACTCCCATGAGCTCCATGGGGAATCATTGATTTATCTCCTTGTAGGATTCACTGAGTATAAGTTCCCCTGATAACAGGCAATGACCTGCCCAGCTGGAGCTCACCCTAGCTGTTTATAAGGCAGATCAGGGCTGGGCCTGCTGAAGATGGTTCCAGGTGGGAACTAGTGTGTGTGCACCACGGTAATGATTTTATTTTGCATTCTGTAATAAACTATGTTTGTTTCCAGTTGGGTTTCCTGAGACATTACAGTAGGACCCTTACTCAGTTGCAGTTTGCAGTGATCTGAGCATTCTGTTCCACGTTATCTAGTACTCATCATGATATTACTTGTTCATTCCAGTTTTACCTAAGTATTATTTTCTGTTGTATTTGCATATTGTATATTAAAATGAATCAATGGAGACTCATGGGCTGCTGAACACGGGGAAAAATCACAATCCATTAAACAGAAGAAAATAGTTTTTGGCAAGCAACAATGTTAAAAATTATGAAAAATGGGGAATTATTCTCATGCCAATAGAAAGAACAGTTGATCCAAATTGTGGTCAGTAGAGTATTTATTTACCTGATGGTTTATTCTTTAGATCAGGACTGCTATCATTTTTCAGATTCCAATGCTTGCTCACAGGTCATCTGTACCGCAATGATTACCCTTTCTTCATTTGTCTTTTTATTCCAGCATTTCCAATACAAAGACTTGTCACTGATACTGACAGTCCTGTTGGAACTGTGCCCCACTATGATTACTGGCTTTAAGAAAATGGACGTGAGAATGGAGTATAACATATTTGATGTATTACTCCGTGGATTATTTCCTGAAAATTGACTGCTCTTTGTTACTATATGAGCCTGATAACCTTGGGGAAGAAAAATAGCATAGATGCAGAGACTATATACTAGATATGGTAGCTTTAATTGTTTTGCGCCTTGTTTGTACTTGAACTCAGGACATTTTTGTCTGCTGCCAATTTCAACATTCACTGAAGTCTATGATCTGCTAGTTTGAACATGATTGAGTGCATTTGGATTCCAAGTAAAGATAATTTTGCTGGTAACTCAGGATCTTAGTTTGTAAACTCCTTTTTGTATATTATTCTTGCTGTTACTTGTATGAATTGCACAATACTACATTACACAACCTTGCCAGTGCTACTTCAAGAAAATGCTGCTTTGAACAAGTTGGTTGTTTTATTCCTGTAAGACATTGAACTATAGTTTGCATCTTTATTTTCTGCCATGTAGAGCCATTATATGTCGTCTAGGTCTAATCTTCAACCCCCTGTGATTAATAGCAGACTCCTGAGATACATCCTGTTCTTTTGTCCCTATAAAGATGGAAAAATACAGTTTACACTACTTAAATCAAGTTATCGGTTTTGATTTTCTTTGTGAAGAGTAAAATTTGCCTCATGCTCTTTTATTAAAATAATTTAATACAGACTATTCAATGATTAGAATTTTTTTCAAATGTAAAATAACTTTGAATTAACAGTGGATAACAGCAAATTACTGCGGATGCTGGAATCTGAAGCCAAAAGAGAAAGTGCTGGAAAATCTCAGCAGGTCTGGCAGCATCTGTAAGGAGAGAAAAGAGCTGACGTTTCGAGTCCAGATGACCCTTTGTCAAAGTTAAAAGGCATAGAAAGTGGGAGATATTTATTCTGCAGGGTAAGGGAATGAAAGGTGAATACATAGAAAGTGGGAGATATTTATTCTGCAGGGTAAGGGAATGAAAGATGAATCATAGCCACAGAAACCAAGGGAAAAGACTGCTAATGGCTGTCCAGAGATGTTAGCTCTTTTCTCTCCTTACAGATGCTGCCAGAACTGCTAAGATTTTCCAGCATTTTCTCTTTCGGTTTGAATTAACAGGATTAAAATACATCACACTGACCTAATTATTTAGATTTCACAGATAAAAGCAATACATAGAACTATAGAACACTACAGCATAGAAACAGGCCTTTTGAATCTTCTTGGCTGTGCCAAACCATTTTTCTGCTTAGTCCCACTGATCTGTACCTGGACCATATCCTTCCACACTCCTCTCATCCATGTACCTGTCCAAGTTTTTCTTAAATGTTAAAAGTGAGCCCGCATTCATCACTTCATCTGGCAGCTCATTCCACACTCCCACCACTCTCTGTATGAAGAAGCCCCCCCTAATATTCCCTTTAAACTTTTTCCCCTTCACCCTTAACCTATGTCCTCTAGTTTTTTTTCTCCCCTAGCCTCAGTGGAAAAAGCCTGCTTGCATTCACTCAGCTATACCCATCATAATTTTATACACCTGTATCAAATCTCCCCTCATTCTTCTACGCTCAAGGGAATGAAGTCCTAACCTATTCAAACTTTTTCTGTAACTCAGTTTCTCAATTCCCGGCAACATCCTTGTAAACCTTCTCTGCACTCTTTTTCAACCTTATTAATATCCTTCCTGTAATTAGTTGACCAAAACTGCACACAATACTCCACATGGAAGCAGAAGGATTATAAATTTATTAACGGGGGTGGCATAGTGGGTAGTATTGCTGCCTCAGCGCCAGGAACCTGGTTTCAATTCTGACCTTGGGTGACTGCCCGTGTGAACGTTAAATATTCTCTCCATGTCTGCAAGAGCTTCCTCTGGGTGCTGCGGTTTCCTCCCACAGTCCAAAGATGTGCACCATTCAGATGGTGAATTAGCCATGTTAAATATGCAGGGTTATGGGGTTAGGGCAGACGGGGTGACATGGGTAGGATGTTCTTTTGGAGAGTTGGTACAAACTTGATGGGCCGAATAGCCTCTTTCTGCATAGTAGGGATCTTATGGTGAGATAGTTCTAGTACAACTGAGAAAAATAATGATTTATGCAATATGGGCTGTACATTTAAAATTGACTAGAACCATTATTTTCAGTCTACTTACAGGGTTATGTCAATGGAACCACTTCTAGGATGTGCAGAACAAACATATATATATATATAGAACATTACAGCGCAGTACAGGCCCTTCGGCCCTCGATGTTGTGCCGACCAGTGGAACCAATCTAATGACCCTCTCACTTAAACTATTCCAATGTTATCCATATGCCTATCCACTGACCATTTGAACGCCCTTAAAGTTGGCGAGTCCACAACTGCTGCAGGCAGGGCATTCCACGCCCTTACTACCCTCTGAGTAAAGAACCTACCTCTGACATCCATCCTATAATTATAAGCTATGTCCCCTCGTGTTAGCCGTCACCATCTGAGGAAAAAGGCTCTCACTATCCACCCTATCTAACCCTCTGATCATCTTGTATGCCTCAATTAGGTCACCTCTCAACCTTCTTCTTTCTAACGAAAACAACCTCAAGTCCCTCAGCCTTTCCTCGTAAGACCTTCCCACCATACTGGGCAACATCCTGGTAAACCTCCTCTGCACCCTTTCCAATGCCTCGACATCCTTCTTATAATGCGGCGACCAGAACTGTACGCAATACTCCAAGAGCGGCCGCACCAGAGTTTTGTACGGTTGTAACATGACCTCACGGCTCCGAAATTCAATCCCTCCACCAATAAAAGCTAACACACCGTACACCTTCTTAACAACCATCAACCTGGGTGCCAACTTTCAGGAATCTATGCACATATACATTGAGATCTCTCTGCTCGTCGACACTACCAAGAGTCCTTCCATTAGCCCTATATCCTGTACTCCTGTTACTCTTACCAAAGTGAATCACCTCACTTTTTTCCGCATTGAACTCCATTTGCCACCCCTCAGCCCAGCTCTGCAGCTTAGATATCTTCATTAGATCTCAACTGCGCTATTGTGTCCAGTACTTGGAATGATGTTAAAACATTGCCATTGGTGCAGATGTGATTTACTAGAATGGTAACAGAGATGAGGGACTTGAGTTATCTACAAAGACCAGAAATGCTGGAAATGTCCTTCCCAGAAAATGGAGGGTTAAAGGGCAGGAGATTTGATTGAGATGATCAAAATTATGGTGGGTTCCCTTGGACTAGATGGAAAAAAAAATGTTTTATTGGCAGGACTGTTATTAACTAAACGATACAAATTTAGAATAACCGGTGAAGAATCTGGGAATTTTTTTTATGCAGCAAGTTGTTATGATGTTAGAATGCACTACCCAGAAGTGTGCTCAGCAATACTAACTTTTTCTAAAAGGAATTGAACATATTCTGCTTTATCTCACCAGCATCTTTCCTGCCCTCTCCACTGCTTCTGATTTGTCACACTCGAGGTATGCAGTAATTTCCTTCAGTTAGACATTGAGAAGACCACAGCTACTGGGATAATTTTCCAGTCCCACCTGCCATGGGATTTGTAGCAGGCAGGATGGAAAATTTGGTAGCCCATTTTAAGGTCTGTTGACCTCAGGTGGGAATTTCCAGTCTCAGGTCAGATGCAACTGGAAAATTCCACGCATTGTCTGCATCACAAATTCCATCCCCTAGCTATCAACTCCATCCCTCAGGCAATTGTCTCCAGCTGAACCGCAATGTTCAAATCTTAGCATCCTGTTTGAGACTGAGCTGAGCTTCTGATCCCTTCCCCTCTCCATCACCAAGATCACCTACTTCAATCTCCATAGTAATGTGTGTCCATCCCTGTACCTATCTCAGTTTATACGCACCCTTCTGTATGCCTTTGTATGCCTAGACTCTGCAGTATTTCAGTGCTCTGCTGGCTGGCTTTTGTAAGCTTCAGCTCTTCCAAAACTCGACTGCTCATATCCTAATTAGCACCAAGCCCTGTTTATAAATCACCATCTGATCACTGACTTACTTTGATTTGATTTAATTTGATATTGTCACATGTATTAGTATACAGTGAAAAGTATTGTTTCTTGCATGCTATACGGACTAAGCATACTGTTCATAGAGAAGGAAACCAGAGAGTGCAAAATGTATTGCTACAGTTATAAGTAGGGTGTAGAGAAAAATTAACTTAATGCGAGATAGGCCCATTCAAAAATCTAATGGCCGTTGTCCTCGTGTCAGTTGGTAAGTGACCTCAGACTTTTGTATCTTTTTCCCGATGGAAGAGAGTATATCTGGGGTGTGTGGAGCTCTTTAATTATGCTTGACTGCTTTGCAGAGACAGCAAGAAATGTAGACAGAGTCAGTGGATGGGAGCTGGTTTGTGTGATGGATTGGGCTACATTCACGACCTTTTGTAGTTCCTTGCGGTCTTTTAAAAGTTTCTTTATTAGTCACAAGTAAGGCTTACATTAACAGTGCAATGAAGTTACTGTGAAATTCCCCTAGTTGCCGCACTCCAGCATCTGTTCGGGTCAATGCATGTAACCAGCATGTCTTTCAGACTGTGGGAGGAAACCGGAGCACCCGGAGGAAACTTACACAAACGTTGGCAGAACCTGCAAACTCCACACAGTGACCCAAGCCAGGAATCGGACCTGGGTGCCTGGCACTGTGAACCTGCAATTGTGCCATCCCTTGGGCAGAGCAGGAGTCATACCAAGTTGTGATACAACCAGAAAGAATGCTTTCTATGGTGCATCTGTAAAAATTGGTGAGATTCGTAGCTGACATGATTAATTTCCTTAGTCTTCCAGGAAAGTGGCTCCCAGTCCAGCAAAGCCTCAAGTTGTCATTCTTGTTTTCAAATCTTTACATTACCTCTACCTCTAACTTCCTCTAGAACCCTGAGCTCTTCCAGTTCTGGCCTTTTGGGCCATCACTGCAATATTGGCATCCGTGCCTTCAACAATCAAGGTGTTATGGAAATTTCACTTTAACTAAGCCTTTCCACCTCTCTATCTTCTTCTCATAATTTAAAATACCCTTTAAAACTTTCTGCTTTGACCCAGCTTTTGGCAGCATATGAAATCAATTTGTGTGTTTGGTATGTTTGATAATCATTGTTTTGAAGCATCTTGGGACACTACACTACACTAGATTCGCCATATAACTACAAATTGTTGTTAACGTGTACTTGAAAATGAAAAATTTGCAAGGCTATAAGGAAAGAATGAGACTAATTTGATAGTCCTTTCAAAGAGCAAGCACAAATACTGGCTAAATGGCTGTGTTCTGTGGAGTATGATACTATGATGTTCCCTTACTCATTGTTTTCAAACTGTAGTGATAGTGACTCAGTACATACTTCATTCTATCAGTCTGAGAGCCATGCTTGACTACAGTTGCAGTACTGTACAGGGTCTTGGTATTGTAATGCAAACTGTACCAAGACCCTGCTCAAAATAACACACATGTTTTGGAGATTTGATGCATTTTATTAGAATGTTCCTGTAAGCATAGCTCTAATTTCAAATTTCTTTCATTTTACCCTCACTTGCTAATTTTGTCTCTTTCCTTTCCCCTGCATTTAAATTTGTATTTCCCCACACCACTTCCATTTGTTTATTTCTGCAAGCATATATTTTAAGGAATTTCAGTACTGGGTTGGGGCAAAACAAAACTACTGAGACTACTCTCTTTCTATTGTTAATCTATTGGAAAATTAGTGCTTTACCTGTGCAGTTAATATTTTTTCTGGTAGTGCCATTTTCTCCATGTTCAATTATGCAAGGTGAAAAGATGATTAGAATATTTTGAGTTGGCCCTCTACTTGTGCCAAACTGAGAGGGTTTCTCTTATTTACAAAGTTATGTAATGTTATGTCAACTGACCCTATCTACGCTGCTGTTTCTTTGCAAAATTCCTAATCCTTTTCTTATTCATCCAACCCTACATTATAGAATTATTTCTTGCAAAAGTGAGGGATTTACTCACTTTTTTTCAATATGTTCTCTGTGCTTATTAATTTCAGGACTCACCTTTATTCGACATACTTAGGCACCAAAAAGAACAGGAAGATCAGCCAGATCAGCCTGAACCCACTAGTACCCTCAAACAACCACTCCAGCACAACCACACTGCTGCTGACCTGTAAGTATATGTGTAGAGGATGTGCTTCACTGAAAGCTGGTATTAAGTACTTGAAGTTGTTGAAGCAAGTGATTGGATTACATACATATACTGTCTAAATGAATTTATTTCCCTTTTATAGGAGTTGTTCAGTCACTTTTGGCATCTTCTGTTCATTCACAGTTATCTTCATCCGGACAGATCCCCGCAGAAAAATGGGCTCAGTGCAGCACATGCCGTTCCCATGCAGCAAGCAAAGATTGAGACACCATCTGCTGGCCAATCTCAATTCCAGTCCCAGTCTCAGCAAAAGCCTCAGAAATCTACCTCACTCTCTCTCTTCTACAAAAAATGTATGTCAGTGCACGAACATTCTTCTTGGGTTTTGGTAATGATTCTGGGAGAAATAGGAATTAGTCATAATGTTGTCCAATCCTGTGGCTGCTTTGCCACAATTAAGATCATAGCAGAATAGTAGTATTGATAGCATGTTTTTGTTTTAGCATGGTTATTGCACATGCACCATATTGTAACTGTGCATACAGAGTCTATTCTCTAATCACTTCTGGCTGCTTTGCTCACTGCCTTTTCTGACAACATTGCTCCCTCCTGCTCACCACCATCTCCCAACTCCCTCCTCTTCCTGCCTTCCTCTTCTGACTCCTTCCTCTTGCCACTTTCCTCTCCTGATTCCATCAGTCCCTCCTCCTCACTGCTTTCCTCTCCCATCCCCTTGCTTACTCCTTTACTCTCCCAACACCCTCATTCCCTCCCATTCAACACCTCTCCTGACCTCTTTGTGCTCTCCCGCTCGCTTCTTCCCTCTCCTTTGATGCTTTCAACAAGCTGTGCCACACAACACCATCCTCACCACCTCACCAACTGCTATAAGTGAGAGCTCAGGAAAGGGACAACTAGAATGTCAGTTGAGGGATGGCAAGCAGGAAAGTGATGAGTAAAAGGTAAGTAGAAATAATGAAGTAAGAGATAGATGAAAGTTAGGTGGGTTTGACATTTTTTTTAAGAGATGTGAGAGGCTATTAAATTTGTTGTTCGGTTCTGGTAGCTTAAGCAGTTTTGAATTGTGGAGGCTAACATTAAAAATAGTTCGAGCATTATTTTAATGATCATTGGTGGGTCTAATATATGTGTATGCAAATGTTCCAACTCTGGTTTAAAAAAAACCTCCTGCTGTTATTTTGCTAATGTCTGGGTAATGAAAATTGAGAGGCAACCAAAAGGGAATCACCAGAAAGACAGATACAGTGGTGAACATGCCATTTTAAGGGCCTGGTTGTTTTGGGTTACTGGATTCTGCCCTCCACAACTGGACTCCTGATACTAACTGAAGAAGAATTATGGTGCACTGGAGGACGTCCTTGAATATTTTTCCACCTCTGACTCCGTCAGAATGATTGAAAATGATGGCAGTTTTGGAAAGATATAGCTCTCCAGGTTTTTATCAAGATTTTTAACAGGCAGTAAATTACCCAAGAACATGCCAAGAACTAGAGGACACAGCCTCAAGATAAAGGGGGGGCGGTTTAGAACGGAGTTGAGGAGGAACTTCTTCACTCAAAGGGTGGTGAATCTCTGGAATTCTCTGCCTGTTGAAGTGGTGGAGGCTGCCTCGCTCAATATTTTTAAGACGCAGGTTGATAGGTTTTTGATAGGCAAGGGGATTAAGGGTTATGGGGAGAGGGCGGGAATGTGGAACTGAGCCACGACAGATCAGCCATGATCTTATTGAATGGCGGGACAGGCTCGAGGGGCTAGATGGCCTACTCCTGCTCCTATTTCTTATGTTCTTATGCTATTTATAACGGTTGTTAAAGATTAGAGGTTTAAAAAGGCTTCTGACAATGCAATAATCATCCCTGTGTAGAAGACCTTATCTCTTCCCCACAGACTGACTTCAAAGAACTGATGCTGGAAGGTTAAAAATAATGGCCCTTTATATGTAACCTTATACTGTCTTGGACTGAATTTTTTTTTGTTTCTATAATTTTAGATGGTACATTGGTGTGAGTAGAAAAGGGATAAAGCTGTTTAAGGTGACTGAATGAACAGGAATGTCCTCGTTGTCTGGAAAAAAAATGATTTTCTTTAACTAGCTTAGCAAATAGACCATAATACTAAAATTATTATTTCACCCAAAAATGTAACTTCCAAACTTCTTCAGTCCTGTGCTTTATAAGGATATATTTGACCTATTTTTGAAAGGGTTTGCACCAATGTAATCTTTGTACACTTTACTCAGTAACTCCTGCCAAGAGAATTTCAACCAAAAAGATTTGCATTTTTTTTTCCTAACCTGTAACCCTATATCAAGTCATTTTTGTTGCTTCATATTCCATTTGGATTCTTTTGGTACTACTTTTTTTAGATCCTCCAAAATCTAATGAATTATTCTAATTCCCAGCCAGTGGGTTTTCCAGCTGGTTAATTTGATAATCCACGTCAGAAAAAATATATTGAAAGACTGAGGAATATAATACCAATAGGGATGCAAAACATCTTCCCATTTTAAATTAAAATTAACTTATTTCCAAATCAGTACTTCTAAATCCAAAATTACTCCACAGACTTATATGAAACCATTTTTGATGGTTTCTGTGTAATTCTGTGGTAATAAAATGTTATATTCAATGAAAACAATTATATTGAGCACAAACTAAAATATTTTTTTTCCATGCATTATTTGTGCAGTGTATCGACTGGCATATCTTCGACTGAACACCCTCTGCAATCATCTTCGTCTGCCATCTGAGCATCCTCAGCTTGAAGCTATAATATGGACGCTCTTTCAACACACCTTAGGAAATGAGTATGAACTTATGAGAGACAGACACTTAGACCAGGTACTGTTGCTCTTTAGTTCATTTATAGATGATGGAACTGTCTTCCAATGCGGCTATTTGATGCTGGGAACACTGATTCCTTACTGCATAACATGGAGGACAGACATTTGTACCATTAATGCTCTTTACTTCTGAACTCCCAATTGCAGCTTGTTTGTTCTTAAGAAACACTGAGCAGAAGAACATGCTTCCCCACAGGGGAGAACTCTGTGCAGAGATTCCAGTCAGAAATTGTATGAGTCTTGATGCTGAGGGTTAACAGGTCAATCAACTGTGGAGTCATCACAACTAAATACAACCATTATAGCATGTGAAGAGGATCAGAATTGACAACCCTGGATTGTTTCCTCTCCTGAGAGCTACCACTAAATAAGTACTTTTGAAATCCATTTCCTGGACACAGCCTGCAAAGTTGAGAGGCTAATTGCCTACTGGACAGAGAGGCCTTCTCCACCAGGCTGCTGTCTGTGAGTATTGAGAGAGGGAGGAGCTGGCATGGTTAGAGAGAGAGAGAGGAGGAGGGGTTTGAACGATCAGTTGGGAAATGAACATAAGAACATAAGAAATAGGAGCAGGAGTAGGCCATCCAGCCCTTCGAGCCTGCCCCACCATTCAATAAGATCATGGCTGATCTGTCGTGTCTCAGTTCCACATTCCCACCCTCTCCCCATAACCCTTAATCCCCTCGCTTATCAAAAACCCATCAACCCGCATCTTAAAAATATTTAGCGAGGCAGCCTCCACCACCTCAACGGGCAGAGAATTCCAGAGATTCACCACCCTTTGAGTGAAGAAATGGAATGATCTTGGGTTGAACGGTACATCTTTGAGCTTCAGGCCAGTGAGAGAGCTTGTTCCAGGGTGGAACATTGATAGCTGGTGGATTGGAGAAATTGGGGATCGTGAAGACAAGCTAATGGAGGGCCAGAGAGATGGGAAGTTTGAAGGCAGGAGTGATTGGTCTTGGGAGGGACGGAGAAATCCATGTCTTTGGGGCCAGCGAGAATGGGGACAAGGGGCATCAGGAGATTGTGGGGCATCAATGTGGGGGTTGGAACCCCGAGAGATCAAGAGGGATGTTGATTAAAAAGTACAGGAGTGTGACCACCATTGACTCCCAGAAAGGGCGACTCATGGCCTGACTCTTTCTCCTCTTGATACTTGAACTGTACTGAAAAAAATCTTTGCTTGGTCCACTGAGCAGCCCTTGCCTCTCTCAGCTGATGGGTTGTACAAGGCATGAGAAATTAATTTGACTAACATTACAGCTGAAACAGAAAGAAAATCCAAGATGTACAGCCTAATTTAAATGTTTAAATGAGCAGGTTGGTTCAAGCCTGCCGTGTTTCTATTAAAATTAGAAATGGGCATGTTCCGGATGGGTTAGATTTGGATCAAAGATTTTTTACTTCCCATCTGACTCGAACCCACCTGTAAAAGATATGTATCTTTACATATTTAGCCTTTCCATTGTTTAATTTTATTCCAAATGCTCTTTGAAACTATAAGCAATATGTGATTTCCAGGGCCATCTGCCAGGCAGTGTTTGGCACGAGTCTATAGTTTCACCCAGAACTTCATGCTTTATCATAACAAATAAGAAATGTGGCCCATCAAGCCTGCTCATGTTCGTGATTGATTCTGTTTTGGCTGTAACAGTACTTCCTTGCCTGTTTCTCATAACTCACCTGATGAAGGAACAGTGTTCTGAAAGCTCATGATTCCAAGTAAACCGGTTGGATTTTACCTGACGAAGGGGCAAACCCTGAAAGCTTGTGGGTTAACTATCAAATAAACGGGTTGGACTTTAATTTGGTATTGTGAGACTTCTTACTGGATATTCAATGAACCAGGCCCCACTGCCCTCTAGAAGAGAATTCCAAATACTGATGATCCTTTGGGAAAATAAATTCTTCCTTATTTCTGTCTTAAAAAAAAGAGAAACCTATTATCTTTAAATTGTGTCCCTAGTTCTAAATTCCCCTACACGGAAACATTCAGCATCCATCTTATCAAACCCTTTCAGAAATTTGTGTTTATTAAGATCACATGACATTCTTTTAAACTCTAGTGAGTATAGGCCCAACCTGCTCAAACTTTCCTCATAAGACAACACCTTCATCCCAGGGATCAACCTAATGAATCTCCTCTGAGTTATTTCCAATGCAAGTATATGCTTTCTTAAGTAAAGAAACCAAAACCAATGTTCCATATAAGTTGCAGCAAGATTCTTCCTTCTCTCTTGCAATAAAAGCCAACTTTATTTGCCTTCCTAATTATTTGTTGTTCCTGCATGCTAGCTAACATAGATCCTGCTATCTTGCAGTATTTTTCATTTTCTCCCCATTTAAATAATATTCTATCTTGATATGCTACCAACCAAAGTGCACGACCCACATTTTCCCACATCATACTCCATCAGCCAAATTTAACCTTTCTATTTACATTTTGAAGGCTCTTACTTTCCCATATATCTTTCTATAGTCAACAAATTTGACTACAGTCCACTTGGCCTCTTCATCCACGTCATTAACGTAGGTTGTTAATAGTTGAGGCCCCAGCATTGATCACTGGTTGCAGTTTACCAATCTGAAGTAACCTGTTTCCTCTTAGCCAATCATCAGTCCTTGCTAATATATTACTACCAACACCATGAACCTTCACTGTTCACTTGGTACCTTTTGAAATTCATTACATGTGCTGATTCTTCTTCATTCACTCTGTTATATCCTAAAATAATTCTAAGAAATTTGTCAAGCATGATTTTTCTTTTCATAAAAACCATGCTGACTCTGCTTGATTGTACTATTGATTTTCAAAATATCCTGCTGCTACCTCTTTAATAATGGATTCTAGCATTTCCCAATATTTTGATGAGAAGTATGAGTCATGAAAAGGTTTTGAGAATCTCTTCTATATGTTATACATATATTAACATGCTTAACTGTGTTTTAACAGATAATGATGTGTTCCATGTATGCCATTTGCAAGGTAAAGAACATAGACCTTAGGTTCAAGACTATCGTTACTGCCTACAAAGATCTGCAAAATTCAAGTCAAGAGGTAACTTAAAGCTTCAATTTTGTTTTATTAGTCATTTAATGTTGGCAAGTGCGAGGTGGTCCACTTTGATAGGAATAATGGTAGGAAGGATCATTACTTACGTGGAGAAAAACTGCAGCAGGCGACGGTGCAGAGGGACCTCGGGGTCCTTGTGCATGAGTCGCAAAAACCCAGCTTGCAGGTGCAGCAGGTGGTCAGGAAGGCGAATGGGATGCTGGCCTTCATCACGAGGGGGATTGAATATAAAAGTAGGGAGGTCTTGCTGCGGCTGTATAGGGCATTGGTGAGGCTGCAGCTGGAGTACTGTGTGCAGTTTTGGGCGCCGTACTTACGCAAGGATATTTTGGCCTTGGAGGGAGTGCAGAGGAGGTTTACTAGGCTGATGCCGGAGTTGAGGGGGTTGAGCTATGAGGAGAGGCTGAATAAATTAGGCTTGTACTCGTTAGAGTTGAGAAGAATGAGGGGAGATCTCATTGAGACGTATAAGATGATGAATGGGATGGATAGGATAGAGGTGGAGAGACTCTTCCCGCTCAGAAAGGATAGTAGGACTAGGGGGCACAGCCTCAAGATAAAGGGGGGGCGGTTTAGAACATAAGAACATAAGAACATAAGAAATAGGAGCAGGAGTAGGCCATCTAGCCCTTCGAGCCTGCCCCGCCATTCAATAAGATCATGGCTGATCTGTTGTGGCTCAGTTCCACTTTCCCGCCCTCTCCCCATAACCCTTAATCCCCTCTCTTATCAAGAACCCATCAACCCGCTTCTTAAAAATATTTAGCGAGGCAGCCTCCACCACTTCAACGGGCAGAGAATTCCAGAGATTCACCACCCTTTGAGTGAAGAAGTTCCTCCTCAACTCCGTTCTAAACCGCCTCCCCTTTATCTTGAGGCTGTGCCCCCTAGTCCTACTGTCTTTTTTGAGCGGGAAGAGTCTCTCCACCTCTATCCTATCCATCCCATTCATCATCTTATACGTCTCAATGAGATCTCCCCTCATTCTTCTAAACTCTAACGAGTACAAGCCTAGTTTATTCAGCCTCTCCTCATAGCTCAATCCCCTCAACTCCGGTATCAGCCTAGTAAACCTCCTCTGCACTCCCTCCAGGGCCAAAATATCCTTGCGCAGGTGCGGCGCCCAAAACTGCACACAGTACTCCAGCTGCGGCCTCACCAATGCCCTATACAGCTGCAGCAAGACCTCCCTACTTTTATATTCAATCCCCCTCGCTATGAAGGCCAGCATCCCATTTGCCTTCCTGACCACCTGCTGCACCTGCAAGCTGGGTTTTTGCGACTCATGCACAAGGACCCCGAGGTCCCTCTGCACCGTCGCCTGCTGCAGTTTTTCGCCACGTAAGTAATAGTCCTTCCTACCATTCTTCCTACCAAAGTGGACCACCTCACACTTGCCAACATTAAATTCCATTTGCCATTTCCTGGCCCATTCGCCCAGCCTATCTAGATCCTTCTGCAGACTCTCCACACCCTCCGCACAATTTGCCTTTCCCCCAATCTTGGTGTCATCAGCAAATTTCGACACCCTGCACTCGGTTCCCTCCTCCAGATCATCTATATAAATGGTAAATAGCTGAGGCCCCAGCACCGACCCCTGGGGCACCCCACTAGTCACCAACCGCCAATCCGAATAGCACCCATTGACCCCCACTCTCTGCCTCCTATTTGACAACCAATCCTCTATCCACGCTAACACCCTACCCCCAACTCCATGTCCCCTGACCTTCTGCAATAACCTCTTGTGAGGTACCTTGTCAAACGCCTTCTGAAAATCCAGAAAGACCACATCCACCGGCTCTCCTCTATCCACTGCCCTAGACACATCCTCATAGAACTCCAGTAAATTTGTCAGACATGACTTCCCTTTAATGAAACCGTGTTGCGTCCGCCCTATCAAGCAATTCCCTTCAAGATGCCTCGCAATTTCCTCCTTAATGACGGATTCTAACATTTTACCTACCACAGACGTTAAACTAACCGGCCTATAATTCCCCGCCTTTTGCCTGGCACCCTTCTTAAACAACGGCGTAACATTAGCCGTTTTCCAATCTTCCGGCACTTCCCCGGAATCCAGCGACGTCTGGAAAATAACCACCAAGGCATCCACTATCACCTCCGCCATTTCTTTCAGAACCCTCGGATGCATTCCATCCGGTCCTGGGGACTTGTCCACAATCAGCCCCTCCAGTCTGTCGAGCACCACCTCTCTAGTAACAGTAATGTCATTAAGACCCTCCATTCCTACCACCTTTCCATCGCTAACACCCGGCAAATTATTCACGTCCTCCTCCGTGAAGACAGAAACAAAAAAGTTATTCAAGACCTTAGCCATATCCCCATCCCCTACCACTAGCTCCCCTTTCTCATCCTCTAAAGGACCAACGTTCACCCTAGCCAGCCTCTTCCTTTTTATATATTTATAAAAACTCTTGCTATCCTTTTTTATATTAAGTGCTAGCCCAGCCTCATAGCTTCTCCTACCCTCCTTTATCAACTTCTTTGTCAATCTTTGTTGACATTTAAACATTTCCCAATCCTCTTCTCGCCCACTACTCTTAGCTACTCTAAATTCCTCCGCTTTTAATTTAACACTTTCCTTCACCTCCTTCGTTATCCACGGCTTATTACCTCTCTTCCTACTGTCCGTTTTAACCATCGGAATAAATTTCTGCTGAGCACCAAGAAAGATCTCCTTAAAGATCCTCCACTGCTCCTCAGCAGACCTACCTTCCAACGCACTCCCCCAGTCCACATTCGCCAATTCTTCTCTCATCCTACCATACTCCCCTCTATTCAAACAAAGGACGCGTGTCCGGGAACCCACTTTCTCCTCCTCCATCTGCACCAGAAACTCCACCATACAATGATCACTCTCTCCAAGAGGATCCTTCACCGCAAGGTCCCTAATTCTACCCGCCTCATTACATAGCACCAGATCCAAGATAGCTCGCTCCCTCGTCGGCTCCAACACACACTGTTCAAGGAAATTATCCCGTTTAGAACGGAGTTGAGGAGGAACTTCTTCACTCAAAGGGTGGTGAATCTCTGGAATTCTCTGCCCGTTGAAGTGGTGGAGGCTACCTCGCTAAATATTTTTAAGACGCGGGTTGATGGGTTTTTGATAAGAGAGGGGATTAAGGGTTATGGGGAGAGGGCGGGAATGTGGAACTGAGCCACGACAGATCAGCCATGATCTTATTGAATGGCGGGGCAGGCTCGAAGGGCTAGTTGGCCTACTCCTGCTCCTATTTCTTATGTTCTTATTATGCTGCGTTCCCTAATCCTCCACTCAAAAAATATACATACTTAAGAAAAGAAAAACCCATGTCTGCTTGTACCAGTTTGTGGTTTGGCCCCCATTCCTATATTCCTTTGTCCCCCCCTCCTTTCTCCATCAACCCATCCTTTCCTTCGTCTGATCCTTCCTCCCTTCCCCTTCTCTCTCTCTACCCTCCTTTCCTTTCTTTCCTCCTCTCCTTCATTGCCCCCTCCCTCTGATCCTTCCTCCCTCCCCTTCTCTCTCTTTACCATCCTTTCCTTTCCTCCTCTCCTTCCTCGCTCCCTTTCTCCAACTCCTTCCTTCCTCTCTTGCCCCCACCTTCCATCTTGACCCCTTCTTCACTCACTCCCTCTCATTCCTCCTTCCCTCGACCCCTGCTCCCTCAACCCCTAATCTCCCACCCCCGTGCCCCCTTCTGCTCGCCCCGGGCCCCCTTCCGCTGTCTCGCTCCCTTGACATTTCCAGGCTTCTTCCACCCCCTTCCTCCCTTGATCCTTCGTCCCCAACTCGCCGCACCTCCCCCCTTTCCTCCTCCCCCCTGCCCTTTCTTCCCCCAATTCCCCTCATGTCATCTGATTTACTGCCAAATATCATTGGTGGAACCTCTACTGAACAGTTCTTAAAAAATTGCTTTAATGCTGTGGGTCAACTTTCAGCATGTTAACTCGTCACAAATTCTACTGGAATTTTAGGGCTATGGTATTTTTAGTGCAGCTATTTTTATTAATAAACGTTTTAATTAAGCCATTCATTTTCTTTCTCCTTGAGACCTTCAAACATGTGCTCATCAAAGAAGGGCAGTATGATTCCATTATTGGCTTCTACAACCTGGTATTCATGCAGAGGCTGAAAACCAACATTTTGCAGTATGCTTCAACACGCGTAAGTAACAATAATATATAGTTTTGCACAGAACAGCAAGATGGATTACATGTCCCTGCATGTATCAGCTAAGTAGCTAATCACTTTCAACATTTTTAAGTGCCTTAATGCTTATGACTGAGTAAAATGATGCCAGGAAGTATTGCAGTCTGTTTTAACAAAGATCCAATGTTCTTCTTTAATATTTCAAAATGTACTGATTTTCATTTTATGTGCTGATTGATTATACCCCAACAGATTTTTGTGCCCTTGCTATTTAATGTAATGCAACAGGGTTTTACATTCAACCACTACAGAATGAAGTGATTATGTTTGCTTTTATAGTACAGTATTGTCCCCTTTGAACTATTAATGTCTACCTCAATCCTTCTGAAATATATTGCTTAATATTAAATAGATAATTACATGTAATGCTATTTTTAATGTTCACATCAATTCACGGAGAAAGAACAGGCAGTGGAACCATTGAGTAACTCTTTCAAAGACATGATGGGCCTAATGGCCTCCTGCACTTTAGAATTTAGAGGTGTTTTTGAGCTATGTTAATATCTCTTTCAAACAGCCACCGACACTGTCACCAATTCCTCAAGTACCTCGAAGTTCATTTGGTTTTCCAAGCTCTCCATTGCGTGTGCCAGGTGGGAACAACATTTACGTGTCTCCTCTGAAAAGTCCATATAAAACTGATGGACTGTTGTCTCCCACAAAACTGACCCCGAGAACACGGTGAGTATATTTCAAACTTGCAAATCTTAGGACAGGAATCACAACTTGTGCTGCATCAACATTTCTAATATCGATATCAAGTGTAGCTGAAACAATATTGTTAACGATACCTTATTAAAAGTACATTGCTTTCACTGATAGTGTCTTGCCTTTCTCATCATCATAATAATTAAATGTGCAAATAAAGCATTGATTTATTCAAACTAGATTCATAATGCATTTTAGTTTTAAAACAAGCAAAGGTAGATTGTCTACCACTTTTTCATTTAAGGTGGAAAGCATCAAAAGATGTGTTATTTAATGTTTACCTTAGAACCTTAGCAAATGAAGTACCTGGGATAATCAATGGTAAATATTTTTGAAAAGTACAGATTTAGTGCTTGATTTTTTTTAAAAGCATATGACATTAAAATAACAGATATCCCTCATTTTATGTAATTTTATTGGTTAAAAACAATATGCCATTGACAGAAATGGGCTGTATTACTTTGTAAAAAAGCCCAATTGTTCCTGATATTAATTCATTGATATTTTCTTTCATTGCTGTTTTAAATGGTCCGATATAAAATGTTCTAGAAGTTTATAAATGCTCTCTATTTATTATTTTTAATGTATCATTTATATACAATATATTTTACATATTACATACACAATATATATATTTGTGTGCTTAATTTCAGTATTTTTATGCTCTTTGCATAACACCTACAATTGTATGTTTTTATATATTTGTAATTTAATACATAATATAATTTAATGTATTATCTATATTTATGCCTTCTGCATACTACCACTATTTTTATATATTCCCTTTATACACTACCTATAATTTGATATGCTCTATATATGATCTGCATTTTTTCATAAACTGATGAATCATTATTTGATTTCACAGAATCTTAGTGTCTATTGGGGAACCATTTGGGGTAAGTGATACTTTTTCAGATTCATTTTGTGTGGAACTTTCTGCTTAAAGCTTCATAAATATATTACACTATGTTGTATTATAAAATAGCAAACCTAATATAGAACTTGACTCCCTTATTTTGAATTATTTGATTACTCCATTCACACAGCTGATGTAATGATCTTTTTTGTATCTCTCACATAAAAAAGATTTGACTTTCAAACCAGCCACTCACTGCATTATTGACCCAGCATATATCCATAGACTTAAAATCACATTCTTCAGGCTTCAGTTTGAACCTCATGTCAACAAACTTAAAAATACAGCAATATGCAATTACAATTGGACACTTTGTATTTTAGCTACAACAGTAATCAGGCCAATAGTTGGAATTCTAATGACAGGCCTCAATTCTACGCACAAGTCTCAAATGCTACTACATAACTTTTAAAATTTCTAACTGCTCCCAAGGTGGTAGTAGGGTTTTCATTCATGAAATGTGGGCATCACTGGTTGGGCCAGCATTTATTGCCCATTCCTAATTGTCCTTGGATTGTGTGGCTTGTTGGGTCATTTCAGAGAGCATTTAAAAGTCAACTATATTGCTGTGCGTCTGGAATCACATATAGGTCAGATCGGGTAATGATGGCATATTTCCTTCTTCCCTAGAGGACATGAGTGAACTAAATGGTATGCATAAACTAAACTGATCCTCTCCAGTATAATCAAGAATGAACTATTAAATTACCCTTGTATCCTGTCTAATCCCAGTTTACATTATTAAGTCTAGTTATACAGCCATTAGGTATGATGATGTGCATAAAAATCGATTAGGGTATTGTTCAATACCTGACAGAAGTAAAAGTATATAAGTTGAGGAAAATACTATGTAGAAAGATTGGCTCCCCAACATCAGATTTGAGGGTACCCCAAAAATATGCAGGGAATCCCTCTTGGAACTTCCCAGGTAAGCATTTTCACAGGAATCGTTAGGAAACATTAACTTCCCCTGGAAGCTAACTTGTTCAATAAAAGATATAGAAGAAATAAAACTTCCAACTTATGCGTATCTATTTTAAACACCCAAACTGATCCCTGCATTGACTTAGCTCACAGCCCCGACTCCCCCCAGGGGATTTCCTCAGCCCCTCCACTAACGAACTCCCACAGTATTCCCCACCCCCAGGCCCTCCACCTGCGTGGGATTCCTCAATTCGCACAGGACTCTCCAGCCCCCCACCCCCCTGTAATCTGAACCGTCCACCCTTTAAGGTCTGATTCCCTCCAGTACCCCAATCCTATCCACATACTTCAGATATGGTTTGTCACTTTCATTTGGATCTTTAAATTTATTTGCTTTATAGCAGCTAGTGCAGTAAAAAAGGGGTGTGAACTACTTCACTCTAACTCTGTTGGACTTCGATGCCAGGCCCCGGTGATAGCTGCACTGCCTGGAGTTGCCCGGCCTGAGTCAGGAAGGTCGATCAAGACGGGCATGGAAGAAATTTGGTGCAGCTAAATGGGTACGGAGTGGCAATCCGACACTGATTGTCATTCTGAGGAAGTTACAACGTATTGCGTTAAAAGAGAAAAATCTACACTCTTCCCTCAAGCTGGACTTCTATCTGTCCAGTGATTGACACCAAACTGATTGTCATTGTTTCAGTCACCAGAAAAATTCCAGAAGATCAATCAGTTGGTGAGTTCCAGTGATCGACACCCTAAACGGGCTGGAGATACAGGGAGTCTGCCAAAACCACTCAAGAGACTTCGCTTTGATATGGATGGTCAAGATGAGGCAGATGGCAGGTAACAATGATGACAGTTCTGTTACTTGTCTTCCTGCACCTAGTGATGCGCAAGGCAGACTTCCGTAGAATCCCTGCGTGCAGAAGGAAGGCCATTTGGCCCATCAAGTCTGCACCGACTCTCCAACAGAGCATCCCACCCAGGCCCTATCCCTGCCGCTCCACAAATTTATCCCCCTAACCTGCACATCTTTGGACACTGAAGGGCAATTTAGCATGACGAATCCACCTAACTGGCACATCTTTGGACTGTGGGGAAAAAAATGGAGAACCTGGAGAAAACCCATGCAGACGTGGAGAACGTGCAAATGCCACATGGTCACCCAAGGCCGGAATTGAACCTAGTTCCCTGGCGCTGTATGGCAGCAATGCTAACAACTGTGCCACAGTTCCTTAGTGAGTTTCTCCGGGCACAGGTCGCCTGTCTGTTGGCAGAGCTTGTAACATGAGGGGCGGCATTCTGCATCAAGCATGGCTGACCAGGAGTTTGTCCCATTTTTCCCACCTGCCAACGGTGTGTGTTGGAAGGATTTATCATGTTGACACAGTCAAATTGTTTGACTGCATTATGAACGCACCTTCCTTGGCCATCATGCACTAATCAGTGCACAATCCTGGAGTGGGACTTGAACCCGGAACGTCTGGCTCAGAGATGGGAATGCTACCTACTGCACGACAAGACCTTCTACTCCATTATATACTTGACCACAAATTGGCAATAAAAAAACTTGCACTCAGTTTCAAGAAGAGAACAATTTCAAAAATGTAGCAGAACAGCTTCACTTACATTATTTATTTTGTAAAGATATTTGCTTAATTGGATTATGCTTAATTATTTTTTCTGCCTTTTAGCAAACACTTGTCTGGGGAGTCCAAGCTACTGCAACAAAAGATTGCTGAAATGAGTAAGTGGTTTCAATTTGCTTCCAAGTTATTAATGTTATGAAGCTACTGATTCAGCTACCTTTCGAGTTTCTTGTAGCTGTGGCTTTTCATGCCCTAACCGATTATGAAGAAGAGGAGTTTGATTATGTTCTGGATCTGCTCTTGAGAGGAATGACTTGTTAAGGCAGGCCATCCATTCTCAAGTAGAAATCTAGTTTCTAATTAGTTTGCTTTGCAACATTGTATCACAGTGGCAGACAGATGTTTTGGAATTACAGGTACATGCAGCCAGGTATGAATAGACCTAGCAGACTATGATAGGCGTTCAGGAGTTCAACATCCAAACCATGCCCCAAAACAAAATCTTCACAGCCCTGTAAAGGTTCACCCAATCAGTAATCTTTCTGAGGAGAAATAGTAAAATAGATGGGCTGTTTTTAAATCTAGGGGTGTGTGGTAGCAGTTGTATTTTGTGACTTTTGGCCCATTATTGATGCCAAAGTGAAATCTAGCTAACTGCAGTAATTCAGATTGTACGAATGTGAACTGGGTTGGAATCTTGCATTTATGAGAAACATTTGGTTTCTATTTGGGCTGTACATGGATCAGATATTTGGCTGCTGGTTAATACACGCAACTGAGTGGAAACATTGCCAGTGCTTTTACTGTATCTTTTGACAGATGAGCTTTTTCAAGGCACAATGACCAATTATTTTCACATCTGCAAATAGTATCAAGTATCCAAATTCAGACCCAAGGTCATGCAGTCCTGTTGTTGATATCAATGATGGCAGATGCTATTGTTCAGCCTTCACTTTGTCTTGTGCTGCATTGTTATTGTATTGGATAGATTGACATTTGGGCAGAGGGAAATTTCATGATTAATGTTGTCCTCTGGGCTGTGGATAGGGCCGTCTACATGAGGTGAGAAGGCTTTTCTTGTTTAAGCTTTCCTGTCTTCTTAATTTGAGTGTGTATATATAAGTTTTAATATCCAGATTATTTCATGTTCCAATTTTCTGGAACTACCAGGGTTTTAACTAAATCTGTTTCTTTGCTGGTAATCTAATCCAGGCAGGGTAATTTAGCTAGAGTCCACGAAGGACTACAGCTTGAGAGAGACACTCCACACCAAACATGGGATAGGTAAGTATCATGAACCATCACTGTAGCCAGCTGAGCTACCTGAGTGAATTCCATTTTCACTCTTCGCACTCCTATTCAGTGAACATTTAGAGCACATTAATTGGATATAGTGTATCTGGATCGGTGATAAAAGTAACAATTACACACATGGATCTATGCAACATGTAACTTCAGCTCGTGTGATAGTATTACTATCTATTTGGCAGCGTATTAATACACTGTATATGACAGCCTATTTTCAATGTTTAGCTTACAATAGACAATTTGAAAATGTATGAATACGAAAAGTTAGAGACTAGACATGAAAGAAATACAGTAAATATTCGAGTGGCAATTGCTACTTTTAGTGCTAAGTCATTTAGTAAAGAGAAGTAAACAGAATCTGATTGGGAGACATTCCATAAGAGTGCTAAATTTTATAGTAAGGCATTGCAAGACAATTGAAGCTCCATTGAGGGTGATTAGAGCAGTTCGATTCAGTTATACTCATTGCTTTTCCCCATTGATGGAAAACCATTGCTTCAGTTATAATGCTCATCTGCAACGATTAGTTTGTGAAAGGATTAGAGGATTGACTCAACGTTGTCCAAATCATAATGGTACAACAAGCCAGTCATCAATGAATAGCTGTTCAATCAGTTGTTCAGTCCTGGTATGCTGTTAATAGCATCAAATTGTTTTTTTTTGAAGAGTACATTAGTATAATAGTATGTCACTCAACTTATTCTAGAAGAGATTAATTCAAATCCTGCCATAGCAGCTTGAGAATTTAAATTCAGTTTTAACAAATCTAGAAATAAAATCAGATAAAAGCAAATTACTGTGGATGCTGAAACCAAAAGAGAAACTGCTGGAAAATCTCAGCAGGTCTGGCAGCATCTGTAAGGAGAGAAAAGTGCTGACGTTTCGAGTCCAGATGCTCCAGAGGAGCTTTGACAAATGGTCATCTGGATTTGAAACGTAGGCTCTTTTTTTCTCCTTACAGATGCTGCCAGACCTGCTGAGATTTTCCAGCATTTTCTCTTTTGGTTTCTTGAAATAAAATCTGCTGCCAACAGGAATTATCATGAAGTTCTCAGATTGTTATAAAATCCCAACTGCTTTCTAGCGAAGGTAACACACTGCACTTGCCTCACTACCTTTTATGTGACTGCAGTCCCAAACCAATGGGACGTCTGAGTCTTTTAGCAGTGGAGAACTACATTGAAAATGTGCAAAATAGCTGCATAGAATCGGGCTGTTTATCAGGCCAAATCCCTTATTGCCTTGACCTTCATATGTATCAAGCCACCATTCGTATGCACCTATCCATAGAACTATAAAATCACTACAGTGCTGAAAGAGGCCATTCAACCTATCACGTCTGTACCTACTCTCTGACAGAGCATCTTACTCAGGCCCACCATCCTGTAACCCACACATTTACCATGGCTAATCCAATTAACCTACACGTCTTTGGACACCAAGGGCAATTTAGCAAGGCAATGTAGCATAGCAATCCATTTAACCGGCACAGTTAACCAGACAGTCACCCAAGGCCAGAATCGAACCCAAGACTCTGACGCTGAGGCAGCAGTGTTAACCACTGTGCCACCATGCTGCCCCCATTTCAGTGTGGAAACATATTCCATATTTTCACCACTCTATGCAAAGAAATGCCTCCTGCATTCTTATTTGTTCAGTCAGTGGGTTCAGTTATAGTTATGCCCCCCCTGTTCAGGACTCATCATATGTGGAAGCAATTTCTCTGCATTCACCCTGTCAAGCCCCTTCATATTTTAAACATTCCTTTTAGCCTCAAGATGCTCAGTCTGCCCTGATAGCTGCATTCTTTCAACTCTTGTAACATCTTTGTCAATCTGTTCTACTCATTCTCCAGTACTTCAATATCCCTTTTGCAGTAAATTGGATGGACATTTGAGAGAAAGTAAGTTGCAAGGTTATGAGGGATAGAGTGGTGGAATGGGATTGCCTAGAGTATTCTACTAAACACTGGCATGGAGTCAATGGGCTAAATGACCTCCTGCTATGTTGTGACGATTTTATGGCTCGGTTTGGAAATCAGAACTATGCATAGTACATGGGTGTGGTGTAACCAAGGTTCTATGTAAATTTAATATCCTGTTTTTATATTCTATTCCTCCAGAAATGAACCCAAAACAATGCTCTGTTCATATCCTTATCAACTTTTGTTATTTTTATTAGTGTATTTGTATTTACCGATCACTTTTGTTTTATCTTTCTGAGGAATAAGTAGCCGTCTTTTACCCCCTGTCAATATGAACTACCTCACACTTCATGAAATTGAATTTTATTTGCCATGGCCTGGATTTTGTGGTTGTAATGACTGCAAAACTGTCGGCATTTGCCCTCATTACTCCAGAAGTCATGATCATATGTTCTCTCAGGTAGAAATCTTAGAAATCACTTGAATTTATGCACTTTAGCAAGAGTTTAGACAAGATTATCCACATGGCTGATTGGTTGAAAATTAAAAGTTCATAGGATCCAAGGGAAAGTGGCAAGTTGGATCCAAAATTGGTTCTGTGGCCAAAATCAAAGACTAATGATCAATAGATGTTATTGTGACTGGAAGACTCTTTTAATCAGTGGTCTGCTTGGCTCAGTCAGGGTCCTTTGCCGTTTGTAGTGCTTATTACTGATTTTGACTTAATGATATGAAAATTGGCCATTTAATTGATAGTGAGGAAGAAAGCTATAGACTAAAATAAGATATCAGCATATTGATCAGATGGACAGGAAAGTGACAACTGGAATTCAATCCAGAAAAGTGTGAGGTAATGTATTTGTGGAGGGCAAACATATACAATAAATGAGGATACTGAAAGGTGAAAAGGTACAAAAAAAAACTGGAGATTAGTTAATTCAATTTATTTAAGACAAAGTTAGACCAACTGTTGGTAGACAAGGGAGTCATGGATATTAGGGGACAGACAGAAAAGTGGAGTTGAGACCACAACCACATCAGCCATAATGGAGCAGGATCAAAGGGCCAAATGGTCTATTTCTGTTGCTAAGTCTATGTGCCTAACAAAGAAACCCTGGGGTGCATATCCACAGATCATTGTAGGTAGCAAAATAGGTAGATTAGGTGGTTAAGGGGGCAGACTGGATAATTACATGCTGCACTGTGACCAGTAAAGCGAAGCACTGAAAGGTTCTGCTTGAAATATAGAAAAGGATGTGATCACACTAGAGGGGGCACAGGATGTTGCCAAGAATGGAGAAATTTTAGCTGCAAGGAAAGATTGGATAGTTTGGAGTTATTGAACATAAGAACATAAGAAATAGGAGCAGGAGTAGGCCATCTAGCCCCTCGAGCCTGCCCCGCCATTCAATAAGATCATGGCAGATCTGTCATGGCTCAGTTCCACATTCCCGCCCTCTCCCCATAACCCTTAATCCCCTTGCCTATCAAAAACCTATCAACCTGCGTCTTAAAAATATTCAGCGAGGTAGCCTCCACCACTTCAACGGGCAGAGAATTCCAGAGATTCACCACCCTTTGAGTGAAGAAGTTCCTCCTCAACTCCGTTCTAAACCGTCCCCCCTTTATCCTGAGGCTGTGCCCTCTAGTCCTACTGTCCTTTCTGAGCGGGAAGAGCCTCTCCACCTCTATCCTATCCATCCCATTCATCATCTTATACGTCTCAATGAGATCTCCCCTCATTCTTCTAAACTCTAACGAGTACAAGCCTAGTTTATTCAGCCTCTCCTCATAGTTCAACCCCTCAACTCCGGAATCAGCCTAGTAAACCTCCTCTGCACTCCCTCCAAGGCTAAAATATCCTTGCGTAAGTGCGGCGACCAAAACTGCACACAGTACTCCAGCTGCGGCCTCACCAGCGCCCTATACAGCTGCAGCAAGACCTCCCTACTTTTATATTCAATCCCCCTCGCTATGAAGGCCAGCATCCCATTAGCCTTCCTGACCACCTGCTGCACCTGCAGGCTGGGTTTTTGCGACTCATGCACAAGGACCCCGAGGTCCCTCTGCACCGTCGCATGCTGCAGTTTTTCGCCACGTAAGTAATAGTCCTTCCTACCATTATTTCTACCAAAGTGGACAACCTCACATTTGCCAACATTAAATTCCATTTGCCAGTTCCTGGCCCATTCGCCCAGCCTATCTAGATCCTTCTGCAGACTCTCCACACCCTCCGTGCAATTTGCCGTTCCACCAATCTTGATGTCATCAGCAAATTTCGACACCATACACTCGGTTCCCTCCTCCAGATCATCTGTATAAATGGTGAATAGCTGAGGCCCCAGCACTGACCCCTGGGGCACTCCATTAGTCACCAACTGCCAATCCGAATAGCACCCATTGACCCCCACTCTCTGTTTCCTATTTGACAGCCAATCCTCTATCCACACTAACACCCTACCCCCAACTCCATGCCCCCTGACCTTTTGCAGTAACCTCTTGTGAGGCACCTTGTCAAACGCCTTCTGAAAATCAAGAAAGACCATATCCACCGGCTCTCCTCTATCCACCGCCCTAGACACATCCTCATAGAACTCCAATAAGTTTGTCAGACACGACTTCCCCTTACGAAACCATGCTGCGCCTGCTCTACCAGACGTTAAACTAACCGGCCTATAATTCCCTGCCTTTTGCCTGCCACCCTTCTTAAACAACGGCGTAACATTAGCCGTTTTCCAATCTTCCGGCACTTCCCCGGACTTGAAGGCCGAGAGGAGATTTATTTGAGATGTATAAAATGAGGAACCTAGACAGAGGAAGGACTTGAGGAAGGTTCTGATAGCAGAGAGACAAATAAGTATTGGTAAAAAGATTAGAGGTGAGTTGAGTAATTCTTTCACCCAGAGGGTGGTGGGGGTGTGGAACTGACTACCTGAAAGACTGATAGAAGCAGAAACTGTCATCATATTGTAAAAATATTTGTCTGTATAAGCACTTGAGGTGTGATACCGTGCAAGTTGGAGTGGGACTGGGTAGGATTTTTTTTTTCAGCTGGCATAGATGTGATCAGTTGAATGGCTGCTTTCTGTGTCACTTATTTTCAATGTTTCTATGAAAGTTCATGTATGCCACAATTTTTTACTTCTTCAATGAATTCATTATGTTTGCTCAAACATGACACAATTTTCTAATTCCATGCTGAATTTGTTTTTATATGCCTACCCCTAAAAAGTAAGTGGTCTGTAACTTTCTGATTTTGTTCCATCTCCCCAGTGAAGCCCACTACACAAATCATACGTGTAAATATATTACTACACTATTCCGACACACTCCCAACATTCAGGCTGCTGTGTAAAACTGTGCTTTATTTTCCATTAATTTTCAACCAAAAGCCAGAATTATTGAGGCAGATATCCATTAGCGCCTTGCAGCTACCAGATGTTCAGAGTATCAGTTTTGGGTCAAAATGAGAAGTATTATCACCTTTAGATTCTCCTCTGATGAATGATGAGAAGAGCCTCAGTTGATGATTCAGTGGACATTGTGGATCACCCATACTGATAATCAGTCACAGTAAACATTTAGGTTACTAACTAAATCAGGTATGATAACTGGATTCTTATTAAAAAGCTGGTGTCTCAGTACTCCAGTTTTAGACATGGGTGCTTTGGACAACAAAGGGCGCAGAAAAGAAACCAGAGCTTCATAATTCCACTGCTTCACAAACTCACCTGCGTTCAACAAGGTGTCACACCAAAGGTTAATATGCGAGAAAAGGGCTTATAGACTTGAGAGTAATATATTAGCTTGGATGGATGGTTCGTTAACAGACAGGGAATAATTTAATAAGGTTAAATCGCACGGGATCCAGAGTGAGATATCCAAATGAATACAAAATTGGCTTCTTGACAGAAGCCAGAGGGTGGTTGTAGAAAGTTGCTTTTCAAACTGGAGGCCTGTGACCGGTGGTGTGCCTCAGGGATCAGTGCTGGGTCCACTGTTATTTGTTATTTATATTCATGATTTGGATCAGAATATAGGAGACATGGTTACTAAGTTTGCAGATGACACTAAGATTGGTGGCATAGTGAACAGTGAAGGAAGTTATCTACAATTGCAATGGGACCTTGATCAATTGGGCCAATGGGCTGATGAATAGCAGATGGAGTTTAATTTAGACAAATGCAAGATGATGCATTTTGGTAGATTTGAACCAGAACAGGACTTACTCAGTTAATGGTAGGGCGTTGGGGAGAGTTACAGAACAAAGAGATCTAGGGATACATGTTTATAACTCCTTGAAAGTAGAGTCACAGGTGGACAGATTGGTGAAGAAGGCATTCGGCATGCTTGGTTTTATCAGTCAGAACATTGAATACAGGAGTTGGAATGTCTTGTTGAAGTTGTACAGGACATTGGTATGGTCACACTTGGAATACTGTGTGCAATTCTGGTCACCCTATTATAGAAAGAGTGCAGAAAAGATTTACTAGGATGCTACTGGGACTTGATGGATTGAGTTATAAGGAGAAGCTGGATAGATTGGGCCTTTTTTCTCTGGAGCGTAGGAGGCTAAGGGGTGATCTTATAGAGGTCTATAAAATAATGAGTGGCACAGGTCAGCTAAACTCCTCTATCCAAAGGTAGAGCAGTTTAAAACTAGAGGGCATAGGTTTAAGGTGAGAGGGGAGAGATATAAATGTGTCTGGAGGGGCAATTTTTTCCACACAGAGGGTGGTGAGTGTCTGGGACAAGCTGCCAGAGGTAGTAGTAGGGGCAGTTACAATTTTGTCTTTTAAAATGCATTTAAATGCGTGGGTATGATGGGTATAGAGGGATATGGGCCAAATGCGGGCAATTGGGATTAGCTTAAGGGCTTTAAAAAAGAGCAGCATTGACATGTTGGTCCGAAGAACCTATTTCCATGCTGTAATCCTCTGTGACCCTAAGAGGAGAAACTTCTTCACTCAAAGGGTTGAGAATCTTTGGTATTTTTATTCCAGAGGCTTGTGAATGCTTTATTATTCAAAATATTTAAGACTGAGATAGAAAAATTTTTGGTATTGGGAATTGAGGGGTATGGGGAGCTGGTGAAAAAATGAATTGAGACAGAAGATCAGCTGTGATTGTAATGAATGGTACAGCAGGCTTGAAGGACTTTGCCTATTTCTTATTTTGTTGGCGTGAACTGCTGCAACCCTGCCAGGAAAATATATCAAACAATAAACTATTGAGGTAAAAGATGGAAACAGTAGTGAAGAGTGGAACTATCTTTCAATCCCACATCGACTCGTATGCTCCAGGAGACTGGAGTGCAAACTCAGTTTGACTCACTAAATTATTTTAGAAAACTCCCATCATAACTTATACCACCATTGTAGATTAAACATCAAACTGAGTGTGCAAATAATCAAATTGATAGGAGGATAATTAGCTAGGTAAAGCTAATTAATTGGATCAACCCTCCCTGCCACTTATAATTGGTCCATTTGCTGTTTTATTTATGATTTTCAATCTATTGACATTAAGTCCTTGTCAGATGTTATAAATGGACATGCTCATAATCTGAGTTAGCATCTTAAATGTACTCTGCATGATGATAAATTGATGCTAAAAATCACAGCTACACCTCTTATGTAAATCGTAAACAAATGCTCAAAAGTTTCAAGTTAATTTAAAAATAGATTGCAGAGAAGTAGATTATTCTACCATACTGGCTGATGTTCCACATGAGCTTGTTCTTATTCAATTTATAACATTATTCCTTCAGCCCACTCTTCTATTCCTTTCTCCCTCATTGTGATGATGTATTTTAATCATGTCTCTAGTAAGGGGTATGTTTGTAAGTCAGCTTGGTTTTACAAGATGCCAATTCGTCTGGGCAGCAGGTAGCTCAAATGTTGAAAATGTAGGATAATGACTGGTTTTAGCTAAGGAAGTGGTTGTTTAAACAGAGCTAATGCATCTTTGTTTACTTGGGTTTCCTTTGGGATTTCAGAGCAAGGTTTTAATTAGCTTGATTGTCATGTGGTTAATGGGAGGAGCTAAGCTTGCAGGAAAGATAATGTTTTAGTTTCAAGTTGCTCTTGATATTGTGAGCCTAATCAAAGAGAAAAAGAAAGCATTTGTCAAAGCTAGGAGGCTGGGAACACAAAGCAAGTATGGAATACAAGGAAAGTAGAAAGAAACTTAAGCAAGGACTAAGAAGGGCTAAAAGGGGTCATGAAAAAAGCATTGGTCAGCAGGATTATACATATATAAAAAGAAAGAGAGCCAGGGAGAGGGTTGGCGCACTCAAGGACAAGGGAGGGAATCTATGTGTGGAGCCAGAGGAAATAGGCAAGATATTAAATGAGCATTTTGCGTCAATATTCACCAAAGAGAAGGACTTGGTGGATGTTGATTCTGGGAAAGGATATGTAGATAGTTTGAGTCATGTTGAGATCAAAAAAGAGGATGTATTGGGGTCCTTGAGAAACATTAAAGTAGACAAGTCGCCAGAGTCTGATGGGATATACCCTAGAATACTGAGAGATGCAAGGGAGGAAATTGCTGGGGCCTTGAGAAAAATCTTTGTATCCTCACTGGCTACAGGGGAGGTCATGATGTGGCGATGCTGGCCTTGGACTGGGATGGAAACAGAAAGAAGTTTCACAACACAGCTTAAAGTCCAACAGGTTTATTTGTAGAAAATGCCACAGGCTTCCAGAACATGCTGTCCAGAATGACAAAGGAACAGCGTGTTCCGAAACATGGTTTTGTGCAGGGAAGGTCATGTCTCACGAATTTGATTGAGTTTTTCGAGGAAGTGACAAAACTAATTAATGAGGGTAGGGCAGTGGATGTTGTCTGCATCGATTTCAGTAAAGCCTTTGACAAGGTCCCTCATGGCAGATTGGTGCAGAAGATGAAGTTGCATGGGATCAGCGGTGAACTGGCAATGTGGATATAAAACTGGCTTGGTCAAAGAAGACAGGATTGCAGTGGAAGGGTGCATTTCTGAATGGAGGGCTGTGACAAGTAGTGTTCCTCAAGGATTGGTGGTGCTAGGACCTTGGCTGTTTGTACTATATATAAATGATTTTGAGGAAAATGTGACTGGATTGATTAGTAAGTTTGCAGACAACACAAAGGTTGGTGGATTTGCGGATAGCAATGAGGTCCATCAGCAGATACAGCAGGTTATAAATCGGTTGGAGACTTGGACAGAGAGATGGCAGATGGAGTTTAATCTGGACAAAAGTCAGGTAATGCATTTTGGAAGGCTTAATACAATAGGAAATATACAGTAAATGGCAGAACCCTCGAGTATTGATGGGCAATGCAGGTGGAGAAAGTAGTCAAGAAGGCATACGGCATGCTTGCCTTCATCGGCCGGGGTATTGAGTTTAAAAGTTGGTAAGTCATGTTGCAGCTTTATAGAACCTTAGTGAGGCCGCACTTAGAATATAGTGTTCAATTCTGGTTGCCACATTACCAAAAGGATGTGTAGGCTTTGGAGAGGGTACGGAAAAATTTTACCAGGATGTTGCCTGGTATGAAGGGCATTAGCTATGAGGAGAGGTTGGAGAAACTTGGTTTGTTCTCACTGGAATGACGGAGGTTGCGGGGAGACCTGATAGAAGTCTACAAGATTATGAGAGACATGGACAGAGTGGATAGTCAGAAGCTTTTTCCCAAGGTGGAACAGTCAATTATTAGGGGGCATAGGTTTAAGGTGCGAGAGGCAAGGTTTAAAGGAGATGCACAGGGCAGATTTTTTCCACAGAGTAGTGGGTGCCTGGAACTCGTTGCCAGGGAAGGTAGTGAAAGCAGACACAGTAGTAACTTTCAAGGGGCGTCTTGACAAATACACGAATAGGATGGGAATAGAGGGATATGGTCCCCGGAAGGGTGGAGAGTTTTAGTTAAGTTGGATAGCATGATCGATGCAGGCTTGGAGGGCCAAAGGGCCCGTTTCTTGCTGTAATTTTCTTTGTTCTTTGCTGACTGGAGCAATTTAAAAGAGGTAGCTTTCTCTTTCTAAAAAGTCTTTCTTTCTCTCTCTCTCTCTCTCTCTCGAGATATTCAAAAAGCTCCAGGACAGTTTTCGAAAAGGGGTTTTAAGTCTGTAAGAGGAAATTGTTTGAATTGGAACTCATAGGAATTGTTAGTAGTTAAGAATTGTATTTTGTCATGTTTATTATTCAAGTGTTAAATTTGAAGTGAATTCATTTGTTATAGTTAAACTCTTTTGTTAAATAAAATTGGTTTTGATAAAAGCTCCCTAGTTGTCAATAGAATCACATCTGGAGTGAAACATTTTATCCTTATACTAATGTCGAAATAGAAAAACTACCTGGCTTCTTGATGCACCTTGAGGTATCTGATTGGTACGCTAACACTCATGTACTTAGATTTCTTTTCAATACGTATTCACATTCTCACCAATAAGAAGACATTCTTGAATTCCTTATATGATTTATTACTGGCTGTCTTACATTTATGTTCCCTATATTAAATGGAAATATCCTTTTTATGGCTATTCTATCAAACTCCTTCATAATTTTAAAGGCCTCTATTGGGTCCTCCTCAATCCTGTGGAGAAAGGGGCCTCATCCTGTTCAGTGTTTCCTTCCAGCCCAATAAATTATCTTGTGTGTCAAGAAGTGTGAGTCAGTGACTGCTCCTTACATCAGAATAATTGATGATGCATATAAAACTGGTTATATTTGCAAGAAGGTGGGTTGAGCTGTTCAACAATAAAAGAAAGAATAATTTGACTAAACTCCTGAGATTACTGTCCCTCCCAGCCTCAGGAAATTGGCTTGTTCCCACTTTCTGATACTGTAAGCAAATTGCAATGTGTTTGCAAATGATCCTGTCAATTCACAGTAGTTGCCCAAACATGTCTGACAGGAGAGACAGTGGCAATGGTACTGGACTTGTAATCCAGGGTAATGCTCTGGGGACTTGGGTTCAAATCACACTATGACAGATGGTAAAATTTGAATTCAATAAAAATCTGAAATTAAAAGTCTAATAATGACCATGAAACCATTGTCAATTGTTGTAAAAAACCCATCTGGTTCATTAATATCCTTTGGGGAAGGAAATCTGATGTCCTTTCCTGATCTGGCCTAAATGTGATGCAATGTGGTTGACTCTTAAATCTCGTCAGAAATATTGTCCTTGTTCATATCCCGTGAACAAAAGAAAGGTTTTCCAATTCTGTATTCATTTAGTAATACTGTGTATTCTCACTAGGGCCAATGCTATCATTGCTCAGAATTAACTCTCATGTGATTAATCATAACCACTTGTTAAGATTGTGCTATTGATTATCCAGGTATTATTTATTTCATTAAATATTTTATTTGTCACAGAATAATCACACAATTAATTTAATCATGCTTGGTATTATTGTGGATAATTCAGAAAGCAATCATTCACTAACCCTGCAGTTAAGAACTAATGTGGTTTGTAATATCAGAGGGATTAAACAGAGGTCAAAGAGTGGTTGTATTGTTGCTGAATACCATTTAATGTGACCCCATGTACATACAGAACTGACCACCAGATTATATGAAAAGGAATTACAACAGGGATACAGGTTATTTGACCCAACCAGTAATTTTATCTTTCATACAAGCAAATAGTCCTATTGCATTTACTGGCCCACTTCATTTTTCTTTTTGTTGACAAATGCTGTTCCTTTTGAAATGTACTGATTATCCTCCTCACAAGTTGGACCTTCAAGTTCATTGTATTGTGGTCATTACTCTAGAAGTGTTTGCCCACATTTAACTCATCTATCTGATCTGCTTTATCGTGGGGTGGCACAGAGGTTCGCACTGGGACCTGGGTCGATTCTGGCTTGGATCACTATTTGTGTGGAGTTAGCACATTTTCCCTGTGTCTGCGTGGGTTTCCTCCGGGTGCTCTGGTTTGCACCCACAGTCCAAAGACGTGCTGGTTAGGTGCATTGGCCATGCTAAGTTCTCCTTTAGTGTACCCAAACAGGTGCCGAAGTGTGACGACTAGGGGTTTTCACAGTAACTTCATTGCAGTGTGAATGTAAGCCTACTTGTGACTAATAAATAAACTTTAAACTTAATAATCATAACCACATTGAACAAACTCCTTTCCCATATGTCCACTGCACAACTTGAGGAAGGCATCCTACATTCATTAAACATTTCATTCCCTTTCCTCCATTTATTCTTCATCTGCCCAAGTCGATAAGTGGATAATTAAAATCTCCTCAAACAAGTATTTTGTTATGGCTGCTGATTTCTCTGATTTGATGATAAATTTCCTTCCAATAATTTGGAGGTGAGTAATATTACCGTATCACTAAAACAACTCATAAACATTTCATCTCTGACCCCCTTCCCTGTCAGTATTCCTTACTTCTCTACATCATCTCTCTATGCAACATATATAACTTTTTTAACCATTATTGCCACTACACCTAACTTTCCGCAATGTTATATTTCCAATCCCCCAGCTACCTATTTAAATATATGTATATATTGTATGACAACTTGCTTGTTTTCTATTTTGTCCAGTCTCAACACAGGTTTCTATTATTGTTTCCGCTCAAATATTTCTCAGTGGATTGCAGTGCGTGCATTTGAGATATTTTATTGCTTTAATATTAGTCATTCTCCTGTGGTTTTACTTTGCCTAAGGTATCCCCAACTATTCATTAGATCTTACTTATAGAACATAGAACAGTACAGCACAGTACAGGCTGATGTTGTGCCGAGCTAGGTCTGAACCCAAGATCAAGCTATCCCACTTCCTATCTTTCTGGTGTGCTCCATGTGCCTATCCAATAATCGCTTGAAGGTTCCTAAAGTGCCTGACTCCACTATCACAGCAGGCAGCGCATTCCACACTCCAACCACTCTGAATAAAGCATCTACCTCAGACATCCTTCCTGTATCTCCCAACATGAACCTTATAGTTATGCCCCCTAATAGCAGTTACATCCACCCGAGGAAATAGTCTCTGCACGTCCACTCTATCTTACTAACCTACCCTTCAGCCCTCTCTTCCAAGTCATTGATAAAAATCACAAGTAGCAGAGGACCCAGCACTGATCCCTGTGGTACACCACTGGTAACTGGCCTCCAGACTGGAAATTTTCCCTCCACCACCACCCTGTGTCTTCTATGAGATAGCCAGTTACTTATTCAATCAGCCAAATTTCCTTTTATCCCACGCCTTATTTTCTTCATGAGCCTACCAAACCTTATCAGAGACCTTACTAAAATCCATGCATATGGCATCAACTGCTCTATCTTTGTCTACACACTTAGTTACCTCCTCGAAAAATTCAGTCAAATTTGTGAGGCAGGACTTACCCCTCATGAAACCGTGCTAACTATCCCGATTAAGCTGCATCTTTCCAATTGGTCATAAATCCTATCCCTCAGGACCTTTCCATTAACATACCGACCACCAAAGTAAGACTAACTGACCCATAATTATCAGGGTCATTCCTATTTCCTTTCTTGAAGAGAGGAACAACATTCGCCACTCTCCAGTCCTCTGGCACAATCCCCGTGGACAGTGAGGACCCAAAGATCAAAGCTAAAGGCTCCGCAGTCTCACCCCTTGCCTCCTGATGTATCCCATCTGGCCCAGGGGACTTGTCGACCCTCAGGTTTTTCAAAATTGCTAATACATTTTCCCTCAGAACATCTACCTCTTCCATCCTATCAGCCTGTATCACACAGTCATCCTCAAAAACAAGGCCCCTCTCCTTAGTGAACACTGAAGAAAAGTATTCATTCAGCACCTCACCTATCTCTTCTGACTCCATGCACAAGTTCCCACTACTATCCTTGACTGGCCCTAACCTCACCCTGGTCATTTTATTTCTCACATAAGATCTAGTCCTTTTGATTTTATTCCCCAGCTCTTATTTATTTCTTCCCAATTGTTATTTGAATTGCATTTGAATGTCTGCAAGATTTTGGCTGTAGAAGTCATGGTGTGGAGATGCTGGCGTTGGACTGGGGTAACCACAGTAAGAAGTCTCACAACACCAGGTTAAAGTCCAAAAGGTTTATTTGGTAGCAAAAGCCACTAGCTTTCGGGCTTCTGACCCTTCATCAGGTGAGTGGAGAGTTCTGATCACAAATGGGATGTAAAGACACACTCGGTTTACAGAATACTGATTAGAATGTGAGTTTTTACAGCTAATCGAGGCTTAAAGGTCCAGACAGTGAGAGTGGAAATAGCATTAAGCATAGGTTAAAGAGATGTGTACTGTCTCCAGACAGGACAGTAAGTGAGATTTTGCAAGTCCAGGCAAGTCATGGGGTTTACAAATAGTGTGACATGAACCCAAGATCCTGGTTGAGACCGTCTTCGTGTGCAGAACTTGGCTATCAGTTTCTACTCAGTGACTCTACACTGTCGTGTGTCGTGAAGGCCGCCTTGGAGAACGCTTACCCGAAGATCAGAGGCCGAATGCCCATGACCGCTGAAGTGTTTGCCAACAGGAAGAACACAGTCTTGCCTGGTGATTGTCAAGCAGTGTTCATTCATCCATTGTTGTAGCGTCTGCATGGTGTCCACAATGTACCATGCCTTGGGACATCCTTTCCTGCAGCATATCAGGTAGACGACGTTGGCCGAGTTGCAAAAGTGTGTACCATGTACCTGGTGGATGGTGTTCTCACATGAGATGATGGCATCCGTGTCGATGATCTGGCATGTCTTGCAGAAGTTGCTGTGGCAGGGCTGTGTGGTGTCATGATCACTGTTCTCCTGAAAGTTGGGTAGTTTGCTGCGGACAGTGGTCTGTTTGAGGTTGTGCGGTTGTTTGAAGACAAGAAGTGGGGGTGTGGGGATGGCCTTGGTGAGATGTTTGTCTTCATCAATGACATGTTGAAGACTCCGGAGAAGATGTCGTAGCTTCTCCGCTCCAGGGAAATACTGCACGACAAAGGGTACTGTGTCCATTGTGTCCCGTGTTTGTCTTCTGAGGTCAGTGCGATTTTTGGCTGTGATGCGTCAGAACTGTCGATCGATGAGTCAAGTGCCATATCCTGTTCTTATGCCTTCATACTCTTGCAACTCAGCCAGCGTTGTCTATCTGTACGCTGCAGGAAAAGATGTCCCGAGGCATGGTACACTGGGGAGACCATGCAGATGCTACGACAACGGATGAATGAACACTGCTCAACAGTCACCAGGCAAGACTGTTCTCTTCCTGTTGGTGAACATTCCAGCTGTCACGGGCATTTGGCCTCTGATCTTCGGATAAGCGTTCTCTAAGGCGGCTTTCACGACACACGACAGCGCAGAGTCGAGCACAAACTGACAGGACGGCCTCAACTGGAATCTTGCATTTATGTCACATTATTTGTAACCCCTGACTTGCCTGGGCTTGCAAAATCTCACTTACTGTCCTGTCTGGAGACAATACACATCTCTTTTTAATCAATGCTTATTGCTATCTCCACGCACATTGTCTGCACCTTTAAGACTTGATTAGCTGTAAAAACTCACATTCTAATCAGTATTCTGTAAACTGAGTGTGTGTCTTTACATCCCGTTTGTGATCAGAACTCTCCACTCATCTGACGAAGGGTCAGAGACCCGAAAACTAGTGGCTTTTGCCACCAAATAAACCTTTTGGACTTTAACCTGGTGTTGTGAGACTTCTTATTGTGTCGGCCATAGAGGGTAGCAGTGGAGGAGTCATTTCCTGATTGGAGGTCTGTGACTAGTGGTGTTCATGATGTGGGTATGCCGGCGTTGGACTGGCGTAAACACAGTAAAAAGTCTGACAACACCAGGTTTTAGTCCAACCTATTTATTTGATAATATTCTCACAAGCTTTCGAGGGGTTACCCTCTTCGTCAGGTGAATGGAGAGTTATATGCTCTGTCTGAGGCCAGAACTCTCCATTCACCTGACGAAGAGGGTAACCCCTCGAAAGCTTGTGAGAATATTATCAAATAAATAGGTTGGACTAAAACCTGGTGTTGTCAGACTTTTTACTAGTGGTGTTCAGCAGGGCTCTGTACTTGGACCTCTGCTGTTTGTGATATATATAAATGATTTGGAAGAAGATGTAGCTGGTCTGATTAGTAAGTTTGCGGACGACACGAAGATTGCTGGAGTGCAGATAGTGATGAACATTGTTAGAGATTATAGCAGAAGATAGGCTGGAAAATTGGGTGGAGAAATGGCAGATGGAATTTAATCCAGATAAATGTGAAATGATGCATTTTGGTAGGTCTAATGAAGGAGGGAGCTATACAATAAATGACAGAACCATCAGGAGTAACACACAGAGGAACCTGGATGTGCAAGTCCACAGATCCTTAAAGGTGGCAGCACAGGTGGAAAAGGTGGTGAAGAAGGAATATGGCTTGCCTTTATTGGATGTGGCATAGAGTATAAAAGTTGGCATATGATGTTGCAGTTATATACGTTAGTTAGGCCACATTTGGAATACTGCATCCGACTACCAGAAGGACGCGGAAGCTTTGGAGAGAGTGCAGAAAAGGTTTACCAGAATGTTGCCTGGTTTGGAGGGTTTTAGCTATGAGGTGAGATTGAGTAAACTGAGGTTGTTCTCCCTGGAAAAATGGAGGTTGAGAGGCGACCTAAAAGAAGTTTATAAAATTATGAAGGGCATGGATAGGATGAACAGTTGGAAGCTTTTTCCCCCCAGTTCAGAAATGACAAACACAAGGGGTCACAAGTTCAAGATAAGGCAAGGGCAAGGTTCAACACAGATATGCGGGGGACATTTTTTACACAGAGGGTGATGAGGGCCTGGAATGCACTACCCAGCAAGGTGGTTGAGGCAGACACGCTAGGATCATTTAAGACTTATCTAGGTAGTCACATGAACAGACTGGGAATAGAGGGATACAAACGGATGGTCTAGTTAGGAACACATGATCAGTGCAGGCTTGAAGGGCCAAAGGGCCTGTTTGTGTGCTGTTCTGATTGAGAAAATGATGTCAACGGGAGAGACTTTCAAGTTATTTAACTAAAATGCATAAAGAGAAATAATAAAAAATTACTTGAAGAGTCAAAGTGACAAGGAAGTTCAGGTTGAACTTCTCCAAGAGATAGATAAATCTGTAAAATAATTTATCAGGTCCAGAGTGCCTTTATAGATCATCTAGTCAGACAGAACAACATAACAGATATCAACAGCCATTAAACAAGGCACACATTCTGAAAGTTTTTAAACTGTGTGAATAGATGTAATCCCCATCTAGGTATAAAATGCTTGTTGTAAAACTTAAATTCTATTGGTATTATTATATTCAATATAAGGGAGTATTACTAAACTGGATCAGTCTCTTTAGTCTAAGTAATATGAAATAATTTCAACCTAACAGTCTTGTTAATATCTCTACAGCATCCACAAGGAACAAGATGCAAGAGCAGAAATTGAAAGATGGAAACAGTGGCATGAAAAGGGAGGACAAATGACTTAAACCTCCTCATCTGACTCAGGAATGTATCTGCACTGCACAGGAGTATGATCCTCTGCAGCTGAATTTTCATCAGTTCTGGCCATGGTGGATTTATGTTCCTTTCTTTCACAGATTTTGTTTTACCAGGGTTTTTGTTTTCTTTTTATAACCTCCAGTTAGTGGGATTCTTAAGACATTTTTAGAAAATTATTTTGCGAAGCAGTGTGCTTTAAAGGTCATATTTTCCTCTCTGTGTGACGTTCAACAATAAGTGAGTAAATAGAGCAACAATTGATGCAAGTATCTTATTTTCCTTCTGATTTTTACTGCTACTCTTTGTTTACAAAAACTACCCTGGAATAATCTGAATCCTGTAGCTATGTGCAGTGGTGTTCAGTGCACTAGACCTGCAGAGTATACTAACAGGTCATCAGCCACCTTCACTTCTGCTAAATCTTCAGCTCCACTCACTTGTGCTTCCCTCCTTTGACATGTCTCATGATTTGTATTAGTCTGTTTATTTTAATCTAACATTATTTGCTACATCCTCGGTAATTCTCTGTAAATAGCAATCTACTTAAAATTCATTACTGATATTTGCATATGAAAAAAGGATGCTACTCTTAGCTTGATGCTGTGTTCGAGTTGTATTGTTTCTGTTGTGTCCTTTCAGTAGTTGAGTCTGTGATGTACAACCACACCTTTTGTATATGGCATAAATTCGAGTCTGCCCTGTTCTAAATGTTCTTTGCATTTCTTGCATTCATTAGGACAGTCAGTGCAGTGGGATTCAATCAACTTTGCTCAAACTATCTTTAACAAGTTTTGTACATTCTACAATTAGATGTGCAAAATATTTGCCATTTCTATCGGTTAAATACTAATTGAGATCTAGATCGGACTGTGTTCGGATTGGTGATTTTTTTTTAAAGGTCTAGTAACAATTATATGTTAAATGAAGTCATCTGTGAACCTGTCATTTTGATTTGGGTCTGTAAAAAAAAAACAATGAAATGAAGGCAATTAGCACCCTAATCATAAAGGAGGAAAATATGACCCCAAATATGTAGCATTTGCACAGGATGTGTGCAGTTTCAATTTTATTAATGTTTTTATTTATAAGATTTTACTTACGACAAACTAGAAACAAATTTGTGCGTAGTTGAATTATCTTCAAGTTGCAAGTAATGTGCCTATCAATTTTGGTTCTGGTATTGCTACAAATGCTTTACGTTTGCAGTAAGACATAAGGAAACTCTTGCATTTATACAGCACCTTTCATAACCTCAGGAGGTCCTTAAGTATTTTGCAGCCAATGTATTATTGTAGTGCAGAGAATGTGGCAGACATTTTGCATAGTGCAAAGAAGTCCCACCAACAGTAATGAAACAAATGTTTGGATCATCCATTTAAAGTGTTAGTTGAGGGCTCAATGTTGGCTTGAAGAGAACTTCTTTGATCATGCCCTTTAAATAGGGTCATAGGATCTTTTGCATCCACCTGAGGGCTGACAGTTCAATTTAACATTTCACCTGAAAGACTCAAGTACTGCATGCAGTGCCAGCCTAAATTGATCAAATACATGGTATCATGGATCTACAACCTTCTGACCCAAAGACGCAAGTGCTACCACAGAACCAAGGCTGATATCTATAAGAGTAAGATGTAATGATGTGGTAAACTGTACAAAGGCAGTATAACACTACTGAGCTTTGGTTTATATACCTCAGACTTGCAAGACTTTTAGCCTTCACAACTGAAATGCAGACTACTAAAAATGTTACTGAAGGTGTCAAACATTTTAATGAACAAATTATGAAGTAAGATCTGTGCTGTAATATGGGGCTTGTGGTAAATGTTTCTGAAATTGCCCTCTAAACAGGCAGTGTTAATGACTCAGATGATTTGGGTGGATTGCTTTATTTGTGATAGCTGACTGTGAAAACTTGGGACATGATTCACGTTAACAGTTCAACATTATCCATGCAGAAGAACCATGGATATAAGTTATCATTGAACATTAATGGTTAATCAGCACATGAGTTCAATATCTTTCCATGTTTCTGATTAAAAGTATGCAGAAGTCTGTACTCGTGATTTGTTCAGCAAGACATCTATTTGTCCTGCACATTATGGATTAAGGTACTGTTTTTATAATTTTTTTATAGGTAAATAAAAATCTGCAAAGTGCCTGTGCAAGTTTTTTTGTTATAACTAACTGAAGGTTCAGGAGTGCAAGCTCTAGCTTTAATTGAGTTCTTTTAAAAAGAATTCTGGCAGATGTGTTAACAAACATCACTGACAGGGAGACAAACATTATAAAGAAGTCAGCAGTATATCTCTGCTATTTGTATTTGGTTCCCACCTAACTGAAGCAAGGTAAGTGAAATATTAAAATAATGAAACCAAAAATGACACACTGAACTAATTTAAAACTGTAATTTTAAAACTGGTGACGTGAGCTGTAGAGGTGGAGTAGGCAATTGGAATTGCAAAGAAGAAGCTGTTATCACTTCTAAATAACAGAATAGGCCAAATTTCCAACTCTGTTAGAATCATCTCTAAGGAAGACCACCTCTATTTAAGAGACATGAGGGGAGAAGATTACTGCAGCATAAAATTTAGCAGCACAGTTCTCTGCTTGATAAATGGCCATATGGAAGTGTTCTAGATATTGGAAATGCCTGCTTTAGTATATAGTCTGACCCTCACATTGTACTGCCAATGCCAGTGTGTATCCGAATAAACTGATCCTATTCACCAGTTAACTTTCTTTAAGTCATTTTCTGACATTCAGTTCATTGTGCACCACATGCTCCGACGGCAATCTTTGGAGTGGCAGAATAGTGAGAAATTGCCTTTTCAGCATTTGGGCAAAGGTGTCAGTTATTTTCCAAATCTACCCACAATATCACAATGCGCAGTCCTGATTGGATGTAACACAACTTATGGTATACTCAGCACAATATTCACTGACTACTCACTTCAAGTGTACATTGTTAGTCTATATGCCCAACAACAGAACCCACCCTTAAATGACCCACCCTATATGCAAATACTGAATAAACGATTAATAATATCCTCTTTCAACCTTTAATTCTTTATTTTAAATGATAGTACAAGTCAAAGAAGTGAAGAGCTGTCAGATGCTTGTAAGTAATAGTTGCAGCAATGTCCAGTTTCATAGCCAGTTGTATGACTGGAATGGAAATAAACTGATTATATTGAATTATAGCATATGTAACAATTTAACATTGTATCTTTCAAAATCACATTCTCAAGGGAAAATAAAGTTTCACAAAGCATCAAGTAGTCACTATTTGTAATATACAAAAAGCCAACGGTAAACAAATTACATACAGCAGGCACAACAAACAAAAACATATTGAGGGTAGCATTAACATTTAGGTAGATTTGTTTCTCTAATTTAGTATTAAATGACATTTTCCAGTTATTAAATTTATATCCTTAATTTTGCATGTTGGTGACCTAATTGAAAGATTTGAATGCATATTTATTATCTATATCTGCCTTGGGTTGGCAATGACTGACATGATTAAACCACCACTCTTTGAGCACAATATACAGAAGTCAAATGAATTACTCATGGATAGCAATTATAAAATGTTAATTTAACAGAGACATACTGCTGTAATCTCATTCATTGTTAGATTAAAATAGTTGGCCACAATGGGTTGTAGCTAAACTGGGGGATGGACACTATGAAACAAATTCAGTGCAAGTCCATCGAAGTACAGCTGTATTCAAATTTGCACTGGTATTAAATCTACCCACAGGTGAGTCTAGTTCAAACCAACAGAAACTTGTTGCACATAATTCATCTATTTATTAGTCTCTGATAGCAGCTGTACTGCAGGCTATATAGAACGTTCAGCTAGAGCTCCACTTAATGCAAGGAGAAAAGATAGTTCGGAATAATAGTTATGTAAGGATCAATCCACTTTGTCCCTTCCTCATTAAAAAAAATCCAAAACCCAGTATCTTAAGTAGAATACTACCTGTAGGATTATAGCAATCAATGCTGATAATTTCCCTGGAGCTGTGCTGGTATATACAGGGGGATGGGCTACAAGTCAACTGGGGGTATAGGAGTTGCAACGGGGTGGGGGGAAGCTCATGTGGGGACTGGTCTGAGTCTTTCAAATAGTTGTGCTGAATTTAAATGGTTTTATTTCTTCTAACTCTTTTGGATAACTATTGGCCTAACCATCAAAAGTTAGTGATTTAGGTCAGTGATTAGTACCAGTGCCTCACAGTGCCAGGAACCAGGTTTCAATTTCAGCCTCGGATGGCTGTTTAAGTGGAGTTTGTATGTTCTCCCTCTGTTTGCATGATTTCCTCTGGGTGCTCCAGCTTCCTCCCACAGTCCAGAGTTGGTGGATTGGCTATGCTAAATTGCCCCTCAGTTGCCCAAGATGTGTAGGTTATGTGGATTAATGTGGTAAATTTACAGGGTACAGCAAGGGCCTGGGTAAGATGCTCTGTTGGAGAATCAGTGCAGACTTGATGGACCAAATGGCCACCTTCTGCACTGTAGGGATTCTATGATTCTAAATTGCTTTGTTAGATGGTTCCCTCATGCAGCACAATTGTTCAAGGGGAAGGTGACACTTCTGGACACTTGAGAGATACTACTCAACTTGAGTTGTACCTAGCTTACAAAACTAAAGCTAGAAGATGATGGAATCACCACAGAATAAAATCTGCTTTCCTTACTGAGAGATGGAACATTCCTACTGCACCTCTGGCTATGTCACAGAGGAACCAAGGAGTTCTATTCTGCTTACTTAAGCTGTGGGAAGGAGTTAGTTGCAGCCAAAACCTGAAGATGACGTTCTATTCCTTGATACTAATCTAAAACATCTCGCCATTGATGCAACAGCGTAGTTATTCTAAATAACAGATTGATTGCTGGGCCAGCTATGGCATATAAAGGGGATTTGTGTCCATAAAACATTCAACTATCTGTTGATAATTCTCTCTCTATGAATTAGTGTTTACCATCTCATTAAGATGTCTACTGATACAGCACTTGGTGCCTTTTGCTGGAAACCTAGAATTCCTATCTATCACTATTATTAATAAACTTGTACTCTTATGAGACATTTACACATGATGCTATCCTCTATTTTGCTTTCACTTAGAAAAATTATATTAATTCTGAAAAGCATAACTTTGATTACAAAATTACTAAAATAATACAATGGTGTGTCACTCATTTTAAAGCAAACACAGTGATATGAAATCAGCAAATACAGGAATCATAAGGATATTGCTAAAGCAAAACCATGCTATTTATAACTTGCACATTAGTAGCATGAAGGACTTTCAAATTCTATCTAATGTGCAAAATATATTGAAAGACTGACATTTATAATCTCTTCAAAAGGAAAATGAATTCCCCAATGGTTCAATAAGCTTTTCCTTCTCCAAGTAGCTGAACCATTCAGATGTGCACAGTTCCAGGTTTGATCATTGGTCCATGCTGATTCTCATCTAGGGCAGCAGTTTAGGAAAGGAAAAATCAGACAGGACCCATCTCCAGATGATTGTTGAGCAAACTCCAGGACTGTGCACATGCCAAGCAAGAAAGAAACTCAGCTTAAAATATTTCCCTACCTATTTAAGATAAATACAGAAACAATAGGTTTTTAGGCACTGTCAGTTGGCGTCTGTGGAACTCACCCTGCCAGAGCTGATGGCTGAAGGGTAGGAGCAGATAAACTGATTTTAAAAAAGGGGCAGAAACTAAAAGGTGACTGGGAGTCTGTTGATTCAGTGTCTGCTCAAGTTCCTGCTTCAATTCCGAAATGCCCCGTGCTTGCCAGCCTTGCTGATGAAATTCTTCAAAAGTTCATGGTCCATGTCAGAAAAGCTTTGTGTTTGTGTCACGGCTGTCAAATGATTGACACAGAACTTAAAGCAAAACTCTTCCAACCCCTGGAAAAACAATTCAGCGCTTCATTTATCTGAAGGCAATTCAAAGCAACCAATTACCTGTAACATTCTGTTTTGAGGTAACAAGCTAAACAGATCTAGGTACTTGATCACAGTATTCATTTTATTCACCAACCTTAAAGAAAAATACTGGATAAAAGTTTTTGTGCTGTTGCTCCAATAAAGGTGTTTTGCACCAAACTAAATTGAACTGTATTTTTTGACATGTGAATTCAGAGTTTTGTTTTTAGCATCTTAAATGTTATGATGGGTGAGACCAATAAAAACAATTCTTTTGCTAGATGTTAAAGGTTCAGTATAGGACAATCTAAGAAGGGAAATAGGCAGAATCAATGACATAGACAAATAAGAGGTTGACATTTTGCAGCAAGACTTTCAGGAGCAAGGGAAAAAGTTAAAACGAAATACCAAAAGGTAATAATCTCTGGAATACTTAAGATCAACAAGCAATGAAGATTGGCGCAGAGAGAAGGTTTCAGATTCCTGGGGCATTGGGACCAGTTCTAGGACAGGAGGCTCTGCACAAGCCAAATAGGCTCTGCACAAGCCACTTAAACATGGCTGAGACCAACAGCCTTATGGGAAGCATAACTGATACTGTGGGTGAGGGTTTAAAACTACTTCAGCGTAGGGAAGGGCACCAGGATAACACTAGAGAGAAGAAACCAAGTCCAGAGGATTGTGAAAAATAAACAGCACCACAGCAAGAATTCCCAAACTGGCATATGTAACCCTGGTGGTAGGCAAAACATTTCTGAAGGATATGCAAGAATCTTCATCACACCACCAGGTTTAAATGATGGATCCTCTCCTTTGTTGTGATTGGTTGTAATTTGCATTACATTTAACCTGTGGACTCTGTTACAGGATTGATAGCACGATAGGCAGTTAACTGAAATAATCTTTGGGATGCATGGCAGTATTTTAGCAGGTTTCCTTTTAGGGAACTGCCAATTGCTTTGTTAAGCTGGTTTAGTAGAACAACTTTCAATTAAGAATATACCAAGACAATCACTATCAATCAGATATTACAGAGAATGGGACAACCTGGTCAAAAGCAAACTGGAATATTCCTTGTTTGAACTGTTCAGCTTTAAAATAAAATTGTCTTGTTGTCCAAGATTTTCTTTTTTATAGTGTCCTTCCCACTTTATTTCAGGATCTTAGTTTTTCACTTTTATACTAATTTTTCTTTTGGAGGAATTCAAATTATTCCATGCTTTCAAAATAGTCATTTTCACCAACTTTACTGGCGACTGATCTCTTGAAAAATCAATAATCATTAAGTATGCATGGATCCCAGTTTAAATCTGAAATATATAACTTGACTATGATCATTAAAGTGTTAAATGTTTTAATCTAAAATATGAATACTTTAAAGGATTAATAATGTGTTAAAACGGATTCATCTGGAGGAAGAGAAAAGCTCATCAATGAGGCCCAGTGCTAAGGATTGCGTTTAGTGAAACTAATGTGGAGTAAGTTTGTTTCTCGGGAAAAAAATACTCCTCCTAATACTTAAACCTTGCATATTTGAATATGTTTTTCTAGAAAATGTTAAATTAGAAAGAATTATCAAAAATGCCTTAATTATTAGTATAATTAGGTTAAACTGATGGGTCTATCATCCTTTATTTAGGTGAAACTGGTGGGCGAGATCCATTCTATACCCAGAGAAATGAAAAATATTGAGTCTGCTACTCCTTCACAACAATTTTAAGCGTATCCATGCATCCACAGTTTTGCCCTGGGTCCCTCAACTGACAGCGGAATCAAGATTGAGTTGTAATCAACACCTTGAAATGTTGTTGTTACATGCAGCTGTTTTTTATATATGCATAGCCAGCATATGGAAATTTGAACAAGTCTCACACAGTACCTTTCAGGCTGCTACCTCTTTTACTGTTACATTCCCAGCATCCTCTTTGAAGACATGCAGTGCACTCATTTAGTACCTCAGCTGTGTCCTCTGATCCTCTAAAATGGTCCCACCCTTTTATTATTTGTTTATAAAAGGCTTTTGGGTTTCCTGTTGTTAGCTGTTAATTTATTCATTTCTTTATTCAGGGATTTTCTGGATCTCTTCTGTACTTCTCTATTCAATTTGATTATCTCCTGTATTGTGAATCTTATTTGTCATTTTTCATTTCATGATATCCTCTATATCTTTATTCATCTTTAGATATTTTCCTTACTCCCTTGTGAGGAAAGTGTCTACTTTGCATTCCTCACTGAAGGTCTCCTATTGTTCAATTTCTGTTTTACACACAAATGTTTGCTTCCAATTCACCTGGGTCAGATTACTTTCTAACTTGAAACCAGTCCTCTCTTGCTTAAATTGGTTTATTTTTGGTTGGTCATTGTCCTTTTCCGTAGCTTTTCTAAACTTAATGATATTATAATTGGTATTTTCCAAATGTTCATTCACTGTAAAATGCTCCACTTGCCCCTCTTCATTCACCAAAACAGAGGCAGCCCACTGCTTCCTTTTCATAATGGCTGCAAACAAACTGATCACGAAAGTTTTCTTGTAAACGTTTTAGAAATTCACCTCTCCCTCTGCCTTATAGACTGTTAAAATGTCAATCTATATTGGGTTAATTTTATTATCTCTACTCTTACATCCTTCTGTAATTTACCAACTAATCTACTTCTCTATCCCCTCTGTTATTTGATATAGACTATAATATACAGTAGTGAATTAGTTTCTCTATTGTTTTTTAATTCTAACCAAATAGGTTCTGTTTGACTCTTCAACTAAATCATCCCTTCCCAATGCTATAATGTACTTATTAATTTGATCAATACCTTCCCTTCATTTTTTCCTTCCCTGAATTTAAATACCCTATAGCCAAGAATATTACATTCCCTGTCCTTGCCTTCTTGCTTATTGCCACAATATCATAATCCCATGTAGTGACTTGTGCCTGCACACCTCACCAATCTCATTTAGCACATTCCCTGCAATTTATAGTACGTGCATTCCAAATCCATTTTAAGATTAAAAAAAAGAAAATACTGGGACTACCCTGGTAGCATATGTGGTGAAACAGTTAGTTTCAGGTCAATAACTCTTCATCTTGTACCGCCTCAGATTTGCTTGCTGATTCCCTCCTATTTCTAAATGTATTTACTTTAGTGCAAAAGTTCTCAAACTTATTGGATATCTGCTTCCAAATCCACCAGCTGCTTGAGTATCCCTACCAGCACATAGGTATAATGTTTTAACCCCTTTGATGCCCAAGCATTGTACAAAAATAACAGGTGATAAATTCACATACAACTTTAAACAACGCTTTAATAGTGCAACTCACCATTAATGTGATGGATGAACTACGTGAACATAGATGCGTAATGTTTGGAGTGATAGGTGATAGTTGGAACCATAAGGTGTTTTGTCTGCAAGGTGCCGACAACACTTTTACTTCATCCCAGCAAGTGATGAAAATTCGCACTTTCACTAAGAATTCAAGAAATGCTGCTCGCATTTGAACCTAAACCAACTGCTTTTGTTGAAACCAAATGCTCTGGCAAAGTAGTTTGCAGCTGCATAGCAGCCTGGAAGGTACTGTGTGAGACTGGTTCAAATTTCCATATGCTGGCTATGCATATATAAAAAACAGCTGCAGAGTTGATATTGCTGGAACCAAGAAAAGCATGGGTAGCTAAAGCATGGATTTGTTTAAGGAAAATCATGTTGATTAATTTGATTGAGATTGTGTTGAAATAATGGCAAGAGTCAATGATAGTAGCACAGTTGATGTTATGCCAATGAACTTTCAAAAGGCATTTGATAAAGTACCAGAGAATGTATTAGCAAATGTGTTAGCAAAATTAAAGTTCATGTCAGTCTGGTTGCAAAGTTTGCTAAGGGACATAGAGATTAGTCGTGAACAGTTGCTTTTTAGACTGCAGGGACAGACACAGTGGTGTTCCCCATGGATTGGCATTATGACTTCTGCTTTTTTGATATATAGCAATGCCCTGGACTTCAGTATACAGGCCATAACTTCATACTTCACAAGTGATGTAGAGAATAGTGACAGAATGTAGGAGGATATGGAGACTGCTGAAATTGACAGGCAGGATAGGCACAGACAGAAATGTGAAATGATGCATTCTGGAAAGAAGAATAATGAAGACAAATTAACTAAATTGGACAGTTTTAAAGGTGATGCAGAAGCCAAAAAAGAGCTAGAGATATGTATATACAAACTTTTGAGGGTGACAGGACAAGAGATGAAATTTTCTTTCCAAGCAATTAATTGCAATTGATTTAATTTTTTTTAATCATGTTCTCTGCAGTTGTAAGCAGACCTTTTCAGTTTTCTTCTCTCATTGTTGCTGGGCCATCTGCTAGAAGTCCTTTTATTGCTACTTCAATAGCTTAAATGGGATTTTGTTCATTTTTACGCTGGGATCTTTTATGACCTTGCATTGTGTGGGGGAAGATTAACAAGTCAACGTCAGGTGGTTCCTCCCCAAGGAAAAGATGTATGGATTCATTTTCAGTTTTAGTTTAGAAGAGGGTGGATATCAGATAGAAAGCAGTGTTTCTCTTTTTCTCTCTGACTTTGACTTTGGAAATTCTGCTGTGAGCTGAAAGCAAGGTTCCTGGCCTTCTTGGAGTAGAAAATCTACTGTTGGTGGTTGACTTGACTACAGTCTCCTTGGTGTTTTGGGAAGCTGTTGACTCCAAGCTTGTCTGTGTGTGCCTCAACAGAACTGCAGCATTCAACCAAAGGCCTAAATTCTAGTATCATGTGAGCATTAATCTTTACTGTGTTAAACCTGTGGATAGAGTTTTGTTTAGGGATTTGTTTCATTGGAACAGTGTTTTCGTTGTTAAGGTTTATACAATGTCATGATTGCTTTTTTTTCCTTGTAAATTGGTAAAAGTTATTACTAATTTTCTTTCTATACATGTTAACTGTATTTAAATCATCTTTGTTCAACAAAAGTCCTTAAGTGGGTCATTTGAATCATACCTGATATGAAAGGTCTCATGCTCATCCTAGCCAAATTCAAAGTGCAGAACTTATGATCCAGGCAGACTTCATAGACACCGGACTTTCTGACCTGGATTATAACACAATTCACTGCTCGAAATGGTGCTGGAAACAGATTTAATTTTCAAAAGGGAATATATCAAATATTAAGAAGTCTCACAACTTTAGTCCAACAGGTTTATTTAGAATCACGAGCTTTCGGAGCACTACTCCTTCATCAGGTGAGTGGAGAGATGGTTTCACAAACACGGCATATATAGACAAAGGCACAATTGCAAGATAATGGTTGGAATGTGAGTCTTTAAGGTAATCGAGTCTTTAATGTAATCAAGTCTTTACATGTACAGACAGTGCGAGTGGAGAGAGGGATAATCACAGGTTAAAGAGGTGTGAATTGTCTCGAGCCAGGACAGTTAATAGGATTTTGCAAGCCCAGGCCAGATGGTGGGAGTTACGTGTAGAGTGATATAAACCCAAGATCCCAGTTGAGGCCGTCCTCATGTGTGCAGTTTCTGCTTGGCGATTCTGCATTGTCATGTGTCTTAAAGGTCGCCTTGGAGAAAGCGTACCCTAAAATAGGTGGCTGAATGCCCTTGTCTGCTGAAGTGTTCCCTGACGGGAAGGGAACTCTGCTGCCTGCCGAGTGCCGCATGGTATCCATACATCCATTGTCGTGAGACTTGATTACTTGTAAAGACTCGCATTCCAATTGTGTCTTTGTCTACATATGCCGTGTTTGTGAAACCTACCCCTCCCTTCACCTGATGAAAGAGCAGCACTCCAAAAGCTCGTGATTCCAAATAAACCTGTTGGACTTTAACTTGGTATTGCGAGACCTCTTACTGTGCCCACCTCAGTCCAATGCCGGCATCTCCACACCATATCAAATATTGGAAGGGAAAAAAAGATGCAGGGCTTTGGTGAAAGAGTGAATAATGAGATTAATTTGAAAACTCTACAAATATGCTGGCTCAGGCATAATGATGGCACATGGCTATTTTTGTCTTGGTCATATCAAGGTAGTATTAACTAAAAGGACATTTGCTTTCCAAAGCAAGCAGGAGGTTCATAATGAACAGGTTTAGCACATTTAGTTTGTTCCCACTCTCCTACCTTTGCCTGATATTTCACTGCAGCCGACAGTAAAGTGATGGCATTCTCCACAGAAATGCCCTGTTTAATAGTCTGCTCACAAAGGTTTTTTAAGCTGTTCTCTCCATAAAATGCTGCCAAATCTAAAAGGCCTGTAAGGGTGAAAACAATAACCTTTTTAAAAATTAGTGTCTTGAAAAGGAGCACTATTTTGCTTTTAAAATCTAAACTAAGACCATTTATACCATGATTAAAAGAATATTTTATCATATACTTACATTTAGTAAATATGGACTCTGTATATCACTATGCATATCAACTGTGTATCATTGAACTCAGTGAAAATCTTCAGCATTGCAGCAGTGTGACAAATACATTACAACTGCTACAATCACATCAGGCACAACAGACTCATGGACAATTCCAACTAGTCCAGGGTGAACGACAATTTCCACTTCCTGAACAGGCTGAAGCTTATTGTCTTCAGTCTTTGCTATATACTTCATACTTCCCAGAAATAATTCTATAGACCCTCTCTGGCCACTGTCACAGGTTGGAACAGGCCCACCTGGAACATATTTCTCAGTTAAAGACAGTACATAAATGCAAGTTGTTGTGGTAAATCATAAACATCATTTTCTGATGCCTACAGTCTGACCATGGTTACAATCAATGACATATCCATCATGGCAACATTTATTCTGTAAAAAAAAATTTCATTTGGTTCATTCTCACTCAAAGCTGGAGAGCAATTTAAACAGCCCAGTAACTGCACAGCACAAGCCTGTATGGATGGGCTGAGGGGGTCATCACATCCATAGGCAAACCACAGATGGCAGACCTGACACTTAGCTGAAGAATCCATCTGTGACAAAGCCATGAACTGTCTCAGTGATGATTAGGCATAAAATATACAGTTCATAAAATTTCTTTCATGCCTATTCGTGGGTGACATGATATTAACCCTTGTTTTTACCATCCTACCAAAGTAGATAACCTCAGGTTTACCTGCACTATATTGCATCTGGTATGCATTTGCCCACTTAGCTTATCCAAATCATACAGAAGCATCTCAGCATCCTCCTCACAGCTCACCCTTCCACCGAGCTTTATCTCATCTGCAAACTTGGAGAGACTGCGACTAGTTCTCTCATCTAAACTATTAATATATATTGTAAATAGCTGGGGTCCTAGCATCGCTTCCTGCGATATCCCACTAAGCACTGTCTGCCATTCAGAGATATAACTGTTTATTCCTATTCTTTGTTTCTTGTCTGCTAACCAGTTTTCTATCCATCTCAATACACTACTCCCAATTCCATGCACTTTAAATTTACATGCAAATCTCTTTGTGGGGCTTTGCTAAAAGCCTTCTGAAAGTCCAAATAAACCACATCCACTGGCTCCTCCTCATCAACTCTACTAATTATATCCTTGAAGAATTCCAACAGATTTGTCAAGCATGATTTTCTTTTGTAAATCCACGCTGTGTGTGTCTGATTCTGCCACTGTTTTCCATGTGCTCTCAAATTTTTCACACCTCCAACACAACAATTCCCTGTTTTATCTCTACCTCCCTTTTTAAATAGTGGGTTTACATTAGCTACCTTTCAATCAATCCAAAATTAAGCCTGTAGCCTTCACTACCACAGAAAATAGTTGAAGCCAAACACTATGTTTTCAAGAAGTTAAATATAGTTCTTGGGGGCAAAGGGAATCAAAGGATACAGGCGGAGGGGGGAATTATGCTATTGAGTTGGATGATCAGCCATGATCATAATGAATGGTGGAGCAGATTTGAAGTGCTGAATGGTCTGCTCCTGTTCCTATTTTCAATGTGATTGTTCCAGAGTCTATAGAATCTTGGATGATGACCACCAATCCATTCGCTATTTCTAGGGAATTCCTCAAGTACTTTGCAATATAAATTATCAGGCCCTGTGGATTTATTGGACCACAATCCCATCAATTTCCCCAACACCATTTCTCTACCAGTACTGATTTCTTCAGTTCCTCATACTGACTAAACGTTGTGTTCCCCAACATTCCTGTTATTTGTGTCCTTCTTTGTGGAAATGGAACCAAAGGCAAGAAAACTCCACCATCTATTGCCCTTCTTCAAGTGATGAGTTAGTATTCCTCCATGTTGAATACCACTTGGAAGAAGCACTGAGGATAGCAAGAGCACAGAATGTGATCTGGTTGGGAGAATCTCACTAATTCTTTGTTCATCTGTAACACCCCATAATTAGCTAGCTTGACTTTGGCTTTCAATGGAATGCATTTTTCTTGAACCCAATTGAATACATTGATTTTGGACTGAAAAATAAGAGAGTCATGTACATAATATCCAGTACACTCAATTCCCATCTTTTCTTTTGCTAATTCTTCTTATCAGTTTATTTGGGGTAGCTGGACATCTCCCCTGGTTACTTTATTTTATGCCCGCTCTTCACATAATAAATTTGCCTACATGCTTGAAGGAACTGAAGTAGCAATAATTTGGTGATCTATAGTATGCCCCTATTAGGGTGATAGATCCCTTATCATTTAAATCAATCCATATAGATTTGTATCTGTCATGTTACATCCATTTCTCCTACTGCCACTGTGTTCTTTTAACTTGTACAACTAAACCCCTCCTTCCAGTGTTACATCCTGCAATATTTAGTTACCAATTTTGTTTTTTATGTGCCAATAAAAACAGAAAATGCTGGAAAATCTCAGCAGATCTGACAGCATCTGTGGAGAGAGAATAGATCCAACTTTCAATCAGGATCAAAAACACTCCATGAAAACCTTTCAAAATGTTAAAGACTTCTATGAAGTCACCCCTCAGCTTTTTATCAATAAGAAACCTAAGCCTGTCAATCCTTTCCGGATAGATATACCCAGCACATTTATGGTATCATACTAGTAAATCTTCTCTGAACCCTCTCCAGTATCTCTATAACCTATTTACATTTAGTTTACCTTCCTGCCCTGAATAGAGCATTGTCACTTGTCTTTCTTCCTGCTGATTACAACTGCACTAGACACAGTAAATGCTACCTGAAAAAAGCTGAATGACATCTGAACCACAACTAAAAGGAAGCTATCAGAAATCTTCCTTATAATCAAAGAACAAAAACAGCCTGGGAAACAGGCCCTTTGGCCCAACGAGCCCGCGCCACCATTTTAACATTACCAGTCCCCCTCCTCCACCCATGACCCTTATCTATTGTTTATGGCATTCCACATTGAGGGAAACTAATTTAGGGACAATTTATTACCTCCAATCAGCCTAATAGCACATCTTTGGGGTGTGGGAGGAAACCGGAGTACCCGGAGAAAACCCACGCAAGCACGGGGAGAATGCGCAAACTCCCACAGACACTGGCACAAATCCATGTGTTTGCACAGCAAACAGTGATAGTCACTGAGCTGTCGTGTTGTCCAGCATCTGGTCCAGTTTAAACACACACTAACGACGTGAAGCACTAGGCTACTCTCGAACATTCAAGAGCAGCCCAAGTACAACCCATCGTGTGTATGTCCCTCGTTGGACAACAAGGCGGACCGACTTAAAACCTGTGAATTAAAAGAGAAAAACATTATCATACCACATCCTTTTACATTACCAGGGACGTCCCAATGCTAATGAACCTTATTTAAAACAATCTCCTATATCCTCCCATCTCCAACCCACTCATGTACCTGTCTAAGTTACTCTTAAACAACTCCAGCGTGCCTGCCTCCACCAGCTTACTTGGCAGGAACATTTCCACAGGATTGATTGCAGGAGAGTATGTATCTAATCTGGGAGACTTGGTTAACTTCTGGCTGCTGCAAGGCTCACACAGGGACACGGTGATGGACACCAGCCTGGATCTGAACAGCCCCCCATTCCCCATCCCTAAACATTTGCAGCAGGTCGGCCTTCCCTTGGCATCGCCATTCATATTCTCAAGGACTACTCAACTGTCCATCTCTCCTTCGCCCTCACCTATCCCCGACTTATTCTGCTCCACCTCCTCTGATTGCATAACCTAGTAACTTCTACCTTTCTAACACTGAAGTGGAGTCATACAAACTCTAAAAGTTAGCACTGTTTCTCTCTCCTTAGATACTGCCAGACCTGCTGTGTTTATCCAGTATTTTCTGTTTTTCTTTCCGAGATTCAGTGTCCAGAGTATTTTGCTTTTACTACAGTTTAAAAGCTGCATCTGTATGCAGTTGCAAGCTATGGTTACTAGATGGAGATGCAAGACAATTTTTCCATTATCTCAATGGTGATGTAACAGTATGAACTCTCACCCCACCAGGTTAAAGTCCAACTGGTTTATTTGGAATCACAAGCTTTCGGAGTGCTGCTCCTTCATTAGGTGATTGGGGGTAATACTCAATAGTGTTACTATTGTTGACGCCCCCATCAAAACCCTGGCAGTCACCATCAACCAAAAACTTATCTACATCAGCCATAAAGTACTATGGCTAAAAGGGCAGGTCAGATATTAGGAATTCTGCAGCAAGTAATGCAATAATGATTCCCTGAGGCACATCCACCATCTAAAAAGCAGTGAAGTGGAATACTATCCTTGATGAGTACAGCAACACTCAAGAAGCTCAAAACCATCCAGCAATAAAAGCAACCACTTGACTGGCAACCCAATTACCACCTCAAAACATTTACTCCCTCCAGATCCAGAACATTGAGGTAGCAGGATGCAAGACGCACTGCAGCAACTCTGGGTTTAAGCAGCGAGGGGAGAAATACCAAAGGGTTCAGAGGGGCAATGTTTTCACACAGAGGGTGGTGAGTGTCTGGAACAAGCTGCCAGAGGTAGAAGTAGAGGTGGGTACAATTTTGTCTTTTAAAAAGCGTTTAGACAGTTACACGGGTAGGATGGGTATAGAGGGATATTGGCCAAACGCTGGCAATTGGGACTAGCTTACGGATTTAAAAAAAAGGGTGGCATGGACAGGTTGGGCTAAAGGCCTGTTTCCATGCTGTAAACCTAACTCTAACTCTATAACTTTCCCACCTAGACGATTGAGGGAAGCAGACATGTATGAATCTTACCATCCACTGGAGCCCCTCTAAATAACACACCGTCTTGGCTTAGAAATATACCTCCTGGGTCAGAACCTCTTTTCTTCGGAAATGACAAAGTCATTTTGGACTCGAAACATTAATGCTGTTCCTCCCTCCACAGATGCTGCCAGACCTGCAGAGGTTTCCCAACATTATATATGTATTGTTACTATGACAACTGTCAAACGCCATTTACTTTTCCTCCCCAAAAACTTACCTACCTTTAGCGGGACATCTATGGTTCATTTTCTTCATTTGTATATGACATTGTGAAATAATTTAACTATACATATCTGTTAAATAAGACAGTACCTATCGCATCCTCGGGAGGTAGGTTGACAGAGTCTGTGTACAAGTATTCTAGAAAGGCACGGTACACGGGATAGCTAAACTGGTCAATCTCAATCACCTCATCATCATGAAGCATAGATCGGAAGTGTTCACACCTGCACAAGTGAAATGATAAAAACATTTTCTAATAAAGCGTGCTGCAAGTAATTGCATCAAAAGGCCAAACTGAATCTGCAAAAAAGTACATTCACATTGCATTTTAACAGCTTTAAATGTATTTTCTAGATCTGCATTAGTCCTTTTGAGAGTGGGGAAAGGAATACTGAGAAAAATACATTTTAAGGATGGCACAGCGGTTAGCACTGCTACCTGACAGTGCCAGGGGGCCCAGTTCAAATCCAGCCTCAGGTCACTGTGTGAAATTTGTGCATTCTCCCCATGTTTGCGTGGATTTCCTCTGGGAGCTCCAGTTTCCACCCACACTCCAAAGATATGCAGGCTAGGTGGATTGGCTATGTGAAATTACCCATTAGTGTCAAGGGGTCTATCAGGGTAAATACATGGGGTTACGGGAATAGGGTCTGGATGGGATTGTTGTCAGTGCAAGCTCGATGGGCCAAATGGCCTCCTCCTGCTCTGGAGGGATTCTACGATAGGTGTAGAGATAAGTAAGCAAGTGATTTGTTGGAGAAGAATACAAGTTCAATCACTGTAAAGCGACTGTATCCACTGCCTATCCAGCAAGTAGTTCACATGTAGAATTTACATACAAAGAATGGGGGTGGGAAAGGAAGTATGAACAAATAAAACAACAAGTTTCATTCATGCAGTACTTTCAACACATCAGAACCTCTCTAGGAACTTCATAAGAGGTAATGGAGACAAAAGTACTGAGCTAAAGGAGGAGACATCAGAATAAGTGGTTGGTCAGAGGTCAGGTATAAGCAACATCTTATTGGACAAGCGAGTTGGAGAGGGAAAAGGGGTTTGGGAAAGGAATTCCAGATCTGAGCCCCTAGATTACTGAAGACACAGTTGCCAAAGTGAGGTGAAGAGTTGTATCAGAGGCCAGAACTGTAGAAAGGCAGAGTTTTCAAGTTAGGGAGTGGCAAGGTCATGAAGGAATGTAAACATGATGATGAGAATTTTAAAGGCCAAATGATAACATCTGCAGCCACAAAGAGGCTTCATGAAGTACACAAAACCAAAACCATGTTAAAATCAAATTCATTATGGGGAACAACTGGCCTGAATATTTCAAACAAATCAAATCTGCAAAATCTCCTCTGAAAAATCAAGAAAACACTGGAACGCAGTCAAGATTTTAGAGTAGTTCTGAACATAAAAATAAATCTCTCATCAATTTTAAGGGAACTATTTCTCATGGTTATTAATAGTTTCTGCCATGAGTGGGTCTCTAAAGACTTTGGACCATTACCTTATTTTAAGAATAGCCTTGTGAGCATGGATAATCTTTCCATCCACAAGAAACTCTAGATCCGAAGTTTCCGAGCTGTCAAACTCTTTCTTCATTGATTGTGCCACTGTCAAGTGATTGTCACTTTCTATAATTCCAGAAGAATAGACACAAATTAGACTGGGAAAAGGGAAACAGAATTAGTGAAGGGAGAAATAAGCAACAAAAATCAATTCCATTACTTGTTTTCCCCTGTTTCATGTGCAAATTTTAAAATAAAATTGTTTTTGCAGAATATTGCTGAAATGCAATTAATTTCAAATGTGCTCAGCAATACTCTCACTGAGTGCAGTATGTAACTGATTACTGGGAGAGATTCTCAGCAATGTTCCCTTCAAATTATGCACATGTGCAACTGTATAACACTCTTCCAAGTGCCGCTGCATAAAAAATGTGAAAGGTAACAAGCAAAGAAATAAAGCAGCCTTGCACAGCAAAAAACAATGTTAATGGGAACATCAGTCCTGGGTATTATGAAAGGATTGCTTCTTCTTTCTGGTCTCCCCAGCAATGAGCCTCTTGAGGTCTCTTACATTGAAGTTCACTACTTATCTAGCTTCTTAATTGCAGAACCAAAGGTCCTCTTACTAGGAAAAATTAATTATTTGAAATGGAGATTTGATCCAAGTTTTTTACTCAGACAGAAATTGCAACAAGGATTCTCAGAGGAAAGACTGAATTACACAAAAGCTACCGCACAAAAATACAGTTCCTTCAGTCTAAACACGCCATATTTATCTACTATGCCAGAAATTCCCATTTCCTCTCTGCCAGTCTAATCAATTTGTAAATGTTGACATGGCCTGTTTTATTACCGTAGCTTTGCTGGAAATACAATGTGAGATGTGTATGAAAACAGGCTTTTTCCTGCACTTCCAGCAAAATTACAGCAGGGAGCAGCACAGCAATTTACAGCCCTGAACCCTGCTGCAAGCACCGACTCTGGTTGTGCATTCCAGAGTCTCTCAAACCAACTGTGTAAAAAAAAAGCTCTTATTGCTCTCAGTCAATAAATCTCTTTTTAATCTGAAATCAATGTCCCCCTTATTTTAGACCCTCTTATAACTGGAAATCGAGAAACGTCATGATTTAATTCACCATTTGGGCTGCATGGTGGCTCAGTGGTTAGCACTGCTGCGTCACAGCACCAGGGACCCAGGTTCGATTCCCGGGTTGGGTCACTGTCTGTCTAGAGTTTACACATTCTCTGTGTCTGTGTGGGTTTCCTCCCACAGTCCAAAGATTGGCCATGCTAAATTTGACCCATAGTGTCAGAGGGACTACGTAGGATAAATGTATGGCATTATGTGGATAGGGCCTGGGTGAGATTGTGTTCAGTGCAGATTTAATGGGCCTCCTTCTGCATTGTAGGGATTCCACGCATTGGTTCAAGCTAAGATACCAATCTCTCCTAAGATCACAATCTCAGCCTGGACCCAGTGCAGAATGAACAGAGCGGAAGGCCAGTAAAGAACTCACTGTTCTTGCATACTGGCTGACTGGATAGAACCTGGAAACAAGTTCTGGAAGAGGTCCTCAGCAATGTTCCCTTTTTTTGCATTTGAAGAGGCATGAAACAAGTAGATCCAATAGGGAGGAAAATCACCATTTTTAAACAATCAAGGAAATCCAATTTTGTATATTTATAGAGCAGGTATAAGAAATAATATTCAAAACCGTCTACATCCGCATGTTCTCACATCTCTTCAAATAGATTGTGGCGTGAAAGATTCTATTTCTAACAATGACTGAATAATGTGAAATTAATTAGAAGAAAATTTACATTATTATCATTAATTAATTTCTAATTGTAACCATTTTCAACGCAGTAATTAATCACTGATTAACATTTGGAGTACTTTTTGATTTATTATTGTCACATGTATTAATACACAGTAAAAAGAATTGTTTCTTACGCATTATACAGATAAAGCATACCATTCATAGAGAAGAAAACAAGAAAGTGCAGAATTTAATATTACAGCTAGGGTACAGAGAAAGATCAACTTAATGCAAGGGAACCATTCAAAGGTCCGACGGCAGCAGGGAAGAAGCTGTTCTTGTGTCGGTTGGTATGTGACCTCAGACTTTATCATTTTCAGAGTGTAGATGACGGAAGAGAGAATTTCCAGCGTGCGTGGGGTCCTTGCTGGCTGCTTTGCTGAGGCAGTGGGAAATGTAGACAGAATTAATGGATGGAAACCTGGTACGCATGATGGATTGGGCTATGTTCACAATCCTTTGTAGCTTCTTGCAGTATAGGGCAGAGCAGGAGCCATACCAAGCTGTGATACAACCAGCAAGAATGCTTTCTGTGGTGCATCTGTAAAAGTTGGTGAGAGTCATAGCTGACATGCCAAATTTCCTTAGTCTTCTGAGAAAGTAGAGGCATTTGGTAAGCTTTCTTAAATATAGCATTGGGGGAGAAGGGGCAGGAAAAGTTGTTGGTGCTCTTGACGCCTAAAAACTTGAAGTTCTCGACCCTTTCTACTTTGTCCCCGTTGATGTACACAGGAGCATGTTCTCCTCTATGCTTCCTGAAGTCGATGACAACCTCCTTCGTTTTGTTGATATTGAGGGAGAAATTATTGTCGCCACACTAGTACACCAGATTCTCTACCTTCCTGTACTCATTCCTGCACTCTATCTTGTCATTGTTTGAGATCTGCCCCACTACAGTGGTGTTGTCAGCAAACTTGAAAATCATGGTGTTTCTTTCTCTAGGTGTTGAAAAGTTGCACCCTTTTTTATGCTGTAGCAACGCAATGCCTTCCAGACACACTTTTTAGTTAGCAAAACTATTTTAGAACATAGAAATACTAAAGCCCTTCCGCCCACGAGTTGCGCTGATCATATCCCTACCTACTAGGCCTACCTATAACCCTCAATCCTATTAAATCCCATGTACTCATCCAGAAGTCTCTTAAAAGACCCAAACAAATTCGCCTCTACCACCACCGACGGCAGCCAATTCCACTCACCCACCACCCTCTGAGAGAAAAACTTACCCTTGACATCTCCTCTGTACCTACTCCCCAGCACCTTAAACCTGTGTTCTCTCATAGCAACCATTTCAGCCATGGGAAATAGCCTCTGAGAATCCACCCAATCTATACCTTTCAACATCTTATAAATCTCTATCAGGTCACCTCTCATCCTTCATCTCTCCAGGGAGAAAAGGCCAAGTTCTCTCAACCTATCCTCATAAGGCATGCCACCCAATCCAGGCAACATCCTTGTAAATCTCCTCTGCACCCTTTCAATAGCTTCCAAATCTTTCTTGCAATGAGGCGACCAGGACTGTGCACAGTACTCCAAGTGGGGTCTGACCAGGGTCTTATAAAGCTGCATATTATCTCCCAACTCCTAAACTCAATCCCTCGATTGATGAAGGCTAGTACACCATATGCCTTCTTGACCACATCCTCTAACTGCGAGGCCGATTTAAGAGTCCTATGGATCCAGACCCCAAGGTCCTTCTGATCCTTCACACTGCTAAGCGTCTCACCCTTGATATTATGCTCCTTCATGCCATTTAACCTGCCAAAATGGACCACTACACATTTATCTGGGTTGAAGTCCATCTGCCACTTCTCCGCCTAGTCTTGCATCCTATCTAATGTCACGCTGCAACATCTGACATCCCTCCAGACTATCCACAACACCACCAACCTTCGTGTCGTCGGCAAACTTACCAACCCATCCCTCCACTTCCTCATCCAGGTCATTTATGAAAATTACAAACAGCAAGGGTCCCAGAACAGATCACTGGGGCACTCCACTGGTGACCAACCTCCATGCAGAAAAAGACCCATCCACAACCACTCTCTGCCTTCTGCGGGCAAGCCAGTTCTGGATCCACAAGGCAACAGCCCCATGGATCCCATGCCCTCTCACTTTCTCAAGAAGTCTTGCATGGGGGACCTTATCGAACGCCTTGCTGAAGTCCATATAAACCACATATACCGCTCTTCCTTTGTCAATGTGTTTAGCCACATTTTCAAAGAACTCAACCAGGCTCGTAAGGCATGACCTGCCCTTGACAAAGCCGTGCTACTTTTGAGCATACTAAACTTCTCTAAATGTTCATAAATCCTGTCCCTCAGGATCCTCTCCATCAACTTACCAATCACTGAGGTTAGACTCACCTGTCGGTAATTTCCTGGACTATCTCTATTTCCTTTTTTGAATATAGGAACCTCAACCTCAACCGCAATCCTCCAATCCGCCAGAACCTCTCCCATCTCCATCGACGACGCAAAGATCATTGCCAGAGGCTCTGCAATCTCTTCCCTCACCTCCCAAAGTAACCTGGGGTACATCCCATCCGGTCCCGGTGACTTATCTATCTTGATGCTATTCAAAATTTCCAACACATCCTCTTTCTTAATGTCCACATACTCAATCTTTTCAGTCTGCCGCAAACCTGCAGCACAACCACCCAGATCACTTTCCACTGTGAATACCGAATGCATATTTTTATACAATATTTTAACGTGAATATTTTAACATGAACATCTACTAAATGTATATCAATTTCAGAATGATAAGATGACATTCAATATTTGAATAGCTTTATTATAGCGTTTCTTTTTTAATTAATTCACTAGGAAGAGTTGTATTGTTTAGTGTCTATCCCTAGGTACCATCGAGTGTTCTGCAATTGACACAGTACTGTTAGGTATGGAATTGTGACCCAATGAGTATGAAGGAACAGGAATATGTATACCTAAATCAGGATGGTGTGCATGAAACCACCAATGACTACTCTTCAAAAATATTTCATTGTCTATGAAATGCTTTGGGGTTAGATGTGAATACAGACTTGTTCTTAATGTTTACCCAGTGCAGTTGTTGAAAATAAATAAACTTGCCACAACAGGAGAACTCAAATCCAGCAGAATAAAAATTAAAAATACAACTGCTAGGTGATGTAAGTCTGTGTAATTTTAATAGGGCTACTACTACCACGAAGTTCCTACCAATTTGTGAAGGGATCACTATGGACCAGAAGCTCAAGTGGACCAGCTATGTTAATAGGGCTTGAACCTCTGCAATGTGCTTATCACTTCCTGGGTCCTTAAAGTGTCTTCAAGGCTCAGGTCAGAACAGCGATGGAACAGTCCCCACTGAGCTGGGTGCCAACAACATTTAGCAGTCTTCAGCACCAACAAAGCAGTTCACTTGATTGGTGCTCCAGTCACAGGAATTCAACACCCAACCTCTCCTCGATCCCTTTACTGTTTAAATTATCATATAGTTTGCCTGATATCTGATACTCGATGAACAAAAAATTTCCAATTAAACATTGGGAAGATCATAGCCACTGTCTTCAGGCCCATCACAAACTTTATTTCCTAGCCAACTGTCGAGCTGCCCATTAATTTGATCGCCAACAAATCAATACAATTGATGAAACATCAAATTAGGATTTGGTATGAAAAGTTTCTTTGTTTTCTTTCTAACTCATTGATGGCTTGTGGTTTTCTATAATAGCTAGAAATTAGGAAATGATTAAAATTGCTCATTCTCAGTATGTTTTAGAATTGGATACATCAGGGCACAATTTAGTTGATTGTGCTATTTAGCTTAGCTAAGAAGGTGCAGGGTGTGGGTTACAGGATGCATGACTCATGATATTGATTTCTTTTTGTGAGACATGCAAAACTATATAAGACATTACTGAGTCACTGGCACAAAGCAAAGGCAGTTAGTTACTTTCTTAACAGTAACCACAGTTGGTCACCTGGTTGCTCTATAGAAACTATAATACTTCTCTGGGTCTTGTTCACAACACTTGTCATGCCATAATGAATCATCTAGAACAATTTTTGTGATTAGAAGGTTCCCTTCATAATTTGCAGAGGTTAGAAGGATCAAATCTGCCCAGAGAGAAAACAGGTAATGCTGCTTATTTCTCTCAGGTGCAATTTTATGGCTGCACTCACTCCAAAGCCAGAAATTCTTGCCCAAAGTCAATGGGCCTCTGTTTGCATGGTCCATGTCTCACCCATTACGATTCCCATGGCAGGCGGGACAGGAAAACTCTGCCAACATATGTCAATTGCTTGGAGCCATGGTATAGTTATGAACAACGAAAGGATTAGGTTGTAAATCTTATTTGTTGCCAAGATTCGGTTCTCTTCCATTGAGCAACTGATGACAGGATGTGACCTGCAACACTTCTGTCAAAATGCACCCAAGTACCTAGGGCAATTGGAACTTGTAGAAAATCCAGTTTTGTTTAGTTAGGAAACAGTTTCAGTAGATGCGTGGGGGTATCCTGCTGTTAGTTCAAGTAGGCATAGCTCTTCAAAAGAAGCTTTTTTAGCAGCTGGTGGTGAGCCATGTGTCACCATAATGACCAAACCAGATAAGACATTTTATGATTACAGATGAGCGAAAGGAGAGTTGATGAATGAGAAATAAGTGATATTAAAAGCAGTAATGTCACTGAAAGCAGACTAGCGAAAATAGTCCAAGAAGCAATTGCCAAGCGTTAAAAGAGAAACACAAATTGAGGTGACATATCAACAATGATTGTATATTGGTCATGTTGGTTCAGTCACAACTGTCAGGCATCACTGCTACAACCCAAAGATTAGGGAATCTGCAGGAAAAAAGAATGGGATAATTTCTAAGAGAGAGTAAACAGGAGATTGAAAGAAATTTACAGATAGATGAGATGTACTCGACCTTATGAAACAGCAAAAGAAAAAGATGATCGTTTACACACAATGTAAATTTTTAAAAATTGAATGTGAAGGAATCGTGGAAGTCCTTCTTCTGATGGAGGAAGAGAAGCCGTTGGAAAGAGTGAAAGAACACTTGGGTGGTTCAGTAGCAAATAAAAAAAAAGAGTTCTTTGTAGAGAATGACCAGAAGTGTTTATGCCATGCTTTTCACTTGTGTGGAAAGAACCACAAATGATGTGGCATAGTTTGCTTATATATGGGAAAACGCAGATTGTAAAATAATCTGGAACCAAGTAAAATCTTGTTAAAATAAGGCAAGGATCAGATAACAGTAAATAGCTCTCATAGCCAATGACCATTTTAAGAAATAAAAAGTCAGCAAGTTAAAAATAGAAGGGCGGAGAAAGACATTCTGAAACTGAAAAACTGTAGATAACAAGCAAGAGTGACTAAAGGGTCATCTTAAAGCTGAGAATGAAAAGGAAGAAATGTTTGTACTATTATTGACTGCCACCACATGCATTAAAAGAGGTTAAATTACTTTCGTTTCTGTAAGACATGGCAACATGAAACAACTGAGAGGTGGAAATTCATATGAAGAGACAGTATAATCAAGAAACCTTCCCAGTTCTGATAAAAGGCCTTGAAAATTTCATTCTCCATCTCTCACAGATGTTGCCAGACTGGTATATTTTTCACAGTTTCCTGTTTTCATTACTAACGACAATGTGTTGGTCTGTAACTTCAATTCCATTCTGTTAACAATTTAAATCCCTGACACTTGAGTGAGCTTTTAATTTCCCTTTAAATCTGTCCTTTGTTTGATAGGCAATAAAAAGGCAATGTCTACAAAACTGAGTTTATTTATTGTAAAAGGGCTATCTGTAGTAGCGAGCCCCTCTAAAGGAGTTTGTGTTTGGAAGATCATGTGACACTTCCCTCAACCATCCACTGGGGTAGGAGCATCCAAATCCCAGGGCTGAGTTCAGGTTTTTATGATCAGAATTGATCCTTCAGGTGAATGGAGAAGATGCATATTGAAACACTCTGTATATAGTTTGAGTTAGTTAATAAATCCGACTTAGAAATCTGCTTTCGGATGCCCCCATACACTCTCAGCCATCTCCAGTCCCAGCCCCATTTGCGCTGTGGGTGGGGCTTAGCGCGGTCGGAATGATCAGAGCTCTGAACTGTGCATGCGCAGCTGGAAAAAAATTTGAAAAAGCGCACCCGTTTCAGATCGCTCCCGAGCCACAGAAAGCTGAGAAAGTGGCCCGGGAGCAAAAAGCAGGAGTGATGGTGCACACACACATTACTGTCCCCCTTAGCCACCCCCCACTACCCACACAGATCACTGTTCCCCTTACCCACTCCCCACTACCCACACACATCACTGTCCCCCTTATCCACCCCCCCCACTACCCACATACATCACTGTCCCCCTTATCCAGCCCCCCACTACCCACACACATCATTATCCTCTTTATCTACTCCCCCCCACTACCCATACATATCACTGTTCTCCTTATCCAGCACCCCCCAATATCCACACGCATCACTGTCCCCCTTACTCCACACCCCCACCATCACACACATCAATGTCCTCCTTATCCACCTCCCCACTACCCACACCTATCACTGTCCCCCTTATCCACCCACACCCCACTACCCACACATCACTGTTCCCCTTATCCATCCCCCGGACTACCCTCACACACATATCACTGTCCTCCTTATCCATCCCCCACTACCCAAACACATCACTGTTCCCCTTATCCACCCATGTCCCGCTACCCACACATACCACTGTTCCCCTTATCCACCCACATCCCACTACCCACAAACATCACTGTCCCCCTTATCCACCACCCAATAACCCACACATATCACTGTCCCCCTTATCCCCCACCCCCACTACCCACATACAACACTGTCTCCCTTATCCACCCATACCCTGCTACCCACACTCTTATCTACCACCCCCAATACCCAGACCGATCATCCCCTCTGGCCCTCCTCCCCACCGATCGTCTGCAGAGTGGCAGTGGACCACCCTGCCCTCTCCCCACCAGAGATCCATCTTTCCTGCACTCTCTCCAAATGTTTTCATGTTCTTCTTAAAGTGGGACACCAAGAACTACTCCCAATAAAATCCTGGCGTTCACGGGGATTACATACCCACAAATGACAAATATGCTTTTCTTTGGGACTCATTGGACAGGTTCCAGTAACATAAGGGCAGCAATGGTTTGGGCAGTTATTCAACAGATAGCAGAGTTTTCAAAATTAAACAGAGCTGTTATTGCAACTCTGCACAGAGAGATTTGGATATTTCCACGTTAATAGATTTAATTGGATTGCATTCCAGCTGAAACCATTCTGGTCTCTGCTGCGTCATGGCCACATCTCTCCAGAGAAAGAGGGAGAAAAATAATGCAGATAAGCAATCACTTCTCATCCAATGGGTGATGCAGTGGACCAAATACAAAGCACAGGTAAGTGAAAACGGGAACAAAGAAATTGCAAAAGGCAGGATTCAACTATACTCCAGCTGAGACTGAACTGATGCCCTATACAAATTCAACAATCTCTTTGCTCATTTTAGAATGAAAGAATGGTATGGCTGCTGAGGAAGGCTATACCAGAATACTTCTCTTTACAGCAAGCGGCAGTTCAAATTGAATTGATATTTATATGGTGTAATGATGCACCCAAAATGTCTACATTTTTCATATTTCTGATGATAACATGAAGATGAATAAATTAATGTCAATCAGTTCTGGCAACTGTTTGAACTGTGGACTAATGTCAAAAGACAAAGGCATATTCACAAATACAATAAAATTAAATTGTGTTGTTGGAGTGAAATCAAAGTTAAAGGACACAAAATGGTTACCTGGCTCAAAATGTACTCTGGGAAAAGCCATTAAGAGGCACTGACTTTGGGCACAGACAGTACACAAATAGTTAAAACCTGTAGTGTTTAAATTACCACAGGAAACAGGTCAGACCATGAGGCACCTTAAACATGAGATAAAAGCAGACCCAAAACAATGAGTTTGATAACGACATCAGCCACTGATTGTGGGGGGAGAGGAGAGGGACATAAGTGTATATAACAAGATCAGCCATTGATGGGGACATAACTGCATAAATGTATCTACTCTGAAAAACTGCAGCAGGCGACGGTGCAGAGGGACCTCGGGGTCCTTGTGCATGAGTCGCAAAACCCCAGCCTGCAGGTGCAGCAGGTGGTCAGGAAGGCTAATGGGATGCTGGCCTTCATAGTGAGGGGGATTGAATATAAAAGTAGGGAGGTCTTGCTGCAGCTGTATAGGGCATTGGTGAGGCCGCAGCTGGAGTACTGTGTGCAGTTTTGGTCGCCGCACTTACGCAAGGATATTTTGGCCTTGGAGGGAGTGCAGAGGTTTACTAGGCTGATACCGGAGTTGAGGGGGTTGAGCTATGAGGAGAGGCTGAATAAACTAGGCTTGTACTCGTTAGAGTTGAGAAGAATGAGGGGAGATCTCATTGAGACATATAAGATGATGAATGGGATGGATAGGATAGAGGTGGAGAGATTCTTCCTGCTCAGAAAGGACAGTAGGACTAGGGGGCACAGCCTCAAGATAAAGGGGGGGCGGTTTAGAACGGAGTTGAAGAGGAACTTCTGCACTCAAAGGGTGGTGAATCTCTGGAATTCTCTGCCCGTTGAAGTGGTGGAGGCTGCCTCGCTAAATATTTTTAAGATGCGGGTTGATGGGTTTTTGATAAGCAAGGGGATTAAGGGTTATGGGGAGAGGGCGGGAATGTGGAACTGAGCCACGACAGATCAGCCATGATCTTTTTGAATGGCGGGGCAGGCTCGAAGGGCTAGATGGCCTACTCCTGCTCCTATTTCTTATGTTCTTATGTTCTATGTATAACAATGTGATAATTGTCAAGGTCCATACTTGTCCATGTATAACGATGTGCTAACCGTCAATGTCCATACTTGTCTACTCAATGTGTAATGACGTGCTAATGGCTAATGTCCATACTGTCTATTATTTAACAATGTATAAAAGATGCTCAACTACCATTGTGTAGTTGAGAAGGTGACTGCCTGTACTACGGAGTGCCAGCGCTTCTCCCAAAGCTTTGTCTGAATAAAGCAGTTTGTTGAAACTCCAAGTCTGACTCCGAAATGGTGACTTTCCCACAACAGGACCATCCCTATTTGGCCTGAAAGCAGGTTCATTCAGTTCAATGTCTTGGCCACATCAGGATGCGTTTAAGAATCAATCATAATGTGCAGGACTGAATTCACAGATTTCCCTTTCTAAAAAGGATGACAGTGAACTAGTAGGTTGTTTATAATAATCCAATAGCTTTTAAAGCTAATCCTCTTTTCATGCCACAGTTTGTTTTTTAGACTGAACTCAATTTCTCAAACAGTGGAATTTGAACGTAGGCTCATTTGACTATTAGTCAAACTACTGATCATTATTCTTGTGATTACTCTCTGACACTACAAGTTATAGCTTACAGCTGCTTGGGATAGGGGCTTGCAACAAGCAATTTTTAGGAATCAAACTTTGGCTCGGCAGCTTCAGATTGTGACCTTTCTCCTCCAACTTAAACACCTATTTTTAATATCCCATACATATGTTGTCTCAATGCAACCCCACAGCAGCCATCTCTCATTTCTTCTTAAAGTTGCCACTTTTTTTTACAATCTCTCACATCTACACTTTTAATATCCAACACATTCTCCTTCCCTTCAATCCTGAGGAAGACTCAAAAGAAGTTGAAACATTAACTCCACCTTTTCTCCTTACAGAAGCTGCCAGATCCTGTTCAGCTTTCACAGCATTCTCTGTTCTGGTTTCAGGCTTCAGCATCCGCAGTATTTAGCTTATTTCAGCCCTCATACATACTTAAATGGAAAACAGTCATAAAATAAAATTATCTTACCTACAGACAAGAGTCGCCATGTAACTGCTGGCGAAGCAAAGCAGGCAAACACATCATCTGTGCAAGAGAAGTGAGTGAGCTGTGGGAGGATGACTGACTGTCCCCGGCATTGGCCCCACATGTACACCTGACCACCCTGGGTCTTAGCAGCTGAGGTGTGAGTAGAGTGGCAGGCTGCAATCTCCACAATTCTGGGAAGGAGCAAAAGTGTGACAGAGATCTGTCAATAAACAGAATAAAATACATACGGCGCAGAAAGAGGCCAGTCGGCCCATCAAGTTTTCACTGACTCTCAGAAAGGGCATCTTACCCAGACCCACTCCTCCCCCACCCTGTCCCCATAACCCCACACATTTACCATGGCCGATCCATCGAACTTACATATCTTGGGACACCAAGGGGCAATTTAGCAAGGCCAAACCATCTAATCTGCACATCTTTGGACTCTTGGAAGAAACTGGAGCACCCAGAGGAAACACACACAGACACAGGGAGAACATGCAAACTCCACACCGACATCATCCAAGGCCAGAAGCAAACCCAGGTCCCTGACACTGTGAACCAAAAATGCTAACCATTGCGCCACCCTGCAGTTCCGAGGAAACTACATACGCAAGTCCCTTAGGTGTAAAATATTGCCCATAAAGCTTGTGCTGATGATTAAATGTTATTTACATTTCCTACACATATAGATTTATTTTACATCGAATTAATGGAACAATTTTATGGTTAATAAAAGATGAAGCATTTTTATGAACATAAAATGAAAATGGGTCAATTTGAAAATTAACACCAACAATTCCTCTCAAGAAATTTCTTTTGACTTTTCAATATTTCAAAGCACCCAGAGCAAAGAAGCCTCAGCTTGATGTTACTTTATTTCCACCTGGAAGTGACACAATGATTGAGTTCTATTTACTAAAAGTCAAAGGAGTGTTTAATTTGGTTTTCCACCTCAAAGGAAATTTTGTAGATAATTTTTCTATTCAAAAAAAGCTATCCAAAGAAAAAGAAACTCCTGGATTTCAAAACCCTCTCACTATATAAAAATACCAAAAGCAAACCTAATCATCAGCCGGTTTTTTCTATTGCAATAACAATTAAAACAATCAAATGCAAAAAGCCAGATCCAGTATTGTGCTCACAACTTTAACCATTTACTTGATACATGACACAAAGTTGGTAGATAAATTAGGGAAAAAGCAGCTATTTTCAATGGCTGCATAGTCAGTAGCTATGTTACAGTGATCACCAGCTTTCACCAGATACAGCACAACAAGGTCATCCAAAATTATTCAGAAAGATCATTGTATATAAAATGTTTGATCATATCATACATTATAAATGAAAAATTAAACTGAAGTCTTTTGTCATATTTAATTTAAAGAGTTAATAATGCTAACCAAGTGATGAGAGAGATTTTACCACAACCATTACCTTTCTCTATCCACAATGATCTGCACAGGGCAAGACTGGTTGCTTTTAACACCACTGCCCAGCTGGCCATATGCATTAGCTCCCCAGGAATATAGCAAACCCTCATCTGTCAGTGCCAGGGTATGAGCATAGCCGCACACAATCTGCAAATAAAGTTACATGTTGCAAATACTGGTATTAGGCACTTCCAAGCAGAAACAAGAATAGAATTCTAAGCATAACTCAAGCAAGTTAGTATAAATGAACACTAATTCAGGTATCAATACACCCATTCTTACAGCAGACAATGTGCTGATTCTATCTGGAGGCAAGTCATGTTAAGTTGCATTATACACAGAGCTCCAAAGGCATAGAAATGCAAGTCTGGAACCCTATAGTGTACCAGCTGCAAACAATTCACTGGAGCTACTGGTCTTTGACCAGCAGTGTAAATATACTCAGTTTTTCTGTACCTTTTCACAACATCACAAAAAGCTATAGCAAACAGCAAAATCATGTTGCAAGCTGAATCTAAAGAGTGGCACATGCAACTTCTTCTGAAATGACGATTCACATTTCCTGGACTTTATATCACACAGGAGTGCTAGCAAGTGGTATAGACGTGAGCTGGATAATTTTCTAAATCTTATTTAACTGTAGTCAGAGGACCAGCACTGACAAAACTTAATAGCTGGGTATGGAGCTCAGTGCTGATTTTTAAAGCAAACTAGCAGTCCATTCTTTTTAACACCAGCTGCAAATTCAATCACACGAGGTAATCCATGCATAAGACAACCCTTCTTCTGCTTTGCAATCAAATAAATCCTATGGCTTACAAATAGAATTTTCTCTCTGTTAACATGATTAACCACAGAGTAGGAAATTGATCATAATGCACTCACACTTCACTCTTCTATCGCTGTTAGTTTTCAGACAGAGGCAAAGAGACTGGAAGTGTGCAATAGCAGTGATTGGAAAACCGTGAGCATGCACAAGAGGGCGTGCAACACACAAGCTAACAATGGTTATGCATACTCTTTATAGTGCATACTTCACCACTATCACTTACCACTCTAATGGCTTTGTTTAGTCCTGTGCTGTACGGCAGCACAATAGCACAGTGGTTAGCACTGCTGTTTCACAGCGCCAGGACCCGGGTTCGATTCCCGGCTTGGGTCATTGTCTGTGTGGAGTTTGCATGTTCTCCCCATGTCTGTGTGGATTTCCTCTGAGTGCTCCGGTTTCTTCCCACAGTCTGAAAAATGTGCTGGTTAGGTGCACTGGCCATGCTAAATTCTTCCAATCAGGTATCAGACTGTGGTGACTAGGGGAATTTCACAGTAAATTCATTGCAGTGTTAACGTAAGCCTTACTTGCGACTAATAAACAAACTTTAACTTTAAAAATATGCACAGGGAGAGAGTACTTTTAAAGAAGGACTTTAAATGCCTTAATATTATCCCATAATACTTCAGAATTTCATCAAAACTGTACTTTCATTTTTTATGAAATAAATACAATAGCCAACTTACACATACTGAAAGCTCAAAAGTCAGCTATAAATAACGGCCAGTTAGTTAATCTGTTTGTAGTGAGGTTGTTTAGAACGTCAGAAGAAATTCTGCCCTTCTTCAGAAAAAATATGCATATGGGTTTTTGTTTAATATCTTGGCCAAAAGATGATTCTTTCCATAATGACACATTCCTTCAGTATTATAATGAAGCGTCTATCTAGATAATGCTCAGGAATGGCATTTAATTGAACCCACAAACTTTTAACTCAGAGTGCTGGCTCCTAGGAAAGCACTACCAACTAGTCAAGATGACATTTAGTCTACCAATACTTGTCAAATGTATCAAACATACCTGACACACATGAATTCCTTGCAATGCTGCCAGTCTACATGGGGTTGGCTGATTGCCATTACTGCCCAGTCCAAGTTGCCCATTACCATTGTAGCCCCAACCATATACCTGCAATGCAAGATAAAGCCAGTTAAAGAAAGGAGTTGCAAGTAAACAGAATCTTTCATATCCTTAGGGTGCCCCAAAGAGCTTCATAGTCAATGAAATACTTCTTAAGTAAAGTCAGTTTCAATGTTGACAGGTCAAGAGCTATTTTGCACATAGCAAAGTTCCAAAAATATCAGTGAGATAAATGTGATCATTCATTATAGCAATGTTGGCCAGGATGCCAGAAGGACTCCTCTGCTCTTTTTCAAATATAGAAGATTGATTTCACTCAGTCAAGTCAAAAGATGTGGGAACTCTGCCGCTTGGAAGGAGCCGAGCAACAACGCTGATAGCAACACTTACGAGCTCAAAGAAAATCAATGAAGGATACATTTATGATAAAAAGTCCCAAAGCAGACAGGCTCCTCAAGCCATTACATACATGAGGAAGTGGACAGCTGCCTGAAAGCAACCGAGACAGAAAAAGCAACTGGAGTTGATGGGATTTTGTCAGGATTCCTAAGATGCATCGAATCACAGGGAAGAAAATGGTTACCAAGGCTGTTTACCAATATTCATAGCAAAGGCACCATTCCAAATACCTGGGACAGAATTCTCCTAAAAAATTCACAGTATGACAAAAGATAGATAACCAGAACATTTCACTTTGGTCTTTTTCAGCGAGATACCCCATACAATTTTCCCACAGTGTCAATTTTCTTTTGGCAGTCGGGAGTTTCAAGCCAATGGTGAGGGTGGGGTGGGGGGCCTAAGTTCACTGGGGAAGCTGGGAATAACATCTCCATAGACTGGAGACTATATAGACTAAATAGACTGGGTCTGTACACGTTGGAGTTTAGAAGGATGAAGGGGGATCTTATAGAGACATATAAGATAATGAAGGGGATGGATAGGGTAGAGGTGGAGAGATTCTTCCCACTCAAAGGACAACAGGACTAGAGGGCACAGCCTCAAGATAAGGGGGGGGGGCAGTTTAGAATGGAGTTGAGGAGGAACTTCTTCACTCAAAGGGTGGTGAATCTCTGGAATTCTCTGCCCATTGAAGTGGTGGAGGCTACCTCACTAAATATATTTAAGACACGGGTAGATAGGTTTTTGGTAGGCAAGGGAATTAAGGGTTATGGGGAGAAAGCGGGAAAATGGAACTGAGCCACTTCAGATCAGCCATGATCTTATTGAATGGCGGGGCAGGCTCAAAGGGCTAGATGGCCTACTCCTGCACCTACTTATAGACACCCCTGTCTCGGTGGATCACCAGACCCACCACCAGCCCCTCATGCAGAGTTTCCCTCTTCCCTCCCCTACCACTGACCTCCATCTTCTGGTTAGGCCCCACCCCTTTGGTGCCCAGTGGGCAGTGCCAGAGTGTCATGCTGGCATAGCCAGGGTGCTGGTATGGCACTGTCTAAGGGGCACTGTTCACCCCTGCCCCTGACCACCTGGGAAGGGCCTTCAATGGTTTCCAGCCCTACCGGCAAGGTCATCACATCTGATCCTCGTTGGTGAGGACTATGATCCTCGACGGTGAAGACTTCCATCTGCGACGTCATCTGCCAAGCAAAAAAAAATGGGCCGGGGGGGAGGTGGGAATATCAAGAATGACTGGGCGTGATTCACGTTTTTAGCCTCCCACTCAAATTTCCCATCCCACTATGCTAATCGACCAGCATAGCATGGTAGAAAAATTGCGTCCCTGGCATCAATCCAAGATAGTGACAATTGCCAAGCCCGGGAAATCACTTGACAACCCGTGTAGTTAGCACTGCATTGCTGCGCTCTCAATGAGATACAAGGTCCTGAAATGTATCTTGCTAAACAGGTCGAGTCCCATCCTGGAATCAGTCATGCTCCACTATCAAGCAGAGTTTTGCAGAGGCCACACCTGTTCACATATTGAGGCCAGTTTCCAGTAAGATGTGAAGATAGGACTTTGTTGACTTATTGTATGCCTATGGCACAGTGTGGCACACGACATCCTGCTGGAATACTTCACAAATCTTGAAATTAATCAACTCCATGATCAGCAACCAACAGTTCTAAATCAGCCGTCCACACACGGGCTCTCACAGAAATCAGTCATCGCACTGGATCTTTTTAAAACATATACCAAGCACCCTCTGGATCTCTGAATATGATGATGACTTGTCCTGGCTTTTCCAGTTTTTCTACCCAAAATACAATTTTGGATGCACTGCTGGAATTCCCCACTTGTGTAAATGAAAGACTCATGACACAGCCGTAACCAATATGCCACCATTGTCAGCACTTACAAAAATGCTAAGTAAAAGTCCTATTCTGACCACGTCCTCATTGCCATCCCAAACATCCCAAGAACAAAATCATCTTTTTAGGGACTTCAACGCAAGCACTCGCTGTGCCTCCGTTGCCTGAAGCAGAACCAGAGAAAACTAGGTGAGAAAAGCCAGAGGACATCCTCCTGCTGAAAAAATGTGCTCAGCATAGCCTAGTTACAATAAGCCCCTCATGATGGCAGTGCTGCCTCACAGTGTCAGGGGCCCAGGTTAGATTCTGGTCTTGGGTGACCATGTGGAGTTTCCACGTTCTCCCAGTGTCTGTGTGGGTTTCCACCAAGGGCTCCAGTTTCCTTCCACAACTCAAAGTTGAAAAGATTAGGTGGATTAGCCATGGTAAATCTGTGGGGTTACGAGGATAGGGTAGGGCAAAATGCTCTTTTGAAGAGTTAAGTGCAGAACAATGGCCCAAAAGGCTTCCTTCTGCACTGTAGGGATTCTCTCAAAGCGTGGGCACTTACTGGATTATGTCATGGACATGTTGAATCAGCAATGAATATTCAACCAGCACCAAGACATTGCAAGGCCCAAAGAAGCTTCAAAGCAGCTCAATCCAAAAGAAGAATTCCAATTACAGCTCACAATTTGGAAAATCTTCAAACATTGAACTCAATTCCAGAACAGTGTGACCAAATAAATTCAGCTGTATTAGATTCCTGTGGCCAGACTATTAGGCCCCAGCATTTGTCATCAACAGGACTGTTCAATTAAAACAATGCTGAAAAATGTGACCTCTTAGAATTAAAATGAGCAGATTTTTGCCTGGCAAAACAACCCAAAGTCACAAATCAAAAGGACTGCACTCCAACTACTCAAGGTTGACACCCGTTAGGGAAAGGAAAAAGTCCTAGTAGGTTAGAGAAGATTTTAAACCATTAGGCACTTAAAGCACTGACAGAAAACTGCAGCAGGCGACGGTGCAGAGGGACCTTGGGGTCCTTGTGCATGAGTCGCAAAAACCCAGCTTGCAGGTGCAGCAGGTAGTCAGGAAGGCGAATGGGATGCTGGCCTTCATAGCGAGGGGGATTGAATATAAAAGTAGGGAGGTCTTGCTGCGGCTATATAGGGCATTGGTGAGGCCGCAGCAGGAGTACTGTGTGCAGTTTTGGGCGCCGTACTTACGCAAGGATATTTTGGCCTTGGAGGGAGTGCAGAGGAGGTTTACTAGGCTGATACCGGAGTTGAGGGGGTTGAGCTATGAGGAGAGGCTGAATAAACTAGGCTTGTACTCGTTAGAGTTTAGAAGAATGAGGGGAGATCTCATTGAGATGTATAAGATGATGAATGGGATGGATAGGATAGAGGTGAAGAGACTCTTCCCGCTCAGAAAGGACAGTAGGACTAGGGGGCACAGCCTCAAGATAAAGGGGGGGCGGTTTAGAACGGAGTTGAGGAGGAATTTCTTCACTCAAAGGGTGGTGAATCTCTGGAATTCTCTGCCCGTTGAAGTGGTGGAGGCTACCTCGCTAAATATTTTTAAGACGCGGGTTGATGGGTTTTTGATAAGAGAGGGGATTAAGGGTTATGGGGAGAGGGCGGGAATGTGGAACTGAGCCACGACAGATCAGCCATGATCTTACTGAATGGCGGGGCAGGCTCGAAGGGCTAGATGGCCTACTCTTGCTCCTATTTCTTATGTTCTTATGTTCTTAGAACTACTAGCACTGAGTTAAATGACTCTAAATCAGACTTAAGCTAACAAGAGAATAATTTACACACGTGAATGCAATAAGAAATTTAAACAAGTGATTGTGATTTAAAACACATATTTTGGTATATTTCAAATGTATTAAATGTATTTTATAAAAGTAATTTGTGCACTTTAGCCAAGAGCAAGTTGCTGCAAGGCCTGATGGTATGGGGACTTTCAGACAGAACCACATCCTTAGGAAACAATGAAACCTCAGAATGTGCAAGTTCTTATCAACAAGAATTGCTAGCAGTAAGGTTCTCAGGGCTGCTTATGAAGAGATTTTCACTATTCAGGTATTCACAATGCCTACTCAGACATGAGAACATGCATTAGTCTGATTTGGCCAGTGACAAGGAGGAGAATGGTGGGAATATTAACTTTAACTTCAACATCTGGGGTTGCTAAGCAATAGAGGAAGTTGAGTCAGCAATAGGGGGAGGAAGCATCTGGATTCCATGGACAATGAAATCCCATCATGTCAGAGGGTAAAATGCAATTGGCTAAAGTAAAAAGCAGATATCATTAATGATTTAAATGTATTGAAAATGATTGATTCAAAGCTAATGAAAGGCAGAAGAATTTAATAAGAAAAATGTATAATTGATGTATCCTAACTGTATTTGTCAGAGTTTGTTGGAGATGTCAGGCTGCTGTATGTCTGGAAGAACCAAGGACTCCAATAATCTCTCCTGTAATGTGCTGGTCAAATAAAAGATACATCTTTAAACTGGGACACTGGCTTTTATGAGTCTTTGTATTGGCTGAAGTTTTGGTGATTCCTAGCCACCTCACAAACCTCACTAACAACACCCAAAGAAAAATCCGGGAGATAAAAGGGCATGTGATGGGAAGAGAAAACCTGAGACATCCAACAACATGTTGATCATTATGACAAAGCTTTCTTGAAGACACCAGGGCCATCTAGAGACCTAGGTCAAATGGAAAAACTCCCTTTCACTCACAAGATCACAAGTGATTTTCTTCACGGATGCAATGCTGCAAAGAACATTTTCAACAACACAACCACAGTGACAGCTAGTACTCTAAGGCTATCCTCCAGTGGAATTTTTGTGTGAGCCACCATCAATGGGAGAGCTGCAACAAGGAAATAAATGGATAAAAAGCAACAAAGCCGGATGGTATTCCAACTGAGATCTTCACCTTCTAAACATGGTTTTGTCTGACAAATCTGGATAGCTAAACTGGTCAATCTCAATCACGTCATCATCGTGAAGCATAGATCAGAAGTACTCACACCTGCACAAGTGAAGTGATAAAAACATTTTCTAAAAAACATCTGCAAGAAATTGAAGTATCAAAAGGCCAACCTGAATCTGCAAAAAGTACATTCACATTGCGTGTAACAGCTTTAAATGTACTTTCTAGATCTGCAATAGTCCTTTTGAGATTAGGGAAAGGCACACTGAGAAAAATCTACCACAGTGGCAAGCACTGTTGCCTCACAGCATCAGGGGCCTGGGTTTGATTCCGGCTTCGAGTAACTGTCTGCATGGAGTTTGCACATTCTCTCTGTGTCTGTGTGTGTTCCCTCCTGGTGCTCAGGCTTCCTCCCACAGTCGAAAGATGTGAGATTAGGTTGATTGGCCATGCTAAACTGACCCTGGCGTCAGGGCCTTAGTAGGGTACATATGTGGCGTTATGGGAATAGGGCTGGGTGGGATTGTGGTTGGTGCAGACTTGATGGGCTGAATGGCCTCCTTCTACACTGTAGGGGTTCTATAAAATCCAAGAGAAACATCAACAACGACACTGCATCCATCAAGCTGACCAATGCACATGACTCAGCAAATTGCAAAGATCTGTGGATTGTGCTCCAAAGATTCAATTGCTTCATGACTGCAACTGTCTTGAATGGGGGATCTGAAACAGGCTCCTTAAAAATCGAGACCGGGGTCAAGCAGGCTAACAGCCAGTCACTCATTCTGTTTACACACTTCAAAGTTCAACTGCCCTCTGGTGTCAGTAATAAATACAATCTAGATGGAAAACTCTTTAATCTCAACCACCACAGTGCCAAAACCACAACAAACACAGTCATCAAACCCATATCTAATTATTCCATCTCCCATATGTGCATTAGGCAAAACTCTGGAATACATTAAGAACTTCCCACACTTTGGTTAAAAGCCATCTCAAAAGGGCACCACTGAAGAGCAAATCCAACAAGAGATCAACTGTGCCAGCTCAGCCTCTGCAACTATATCAATGAGTGTTTTATATTAAAGACTTCCATAAGCCAACAAAAGTGCTATTGAATTGAGTTGTTGTCATTGTCACACTCCTGAACTCAAGTGTGGCCTGTGAAAGCATAAGAGAATTTCCATCAGCAAATCCTCCATCACATCCTCAGATTCACCTGAAACATTGTTAAGCGCAAGCTACTATCCTGCTTGAAGCCAGATCCACAAACATGCAGGCAAAACCCCTGAACCCCTATTGAAAAATGTCATCATCGCCAGTTTTGTCTAAAACCGATCTTTGTCAATGATCTTGCTGAAAAGCACACCTCGTCACAGTTTTGTCTTTTACTGTTCTATAGTAATATGCTCAGTTTACTCGTACAGCAAGATAAAAAGCTGAAAAGGTTGCTACATTATGGGTGACAGTTCGTCAAGTTTTATTAGGTAGGCATTGCTAGTCCAGGATGGACGAAATGTGTCACTGATGACATCACCACACTGGTTTACAATATGTAACATCCTTCTCCCTTTACTACAACAGTACGACAAAGAACTTTAAATATTACTACATTACTAAGTATTATCATGGACATATGTACAGTTTTTGGTGGCCATCAATTTTGTTTTGGTAAGACACAACAGTCTGGAATCTTGTCTTCAATATCCTTGGTAGCTTGTTTTTCATCTTGTGAAGTTGCTTTCTTGTCAACTTCCACAGATGTGCATTTTTCTACCAGAGTAAAATTGGAACTCAATTCTGAAGTAATATTTGGTTCAGGAATTTCACAACCTTGGGTGTCTGCCTTATTGAGACAGACTCCGCTAATTCACTCTTTGAAAAAAGGATTTGATCTATGTATCTCCTCCAAATTTTCTTGACATCAAGTCACACAGTGTAAGAAATTGGACCCATCTTAGCTAGAATGGTTGCAGGAACCCACTTCCTCGCTTTTGAAGTAGTTTCTTAAAACTCGTTCTCCTGGATTAAAACTGCTCTGATTCGATGTTTGTTCATGGTGAGTGATTTGCGCTTGTTGTTGTCATCATCCTGTTATTGCAGTTATCAGGAAATCGAATCTGGTTTTCAGTTTCCATCTCAACAACATTGCTGGCAAATTTTGTGTTGTTGCATGAGCAGTGTTCTGACAGCATGTGAGAAAGTTGCTTACCGTACTGGTTAATTAATCTTCATCTTTTGATGCTTTAATGGCATGCTTCAATGCTGATGTGGCGATTCCAGCATCGGACTGGGGTAAACACAATAAGAAGTCTCGCAACATCAGGTTAAAGTCCAACAGGCTTATCTGGTAGCAAAAGCCACTAACTTTCAGAGTGCTGCTCCTTAGACAGGTAAGTGGGAAATCTGTTCACAGGCAGGGCATATAAAGACACAAACTCAATTTACAAAATAATGGTTGGAATGTGAGTCTTCTTGGAATGCTGTCAGGATAGTTTCCTTGAACAGTATGTGACGTAACCTACGAGGGAGCGAGCTAACTTAGATCTGGTGTTGTGTAACGAGGCAGGTAGAATTAGGGGTCCTCTTGGGACGAGTGATCATTGTATGGTTGAATTTTTGATGCAGATGGAAGATGATAAAGTAGGGTTCGAACCTGTGTCCTCTGTTTGAACAGAGGGGAGTATGATAGGATGAGAGCGGAATTGGTGAATATAGATTGGGGGCGCAGATTGGTTGGTAGGACGGCTGAGGAACAGTGGAGAATTTTTAAGGAGATCTTTTTCGGTACTCAGCAGAAATATATTCCAATGGTAAAGAAGGAATGTAGGAGAAGGGACAACCAGCTTGGTTATCTAAGGAAATAAAGGAGAGTATTAAATTAAAAGGTGATGCGTTCAGAGTGGCTAAAAGTAGTGGGCGATTAGAAGATTGGGAAAAATTTAAAAATCAACAAAGAATGACTAAGGAGGTGATAAAGAAAGGAAAGACAGGCTATGAAGCTAAACTAGCACTAAATATAAAAAAAGGACAGTAAATGTTTTTACAAATATATAAAGAAGAGAAGGCTGGCTAGAGTGAACGTTGGACCCTTAGAGGATGAGAGGGGGGATTTAGTGGTGGGAGATGAGGAAATGGCTGAGGCTTTAAATAAGTTTTTTGCCTCGGTCTTCACGGAGGACGACACAAATAGTTTGCCGGATCTTAAAGATAGAAGGATGGTAGCAGTTGAGGGCCTGAATGCGATTACTGTCACTACGGAGGTAGTGCTTGATAGACTAATGAGACTGAAGGTAGACAAGTCCCCAGGACCAGATGGAATGCATCCCAGGGTTCTGAAGGAAATGGCAGAGGTGATAGTGGATGCCTTAGTAATTATTTACCAAAATTCACTGGATTCCGGGGAAGTGCCGGAAGATTGGAAAATGGCTAATGTTACGTCGCTGTTTAAAAAAGGTAGCAGACAAAAGGCAGGGAATTATAGGCCAGTTAGTTTAATGTCTGTAGTTGGTAAAATGCTAGAATCTGTCATCAAAGAAGAAATAGCGAGGCACCTAGAAAAGAATGGTTTGATAGAGCAGACGCAGCACGGATTCGTTAAGGGGAAGTCGAGTTTGACGAATTTATTGGATTTCTATGAGGATGTGACTAGTGCGGTTGACAGAGGGGAACCAGTGGATGTGGTGTTTTTAGATTTCCAAAAGGCGTTTGATAAGGTGCCTCATAAACCGGTTGCTACAGAAGGTTAGGGTGCACAGAGTTGGGGGTAAGGTGTCAGCGTGGATAGAGGATTTGCTGTCTAATAGGAAGCAGAGAGTTGGTATCAATGGGGGCTATTCTGATTGGCGGTTGGTGACTAGTGGAATGCCGCAGGGATCAGTGCTGGAGCCTCAACTATTTACCATTTGTATAGATGATCTGGAAGAGGGGGCTGAGTGTAGGGTGACGAAATTTGCTGATGACATGAAGATGAGTGGAAAAGCAAATTGCGTGGAGGGTATGGAAAGTCTGTAGAGGGATCTGGATAGGCTGAGTGAGTGGGCAAGGACCTGGCAGATGGAGTATAATGTTAGCAAGTGTGAGGTTATCTACTTTGGCAGAAATAATAGTAGGAGGGAGTATGATTTAAAAGGCGAAAAGCTGCAGCATACTACGGTGCAGAGGGACCTGGGGGTCCTTGTGCACATGTCGCAAAAACCCAGTCTGCAGGTGCAGCAGGTGATCAAGACAGCAAATGGAATGTTGGCCTTTCTAGCGAGGGGGATAGAATATAAAAGTATGGAGGTCTTGCTGCAACTGTACAGGGTACTGCTGAGGCCGCATCTGGAGTACTGTTTTGATCACCGCACTTGCGCAAGGATATTTTGGCCTTGGAGGGAGTGCAGAGGAGGTTCACTAGGCTGATACCGGAGATAAGGGGGTTGGCCTATGAAGAGAGACTAAATAGACTGGGTCTGTACTCGTTGGAGTTCAGAAGGATGAGGCGGGATCTTATAGAGACGTATAAGATAATGAAGGGGATGGATAGGGTAGAGGTAGAGAGATTCTTCCCACTTAGAAAGGATAGCAGGACTAGAGGGCACAGACTCAAGGTAAGGCGGGGGGGGGGGGGGGGGGGGGGGGGCTGCAGTTTAGATCAGAGTTGAGGAGGAACTTCTTCACTCAAAGGGTGGCGAATCTCTGGAATTCTCTGCCCGTTGAAGTGGTGGAGTCTACCTCGCTAAATATATTTAAGTCAGAAGTAGATAGGTTTTTGATAGACAAGGGGTTATGGGGAGAAAGCGGGAAAGTGGACCACTTCAGATCAGCCATGATCTTACTGAATGGTGGGGCAGGCTCGAAGGTCTACTCCTGCTCCTATTTCTTATGCTCTTATGTGCAGGTAATCAAGTCTTAAAAGGTACAGACAATGTGAGTGGAGAGAGGGTTAAACACAGGTTAAAGAGATGTGCATTGTCTCCAGCCAGGACAGTTAGTGAGATGTTGCAAGCCCAGGCAAGTTGTGGAGGTTAGAGATGAACCCAAACTCCAATTGAGGCTGTCCTCACATGTGCGGAACTTGGCTTTCAATGTCTGCTCAGCGACTCTACGCTGTTGTGTGTCATGAAGGCTGCCTTGGAGAATGCTTACCCGAAGATCAAAGGCCGAATGCCAGTGACTGCTGAAGTGTTTCCCAACAGGAATAGAACACTCTTGCCAGATGATTGTTGAGCGGTGTTCATTCATCCATTGTTGTAGCATCTGCACGGTCTCCCCAATGCACACATGGAGCAGTTGAACCAGGAGCACTCCTCATCACAATGGATGTCTTGACACTCTACACCAGCATCCCCCACGACAATGGCATTGCTGCAACTGTCTCAGTACTCCATGCCAACAACTGCCAGTCTCCAGATGCAATTTTACAACTCATCACTTCATCCTGGACCACAATGTCTTCACCTTCAACAACCAGTTCTTCATCCAGACACAGAGAACAGCCATGGGACCAAATTCGCACCTCAATATGCCATGCACAGGTTCGAACAAGACTTCTTCGCCGCACAGGGCCTTCAACTGATGCTATACACTAGATACATTGATGACATTTTCTTCTTTTGGACTCATGGTGAACAATCACTGAAACAACTATATGATGAATCGACAAGTTCCATTTCACCACCACTGTGGACTACTCTCCGGAATCCGTTGCATTCTTGGAGACACGCATCTCCATCAAGGATGGTCACCTCAGCAGTTCACTGTACCGCAAACCCACAGATAACTTCACGATGCTCCACTTCTCCAGCTTCCACCCTAAACACGTTGAAGAAGCCATCCCCTACGGACGAGCCCTCCATATACATAGGATCTGCTCAGATGAGGAGGATTGCAAAAGACAGCTCCAGACACTGAAAGATGCCCTCATAAGAACAGGATTATGGCGCTTGACTCATCAATCGACAGTTCCGACACGCCACAGCTAAAAGCTGCACTGACCTCCTCAGAAGACAAACATGGGACACGGCAGACAGAGTACCCTTCGTTATCCAGTACTTCCCCAGAGCGGAGAAGCTACGACATCTTCTCTGGAGCCTTTAACGTGTCATTGATGAAGACGAACATCTCGCCAAGGCCATCTCACACCCCCACTTCTTGCCTTCAAACAACCACACAACCTCAAACAGACCACTGTCCGCTGCAAACTACCCAGCCTTCAGGAAAACAGCGACCAAGACACCACACGACCCTGCCACAGCAACATCTGCAAGACGTGCCAGATCATCGACACAGATGCCATCATCTCACATGAGAACACCATCTACCAAGTATACGGTACATACTCTTGCAACGCAGCCAACGCTGTCTACCTGATACGCTGCAGGAAAGGGTGTCCTGAGGCATGGTACATTGGGAGACCATGCAAACGCTATGACAGCAGATGAATGAACGCGCTTGACAATCATCAGGCAAGACTGTTCTCTTCCTGTTGACGAACACTTCAGCAGTCAAGGGCATTCGGCCTCTGATTTTCACGACACATGACAGCGCAAAGTCGCTGAGCAGAGACTGACAGCTAAGTTCCACACACGAGGATGGCCTCAACCGGGATCTTGGGTTCATATCACATTATCTGTAACTCCCATGACTTGCCTGGGCTTACAGAATCTCATTAACTGTTCTGACGGGAGACAATACACATCTCTTTAACCTGTGCTTAGCGCTCTCTCCACTCACATTGTCTGTACTTTTCAGACTTGATTACCTGTAAAGATTCGCATTCCGTTATTTTGTAAACTGAGTGTGCCTTTAAATGCCCTGTTTGTGAACAGAACTCCCAATCACCTAATGAAGGAGCAGCAAGCGTTCCAAAAGCTAGTGGATTTTAAGAACATAAGAACATAAGAAATAGGAGCAGGAGTAGGCCATCTAGCCCTTCGAGCCTGCCCCGCCATTCAATAAGATCATGGCTGATCTGTCGTGGCTCAGTTCCACTTTCCCGCCCTCTCCCCATAACCCTTAATCTCCTCTCTTATCAAAAACCCATCAACCCGCTTCTTGAAAATATTTAGCGAGGCAGCCTCCACCACTTCAACGGGTAGAGAATTCCAGAGATTCACCACCCTTTGAGTGAAGAAGTTCCTCCTCAACTCCATTCTAAAACGCCCCCCCTTTATCTTGAGGCTGTGCCCCCTAGTCCTACTGTCTTTTTTGAGCGGGAAGAGTCTCTCCACCTCTATCCTATCCATCCCATTCATCATCTTATACGTCTCAATGAGATCTCCCCTCATTCTTCTAAACTCCAACGAGTACAAGCCTAGTTTATTCAGCCTCTCCTCATAGCTCAACCCCCTTAACTCCGGTATCAGCCTAGTAAACCTCCTCTGCACTCTCTCCAAGGCCAAAATATCTTTGTGCAGGTGCGGCGACCAAAACTGCACACAGTACTCCAGCTGCGGCCTCACCAATGCCCTATACAGCTGCAGCAAGACCTCCCTACTTTTATATTCAATCCCCTTCGCTACGAAGGCCAGCATCCCATTCGCCTTCCTGACCACCTGCTGCACCTGCAAGCTGGGTTTTTGCGACTCATGCACAAGGACCCCGAGGTCCCTCTGCACCGTCGCCTGCTGCAGTTTTTCGCCACGTAAGTAATAGTCCTTCCTACCATTCTTCCTACCAAAGTGGACCACCTCACACTTGCCAACATTAAATTCCATTTGCCATTTCCTGGCCCATTTGCCCAGCCTATCTAGATCCTTCTGCAGACTCTCCACACCCTCCGCACAATTTGCCTTTCCCCCAATCTTGGTGTCATCCGCAAATTTCGACACCCTACACTCGGTTCCCTCCTCCAGATCATCTATATAAATGGTAAAAAGCTGAGGCCCCAGCACCGACCCCTGGGGCACTCCACTATTTTCCTACCAAATAAACCTGTTGTACTTTAACCTGGTGTTGTGAGACTTCTTGCTGTGAGGCAGCAGTGCTAACCACTGTGCTACCATGTAGTGGTTACTAATTTGGACTGAAGATTATAAAGCAGCATTCCCCATTGGTCCATATTAGTAACACTACTTTTCTTGATAAATCTCGATGTAGACTTAGGTGTTTGGGGCACAATTTCAATATTTGTAAGAGACACAAAATTTGGACATATTGTGAACCGAAGGTGAAGGACTTAGAGGTATAGACAGGGAAGACACATGGCAGATTAAATTTAATGCAGAGATTTGTGAAATGGCATCCTTTCATATACAGAAGAAGAGAACCAATAAAGAGGTACAATTGTAAAGGAAATGCAGAAACAGAGATCTGGGGGTATACATTTACAAATCAATGAAAGTGACATGGCAATTTGAGAGAGTGGTTAAAAAAAAACACGTGGGTGTTAGAATGTAACCAATGATAACAACATTGGATCTTTGTAGTGCAACCAATGATAACATGCTATAAGGGTCAGCTGACCCAGTAAACTATGTAACCAATGATGAAGTGATGTGGTGGTCAGCTGACCAACATAAAGAAGCAGCTGCTGGGTTTTGTGGGAGCTAGGAATGGTCCAGGGTGAGCCCTCAAGCGTTGGAATAATAAAGTTTCTTTATTAAACCATTTGCTTTGATTTATAAGTTGGAGTAAGACTTGTTTTATTGCCTACACCTCAAGAGCTCTTTCTGGTGGATCAACAATGGGCTTTATAAAAGGCATGATGTGGGTATGCCGGCGTTGGACTGGCGTAAACACAGTAAAAAGTCTGACAACACCAGGTTTTAGTCCAACCTATTTATTTGATAATATACTCGCAAGCTTTCGGGTTAGCCCCTTCGTCACCTGACGAAGGGGCTAACCCGAAAGCTTGCGAGTATATTATCAAATAAATAGGTTGGACTAAAACCTGGTGTTGTCAGACTTTTTACTTTATAAAAGGGGCAGAGTATAAAAGCAAGGATGATGTATCTTTATAATACTCCCATCTAACTTCGATTGGAGCATTGCTTCATATTCTGGCCATCACACTTTATTTGTGAAATCAATCATTCTCAGCCTCCTTGTGCTATGAGAGCTTGCTGGCTTGTAACATTTAAGGTACAAGCTGTTCCACTGCTTGTTACATTTGTTCCTGCCAAGGCTGGATCCTCTTCGAGTGTTTTGATAGGTCACTACATCAATTCAAGGATCTGTAAAACACCACTTAAGTGAGTTTGAATGAGAGAAGTGCCACAGGCGGAGGTCCCAAAAGTCCCAGGTAAGAAACAAAAACAGGGGATAGAAACAGATCCCAGTTGAAAAAAGCACAGAAACAGGTTCTGAATCATTGAAAAGTCTGCTCCCCGCAGCTCTTACATGAAGTGGGCATGGGAAAAGCCCTAAATATCAAAGAAGGCAGCCGAAGATTGATGACCTTATGCTGCTGGCCACTGCGGCAAAGATACCCCTTTGGTATAGCCAAATAACTGAAATTGTGCATGTCAGTTGATGTTTGCGTATACTTAAATCCAGAGGAATGTAATCTCATAGGCGAATTAAAACCCTATGAGGCTGCCACGGAAGCAATCAAATTGGAACAACGTTTGGAGAAAATTTCACAGTAAAGGTCTTGGAAGGTGAAGATTGGAAACCCTTGCAAGAGCAGTTGGTTGACTCTGTGACTAATGTTGGGTAGGTTATTGAGAAATCCCTGGAATCTGTTTTGGATGTAATTGTCATTCATTGTGTAGTTTGATGTGTCCAACCACTGTGTGTTTGTTAATTCACGTGTACTTGAATGTTTGAGCCGAAGGTAGACATTGTAAATTGGATTCCTTACCTTTGTTTGTTCAAAATCCATTGAATCGTGTGGCTTTATTCATTTAGTAAGCATCTTGAATTTCAAAATTTGGTTACTTTAAACAAAAGGTTGTTGACCACTAACCAGATCTCATGCACAATCTGGGATCAGGCTAAGAACTGTAACATAAATAAATCTGGGGCTCTTGAAGTTTTCAAATCCCCAGACAAATATGAGTGCTGATACTTGCTGAGGTTAAGGTTAATAAGATTTCCAGTGAATTTTGTCGTACTGATTGAAAAGCAGAATGGCTTTGGCAATTGCTAAGCTTTTTCTGAAGAGGGAAGATTTGTCCCAGAGTGATCTGTAACAACTAACTAAAGCTAGGTTAAGTGCATTAGTGGAAGAATTAGTATTAAAAGCAGGGGCCAGTAAGCAGAAATAAGTAAATTGCATAACATTTGAGATTGGAAGAACATTTTAATCTAAACAGCAAGTCAGTTTTAGTTGCTACAATTTAGTTGCAAATGAAGCAGCTTGAAATAGAAAAATAAATTTTGAAACCTGAATTGGAAAAAGAAAAAAAACAGAATGAGCAAAAGAAATGAAGATTATGAAGGCTAAACAAAATGAAACATTTATCTATATAGTATGTACAAATACCTGATGAAAGTTGATGTTAAGTACTTGTAAAGAATTTGTGAAGCCGTTATAAAGGAACCTTCACTTTAGCAAAGCTTTCTTTTTTCCAAGGAAATAGGTGTTATGAAAACCATTTTCTTTGTCTGTGCGAGATGTAAGCTTGCAGTTTGTACAGATTGTGTAAGGTACAGGATTTTGCACTGCTTGTTAGATTTCATCCTGCCTAGTAACAAGGACCAGGCCCTCTCGGGAATCCTTAGGTCACTAGATCAATTCAAGGGTCAGTGAACAGCAGTTTGACTCAGTTGATGTCAGTTTTTATCAGAAGTAGTATCCTAAGAAGAGGGACAGCAAGAAGTCCCAAAAGGGGATCCAGATCAGGGACAAAGAAAATGATGCCCCCTCTCCCCTGCAACTGCACATCCTTTCCATCTGCACAGGCCCCCTCCCCCTCCCACCCCCATCACAAGCCTCCCACCTCCACCATGGATCCCTCCCAATCACACACTCCCACCACCCCGATCGTATGCTACAGACATACCCATACCCAACCCACAAATCACGCCCCCCTCCCCCACCATTCGTGCACATGCTTCCACCACCATGGGACCCCCCCCCCCCAACACAGCACAGACACCCTCAATCACACACCGACCCCCACTGTCACAAACCCCCCCGATCACCCCCCCCCCCATGGTTCCCTCACAATCACATCCCCACTCCCTCCATCATCACCACAGGCACATCCCCCAGTCACACCCCTCTTCCCCCAGTCGCACATGTGGGCCCTCCCTCCAGCACCATAAATGCGCCCTCGATCCCCACCCATCACCACAGACCACCCCTCCCTAAAAGTGCGTGCCACACCTCCGACCACCATTCCCACAGACCAACCCTGTTCACCACCACCACAGGCCTTCCAATCGCACCTCCCCCATCACGGATTACGTCGTTAAAAATGGTTTGGGATGATCATGAATGGCCTGACACTGGGTGCAATTCGCGTTTTTACTCTCCCATTCAAATTTCCCGCTTCACTACCCGACTAGCGCAGTAAGGCGGATAGACTGCACCTATGAATTCCTGTTATATTCATCGAGTTATTTTACTTCACAAGTTATTCCAGCTTGGAACGCACAGTGTTACAAACAGTACAATATGTTTTCTGGGAAAGAAATGTCCAAAGGAACCTAACTCCAGCTTTAACATTAATTCTTATAGGAACCCATGATTCACTTACCAAGTTGTGATTTTCAGTAATGCAACCATAACTTCAAGGGAGAAGTTATTGTATAGGTACGTTTATCAAGGTTATTGAAGCACAATATAAAGAGGTTGCATGCTGACAATTTAGATGGCAAGCTGAATGCTTACATTTATACCAAATTGTTAATCAAGTACCTGGAACAATGCTGAAGTCGAAATCTTCCACCAAGTTTATTAATTCATTAAGAGGCAGTATTTTAAAATCCACATTTCAGGCATTACACTTTCCCTGAAGATGTGAAGACCCAATATTCCACAGGGCATAATTTAGTTCCCACAACATTGTCACCTTATTATAGCTTTGTGGCATGGTATTGCAAGTTAAAACCTTTGTGCAAGGATAAAACATCAGATGGTGACATCACCCTTGCGTGCCACAAGTCAATTTTTTTTTAACTGAGTTCAGATTTGACCAACCATCATGGTAGGATTCGAGCCCGAAACTCCAGAGCATTACTCCAGGTCAGTGACCATACTAATAGGCCACTAGGAGAACCCTGTCGACGAACTGACACTTCATGAAAATGCCGACAGCTGGCATGTATTAAGAAATTCAGTAATATAAGCCCTACTAGTGTGTAAAAATGACTAATTAATTTTAAATTAAAAGATTAAACATTCAGTTTACCTTTTAAATCACACGACATTGCTCACCTCTCCATTATCCAGCACTGCCATGGAGGATGACTGACCACAAGCAACAGTAGCAACCACTTTATTTTGTAAGCAACTGGTCACTCTTCGTGGTGTTGGCTGATTAGAAGTGGAGCCTGATCCAACTTGTCCACAGTTATTATAACCCCAGGCATAAACCTATCATAAAAAGTTCAATAAATCCATAAGTAAAATGTTCCTAAACTGTATAAAAGATCAACAGGGACTAATTTTCAACTCAAGTTACTCAAGAATCAAGAACAGAAAGCAAGAATTGAATATACAAAAATATTCAAAAGTTCTGCAAATTGAGACTCATTTTCATCAGTTTGGTTCACTGAAAGCAGTCAAAGTATTAGACAAACACCTGATTCACATTTAGCATTTTTTGTTTTAATTAACTACACAAGCACACATTCACACAGTTACACACACTGATACAGATAGCTGTGCAACACTCGCTCCCCATTGCTTATGTCAGCCTCCTCACTTTGTGGTTGGGCAAACTGTCTGGGTCACACAGTCTAATTTCATCCTTAAACATTTCCACTTCACACTGGCCTCTAACCCACTGTTTTGTCCAGGCTTTTGGTCATCCCTTTAGCTCGACATCCCTTTGTCTTTGTGTCTTTGTAAAAGGCATTGGCATACTTTTCTACAATAAAAATTCTACTTAAAAAGAAAACTGTTGGATATACTTTTTGGTAATATATTGTATTTACTAACATATTGATATGCCATAATTAATATACTTGTATCATCATCTACAACACAAAACTTAGGAGTGTGATGGGATGTTCTCCACTTGCTTGGATAAATGCAGCTTTAATGAAACTCAAGAAGCTTGACACCATTCAGGTCAAAGCAGCTCACACCATCCACCACTTTAAACATTCACTTCCTCCACCACCAGTGTACAGGGGCGGCATTTACAAGATGCACAGCAGCAAATTGCCAAGGCTCCTCCAACAGCAACTTCCAAACTCACATGCTCTACGACCTAACAGCACAGTTGGTGTACCTACACCAGATTGTAGCAATTTAAAAAGGTGGCTCACTACTGACTTCAAGGCAAGTAGGAACGGGCAATCAATGCTGGTATCACCAATGATGCCCACATCTTGCTTGATAGAGCAGACGTAGCACGGTTTTGTTAAGGGGGGAAGTCGAGTCTGACAAATTTACTGGAGTTCTATGAGGATGTGTCTAGAGCGGTGGATAGAGGAGAGCCGGTGGATGTGGCCTTTCTTGATTTTCAGAAGGCGTTTGACAAGGTACCTCACAAGAGGTTATTGCAGAAGGTCAGGGGACATGGAGTTGGGGGTAGGGTGTTAGCGTGGATAGAGGATTGGTTGTCAAATAAGAGGCAGAGAGTGGGGGTCAATGGGTGCTATTCGGATTGGCGGTTGGTGACTAGTGGAGTGCCCCAGGGGTCAGTGCTGGGGCCTCAGTTATTTACCATTTATATAGATGATCTGGAGGAGGGAACCGAGTGTATGGTGTCGAAGTTTGCTGATGACACCAAGATTGGTGGAACGGCAAATTGCGCGGAGGGTGTGGAGAGTCTACAGAAGGATCTAGATAGGCTGGGCGAATGGGCCAGGAACTGGCAAATGGAATTTAATTTTGGCAAGTGCGAGGTGGTCCACTTTGGTAGGAATAATGGTAGGAAGGATTATTACTTACGTGGCGAAAAACTGCGGCAGGCGACGGTGCAGAGGGACCTCGGGGTCCTTGTGCATGAGTCGCAAAAACCCAGCCTGCAGGTGCAGCAAGTGGTCAGGAAGGCTAATGGGATGCTGGCCTTCATAGCGAGGGGGATTGAATATAAGAACATAAGAACATAAGAAATAGGAGCAGGAGTAGGCCATCCAGCCCTTCGAGCCTGCCCCGCCATTCAATAAGATCATGGCTGATCTGTCGCTGCTCAGTTCCACTTTCCCGCCCTCTCCCCATAACCCTTAATCCCCTCTCCTATCAAAAACCCATCAACCCGCGTCTTAAAAATATTTAGCGAGGCAGCCTCCACCACTTCAACGGGCAGAGAATTCCAGAGATTCACCACCCTTTGAGTGAAGAAGTTCCTCCTCAGTTCCGTTCTAAACCGCCCCCCTTTTATCTTGAGGCTGTGCCCCCTAGTCCTACTGTCTTTTTTGAGCGGGAAGAGTCTTTCCACCTCTATCCTATCCATCCCATTCATCATCTTATACGTCTCAATGAGATCTCCTCTCATTCTTCTAAACTCTAACGAGTACAAGCCCAGTTTATTCAGCCTCTCCTCATAGCTCAACCCCCTCAACTCCGGTATCAGCCTAGTAAACCTCCTCTGCACTCCCTCCAAGGCCAAAATATCTTTGTGCAGGTGCGGCGCCCAAAAATGCACACAGTACTCCAGTTGCGGCCTCACCAATGCCCTATACAGCTGCAGCAAGACCTCCCTACTTTTATATTCAATCCCCTTCGCTATGAAGGCCAGCATCCCATTCGCCTTCCTGACCACCTGCTGCACCTGTAAGCTGGGTTTTTGCGACCCATGCACAAGGACCCCGAGGTCCCTCTGCACCGTCGCCTGCTGCAGTTTTTCGCCTCGTAAGTAATAGTCCTTCCTACCATTTTTCCTACCAAAGTGGACCACCTCACACTTGCCAACATTAAATTCCATTTGCCATTTCCTGGCCCATTCGCCCAGCCTATCTAGATCCTTCTGCAGACTCTCCACACCCTCCGCACAATTTGCCGTTCCCCCAATCTTGGTGTCATCAGCAAATTTCGACACTCTACACTCGGTTCCCTCCTCCAGATCATCTATATAAATGGTAAAAAGCTGAGGCCCCAGCACCGACCCCGGGGCACTCCACTAGTCACCATCCGCCAATCCGAATAGCACCCGTTGACCCCCACTCTCTGCCTCCTATTTGACAACCAATCCTCTATCCACGCTAACACCCTACCCCCAACTCCATGTCCCTCGACCTTCTGCAATAACCTCTTGTGAGGCACTTTGTCAAACGCTTTCTGAAAATCTAGAAAGACCACATCCACCGGCTCTCCTCTATCCACCGCCCTAGACACATCCTCATAGAACTCCAGTAAATTTGTCAGACACGACTTCCCTTTAATGAAACCGTGCTGCGTCTGCTCTATCAAGCAGTTCCCTTCAAGATGCCTCGCAATTTCCTCCTTAATGACAGATTCTAACATTTTACCTACCACAGACGTTAAACTAACCGGCCTATAATTCCCCGCCTTTTGCCTGGCACCCTTCTTAAACAACGGCGTAACATTAGCCGTTTTCCAATCATCCGGCACTTCCCCGGAACCCAGCGACGTTTGGAAAATAACCACCAAGGCATCCACTATCACCTCCGCCATTTCTTTCAGAACCCTCGGATGCATTCCATCCGGTCCTGGGGACTTGTCCACAATCAGCCCCTCCAGTCTGTCGAGCACCGCCTTTCTAGTAACAGTAATGTCATTAAGACCCTCCAGTCCTACCACCTTTCTATCGCTAACACCCGGCAAATTATTCACGTCCTCCTCCGTGAAGACAGAAACAAAAAAGTTATTCAATACCTTAGCCATATCCCCATCCCCTACCATATAATATAAAAGTAGGGAGGTCTTGCTGCGGCTGTATAGGGCATTGGTGAGGCCGCAGCTGGGGTACTGTGTGCAGTTTTGGGTGCCGTACTTACGCAAGGATATTTTGGCCTTGGAGGGAGTGCACAGGAGGTTTACTCGGCTGATGCCGGAGTTGAAGGGGTTGAACTATGAGGAGAGGCTGAATAAACTAGGCTTGTACTCGTTAGAGTTGAGAAGAATGAGGGGAGATCTCATTGAGACATATAAGACGATGAATGGGATGGATAGGATAGAGGTGGAGAGACTCTTCCCACTCAGAAAGGATAGTAGGACTAGGGGGCACAGCCTCAAGATAAAGGGGGGGCGGTTTAGAACGGAGTTGAGGAAGAACTTCTGCACTCAAAGGGTGGTGAATCTCTGGAATTCTCTGCCCGTTGAAGTGGTGGAGGCTACCTCGCTAAATATTTTTAAGACGCGGGTTGATGGGTTTTTGAGAAGAGAGGGGATTAAGGGTTATGGGGAGAGGGCGGGAATGTGGAACTGAGCCGCGACAGATCAGCCATGATCTTATTGAATGGCGGGGCAGGCTTGAAGGGCTAGGTGGCCTACTCCTGCTCCTATTTCTTATGTTCTTATGTTCTTAAGAACAAAATAAAAGTATATACCCATTAGGATGCAAGTTACCAAAGTGAAACAACATTGGAGAAAATATGCTGCTCACCTCACCTGCTGTTATATCTGGAAAGTGATTTTTATCAGAAATAAGTTAACATTTGAAATTGTGATAAAGCGCAAATTGAACATTGCTTATCCTATAAGCAACAATTGTGCCACATGATAATGGAAGTTAATACCTTCTGTCAGTAAAGGACCTACACTCCATCAGTTCACTAATTGCCTGAGAGAACGTAAGATTACAGTCCTGTTCCTGGAGGTAAAATATCCAATGCCTTGGTCAGGTGATCCCAGCATTTGACAGCAGTCACAGGGAATGCCAGCTGACAATTTCTCCTCAAATTTATGGACAGAAAATTAGGGGTGACGGGCCTGTGATTTCCAACTCCAAGTGCTGTTCCAGTCTGGTACTGCTCGATGAGGAAGTCAGCCCTAAAGTGCTCTAATGGTAAGTAGAAATGGCTATAGCCACCATTTCACACTGATCATACTCAGGCTGTCAATTCAGTCCATTCATGCAAGCCAGTGAAGCACTTGTAACAAAAGTGGCCCAGACTCGACAACATGAAAGTTCCATACTAGAATGGAATGTTCACAATTGCAATTTTACAGTTGCGCACGCAAACTGTGCACAATACGGATTAGTCTTCAGTCCCAAAATCTGTCCCTGTGTAAAAGGGAAGAGTTATGAGATTGCAAACCGTACTGCAGGAACAGTAATTCTGCATTTTAATAAGGTTTTCACTGCAGTTCCTCACTTATCAGAAACAAAATTTTACAAGAATGTGTCAGAGTCAAAGGAGACAAAATGTAATGTATACTTAAGCAGCTCTGCATTTTCCTATACAAAAAAATTACATCTTCCATTATCACCAACTTTCTATCTGTGCAAGAGTTCTATATTTGTCTAATTGAAGTGCTATTATATTGATGAAGTGTGAGTCTTACAAAATCAATAGCATACCAATGAAATGATATGCAGAAACATTTTAGAAAGTTTCTGCCGCAACTATCAACAGCTGGAGGATACTTTTATCACATTTCAAACAGGGTGTTTAGCAACAAAGTAGGTGAAGGAGAAGACAAGAAACAAACAAACCATTCATGTCAACTAATCACAGGAGATCCCAATATTGCTGAAATTGAAAATTGAGGTAATTTAGCTTTGCTGATTCTTAGAGGAACCAAAGCCCAATTCCTTCCAACTTTTGATTAGTATTTGAATGAACGTTCAGAAGACTCTATAGTGAAACAGGTTTCAATGATCCACCCAAAGGAATCAGCTTAATACCCTAATCTCATTCCAATCTTTCTTATTGGGCAGCACGGTGCCACAGTGGTTAAAAGGAAGCACCAGGGACCTGTGTTTGAGTCCTGGCTTGGATCACTGTCTGTGTGGAGTTTGCATATTCTCCCCATGTCTGTGGATTTCCTCCGGGTGCTCCCAAAGATGTGAGGGTTAGGTGGATTGGCCATGCTGAATTGACCCTTAGCGTCAAGGGAACTAGATAGAGTGGGGGTTGCAGGGATGGGGCCTGGGTGGGATTGTGGTCGGTGCAGACTCGTTGGGCCAAATGGCTTCCTTTTGCACTGTAGGATTCTATGATTATACCTTCTTAAAGTGATTTACCAGGTTTGCTCCAGTTAAAAGGCTTCATTTTAAGGTATTTCTGCCTAATGTAACTAATTGTGCTATGCTTTAAGGTAACTTAAGCTAATTTGGGCACATTTTAAAACTCAGCTTAGAAGTCAGAGTTCAGCTTAGAAAACTGGTTATAGTTGAAAGTGTGATGTTAAGCATAAATGATCCTTCGCATAAACAGGCTTTCTATCGCTTCTCGGCCCTTTGGCTAAGATTAAGTATAGTTTCGACATGCTGTGCTTGGTTGAAGTCATTAAGTTACATTTTAGCTTCATTTGAAGCAATTTTTAAAACAGCATCTCGGCCTTTTGGCTAAGATGCAAGTGAGAGGAGGAGCTATGCCTACTCCAATCAGCTTGGATCATGTAGATCAAGCCCAAAAAAAAAGTGACAGCCCTGTCTTAGCTTGGATCAGGAATGTCTCAACTTGTTGGACTTGATTTGATTGAATTGGAATAAAAACAAAAACGAAATAAATAAACAGGCTTTCTCATAAAGTAAACAGCAGTGTTTCATGGTCACAGATGCCAATTGTTTATGCAGCTAGAGACTGTTTGTATGCAGCTCTTTAAAACATAAGATAAAAAAATTATAACATTCTGTATAGCTAGGTTTGCAGTCCAGTTCTGTTCAGTTGCTGTTTGAATGCTGTATCAGTAAAATTAATCTATTTCCCTTTATGTAAAATGCTAATTATAAAGGATGCTTAATAAAGAAGTTGTCACTCATGTTTATTCTGAAGAAAATAGACCCTATACCAGAGATCCTTGAAATCTTATGTTATTGCAGGAGTTTTTTTTAATAAACATCTCCCATTATCAAACAAAGACTTCACTCACTTCCCCATCCGATGTCAGTGCCATGGAATGATGAGATCCACAGGCCACCTCGGTTACTTTCTTGTGGAGCAGGTTGGTTGATACCTGACAAGGAGATAATCCTTGAGTAGTTGTCCCATTGCCAAGCTGACTGTAACCATTATTCCCCCAAGCATAAACTTCTCCATCTGCAAACCAACAATAAGCTTTTTTAAAAGATTTAGTAACACAGAAATGTTTTATAATTTGTGCAATTTATTCCTGGATAAAGAAAGCAATTGTCCTTGTCGTTTCACTCAATACTCCAATGAATACAATAATGACCGTTAACAATATTTTTTTTTAAACATTTAAATCTGCACAAATTACAGCCTGTTGGTTCCAAATACCATCATTCTTTTTGAAGCAGCAATTTCTATTTTCTTCTTTAAATCTCCTTTCCCATAAGCTGTTGAAGGAACCAAATCACAAGAGTGCAGTTCTCTATGCACTGGCCACCCTCATGTGTAAAAAGTGGGCAGTGTTCATTTGAGCCACAGCAGATAGAGTTTGCAGACTCTTTAACTGTTGTACATGCTGCTTTGAAGCTTGACATAATCCCAAATGGCATCCAAGTAATCACATTGCTAGCAAGGGTCCTGGTATTGGACTAAAATTGCGTTTTTCTTCCTGAATCCAGAGACTTTGTGACAAATTACAGCATCCAACTGCCACCAGTAGAAATTGGCTAAATACTAGACCAGTGGTCTCCAAACTATGGCTTGCAGGCCACATCTGGCCCGCAGCAACTTGAAATATTTATAAATAATAAAATTAATTATTTCCCTTCATTTTTTTCCCCCAATCACGCGGTCTGACAGTTGATACACGCAGTTCCTGTCCGCCGTGCTCCTTCTCATATGACTAGGGTGGTGTCGGCTTGGCGAACCCTCATTTTCAATCAGATATACCCTTCAGTTATGGAAGGAAAAAAGAAAAGTGGACAGTGAGTACCACCTGTTTAATGAAGAATGGAGCGTAAAGAACTTCTATGTACAAGCAGGTGATAAAGCCTTGTGTGTTATATGCAATGAAACTGTTGCAGTTTTGAAGGAGTACAATGTATGTCGGCACTATGAGACCAAACACGAACTAAGTTATTCCCAATTCACAGGAACACAGCGTTCGGAAAAATCTGAATCAATGCAATCTGAATCAATTGCTTTCCCAACAAGCTTTTTATTACGCAGAGGAGAATTGAAAATGAAGCTTTAACCAGGGCCAGTTACAAACCAGCTTATGCGTTGGCTAAAAGAGGAAAGCCATTCACCAACGGAGATCTCATCAAAGAGTGTATGATGGAAGCAGTGGGAGAGTTATGCGCAGAGAAAGCAAATCTGTTCAAAATTGTCAGTCTTGCACCAACTACTATTGCTCATAGAATTGAGGTTATAGGAAGCAATATATTTCATCAAATTGCAGACAAAGTAAGAAATTTTCAGTTGTATTCATCAAGTACGAGAGAATCGACTGATGTGTGTGACACATCACAATTCCTAGTATTCATCCATGGCGTCGACAGTGAATTTATTGACACACAAGAATTAGCATCACTGCATAGCAATGCACAGCACAGTAACTGGAAAAGACATCTTCAAAGAATTGCAAAAAACTGTGTTAGAATATAACCCGGAGTGGAATAAACTGCAAAGCGTGACACTTGATAGAGGAAAGAATATGTCTGGGATGAAGAAAGGTTTGGTTGGACAAATCACAAAAGCTTGCGAGGCTGGTGGATTCTCAAAGCTCATGTTTCTGCATTACATTATCCATCAACAAGCATTGTGGATATAGCTTGCATTCTGAAATCTGTTGTTTCAATCAATTTCATTCGATCTCATGGGCTTAATCATCACTAGTTTTGTGATTTTCTGAAAGAAATTGATTCTGAGTTTGTTGACTTGCCTTATTATACAGCAATTCGATGTTGCAGAAAGATTCTATCACGGTTCTTTCAGCTCAGAGAGGAAATTGATTCATTTCTCACAGAGAAGAAATGGCCCAAACCACTTTTATCAAACACTGACTGGCTTTGGGATTTGGCATTTTTTGCAAACGTGACAGGCCATATGAATCAATTGAATCTGAAGTTGCAAGGTGAAACAAATTTGATTTGTGACTTATTCGCGCACGTCAAGGCATTCAGGGCAAAACTGATGCTATTTCAAGGACAGGTGAAAGTTCATAACTTGATTCATTTTCCACATTGTGAAAAATTTCATGAAGAAAGTGAAACAGAATTTCTTTATCCTTTTGCAACAGAAATCATTAAGGATTTGCAAAAACAATTTCAGGAACGATTTTCTGATCTTGATGGAAACACAGATGAAATAAAGCTATTTCAAAATCCATTTGACTGCAATGTTGAAACACTCCCAAGTCAGTTTCAAATGGAAATTATTGATCGCCAATCAGACGGCATGTTGAAAGACAAGTATAAAGAAGGAAATTTGTTCCAATTTTATAAATCTTTGCAGCCTGAGCTGTTTCCAAACTTGAAGCGATTTGCTTGTGGATTTGTATCAGTTTTTGGTACAATGTACCTGTGTGAAAAAACATTTTCAAAAATGAAGTACGTCAAGTCCAAATATCGAGCAAATTTATCTGACGAGCATTTGAAGTCCATTCTAATAATTAGCTCTTCAAGCTTGAAACCTCAGTTCAGCAATACTTTGAAATTAAAAAAGCAATTCCATCATTCCCCTTAATCTTGTGCAAAACTTCATGATTTGTTGGTTATGATTGAAAACTCCAATTGTCAGAATTGTGTAGAAAGGTGCAGACTGAATTTATTTTTGTTCAACCTTTATTAATGGTTCAAGTTTACTCTGAATTTCTATGCTTTGTTTTACTGAAGTTCTTTCTTGGGGTGTGTTTATTTTTCTTATTGTGCCACAAAATTGGGCAAATTCTCATTTCAGGTAAATATTTATAAAATTTCAGTAAATAAAATTAATTAAAAAATGAATAGCCTGTTTTTCTCATCTGCAGTTAAGTAATTGATTATTTTGTCAGAGCATTTGCTAATGTTTGACATTTTTACTCATTATATATCATTTCTCAGTATATGTAAGGCATTGTTTCTTTGTAATTGTCACATTTCTCTTTTGATCTGAATCATATCATGCTGATTACAAAAAAGATCCAAATGAAACTTATTCAGTCGTTTAAATTTTATTCAGTCATTTACAAAACTAATATTTTTCTTTGGCCCACAAAAATGTGTAAAATATACGATGTGGCCCTCGTACTGAAAAGTTTGAAGACTGCTGTACTAGACCATTACATGTACAATAAGAATCCAATCAAGGCTTTCTTACAGAGTAGTCTGGCCACATGAAACTTGCATTAATTTCTTAAACTGAACATACTGACTGTCCAAATATTTCTGGTCTGAATGCACAAAATACTGTAATATTAACTTAAAACCTTATTTTGTGTCAGAATTATACAAGTTCCAACTTGGAAGTTGAACGACAAAACAAATAGGCAAGATTGATCAGCAAATATAGCAAAATGATTAGAGATATATTCACTGGTCATATCATCAACTGTTTTATAATTTGATTTTACTTAACACCAAAGCAAACACTGATGTTCTAAAACTAAACTTATACGTTTATGATTTATTGATTAATGTACGTAACTAATTTCCTGGTTGGCAGAAGTTCAGATTTAACAAGTCCTTTGATTATTTGCAATTCTGCTCAAATTACTTACGTTAATTCATGTAGATTATGTACTTAAAAGGCCAAGATTTAAAAAGTCCACTCGCTATGCACAATATTGCTTGAATTATAATGGACAGGCTTACAGATTCCATCCAGCTAGAGACAGTATTTCGCACCAAGTATTATTGTTAGGAAGTGCAATAACAGTTGGAACTTTAAATATTAATTTAGATGACATAACAGAGCCGAAGATTAACAAAGATTTATTGAAGCTGCAATTGCTCAAGTTCCAGTTATTAATTCTATGATGAACGAGCTGCAGTTACTTCCTTGAAACCAAATCAAAATGCTGAAACTCTAGGAATTTTCAAACTACCCCCACCCCACCTTTCCATATATTATACAGACATACAAACTCAGGGTAGCTTCACTTTAAACTGAAGCATATAGAGAGAGAATTTGTTAAAATACTGGAGCTGAGGAACATCAGTAAAAGCTATTTTGTTTATTATAACTTGTTACCTGAAGTAGTAAGCACCACATGAGGTCCACTCCCGTAACTTAGATGAATTATCTTCTTACCACACAAGATGTCTATTTTCTTGGGCTCAATTGTGCTTTGGATATCCCCAGTTCCTAAGCAGCCACTACAGTTAGTGCCAAAGGCAAACACCTGTTGCAGAAACAAGCACTGAAGTCAAATCTCATTTTGTTATTAGTGTTGTAATGTTTAACAATTTAACTTGCTCCTCCATTACAGAATGAGCATTTCATTTTTCAATGTCAAAGAACGATATCCTGCAGAATTTGTATGCTACTTTCATTTTAATTTACCCTCCATAGAACCAACCACAGAATCCCTGTAGTGCAAAAGGCAGTCTTCAACCCATCAAGTCTGCACTGACTCTCTGAAAAAGCATCTTACCCAGGCCTTCCCTGTAAATCCACACATTTACCATGGCTAATCCACCTAACCTACACATCTTTGGTGGAAGGAAACCCACGTAGGACGTGAAAACTCCACACAAAGAGCTCCACCAACACTGGAATCAAACCCAGGTCCCTGGCTCAGTGAAGCAGCAGTATTGTTAACCATAGTACCACTCTTGGTTAACATTGTTAAGATACAGAATCGCTAAATTCCCTTCCATTGTGAACAACATAGAAATTTCCAAGAACAAACTGGCACTATTTGACACTATGAATGTCAACTGTTTGGCAACAAACGTCAGTAGCCTGGCCTGGTTTCTAGACCACACATTACACCCATAACTTATAGTATCACTTACAGCACCTGATACTAAAGGAAATTGGAGAACCTGTATCACTAAAACAGAAAGCGAAAGTGTCAGAGTCTGTGATAAAAAAATTTGTTTAAAGTTGGAAACACCCAGCAGGGTCAGGCAGCATCAGTGGAGATAAATGAGGTTTAATATTTCAAGGTTGATGACTCTCATCAGAACCAGTTCAGCGTGACTACAAGCTCACCGCCAGCCAATCATAGAGTAGCACATAAATGGTTGATGACTTTAAAGGCAATTGCAGTTTATCTAGTTCAATATGAAAGCAGATTTCTTACTTTATAAATAACTTATATTCTATTACAAAAGGAACATGTGATTCAATTTTGTGTTTAATAACTAAGATTCAGGAAGCATAACTTGACATTACCTCATCATCTTCTGTAACGTACAAAGATTCATTACCAGATGTGCCGAAGACGCAGGCTAGACGAATTGAATTGAGGTCTTGTGGTGGAAGCAAGGCAAATAATGGCCACTTCCCAACATCCACCATGACAAGATTCTTTCAGTACAACACAGAGTGACAACAAGACCTGGAATAAAACCAAAGTAACAGAAAAAACACCCAAAGTTGATCTCAGCTGTGCTCCTATTTCATTGCATCATGATACAATTACAAATGTGAACGGATAAAACCCTTGGATGCAGGAGAATGCAGCTTTTTAGGTGAAGTAAAAGACTAGTGAGAGCCTTTCTTACAGGTGGGAATACAGGATGTAAAAGGAGCATTCAAAGTTCCTTCCAGAAAGTAGATTTCTAGCAGCACCAGAAGAAATCTGAATGATTTCAACTTCCCTGCTTTAGATTTTTTTTTCTCTCTTCCTAAGCTATGCACCAAAGTATCAAGATAAAAAGATAAAGATCCAAAAAAAATCTCAATTTTAATTTAGGCTCTTCTTTGGTGTAGGTATAAATTGCTCATTTTCTGCAAAATAACATGAGCAAAAAAAACATCCTAAATTTATTATATATAGTCATGAAACCTCATCAATTTTTAAAATTTGTATTCACCTCTTTTAAAAATCTTGATTTATATAATACATTCACAAATATGATGGAAGTCCACAGATCCTATAGCCAAACATCCTCTACTCTCCTCCCAAATAACAGTTACAATGTAGAGGAATAACGGCCGACTGTTCTTTACTTCTGTTTAACTCCTGAATCATACCAGTTCCAGAACATTGCTGCAGGAGTTCCTCAGGATAGTATCCGAGGCTGGACCATCTTCAACTGCTTCAGCAATGAACTTCCTTTCAGCATAAGATCAGAAGTGGAAATGTTCACTGATGATTGCACAATGTTCAGCATCATTCGCAACTCCTCAGACACTGAAGCAGTCCTTGTCCAAATGCAGCAAGATCTGGACAATATCCAGTCCTGGGCTGATAGGTGGCAAGTAACATTTGTGACACACAAGTACCAGGCAATGACCATCGCCAACAAGTAGAGAGTGTGAAGAAATTATCTTCACTTGCACTGGTTTCTTCCCTGCTGCCATCAAATTTTTGAATGGATTACCTTGCATTAAGTTGATCTTTCTCTACACATAGCTATGACTGTAATGCTACATTTTGCGCTTCTCCTTTCCTTCCCTATGTATAGAATGCTTTGTCTGTATAACCCACAAGAAACAATACTTTTCACTGTATACTAATACATGTGACAAATAACATATCAAATCAAAAGATGAATGCAACTCCAACAATACTCAGGAAGTTTGACATCATCCAGGATAATGCAGCCTGCTTCATTGTTTGTGGACAGTGCCATTCTCACCTTCCTTCGCCAACACACAGTGGCAGCAGTAATGTACCATCTCTCAGATATACTGCAGGAATTCGCTGCTACTTAGACAGCAGCAAATCCATGACTGCTACCATCTAGATGGCAGACACATGGGCACACCACCACCTGGAAGCTCCCCTTCAACATACTTAACACCCTGACTTGGAAATACACCACCGTACTTTCACTGTTGCTGGGTCAAAATCCTAGAACCCTCTCTCTACAACACCACTGGTGCGCCAAGCCACAAACTACAGTGGTTCGAGAAGGAATCTCACCATCACCTTCTCCAGGTGGACAACAAATGCTGTCTAGCCAGTGATGCCCACTGAGTTCAAGGGCAATGAGGGATGTGCAACACATCCTATGAAAGAATAAATTAAAAGATGCAAACCTTGCAACTCTCACTACCATCCTGCCCCATCTGTTCAAAGATCTGTGAGTCAAAAATTACTTGTAAGAAGATCCACGGCAGAATCTTGTGACTCTGAGTAAAAGTGGCATCCTCTAAGGGAAAGCTGATGATAACAATGGCTGTCCAATAAGCATGAAATCATACCTGCCACCATTGTTTCGTGCAAATTGGAAGTAATATCCAAGCAAATCCCAAAACTTTGCATTTAATTATTTGCCCACATCATGGCTGTTTATTATTAATTATCCAGAAATTTAAAACAGTTTGGGAGAAAAGTTTCTTTTTGAATTGTGGGGAAGATAGGGGTGAGATAAATCTGCCAGGTGGTTAAATGATTATGAAGGATATAGTACTATTTATTAGAACAGCACTTTGGTAAACTTACATTTCTTAGCACCTGATCATGTGTGTATAAAGTCTGTAGTCAACGCAGTAAACATTCTGGAGAACACTGGGGGCTGCGTGATGGCTCCAAATGTCCTGTTAATACTTATTAATCTTTTAAAACGCAAAATATAAAAACAAAATATAAAAACATGCAAAATCCACCACCGAAACAGTGATCAACCACTTTTACTGACTGCATAAACAGAAAACCCATGCTCCAGAAAGTTCATTTATGAAAGCATACACCACACCCTTGTTGAATACATAGAGCAAAATACTTTTTAGATCAGAAGAAGTGCACTTCCTGCAATTACAAAACTTACAGTCAGGTAAAGTAAACAGATCAACTGCAGAAAGGCCCATCTGAGGCCCGCTCCCAATCACCGACTCGATTGGGTTTCCTGCGAGTCTTAATCGAGTGCCGGGTGAACCGAGTGCCTGGACCAATCAGCGTCTGACAGGCGGCCCCCGCGCGCCAGGTTTGGAATCCGGGCTCTAACGGCCGCTAGCTCGAGTCAGACAAGGTAGGCCGTTTACACCGGTTCCAGGTGGGATGAGCAGCAGCAGATTCAGGGGACACTGTACTCGACACCCACCACCCCCACTGGCACCTTTGTGGCAATCAGCAGCTGCAGGGCACCTGAGTTTTCACACATGTGCCATATTACCATATTATAAAGAGCTCAGAGAGTGGGTGCCATGTCCCATAGAGTACAAAAGAATCGGGAAAAGTCCCCGCTGCTGGTTGCAATACAGAAAACAATTCTATAAAATCGTGGACTGTTGTAAATACGGTTTACAAGTCTTGTTTTTTGAATGCATAATCCGTAACCTCTGAGGTCCGGGGCGTCGTAAATGGGGGGATGGAGGCGGGGGGGGCACCTTTTTATTCCAATCCATTCAAATCAAATCCAATTTTGAGACATTCCCGATCCAAGTTGACAAGACAGGCCTCTCACCTGCTGTCTTGGGCTTGATCTACACGGTCCATTGGAGTAGGAGTAGGCATAGCTTGTCCTCCAAGGCTTTAGGTAAGGATTGCCTCCACCATAAGGGGATGAACACTGTGGCAATGTGAGGGAGGAGGTGAACACTAAGGGGAGGGGATTAACACTTGGGATGTCAATTTTAAAGTTTATTAGTGTCGCGGGGATAAGGGAGGGGATGAAGACTGTCGTAGGGAAGGGGGTGAACATTGCCAAGGGGTGTGAAGGAGGGAATGGGAGATCATTGTCAACATAAGAAATAGGAGCAGGAGTAGGCCATCTAGCCCTTTGAGCCTGCCCCGCCATTCACTAAGATCATGGCTTATCTGAAGTGGATCAATTCCACTTTCTCCCCATAACCCTTAATTTCCTTGTCTATCAAAAACCTATCTACCCGTGACTTAAATATATTTAGCGAGGTAGCCTTCACCATTTCAACGGGCAGAGAATTCCAGAGATTCACCACCCTTTGAGTAAAGAAGTTCCTCCTCAACTCTGATTTAAACTGCTTCTCCCCCCCCCCCCTTATCTTGAGGCTGTGCCCTCTAGTCCTGCTATCCTTTCTAAGCGGGAAGAATCTCTCTACCTCTACCCTATCCATCCCCTTCATTATCTTATACATCTCTATAAGATCCCCCCTCATCCTTCTAAACTCCAATGAGAACAGACCCAGTCTATTTAGCCTCTCTTCATAGTCCAACCCCCTCATCTCTGGTATCAGCCTAGTGAACCTCCCCTGCACTCCCTCCAAGGCCAATATATCCTTCCGCAAGTGCGGCGATCAAAACTGCACACAGTACTCCAGCTAGGGCCTCACCAGTACCCTGTACAGTTCCAGCAAGACCTCCGTACTTTTATATTCTATCCCCCTCGCTATAAAGGCCAGCATCCCATTCGTCTTCTTGATCACCTGCTGCACCTGCAGACTGGGTTTTTGCGACATGTGCACAAGGACCCCCAGGTCCCTCTGCACCGTAGCATGCTGCAGCTTTTCGCCTTTTAAATAATAATCCCTCCTACTATTATTTCTGCTAAAGTGGATAACCTCACACTTGCTAACATTATACTCCATCTGCCAGGTCCTCACCCACTCACTCAGCCCATCCAGATCCCTCTGCAGACTTTCCACACCCTCCACGCAATTTGCTTTTCCACTCATCTTCGTGTCATCAGCAAATTTCGTCACCCTACACTCAGCCCCCTTCTCCAGATCATCTGTGTAAATGGTAAATAGTTGAGGCCCCAGCACCAATCCCTGTGGCACTCCACTAATCACCAACCGCCAATCAGAATAGCACCCATTGATACCAACTCTCTGCCTCCTATTAGACAGCCAATCCTCTATCCATGCTAACACCTTACCCCCAACTCCGTGCACCCTAACCTTCTGCAGCAACCTTTTATGAGGCACCTTATCAAACGCCTTTTGGAAATCTAAAAACACCACATCCACCGGTTCCCCTCTGTCTACCGCACTAGTCACATCCTCATAGAAATCCAATAAATTCGTCAAACATGACTTCCCCTTAACGATTCCGTGCTGCGTCTGCTCGATCAAACCATTCTTTTCTAGGTGCCTTGCTATTTCTTCTTTGATGATGGATTCTAGCATTTTTCCAACTACAGACGTTAAACTAACCGGCCTATAATTCCCTGCCTTTTGTCTGCTACCTTTTTTAAACGACAGCGTAACATTAGCCATTTTCCAATCTTCCAGCACTTCCCCGGAATCCAGCGAATTTTGGTAAATAATTACTAAGGCATCCACTATCACCTCTGCCATTTCTTTCAGAACCCTGGGATGCATTCCATCCGGTCCTGGGGACTTGTCCGCCTTCAGTCCCATTAGTCTATCAAGCACTACCTCTCTAGTGACAGTAATTGCAGTCAGGCCCTCAACTCCTACCATCCTTCTATCTTTAATATCGGGCAAACTATTTGTGTCGTCCTCCGTGAAGACCGAGGCAAAAAACTTATTTAAAGCCTCAGCCATTTCCTCATCTCCCACCACTAAATCCCCCCTCTCATCCTCTAAGGGTCCAACATTCTGGGAGGGGGTAAAGTCTGTCAGGGGTGAGAATGGTTGAACATCATCAATGGGTGCACATTTGGGGTGAGAGAGGGGATAAACACTCAAGGCGTGAGGGAAGAGTGTGACTGGGGTGAGCAGGGGAGAACACACATGAGAAAGGAGGCGAATACTTCCAGGTGTAAGAGTGGGAGTGAATACTGTCATAGATGAACACTCAGCGCCTGAGAGAGGAAGTGAACACTGTTGCAGGTGAACATTATCACAGTGGTTAGCACTGCTGCCTCAAAGCACCAGGGACCCAGGTTCAATTCCAGCCTCGGGCCATTGTCTGTGTGGAGTTTGCACATTCTCCCAATGTCTGTGTGGGTTTCTTCTGGGTGCTCCAGTGTCCTCCCACAGTCCAACGATGTACAGGCTAGGTTGATTGGCCATGCTAATTTGACTCTAGTGTCAGGGGAATTAGCAGGGTGAATATGTGGGGTTACAGGAATAGGGCCTGGGTGGGATTGTGGTTGGTGCAGACTTGATGAGCCAAATGGCTTCCTCCTGCACTGTAGGGATTCTATGATCAGGATCAAGAGGGGGGTGAACATCATCGGGATGTTAGACGGAATGGGTGAACATTCTAGAGTGAGGGAGAGGGTCAACACTTGAGATGAGAGCGGGAGGGAGTAAACACTGTCAGGTTAGGGAGGCAGTGAACACTCAGGCAGTGAGGAAGGGGTAAGGGAAGGAAGGGATGAGGTGAGAGGGAGGGGGTGAACACTCAAGGGGTGTGAGGGAGGGTATAAATGGAGTGTGAGGAAAGAAGCGCACACTGTCGGGTGAAAACACTTGGGGAGATGAGGGAGGAGGTAAATGTTCAGGAGATCATAGAATTGCCACTGTGCAGAAAGAGGCCATTTGGCCCATTGAGCCTGCACCAACAACAATCCCACTCAGGCCCCATCTCTTCCTATTTATCCAGCTAGTCTCCCTAACTAGGGGGCAATTTAGCATGGCCAATCAGGAGTGAGAGGGGTTGTGGGGTGAAAGCTCCATCTCCCAATTCCATCCAACAAGATGGAGGGAATAAACACAGGGTGAGAGAGGGGGTATAAACTTTCAGATGGTGAGGGGATTGAATAATAGTCCATAAACTATTGGTCCATATACTTGTAGTTTATGATCAGTTCTTACTTGAAACCCACTTCCAAACAAATGTAAGATAGCCCACATGATTGAGAACACTACTTTCTCTGTTTGCGATAATGGAGCTCTACATGTGTTAATGATCTGCTTGCCATCACAATGACTGACTGGTTTCATGCCTTGTCTTTCTGCATAAGAACTGCCTTTAAGTCAACCAGGCTCCCATCCATGAAAGCTGGGCGGTCTTCTCAGTCAAAAAAGGCAGTTATACCAACTGGCTGACAAACCAGTGTTGACCTTGTTCATGTAATGTGGGCCATTCATACTTGCTGGTGTCTTTTGTCAGATCACCAATGGGAGCAGGTCATGCTGTTAGGTGGGGAATAATGTGATTACAGTATCTGATGAGCCCTAGCAGACTCCAGATTTCTCTGTAGTGTTTGCAATGGTTTCAACATAACTGAAGAATTTGATTCTGCTTTCATTGAGCAAGCGCTTACCTTCATTCAAGATGAGGTTACATTCTTTAAAACATTATAGTCACACATGTAGGCATATCTTGAGTTCACTTTCAGTGTGACCATAGATGAGAATGTCACCTCTAAGTTTCAGCGTGTTTTCATGTCCTTGAAGTGCAAACTGAATTATGTGCTAAAATACCCCAGCTGCTGAGTTGACTCCAAAGCTGAGCCTCCTATCTTGGAAAAGTCTGATGTGACTGGAGAATTCTATAAAACATCCCAATTTGATTTCATGAACCTGGTGAACGGTTGGTGGCAAAAGGTGTCCCATTGTCAGACACCAGCACCTCTGGGATCCCATGTGTCAAAAAGGAGGTGTGAAAAAGTTCCATCAATATCTTTATGGGTAGAAGTTTGTGAGTGTCACTGATCACAAGCCTCTATTGCGGCTACTAAGAGAAGACAAAGCTGTGCCACCGATAGCAATGGCCCATATCCAGCGATGGATGTTATTATTGGCCACCTACAACTATCAGTTGGTGTACGGGCCGGGGGGGGGCGCATGGCAAACGCAAATGACTTGAGTAGGCTACCTTTAGCAGGCACCCCACTGTTGGTACTACATGTTCTCCATTGTTCACTGGCAGATCGAGCAGGCCCATGATACCCCAAAAGATAAATTGGTTGTGGAATATTTCTACAAATTTCATCCAGCTGCAATTGTAAATAAGTATGCCTCTTATTTTGAGAATAAGAGTTCCCCACCAGCATATAAATCTTCGATCTGGGGAATTGGATATTTGTCCAGCTGTGAATAATGCTTTATTGTTGTTTAAATTTCCTGCAAAGATGGATTGAATTATTTGGCTTCAAAATAAACATGTCCAGTACTGCCCAGTCTGCGAACTGAATAGGTTTTATGATACCTTCTCGTTCCAGTCTTCTAATTTCTGTTTCCATATTTTCACTTAAAGCAATGGTACTTGGCAGACTTTCCAAAACCTTTGTACCACATCCTGGACAGCACGCAAGATCACTCCTTTTATGATTCCTAGCACTTCTTGGAAAACTTCCAGGTATTGGAGCAGGACTTAACTCAATCATTTTCTAACTGGAAAATATTTACCCAATCCAGATGGGTTTCTCTCTACCAGCTTCACTCCATTAGGCTCAGGCTTGAGCTCTCCACTATCATTCATGATAACTGAACCAGTTGCCTTTCATAGGAGACAGGAACAAGGGTTGTACCCACAATTCTCAGAGGTTCCCCTGTATAAGTTCTCAGTCTTAGTTAAAGTTAAGGATTAGAGTCCAGAGTGAATTTCACCACTGATTCTCCAATATGGCCACAGTTGTATCGACCTGCATTAATACTGGATGTCCATTCAATCTTACGGAGCTCTTAAGCTATGCAGTTTAATTGCTTTGCTGTTTACATTGCTATGGACATTGCTATGCAGTTTAATTGGATATTGGATATAGGCGGACCTTCCAGGGTGTATACTCTTCTGGACACCAATCTATGTGTCGCTTTCCTAAATCTAAGTCTAGAAGGCTTACTTTGTTGCTCTGATTCTGCATACCAGCAACAATTACAATACTTTGCGGCAGAATTCAACAGGGACTGTTGATTGTATTGTGGACAGAGAAAGAATGGCTACAACAATGACTTAACAACAATAATGGCAATACTGGCTTTAAAATGGCTACTTTGGCTGAGAGTGAAGTATGCTGGGAATTTTGGTCAACTTATAGATTAAAACCAGACGCAGGTGATAAAGAGGCTCTGGTCTGGGAGCTGTGATTTGAAGCTTTCTGTGTTGGTCAGATCAAGGAAGTTGTTTACATTAACTGAGACATTGTAGCTCCGATTTATGGCTGCTATGTATGGGACATGTGAAATAAACCAAGCATCATGGCTTCATTCAAAAGTAATTTCACTGGATATTCGAGCCAAGTGATCGATTTCTGGTTACACAATTGGCTGGGTGACACAGAATCTTCCAGAAACTAGTGGAGAATTGTGGATAAAAGACATGTGAGTTCTTTGTTTGGCAGCGATAACTCGGAAGAGACCAACCATCACAAAAAAGCTTGTACCCTGAAGAACATTTCAGAGGGAAGAAAATTGATTCTACAGTGGGAGTATTTCTTGGCCAAGGTTTCCCTAACTCGGTAGTATCTATTTTCAGTTAAATAGTTAAAATTGATATTCAGTTAGAGTTAAAGTGCAGTTGAAAGTTGATGTTCAGTTGCAGCGAAAGTTAAGTAAAGAGATAATGAGTTGCAACTGTTCATGTCTGAGTTGGTGCTAGATAAAGTTGGTGTTAAATAAAGAAATAACTGAAGTAACTGAATCCTTGTTTGTCTCATTAAACTGGAATGTTTGAAAGGTGTTTAAATTAAAGCTGTATTACAGTAAGTCAAAGTTTGGCTTTGCTTTGTGCTTGTACTGTACGCAGATCTGGGTTTATGTGTGTCCAGATACTTCCTGAGGGAGGCTATGTAATTGCCTGTGCTCAAGTGGTGGTCCCGAACTCAGTTGAACTGACAAGGGTGTCCACTCAGATTGGAATACCTTGTAACTCATATACTCCACTCGCAGCATTTTCCAATGCTAAGACCAGCTGTTGCAGCTGTTTAAAGTCCAGTTGGGCTTCAGCCAACAGGTGTTTATCTTGCATACCAAATGGTCTCTAAGCATCTTATTAAGCATCAACCCAAATTCACATGCTTCAGCCAGTCATCTCAACCTTGTTAGGAAACTCGTAACAGATTTCCCATCTCCTGGAGTGCCAAGTTAAGCCTATACCTTCTCAGGATCAGAAGTGGATTAGGATCATAATATTCCCTCACTAGGTACTTCAATACCTATTATATTTTGGTATCTAGTGCGCCCGGGAAAGTTAAGCTGCGAATAATGACAAATGCCAACAGAGCAAAGTGATCAGAAGAATGGTCTGTTGCTTTTCATCTGCCACAATGTCATTAGTTCATAAAAATGTAACACGCACATTTCAAATATTGGGCCCGCCCTCCACGGCAGCATCAAAAGAATTCAGTTTCTCAAACAAACATGATGCTTGATAATGGCTTACCCCAAGCGAAGCCAGCTATTAGCAAGCAAGATCATTAGGGTAGTTCTTTTTCATCGTCGCCACTGAAATAACTCCCTTCACCAGATTCCCTTTATTTACAAACCCAATATTGTTCCTAAGAGTGGTTTAGGTACAAAGTCAGAATCAGAGTGTGAATGGTCCTGTCCCTCCTCAATATACATACAGTTGAGACTTCCTGACAGGGCAGCTAATCTTTACCTATATCAGGGAGCTCATAATCCAAAAGGCCAACCTCATGGGCCTCATTGAGATCAACGAGGGGGGGCAGACTGCATCACTGGTTTGCTGGGGGCGGGGGGGTGGACCGCATCACAGGGTTGCTGGGGGGGCGGACCACGTCATGGGGTCACTGGAGGGGGTGTCAGACCGTGTCATGGGGTCATTGGGGGCAGGTGGACTGCATCACGGGGTCGCTGGGGGAGGGGGGCGTGGACAGCTTCATGGGGTCACTAGGGGGTAGACCACGTCACAGGGTCGCTGTGGAGGTAGACCACATCCCGGGGTCGCGAGGGGGGTGGACTGCATCCTGGGGTGGCTTGGATGGGGGGGAGGTGGATCACGTCCCGGGCTGGTGGGGGAGGCACGCCCCATCCTGGGACCGGTGGGGGGGGGGGGCATGTCCCATACCATGGCCGGTGCTGGGGCGTGCCCCGTCCTGGGGCTGGTGGAGGTGCTTGCCCCATCCTAGGGCCGGTGGGGGGGTCCGTCCTTGTCTGATGGGGGGGGGCGTGCCCCGTTCCAGGACAGGTAGGGGGGCGCACTCCATTCCGGGCCCAGTGGTGGGGCGAGCCCCGTCCCAGGACTGGTGGGGGGTGCAAGCCCCATCCTGGGGCTGGTCGGGGGGGCGGGCCCCATCCCGGGGCCCCTGGGCGGTGGATTGGCCCTGTTCTGGGGCCGGTGGTGTGGCGGGACCCGTTCTGGGGCCGGTTGGGGGATTGGGCCCCCATCACAGGGATGGTGAGGGGCGGCAGGCCCCGTGACGGGGACAGTGGAGGGGGCGGGTTCCATCACAGGGCTAGTGGGAGGACTGGACCCTGTCACAGGTCATGGGGGGGGGGCGGGCCCCATCACAGGTCGGTGTGGGGGGGCGGACTCCATCACGGGTTGGTGCGGCAACGGTCCCCATCATGGGTTGGTGGGAGGGCGGACCCCGACACAGGTTGGTGGGGGGGGGGGGGGGGGGGCGGACCCCATCACAGGTTGGTGGGGGAGCAGACCACGTCACAGATTGGTGAGGGGCGGACCCTGTCATTGATCAATGGAGTCACAGGTCGATGGCAGTAGATACTGTCACGGAGTGAGAGGAGTGGACGTTGTCAGGGTGAGTAGGAGGGGTTGAATACTGATGGGGTGAGAGAGGGAGGGGTGAACACTGTCAGAGGGATACTGGAAACTATCAGAAGGTGGAGGAGAACACTGCCAGAATGGGAAGGTAAAGGGATTATGTCTCTATATAAATAAGTTTGGTTATTGTGTTTTAAAGCATAAACTATGTTTCTCTGCTTGTGTCTGATGATAATTGCAGATTATATATTTCATCTTTGAAAATATCCCCTGCACATCAGAATCTAGGTCATTAATATATAGCAGGAAAAGCAAGAGTCCCAATACAGACTTCTGGGCAACACCAGCACAAATCTTCCTCCAGCTGCAAAAGTATCCATTGAACATTACTTCTGCTTTCTATCATTCAACCAATTTTGTATCCACATTGCTAATGTTCCTTTTATTTCATAAGCTATAACTTTTCTCACAATTTTGCTGTGTGGCACCGTATCAAATGCCTTCTGAAAGTTCATGTACACCACATCAACAACATTACCCTTATCGACCCTTTCTGTTACCTCCCCAAAAAAACCCCAGAAAGTTAGTAAATCACAATTTCTCCTTTAGAAATGAATGCTGGCTTTTCCTAATAAACCAACATTTTTCCACATGACTACTGATTCTATCCTGAATAATTGTTTCTAGATATATGCCCACTACCAATATTAAATTGACTGGCCTAATTGCTGGGGCTATCCTTACTACCTTTTTTGAACAAGGGCATAACATTTCCAAGAACCAGCTGGTCCTTTTTCTGTAGGACTGAACGATATTGCTGTAGACAAATTTTCTAAACACAAACACGGAATTTTTGTCCCTCTCTGCCCTTTACACAACCACTGTCTCAATTTATATTTGGGTAATTCAAATCCCCCATTGTAATGACTCTATAATGTTTGCATCTAAAATTTCACTGCAGATTTGTTCTTCTGTGTCCTTCTCACCAGCTGGTGAACAATAGATCTTAGGATTCTCAACCTTCTGCCAATGAGAACAGTTTTTCTTTTTTTTAATTTCAAAAATCTACTTTATTCATAAAAATCTCAATTAAACCATTGCAAACCTACATATTTAAACATTGCAAACAGTGCAGAAAAAGTCATTTTTACAGATTTATACAGAATTACAGTCATTACATTTCAAAACTTAAAACTATATACATGCCTCAAATTTTACTGTGCCGCTATTTCTCAGATTGGCACACAGTTACGCAGGCCGAGGGTATTCTGCAGTTCCTGGGCCCTCAATCTGTCTCCATTAAAAGGACTTATAGTGTGGCCTTTCCCCATTGTGCTTTTGCGGCGGCTGCCCCAAGCTTCAGCGCATCCCTCAGCACGTAGCCCTGGACCTTGGAATGTGCCAGTCTGCAACACTCAGTCGAGGACAGTTCTTTCAACTGGAAGATCAGCAAGTTTCGGGCAGACCAAAGTGCATCCTTCACCAAGTTTATGACCCTCCAGCAGCAGTTGATATTTGTCTCGGGAAACAGCCCGTTGAGCACAGAGTTCTGCGTCACCGAGCTGCTGGGACGAACCTCGACAAATAGCACTGCATCTCACTCCAGACCTTCTTTGCAGAGGCACATTCCACAAGGAGGTGTGTGATTGTCTCATCAGTTCCGCAGCCACTTCAAGGGCAGCGTGCAGTGACGTTGAGACCTCGAGCATGCATAAAGAATCTGACAGAGAGTGCTCTTCTCGCCACCAGCCAAGCCAGATCTTGGTGCTTGTTTGTGAGTTCTGGTGATGAGGCGTTCTGCCAAATGACACTGACAGTCTGCTCAGGGAACCATCCAACAGGATCCACCATCTCCTTTTCTGTCAGGGCCTCCAGGATGTTACGCGCTGACCACTGCTTAATCGCCATGTGGTCAAAGGTGTGCTTGTGGAAAAATTTCTCCACGAAGGACAGGTGCTGCAGTACGGTCCAACTACTCGGAGTGTTCCACGGCAGTGTGGCCAGACCCATCCTCCACGACACTTGGAACAGGTAGAACCCCGAAAAGTAGTGGCACTTGCTGTTAGTGTACTGAGGATCTACGCACAACTTGATGCAGCGGCACACAAAGGTGGCCATCAGGATGAGAGCAGCGTTGGGAACGTTTTTCCTTCTGTTCTCTGGAGATTTGTGCACTGCTTCCCTCCAGACACGTTCCATCTTTGATCTCCAGATAAACTTGAAGATGGCCTGGGCACCCCTTATGATTTTAAACACATTTGACAAATCTCCTTTGAATCTTCTTTTTTTCTAGGATAATAACCTCAGATCAGTCAATCTATCCACATAACTGAAGTCTCTCACCTTCCCACTGAGTGTTTTCTAAATGCTCATAACTTACTTGTTTTTGTACTCTGTGCCCTATTAATAAAATTTAGGATTCAGTATAATTTGCTAACTGCTTTTGCAACTTGCCTTACTATCTTCAATGATTTATGCATATATATGCTGAGATCCCTCTGCCCTTGCATTTTTTTTAGAATTGTATGCTTTAAGTACTGCTTCTCGTTCTTCTGACCAAAATGTATCACTTCACACTTTGCTACATTAAATTTCATTTGTCATTAAATTTCATTCTGTCTAGAGAATTGGATATAATCTGAAACAAAACATCTTCTAAAAGTTTAATTTAAAGGAGTAAAACATGACAGGAAAGCTCCGAGTCCTTCATACTCCATGTGGGAGGCCAGGAACATTTCCAGTGCTTGGGACAAGCATGTGTGCCGGAAGTGTCTCCATCTGCAGTTCCTAGAAGCCTGCATTTTGCAGCTGGAGCGGCAGCTGAGCATACTATGGAGCATAATAGGTTGGACTAAAACCTGGTGTTGTCAGACTTTTTACTGCATCCTTGAGGTGCAGAGTATGGTGATAACACATACAGAGAGGTGGTCACACCGCAGGCTCAGATTTCACAGGCAGGAAGAGAATGGTTCATCACCAGGCTGAGCAAGGGAGCAAGGCGAGCTCCACAGGAATCTCCCTTGGCTATTCCCCTGCAAAACAGATATATGGTTTTAGATGCTGTCGAGGGAAATGGCCTTTCAGAGGAAAACAGCAACAGTAAATCTGTTCCACCATGATTGGTTCTGCTATAGAGGGGAAGAGCAAAAAACAAGGGAATGAAGTAGGTTTAGGGTTTCAATTATAAGGGGAATAGATATGCATTTCTATGGCTGCAAACAAGACTCTAGGGTGGTATGTTGCCTCCCTAGTGCTAGGATCAAAGATGTCTCGGAGCAGCTGCAGAACATTCTGAAGGTGAACAGCCAGTGGTTGTAATACACGTTGGTACAAATGACATAGGTAAAAATAGGGATGAGGTCCTAAAAACAGAATATAGAGAGCTAGGAAGCAAGTTGAAAAGTAGTGATCTCAGGAATACAACCCATGCCATGTGCTGGTCAGAGTAGAAACAGGATATATAGAATGAATACGTGGCTGAAAAGATGGCGTGAGGGAGAGGCTTTCAGATTCCTAGGCATTGGGGTGGAAAGTGGGATCTGTACAAACTGGATGGGTTACACCTGACAGGTTCGGGACTGATGTCCTTTGGGGGATTGGGGGTGGTGGGAGGGAGGTGGTATTTGCTAGAGTGGTTGGGGAGGGTTTAAACTAATATGGCAGGAGAATGGGAACCTTTGCAAGGATTCAGAGCAGGGGGAATTAAGAGCATGATGAAAAGACAGTAAGGAGAATAAGGAAAGTGATAGACAGAGAAAGATAGTGCTAGAGTCAGATAAGGACAGACTAAAAAATAATAGGAATGGGACAAGAAACATTAAAAGAGCTCACTTTAAGGTTTTGTACTTGAATGATTAGAGCATTCTAAACAAAATGGATGCATTCATTGCGCAGATAAATGTAAAAGGGTATGTTATAATTGAGATTACAGAGATGTGGCTCCAAGGTGAGCAAGGATGGTATCTAAACGTTGAGGGCTATTCAGTGTTTAGGAAGGACAGACAGAAAAGGAAAGATGGTGGAGTTACATTGTTGATTAAAAATTATATTGGTACAATATTAGGAAAAATATTAGCATAGATGATGTGGAATCTGGGGCAAGTTAAGAAGCAACACAGGACATCAAACATTGATGGGAGCGGCACACAGACCACTGAGCTGTAGTGGTAATGTTGGGAAAAGCAATTGAAAGGAAATCAGAGATGCATGTGTTAAAGAAACATCTGTGATTATGGGCAACTTTAATCTGCATATAGATTGGGAAAGTCACAGTACAATAGAGGAATTTCTGGAGTGTACATGGGATGGTTTTCTAGAGCAATATGTTGACAAACCATCTTGGACTGGGTGTTGTGCAATGAGAATGGATAAGTTGGCAACCTAGTTGTGAGAGAACCCTTGGGAATGAGTGACAATAATATGGCAGAATTTTTTGTCAAGATGGATATTGATGCAGTTGATTGTGAGACCAGGGTTCAGAATCTCAATAAAGGTAACTATGATGGTATGAGGCATGAATTGGCCATGATGGACTGGGAAACATTACTGAAAGTAAAGTCAGTGGACAGGCAATGGTAGGCATTTAAAGAACGAATAGGTGAACTCCAGAAGTTCTTTATTCCTGTTTGACACAAGAGTAGTAAGGGAATTCTGGCCAAACCATAGTTTACAAGGGAAATTAGAGATAGTATCAGATTCAAAGAAGAAGCATACAAATCGGCAAGAAGAAACAATAGGCCTGAGGATTGGGAGATCTTTAAAATTCAGTAAAGGAGGGCCAAGGGATTGATTAACAAGGGAAAAATAGAATATGAAAGTAAACTAGCTGGGAACATAAAAACTGATGAAAAGTTTCTATAGATATGTAAAGAGAAAAAGATTGACAAAAATGAATGTAGGCCCCTTAGAAACAGGAGAATACAAGTGGAATAAAGAAATGGCTGAGGAATTAAATTTATACTTTGCTTCAGTCTTCACAAAGGAAAACATGAATAATATATCAGAAGTGCTGAGAGAAACATGTTTTAGTGAGGAGCTGAAGGAAATCAGCATTAGTAGAGAAATAGTTTTGGGGAAATTAATGGGATTGAGTAAATCTCCAGGTCCTGATAATCTTCATCCCAGAGTACTTAAGGAAGTGGCCCTGAAAATAGTAGATTCATTTGTGGTTATTTTCCAAAATTCTTTAGACTCTGAAATAGTTCCTACAGATTGGAGGGTAGCTAATGTAAGCCCACTATTCAAAAACAGAGGTACAGAGAAAACAGGGAAGTATAGACTAGTGAGCCTAACATCAGTACTGGGGAAGTTGCTAGAGTCTATTATCAAGAATTTCATAACTCGGCATTTGGAAGGCAATGGCATAATCAGACAAAGTCAGCATGCATTTACAAAAGGGAATCATGCTTGATGAATCTATTGGAATTTTTGAGGATCTAATTAATAGAGTTGACTGAGGTGAACTGGTGGATGTAGTTTATGAACTTTCATGAAGGCTTTTGACAAGAGCTCACATAATAGACCGCTAAGGAAAGTACATGGGATTGCAGGTACTATCTTGAGATGGATAGAAAGCTGGTTATCAGATAGGAAGCAAAGAGTTGGCATATATGGGTCACTTTCTGATTAGCATTCAGTGACTAGTGAGGTTTTGAAGGGATCTGTGCTATGACTCCAACTGCTCATATATATTAATGATTTGGAAAAGGGAACTGAATGTATTATCTCCAGACGATAAAAAAATTCGGTGGGACGGTGAGCTATAAGAAGGAGCCTGAGATGCTTCAGGGTGATTTGGACAGGCTGAGTGTGTGGATATCTGCAGTATAATGTGGATAAATGTGAGGCTATCCACTTTGGTATTCATAATAGGAAGACAGATCATTACTTGAATGGGTGTAAATTGGAAGAGATGGATATTCAACGAGACTTTGGAGTCCTCATGCATCAGCCGCTGAAAGTAAGCATGCAAGTACAGCAGGCTGTAAAGAAGGCAAATGGTATCTTGGTTTTTATAGAGAGAGGATTTGAGTAAAGGGAAAGGGACATTTTGTACAATTGTATAGGGCATTGGTGAGGACACACCTGGAGTATTGGTGTCCTTATCTGAGGAAGGATGTCCTTGCTATAGAGGGAGTAAAGCAAAGGTTTACCAGGCTGATTCCTGGGATATCAGGTCTGTCGTATGTGGAGAGACTAAGTCGGTTAGGATTATATTCACTGGAGTTCAGAAGAGTGAGAGGGGATTTCAGAGAAACTTATAAAATTCTAACAGGGATAGATAGAGTAGATTCAGAATGAATGTTCCCAATGGTGGGGGAGGATAAGGGGTAAACCTTTTAGAACTGAGGTGAGGAGAAATTTATTCAGCAGAGCTAAATTAATGCGTGGAATTCAGTACCACAGAATGCAGTTGAGGCCAAAACATTGACTGAATTAGAAATTTGGTATTGGTCATGGGGCTAAAGGGATATGGGGGGAAGGGGGAAATCAAGATATTGAATTTGATGATCAGCCATGATCAAAATGAATGGTGGAGCAGGCTTGAAGGCAGAATGGCCTACTCCTGCTTCTAGTGTCTATGGCCATACCACCAGCCTATATCCTTGTGAAATTTATCACTACCCTCCTCACAGTTCACAAGTCTTGCATCATATTCAAATTTCAAAATTGTGCCCTGCAGAGCCTGGTATAGGTTAATATAAACCAAGAAAAGCAGTTATCCATCTATATACCATCCCCCAGAAAGAAGTGAAGGTTTTTGTATTTCATGCATTAAAATGTTTGAACTAAATAATTAAACTGTCACATAAGTTCAAATGATGCAAAAGAATAATGATTCAAATTATCACATGGCTTGAAATAAAATGTCTACAGACCCTAATGTTTTTAGATTATAGGGCCAACACCTCTCCTTGGAGCTGCTGCAAATCAAAATTTGGCACTACACCATTGCATGACCATCCATCATGTAATTCTGTAATTCTGACTTCTTGTACTTCACCAATATTGATTCCTTCACCATTGATGGTCATGCCTGGAGTTGCTTAGTCTGCAAGCTTACCCTACACCTCTCCATCTCTCTAACTCACTTTGCTCCTTTAAGGCACTGGGCAGGACTCCCCTCACCAACTCGGTGAGAGACGCGATGGGAACGACCGGACACAAACTTTAGCACTTTGTGTTTTAATACAGGATGCAGTCTCAGAAGGAGGGGAACTCAGGTCTCCTTCCACAATCTCTTCGGCCCCATCTGCGCTCACATCGCACAACTTGGGAATTGCTGGCTTACACTGTTGACAATTCAACTGTTGACAATTTTTGAAAGGAACATTTAGTCTATAGCTCTGTGATGATATGGGGCTTTACACAAGTAACAAGATTTCTTTATCAGATGATGAATTTCAAAATAGGTGGGCAATTGGTAGAATGAGTACTAATTTTTCAGGCATACACCAACTGCTCACCAGATAGCACACTAGCTGACTGCCTGATAACACACTGGCTGACCACTTGATTGTACCTTAGCTGAAAGCTCAAAAGTACACTCGCTGAGTATTTGATAGCACACTGGCTAACTGCTCAACTGCAGACTGGACAACCAGCTGATAGCAAACTGGATGACTGCTTGATAGCACACTGGCTGTCTGCCAGATAATTCTAATTGCAATCAGTATTTTGAGCACTGGGCCCCAATTGGTATAAGATTGACAGTTTGTGGATGGAATTGAAACATCCATGGATGCCTTGGGCTGGAAGAAGGAATTAACATAGAGTATAGAAACTCAGATTTGTTTTAAGGAGCACAGAAGCATTAAAAAGGAAGGTAAAAGGGAGTTGCACTGTATTTCTCTATACAATTAAAGGGGGAATTGTCAAATAATTTTTTTTCTGTTAGCACAAATATCTGCTTCATTTTTTCCCCAGCAGCTTGTTGCCAGCTTCACTGCAAGACAGCAGAGTTTAAAGGGAGTTAGCCTTTGGGGGAAGAGGTTTATTTTACCATCATAAAAAAATGATGAGCTGGATTTTGCAATGGACATAACAGTGAGTCCCGAAGTGCTCACTACTTTTTACATGGAAGTTGGACAGCAACTTCTAATGATCACAAATGTGTAAATCAGGACATTGCTGTCAACAATGCCCTGCTCCTCCAAGAGTTGTCTGATAATGGTATCTCTCTGAGAGGCTCATGTAATTCCATGTATGTCAATGATAAATTTGCTGTCATTACCTGATATACAAACTAAACTCATCAGGAAAGGTTAGTGATAGGGCTTGTCCTTTATCACGTTACTCATCCTTTGTCTTCTCATTGACATTGAAAATTGGCATTTAAAAAGGCATTCCCATTCCTTCAGAATTTAATTACTGTTGCAGTTCTTTTAAAAAGTGTTTTATTTTTGCTTATCTTTTACTGCTCTCTCTTAATAATATTTATTTCCTCTTTGTTTTGTTTTCGTGCCAGACATTGAACTTATAGTTCTTCCACATATTTGTTGTGCAAAATGTCATAAACTACAAGGCATCAGTCAGTTTGCTTCCTTTTTGTTACATGGTTTTAACATTATGAATCAGTTTCCATTAAAATGAGCAGAAACTGGAATTCCGTGCAAATATTTCACAAACTTGAATTTAATTTGGTCAGTGTTTGCATTCTGGTAGCACAATGTGTAAATTCACAATTCCTTTATTTTGTAATAGGTTCATTTTTTACTTGGTATTAACAAATTATCATTAGAAAATACATTTTCCAGTTTCAACTTTCTCTCTAAGCATCATAAATTCTGAGATGAAACCGCTGACATAGTTCCTTACTTAACCCACCATAAATCTAAATATTGTTCTACATCTACTTCCCAATAACTATTTCCTCATATAGCTCACTAGAAATTCCAACATCCTTCTTCACATGGCCTACTATAAATCCCATCTTAGTTCCTCTTCCACAACAACAAGCTATATTTGTATAGCATCTTAAACACAATCAATTATCCAAAGTACTTCACAGCAGTATTATCAAACAAAGCATAACACTGAGCCACATAGAGAGAGAATCACCAAAAGCTTGGTCAAAGAGGTAGGTCAATTTTAAAGAGAGTCTGAGAGGAGGAAAGTGAGGTAGACAGTGAGGATATTCCAGTGCTTGAGCTACAGATAACTGAAGGTATGATTGCCATTGGTGGAGAAATTAAAATCAGGGATGCACAGGAAGCAAGAATTAGAGGAGTATACCTCAGAAGGTCTTGGGGTTAGCAGAGATGACAGAGGGTGAAATGAAACCATGGAGGGATTTGAAAGCAAGGATCATAATTTTAATATCAAGACATAGTTTGACCAGGATCCAGTATAGGTCAGTGAGCACACTACTGACAGGCAGACTTGCTATGAATTAAGAAACAGGCAGCAGAGATTTGATGACCTCAAGTTTATGGAGAGTAGAAGGTGGGAGATGAAGCAAGATTAACTAATTCTAAATTTAAAATATTTGGACACCTTATCCACTTTTAATCTTAACAGTCCCCACCTAACCTACAACATACTTGAACGTAATTCTTTACCTATCATAGTATAAGCCAAAATACAATTCCTCATGATTGGGGTGAGACAGAGAAAATAAATTCAGTGTTTATGAAATGTGTAAAAACCATTCCAATACCCATATTATACAAGACCTTGTTGCAATTTAAGCACCAAAAGGTAGCTTCTAAGTTGCGATAGTGTTCATATACGAAATGACATCATTGTTTGTAAATCTTCATAATCGTTCCATATAATTTGCCAATGTATGTTTTATCCATCTCATCATTTTGTCAACTATTACTAAATGCAAATCAGTCTGCATGTTCAGATCAATAAGTGTTTGAGCCTTTGATTAATTTGGTAGTATTATCAATGTTTGACAAATTTGACTATTGTCAACCCCGCTGTCCATATAATCTGTAAATTAACTTTACCATGCCCCCTAGAGTTAGAGCTAAATCATTACATCTTCAGCAAAGAATTCCTAGATCAAAACGAACGCTGGGTTATTTAAGACGAAGTCTGCTGTGGTAATTCAGTCTCCAGCTCTTGAATGAGTTGGAAGTCATTTCTAGTGGGAATTTTAAGTGAACTGGCCTCGTCAGAGTGGTTCCACTTTACCGGCAGTTGTCCAGTTTTTCGGGCAGGTAAGATAGTAACTCCTTCCCTGTTCGTCAAAATTTGTCAAGAATCAAAGTTTGGCTCTTGTTTCTATTTAAAGACCCAGGGCGATCGAATACGAGGCTAATTTGTTTTTAAAAGTTGTTCGTACGAATCACATTTGCTGAAAGGTCTTAATATTTACGCGAATATGTTAATCTTTTGGTGAGATTTGAGTTCGTGTTGAGGGAACGCGAGGTGATTGATCATTGAGACTGAAACTGAAGGTTTGTAACATTTTTGTTTTTTGTTAACTCCAGCAACAGAGATGAGTGTTAGTGCAAGGACATTGTTGCGTTGTTCATTCATAATAGCGACACATTATCTGTTCATTTATTTCCTCGTGTTACTAAAATTCCACGAATTTCCACTAGATCGTCTAAGAATTTGGGATAAGTCTGGAGTTAGGCTGCGCGATACCGCATGAAGTCGCCGTGAGCCATGTTCTTCCCACCCTATTCAACCTCGTAAACTTGCGAGTCTGAACAAGAACTGTCCACGTACATTTTTTCTCTAAACCCTTCTGAAGCAGTCTATTGCAATGTTCCCATATATGGTGTCAATGTCGGATCGGCGTTGTTAGAGGGGATTAGGTTTGTTTTATGCTAACAAAATTGTGTATATATATCATACAAAATGTTGTGATCTTTGAGGTGCCAGTTTTGTTTTTTACCGGTTAATATGATTTAAATTCATATTGTTTCTGTTTAAAATACACGACTTTAATTCCTTATGCTGATAAGCACACCACTGATTTTAGAACTTCATTAATTTCTACATCCGGAAATTCCAGAAAACTTGTGGATTTGAAACTCATGCGTGTAAGTTCATGGAACATGAATAGGTACCCAGAAGAAGTTAGAAAAATTATAAAGACGCAGACTGAATGTGGTTGGGCTGCAGAGCTAGGAACTGATTTAAACATAATGGCAGTATTTGCATGTATGATGATGACCTCCTGCTTAACCTCACAACCAATTGTCTTGACCTCTGCCCTGTGCTTAAATTGTCATACCACTTCTCAGACATCCAGTACTGAATAAGCAAAATTTCTTCTAATTAAATCTTAGGAAAACCAAAGCCACTGTCCGTGATCTTACCACCTTGCTGTGCCTGTTGATCCAATTCGCACCCAACACCAAACTGTTTGATACCATCCCAGCCTCTTTTTCATGATGTGAACACAAAAAGGCTGCAAAGCTTATTAGCATGGATTTTACTGGACTTCAATATCTTTGGTACACATTCTTTCTTCCTCCCTCCTGGATGCTTCCCACCTCTCTGGCGTGACATCATGCTGGTGCAAACACTGCTGCTCTATGAAAGTGTGGTTCAGATGCAGCAGTAGTGAAGGAGAGGGAGGAGGTGAGTACCACTACATCTAGGTGATCCCCCCCGCCCCCAAAAATGCACATTAGAGATGGAGGTGGTCAACTGCGTTCCATACCCCATGATCTAATTTGCCCTTGGTGAGTGTCACCCGAAGGGCCCCAGCCAAATGTTGGGTGTCACAGATGTAGCCATGCCAGCCTGTTTTGCAGGTGCATTAGTGTCAGGAAGGGGGGGATTTGGAATGGCTAACAATGGTCGAGATCTGCTGCGTGGAAGGCCCTGGCATGGATTCCAACCCTCCCCCTCCCTCTAGGTGACCACGGGCCCTGGTACATGGGATGGTGGGGGAGCTGGAGTGAGCTCCAGAAGACTCTGTGTCCCCCCGGTTATGCAAGTCCCAGAGGCTCAACTACGTCTGCTCCATGGTGTATGAGCCCTCAGCAATGGTTCTCTGTGACTGGGCCAAGCTCTGGAACCTTTCAGTAATGACTCACTGTGACTGGGTCTTGCTCTCAAAACCCACAACAATGTCTCTGTGTTTTGAGTATGCTCCTGAGGCCCTCAGCCATAGTGCTCAGCAACTCCGCCATGCTTGGACCATGGCGACCATTTCCTGCCCCATGCTTTCCACTGTGAACACCACCATTGCAGTGTTGGCCTGAGTGCCATGCAATACCAGCACTACCTCCTGCATCTGAAGGCTGTGGGACTCCTTCAGACAGACCTGAAGTTGCTAACAGCCCCTCCTGCAATCCCCAGTTCTGCTTCTCTGATCATCACTCACCTGATGAAGGAGCAGCAGTCTGAAAGCTTATGGTACCAAATAAACCTGCTGGACTTTATCCTGGAGTTGTGAGACTCCTCACTGTGCCCACCCCAGGCCAATGCTGGCATCTCCACATCATCTGCTTCTCTAGCAGCTTCAGGAAAACTGATCCCAGTTGCCCGGCCCTGGCTGGCTGCCAGCTGTTTCCTTGGCTCCGGGAGACCTCCGTTTGCCTGAGTCCTCAGGCATTCCCGACTCCACCTGATGTAACACATTAGGGAGCAGAAAGTTACCTGAACCCTTTGTATCAGGAAGCAGTCACATCTATTAGGGTATAGTAAGAAGTCTCACAACACCTAGGTTAAAGTCAAATGGGTTTATTTGGTTGGAGTGCTGCTCCTTCACCATGTCAGTCTTGATATGCACGATCATCTTGGAGATCTTCTCCACTTTGAGCCAGCGATTTGCAGTGCTGGTGGTAGCCATGACGTGGAGATGCCAGCATTGGACTGGGGTGGCACAGTAAGAAGTCTCAGAACACCAGGTTAAAGTCCAACAGATTTATTTGGTATCACAAGCAGTGCTCCAAAAGCTTGTGTTACCAAATAAACCTGTTGGACTTCAACTTGGTGTTGTGAGACTTCTTACTGTGCCCACCCTAGTCCAATGCCAGCATCTCTACATCATGGCTATTAGGATATAGCTGATTTGATCTGGGTCAGGAGAGTGTGACTGCAGCTGAGGTGGGTAAGGGGGTCCAGATGGCAGGAGTGTCAGCCCCTGCAATTATTTTATTTATTTGAGGTTCTCAGATTGTTTAGATGCGAGTGGGGCTGCAGTGTGGATGAGATGACTGACCATGACACTGTGGTATAGGAAGATCTGGATAGGCTGAGCAAGTGGGCGAGGACCTGGCAGATGGAGTACAATGTTAGCAAGTGTGAGGTTGTCCACTTTGGCAGAAATAATAGTAGGAGGGATTACTATTTAGTGAAAAGCTGCAGCGTGCTACGGTGCAGAGGGACCTGGGTGTCCTTGTGCATGAGTCGCAAAAACCCAGTCTGCAGATGCAGCAGGTGAACATAAGAACATAAGAAATAGGAGCAGGAGTAGGCCAACTAGCCCTTCGAGCCTGCCCCGCCATTCAATAAGATCATGGCTGATTTGTCTTGGCTCAGTTCCACGTTCCCGCCCTCTCCCCATAACCCTTAATCCCCTCGCTTATCAAAAACCCATCAACCCGCGTCTTAAAAATATTTAGCGAGGTAGCCTCCACCACTTCAACGGGCAGAGAATTCCAGAGATTCACCACCCTTTGAGTGAAGAAGTTCCTCCTCAACTCCGTTCTAAACCGCCCCCCCTTTATCTTGAGGTTGTGCCCCCTAGTCCTACTATCCTTTCTGAGCGGGACGAGTCTCTCCACCTCTATCCTATCCATCCCATTCATCATCTTATACATCTCAATGAGATCTCCCCTCATTCTTCTAAACTAACGAGTACAAGCCTAATTTATTCAGCCTCTCCTCATAGATCAACCCCCTCAACTCCGGCATCAGCCTAGTAAACCTCCTGTTCACTCCCTCCAAGGCCAAAATATCCTTGCGTAAGTACGGCGCCCAAAACTGCACACAGTACTCCAGCTGCGGCCTCACCAATGCCCTATATAGCCGCAGCAAGACCTCCCTACTTTTATATTCAATCCCCCTCGCTATGAAGGCCAGCATCCCATTTGCCTTCCTGACCACCTGCTGCACCTGCAAGCTGGGTTTTTGCAACTCATGCACAAGGACCCCGAGGTCCCTCTGCACCGTCGCCTGCTGCAGTTTTTCTCCATGTAAGTAATAATCCTTCCTACCATTATTCCTACCAAAGTGAACCACCTCGCACTTGCGATCACTTCTTGTGATCAAGAAGGCGAATGGAATGCTGGCCTTTATAGCGAGGGGGATAGAATATAAAAGCAGGGAGGTCTTGCTGCAACTGTACAGGGCACTGGTGACGCTGCAGCTGGAGTACTGTGTGCAGCTTTGGTCGCTGCACTTGCGCAAGGATATTTTGGCCTTGGAGGGAGTGCAGAGGAGGTTCACTAGGCTGATACTGGAGATGAGGGGTTGGACTATGAAGAGAGACTAAATAGACTGGGTCTGTACTCTTTGGAGTGTAGAAGGATGAGGGGGGATCTTATAGAGACGTATAAGAGAATGAAGGGGATGGATAGGGTAGAGGTAGAGAGATTCTTCCCGCTCAGAAAGGATAGCAGGACTAGAGGGCACAGCCTCAAGATTGGGGGGGGGGTCAGTTTAGAACGGAGTTGAGGAGGAACTTCTTCACTCAAAGGGTGGTGAATCTCTGGAATTCTCTGCCCGTTGAAGTGGTGGAAGCTACTTCGCTGAATATATTTAAGTCACGGGTAGATAGGTTTTTGACAGACAAGGGAATTAAGGGTTATGGGGAGAAAGCGGGAAAGTGGAACTGATCCACTTCAGATCAGCCATGATCTTATTGAATGGTGGGGCAGGCTCGAAGGGCTAGATGGCCTACTCCTGCTCCTATTTCTTATGTTCTTAAGCCATTCAAATGGGAGGAATTCAGAAGGGAATGTAGTTGTAGTAAGGGACAGCATAGTGAGAAGTATAACAACTCCAGGAGTCCATACTTCATTGCACAAAAATGAAACTAAACAAGTTTGTGATGAACACAACAGGTCCCAACTTGAACTAAAAGGTGCTTTATGCATGGCTTGGGTTCAGTACATGAGCCCCATCTGGTGAGCTAATTACCAATCCCGAGGGAGCTCGTATTCATTGACTTCCCAGCTGGGCTCAGATTACCTGAAGGTGCTGGGGATATGGTTTGGAGCGGCAGGAGCATGCCCCAAAAACTGGGACAAGTGCATTGCCAAAGCCAGACAGAAACTGGGCTTGTGGGAGCAACGCTCCCTCTCCATGACAGGAAAAAGTCCTGATGATCTGGAGCGAGGTGCTGTCTGTGTTGTTGTACATGGCGCAGGTGTGGCCTATCCCCAAATCCTGCGCTGCAGCAGTGACGCAGGCCATCTTGAAGTTTATCTGGAGATCAAAGATGGATCGTGTCCGGAGGGAGGCGATGCACAAATCTCCAGAGAATGGAGGAAAAAACGTTCCCAACGCCACCCTCATCCTGATGGCCACCTTTGTGTGTGGCTGCATCAAGCTGTGCGTAGATCCTTGGTACACTAACAGCAAGTGCCATTACTTTTTGAGGTTCTACCTGTCCCGAGTGTTGCGAAGGATGGGTCTGGACACACTGCTGCAGAACGCTCCGAGTAGTTGGACCATACTGCAGCGCGTGTCCTTCGTGGAGGAATTCTTCCGCAAACACACCTTTGACCACTTGGCGATTTAAGCAGTGGTCAGCGTGTAACGTCCTTGGGGCCCTGAGAGAAAAGGGGATGGCGGATCCTGTCGGATGGTTCCCTGAGCAGACTGTCAGTGTCATCTGGCAGAACGCCTCATCACCAGAACTGACAAACAAGCACCAAGACCTGGCTTGGCTGGTGGTGAGAAGGGCACTCCCCGTCAGATTCTTTATGCTCACTCGAGGTCTCAACAGCACCGCACGCTGCCCTCAAAGCGGCTGCGGGGCTGATGAGACGGTCGCACACCTCCTTGTGGAATGTGCCTTTGCAAAGAAGGTTTGGAGTGAGATGCAGTGGTATTTGTCGAGGTTCGTCCCGAACAGCTCAGTGACGCAGGACTCTTGTGCTCTACGGGCTGTTTCTGGGGACGCAGACCGAGACAAATACCAACAGCTGCTGGAAGGTCATCAACTCGGTGAAGGACGCACTTTGGTCCACCCGAAAGTTGCTGATCTTCCAGCTGAAAGAACTGTCCTTGACTGAGTGTTGCAGACTGGCACACTCCAAGGTCCAGGACTACGTGCTGAGGGATGCGCTGAAGCTTGGGGCAGCTGCCGCAAAAGCACAATGGGGAAAGGCCACACTATAAGGTCTTTTAACGGAGGCAGACCGAGGGCCCGGGAACTGCAGAATACCCTCGGCCTGCGTAACTGTGTGCCAATCTGTGCAATAATAGCACACAGTAATTTATTGAGGCGTGTATATAGTTTTAAGTATTGAAACGTAATGATTGTAATTTGTACAAATCTGTAAAAATGTTTTGATTCTGCATTGTTTGCAATTCAAAGCCATGTAGATTTGCAATAGTTTATTTGAGATTTTTATGAATAAAGTATATTTTTGGAATAAAAAAAAGTGACTTCACAGCTGGGCTCAATTAGTGATTTCCCCTTGCAGATCCTGGGTGTTATCACATTCCTCCTCCTCTGTGTCTGAGGTTCTCCATCGCTACTTGGGCACCAGGGCCATCTTCCTCTTTTGGCCCTTCGCTGTTTTCCTATTTCGTACTCCACCTGGCCAGGTGGTGTATAGCATATTAGCTAGTACTTCTTGATGATTGACAGATTATTATTGGAGTTGGTTCTTTCTCTCTGATTTCTGTTGTTTCAGTCTCCATTTCAGAGTTGGAGATCTCATATGGCATTTCAGGGCTTCCCATCGGTAGAGGTGTTATGTCCTTCCTCCCTGTACTGGGGTCTCCAATAGCATGCTTGCCGAGTTGACCTCTTCTGTTTACAGCTCCCGAAGTTTTAGGTGGTCCACATGCTTTCTTTGCACTGTGTCTCTAACTTTTACCATGTAGGACACTGGTCCTGTTTCAAAGAGAATTGTTCCTGGTGTCCATTGGGTGCTGACTCCAAAATTTCGCACTGAAACCATATCTCCCTCCAACATTGTTGTTTCTTTAATCACGGCCCCTTTCTTGAGCTTCTTGCTTCTCTCCCACTCCATATTGATTCCGGAATATAAGGCTTAGCTTAGTCTGTAGGCACCTGCCCATTAGTGACTTGGCTGGGGCTACATCTGTCATTACATGTGGCATCATTCTTTAACTGAAGAGAAAAAACTTGCCAGTTTGGTGTCTACAGGCACCCTGGTCTGTTTTTCATTCCTTTTTAAAAATTTGGGCAGATCATTCCGCTAGTCTGTTCAATGATGGGTGGCTAGTGGCTGTGCGGACATGTCATATTCCATTTGTTTCCAAAAATATCTTAAATTCTCTATCAGTAAATGGGGTTCCATTATCTGTCACTAAAACTTCTGGGATTTCACGGACACTAAAAGATTATCATAGTTTCTCTATCGTGTTTTGTGACATGTGGATGTCATCCTGTGCACTTCCATCCATTTAGAATGGGCATCAATTAACAACAAAAACATGGAGCCCGTAAATGGTTCTGCAAAGTATCCTAATTTGTAGCTTTCCTGGCCATTCCCAGGGACGTAGGGAAGCTTCCAGTGTAGCCTGATACGTTCTGCAGGTTTTTACCATTTTCTATGTCTCCGTTTATTCCAGGCGACCAGATGTAGCTTCTCTCTAGCATCTTTATTTTTGATACACCTGGGTGGCCATTATGACGTTCTTGAAGGATAGGCCTTTGAGCAATTGTGGGATAACTACCAGGCTCCCCAAGGATAATGCTCTCTTCTATACTTAATTCTGGGTATTTTGTTGCATATGGCTGCAAGTCTTGTGTTGGACATTTCTGCATTTCTCCATTTAATATCATGCGGCTCAGGTTTGCCAATGTGGGATCGTTTTGAGTTCAAGCCTTTATCTGTTTTGCCAAAATTGGCAATGTATCCATAACATCACTGCTCCATCCACTTTCAATGGTGATGGAAAACTTCTGGGCAAAGGTAAGTGACTCGAGTATTGGCGACTTGTGTCCCAGGTTTATGTTCCAGGGTATACTCATAAGTACCAAATAATAGTGCCTATCGCTGTATTTGGGCTGACGCTATAGAAGGGATTGTTTTGTGCTTGGGGGAAAAAGGTCCAACAGAGGTTTGTGGTCTGTTAGGATTGTAAAGTGTCGACCGTGGAATTTCTTCACTGCGAGACCATTGCCAAACCCTCTTTAATTATTTGTGTATTCCTTCTTTCCACATCAGCTAATGTCCTTGAGGCATATGTAATCAGGAGCTCCATCCTCTTGTTCCATCAGTGCGACAGTACTGCAAATATTCTATAAAGAGAAGTGACACATGTTATGACCAATGATCTTTCCTGATTGAAATGGATCAACACATTGATCGACTGCAGTTAGTGATTTACTCTCTCAAAAGGGTCCTCCTGTGTTTCTTTCCATGCCACTTCTGATGCTTTTTCAATAAGGTATGTAGGGGGTGCCAGTAACGTTACCAAGTTTGGAATTAACTTCCCATAATAATTTACAAGGCCAAGGAATGATTTTGGTTCTGTCATGTTCCTTAGTGTTGGAGCCTCTTATGTCTTTTACCTTTTTCTTGACCGGATATAGACCATCTTTGTTGACCCTGTATCTGAGATATATTACCTCTGCTGCTTGGAAAACATATTTTTCCCTTTTTAGTCTGACGCGGGCTACCAAAAACCATTGTAACATTTCTGCAAAATTTTCATGGTGTTCATTGACAATGGATCCTGTGATCATCTAGGTAAACTGTCACTCTGGGCATTTCCGGCAACATGCTTTCCATTGCTCTTCAGAATATGGCACACACTGATACCCTGAATTGTCAGTGAGTGTATCCATATAAACCCTTGTGCATGTTTACCATCATGTACTTCCTTGATGACGCTTCTAGTTCTAACTGGAGGTTCACATCATTCATATCCAGCTTTGTGAATATCTGGCCTGTAAATAGTTTTGCATAGAGGTCGTCAATTGGTAGTATTGGATATTTGTCTAAGCAAGATGTTTTATTCACCATCATCTTATTATTACCACAAAGGTGGATTGTGTTGTCCAGCTTTAACACCAGGACTACTGGTGCAGCCCACTCAGAAAATTGTACAAGTCGAATTTTCCTCAGTTCTTCTATCAGTTCCGTTCCTTCTCCAGTTTCACATATGGAGCGCATATGGAACTGGTCTTGCCTTTAAAAAAAATCTTGTTTGAGCGTCTGGGTCCACGTAAGTGTTTGCCTTGAACCCCTTTTATTTTTCCAAAGTCTGTCTTCAAAACCTCTGGGTACTTTCCTAGTCCCTTCATAAAAGTTTCCAGTGTCCATTTTGAAAATTTTCCTCCAATCCAACTGGAGTTTTTGTAACCAGTCCCTTTCCAAAAGGCTGGGACCTGGCCCTTGTATCACTATCAGAGTCGAACTGTTTGTATATATGTGACTGGGGTTATGATGGTCACTACTACTCATAATGGCTCTCCTGTATAAGTTGCTAATCTTGCCTTCGTGTCCTTCAGCTTGAGTGCAGAGATACCCATTGTAACCTTCTAAGTTCACGTGCCCGTACAATAGATACTGCTGCCTGCCCACCCCCTCTCCACACACCGCCCCCCCCCCCCCCCCCCCCCCCGCTGTGTCCACCTCCATGTCCAGTGGGCATCCTTTCATCTGGAGCTGTATCTCTATTGGGCCACCTTTGGTGTAGTGATGCAATTTAGTAATGCTAGTTCCTACTCTTTAGCCTGACGTATCTGGTATCCTCTGTTCTGGGGTGGCTTCGCCCTTCGATATGGGTGTTGCATGCTTTGTTTGTTTTGGCAACCTTGCTTGGGCTGGCCTCCTTGGCTGCATGCACAGCACTGTTGTGCTGGCTGCTCCCTAAACTGTGGAACTCTCTCTCGGTTAGTGTCGGAATTTCCTGCTTTCTTTGCTTGCTTGTTTTCCCTTGCGCTCAAGGCCGTGGTTCACAAGTATGTTCAACTGGGGACCTTGGTTCATGATAGGGGACTCGCCCAAGCGTATGGACGTTATTATCTAAAGATCCTTTCAGCCCCTTTCTCCACATTCTCCTGAGATAAGGCCAGCTTTATGGCTTTTTAAAATCTAGGTTTGGCTCCGTCAAAAGCCTTTTGGGTTGCTAGATCATTTATACCGCACACTAAATGGTGTCGCAACATTCCTGGTATTGTTGTGCCATATTCGCAGTGCTCTACCAATTTTCTTAGTTGCATCAGGAATTCTATCACTGATTCCCTTGCACATCTAGTACTTGTATTAAACCAGTATCATTGTAAGATCATGGAAGGTTTAGGATCATAATGATTTGCCATCATTTCTACTAACTCATCAAAGGTCTTAGACTCCGGAGTTTCTGGATACGACTTTTTATAATACTTAATGTTACACCCCCACATACAATCAACAGAATGATCTTTTGCCAAGTAGCTTCTTCTATTTTGTTTGCCCAAAAGAAGTACCTCTTTCTCTCAGCATATTGTGGCTAGTCCGCAACACTCACGTTGTATGCCTCCAGCTTCCCAAAAAAGGCATTGCAAAACTGAATGATACAGACTTAACAGGAGCTGATGAGCAGAGTTACCAAAACATTCCTTTTACTTCATTGCCAATATAATAACTCCAGGAGTCAGTTGTAAAGGGACCATGCTTTATTGCATAAAATGAAAACAAACAATTACCATAATCCTGTGAACACAATAGGGTCCTAAATGGGACTAAAAGGTAATGGACCCTTTCAGGCTCTTGCTTTATACAGGACGCAGTACGAGGCCCATCTGGTTGGCTAATTAGCAATCCCCAGGGAGCTCGTATTCAATGAGCCAACTGGGAAGTCAATGAGTGATTTTCCCCTTGCAGATCATTGGAGTTATTCCAAGGGGAATTAACACTCTTCTCTGCAGCAAAGAGTGAGAATCCAGAAGGCTGTGTTGCCTGCCTGGTGCCAGATTTCTGGACATTTGTTCAGGGCTGGAGTAAAATTTAGTGGGAGATGTGAATCTAATTGTCATGGTCCATATAAGTACTAACGACATAGGCAGGATGAGGAAGGAGGTTCTGTTTAGTCACTATGAGGATCTAGGATCCAAATTAAGAAGTGGAACCTTAAAGATAATAATTACCTGAGCCATGTGCAAATTGACATAGGGAAAACAAAATGAAAGAAATGAATGCTGGACTCAAAGTCAGGGGTGTGAGAGAAGTGGGTTCTGGTTCATGGGGCACTGGTGCCAGTACTGGGGAAATTGGGAGGCTATACTTCTGGGATGATCTACACCTGAACCCTGCTGGGGATGGTGTTCTAGTGCATAACTAGGGAAATAGAGAAGGTTTTAAATAATAGGGGGCGAGGGGTCAAATTTGAAAAAATGTGGTAAAGGGACAAAGAGTATAAATCTAAGAGTAAATCAACAGATAAGGCTTGACATCACAATAATAATAAAAGGACAAAACTAAAAGCTTGGTATCTGAATGCACATAGCATTTGAAATAAAACAGATGAAATGATTCAGTGCAATTAGAAATAAATTTGACAACCAGGGCAACAGAATGACATTGATAGGGACCTGAATTTTGAAGGATAAGAACATAAGAACATAAGAAATAGGAGCAGGAGTAGGCCATCTGGCCCTTCGAGCCTGCCCCGCCATTCAATAAGATCATGGCTGATCTGTCGTGGCTGATCTGTCGTGGCTCAGTTCCACTTTCCCGCCCTCTCCCCATAACCCTTAATCCCCTCTCTTATCAAAAACCCATCAACCCGCTTCTTAAAAATATTTAGCGAGGCAGCCTCCACCACTTCAACGGGCAGAGAATTCCAGAGATTCACCACCCTTTGAGTGAAGAAGTTCCTCCTCAACTCCGTTCTGAACCGCCCCCCCTTTATCTTGAGGCTGTGCCCCCTAGTCCTACTGTCTTTTTTGAGCGGGAAGAGTCTTTCCACCTCTATCCTATCCATCCCATTCATCATCTTATACGTCTCAATGAGATCTCCCCTCATTCTTCTAAACTCTAACGAGTACAAGCCTAGTTTATTCAGCCTCTCCTCATAGCTCAACCCCCTCAACTCCGGTATCAGCCTAGTAAACCTCCTCTGCACTCCCTCCAAGGCCAAAATATCCTTGCGCAGGTGCGGCGCCCAAAACTGCACACAGTACTCCAGCTGCGGCCTCACCAATGCCCTATACAGCTGCAGCAAGACCTCCCTACTTTTATATTCAATCCCCCTCGCTATGAAGGCCAGCATCCCATTCGCCTTCCTGACCACCTGCTGCACCTGCAGGCTGGGTTTTTGCGACTCATGCACAAGGACCCCGAGGTCCCTCTGCACCGTCGCCTGCTGCAGTTTTTCGCCACGTAAGTAATAGTCCTTCCTACCATTCTTCCTACCAAAGTGGACCACCTCACACTTGCCAACATTAAATTCCATTTGCCATTTCCTGGCCCATTCGCCCAGCCTATCTAGATCCTTCTGCAGACTCTCCACACCCTCCGCACAATTTGCCTTTCCCCCAATCTTGGTGTCATCAGCAAATTTCGACACCCTACACTCGGTTCCCTCCTCCAGATCATCTATATAAATGGTAAATAGCTGAGGCCCCAGCACCGACCCCTGGGGCACCCCACTAGTCACCAACCGCCAATCCGAATAGCACCCATTGACCCCCACTCTCTGCCTCCTATTTGACAACCAATCCTCTATCCACGCTAACACCCTACCCCCAACTCCATGTCCTCTGACCTTCTGCAGTAACCTCTTGTGAGGTACCTTATCAAACGCCTTCTGAAAATCCAGAAAGACCACATCCACCGGCTCTCCTCTATCCACCGCCCTAGACACATCCTCATAGAACTCCAGTAAATTTGTCAGACACGACTTCCCTTTAATGAAACCGTGTTGCGTCTGCCCTATCAAGCAATTCCCTTCAAGATGCCTCGCAATTTCCTCCTTAATGACGGATTCTAACATTTTACCTACCACAGACGTTAAACTAACCGGCCTGTAATTCCCCGCCTTTTGCCTGGCACCCTTCTTAAACAACGGCGTAACATTAGCCGTTTTCCAATCCTCCGGCACTTCCCCGGAATCCAGCGACGTCTGGAAAATAACCACCAAGGCATCCACTATCACCTCCGCCATTTCTTTCAGAACCCTCGGATGCATTCCATCCGGTCCTGGGGACTTGTCCACAATCAGCCCCTCCAGTCTGTCGCGCACCACCTCTCTAGTAACAGTAATGTCATTAAGACCCTCCAGTCCTACCACCTTTCCATCGCTAACACCCGGCAAATTATTCACGTCCTCCTCCGTGAAGACAGAAACAAAAAAGTTATTCAAGACCTTAGCCATATCCCCATCCCCTACCACTAGGTCCCCTTTCTCATCCGCTAAGGGACCAACGTTCACCCTAGCCAGCCTCTTCCTTTTTATATATTTATAAAAACTCTTGCTATCCTTTTTTATATTAAGCGCTAGCCCAGCTTCATAGCTTCTTCTACCCTCCTTTATCAACTTTTTTGTCAATCTTTGTTGACATTTAAACCTTTCCCAATCCTCTTCTCGCCCACTGCTCTTAGCTACTCTAAATTCCTCCGCTTTTAATTTAACACTTTCCTTCACCTCCTTCGTTATCCACGGCTTATTACCTCTCTTCCTACTGTCCTTTTTAACCATCGGAATAAATTTCTGCTGAGCACCAAGAAAGATCTCCTTAAAGATCCTCCACTGCTCCTCAGCAGACCTACCTTCCAACGCGCTCCCCCAGTCCACATTCGCCAATTCTTCTCTCATCCTACCATACTCCCCTCTATTCAAACAAAGGACACGTGTCCGGGAACCCACTTTCTCCTCCTCCATCTGCAACAGAAACTCCACCATACAATGATCACTCTCTCCAAGAGGATCCTTCACCTCAAGGTCCCTAATTCTACCATGACACTTAGAAAGGGCAGGAATCTAGGAAAAGGCAGAGAGGTGGCTCTGATAATTAATGATGATATTAGCACATTAGAGAGGGATTACTTAAATTCAGAGAACTAGGCCACAGAAGCAGTTTGGCTTGAGATGAGAAATGAAAGAGACAACAAGTTAATTGTGGGAATGGTCTACTTGCCTCCTGATTGTAACTACATGGTAGAATAGAGTATAAAGAAAGAGATAATGGGACCTTTTCAGAAAGATGCGTCAATAATTATGTTTCTCAAAGTGGGGATCAGCAGGATTTGAATCCAGGGTTTTTCAACCCGTGTGTGGGTTGCAGAGATGTTGAAAATGGGTCACTGGGTATCCTTTTTGGGGATGTTCTGTGATCTTGCTCAAAACATCATGAAATGTTCTGTGACTCTGTTCTAAAGAAAATGTTTATCGCACGCATTTTGTAGAAGGCGGTATGACCATGAGGATCTCTCTCTGAGATAATGACATAACCAGCATGAGAAAGGAAAGCTTAGTATTGATTGATACAATGTGCACTTTATGAAAGGAAAAGGTAAAAAGATGTATTTTTAAATGTAGAGATTGTGAGATGTTTAGATTGTGAGTGTAGCAGCTTGGCTGGTTGGTGGGTCATGAGGGGTGGCCACTTTGTAAAAGTGTGTCGCCGGAAAAAGTTTGAAAACTATTCTTTTAATCTATATATAGACTAGAATAATCAGAAGGGCAAAGGTAGCCTAGATGTTTTTAAGACAATATGTTCTGGAACCAACTGGCAGTAGGCCGAGACCTGATAATGTGCATGAGATAATAAACTCATTATGAAGGCACACCAAGGTAACAGCAAGCATAATGTGACTGAATTTTACATTTAGTTTGAGGGAGCAGAGAGTGGATCCAAGAACAGCATTTTAAACTTACGTAATGGCAATTATGGGGGCATGAAAGCAAAGATAGCTAAAGGGAACTGACAAATGAGGGTAAGGGACAGGTCATTAGACATGCAGTGGCAGACATTTAAGGGCATATTTTAGAAACATAGAATAGATACATTCCAATGCAAAAGAAAAATTTCATGGGGAGGTCTTACCATCCATGGTTAATTAAACAACTTGAAGACAGTATTAAACTTTAAAAAAAGGTGCAAAGATGGTAAGTTAGAAGATTGGAAAAATTTAAAAAAGCAAAGAGATGACAGGGTTAAGGGGGGGAAAATTAAAGTGCAAGAGAAGCTGGCTAGAAATATAAAGACCACAAGAATTTCTATAGATATTTAAATAAGAAAATAGTAACAAAATTCTTTGGCCCCTTTGGGGAATTAATGGGAAATGAAGAGATAGCAGATTAATTTAACAGGTATTTTAATTCAGCTATCACAATAGAGGACATAAGTAACATCGAGTAATTGCTGTAAATCAGAAATTGATAGGTAGGAACTCTGGGAAAATTACAATCACCAGGGAAGTGGTATTGAACAAATTATTGAAGCTGCAAGCTGACAAGTCCTGGATGGACTTCAGCCTAGGCTCTTAAAAGAAGTGGCTAGTGAGACAGTGTTGCGTTGGTTTTAGCTTTCAAAATTCCCTCGATTTGGGACAAGTTCCATAAGACTGGAAAATAGCAAATGTAATTCCTTTGTTCCAAGGGGAGACAAAGCAAGAATGATTAGCCAGTTAGCTTTTCATATCTATCAAAGGGAAAATGTCAGAAGCTATTATTAAATCTATTATGGGAGGAGAGTTAGAAAAATTCAAAGCAATCTTGCACATTCAATATGGTTTGTGAAAAGGAAATCGACTAATTTATTTGAGGAGACACTTGCTGTAGATAATAGGGAACCAGTGGATGTACTGCACTTTGATTTTCAGAAAGCATTTGATGAGATGCCATATCAAAAGTTATTGTGAAAAGTAAAAGTTCATGGTGTGTGGGTAACATATTGGCATGTATAGAAGATTGGCTAGCTAACAGGAAACAGAGTAAGCATAAATAAGTCTTTTTCTGTTTGGCAGGATATAGCAAGTGATGTGCCATAGGGATCAGTGCTAGGGTTTCAACGTTTTATAATTTACATGAATGACTTGGATGAAGGGACTGAAGGTTTGTTTACTACGTTTGCTGCTGACACAAAGATAGGAAAGTAAGTTGTGAAGAGGATGCTACAAAGTTACAGAACAAAGAGATCTACGAGTTCATAGCTCCTTGAAAGTGGAGTCACAGGTAGACAAGGTGGTGAAGAAGGCATTCAGTATGCTTGGTTCCATTGGTCAGAACACTGAATATATGTCTTGTTGAAGTTGTACAAAACATTAGTAAGGCCACACTTGGAATAATGTGCACAGTTCTGGTCACCCTATCATAGATAAGATATTATTAAACTAAAAAGAGTGCAGAAAACATTTATTTGGATGCTACTGGGACTTGATGGTTTGAGTTATAAGGAGAAGCTGGATTTTCCCTAGACCGTTGGAGACTTAGGGTTGATCTTATAGAGGCTTATAGAGGACATAGATAAGGTAGATGGGTAGGGGAGTCTAAAACTAGAGGGCATAGATTCAAGGTGAGAGGGGAGAGGCAGCCAATTTTTTCACTCAAAGGATGGTGAGTGTCTGGAACGAGCTGACAGAGGTAGTAGTAGTAGAGGCAGGTACCATTTTGTCTTTTAAAAAGCTTTTAGATGGTTACATGGGTAAAATGGACATAGAGGGATAATGAGCCAAATGTGGGCAATTGGGACAAGCTTGGTGGTAAAAACTGAGCTGCGTGGACAGGTTGGACCGAAGGGCCTGTTTCCATGCTGTAAACCTCTAAGTGAGTGGGAAAATATCTGGCAAATGGAGTATAATGTGGACATGTGTGAAATTGTCCATTTTGATAGGAAGAATAGAAGAGGCATATTAACTAAATGGTGGGATATTGCATAGTTCTGAGATGCGGAGGGATGTAAAGGTCCTAATACATAACTCTGTTATCTCCCAATAGTATTAGGATTAAGATCCATAAATTGGTTTTGAATTTCTCATTTTGTTTAATCTCACAATTAGTTACATAATTTAATAACTAATAACTATATTATTGTTTTCCACTTATGCCACCAAAGTAAGTATTTGTCATGATTTATGGGAGAGGGAACACTGGGGGGAAATTTGGCTTGGTGAGCAAGGGGAAAGGAGGGATGTGGCAGAGGCAGCTAAATGCTTGGTCTCAATTCTACAAACAAAGAATTCTATCAACTCCTTGCATTTGTTGAAGCTGAAGCTGAATAGGAATAGGGCAGTGGATAGTGGAGAGGCTGGCAGTTAAATTTACATTCCAGGAAGACAGCAGCAGAGAGCAAGACCTGATGGTGTTTTATGCAGACCAGGTAGATTTAATGGTGACGAATTAAACCAACTGTCCACCATAGACATTCAAATCTGCATTCCTTGAATCTAATCAAGTTCAGAGAGATGCCATAACATGTGAATGACTCAGTGAGGGTATAAGGGTTTTACTGGGGAGAGGATAGCAAACCTCAGAGGTTGTGATTTCACAGGTTGGTAACTGCATGGGTTTTCTGTGAGTGAAGTATTAAAAGTTAGACAGCTGAAAATTTAAAAGTACTCTTCTAAGTGACTTGGAAAGCTTTTTTTCCCAGGGCTGGACATAGTAAAAAAAGTGGAGAAGCATGATGCTACTGCAGAAGAATGCAATAAATTATGTCCTTATTTGTAATTGAGACATTGGGTGTAGAGAGGCCAAATGATGCAGTCAAAGTGGTGGAGCTGAATATAAGTAGGAGAGTTTACATGAAGGGAGAGATTCAAGCAGGATTGGAGTCCAGTAAACTCAGAGGAGAGAAGTCAGGTTGATTTTAAATCATTGAGGATGAAGAAGAGAACAGTGAAGCAATCTTGGTCAGAAACTCGATGTGGTTCTTCCTGGGTGGTAGGGAACAAGCATTTTAAAGGATAACCAAGAAATATTGAAAAATGGAATAAATGTACACCAAGGAGGAGAAACCAAAGTGCGATATGGTATAAGGGTTGCACCAGCACCTAAGCTGGACAGGTGGCTGAAGATTTGGCAAATGGAAAGCTTAATAAGGGAAAAGTTGTCATTACTCTTGAGCTAATATTCTGCTTGAAGCTATGAGATTGAGAGAGACAATAGAATTGCACGATGTCTCCAGACAGGATACACCAAAAGCATGTGAACCATTCAGAAACTAGCTGTCATCTCCAGTGTGAATAATGGGAGCTGATTCTCATCTCAGCAGGAATGATATCCTGTGAACAATTTTCCAGATCGTGTGGATTTTCACCTTTCAGAAATATATCAAGGCCCACTGAAAAACTTGGTCAGTGTCAATTAGTGCTGGGTGTATCAGCATATAGCACAGGAGGAAAGACAGCAAACGCCTGAAAATTTTGCAGAGCATTCTCCCTCTGATTGCTGAACAAGCCAAGTCAGCAAAGGCACAGCTGAAAAAGAAACTGGGCAGCCTCTCGGCAAACTGCAAACACTGGAATGTCAAAACTGACTCTGCACTTACTGAAGTCAGCGCTACTGGAACTTCAAATCATAATGGCCGCATCTTTCCACCATCCACTCCTAACTGATAAATGAAAGACTAACTAGCATTTACTTTTAAAAATTATTTTTGAACTCAATTCTCATTTCCAACCTGTGCAATGTATATGCATATGCTTTGTCATTTTCCTCACATTTAATTGATATCACTCTTTCCTTAACTCGGGAAAGTGAGATTAAATTGGCTCCTTTTAATACCTAGATTGGCTGGGAAAAGATATCCACAAGGGATCCTTTTTAAATTAATCTTGTTGTGACCAACTGACGGGGTTGAATAAAGAAAAGAATCCAGTTCATCCACTCACATCCAGGATAACAAATTTGAAGGAGCAGTTGTAACAGTTTTTCATTTTGTATTTTTTATTTTGCATGAAACATTAAAGTAATGTAAACATCGACTTTCAGATTTTGTCAAAGACAGCATCGAAAAGAAAAAGTTGGAAAAACCCATTTATTTCACTAACGTCCTTTAGGGAAGGAAATCTGCCGTCCTTGCGTGCTTTGGCTTCCAGAGCCACAGCAATGTGGTTGACTCTCAACTGCCCTCTGAAATTGCCTAGCAAGCACTGAATTCAAGGGACAACTAGGGATGGGCCAGCCAGCAATGCCCTTGTCCCACGAATGAATTTTAAAAAAACTATGTTCTAGTGACTGTGAATGTACTCAAAGCAAATTGCCTTGATTTAATGCTGTGAATGCAATGTATTTTTAACTTCTCATCCGTTCACTGTCATTAAAATTAGTGGTTTGCTTCTACAAAAACGGCTGATCGTGTGGATTTTCTGAAAGCAGAGAATGAATAACACAAGTATCCTGGGGAATGACTCTTGTGAGAACATCGATGACTTCAAAACTGATATCTGTGTACCAACGTATATCATTGTATTTATTTTTGGATTCATTGAAAATGTCTTCTGTTACATATGTACTCCTGAGGTTATACAAGAAGAAGACTGAAATCAGCATTGTCGTGGTGAACCTGGCAATATCGGATCTACTCTTTGTGTGCACTTTGCCCTGGTGGGTTCATTATTATTTGAGATACAGCATTTGGGACCTTTCAGATTCCTTGTGTAGATTCCTGACTTATGCCCTGTACCTCAACATGTACTGCAGCATCTACTTTCTGACTCTGATGAGCCTATTGCGCTACTTTGCTATAGTGCATCCAGTGAAAGTTTTGAAGTATAGAAGTGTCAAATCTGTACAAATCCTATGTGTTGTAATATAGGTATTTGTTGGAGTAGCAGCCAGTCCTTTTCTGAAAGGTGAAAATAATGAAACAAAATGCTTTGATCTCAAAAATGTTAACAGTAAAATATATACCATGAATTTAATTTCTCTGGTCATAGGTTGCATTATTCCCTTCTTTATTATCACATTCTGTTACACAATTGTTGTTAAGACCTTGCTAATCTTAAAGACAAAACATCACAAGAAAAGGGTCTCCCTCAAGAAAGGCAATTGCTATGGCTATTGTTGTAATGGTTCTATTTCTAACCAGTTTTCTACCCTATCATATTCTACGAACTGTCTACCTTGCCATAACAAATGACACCAGAAATATTTCCCAAGCCAGCTGCTTTGTTCAGAAAGCTGTAGTGGTTACCCTGTGTGGTGCAGCAATCAATTCCTGTTTGGATCCCCTTTTATATTACTTTGTAGCAGAGAGTTTCGGGGACAAGCTGAGAACCACAGTCAAGAGCACATTCAGAGGCTGTCCTGCACTGATGCATCAAACTTGAGCCCATACTACAATTCATTTACACATCTAATTTTAGGACTGATGGGAGTGCAGGATTTCTCCTGTTCAGAATACGAAAGGTCAGAATCAAGTGAGACATACCGACATTAAAGAATTTGATTGTTAGATATGGCCGCTTTTATCTCAAAGAAAATAGTAACTTCTCATACATTGAATGTTGAGATTGAATGTCACTCCAAACTGAAGGATTGATCAAGTCATTTTTGTCTTTTGAAAGATCGGGTGGTTCCACTCTTACATTTTCTTGTTCTAACATGGTATGAGTTTTCTTGAAAGCCCTTACAGAATGGGCTGCTTTGTATGTTTTCCTTCAAACCAGCTGTTTGAATCTTCAGGCTGCACATCTCTGCAAAATATCTGGCCTCTTGTGCATCCCCAGCTTTAGTCACTCCATTGTTGCCAGCTGTACATCCAGTTGGTTAGGTCCTAAACTCTCAAATTGCCTCCCTAACTTTGTTGCATTGCTTAACTCTCTTTCCTGCTTTAAGATGATATGGAGATGTTGGCGTTGGACTGGGGTGAGCACAGTAAAAAGCCTCACAACACCAGGTTAAAGTCCAACAGTTTATTTGGAATCACGAGCTTTTAGAGTGCTGCTCCTTCTAATTCCTCCTACCTCCACTTATCCGATGAAGGAGCAGCACTCATGATTCCAAATAAACCTGTAGGGCTTTAAACTGGCATTGTGAAATTTCTTATTCTGCTTTAAGATGCTCCTTAAAACTCTTTGAACAAGTCTTTGATCACCTGGCTTTATATTGCCTTATGTGGCTTGGTGTCAAGTTTCATTTGATATAGCCTCTGAGAGGCACCTTGGAATGATTTTCTATGTTAAACATCAGTTGTTGTTGACCATAACATATGACCATATTTGAGTTATTTTCAGTTCTAACACTAAAATAATTTCAGTTCTTCATACCTTTTATTGTTATTTATTCCTGCAAAATTGAACATTGTTTCTTATCAGTTCCTAAGGTCTTATGGGTTACCAAAGGCCCATCTGCTGACAATTTATCTTCTGTCTGAGCAAGATAATATCCTGTCAGTAATAAACAAGATCCATGATCTTTTTTAAATATATCTATGGCCTAATTTTCTAGAATTCTGAGTTTGCTCAAGTTGGTCATTCAAAGGCAGTTCACCACAACCTTCTCAAGGGCCATTAGGGATGGGCAATAAATGCTGGTGACGCCCATATCTTAAAAATATCTTCTACCAATTGTTTCACTTTCTTTTTAGCCTCCTTTAAGATGGGTATTAAAGTCCATATTGGAAGGTCCAAAATCTTTCAGCATGAATATTATGATACACGAGAATCAGATTTGAACATCTGTGCTGCATTACTGGGCTGTAAATATCAGGGAAATCCCAATTCATAGAATCCCTACTGTGCAGAAGGAGGTTATTGATTTTCTGCCCTGAGTCAATTTCAGTCAGCACATTGGTGATATTAAATATTCTCCATGTAGTCGAGGGAGAAAATTTGGAAAGGTCCCCCTAGAGTCATGAAGTTAATATGGCAGAGGCATTTCAGCACACTTGATTTCATGCTGACATTCTGTGAAGCAGGCAAGTCAGTCCTATTCCACCGTTGTTTCAGTCAGTGGTCATGCCACGTAGCTTTGTGGTCAGTCACTTGGCCAATCATTGCCAGGTAATGTGTGCATAGGAATTGCATTAAATTCAAGCTAGGTGAACTTGAAGAGGTGTTTCAAATGTTTTATCATGGGAACATAGGAGTAAATTACGATAGGACATTATCTATGGCAATGTCTCAATGTTTTGAGAAAGTTCAATTAGCGAGTTACGACTTGTATGGAATTTTGTATCTGTACCTTGAATGCTACAATATTTTGCTACAATTATAAATTTACTTCTATATTAGATGTGTAATGTTATGAATGCATGAAAAACTTAAAGAACTATAATCAACAGCTTTGTCTCTACAAACTTGCGTTATTGAATCTTGGCCAAGCAACTGGGAAGAGATTTACCAAAGTGTTTCCTGAATTTAATCGCTTCAAGTGTAATTCTGATACAGGTATGATATTCACACTCACTTCAGCAATCTACGTTTTCCAGCACTGGATGTACAATGATTATTTGCCAACCCTAAAGCCTTTTTCACATGATCACCTATGATGGCAGACTTCAGCTAAATGGAAAGACGAGAGAAGCTGGCATTGTTCTTGGAAGAGAGAAAGTTAAGAAGACATTTAATGGTGGTTGTGAAAATCATGAGGGTTTTAATAGATTGAAGCGAGAAGAAACTGGCAGAAGAGAACATGACCAGAAAACCTCAATTTAACATAATTGACCAGAGAACCAATTTGATCATCTGCAATGCACTGACTGACAGGGTAGAAGAAATGGAAAAAATAGGAATGAGACCAATTAGATAACATTTTCAAAGAGCAGGCATGGGCATGATTGGTCAAGTGGCTGTCTTCTGTGTTGTAACATTCTATGAATCACAAGCAACCTATATTCATCCATGATATGTCTTCCAATTTCCACTGCTCTAATGATGTGGCTCACTTATAATGAAACATAGGACCAAGAATGTTCTCATTAGCAAACACTCAAATGCTGTATGCCCACTGACACAAACCTTGTTCTACTCCATTAAGCATCCATTAACTAGTTGAGGGTAGTCAAATGGCAGGGACCATGGGGAGATCTTGTTTTGTTGACATTGAGGGGGAGATTATCATCACATTAGTTTACCAGATTTTCTATCTCATTCCTGTACTCTGTCTTGTCATTGTTTGAAATCCAACCCCCTATATTCATGTCATCAGCAAACTTGAAAGTCAAGTTGGAGGGGAATTTGGCCACACTGTCATAGCGTATAAGAAGTGTAGTAGGGGGCTGAGGATATGTCCTTGTGGGACATCGATGTTGAGGATGATCATGGAGGAGGTGTTGTTGCCTATCCTGACTGATTATGGTTTTTGGGTTAGGAAGTTCAGGATCCAGTCGCACAGGGAGTAGCCGAGGTCCAGGCCACAGAGTTTGGAGATGAGATTCATAGGAATAATGGTGTTGAAGGCTGAGCTATAGTCAATAAGTAGGAGTTTGACATAGGTGGACTTGTTATCTGGGGGTTCCAGGGTTGAGTGCAGGGCCAGGGAGATGGAGTCTGCTGTGTTATGGTGGTAGGCAAATTGCGGGCAACCTGGGAAGCTGGAATTGAACTATGCTATGACTAACTTTTTTGAAGCACTTCATAATGATGGATGTCAGAGCCATCAGATGATAGTCATTAAGGCATGCTGCTTGGCTTTTCTTTGGTGCTGGGATGATGGTTATCTCCTTGAAGCAGATAGGGACCTCAGATTATTGTAAAGAGAAGTTGAAGATTCTGTGAATACTCATGCCAGCTGATCTGCACAGGATCTGAGTGCTCATCTGGATACCCCATCGAGGCCAGTTGCTTTCCATGGGTTGACATTCAAAGAAGAACAAAGAACAAAATCAGCCTGGGAAACAGGTCCTTCGGCGCAACGAGCCCATGCTGCCATCTCAACACCACCTCTCTACCCATGACCCCTATCTAATGTTTTATGGCCATCCAGATTGAGGGAAAACTGATTTAGGGACAATTTATTCCTGCCAATCAGCCTAACAGCACATCTTTGGGGCGTGGGAGGAAACCGGAGCACCCGGAGAAAACCCACGCAAGCACGGGGAGAATGCGCAAACTCCCACAGACTGGCCCAAATCCACGTGTCTGCACAGCAATCAGCAATAGTCACTGAGCTGTCGTCTTGCCCAGTATCTTGTCCAGTTTAGGCACACACTAACGACATGAAGCACAAGGCCTATCCAGAACAACCAAGAGCAGCCCCAGTACGACCCATCACGTGTATGCCCCTCGTTGGACACAAGGTGGACCGACTTAAAACCTGTGAATGAAAAGAGAAAAACATTATTATCATACTATACCCATTTACATTTCTAGAGACACCCCAATGCTAATGACCCTTATTTAAAGGTTCTCCTATATCCACCCATCTCCAACTCAGTCATGTGCCTGTCTAAGTTACTCTTAAAGGACTTGTGTGTTTGCCTCCACCATCTTACTTGGCAGAGCATTCCATACCCCCACTACCCTCTGTGTGAAAAACCTCCCTCTAATATCTGTGTTGTACCACTCCCCCCTCACCTTAAGTCCATGGCCCCTTGTCCTACGTGACTATTATAGGAAATAGCTTACCTTGGTTTACTCTATCTATACCCTTCATAATCTTACATACCTCTATTAGATCCCCCCTCAGTCGGCATCTTTCAAGGGAAAAGAGCCCCAATTTCTTCAATCTTTCCTCATACCCCAGTCCTTCCATACCAGGCAACATCCTGGTAAACCTCCTCTGCACTCTCTCCAGAGTCTCCACGTCCTTCTGGTAGTAAGGCGACCAGAACTGTACGCAGTACTCCAAATGCGGCCTAACCAACATTCTGTACAACTGCAACATTAGACTCCAGCTCTTATATTCTATACCCCTTCCTATAAAGGCTAACATACCATAGGCTTTCTTCACCATACTCTCCACTTGCACTGCCACTTTCAAAGACTTGTGCACTTGCACCCCCAGGTCTCGCTGCGACTCTATACTCCTTACAGGCTTACCCTTTATCATATAACTTCCCCCTACATTATTCCGGCCAAAATGCATCACCTCACATTTATCCAGATTAAACTCCATTTGCCACCTATCTGCCCAATCAACCAGCCTATCAATATCCTGCTGTATTGCCAGACACTGCTCCTCACTGCCCGCCAATCCAGCCGTCTTGGTGTCATCAGCAAATTTGCTGATCACACCACCTACTCCCTCTTCCAAATCATTTATATACACTACAAAGAGAAGAGGTCCCGGTACTGAGCCCTGCGGCACACCACTAGTGACAGACCTCCAGCTAGAAAAAGACCCCTCCACAACTACTCTGACTCCTCTTTGCAAGCCAGTTCTCTACCCATCTAGATACCTGACCACATATCCCATGAGCTTTAATCTTCTGTACCAACCTACCATGAGGGACTTTGTCAAACGCTTTACTGAAATCCCTATAGACGACATCAACGGCTCGTCCTTCATCAACCATTTTTGTCACCTCCTCAAAGAATTCTACCAGATTCGTAAGGCAAGACTTCCCCTTGACAAAGCTATGCTGCGCATCCTTAATCAGATCGCAATGCTCCAAGTGCGCATACATCCTATCCCTAAGAATCCTCTCCATCAACTTACCTACCACTGACGTTAAGCTCACCGGCCTATAGTTACCCGGGCTATCCCTCCTACCCTTTTTAAACAATGGTACCACATTAGCTATCCTCCAGTCCTCTGGGACCTCACCTGTGTCCAAAGAAGAGACAAAGATTTGCATCAGAGGCCCAGCAATCTCATCCCTTGCCTCTCTAAGCAGCCTAGGATAAATGCAATCAGGCCCTGGAGATTTATTGGTCTTAATGCCCTCTAAAAGCCCTAACACTTCTTCCCTCGTAATCAATAGATCTTTTAATCGGTCTACCGCTCCCTCAATGACCGTACTAGACATCAAGCCCCTCTCCTTCGTGAATACCGACACAAAGTATTCATTCAGGATCTCCCCCATTCCCTCTGCCTCTAAGCACAATTCCCCACGTCTGTCCCTGAGAGGACCGATCTTACCCCTAACCACCCTTTTGTTCTTTAGGAGTAAAACGCCTTTGGATTCTCCTTAACCCTACCTGCCAAAGCCATCTCATGCCCCCTCTTTGCTCTCCTAACTCCCCGTTTGAGATCCCTCCTACTCTGTATTCGTCCAACACTCTCTCTGTTCCCAGCTGCTTAGACCTGACATACGCCTCTTGTTTCTTCCTGACCAGGTCTTCTATATCTCTAGTAATCTCTATTTATTAATGATCTGGATGAGGGTATAGTTGGGTGGATTAGTAAATTTGCTGATGACACCAAAGTCGGAGGTGTGGTAGATTGTGAGGAAGGGTGTCATAGTTTGCAGGAAGACTTGGACAGGTTGCAGAGCTGGGCCGAGAGGTGGCAGATGGAGTTTAATGCGGAGAAGTGTGAGGTAATTCACTTTGGTAGGAATAACAGATGTGTTGAGTATAGGGCTAACGGGAGGACTTTGAATAGTGTGGATGAACAGAGGGATCTAGCTGTATGTGTACATAGATCCCTGAAAGTTGGGAATCAAGTAGATAGGGTTGTTAAGAAGGCATACGGTGTCTTGGCGTTTATTGGTAGGGGGATTGAATTTAGGAGTCGCAGCGTCATGTTGCAACTGTACACAACTCTGGTGCGGCCGCACTTGGAGTACTGTGTGCAGTTCTGGTCCCCACATTACAGGAAGGATGTGGAGGCTTTGGAGAGGGTGCAGAGGAGGTTTACCAGGATGTTGCCTGGTATGGAGGGGAGGTCCTATGAGGAGAGACTGAGGGATTTGGGGTTGTTTTCGCTGGAAAGAAGGCGGCTAAGACGGGATCTTATTGAAACATATAAGATGATTAGAGGTTTAGATAGGGTGGACAGTGATAGCCTTTTTCCTCGGATGGAGAAAGCTAGCACGAGGGGGCATGGCTTTAAATTAAGGGGGGGTAGTTATAGGACGGATGTCAGGGGTAGGTTCTTTACCCAGAGGGTGGTGAGAGATTGGAATGCCCTGCCTGCTGCGGTTGTAAATGCACCTAGTTTGGGGGCGTTTAAGAGATCCGTGGATAGGTTTATGGACGAAAAGGGATTGGTTTAGGTTAGTGGGTCATTGTTTTTTAACTGGTCGGCGCAACATCGTGGGCCGAAGGGCCTGTTCTGCGCTGTAATGTTCTATGTTCTAATCCACGGTTCCCTAATCCTACCTTTCCCATCCTTTCTCCTAACCGGCACATGCCTTTCCTGCACCTTTGCAGTTTTCCCTTGAAAGACTCCCACAAGCCTAACGTGGTCTTGCCTTCCAACAGCCTGCCCCAGTCTGTATCCCTAAGCTCCTGCCTAATCTGGCTGTATCTAGCCTTCCCCCAATTTAGCACCCTCCCCTTAGGACAGCTCTCATCTTTTTCCATTTGTATTCTAAAGTAGACGGAGTTGTGGTCACTATTAGCCACATGTTCGCCTACCGCAACCTCAACCACCTGACCTGGCTCATTTCCCAGAACTAAATCAAGTATCGCCCCCTCTCTAGTCAGGCTATCTACATACTGTTGCAAGGATTCTTCCAATACACATCTTACGAATTCCTCCCCATCAGACCCCCCAGCTCTAGGCACCTTCCAATCCACCCCAGGGAGATTAAAATCTCCCACTACAACAACCCTATTCTTCCTACACTTATCCAAAATGTCCCTACATATACCCTCTTCCACTGCCCGTGGGCTATCAGGTGGCTATAGTACACTCCTAGCATAGTAATGGCCCCCTTCCTATTCCTCAACTCCATCCACAAAGACTCAATGTCCATCCCCTCCATGTTATCCTCCCTCTGCACCACTGTGCTCTGCTCCCTAACTAAGAGTGCCACTCCCCCTCCTCTTTTCAACCCACCTCTATCACACCTAAAACACTTATACCCCAGAACATTTAGCTGCCAGTCCTGCCCCTCTCTGTCACTGCCACCACATCTAAATTCCTTGCGAACATCAAGGCCCTAAGTTCATCCGACTTTCCTGTCACACTCCTCGCATTAAAACAGATGCACTTAAGACCCTCAGGCCTTCTCGGATCCTCCTTCTCCTGGGGGATTTCCCTATCAACTAGACTTCCAACTCACTCCCAGTGAGTGAGCTGTCTCTCTCCTCCCCACCCCGCCCCGCCCCTCCCCTCCATACTAGTTTAAACCCTGCCTAAACACTCCAGCCAACCTCCCAGCTAAAATGTGTCCCCTTCCCATTTAAGTGTTCCCTATCCCTCTTATACAAGTGCCCTTCCTTTGCAAAGACTTCCCAATGGTCAACAAAACTAAAACACTCTGTCCTGCACCAATCCCTCAGCCACGCATTCAGCTGCAGGATCTCATTATTCTTATTCCTGCTATTGCTGGGCACTGGCAGCAGACCAGAGATCGCCACCCTGGAGGTCCTACACTTCAACCTGGCTCCCAACTCCCTGAACTGTGTACGTATTTCCCCCCTACTCTTTCTTCCTGTGTCCCTCTCTCCTACATGTATAATTACATCCATCTGGGTCCCTTGGCCCTTCAAGATTCCCTCTACCCTCTCTGACACATCCTGTACACCAGCTCCAGGGAGGCAGACCACCATCCTGGAGTCCTACTTTTGCCCACAGAACCACCTATCAATTCCTCTAACCCTCCCATCCTCCACCACTATCTCACATCCAGCCCCCTTCCTTCCCTCTGAGGCATTTTCCTCTTCCCCTCGTGCCCTTTCCACCTCAGTTGGTGCCTTACCCCTGCTGTCTTGAGAGACTATCCCTGGGGTAGCCTTTGGAACATTACTCCTCTTCTTTTTCCCCTTCCTAACTGTAATCCACCCATCCCCCCTCCTCAACTCTGAGGTCCCCTCTTGAATCTGGTTCCTATTCATTAATGCCTCATTTTCCCTCACTAAAAATAAATCCTCCAGCCTCAGCTCCAGTTGCCTAACCCAGGCCCTCAAACGCTGCAACTCCAGACATTTGGTGCAGACTCTCCAGAGATGCTGTGTCTCTAAGAACTCCCACATATTGTACCTTACACAGCTGACACATCTCCCCATGGTCCCTGCCATTTGACTACCCTCAGACTTATGGACACACTTTGAAAAACTTGACCAATAACTCACCCTGCCTAAGCCCTGTGAGCCAAAGCCCTTGCAGTACTCACTCAGCACCTGCCTCATTCTACTGCCCACTATCTACTGTGGCCTTGTTTTTATACTCCCTCACTCCCTTCCCAACAGCCCTTGTACCTAGGACCCTCTATGGAAAGCACAAAGGGAAAAAAACCCACAACCCAACAATGCAACTTTAAAAAAAAAACACAGTACACTCACAGTTTACACTCACCAGCCACCAGTACACTGCTCCAGAGAACAATTCGAGAGGGCTGTTCTAACATCTGCAATGGTGACTTTGATACAGTTTCAACTGAGGGTTCTGGGGTTGAGGGCATTGGAGCTGGTGATTTTACATGCCCTTATCTTGTAGCCTGTTATGTCTAGTAGACCTTGCCATAGTTGGCAAGGGTTTGTGTGGCTAGCCTGGGACTCTAGCTTGGTTCAGTACTGTCTTTTAGCATCTTTGATGAATCTCCTTAGATCGTATCTGGATTTTTTGTATAGGTCAGGATCTCCTGACTTGAATGTCTTAGTCCTAGACTTCAGCAAGCAGTGGATATTCCTGTTCATCCGTGGGTGGGAAACACGTAGATTTGTTTCTTTGGCACACAGTCTTTTACAGACTTATTAATGAATTTAGTTACTGTAGTGGCATACTCGTTCAGGCTGGTCGCAGAATTTTTAACTACTGTCCACTTACTCTAGGCAGTCCCATGGGGAATCATATGATTCCTCAGACCAATGTTGCATGACTTTCTTTGACGGATTTTCCCGCTTCAGTTTTTGCTTGTAAGCTGGGAGCAGGAGCACAGCCTTGTGGTCTGATTTGCCAAAGTGTGGGCAGGCAATAGAGCAGTAGGCATGTTTGATATTTGTGTAGCAGTGGCCTAGGATGTCTCAGCCTCTGGTGGAACAGGAGATGTGTTGATAGTAACTTGGTAACATGCTCTTGAGCTTGGCCTGATTCAAGATTGAAGTCCCTGGCCATGATGAACAAGGAATAGGGAGGTGTCATCTCAAGGCCATTTGTGGTGGTATATATTTTGTCTAGCGTGATCTTCATATCCACATGGGATGGGATGTAAACTGCAATCAGGATAACAGAAGTGAACTTTCATGGAAGATAGAAGGGGGGGCATTTTAGCATCAAGAATTCAATGTCTGGGGAGCAGAAACTACGTCTAGGCACCATGAGGTGTTGATTAGGAAACAGACCCTACCTCCCTTAGCCTTGCCTGAGGCTGCTGTACGATCCATTTGGTGAATTGAAAATCCCTCTGGTTGTAGAGCACAGTCTGGTGATGGAGGAGTAAGCCATGTCTCCGTGAAAGAGTACACAGCAGTCCCTCAGTTCTCTTTGAAAAGTGAGTCCGGCTTGTTTTCCAGAGATTGGACATTTTTTGATTACTTTACCCAAGTGACTATTAATTTTGTCCTGAATTATTGTTTCCAGAAGTTTCCCCACCACTGTAGTTAAACTGAGTTATCTATGGCTTTTCTTTACACCCTTTTTTGAACAAAGGTGCAGGCCAGGACTCTCCCAAAAGGTTCTAAGTCCCCAATTTGCAGGAAAATGGGAATAATTTCTATGTTTTTTTTCAGTGTGATTTCAAGGGCGAATCTTCAACATTCTTCACATCACAGAGTGCCCTAGTGAGATTCACTCTGAAAATCAGTGGGTGGGGACTAATCCCACCCCAGAGGCCAGCAGCATGGTGCTGAGCGGGCCACTGCACACATGCCGATCTGTCAGCGCAGTGATAGGTACATGTGCAGTGGCCCCGCGTGGCCAGCCCAATCACTGGCAGCCCTGCAACCTTGCATTGCTGGCCTTGTGAATCCCCCATCTCCTTGATCACAGGTCTCCCAGATCTCTCCGGGTAAGCCCCAATGTCCCCCAACCCCACTCTCTTCCCATCAGTCCCGATCTCCCAGACCCCTGACCCAGATCTCCGTCTTTCTTCCCTCCCTCTTTCTCTCTGCCTGCAATCCCAGTGCAGGGAGGCAGCGGGACCCCCCGATCGCCTCAATAGGCCCTGCCCCCTTGGCACTGCCCAGTGCCCAGTGCAGCGAGCTGAGAAAATTGCCCCCGTAATATTTGTAATTCTCAGTCCCCTGGCACCACTCCTCAGTCTTGAGGAAGATTAAAAAGTTATATTCAGTGAGTCCACAATTTTCACTCACTTCCCTTCCTTTGATGCATCAAATCTGGTCTTGGTTCCTTAGCAACTTTTAAGTAATTAAGTCATTTTATTTAATCCAATACATCACCTTTTATGGCCTAAAACTGCTGACACTTCATCAAGGCCTTAAGGACCATGTAGCTTTGCTCAGATGCCATTTAAGGGCTCCACATTTCCATTCCAACAGTCTTAGGGCTCTACATTTCCATTCCGACAGTCTTACATATGCACACCATGGTCAGGCATATGAATGCCATTCTAAGTAGCACATTGCCATATTTATTAACCAGGTGAGGGATGGCAGAAAGTTAATGTCATGAGACAGTAGGTAGACCCTCTAACCATGTGTTACATCCTTCATGTCTAGGTGAGCCTTCTGGCGCCTCTCCACCCACATCCCAGACTGCACACTTGTAACATTTGGCTGGAATTACGTGGCTCAGCATGTTTTTACAAGGTCCTAGCTCTGCACCATGGAGGTGGGGGCCAATAATGGGATGATTATCAAATGTACATGCGGGCCTGAAATGACACCACAGACAGCCAGATGCACGTAAGAGCTGTGTATCTTCATTCCAAAGTCAAGCACGCTCAAACCTGTTAGGTACACGGCCACTGAGAGAAGCACCAACTCCATGCATGCCACCGTTAAATCCTCCAGGATCCACAGTGATCACTCTACAATGCAGAAACATAGAGAAAATAAAGCACCCTGCAGAATCTAAGCTGCAAGGTGCCATGGCATGAGTTTCTGAGGCAGGATTCTTTAATACTCTGGCCAATTACAAAGTTCTTAGAGGGTCATGCTTCACTCAAGTCATTGCCAAGCAGAGAACAGATAGACACTATAATGCGATGTTGCAGAGACCATGGAGCTGAGGCAGATAGTGGAATATCTGAGGGCAGTAGGGGTAGGGGGGTTGGGCATCGGGCATCAGTGACACAACCTGAGTGACCACGGAACACACAATTAACGTGAGAAGTGGAATGAGTGGAAATACATTTACACATGTGCAAGTATACTAATAATGGGCACCCGTTCTACCTTTGTGCTCCGTGTATTTCTTAACATTTCTAGCTTGACCAACATCCACAGCAGAGATGCAGGCCGCCTGCTGACTAGCCCTGTTGTCTAGGATGACATTGGCTTGTGTTCTCTGAAGGGCCAAAGCCTGAAGGTCTCCTGATGTGGGGTAGGAGCATCCTTCTCAGCCTCTTCAGCTAGAGCTGATGGGGTCATAGACAGAGGGAATTGGGATTGGCTGAATACTCTGAGGAACCTGGGGTATCCAGCTCCTGGTCTTCATCCCTACAGGTGGCTAATGGTTTCTGCCTGACTCCTTATTGTGGGCAATCTTGTCCTGCATAAAGACAGATGAACAGATGGTGAGCAGGATGGATGCCAAGACAGATGATGAGGATGTCTGTTTTGCATGGACACTGAGTGGACCTGTATAAGGGTTGAGGATGCAAACTGCATAGAATGTGAGAAGAATTGAAGATGCCAAATGTGTGAGAGAGTTAGTGGTGATGTCCCTTGTGTTGGTAGTGTCTGGACTGTGAAGTATAACCCTTTAATCGTCTGATGAGCTTTTCAGAGTGAGAGTTGAAAATGGGGAGAAGGTGGACTTGCCCTGGTTGGGTGAATGAGATCATTAATCCTTTTCCTGCACTGGAAAAGTGTTCATGTGGTTGCGTTGGCATGGAGCACACTGGTGGCCTTCTCCCATAATACAATGGTGAGATCGATGACCCTCCATCTCCCAGCATGGGTGTGCCTCCACCGCATCCAGAAGTAACCCCAGCATTTTGTCACTAAATTTGAGGGCAGTTGGCTGCTTTCTTTGACAGCCAGCACAGCCAAAACCAGCTCTAGGCTGCAGAGATGAATAATGTGCGTTGGTGCAGTTTAAATGCGGTGCCCAGAAAGATGGTCTTATGATGGCATGGCAGGGCAGCCCACCCATCACAGGTCTAAGGTGGATCACGTTCATGCAAACATAATCAGGGAGGCGATGACCTAGTGATATTATTAATCCAGAAGCCCACATAATGCGTGGGGACCCGGGTTTGAGTCCCACCATGGCAGATAGTGGAATTTGAATTTGATAAAAACTATCTGGAATTATGATTCTACTGATGACCATGAAACCATTGTCAATTGTCAGAAAAATCCACCTAGTTTACTGATGTATTTTATGAAGGAAATCTGCCATCTTTACCTGGCCTACATGTGACTCCAGAGCCACAGCAATGTGGTTGACTCTCAACAGTCCTCTGAAATGGCCTAACAAGGCACTCAGTTGTATCAATCGCTACAAAGTCTCAACAAAAACATGAAAACAGACGGACCACCTGGCATAAACCTAGGCATTGGAAAAGACAGCAAAACAAACAGCCCTGTCTTCCTCACTGACACCTGCAAAGTCCCTCTTACTAACATCTAGGGGCTAGTCCCAAAATTGGGAGAGCTGTCTCACAGACTAGTCAAGCAACAGCCTGACATAGTCATTCTCAAGGAATCATACCTTACAGGTGACACCCCAGACATGACCATTACCATCCCTGGATATGTCCTGTCCCACCAGCAGGACAGACCTAGCAAAAGTGACGGCACAGTGGTATACTGTCAGGAGGGATGCAGGAGCCCTGGGAGTCATTAACATCAATTCTGGACCCCATGAACTCCCATGGCCTCAGGTTAAACATGGGCAAGGAAGCCTCTTAGTGGTTATCATGTACTGTCCTCCTTCGGCTGATGAATCAGTACTCCTCCATATTGAACAACACTTGGAGAAAGCACTGAGGGTGGCAAGGGTGTAAAATGTCCACCACCCAGAGTTGCTCGGCAACAATACTGCTGATCGAACTGGTCAAGTCCTAAAGGATGTAAATACTAGACTGGGTCTGCAGCAGCTGGTGAAGGAACCAACAAGTCGAAAAAACATGCTTGACCATATCCTTACCAATTTGCTGGCTGCAGATGCATCTGTTCGTGACAGTATCGGTAAGAGTGACCACCGCACAGTCTTTGTGGAGATGAAGTCCCACCTTCACATTGAGAATAACCTCCATCCTGTTGTGTGGCACTATTACCATGCTAAATAAGACAGACTTCGAACTGCTGGAGCAAGTCAAGACTGGGAATCCATGAGGTGCTGTGGGGCAACAGGAGCAGAACTGTACTCCAGCACAATCTGCAACCGCATGGCACGGCATATCCTCCACTCAATCATTACCGTGAGGCCGGGGAACCCTGGTTCAATGGAGAATGCGGAGAGTTTGCCCTCTGATATCTATTGATTCCAGAATGCATGCCAGGAGCAGCACTAGGCATACCTAAAAATGAGGTGTCAACGTGATGAAGCTACTAAACTTGCATGCCAAACAGCAAGTGATAGACAGAGCTAAGCGATCCCACAACCAAGCTCTGCAATCCTCTGACATCCAGTCACGAATGGTGGTGGACAATTAAACTACTCACTGGAAGAGGAGGCTCCACTAATGTCCCCATCCTCAACAATGATGGAGCCCTGCACATCAGTGCAAAAAATAAAGCTGAAATATTTGCAGCAATCTTCAGCCAGAAGTGCCGAGTGGATGATCCATCTCGGCCTCCTCCAGTGGTCCCCAACATCTGAGATGCCAGTCTCCAGTCAATTCAATTCACTCCCCACGATACCAAGAAATGGTAGGAGGTGCTGGATATTGCAAAGGCAATAGGTTCTGATAACATTCTGGCAATAGTACTGAAGACTTGCTGCTGTCCTACCTAAGCTCTTCCAGTACATCAACCCTAAATTGTGAAAAATTGCCCAGGCATGTGCTGTACACAAAAAGCAAGACAAATTCAACCCAGCCAAATACCGCCCAATCAGTCTACTCTCGATTATCAGTAAAGTGATGGAAGGGGTCATCGACAGTGCTATCAAGCAGCACTTGCTCAACAATAACCTGCTCAGTGACGCCAGTTTGGGTTTCAACAGCGCACTCAGCACATGACCTTATTACAGTCTTGGGTCAAACATGGACGAAAGCTAAATTCCAGAGGTGAGGTGAGAGTGACAGTCATTGATATTCTACTGAGTGTGACATCAAGGAGCCTCGCAAAACTGGAATCAATAGATATCAGAGGGCAAACTCTCTGCTGGTTAGAGTCATACATAGGAAGATGGTTGTGGTTGTGGAGGGTCAATCATCCCAGCTGCAGGACATCTCTGCAAGAATTCCTCAGGGTAATGTCCTAGGCCCAACAATCTTCAGCTGCTTCATCAATGACTTTTCCTCCTTCATAAGGTCAGAAGTGGAGATGTTTGCTGATGATTGCCCAATGCTCAGTCCACGCAGCACGCTTGAATGGCACCAAATCTACAAACATTCAACCTCTCCACCACCGACACTCAGTAGTAGCATTGTGTGCTATCTACAAAATGCACTACAGTAATTCACCAAAGATCCTTAGATAGTACCTTCCAAATCCACGACCACTTCCAACTAGAAGGACAAGGGGAGCAGATACATGGGAACGCCACCACTGTCTTGGAAATACATCCCCATTCCTTCGTATGGGTCAAAATCCTGGAATTCCCTCCCTAATGGCATTGTGGGTCAACCCACAGCACATGGACTACAGCAATTCAAGAAGGCCATCTTCACCACCGCCTTCTCAAGGGCAACTAGGGATGGGCAATAAATGCTGGTCAACCAGTGAGGCCCATGTCCCAGAAATGAATTAAAAACAAAATGAGCTGAAAAGTGGATGATCTTGTTAGGGCACCTGATTAGAAACTCTAAATTATGTTAAACCCAAGTTTTTTTTTTCATTTTGGCATTAGTGAGACCATAAGGTGTTTCACTTCAGGTGTGATTCTGTTGACACGCTAGGAAGCTTTTATCAAAACAAACTTTATTTAGCAAAACAGGTTAATTATAACAAATGAATTAGCTTAACTTTTATCAAGTGAAGTACTTAAACATAGAAACTAGAAGCCGGAGTAGGCCATTTAGCCCTTTGGGCCTGCTCCACCATTCATTTTGAACATGGCTTGTCATCGAATTCAATATCCTGATCTACCCTTCTCCCCATATCCCTTGACTTCTTTAGCTCCAAGAGCTATATCTAATTTCTTTTTGAAATCAGACAGTGTTTTGGCCTCAACTATTTTCCTTGGTAGTGAATTCCACACATTTACCACACCCTGGGTGAAGAAATTTCTCCTCGCTTCAGTTCTAAACATTTACCCCTTATCCACAAATTATGACCCCTAGTTCTGCATTCCCCTACCATTGGAGACATCCTTTCTGAATGTACCCTGTAATTATGCTAGAATTTTAGAAATGTCTATGAGATCCCCTCTCTTCTAAACTCCAGTGAATATAATCCTAACTGACTTATTCTCTCCTCATATAACAAACCTGTCATCTCAGGAAGCAGCCTGGTAAATCTTTGTTGTACTCCCTCTATAGCAAGGGCATCCTTTTCAGATAGGGACACCAAAACTGCACATAATACTCCAAGTGTGGCACCAACACTCTGTACAATTTCAGCGAAACATCCCTGTCCCTATACTCAAGTCATCTTGCTGTGAAGGCCAGTATACTATTTGCTTTCTTTACTGCCTACTGTACCTGTGCGTTTACTTTCAGCAACTGATGCATGAGGACACCCAAGGTCTGGCTGAGTATCCATCTCTCTCAATTCACACCCATTCAAGTAATAATCTGTCTTCCTATTATTGCTACTAAAATGGATGAGCTCACATTTATCCACATTATACTGCATCTGCCATGCACATGTCCACACACTCAGCGTATCCAAATCACGCTGAAGTAGTTCTATATCCTTCTCACAGCACATCCTCTCACCCAACTTTGTATCATCTGCAAATTTGGAGATAATACATTTAGTCCCCTCTTCCAACTCATTAATGTACAATGTGAACAGTCAGGATCCTAGCACAGATCCCTGTGGAACCCCATTGGTCACGGACTGCCAGTCAGAAAAAGACCCATTTATGCCACGAGAAAGTACAATTTTTAACTGTTAGCCTATCTCTATTTGTTCTAATTTAAGCAAGATTCCTCATAGACTTAAACACCTTTTCAAATTCAGTTAGTAAACAACACAGGCTTATGTATTTTACTTGTTAACAGTCCTAGAGCCTTTGAACATCTCTAGAGGGGAAGAGAAAGACAGAGAGACACCTCTCTTCTGACAGCTCCAAAATAGCAGCCTCCATAGAGAGAGAGATTCCTCTTGCTTCTGTCAAAACCAAACAGTAACTAAATTGTTTTTCCCTATAAGCTTAGTGCCTTTCATTATCACATGACTCTCTCTGTCAATCAAACTAATCAAAACCCTATTCTGAAATTCCAGGGGAAAGACCAAAAAATAAACAAAAATGCATTTACTTAGATTAAAACAAGAACCCCATTAGCTAAGATCAATTAGTAGTCTGCATTCTCAGCATGTGAGCTGCCTGTTACAGATAAATCGGTATAGTGTAAAGAGCTAAATTTTAAACATACCCCTCACAAAAAACATGATATAAATTTTTTAAAAGCACAGTATCATCACAATCCACAAATCCACTATTCTAGCTGGCTTTTTCTGTTCTGCCCAATGTTCTTATTCTCAGAGTGGAAAATTTCACCTCTCCTTTTACTATTTATATGCTTATAGACTTTGGGATTCCCTTTTATGTTAGCTGCCAGTTCCTTTTCATATTCTCTCTTAGCTTTTCTTATTTGCTTTCTCATTTCCCTTTGAACCTTCTATATTCAGCCTGATTTGTGTTGTATTATCTATCTGATAGCTGTTTTTGGGAGACTGGCAAGTCAGGGATGGTTTGGAGGTCAGGAGATGTGACGGGGTGAGAGATTGGAATATGGGGGGATTGGATGTTGGGGAGCTGGGTATGGTTGGAGGTCTGGGGTAGGGTTTTACAGGTCAGAGGATGGGAATGGAGGGTCAGAGGTGGAGGGTATGGGAGGTGGGGTTCAGGTCTGGACAATTTCTGTGCAAATGTTTACCTGAGAAGAGCTGAGATGGATTTCCCCAGCGCATCTTTGGGTTACCTCTCTAACCTAATCTGGGAAGCCAGGAAGTTACAGACCCTCAACTTTGCCTGAACAATCCTTTCCTTAAAGGTAGACCATCTTTCAGTTATTGTTTTTCCTGCTACCTTTGATTCCAATTTATCCCAGATCGATTCTTACCACATTGAAGTTGGCTTTCCCCAGTGAATTATTCTTACCCCGGATTATTCTTTGTCCTTTTCCATAATCATCTAAACATTATGATACAAATATCACTGTCCCTAAATGTTCTCATACTTACAATTAAAATACTTGGCCCACCTTATTCCAAGAACAAAATTTGACAATGCCTCCTTTCTCGTTGGACTGGAAACGTACTGCTACAAAAGATTCTCCTGGACACATTCTAGCAACTCTTGCCACTCAATGCCCTATACACTACCAATATTACAGCCTATATTTGGTTACATAAAGTCATCCACCACTTCATAATTCTTGAACCTTTCTCTGATTTCCTTGCAAATTTGTTCCTATACACCTTTCCACCAATCAGTGGCCTATAGACTGCTAGAGTAACATAATTGCATCGTCTTTGTTCCATTGCTCTAGACAAAGAAGCTCTGTCTTTACCTCTCTGCTTCATCGTCCTTCTCTAGCACTGCAATGTTCTCCTTAATGAAAACCACCCCCATTTCTTCCTTCATTTCCTATTTTTTCCTGAACATCTTGTATCCAGGAATATTTAATGCCCAGCCCTGCCCTTCTTTATGCTAGGTATCTGATATAGCCATACTATCATATTCCTACATGGCAACCTGTGCCTGTAAATCACCAATTTTATTTATCACACTCCATGCATCTGCACACTTGGTCAGTAACCTTGATTCATACTTAATTACTTCCACCCAGTCTCTAAACCCATCTAATATCTTACTATTTCCTACTCTAGTGCTTTCTATCTCTCCCAATATTTTGTGCATCTTGGTATTCCTCCCTGATACTAATTCCAGGTTCCACATCATTGCAAAGTTAATTTAAACCATCCCTAACAGCACTAGCAAATTGCCCTGTAAGAAATTCTGTCTCAGCTCTTTTTAGGCGCAACATTTCAGGCTGTACAGGTGCCTTTCCCCCCAGACTCAGTTCCAATGTCTCAGAAATCAAAAGACCTCCTTCCTGCACCATCTTTCCAGCCACACACTCATCTGCTTTATTCTCTTATTTTTATATTCACATGCATGTAGTACTGGAAGTAACATGGAAATGACTACTTTTGAGGTTCTCCTTGCTAATTACCTGCCTAGCTCCTTAAATTCTGGCCATAGGACCACATCCCTTGTTCTATGTCAGTCATACTAATGTGTATCATAGCTGTTAGTCATTTATCCTCCCCTGTTAGGGTGCTCTGAGCCTGGCACCATGGAGACAACACACCTACCTAGATTCATGTCTGCAGCCACCAAAACGCCTATCTATAATCCTAACTATGGAATCTCCTATGACGATTACGTCCAGCCTACTTTGTGGCCCCCTATACAGCTGAGCTACCCTTGGTACCTGGACCTGGCTCTAGTTCACTCTTCAGATGAACCATCACTCTTATCCATATTCAGAACTGAATACTAGTTATACAATGAGAGGCACTCATGGGACTCCTGCACCAGTTGTGTGTTGTTTCTTGGTTGGTGGTCACACATACCTTTTCTCCCTGCATACTCCTAAACTGCCAGCTGCAAACATCTATAAATGTGCTATCCACTAATATCTCCACTTCACAGAGGCACCGCACTGATGTCAGCAGTTGTTCAAGCCCAAAGCCCAGAGCGGAAGCTGCTGAAACTGATGGCAGTTAGTACAAATGATTATTCAGGACTTGGGACGCATTCTGGAGTTACCACTTAACACAGGATATGCACCATTGAGGTCAGAGCAGCCTGGTCATTATTAATAATAAATCTTGTTGTGGAACTGGGTGTAATCCTGAGATTATTATCCTTGAGATCCTGCTTTTCAATTTCCACTATAATCACAAACCTTACTACTGCTAATAATCCTTACTATTAATAAAAGCACAAAATCACTTACAATTATAATAATCCAATTTAAAATAATTTCCCAGCTCCTAACTTGAAACAAATATCTGCATTTTAATAGAAGAGAAAAATACTCACCAGCCATTTATCTGGTTTCCTATGACATTGCACTTTGATTTTCCTGGGACGCCCCCTGTTGGTCTTTCTATGTCACTCTTGCTCTCTTCAACGCTCCTTTTATCCCCATGCTATTCAGACCGTTTCTGCTGGCCTCACGGTGACTCTCGCTTTTTACCCCGCTCCTTTTGTCTCAACTGTGCTCTAGCCTCCTCTGTTGGTCTCACAGTGACTCTCTTGCTCTTATACTGCTCCTTTTTTTCCTGTTGTGCTCTCGCCTCTCACACTGGTGTCACAATGAGTTACACGTCGTGTAATGATCCCTGTGTTAGACCATCAGACCAAAATAACTGAATTTACTGAACAGCCCTAATGAAAAAATCAATGGACAAAGTTTCACTTTATAACTATTACTTTAACAATCAAACCTAAATTAACATCAATTAAACATGCAATAACGGGTAAATTGTCGTCAGTATAAACTATTAAATAGCAGATACAAAGATGTATATCACAGAGTTACTGGGCAGTCCACTTAGCATATATGGCACCAGCTTTAGCCAGAAAATCCTTCAAACTTTTGAACTTCTTCAAGTAGGATCCTAGCTCCTTTTAGCCACCAATTTTCTTACAACAGCAGCTCCCAACCAAGCTGAGTTCCGTGGGCACAGTCTTCATAACAATGCACTTTACCTTAAAACCACCTTAGATCTGCTCATGACAGTCTTGATGCCATGTGTGATAAACCCCATGAGCTGCATGGGGAATCACTTATTGACCTCCTAGTTGGGCTTGTTGAATATGAGCTCCCCGAGGACTGGTAATTAGTCTACGAGATGGAGCTCTATATAAAGCAAGACCCGGAGAAGGTCCAGTAACCTTTTAGTCCTGGTTGGGACCTGCTGTGTTCAGTGCAGACTTGTGGTTATTGTTTATTTTCATTTGTGCAATAAAAGCAGAGTTCTTTCACAGCTGACCTGGAGTTATTATAGCATAGATCCACCCTCTGAGTGAAAAACTTACCCCTGACATCTCCTCTGTACCTACCCCCCAGCACCCTAAACCTGTGTCCTCTTGTGGCAGCCATTTCAGTCCTGGGAAAAAGCCTCTGAGAATCCACCTGATCAATACCTCTCAACATCTTATACATCTCTATCAGGTCACCTCTCATCCTTCATCTCTCCAAGGAGAAAAGACTGAGCTCTCTCAACCTATCCACATAAGGCATGCCACCCAATCCAGGCAACATCTTTGTAAATCTCCTCTGCACCCTTTCAATGGCTTCCACTTACTTCCTGTAATGAGGCAGCCAGAACTGAGCACTGAGAATGGAGGGTTTAGCCAGAACTCTCCATTCACCTGATGAAGAGGGAGTCCCCTCGAAAGCTTGTGAGTTTACTATCAAATAAATCGGTTGGACTAAAACCTGGTGTTGTCAGACTTTATTCTGTGGCAAGCCAGTTTTGGATCCACAAAGCAACGTCCCCTTGGATCCCATGCCCCCTCACTTTCTCAATAAGTCTTGCATGGGGGACCTTACCGAATGCCTTGCTGAAGCCCATATAGACCACATCTACCGGTCTTCCTTCGTCAATGCGTTTAGTCACATTTTCAAAAAACTCAATCAGGCTCATAAGGCACAATCTGCCTTTGACAAAGCTGTGCTGACTACTTTTGATCATACTATACTTCTCCAAATGTTCATAAGTCCTGTCTCTCAGGATCTTCTCCATCAACTTACCAACCACTGATGTTAGACTCACTGGTCGATAATTTCCTGGGCTATCTCTATTCCCTTTCTTGAATATAGGAACCACATTCGCAATCCTCCAATCCTCCGGAACCTTTCCCATCTCCATTGATGATGCAAAGATCATCACCAGAGGCTCTGCAATCTCTTCCCTCGCCTCCCACAGTAACCTGGGGTACATCCCATCCGGTCCTGGTGACTTATCTATCTTGATGCTATTCAAAAGCTCCAACACATCCTCTTTCTATGTGTCCACCTACTCAAGCTTTTCAGTCCACCGCAAGCCTGCACTACAACCACCAAGATTCTTTTCCACCATGAATATCGAAGTAAGGTATTCATTGAGCACCTCTGCTATTTCTACCGGTTCTATACAAACTTTCCCACTGTCACATTTTATAGGTCCTTTTCCTTCACATCTCATCCTTTTATTCTTCACATATTTGTAGAATGTCTTAGGGTTTTCCTTAATCTTATCTGCCAAGGCCTCCTCATGACTCCTTCTGGCTCTCCGAATTTCCTTCTTCAGTTCCTTCCTACAAGCTGTATACTCCTCTAGATCCCTAACATTACCTAGCTCCCTAAACCTTTTGTACGCTTTTCTTTTCTTTTTGACTAGATCCGTTACAACTTTCGTGCACCATGGTTCCTGTAACCTACCAAAACTTCCCTGTCTCAACGGAGCGTTGTCGTGTAGAACTCCAGACAAACATTCTTTGAAAATCTGCCACCTTACTTTGGTACATTTCACCGAGAATACCAATTTACGCCTCTAATTTCCTGCCTGATGGCTTCATATTTCCCCTTACTCCAGACAAACACTTTCCTAGCTTGCCTGATCCTATCTCTCTCCAATGCTAGTGTAAAGGAGTTATGATCACTATCCCCAAAATGCTCTCCCACTGAGAGATCTGACACCTGTCCAGGTTCATTACCCAATACCAGATCGAGTACAGCCTCTCCTCTTGCAGGCTTATCCACATACTGTGTCAGGAAACCCTCCTGAACACACCTAACAAACTCCTCCCCATTCAAACCCCTTACTCTAGGGATATTCCAATCGATATTTGGGAAATTAAAGTCTCCCATCGCGACAACTCTGTTATTACTACATCTCTCCAGGATCTGTTTCCCTATCTGCTCCTCAACATCCCTGTTCCTATTGGGCGGCCTATAGAAAACACCCAGTAAAGTTATTGACCCCTTCCTGTTCTGAACTTCCACACACAGAGACTCCGAAGACAATCCCTCCCTGGTGTCCACCTTCTCTTCAGCAGTGATACTATCCCTGATCAACAGTGCCACTCCCCCACCTCTTTTGCCTCCCTCCCTGTCCTTCCTGAAACATCTGTTATTTTCCTGTTATTGAGCATCCCTTTGCTTTGTTTGCCCTCCCCAAATACGTTATCTTATACTTTTCCAGATTGAATTCCATTTGCCACTTTTCTGCCAACTCAACCAAATCATTGATTATAATTCTGGAGTCAATAGCTATCCTCTTCACTATCAACTACTCAGCCAAGTTTTGTGTCTTCTGCAAATTTTTTAATTGTGCCACTCAGATTTAAGTCTAAATCATCAATCTATACAACAAATAGCAAGGACCCCAACACTGCGCCTGTGGAAGCCACTGAAAACTGTTTTCTCATTTGCAAAAACATTCATCAACATCCCTTTGTTTCCTGTAACTGAGTCAACTTTGGATCCAATCTGCCACCGTCCATTGGATCCCATGATATCTCACTTTTCTGACCAGTCTCCCGCATGGGGCCTTGTAAAATGGCACTATTCTCATCAATCTTCCTTGTTACCACCTCGCAAAGTTCTATTAAGTTTGTAAGATCTTCCTCTAACAAAACCATGCTGACTTCCCTGATCAATTCATACTTCTCTATGTGTCTCAGAATTTTTCCAATAATTTGCCCACCACTGAAGTCAAACTGACCAGCCCATAGTTTCCTGGTCTATCCCTTGCACCCTTTTTAAATAATGGTACAACTCTGATACCTCACTTGTATTTAGTGAGGATTGGAAAATGACCCTCAGAGCATCTGCTGCTTCCTCCCTGGCTTTCTTCAACAGCTGAGGATACAATTCATCTATCTACCCTGGCTGATTTATCCACCTTCAAGGATGCCAGTCTCTCCAGTACTTCATTTCTCACTATGCTTATTGTATCGAATATTTCACACTGCTCTTTAACCAGAATGCCTGAGTCATTCCTCTGCTTAGTAAAGACACAGACAAAGTGCTCATTGAGAACTCTGCCCACACCTTCTGCATCAACATTTATATCTCTAATAGGTTCTACTTTTTCTTTAGTTACTCTCTTGCTCTTAATGCATTGTTAAAAAATTAGGATTTTATTTGATTTTACCTGCCAATATTTTTTCTTCCCTCTCCTTGCTTTCTCAATTTCCATTTTATGTCAGGGTGTTGGGGAGAGTTATGGAACAAAGAGATCTAGGGGTACAGATTCATAAGTCCTTGAAAGTGAAGTCACAAGTGGACAAAGTGGTGAAGAAAGCATTTGGCATGCTTGGTTTCATTGGTCAGAACACTGAATACTGGAGTTGGGATGTCTTGTTGAAGTTGTACTAGGCATTGGTAAAGCCACATGTGGAATACTGTGTGCAGTTCTGGTTGCCCTATTATAGAAAGTATGTTATTAAACAAAAAAGAGTGCAGAAAAGATTTACTAGGATGCTAGTATGGTACCAGGACTTGATGGTTTGAGTTATAAAGAGAGGCTGGATAGACTGGGACATTTTCCCCTGGAGCATAAGAGGCTTAGGATTGATCTTACAGAGATCTATAAAATAATGAGGGACATAGATCAGCTAGTCAACACCTTTTCCCAAAGATAGGGGAGTCTAAAACTAGAGGGCATAGGTTTAAGGTGAGAGGGGAGAGATACAAAAGGGTCCGAGGGGAGAGATACAAAAGGGTCCAAGGGGTATTTTTTTCATACCAAGGTTGGTGAGTGTCTGGAACAAGCTGCCAGAGGTAGTAGTAGAAGCAGGTACAATTTTGTCTTTTAAAAAAGCATTTAGACAGTTACGTGGGTAAGATGGGTATAGAGGGAAGTGGGCCAAACGCAGGCAATTGAGACTAGTGTTGAAAAAAAAGGGCAGCATGGACAAGTTGGACTGACGATCCTGTTTCCATGCTGTAAACCTCTATGACCCTGCACTTTCTATACTCCTCTAGGCTTTCTACAGTATTAAGTCTTTAGTGACTGTCATAAGCTTTCTTTTTCTATTTTCTCTTGGCCTGCATACTTCTGGATAACCAGGGGGCTGTAGGTTTGAAAGTACTACCCTTTTTCTTCATGGGAACATGTCTACATTGCACCTGTAGAATTTTGTCTTTGAATGCTTCCCACTCTTAACACAGTTTTTCCTTCTAATAATTATATCCAGCCCACTCTTGCTAGTTCATATCTCAACTTTGTAAAATTAGTCATCCCCCAACTTAGAACTTTTACTCCTTTTCTATCTTTCTTCTTTTCCATTTGATGCTAGATCTAATTATGTTATGGTCACTATCTCCAAAATGGTCCCCCACTGCTACTTCATCCACTTGCTCAGCTTCATTTCCTAAGACGAAATATAGAACTGCACCCTCTTGTGCTTGTTATGTGGCTAGAAAAGTTGTTTTGAATGCAGTTCAAGAATTTTGTACCCTTTGTACCTTTCACACTGTTTGAACCCTATTGCTATTAGGATAGTTGAAGTTCCCAACGATTACTGCTCTATTGTTCTTGCATTCATAAATCTATCTACATAGATAGAATCTTAGAATCCTACAGAGCACAAGGAGGCCATTCGGCCCATCAAATCTGCACTGGCCACAATCCCACCCAGGCCTTATCCCCATAACCCCATACATTTACCCTAGCTAGTTCCCCTGACACTAAGGGTCAATTTAGCATGGCCAATCCACCTAACCCATACATCTTTGGACTGTGGGAGGAAACCGGAACACCCTGAGGAAATCCACACAGACACAGGGAGAATGTGCAAACTCCACACAATGACCCAAGCCAAGAATTGAATCCGGGTCCCTGGTGCTGTGAGGCAGCAGTGCTAACAACTGAGCACCCTATTGCCACCATGCCACCCTATATTTGCTCTTTTAACTCCTTTCCCCTATTCAGGAGTCTATAGCAGAGTTCTAGCACTGTAGTCACTCCTTTATTTCTGAGCTCAACCCACATAACATCATTTGATGATTCATTTAGTGTATCAGCCCTCCTCACAGCTGTAATTGACTCTTTAACCAATAACGTTATTTTAATCCCCTACCCTATTCTGCCTAAAAACTTTGTAATCAGGGATCTTGAGCTGCCATTTTTGCCCCTTAGGGTGGGGGGTGGGGTACTTACCAGATGCCAACAAGGAGGAGCTGCACATTTCTTTTGATGTGGAGGACATCAGGAGGACTGAGGTTGATGATGCTAAGGAAACTGAAGAACCGGGGAAGAGGCTGGTATGCACATAATATGCTAATAGCCACCAGATTCCAGGGGGATGATGGTGACTAGCTAGTTTAATCCTCTCTGACTAGTGCCTCCTATGCTGGGCCAACCTTGCTACCTGTTTTGCTATGCTTCTCATTTCAACCATCCAAATCGGTGAATGAGTAGTTTCACTGCAGTGGCACTATGTCCTTATCCTATGAAGGGCAGGCAGTCAGCTTGGGGATTACGTGACCTTTTGAAAAAGTGCTCACAACTGCATAACAATCTTTCATCAGTGCACCTCAGATGGTACGATCCTCTTCAAGCATTTCCCAAACATCCCACTCATTACAGCAGCCCATAAGAGGCAGCGGCGTCACAGCAAACCTCAGAGCACTTTAGCACTATGCCTACATTCAGACAAGGCCCCTCAACGGAAGCACAATAGCACAGTGGTTAGCATTGCTGTTTCACAGTGCCAGGGACCCAGGTTCAATTCCTAGCTTGGGTTGCTGTCTGTGTGGAGTTTAGACGTTCTCCCTGTGTCTGTGTGGCTTTCCTCTGGGTACTCCGGTTTCCTCCCACACTCTGAAAGACATGCTGGTTAGGTGCATTGACCCAAATAGGCGCTGGACTGTGGCAACTAGGGGAATTTCACAGTAACTTCATTGCAGTGTTAATGTAAGCCTTACTAATAAATAAACTAAAGAAGGTCAATAGCCACTAGGGGGAACATTGCCTTTTGTGTGAGTTTGATAGTGCAAGTGGTATTTAGGGTAAGTCACTGGATCAAACAATAGAAGTGGTGATACCTCTTCATTAGAGGCAATCCTCAGCATCAAAAAAAATCTTCAGGACACAATCATCTTAAGTTCTCAAGAAAGGATGCAGGGTTGCAGTTTTCTGAACTTTTACTGGACATTGAACATAAGCATAGTATAGTGTCGGGTGCCTGCCAGTCTCATTCTCCCCGAGGCCAGCAGATTGCACAATGGTTACCACTGCTGCTTCACAGCGCCAGGCATCCGGGTTCAATTCCAGCCTCAGTGCCTATGTGGAGTTTGTACTTTCTCCCCATGTCTGCGTGTATTTCTGCCGGGTGCTCTGGTTTCCTCCCACAGTCCAAAGATGTGCAGAATAGGTTGATTGGCCGTTCTAAATTGCCCCTTCGTGTCAGGGAGATAGTAGGATAAACAAATGGGGTTATGGGAATGGGGCCTGGCTGGGATTGTTGTCAATGCAGACTTGATGCGCCGAGTGGCCTCTTTTTGCACTGTAGGGACTCTATAAATCCTTAATGCCTAGCAATGGCCTTTCCGATACCAAAAATGAAGACACACCATGAAGCCCTCAAGGTTACTAATTGTTAATAATAAAGTTCACATATCAGCTGCGCTGCACCCTCACTCTCAGCCCATTTCAGATTTAGGCTTTTTGTCCCCTCCACCTGACATAGGAACACGGAAACCAGGCACAAATAGGCCAATGTCTGTTCCATATACTCGTTTGGAATTAGCATCTCAAACCTTGCAGAGGTTTTAGGTCAGGGGATGTTAGTCAGAATTTATGGCCCTGTATTGCATCTTTCCACAATCACAATGGTCTTGAAGGCAGAATGCAAAAAATTCCAAATTTGCTAACTTTCCAACCTCGAGCAGGAAACAGCAGGCCGAACATGTGTTAATGAGATTCAGAGTGCAAACACATGGAGATGGGATGGTGAGCACTATTACTGGAGCGCTCTACAGATTTCCACTCAAAGATTAGAGAATGCTCAAGCCAGACAGGCAAAAATGAGCTCTGAGTTTGGGCTTGTGGCCAAATGGGCCACCTAAGATGGCGATTTGCAAGAGCACACTAGGATAATTGGACAAATTCTGAAACAGACAGGCTGCAGCCTCGAAAGAAATTGCACAGAGATAAACAGGTTGCAGCTGCAGACATTGGAATACACAGGATATAGGCCATCTCAAGACAAAGGACACTTTCTGGTCAAACTGGACTGTTTACCAGACACCAGGGAGCCTTAACTCTTTTTTTGGGAGGGAGGTATGTGACCTACATGCCTTCAGCACTTACAGACATGGGCGTTGAGTACACACCCAGAGATCATAGAATCATAGAACCCTACAGTGCAGGGAGAGGCCCTTCGGCCCATTGAGTCTGCACCGAACACAATCCCACACAGGCCCTACCCCCATATCCCAACATATTTTACCCATTAATCCCTCTGACCTACACATCTCTGGACAATAAGGGACAATTTTATGGCATGGCCAATCAACCTAACCCGCACATCTTCGGACTGTGGGAGGAAACCCACGCAGACATGAGGAGAATGTGCAAACTCCACATAGACAGTGACCCGAGCCAGGAATCGAACCCAGATTCCTGGAGCTGTGAAGCAGCAGTGCTAACCAGTGTGCCACCGTGCCACCCTTAGATCAGTGTGGCAGCACATCCATCAGGGTGATCAAGCCCTGATCAGTTGATTGGCAGTAATTAAAAAGGGTGCAAAACCAACGAGATATAAAAGGTACTGCACAACAGAAGAATCTCTCTCTCAGGTCCCCAACGAATGAATGACAACAACGGCGACCGTTGCCAGCAATGATCAACACAAGGAGAGCCACCACAGCAAAGAAAGAAAGAAGACCAGAACCAGAGTATCAGACCAGACCAAAGGACCAGACTATGGAGACCAACTTGCAGATAAATGCCAATATCTACCTGGTTACTTGCCAGTCACGCAATATTCCAGTGAACCCCAACGCAAACTGGAGGAACAACATCTCATCTTCCGATCAGCCTTCCAGACTGAACTTTGAGTTCAACCATTTCAGAGCATGAACTCTCCCCTCCATCCCATTTCCATTTATTTTATTTCATTTAATCTCACTCTCCATTTTACCGCTCTCCTTCTTTCCACCCATCACACCCCACCCCAACCCACTCCCTCCCCACCCCATTAGGCCAACTGCCACATTCCTCAGGCAGTCCTTTACCAAGCTGTACCTTTGTTTTACCATTCATGCATTCTGATCACTTCTCAGCTTTCTGCATGCTCATTTACATTCCTTTCATCCAATTCTACACCGCTCCCTACCCTCATAGTATAAATCTCTGCTGACTCTCTTTCCTCTCAGCTCTGACAAAGGGTCATCTAGACTCAAAACATTAGCCCTATTTTCCCTCCACAGATGCTATCAGATCTGCTGAGATTTTCCAGCATTTTTCTGTTTTTCTTTCAGATACCAGCATCTGCAGTATTTTGCATTTATCCCGATATTTTCTTGTCTCTACATGGTCCACATTCCTCTATTCCCTGCCTATTCATGTATCTATCCAGATGCCTCTTGAACATTGTTAAATTCTACCACCTCCTCTGGCAGCATGTTCCAGACACTCACTACCCTCTATGAAAAACTTGCTCCTTACATCTTTTTAAACTTTCCCCCTCTTACTTTCAACCCATGCCCCTGAGTAATTTATCCTTCAACTCTGAGAAAAAGACTGACTATCCACGCTTGTCATAATCTTGTAAATCTCTATCTGGTCCCCCCCGTCATCCTCTGGTGCTCCAATGAAAAAAATCCAAATTTGTTCAACTTTCTTCTTGGTCCATATTCTCTAAACCAAGCAACATCCTGGTAAATTTCTTCTGCACCCTTTCCAATACATCAACATACTTCTGGTAGTGTGTTGACCAGAATTGTACACAACATTCCAAATGCGGCCTAACCAAAGTCTTATACAGCTGCAACACAATTTTCCAATTCCTATACTCAACACCCCAACCAATGAAGGCCAGCATTCCATATGCCTTCTTGACCACCTTGTCCACCTGAGTTGCCACCTTCAGAGAACTGTGGGTCTGCATGCCCAGATCATTCTGTAAGCTAATATTTCTAAGGAATCTACCATTTATTGTATATTTGCCTCCTGCAGTAGGTCTTCTAAATCGCCATTTGTCCAGATTAAATTCCATCTGCCATCTTTTGGTCTAGGTCTCCTGTTGTATTCTCTGACAATTCTCCTCACTATCTGCTACTTCCCCAATTTTTGTATCATCTGCAAATTTACTAATCAGACCATCTACATTTTTCTCTAAATCATTTATAAATATTACAAACAACAGAGGCCCCAGCACTGATCCTTGTGGAACACTGCTTGTCACAGACCTCCAATTAGAAAAGTACCCTTCCACTGCTACTCTGTGCTTTCTACGCCCAAGCCAGTTTTGTATCCATTTTATCAGCTCACCTCAGATTCCAAATGACTTCATGATTTGGATTGGTTGAATACTCACAGAGTCACTTGACTGGATAACCTTGGGATGTCTTGCTGCTCATCTTCATCCCAATGGGTGCCCAAATGCCTTGTCGGCTCTTTGAGGAGAAGAGGCACTGCAGCAAGACTGAAGTGCCTTGTTGCCATTTCACTTAGCTACTGATGGAATGCAACTCCTGCAGCACAGTAGCTCTATGTCATGGACCAAAATCTCCAAGGTGGCCACCACCTTACTAGTGTTGAGCTCAGTGTACTGGTGATACAACGACATCAGACTGAACACAGACAGACTCCTCCATTGTTTACTGCATCTGACAATCTTGTCTGACATTCCATGTCTGTCATTGCAGCTTCAACATCTATGTTTGGGCAATTCCAGAGGCTCAGAATCTGAGTGCTACTCAGCAAAATCCTGGCCACCAGCAGTCCTTCACGTGTTGGTGACCTTGGATTTCCATGTCTCAGCCTGCTGTGGGCCAGGATCTGTGCTGTACTCTGTGACCCTGAGCTAGGTTCTAACAGGTATATGTCTGCGCTGGTGGAAGGTGCAGGTGAATGCTATGACGAGTCTTCAGTTGATATGTCCTCAGGATCCTCATCCAAGGTCATCATGGTGGCTGCAGCAGAATGCTGACTCCATTACTCTTTCCACATTTTGTGCTGATGCCTGTCAAAGAGATAATAGATAATTAATGATTGGCTACGTGGTTAACAATGTAACAATGCACTCACAATATTGTTGGCTAAATGATGAGTTTGTGCAGGGTCCTCATTAGGTTGAGAGATGCCAGCCCTACTGTTGGAGCAGGCATGGTCTCAGTCCTCTCCAGGCAGCTCAACAGTATGCTTTTTATACAAAGTAAGGGCCCTGAGCTCCAGCATTCTCCCCGCAAGTCTGAGCGAGCTTGCCCTAGATAAAATCAGAGGGAAAGGCTGTGAGCAAGAAACATGCCAAGGTAGATGGAATACCTGCCTTGTGTGGACCTGGGCAAGGGCTGAGGACGCGAGCTACATATGATGTGAGACCAGATGGAAATGTCAGTGAGATGTCAATCAGTGATAATTTCTTTTCACTGAAAAGTGAAGAGTGTGTGGGTATAGTTTTAATATGGCACCTGGGAAGGTAATCCAATTAGGTCCCAGCAGAGAGGATGGATCACAGCCCACCTACATTTCTTTCCCACTGGACCATTTATAATTGGATGAAATGTGGATGACCTGGCATGGAAACCCATCATTACAGCTGCTGAGAAAAGTGTTGCTTTTACTACCACCCACAGAGGAGGAACTTCTAATCCAGTCTGCTTGACAAAAATTTGTGTAAACTTGTGAACTTGACAGTAAAGACCAGGCACACTGAGTTGTCAATCAAACAATATTTTCTCTGGAGAGCAGGTGTTCTCGTATTGTAATAGTGGTCTGAGAGAGAATTTTAAACAACCTGCCTCTGCATCCAGCAGTCTCTATGGTTGCCCCTTCGCACTTGGATCAGCTGGCCTGACCCAAGCTCGCAACTTACTCCCATTTTTTCTACACAATTTCTTTCAAGGCAGAGTCAGGAATTTCCCCATTTCACTCTACTTGCCTAAGCCAGTGTCTTAGCAATCTGATTTTTAACTGTCTGACGTAAACTCTGCAACATAATAAAGTCAAACCTGTGTACCATAAGGGCAAATCAGAGTTGCAGCCAGAACTGTAGCTGAATTCTTCATTTATGAACCCAATCAATGAATAGCAGCAGCCAAGACCAACTATTCTCTCTGGATGTCCTTACAGGTAAATATTGCTGGAGGGAAGATTAAAAAGTGTTCAAAATAAGGAACTGTTTTGGGTAATATGGTGAAGCTGCTTCCACTAACAGGAGGATGATGACAAGAGGATCCAGATTTAAGTTAATTGGCTCAGAAATAACACAAGGAAAACAGTTTATCAGACCATATGCACTGCCTGAAAGGGTGGTGGAAGAAAACTCAATAATGACTTTCAAAAGAGAATAGGGTATAAAGTTGAAGTGAGAAAGTTGTAGGATGTGGAAACAGCAGGGAGTTGGACAAAATGAGCAGCTCTTTTGAAGAGTTAGCATTGGCATGGATTCTCTGTGTTGTAAGGACTAGAATTTTCTGGCCATTCCTGCCAGTTGGATCTGCCAATGGTGAACCCCCTATGGGTTTCCTGGTGACAGTGGGTGCATAAAACGGGAAACCCTGTTGACAACAGCGGGACTAGCATATCTTGCTGCTGGCCAATAGCAGCCATCTCTACTGCTGCGAAACATGCAGCAAGATGTGCAGAAAACCCTGCCCAAGGGTCCTGAGATTATTAGATCAGTCAGACTAAGTTTGATTAATTGGCTAATTACTACATTTTATTGTGCCAGTCATTTTATTGTGTAGTCATTCAACATATCTACTGTGGTTCATTCAAGGTCAGCTTCTTTGGCCTTCACTGAGAGCTGGATTGCGTAAGTAATATTCTCTTTCACTGGTGAATTGTTTGAAATCTAGAAACAATAGAACCCGCATGTTTTCTGAGAAGGATAACTGTGGACCAACATGTTTACAAGAAATAGGAATACTTCCTGTAGAAATGTCTATGCAGCATTTCCATGAAGAATTAATACACTAAAGTAACTTCCAGTGCAGGAAGCAGTCCTGCCCAAACTCTGCTTAGCTGAATGCAGATGGAGACACCATCTACGTAGCACTCTGTAAATATCCTAATGCACTGTAGCTCTTCAAGAAAGTGTTTCACCACTTTCTTCTCAGGGACAATTAAGGATGAACAACAAATAGTGGCCTTGCCAGCAATGCCCACTTCCCAATAAAAATAAAATATAAAGGAAAATCATTGAGCAGCGACTGATAATGTGTATTACAGTGACCGTATTTCGAAGTAGACTCACTATGATTGCTGAATGGAGCAGTCCACCTCAAGCCTGAATGGTTGATGTCACAAGACAATGAGATGGTGAGATTTCCCATAGTCAGATTGTTCTCCTCTGTAGAACATCAAATACTCATATCAAATGAAGCTATAAAAGTTTAAGTAACATGATGCACAAGCTGGATGCCAACAATCTTTGTGATAGCCTTACTTGTGTGATGATGCTGTGTAGCATCAGAAAGGGCCCCGATCTCAAAGTTAAGTTTAAACCACCTCACCCACCCCCGCCTCCGCCCTGTAACTTCACAGTCTCTGGCCTAACCCCACTTCACAGGCACCGAGTCACCCATCACTCCAATGCAGGCACAGCTCTTCCCCAAAAAGTATCAGCATCTCCCCCTTCACCTCCTCTCCCTAGTGGCAGGGACAGTATTGGGGCACGGCCTAGCCACGCTCCACACCACTCTTGGACTATATCTCACTGTGTACCCCTGGTGTGTTCATCATGACTGGTTTTAGTTTTTGAAAACCAGTAGCCATTTGGGTCACTCTGACATCATGCCGCTGGGGCTGGAAGGATAAATTGTGGGAAGGTGACTGAAACCACAGGTGGGAGAAGAACACAGATTGTGTGAATGAATTACCACCCACACTGTATTTGGACAGTGACTTGACATTTGATGCAAGGTCGACACATGGTGCCCACCTCTGCTTCATGCTAACAGATATTGGCAGAAATTCAAACTGGCTTTAGAAAGAGAAATACCTCCAGAGACTTCAAGACTGACTTCGCCCAAAGAGTTTTGCAAATCTGCCACTGCAGTTAGCTAAGCATCCTAAGTGTATACCTGCAGTACCTTGCAAGAGAGACAAGGGTTCTCTCCTCTAACCTGTTGTAGCTCCAAGCCTACCTGTGAAAGCAAATTTTGGCAAATATACAGAGAAATCCCTGCTTTTCAAAAGGTTCACTTCCAACCAAAACATCAAACAAGAAACCTCGGCTCCACAGCAAAATAATGACAGGGTTAAATTCCAATTTTATAACTACTGTGATTAGTACTGCTGCCTTACAATGTCAGGGACCTGGGTTCGATTCCCAGCTTGGGTTACTGTCTATGTGGAGTTTGCACGTTCTCCCCGTTTCTGCATGGGGTTCCTCCAGGTGCTCCGGTTTCCTCCCACAGTCTAAAAGACACGCTGGTTTGGTGCATTGACCTGACCAGGCGCCAGGGTGTGGAGACTAAAGGAATTTCACAGTAACTTCATTGCAGTGTTAATGTAAGCCTTACTTGTGACTAATATATAAAAAGGAAGAGGCTGGCTAGGGTGAACGTTGGACCCTTAGAGGATGAGAGGGGGGACTTAGTGGTGGGGGATGGGGAAATGGCTGAGGCCTTGAATAACTTTTTTGCTTCAGTCTTCATGGAGGAGGACGTGAATAGTTTGCCAGGTGTTAGCGATGGAAAGATGGTAGGAGTGGAGGGCCTGAATGACATTATTGTTACTAGAGAGGCAGTGCTCGACAGACTGGAGGGACTGATTGTGGACAAGTCCCCAGGACTGGATGGAATGCATCCAAGGGTTCTGAAAGAAATGGCGGAGGTGATAGTGGATGCCTTGATGATTATTTTCCAAACCTCGCTGTATTCCGGGGAAGTGCCAGAAGATTGGAAAACGGCTAATGTTACGCCATTGTTTAAGAAGGGTAGCAGGCAAAAGGCAGGGAATTATAGGCCGGTTAGTTTAACGTCCGTTGTAGGTAAAATGCTTGAATCCGTAATCAAGGAGAAAGTAGCGAGGCATCTTAAGGAGAATTGTTTGATAGAGCAGACGCAGCACGGTTTCGTTGAGGGGAAGTCGTGTCTGACGAATTTATTGGAATTCTATGAGGATGTGTCTAGTGTGGTGGATAGAGGAGAACCGGTAGATGTGGTGTTTCTTGATTTTCAGAAGGCGTTTGATAAGGTGCCGCACAAGAGGTTGTTACAGAAGGTTAGGGGGCATGGAGTTGGGGGTAGGGTGTTAGCGTGGATAGGGGATTGGCTGTCAAATAGGAGGCAGAGAGTGGGGGTCAATGGGTGCTATTCGGATTGGTGGTTGGTGACTAGTGGAGTGCCCCAGGGATCGGTGCTGGGGCCTCAGCTATTTACCATTTATATAGATGATCTGGAGGAGGGAACCGAGTGTATGGTGTCAAAATTTGCTGATGACACCAAGATTGGTGGAACGGCAAATTGTGTGGAGGGTGTGGAAAGTCTGCAGAGGGATCTAGATAGGCTGGGCAAATGGGCCAGGAACTGGCAAATGGAATTTAATGTTGGCAAGTGTGAAGTTGTCCACTTTGGTAGGAATAATGGTAGGAAGGACTACTACCTACATGGCGAAAAACTGCAGCATGCTACAGTGCAGAGGGACCTCAGGGTCCTTGTGCATGAGTCGCAAAAACCCAGCCTGCAGGTGCAGCAGGTGGTCAGGAAGGCGAATGGGATGCTGGCCTTCATAGCGAGGGGGATTGAATATAAAAGTAGGGAGGTCTTGCTGCAACTGTACAGGGCACTGGTGAGGCCGCAGCTGGAGTACTGTGTGCAGTTTTGGTCGCCGCACTTACTGAAGGATATTTTGGCCTTGGAGGGAGTGCAGAGGAGGTTTACTAGGCTGATACCATAGTTGAGGGGGTTGAGCTATGAGGAGAGGCTGAATAAACTAGGCTTGTATTCGTTAGAGTTTAGAAGAATGAGAGGAGATCTCATTGAGACGTATAAGATGATGAATGGGATGGATAGGATAGAGGTGGAGAGGCTCTTTCCGCTCAGAAAGGACAGTAGGACTAGAGGGCACAGCCCCAAGATAAGGGGGGGGGGGGTGCAGTTTAGAACAGAGTTGAGGAGGAACTTCTTCACTCAAAGGGTGGTGAATCTCTGGGACTCTCTGCCTGTTGAAGTGGTGGAGGCTGCCTCGCTAAATATATTTAAGACGCGGGTAGATAGGTTTTTGATAGGCAAGGGGATTAAGGGTTATGGGGAGAAGGCGGGAAAGTGGAACTGAGCCACGACAGATCAGCCATTGATCTTATTGAATGGTGGGGCAGGCTCGAAGGGCTAGATGGCCTACTCCTGCTCCTATTTCTTATGTTCTTATGTTCTTTGCTTTACTTTCAACTATATCTAGTTATTGTGTATGTAAGGTAGTGTGGTAAGTCATGTGAGTGAGACATCAAACCCTTGTTTAAACTTCAGGGTAAGCATGAGAAAGAAACAAAATAACTATCTTCAGTTTTAATACAGAAACTTGCTGTTGGGCTATTATTATCCAAAGGTAAAACAATGCATACATCCACATTCAAATATATTTGATCATGGACAGTAAAAGGTAATACCTTAAAATTGTCTACGACATCTTAAATCCGATGAGAAATACCTTACTATTGTCCTTACAGTACTCCACTGATCTGTTTCATAGAACTGTTTCTTAAAAGTGTAGAAGTGAAATGGAGCTGGGCCAGAAAAGAGATAGCGAAGAGGACATGAAAATGTTTACCTACAAAATGCTTCCGCTTTTCAACCACAAAATAACTCTCGATTTGCAGCTCACATGCTGCCTCCTGTCCAAGTAGCTGAATATGCCTCTGCAAAGCTATAAGTCAGACAGCTGTGATTGGGGTCCTCACTGATCCCGAAATCCAGAGGACATCAGCCAAGTGTATCTGAACTATCAGTGCAGGGATGTGAGCAACCTACCTCTACTGAAGTCATAGGGTTTGCAATACGCAGGAGTAGGAGAAAGGACAGCAAGGCCTTTTAGTTGTACAAGAGGATGCTGTATATCTGGGAAAATGTCATGGTGCTAAGTTTTTGTTGTTTATTTAGCTCACATAAATATCATCTTATCACCACTTTTCCATCTTGTCCATCCTTGGTGGCTGAATTCCACGTTGCCATTTAGTTGGTTTCATGGTAAATGTGAAAACATGAATGGATGGGGATCTGTGAAACTGTTTTGTGTCAGTAATACTGTCTGGGGGAGGAGGTTGCACAAGGCTTTGGTGGGAAAAGCATCTGTTGCATTTTCTGCTGAAATGGGTGAAGTGAACCTAAGTGAACCATGCATTAATAGGCATACCTGGCAACAATGTGAGCAGCTGGTTGTCCAAAGGTTACACCACCATCCTTATACTTCTTCGTTCTCTGAGCAGGATCTAAGGTCTGTGCGCTTTTCCTCTTGCTGATCCAAGCTCTG